>NC_134312.1:125952551-127256804 GCF_964195595.1 Calonectris borealis
GGATTGTATCACAAGTGCCACCAAACTGGTTGAGCAAAATTTAAACTATCATATCGGTGGTTGACTTTTCCATGGAGACTCTTTGTACATACTTGGGCAACTTCCATGCCTCCTGGAATTCTTGCTTATCACATCCACAGGCATTGAACAAGCCCTCTGTCCAGTCCCCTACGATACGGACGTGAATGCTGAAGTAATCCTCTTCTGGAGCAGAGGTTAATGTGAATGGATGCCATTCTAGTTTAGACACTGCTGGACATTTGACAAAAATGTATTGCCCGACCTCCATCTTGAAGCCTTTCTTCATCATCTGGAGCTCAATTGTCTTGAAGGGATGAATGACCACCTATAGTGAGAGGGACAAGGGGAAAAAAGGGAAAAGAAAAAGTCTGTCTTCACTGTTCACTGGATGTATCTACATCCTTCATCACTAATATCATCCTCTGCTATGTGAGCAGGGAAAGAAGGTGAAACTTCGTTCCCAGCAGAACAGGGAGTGAGGAACAGCACCTGACAGCCAGATGAAAGACTGCAGAAGATGCTGCATTTTTGGTTGAAGTATTTTTTCACACCATGCTTGCAGTTACTCCAAAAGGGACAGGTCAGAATGGCACATCTTGTAACACATCACCAGATCTATGCATGTACATTGTTAATTCCAGATGCACCTTACACAGTGGCACAGAGCACAGTGTTAATGAATTTGACTGTATATATAGGGGCAAAATCATAGGGCTATCATACAGATAGGGAATTGCATAAATAGTACCACTGGAAACTGATATTTTGGTGTTACAGCTGGGTGGGACCTATAATATGGGCATTTGCATTCTGCCTATCTTTAGCCAAGTATAAACAGAAGCAATATTTTAGAAGCAAGGCTAGTATTTCCGTCACTACGATTTTTTAATCCTAAAGTTGTCTGCCAAGGTTATTTTCAATTTTCAGAAGAGATTTGCAAGAGGGAGAATCAAGTCTCTCTATCTATTAATGTAGGTATTAATAAGAGTCCTTAGGATTGTGGAAGAAATTTTCTGCCAACAGGGAACTAAGCAGACGCCATAGACATATGGTGTAGAAATGGCTCAGAGATATTTTGGTAAAATTACCAAAAAGCACACTAGTATATAGGAGCCTTCCAACATGTCAACATCATGCCAGGGCACGGTAGAGACATCTCATGTCCTGCTATGACTTGAACAGGGTATGTCCACAAGATGCAGCACAGTGCGATGTGAGGAAATTACATTGAGAAAGGCCAGGGTAGTTTTTATATGTTTGAGCTTAGCGCCATGCTAATTTCGCTGTCAAACTTTCAGAACCAGCATTAATATCTCTGCAACACACCACGGGGAATGGAAGCTCAACATTAGCTTTGGCTGCACAAAATAGGCACCCCCTAACTCTCCTTTTCAGGAGTCATTTGTTCTGCTGAAAAATCAGAATTCCTAAATATCTGGGTAGTTTTGAAAACAAAGATTTGGTATCTTAAATGCTCTTAAGGATGTGGAATTTCTACACTGTGGAATTTTTCACTCAATACAAAGAAAATTAATTTCTCTTTCCTAAGATTCAGCCCTGTGCCTTAACTAACTTCATCTTCTTGCTCTCTTTTAGAGACAGGCTACATTTATATGTTAGAGGTTGGCATTATTTTTGCATGATAGCAGCCAGAACATTCCGGAGAGGCTTTTCACTGATAACCTTGTCTGTCATGTAGGAGCCATTGGCTTTGCTGCACCATTTGGAAAAATTGGTAATGTTTTGCCTGGTGTTAAGCGTAGCATCAACACTTACTTTTGTGATAACAACCTTCTGCTGTGACCTCCAAAACCGCACCAACCTCTCACACAGGTACAAAAACATGGGACCTACCACCCACTTCCATGTCTGTAAGCAGAATAAAATGAGAAGTCAGATGATGAAGATGGCAACTTAGATTAAACCGAGTCCTGGAAATGCTATGAGCAGACGTGAAATTCAAGTAATGTAGGTTCTTTATCAACCAGAATAGAGAACCCTTAAGAGATATGTCACCTTCAAAATTACTTCTGGTCAGAGAGGGAATTGCTTTCTCTGTTGAGAGTTGCAGCTGGCTTTTTAGTTGCTACTAGAGTTAGAGAAAGGTATTTTCCTATGAGTGATTTTGTCTCTGTCTAAAAATTAAGGTAACTAAGTGAAATGTGGAGTAAAGCTCTGAATGTATTATTGACTCAGGTCTGTATTATTGCAGGAAAAGATTTGCTTTCTGTTAACGGTTCAGTCTGAAATGTGAACGAACAACCAGCCTGGTTAGTCAATAAAAGCTGAAGTTTTAATGTCGCCTTTCCAGAGGCATTGATTTTTTGTTAATGATCATTAGTCCACTAATATGTGAAACTATTTATTATGTGGATTATAGCACTTTCTAGGAATCCCCACAAGCCACTAAATACATTTTGGGTGAACAGTTCTCAGATGCAATTTGCTCTTTTGCTTTGCCTGTTAATTGTGCTCGTTTTACGGCACACTGGAAATGGATTGTCTGTCTGTCTGTAGTCCATTTCTGCTTGTAATCCATTGTGTCGAAATCTATCACTTCATTTAAAGAAAGCTGCCACTGAAGAGTGCTGAGGGTTGCGTAGCTGCTTTTCTACAGCAAGTGCATATGTTATTTAACAAAAAGAGTAAACTGTAAACATTTTAAATTGGATTTACACTCAAGACAACTGTTCTTACCATAGGAGGATTCCCTGAAAACTGGGGGATTGGGCAAGCCCCCTTCTTTCCCCAGTGAGTGAAGTTCTTGTAGCAAATCTCTGGATTATGTTCAGCCAGACTCTCAGCTGTCTGCCCCCGTACAATACGCCTGAAAAAAAAAATCATTAAGTCAATGAAATGAAAATGAAGGTATCTGCCCCTTATTGTTATTCTATTTATGTACTTTTCTATGTGGAGTTGTGGACTTCTGCAGTGCTACAGCTTTGATACAGCTTTACTGCTCTAATAAACCCACAAAATTGCTATTAAAATGATATAAACGGGGAGGAAAGTTTGTAGGGGAAAATACTGACTACAAGATCAGGCGAGGAACTGAGAGGTGTGTCCATTACCATTTCCAGGAGAGTGGTCACAATAGGAAAGCTTCATTCTTTTCAGAGTTATCCTACCTTTTTCTTCAATAAAAACAAAACCTGGAGTGGGCAAGGTAATCAATTTCCTAGTGACCAGTACAGAAATTATTTCTGTTGTTTATCTTAGAAATTTGGAGACCCCTTTCCAACATACATTCTTCCTTTGACCCTTCCTCTCCCTTTAAAGCTGTGGAGTAGCTGTTCAGTTGGTGTGAATGAACACAGATGGTTCTGACGCAAAGCAGCTATGCCAGCTATACCAGCTTATGTCAGTTGATGATCTGGCCTCTATTTTCTTGCTTGATTAGGGTTTGTTGTTGTTGTTGTTGTTCAGCTGTATTTCCAGCGTCAGTTCTGAGGGGGGAAAATATATTCTGATCTTGTTCACTATTTCCTGCCTCTGACTGGAGTTCTGCCAACCTCAGGGATGTGTGAGAGTCCCAAAAATGATGGTAATTAGTAGGATGAGGGTCCTGGTAGAGGAATTCAGACTAAGATCTGCTGATTTTCCCTGATTCTGATCAGGCTGTTCAGTTTTATGCCAATATGATTCTGTTGATATCTTCTTCCCATGACTTCTCTTTCTGCTTTTCTAGCTCAATTTCCGTGAACTAGACTATGTTTCTGATGTTTCAAAAAAACATGGTATCTAAGTCATATGTATGCCTAGCTTTAAGTGACAGATTTATCAGAGGATTATTAAAAAGCCTGTGCACAGTCTTGAAAGTTAAAAGATTGCACTGCTCACAAATATTACTAATGAACCTCTTCCCCATTAGAGGTTTGATTAACATCCTGCCTGAAAAATAAAGGGAAGGAATGACACTGTCCCAGGAGCATCACGAGTTGCAATTTGCAGGAACATCACCAGTTGCAGTTTACTTCCCCACTAGTGACAACGGGTTCAGCTGAGCCGCCCTCTGGGGTGAGTTACGGGAACAGGAGGAGCCCAGTTCCTGCCACTCCTCGCCCCATTGCTTAAGGGAAAGTGGGCATGAGGCTTTTTGCTTTGCCCTACGCTCCGTTCAAGGTTTGGCAATGCCAGTACCCTGTACAAGAGAAAGAAAAGACTTATTTTCCCTTATTACTCAGTGTAGATGCTCTTCCAGTACTGTAATTAAGCTTTCAGTAGTATAGCCTTCTAATTACTTCTTTTTCGTCTGAAAGTTTTGCTTTAGCTTCCAAGGCAGGGTGATCTGAATCTCTGTACTCTCTCCTCTTTACATCTACTATGATGGGAAGTTTGGGACATTTGTCTGTGGCACATAGCTCATGCACAAAAAACATCAGTGCTACAGAAGTGCTGTAACAGCTTCTAACAGACAAGAATCTGCCCCTTCAATTCTATTAATTATCTTTGGTTCAGTTTTCTGTATATACATATATGTATGTATGTATGACACAGCCTTCTGTCTCCTGAGATAAACTGACATCTCTGCCTCTCTCTAACATGTTACTTTGAGACTGTCAGATAATACTTATTCCATAACATACATCTTTGTACACCTAAGATGCCTTCCTTGAGTGTAAAAAGCCCGTCCAATATTTTTTAATGTATTAGTATTTTCTCTAAACTGAAAATGTCATTCTTGCCTTTAAGGCCAAATAAGTGAGGCCACTGAGTTCACAGCCAGAAAGCATCCTTCCCTCTAGAGATAATAATATTCCTGTGTTTATCTCCTTCCAAAGGATAGCTGAACTTCTCTGACAACCACGTTCAAGCCCACTGCTGCCCAAACTCTTGTCTTTTCAGTACAGTGCAATTAAAATGGTGGAAGTATACTGAACATCCAAGTAAATAAAAAGCCAACTTCTATGAAATATATGCTCCTCGCTGACCTCTAGAAAGAGCAATGCTTCTTTCTGATAGCATTGTGTAGTAACTACTGGCAGGTTTGGACATTTTGTCAGTAACTATACAATATTTGTGGCAGGAATCACAAGCCACTTGTTCTTTTCCTTCAACAGATTTTGCTCAAACCTTCTTCTTGTTTTGGAAATTGGAATGGACAAATAATGCTGGTGGCAATTCTCATCTGCCTTCTATTTTTGTTCTTCCTGTTGTACTCTCATTTCTGTCTTTTTTCTGGCACTACTGGACTGAGGGGAAGTGTTTTTGAATAGTCATTTTTGCTGGGCATTTTTAAAGCACACTTTCTAGTGCACCTAGAATTTCCTTGAAAATGCATAATATAGTATAACTATGAACTATGAAATGTGGCTTGAATACTTCAGCCTTTTTTTTTTCTTTACGCATCAGTTCTGTGGTTTTATAAAATTGAACTAAAGTTCATTTTTCTTAGGACTAAAATTGTGTTTGCGTGGTGCTAAAATTGTTTCATTAGGATTTTCAGCTGTTTCAGAAGAAGGTATGGAATGAGCCAACAGTGGAAAAAGATGTTTGGCATTTGGAAGTTACAAAAACTTACAGTTGCCTGTATTTGAGCTGCAACAGCTAAAAATCTATTCTGAAATGCTGCTGATATTAAAAGTTCATCCAAGTCTGAAAGATAAATCTGTGTTGTTATAGTTTTCGTTTACCCAACAAAATTATTTTTATGCTGAGGTCTCCTTACATGCACGTGTGTGATGCAATTCCTTTTAGGAGAGAAAGATAAATTAACAATTAGAAACAGGAACCTTGGAAAAGAGCTTTCCAATAAAAATATCAGAAGTTGTTGAGTATCGGTGAGCTTAAGTATGCCAGCGTCTCATAAAGCCTCATGCATGTGGCTAGCTTGTTGCATGTATCAGTGAGAGCCTCTTGGCTCTCAGAGCCTGCATTGGCCCATCGTTACCTTCAAAAAGAACTGCTACTTAGTGACTTAAGTCCCTATACTTATGTGTGTAGAGGGCTTTACGTTAAGATACAGTAGTTATCACGTATTATGTGATAAGTGCAAATACTCACCCAGCACCATGGATGACAAGGCCAATAAAGAAGATGACAAAGAGATGGTGGGTGTACCAAAATACTTCGAAATACGACCTTCGGATGGTTTTGGTGGATGACGTGATGATTAGTATGAGGGCCAGCGTGATGATAACGCCAGTGAGACCAGCCAAGTACGTGAAAGCCACATATAGGCCCCCCATAGGATTCTGTGAAATAATTGCACACGTTGGTCTAAGGAAGGAGTTGCATCAAAGCAGAGCCAGCTGAACCCTCAGTCTGTCTCACTCGCCAAATCCTTTACCTTGTTGTAAGTCTTTAAGTCATCCTCTGTGAATTTGTATGCCAACAATGCCAAAATCCCGCTCCATTTTTGTTGCACTGCAGATTTACCTTTACTAAAGTAAGTGGAGGTAGAGAGAAAAGGTTTCCCACTGATTCGCACACCGAACATCGTTTCTTACCCTGCCACTGCTCAGCAGCACGGGCTTGGGAAGGTGAACTCATTTGCACAGCTCTGTTGTTAAGAGCTGGAGTCCTATATACATATTTAGGGAGCTAAATGAAAGCTTTCCTTTTCAGTGGCGTTGTGCAGCTGTGGGTCTCTTAACTCATTCAGAGACTGGGCGCTTGGTGCTTCTGAGGAATGGGGAAGGTCCTTATTTTGCTTTTTTTTTAACCAGAGCTTAAGCAGCCCAAGTTCGAAACTTTTGCCTTGATTTCTGTGTGCCTTTCTGTGTGCCATGTCTACTTTAGTCAGAAGACTGCTACACAGGCTATTTGTTTTTAGATAATGTTTTAAAACTCCTTTGAAATCCTCAGGTGAAAAAGTTTAAAGTACTCCCAAAATTCAGCAACAATATTACTGACAAATATAGAAGAAGGAATTATACAAGGTTTTGCTGCAAAATGGCCCAAACCCAGATTGTGCATACCAGAAATACGCACTCTACTCAAATAGTCTTCTATGATCATCTAAACAAATGTAATAATGACTCTTCACAGCCTGATGTCACTTACCCCAATAGTTTTTCTAAAGAAGTTGATATAGCTTTCATTTGGGTTATCACCAAGGCTAGAAAGCACAGCTGCCAGAGTTCCCTTCTCTTCGACACGGGCTTGCACGCTCCACTCTACATTGAATAAGTGTGCGATGGTGTGAATTGCTACGAGTGACAGGAAAAAAAGAATCAGGGGTAAGTACAAGAGAAGTACTCGGTGGGTTTGGGTAGCATTTGAAACTCTGTAACATTTGTCAACTGCAGCTTAAGACCTTTGCCGCTTTCACCCTCTTCATCGCAATTTCAGGTCACGGACGTGCTTTACTGTTAAAGCTTTACCATCTGAAGTTTACATCTTTTTGGGTGGGGGAAGGAAAGAAGTAAAGGGACGTTTCCAACACGTCTTTGTTCAACAAAGGCTTTCAACAATTCAAGTAATAGTACCCTAATACATGGGAAACTGAAGCACGGGATGGCTTAAATTTTTTGTCAGGATCATCCAGGATTTCTGTAGAAGAGCCAAGAAGTGAATGTGGATCTCTTTGGTGTCACATTTGCTAGTGCTGCTTTGTTCGGCTGTATTGCTAATAATCACTAATAATGTTCTTGCTGGACGTGTCCATACACCTAGTGCAGCTGAGGTGTTTCACACTCCTTCCACTACACATTATTGCAGGGGTAAGCCGTACAATGCTTTTCAAAATTTTTCCCCTTTTGTATCACCAGATACTTATTCACCTTCAAGACAGGGCCTGATGGGTACAGATCTAACACCCCCAAACCATCCATCTCTGCTGCAGACCTCCTCTGTGGCCTTATGTTAACTGCATCGCCCTGCTCTTTTTCTATGAAGTGGTGGTGAGATTTCAGCCACAGCTCAGAAAGGGAACCTGCTCAGCTCAAGTAATCTACTGATACGAACACTGTTCTAGGACATATGATTTGTAAGGTACTTGATTGAGAAGTGACAAATTTAATGAAAAAAAAAGACAGAAAATGCTTAGTTTAGGAAATGAGGGATAAAACATGAAAACATTTCCATGGCCTTTTATACCTTTTTCTGCCCAAGCCTTTTATACCCTTTTCTTTCATCATTTCTATTATTTGTTTCAGACATGACAGCTAAGAAATAAGTCTAAACAAGAATTAAAGTCACGGTGTCTGCTTCTAAGGGCATTGCTAAACACCCTTTATTAACCAGTGTCATAAATGGTGCTGATGTTTCAAGAGAAAAGTATTCTTTCTTATTTATCTTTTGCTCTTTGCCAGTTGCAAAATAATATTGGAAACTGATTTAAGCCTTGGCACATGCTGTCTCCTTTAGGTTAATGAAATCAGGTCTCTGCCCATATCCTTAAGAATTTGAATCCCACCTGGATTCTGTGTAAAATGCATGAGAAAGCAATAAACAGAGAAACATTTGAGTACCAACCAGTATGAAGGGCGATCATCCATGCCACCATTTTGTGAAAGGTGAGGTTCCTGTCCAGCTGTCGTCTGACACGGGTAGAGCAACACTTTGGGTTTGAAGAAAAAAGGTATTTGAAGACTATTTGTGATGTCTATACTTAAATGCAGGGACAAAAACAGAGGCCCTGAGCACAACAATTGGTGGCATTGCTAGTAAAAATCTAGAATTCCTAAATAAAGACAAAAATTTTTCCCCCATACTTCAGAATACGGGAATAACAGATTATGATTTGAAACAAAGTATTTGATAATGAGAAAAAAACCTTAACATCCAGTATGACAAAAGTATATCTCTTATCTCTGTTAAATTACACATTATAAACAGAAGGAGGGATCAAAGGCTGCCGTGGCAGGGTGACTGCTTTTTGTAGAGTCTCAAGTTGCCACCTAGCATCAGGATCCTGTTGTGGTTCACACTGTAGAAATGGACTTTAAAGTTTGGGTATAACTGTCTCAGGGAGCTCCCACCCCAAATATGCTAGTCACTTATGGTTGGTAATATGAAGTGATTCCTTCCCCAAAATACCGGGTGTACTTGCCGGGCATTCACTTACAACTTGTTGCTGGAGTTACCCAAATAGAAACAGAAAGAAAAAGTCTCTGCTGATACAAACTGAAGAAGTTGGTTCTTAAGAAAAACAGAATGATATTTTCATTAAGAATGATGACGGGTTCCTAACAGGCCCCATCTAAATTGTGCTGTAGTGGGAGTTTTCCTGTAATTTGAAGTGCCTGTAAAGCTAGCGTTTGCTGTCTCCACACAACAGAAAGCATGATTATCCTGTATTGGATACAGGACACAGCTGACTGGCAAAGGAAGAAAACACTGTGCAAACTAACACAAAGATTTCCTCACAAGAACCATGTAGACGTTTCCCACAAAAAATTAAGAGAGACCAAAATATTCTCCCAAGTGTTTGCTGGACATTAATTTTGTAGATGGCAGGGTAAGGTAACGTATCTTCCTGGCTAATGGGGTGGAGCTGATCATCCCAACCATCCAGGAGTGAAACAGAAGAAGGGATGATGAAACAGCAGAACAATTTAATTTCTGATTTGTTCTTCACTTAGTGGAGATATACCAGCAGTGGCCTTACTCTTCCATACCAGTCCATTTCTAAATATCCCATGAGTATTAACTGTACAGATAAATAGATGAGCAGGAAACAGTTCTTTCCTTCGTTTATTGTCCAGCTGTGACATTGATTAAAGGGCAAACTCTAACACTCTGGGGCTATTGCAATGACTTCAGTAGGCTATAACAGCAGCCAGGAGAAATTTGGCCTTCTCTGTATCATGTATCTTGAGACACAATTAAAAAGATTGTATAATAAACTGTGGCATAGTGAGGAATTGCCAATTGTGCTTGACTGCCTTGCAAAAACCACTTGATCTTTCTGTTTAAGAAGCAGAAGGCCAAGCAATGGCAAAACGCTGTAGCTATGTAGTGAAGCTCATTAACAACAGTGATGAATATAGCAATAAAGGGCATGCAAAGACAACACAGCTGTTCTTTCAATTAATAACGCTTTATAGCGTATGATTTCTGGGTGGCAGGGTGTAAAGGGCAAGAGTTTCCCACACATTCCTATTGAACAGTGGGTTTGAACAGTGGGTTGGAAAGGTCACTACGCTTCCAATAAGTTATCTGACATTTAAAAATCCTGATTTTTCTTAAGAGATCCTCACAGGTGTTACTTGCAGAGCATAGCTAATTAAAGACAACAGCAGAACAAGCATAATGGCAGTACCCCTGCACTAAGGCCGCCACAGTCCTGACACTACCACTGGCACACTGGGCTGTGCGTGCTTTGCTTAAGACATAAAGCTACCTTCTTCCTGAGGTATAGCTTTATTGCAAAAAGCAGCTGAAGTTAAACAAACACCAACTGTCTAACAGTCCTATTTTATGCCCCTCCCTCCCCTCCTTGCTTATCCTCAAGCCCTTCGCTTCTTCATACAGCCTAGCGCTATCAGCTGAAGGCAGCGGCTCCAGGCAGGCGGCAGGAATGGAGCTGTAGCTCTCTGCGTGGTTCTCACTTGCAAAGGGGGTGTAGCCTGAGTGACTCTACCACAGTGCCCGAGGCAGAAGGACTTTGTAGCTTGAATACTGAGATAAGAGGGACAGCTTCATCGAGATCCTAGTTAGAAAAGTTAAGCTATAGATGTTAGGAGATGAGCAATTCAGGATGAGTAGCATAAAGCCCCGGCTGGAGTACAATTCTCAACCCTTGGAATCCGTTTTTAGCCTTCCAGTAACGTCTCCAGAAGTGTCTCAGCTCTTTCATTGCTTTGACCTCAGAAGACCTCTGCCCAACCTGCTTTCAGCTGGACCCCTGTGGAATCTATTTCAGACCTCATGAAGGCCTTATATGGCCAAGAGCTCATCAATATTTTCCAGTTGCATTCATCCAATAGCAACATTAATTCTTACTAAATTTATGTTCATTATTGACTTCTGCAGCCTGGGGCATCAGCTCTGAATTTTGGCAGGTACTGGGTGATCTTTCTCAGGGCAGGGGAAGAACAACTTTAACCCTACAGTTCTATTTACTATTCTTTTTCCTTTTACATACGTGGGGGGTACGGCTGTCTGCTTTTGTAGAATCTGAAGGGGTACAGCTCAAGACTGAAAGCCTGGTCTGTGTGGTTCCAACTTTATATTTCTAAGGGTTATGCCTTAAACAGGTGATTTAGGAGCTTAATGTGGCAGACATCTCGTTTGTGTGTGACAATCAGCCACACTGATTATCAGATGGATGTACAGCCTGGGTTGTCTCTGATTATTTTCTTATTACTTTGTATCCCACTCTCTTTCCCTATGAAGGACTCTTGAAACACCGCATCTATTTTATTGCTTCCTCTTTTGCTCTGCTCTTTCAGCCCTGGCAGGCTGTCTCATTTGCATGAAAGAATTTATACTACATTTACAGATGAAAACCAACTTCTGTGAACTGGTGTTGTTGACCATGTGTATATTAAAGAGACTAAAAAGAAAGGATAACTATTTGGAAGGACAGTTCATGAGCTTGAGGAGAATATTGCTTTTTCACTGCCCCATGGCATGCATTGTCTGCCTTATTTCTGCTGTAACAGCCAGAGATCTAGATTTCAGCAGTGTGATACAGTCAGTGCTATCATAGGAAGCCTCTCCAGATGTCACCTAGACTCAATTGTCCTCTTCTAAGTGGTGGTTCCTCAGTGCTGTATATAACATTTGCATTTGGGAGCTAGAAATGGTCAAAAGGCCTGCAAACTATTTTATCCTGAGATGGAAATGCAACTCGGAGAAGAAAGAATGTAATTTATGACCCAGCTGAAAAAAGTCCCATGCTGAAAGTCTGTGAAAGACTACATTTACTTTAAGAACTGAACATGCAAAGACAGAAGCCGTGGGGTAATATCTCCTGCTATAAAAGGGTGTTGTATCAGTGACAAACAAGGCAAATGTGCGTAAGCACCACCTACGGCTGCTGCCAGCCAGAAAAGGGACTTTGCATCGAGGGCAGCACGATGCCCAGGAGGCAAGAAAAAAGGGAAGACTCAATGGAGGCTAATTCAAGGCTAAACCTCTCAACAGAGCTCTAGATGCACCATTGGCAATAGACCTCAGTCTTGCTCATGGCAAAACTCCAGGCTTAGCTACTTCTTAAAAGAGGACATCCCCAAAGTATGGTATATTTGGGGAACTTGGACCAAGTTTCTTGGTATATTTGCAAGGCTGCTTGGGTTATTATCTTTCATAATTTTGAAATTCTTTCTTCATCTTACCGCACTTGATCCTCTGAGGAAGGAGAGCAAGTTTCGACATACTGGCAGCAGAATCAGCATGCAGTTGAAATTCAGACAAGCTGCAGGGGCCCTTGCCAGAGCCAAAGCACGCTGTAATTGGAGAGATGCCGTTATTAAATGAATTACCTACGACATTATCTGGGACATGGATAGGCACCTAGATTTCATTTATGTATTATATCACAACTTTCCATGAGTGTGAGATCTAGAGTTAATTAACAATGTTTACAATGTAACAATTGTTACATTTAACAATGTTTAGAGTAGTCATGCTCGGGACAAGTCAGAGACACGTATGCAGACAGAACATGTTCCTCCAGATAGACACCTTCTATTTCCAGTTTTGAAATACTCCCTGTCATGTCTGAAAATCAATGGCCAAGCACAGATGCAAGTCTAAGCCATTAGTCAAGTTTTCCCTCCCAAGGCTATAAAGTCTCACTGCTATGGTTTCAGTTGGCTGGGGGGTTATGGTAGACAGAAGGACAGCTTATGAGGGAAGTGGTTTTATGTTCTCTGTGGTCAATAAAGGCAGTCTAGGGAAATTTATTGCCTCATCTTTTAGGAATATGTTCCCTTAACATTGCTTTTCACATCCTGAATGATTTCAGATTTTGACAGACTGTTTGAAAGGAGGGAATAATGACCATATTAATCCAAACACACTGAACGGTTTTCCTTAAAAGATAATGTTTGCTCTCCTTGGATTGATTGGGACCCTTTCAGGTTTCAAATCACAGTAACTGACTTGGGGTTACACTGAGATCTAGTTATCCAGCACAGGTCTCTGTGACTTCAAAGGCAACTGCACCATGACTGCAAAGGACAGAATTTGATCCATAGATCTGAAGCCGTATGCAGAACGGGATTTCATGCTTTGTTGGATTAAACCATGGCTTTGCAAGCCTTTTACAAAGTGCCATGTTCTGTAATTTGAAGCTTAGACTGATTTTTATGTCTGTGATCGGGCTTTTAAAATATGTGAACAATTGAATTTTCTCTGTTGATTGGTCATGACCCATGGTAGCTTTGGAACCAAGTTTGTGGTAGGACACATAATGCTGCATTAACCGGTTGGGTTATATTGAATAGCCCAGGGTCCAGGATCACTTCACTACTTGACTACTATTCATACGCTTGATGAATGTATGGCTGATTGCTTTTCAGAGCTAATAGCTTTGTAAACTTTTAATGCTATGAAAAATAATTGCATGGGGAAATAATTGCACAATATTTCAATGGCAATATTTTATTCATTTTTTGCTTAATAAAGCAGCCAAAATGCACGTTCACTTTAATTACCAGGAGCATAATAGTTACCTGAAAACATCTTTAGAACGGGATCTCTCTATTTTGCTTACCAGCTTTCTATTCAGAAGCACTAGACAACTGTCTGCATTCAGTTATCTGTTTGCACATGACTTTTAACCCTGACATGAACCTGGTGTTCCAGCCACTTGATCCTGTTTCAATCAAATAAAACTAGGGAAAAAATGCTATGATGTGCTCAGTCTATGCCAAGATACTACATGTTTTGTACTTACCCCAAGGAGTACTCTGGTATAGAAGAATTTTGGTGGGATATCATATGCAAGATAGTACCACCAAAAGAGGAAGACATTTAACCCCAGCCACACAATCTGAAAGAGAAACGAACAGGAAACTTTTTACAGTTTGTTGTTAGAGATCACACCTCTGAATTTACCCAGTTCAGATAATGGTCAATTAGTTCATTGTGCTCCTATTTGCACAGGGAGGCATACTGCAGGGCATGAAGGGTTCAGCAGGGGCAACAGAAATTTTTCTGGTGGAAATGGGCTCTGTGTGCACACAGGAGTACAGGAGTGGCAGTAAAACAAAATACAGCAATGGGTAGCTGAAACTTTTGCATAGCTCAAAGGATTTAGACGTGTAGATGTGGCGCTTAGGCACATGGTTTAGTGGTGGACTTGGCAGTGTTAGGTTTACAGTTGGACTCGATGATCTTAAAGGCCTTTTCCAACCAAAATGATTCTATGATTCTATGATTGTATAAGGACCGTCATATTACAGGTGTTTAGCTAAGTCTGCGAGTCTCCAAACATCATTAAAGATTAGGGCCTCTTCCAAATGGCGGTTCCTCAGACATATTAACCTATGTAAGCGGAAGACTTAGGAGCCACGCCGAAGGGCAAAGAAGCTTGAGATCTAAATATAGATGGCCTAAATTACATCTAAAGACTAATGTTTTCTATTGAGTAGGAGGCTGTGAAGGTCTGAAATCAGCTAGCAGGAAATATTCAACACAGGCACTTTGGTAGTGTTTAGACTACCCAAAACTGGGCTTCTTCGTAGCTGTACTGCAGTATTCTCTCACACTTGCATATCCTACTGTGCAGGTTTCTTTAGGGAAAGAGACGTTATTAGCCCTTCTCAAATCTATCTAAGGCAGTTACAAGCCTGTCCGGCCACAGAGATCATAGTGAATCTGGCCATTTGCCCTTCTGGAGCTGGGTGGCTGATTTCACGTCCCATAGTGAAACCAATCTGTATCAGTGCACCCTCAGTCTAAGTAGATTTACTAGGTGGTGCATGAAAACAGAGGAGAGAAAGTCTGAGAACTGGGAGAAAACCCAGTCTCTGGTTATAAGTTAAGGATGCCAGAACCTGTGACATTACAGTCCCTCACCCCTCCTAATCCATACGTTTTGCTAGTTCTTTGGCCCAGCTGACACTGTAAAAAACTTGGGATTAGTTTAGATCTTGAAAATGTCTTACCCTTGTGGCATAAATACAGGGCAATGAAGGGATTTCCATCAGGGTAAGGCAGTATATGGGAAATCCCCAAAACCTCAGTAAAAAACTAAGCTCATCTCAGGATTACATGCTTAGGATATGCATTTAAAGGGAGAGTGTGCCACTCCCATGTACGGTAGCCTGACAGCATGCCCAGAAGACTAAGTAGTTTGGCATGATTCTTGATGGTCTCTCACAGTTCTTCTTGGTTTTGACCCATATGGATCATGGACCCTTTGAAAAACACTGTGACACCCTCTGGCAACTTGGGTTGAGTTGCAGAGTTAGCAGCCATCCATGCTCTTTAACTAGGGCCAGTGAAGGCAGCATTGGCTGGGACTAAGGCTGCCATTTCTGTTTTGTTGGGGTAAATCAATAGAAATTATGGCTGTCCTGTTTCTATCAAGCACTGGATAACCCTGTACTTAGTCAGTGTGCAGTAAAGCTGTAGAGGACAATGCAGAACACTTTGCTAAGGCTTCCAGTGAACTGTCCTTTTAGCTGGTTTCTTTATCAGCGACTTCTTTAGTTTCCTTCCCTATTAGCTGACCTTCTTACAGCTTTGAGACTCTAAAACCAGATTCCGTATTTGAACAAAATAAGGACCTCTTACTTAATTCTTTCAGTATTTCAGTACTGGTGGAAAAAAAAATGCCAGAATTCACCTCTTGGCCGTTTCAACTTCCTCAATTCACTGAAGGTGACAGCAAACACAGTTACTCCTTTTCAAAGCACCGAAGTGCCAGGGTTATGTTCCTAAACCAGAGCTACACATCTACAGTGTAAAGGTAATATGTAAGTATTGATTGTTCGTAGCAGCAGAAGTAATACCTTTCTGAATAAACATGTTCACATTTCAGTCACCACAAATATAGAAGTTCTATCTCTTCTTTTTCTTCCTCTCAGTACTTACATATACTAACCACGCCTGGCAACAATCGTATTACATTTTGGTGTTGTATATGGTTTTGTTTATATATCCATATAAAATTGTATACCTCTTGTATACACTCTTGTGTAGCTGTTGTATCACACTGTGTATAGCTCTGTGATAGCACTGTGGTAGCTATCACACTGTGATAGCTCTTGTATCACACTGTGAAGTGAAAAAAAGAAAGCACTGAAATACTAACTTCTGGCTAAGTTTTCTCCAAAGAGGACTGCCCTGCCTTACTCTTCAGTACTTTTAAATGTGACTGGGATTTTCAGTACTTTAAAATCTTGTTCAGAATTAATTTAACCTACTTTCACAGCTATTCTATGCAAGTTGTCTACAAACTCAGTTCAAATACTAGTTGTCTTAATGAAAGATTCATGAATCTCTGCTCTAAATTTCAGAATCTGACGCTAATACAAATTTTATATCATCTAGACACTGTGCTTTCAGTTACACCCACTTTTGTTTATAAAAGTGCAAGAAAGGCTTCTTGTAATAGCTTTCTCTGTTGAAGCTCACATGGTTAAGTGAGATGTAATGTTATTTGTTTTCTTTAAGTCACTATTGCATCCAAAAACCTCAGATGATACTTAAATATTTCTAACAAAGCAAATGAAAGTTAACACATGATCATTTCTCAGTTGACAATGAAGCTTACAGCAATCGAGATACCAGATAGAGCTCCTTAAAAATTATTCTCTTGAAGCATTTCACTGCACTTGCTGCCCAAGTTTCTGAATAACCAGATGCATCCTTCACTGGCACAGTGAGATCTGCTTAGTACAACTTTCTGTAGAACTTTTTACTGGACACAAATCACAATAAAAATTGTACTTACAACGACGAAGATGGACAGTCCTTCATTCTCCACCCAGTTACCCATGATTGCCTGAGACGAGCGTGCACAACGGCCCCGTTCTTTCTGGGACAGCGTCTATGCCTTCTCTCATAAGGAAGTGAGAGTAGAAGCTTGCAGCAACCTGTTTCCTTTCTCATTCATTTAGGAAATAAATTAACCATTGAATCAAGTCCATAGTTCTGTTTCAAACATGTTTCTACCATCTTTACATATAACTTTTCATAATTCAAGTATATATAAACTGTTGAAATAGACCATTTTTTGCTCATGATACAGAGGATAAAATAAATCGCTGGTCAGGTTTTCGGCTAAAAAAGGTATTGCGACATTATATAACTTTCAATGCTGAAATGTAATCCAGAATGCGCAGAAGCATTCTCTCTTCCCAGCCACATCTTTTTTTATTACCTCAGGTCTGAGTTGCCATTCCTGCTGATCCTCTTTGATAATCACTAGAATTATTTCTCTTCCAGTAATTCAATGTTCACAGGAGCTTCCAAACGTAATCTAACATTCCTCTTGTCTGGTACCTTCAAGCCTTGCTACTTCCTCTCTGCTCGGGCCAAAACTGAGGACATGTGTCACTAGATAGGCTATTTTTCATATTTTGCACTCCTGCAGAGTCCCCAGCCCCAGGAACCATGTCACTATATAAGAAAAACATTAGAGTAAGCATTTTGCTTTTGTGATTAGAGAGAAAAATATGGGAAATTGCCCAAATGTATTTTAGACCTTACAAGCCAGAGGATATTTATCCCAAGTGTATTTGTTTAAAAAAAATGAATAAGAGAGTTTAATGATTTCTGAATGTTTTGCCTCTGTGGTATCACAATTCCCACACCTGCAATAAAGAGTGCAAAATGGTGGTTTGGAGGAAGCTTTGGGATTAAGGGGGACCGTTCTTCGGCAAGGTCCGGGCCCTAGGGACGAGCAAGGTGCCCAGACCTGCCTCCCGCTGGCTCGTTCTCCTGGGTATTCCACCCACTGCGCCACAGAAATACAGATCTCCTCCCAAAGTGACCGACACAAGCTGTCTCCTTCCCAAGGAGGTGAAGTGTATGGACGTATGGTGTTCCTTAAAGATCTTTTTAGGCTTTAGAAAGTAGCAGAAGGGCAGTTTGAGCTGTGGTGTCTCTCTGCCAGAGCTGCGACACCCTGTTGGACCCTGCAGACTTTCACGGCTCCGCAAAGCCTGAGCGAGCCCGGCGTAGCCTTGCGCCGTGCTAACAGCTTTACAGCACAGCGACATTTTCACAGGCCCGATCCTGCACCTACTGGAGTAAACAGCAAGCTTCTTACCGCATCTGTATGACTGAAGTTTGCTCTCCAGAGTAAATGCTGATCTGATCCGCAAGTGAAGCAAGGTGTTGAAGAGCTAATGAGGGCACGAGCTGGAGAGGTGGGATAAAACCTGTGTGACTCACAGCCGTCAGAGAAGAGACTCAGCACAGTCTACCTTACTCTGGACTCACTTGGAAACAAGCTTTCTCAGGGCCTGGTTCTGGCAGTGATGAGACATTTGGTCACGATGTAAAAATGAGGATGAGGGGTGAATACCTGTGTTCCGGCTAGCGGCTCTCTTCCTGCCTCTGCTTCCAAGACACGACTGCCTTCACTAAATTTCTCCTGGAATATGGCCTCCATAAGGTGATATAACTGGGACTTGAACAAAGATCCATTGCAGAAACAAACTCACACATTTCCACATTTTTCTAAAACAAATGGACTAACAGAGCTATCTGAATGATAGAGGTGACTTCTGCATTATTATTCCTTCTTGAGATGTATAGAAGTAACAGCTCAAACGTAGCCCAGGCACGAACAGCAGTCCTTCACCTCCTCACATAGGCAGGACTGGCAGTGTTTTAACCATCTTCCTCCACAGAAGCCTCCCAAGCTTCAGTAGCTGAAAACCTAAATGAAGTCTTCAAAACCTGTTAAATGGGGTTTGCAGCAACCTCATTTGACAGGCTCTGTGGTGGGCCAGGCCCTCACGTGGTATCAGTCACTTTGAGGGCTGTCCCAAGTGGATGTCAGCAGCGGATCTGGTCACCCATATTTTTGTTTGGGAGCTAAACAGCTAGAGTGGTTGGGGAAGGAAAGGAGGGGGACAGTTCTGATTTGTGGGTGTCCATTCTTGCCTACTTTGTAGGCTGAAATCTTTATTTTGAATGCTGTGCAATCCTTGTTTATCAACCTTCCCTTGATTCTACACCAAAGAGAAGAAGCAGACAAGAGACTTGTCAAGCTGTTTTTCCTGAAGGGACTGCCTTCACACGCAGCCTGAAGCTGTCACTTAAGGGAATGACATCGTCTGACACTCCTGCTCTTTCTGTTTTGTTTACAAGATAAATGATTCCATGCTGAAATGAGGCAGAAAAGCATATAGATGTGAGCCAGGAAAAAAATGCCAGTGAGACTCCAGTGAGGACTGGCACATCCTTCGATGTCTTTGTTTTACACTATAACCCTCAGTGTAGCTCCCTGTGCCCGTACTTCCTCACACTGCCTTTTGCAATGATCATGAGAGATCCACATGCTTGTAGTCAAAAAAATCCATGTATGATCCACATGCTGTTGGCCATATCAGTCTTGGCTTGAAGTCAAACAGCACTAGCACAAAACAGGCCAGAATGGCTGCGCTCTGCTATGTTATTGGAAGGAAGAGCCACCACCAGTGATGTACCCTCTCTAAGTACAGATAGAAATTGTATTATGTTAAGCTGGCGGTAGTTTCCAGGTAGAGCTGGAGTAAAGTTAGGCTAGCATAACCTCCCATGCGTAAAGGCAGAGGCCAAAATAACCCGGCTTTGTGGGGGACTGAGGGAGAGGAGCCCAGCTTGTAGCCTTTCGGCAGGGTACCAGGCTTTCTGATCTGCTAGTCTGGCTCTGGGACTGGAACACAACTATCGCCTATTTGCTTCTCCTCCCACGGCTTCAGATCCACTACCTTTACACACGCCTGTGACAGCCCGGTGTAACTCTTCTCTGCCTGGAGAGAGGGCCTTCACCAGAATCTGTTGACCGGCAATTTTCCACTCAGGAAAACATCTCAAAAGATGTGAGAGGGAGGGCAGTTTTCTCCTATGCTCTTACCGCGCATCGCCTAGAAAACTTTCAACCCGGACCTAACAAACCGAAATTTCCCCGGAGGAGCCGTAGCGGGCGGGAAGCCGGCGGTGTCGGCCGCGCTGAGGGCTGCAGGCTGCGGCAGCGCGGCTCGGCAGTGCCACCCGCTGGGCAGCACCGACCGGCCCCGGCGCAGCACCCGGGGCCGGCACCCCGCATCACTCGCGGGGTACAGTTCAGCTGGGGGTGCTGGAGGAGACGTGCCCATTCCGTCCCAGACCTTCCCAGTTGCCCTCGTGTCCCCTTTTCTATCGCATCCCTGTTCAAAATCTCTTTCCTGCTTTCCGCCCTGCCTGCGATCTCTCTTTCAGTCAAATCCCATTTCTAATTAGCAGCTCACGATCACAGTCTGGAAAAGGACCTCCAGAGACCAATGAGCCCACCTCCGTGCTTCCAAATAGGATCCACTAGAACTGTATCACTCCTCACACACGTTTACATCACCACTGCCACAATTAGAAATGTGGGGTGCCTCGCAGCTATAGCTGTGCTTTAGTAGCCCATGACCGAGAGCATGCTGTGCGAAGAGAAGTCCATTTAAAAACACCTGAGAGGAGAGGTCTGCTCAGATGGTGTTAGTGGACTGGGCCAGGCATTGGGGAGTGAGATCTGTGTAGGTTTGCGCGTATTGCCTTTTGCAGCGGTCCCTGGATCAATCCTGGCAGTGAATCTCCCGTGCTTTTGTCTGGTGAGAGACCTTGTTGTTCTGCTCCCCAAGGGATGCTGGCGTAGCTTGCAGGGTGGTGGGCGGTGGTAAGGGACGAGGCAGGTTTTCCTTAGGTGTCTGTTGGGGCACATTTTCATTCCTCAGGCTACATGCAGTACTTCTAAAGACACTGGGGAGTCTGTGAAATTTTTCTAAAAGACCTGTAAAAGCTGAGGAAGAAAACAAGGCCACTGTCAGTAGATGTAAGTTTACGTTTTGTATTAAATGTTAATTTACCATTCAGAGATCAGCACTTCCACAGGGCAATATTTTAGGTGATAATAAGTCGGAAACAAGAATGAAAGTCACTGGTGTGAAACTTAGGTAAAATATTAGCACAGCGTTGATTCACTGGCTGCCATGGCCTACAATCTCCAGACAACGGCTTTTTTTTCCTCTTTTAACTAAAAATGCCACTTCCTCACTGTTTCCCCCAGGATCCCAGCTTCCACTCACATGGCCCGCTGCTGATTTGTGCAGCTATGTGCTCCCTGATGGATCTGAAAATCTAGCAGACTTGACTCATCACGAGCCTTCTGGTGTTAAAGAGAGGCAAGCTGCCTTGTGCTAGGATTTCCCTATTGCTCCACATCTACCACCTGTCTGTCATCTTTGGCTGCGAAAAACAATTTTTGAAAATGAGTCTGTCTTTTTACTGCATTTGCACAGTGGCTAGAGTTGGATCCATGACTTGACTGCCTGCATGTTATGGTATTGTACAGGGAGGCAGCCGGGGAGCGTGCACGTGCACATAAAGGCCGTCACTTCACAGAAGGGTCTGTAATCCCGGGTCTAAGCTAAACCTTAGTTTAGTGTCTGTGTTACAGCAGTGGAAGAATATAACTACACAGCCATAGGAGTATTCCAGGATCCCCGTTCACAGCGACTCAGCCAAACCCCTGTAGTGCCTACACCCTAACTACACAGGTCTATATTACTTTACATTGCTGCAGTTTGTCTTATAAAATACAAATGAGTGCTGTGATGATATAGCTTTTTGCTGATTTTTCTCTCTCCCAGACCTCAGCATGGGGGTGACAGGCTGACCCAGTTCAGTTAGCAGATGCCTGTCCACGACCCGACACCTGACAGACACAGCCTCTGGCTCAGTCCTGTTTGTACCAAGGATTTTTAGTTTTCAGTATTATCAGTAGGGGAAACACTGAGGAATGATGTCATGTTTAATGCACATGTCTAGGAAAGATAACATGACACAATGAACTGTAGCACCAAGGAACGGGCTTTTGCTTAAAGCTTTTGCTTAAAAATTATCCTTCAGCTAGATTACTAAAACATGGCTCATCCCCTCATGCCAAGACTCAGCAGGAAGCCTATATACTGCTAAATCATACTTAAACTGCCTCTTAATATAGAATTACACTGCTCCAGCCACACAATCACTGGATTTATGTTTCCCTTCGCTCATTTGTCATGATAAAGCTTTTTTACTTCTGGATTTGCCCTGATAACTTGGACACTTGTCTGAAAGTAGCTTGCAAAGCCCTACCTGGCTTAAGTTAAACTCAAGAGAAGCTTGGAGGCATCCATCCATCCCTTTGGAAAACTTAATGAAGACACAAATGACACACCACCTGGGCTTTGAACTGGGATGACTTTCTTCCAGGCTGAATTACCATTGGATTGATGGCTACTGAAGCCTCCTAAAGACTGTTTACAGCACTTTATACATACACACGTACCTCCCTCCTGTAATACATTTTTAGCACTTCCAGAGAAACCACTATTAAAAATGAAATTGAGTGGATTAGATCAGGGAATACAATTTCCACAATATTGTTTATTCATTCTCTTTCTTGCTTTTACGACCTTTTAATATAAAGTTTGATGGCTTAATGATATTCTGCTATTTCCATTGCTCAGGCTTTGATGGGAATAGCAATAAGCTGGACATACCTCAGTTCTTTTTCGGTTGCATTTAGAGATCCTTCTCTCACATAGTTTTCTGCCAAAGCTAAAGGAGCTGTGCCCACCTTGATCAAAATCAGAGCTTTTGACTACTGATTACAGTGACCTACGACACCTTCTTTTGTATGCTGGGACACAACCCCACCTCGCTGAGACTTTTGCTACCTGGCAGGGAGCATCTGCCAAATCATACTCGAATCTTCTGCCAATATTTTTTTTCCATACAAATATGCTCTTACACATGCTAAAATTGCATTTAGTTTTCTAATACACTGGAATTTCTTGTAAATGAGTGATACACTTAAGACCATAGACAGTTTGTGTTTTTTAATTTTAAATCTCCCATTAGTAAATCTTCCCTTTCCCTTGCCAATTTTTTCTTTTTCTTTTCTTGCTTGGAGAGACAACTGCTCATTTGCTGTTGTACCCTGGAAAGAACAGTGATGTATGGTTTATTAAAATAGCAGCTCAAACACATAAGCCCTTGATTGCAATAGGACAAGTGATTTATAGGTGTTCGCTAATGGATTCCTGCTTGGGGCCCTTGGGGGCTTCCATTTCATTTTGTACCAATGGCGAATTATGCTGAAGAGTCAGGTTTAATTGGCAGTTGAGTCGTTTGATAAGTTAATGGGACCACACTCTTTAGCCTTCCCTGAATTTGCCTTACCATCAATCTTTATGGCACAACATCAACATCATTACTGAGGTTCATATTTCACAGCGAGGCAGAAGTAACTTTTCACTTACTACATTCCTTGCCTGTTCCCACCTGATAACCTGTCTCCCCTGCAATGTTTTCACTTTCCTCTTACTCCAAAGTAGTTTGGTTCATTTCTGATGTACACAGCCAAATCACCATGAATAAGACTTAGCAATGCCGTATGTTTCTCCAATCCATTTTATTTTATCTTCTGTAAAGAACAGACACTGATTTTTCAGGGCATCACATCTTGTCAGCTGATGAAGAAAACATGATCCAAGCAGGAACCAGCCAGCTACCACATGGTACAAACTCTCTGATATATTGCACAGGTCATTGTTTTTCTTTACATGCATAAGGAAGGTGGAACCAGCTAAGCAAACTGCATGTATTATGTCAGTGGTAATACTTCTGTTCTGACCATTAGCATGGAAATTACCTATTTGTGCTGAGATGCAGAATCAAAACTGATGTGTGTACTGCAACACAATGTATATAATTAAGACTATGCTGGTATTAAAACAAACAAACAACAAAGAAAGATAAATTTTTTAAAAAATCAGGCTATGTCTAGATCAGGGAGACCCTCTCAGTTTCTGAGGCTGGGTACACCGCCTGGCTGTACCTGGACTCCTTGCTGGGGCTTGCACCACGCACCGTAGAGAACACCCGTGGATAAATCTAGGTGCACATGTTTCTCAGTTGCCCCATACATTTCTGTGGGTTTGCAAAGACATTTTATTATTTTCATAAAATATTTCTTTTTCTCATGTTTGGTCTTTTTTCTCCTTAAAAAATAAGAAGAAAAGGGGGAGAGGAAGCCCACAATAATCCACAAACACAATGAAAAAAAAATGTTTAAGAAACACGTAATTACTCTGTGGTTGTAAGGCTCCCTTGCGTTGCTTGTTAAGTCCAAAGTTGATGCTACTCCTTTTTGAAAATCTCCTTTCCATTCTAATTTTTTTTTAATGATGCCTGCATGCTTTTGAGTTACTGTACTGCCCACTATTATTAAAATTTGCAATGTGGCGATGAATGACGCACTCCATGAGTTCAGCCCTTTCCACGGCCAGGCAACTTCGGCTCTAAAGAGCAACCCTACTGGAAAATGCAGCCGAGTCTGTCACTGTGCCTTGTTCCTCCATTTCTGTTTAAAACGACAACCATGAAGCAGCAGAGAGGAAGGGGGAGTAGCTAGGACATGTATTCTAAAGAACATAACTGGTGTTATGAGGGCCACCAACTGCAAAACTAAAGCAATTGCAAGCACCTCTCTTTTCTGTTAGCTGCTGAGTTTAATGCACATCTTACTGCAACACAGATTTACAAGAACTGCAAATCCATGCAAAAAGACAACGAAATGCAACACTGGTACCTTGTCTGCAAGGCGCTGTGCTGCTGTTTTGATATTTAGCTCCCACTCTAGAAGCCAGATATGAACTAATCTTCACCTTGATTACCTCTGGCATTGCTCTCCATCTGAATGCATCCTTGATCATTTTCCTGAAAGCATCTGTGGCTGATTAAAGCTCTGTACTGACAGGGCACATTAATCAGATGAAAAGAATAGCTGATGAAAGAAATTTCAGAAGTTAATATCTGTCACTTTGTTTGCTCTGTCAAAATAGGAACTTAAACAATTATGAACGTGAAGGCAGAGAACATGTGTTTAAGGCTGCTTCTAGTTCATTAAATCAGGTCTCATCTTCAGGGCCAAAAAGTTACAACTGTGATGGCATTGCAGAAGCATCTCGGTAAGCAACATCCAACTAATTAGCATCTATCCCCTGCTTAGATGTGTTTACCCATTAATGTTAGTCTGTGACCAGAAGCCTTTACACACAGCAGCATTCATCTGAATTTCACACCTGAAAGATGAAATTTTCATACCTGAATACAGACACTCATAATTTCTGTAAAACTTAATTTCAGTGGCAAGAGGTTTTCCTTATGACTGAGAGAAATCCAGAAAAGGATAAAACTGTTCTTTTTTTCCAGGAGATAAAGTTGTTGTTCATTCAAGGGAGAGATTCAGTAAACTTACACAGTGTCATTTTGAAGCACTTACCTTTCATTTTGACTTTAGTTTTGGGGTGATCCCAAGAGACCTAACAGTTTTATTATACTTATTTTTCTTGGTCACTAAGAAATGACATAATCCTTAACACGTCTTAGTTTTCAAGTCTTCTGTCTCCAGTGAATCAAATTTACCATCTCTGCCAAACATGTATATTCATGTTTCTGTGATGATTCCTGAGTGACTAGAGGCAGTTACCCCAACTGCATTTTAAAATACAGGATTATAAATATCCACTATGACATTTGGCTTGCAAATATCTCAGTTCAAAATCCTGTTTTCTTTGGTACATAAGCCCTTCAAATAAGAGGAAGTAGTAGAAAATGGTTTATTGTTTTAGACTAGATATTATCAGCTGCTATGGGAAAAAAAAAATCTAGGAACTACTGAAGAATTAAAAAAAAGCTGCCCCCCCCGTTGTTTTTTTTTTTTAATTAGATTACAGTGTACTGACCCCAAGTATTCACCAATTCTGAGTCAAGCTGCAAGTGTCACCAGATTGACTTGCAAATAATAACTTTTTTTCTTTAAAAAAGGGTTCATTTTCATTGTCAGACATTTTTCAAGTCTAACAAAACCCTGTCGTTCATTAGAATGATTAGAAACTTACTTTCAATAAGTTGTTCTGCAATCAAAGGAACAACACGAAAAGTATAATTTCCTGTAGAGTCCATACCGCATCCTTTAAACTGAAGTGACTCCTATTACCTCCCATGACTTTATGATGCCCTCCTCCTCTTCCCCTCTGTATCTCTTCATCCCCACGGCTTCTTGTCCTCTTTCACGCTAAGGACAAGAGGTAGCAGGTATGTGGATCGCTGAGTGGCACACAGGTTTATCACACCTAAAGCACGCTGACTGCTCGGCTTGCTAAGGGGTCAGCAAGAAGGTCAAAGTGGATAGCTCACGCTGAAACCTTTCTTATCAGTAGAGTCATTTTATCAATTCCCATCTTCTCCTCCTGGAAGCTGATAGTCTTCACAAAGCTTGTATAAACCTGTTTTTTTCCTCAGATTTCTGCCATCAGAAAAATTTAGTTATTCTAAACCAGAAAAACAGTGTGGTCACATAAGCTTCTTTTCTTTAAGAAACCACGTTGAAAACGAAAAGCAGAGATTCTGTCAAATCTGAAGGCAGATACTATCGAGAATTTTGTCATAAAAATCCCGGAAGTTATCAACGTTGTGCCTGAATCTTTAATCTAAATTTTTCATTTAGGTTTTAATCTGCATTTGATTAAAAAAAAAATGCTAGATACTAATTTAAAAATCTTAAGATTATCTGTAATATCTGTTAATATTATCTGTAAGAAAGGATAAATGACTTTTTTTGTTTTAGGGAGCTCTTACTAGCAGATAGTGGTGGCCATCACCACCAGAACTTCTAAAATCCTTTCTCATTGTTCCTCATTTAAGTGATGCATTACAACTTGTTACAATGTATCTATTTACACCTGTATTTATAAAACACACATTTTTTTATATATATATTCTCTCTCTCTCTCTCTCTAAATTTACAAACACTTAAATACATTACAAAATTTTTATGCATTCATGTACCTCCACAATAGTCCTCAGCGTGGATTTTGCTGGCTATTCCCAAGATCAGAGACAAGCAGGTAGTAAATCCAGATCAGCATGAAACAAGCATGCAGGAAAAAGTTGCCCGATCCTTTTTAAGGTAATGATTTCTTTCTGATTTCCAATGTAAGCCAATTAAACATTCTCATCTTAACAATAAATAACCTATACTGATACTGCTTCATATAACACTGGTCTCTTAAACTGCCTGCCTCCTACAAATTTTGCTGCTGAGATCCCAACCAGCTGAACAGCATTGGAAGCACCACTGGTTGGAGGTAAGGAACTCCCAAATCAATCACAGGTTATTCTTCTGTCAGGTCTGCCTGAAAACATTTCTTCTACTGTGTGGTAACAGACGACAGCATGCTATACAACCTTTACCTTTGATTTCTGAAAGACTAAGAACCGATACCAACACAACTTCAGGGAGTGTTTCAACATTTTAATTTGTGTTCTTTTACAAGTATAAAAGAAAACCTATGTATCAGATCTTGCATACTCTTATACACGTGAATAAACCGTATTGAGAAAACCTTTGTGTGACTGGACTACTCAAGTGAGTACAGTTTTTAACAGTAGCCCTATACCCTTCCATTGAACACATACGCCTCTAACATTCATAGAGGAAAGTAAAACTACAGTAAACTCACAGCAAGAGATCAGCCATTCATGCACATACATCCTTCGTAGCTAATACTAGCCCTCTCTCAGTGCAGCCACTGGGTATATTGATAATAACACTGTCTAGACTGTCATTATCCCGGGAAAAACTGCCTCTCCTAGCATTATAGCACACTTCAGAAAAATAAGCTTGTTCTTTAAAACACTGGTCTTAACAGAGCAGCTTTGTCTCTATGACTCCCTCTCACACCTTCTTTCTACCAGCAATGCCAGCACAGCTAGATCAAAACATACATAGAGCAGCAATACTGTTAGTTAACGGGCGCTCCATGCTGTGGTGACATGAGGCACAGCAAAAGCAGCGGCCCTCACGCTGATGGAGTGTTTAAACTGTATTTGGTTAGTCTGGACAACTAAGGCAAAACCATATGACAGTCATATAACCCATACAAATCCTCTTTTTTTTCCCCCCACTCATAATAGTGATTTAAATATTCAGTTCCCTATGCATGCACTTCAGGAGATTGGTATAAAAATAGGAAGTAATATGGCACACTGTCTAAAAATATGCATATACAGTAGTCTTCATCATTGATATGTGCGGTGAAATGGTACTCATTACGTATACATACTGGACTCCTGGCTGTGTAAACTCTCCTACTGTTGACTTCACGGTAGCACAAGCATTATTTCACTGGCTGAGGTTTGTGAAGCTTCCACTGCTTCCAAATGGCAAAACCACAACTGTGCCATCACTTACAGTGTCCAAAGTCTGCTTTAAGGATTTGAAAGCTCTCTCTTTAGAGATGAAGTACTTCTACATATGAAGCCACTTTTTTTTCCAAAGACTAACATTTCAGACCTAGGTACATCTGTAGATAGGCAACAACCATAATTCCCTGATTATTGATGAGTATCCAACTGTAAAGTCAGATGCTCAGTTTTAGCTAAGAACACCTGAAAATTTGGCCCTGTGTGCTGAACTCTGCAGGTTTGGAAGCAAGGGTTACATTCTCACTTGCTCCTTTAACTCGCTACTGAAAAAAAAAAAAATTGAAATACTCTTCTAATCTAGAAAAGTACAGAGAAATACTATACTGTACTTCTACATACAGAAGTACAGAGAAATACTGTAGTGTCTTCAAGGAGTCACTTCACTATTCTATGCTTCTCAGAGAGAGAAATTAGAATTGAGATGTTTTGTGTCCTCGCCAGATATGTGAGGTACATTCCTATTGGAAGCTCAGGCCAAAAATTCCCATTACCACCCACCAATAATTTAATGACATCTACATACACATACCACACACAGACACATATTAAGCAAAATAAAAAACATAACTCCATTATAAAACTGAAGTATGAAAACATTCATTTACAGTGCAGTAAAGAAAAAAAATAAAACCAGCTTAGCTCTTGCAGCATTGCTTCCGACATATTTCATTATAAATGACCTCAGACCCAAACTTGAGACACTTCTAATACAATGATGCTGATGTCATCCCTACTGAAGAACTTCACATCCTCCATGACGATAGGATGGAGGCTAAGCTTAGGATACTAGGAGATGCTTTGGGTCGTGAATTATTTGTTTCCACTAGCAGCCGTAATGCGTAATACTCGAAATGCAAGGTGCTAAGCAAAGAAAGTGCAAAAAGCTTTCACTTAATTTTTGAAAATAGTTGTTTTTGTGTATTCCCACTAAATTCTTGGGCGTTCATAAAGCTTTCTCAGCAACTTGCAAAATACAGAAACACTTCTATTTTTGGTGATACAATGCACAGAAGAAAAAGTCAACAACTTCCATTTCCTCTTTCAGATTTCAAGCCTGTGGTACTTCTGAGGTAAAGAAGTCAGAGGGTTTTGAACTACTGATATTAAATTAACCATAACATATCACAGCTTCAAAAAGAAGGACTTGTGTCTTCTACCCCCACATAACAAGTCACTGAGTTGCCTGCTTGGTGTACTACCAACCTCCTGACAATCAGGGTAGTGCTTGTCTCAACTTCAGCCATCTAAAAGTGAGACATATAGGCAAAACTAATTGTCAAGGCATCTGGTTAACACCGAGTAATAAGTCTCCAGAGAATGATTCATATCCCCTTCCCTAGAGGACGTTTTAAGACGAGTTGAATTACTCCCTGGAGATGTGCTCTGGAGAGCACCTACATGACTAGTTCACACTATCTGCCCAACTTCTAGATATTTAAAGTTATTTAAAGTAAACACCACCCTAATACCAGAACATCACAAAGTATTAGATAAATGATAATGTCAGAAAAATGAGCTATTCCAGAACATCACAATTAATGTGTTAAATTTAATTCCCTTACTAACAAGCAGCAAATATGAAGAGTAAAAAAGTGCAAAGCCAATAACCCCTCTGTCCATTCTCAGTAGCAGTCACATTTCAGTATTAGTGCTGGCTAATTGGCTGTTTCTTGGCAACCTAGACTACAGTGCATTGTAGAAGTCCAATTCTTATACCACAGAGAGAAGTATTATCTTATTACACTGATTAGAGCGTAAAAAAGTCTGCAATTTGATCAAAGCAGACCACGGCTAGTCAATATATAGTCAAGGACTATGCTCTGTTTCCATGCTAGGGTGGCATGCCATAATGACATCCTATCTGAAATAAAATGATTTCCTTTCATCCTCAGATTTCCTGAGTAAGCATCAGGCCAGTTTTTGAAGGATGTCTCCTATAATGATTTCAAGAAAAGCATGTGATAATAAACCTATATGCAAAAAACTCTGAAATAGATGTCTACAAACAATGATTGCTCTCTATGTCCATACACAAACACACAGAGATACACATACTCATACACCAAGTTTTCCGCAAAGGTAGGCTGTCGATCGTCATGCAGTGCTACACCTGCAATAAAGAAATCGCATCCGCAAGACACAATGTCCAAGATACGCAATGTTCCCGGCAGGTGATTTGCCACCTTCCAAAGGCACCCACTTGCTTCCAGTTGTACTAGGCATTGGAAGAAACACTTTGATGAGGATTCCCGTTTTGAGAATCTAATGTCTTGCTACTGCTCCGTGCTTCATCAGTATTTTCAGATTTCACCTCTGCCTTGTCCATCAGTACGGTGGATTTAGGAGGCTTGCAAATAAAGCAGAGGAACTTGAAACAGGACAGCAAACCTTCGGAAATGCTGGATGAGAAAAGCTTTTTGCACGGGTGGCAGAACTGGTAGAACACCAACATGAAGAGGACAGCCATGCAGTAACCTATCAGGAGCTGCAAGACCAACAACGGGGCGCAGACATACAGGTAGATATCGGTTTTATAGATGTACCACATCAGCAGGAGGAATGCATTCTCAATGAATCGCAGCATGTAATACACAGTCAGTCGGTACCAATTTTGGGATTTGTTAATTAAGTCAGGATCATTGAGCTTCACCTGCACTGCTGACCAGCAGAACATGTTAATGCCAGCATATAAGAAGGTGAGAAGGCACAAGACGATGGTAGTGCCGACCCTGCTCAATGCCTTCTCTATGTTCTCGGGAAACGGGGACTTGCTTTGCCAGAAGAGAATCCACGGGTAGAAGAAAAAACCAAAGAAATTCACTAGCACAACGGGGAGAGTCCAGATTTGAAGGACTGAACTGAAAAGAACCAACACCGTAACCCGCGTAGCAATCTCAAAGCTTCTCCACATGAATATGCAGAGGTAGGCCGCTGGTTTCACGCTGACATCATAATCATCGTACTTAATCTTGATAGCCAGGATGTTGCAGCGTAAGGCGCCATATACAATTGACAGGAGAGAAAGGACCATAAAAATACCTACAGAGAGAAAACACAGATCAGGACCTTCAGCTTAGCAGAGGTTAAAGACATGGCATCAGAGTAGTGCAGACGCAGTTGTCTTCATGGCACTTCTGGGGATTCCCAGCAGGGTGTAATGCCAAGAAAGCCATTCCTTGTATACAATTCTAGGTTCTTATTCTAACCCTGCCTCCTATTTTGGTCTCCATTTGTTACTTTTCCAAGTAGCTAGAAAGGAAAAAAGGCACTTAACAGTCACAGGTGTCTCTCCCTCCGCCCCCGGCCCAGGGCTGTTCATACACACACCGTCCTTGGAAATGATACAGCTCAGTCATAAGAGTAGCCAAGTTGCTCTCAGGCTCTCACAGTACTCCACAAGGCACAGGGGTGCTACTTCCCCTCCGTACAGATGAAGAACTGCGAAACAGAAGCTGAAATTTTGGAGTTACTTGGGCGTGCAGATACCTCAGTGCTTGTGAAATTCTATCTCGAAGCAAATTGTCTAAGCTCACAGAAGAGCTCTGCAATGGAGCTCAAAATTGAAAGCCAAGGCAATTTAAACCCACAACCATCTGCACTTTTTCTGCCTGTGTAGACAGATACTTGCTCACCTGTCTACACTGTGTTTTCCTATACATCTATTTTCCTTATACACGTATCTATTACATGCATTTAAAAACAACACTCCTTTTTAAAATGTTTTTAATTTCAGATCAACTTTCTTATCTCTCATCTACCCAGAATCCCTCAAGTGAAGGTTTCACGGCAATTAAATTCTGCAGAAAGTGAAGGTGGAGGCCAGTTGTTACCTGGCCTCCCCTCCAGATGCAGTAGGGGAAGGCTTTCTGGCACTGAAGGAATGGGTCTTGTCTTACCACATTAAGTATGTACAGATGCGCAAAAACCCTGGATGCACAGAATAAATATTCATAGAGAAGTATCTTGATGTTCAAAAGTGCTAACTGCCCACGGTTTTGTTAGCATTTGCATACTTTCTTCACAATTTTTACCAACGTGCTGAATAGCTGATTTAGGGGACTAATTTTAGGCACCCCCAATCAATACTTTTAGTTTCAATCTCAGCATTTTGTCCACGCAAGGAACACTTCAAATGCAAATTAAGCACAGTAAAAATGTTTCGATTGTTTCTTTTAGAGTTTCAATGAAACTAACCAAGCTGACTGGTCATCTACAGGGCATTATATTGCATCAGATAAAACAAAATAATCAGAGGTGGGAATTCTTGATTATGTCAATTACTTTTGCAGTGCTTAGCAACCAGTGCTTTCTGCAGCCTTCAATTAGTTTACATGTCAATATCCTACAAATTAACTGGATTCCCTGCTTTGCTATAGCTATTTAGCCATGACTATAAGTTTGTTTTTCTAATGAAAGTTATTAATTTCTGAGCATGATTTTGAAAGAAACAAGTGTATTTTAGGATCTCTAACAACATTATAACAGGATTTTCTCTACCATTTTAGCTAACCTCTCTCCCACCTCAGTCCTCAAACATCTCTGAATTACTTTGGAAAAGAATGAATTAATCACTTATATCTAAATTTCCAATAGCATTCAGTAAGCTGAAAAACATTTGCCATTCTATATGGTAATTTTGTACATGCCAGTTTGGTGGTGCATATATTCTCTGAAAATGGTTACATATTTGCTTGCTTAACACTTAAATTTTTAATGGGTCTTTTTAAACATCTTTCTTACAGCACTGTACTTGATCTGAGACTTTTTAAACATTACATCTTAGAAAACATTGGCTGAAAGCAGAAGAGTAAGCGAATGCAGTCAAGAATACTGCTTGATATCCTGTGGCTCTTTACAATAATCTTTCCCGTAGTTTTGAGCCAGCTCTAGAACTGTGAGAGAACAAATAACTTCCATTAGCTAATTAAGCAAAATGCTACTCTCAGAGTGAAAGAAACAAAAAAACCAACCCAGTGGGGACAGGGTGCTGCTGGCCTGGAACTCTGCTTGCCTTCTGCTTTGACAAGCTGAGACATTAATCTTATTACCTGATTTCATTTTAGGGATTCTGTATTAATCTCAAACTTTTCTTAAAATCTCAAGCCTTCAAAAGAGGCACTTCTCCATTGATAGAAACCAGATCATGCTGACAGTGGTTTAATACAGTCGTCCAGTCCTGCTGCTTTCCCAAAAGCTCAGTACTGTCACCAAACCTTCAGTTCAAACATCACTCTTAAGTCTGTGAGAAAGATGGTTTGAAGCAACCACAAAGGGAAATGTGGGAGGGTGATGTTATTGTTACTTTTACTCATCCTGAGCAGGCAAAGAAGTAAAAATTTAAAAGGCAAAGTATCTTCCCCTGGAACAGTCCCAAATCCTGTAGCAGTCCTCATAAAGGTGGCATTTCTCTTCTTCCTTCCTACTCCCAGAAGGCTGTACCTTTCTTACAAACCAGAGGTGCACACTCACAGAGTCATTCAGGGAGGCACTGTTTTACTTTGTTGGGTTTTTTTATTATGTCTTAAGTCTTTTCAAGATGTGGTCCTTCAAAAATTGCTAAGAGAGTAAATCCTGCTCTAGATGAGCTACATCACAAAAACCTATTACGGAAATTTTACATTCAGCTGAAGAATCGTAAGTTTTCTAAACTGATAATCAGAACCCTTGAAAAATAAGGGCACTTATTTTGTTACTTAGGGCAAGACACCTAGATACAATTTTGCCTTATCACATAATTTCACCACTTACAAACAACTATTAATACTCCAAGTATGTTGTTCAAACAATAAGAAAAGTATTCTGTGGCCAGAGCTTAATGAGTTGAGGAGAAGCAACTGGAGAAGCATCTTAAGATATCTAGTAAGACCACCTACAAAACCCAGTCATGAACATTAGGAAAGTGACACTGGAAACACTAGTAAGTTGAAAAAAATCACAAAACCAGAACTTCTATTCTTGACGATGGCAGTCACTGCTACACATTTTCATTAAAAAAAAAGTACCTTTTTCAGCAGAATAATTTTATTTTTAAACGGTAGGAAATCCACCTTTTGAGATTATTTTATCACTGTAAGGAACACTTGAAAAAGATAACTTGACTGCTGTTAAGGGCACAAAAACTTTAAACTTACAAGAAGATCGCTCTTAATGGAAGCGGATGGTCCGCATTCAATATTGCGCACTGAGAACTGGCCCTTTTTCAAGGGTAAGGGGCCAAGTCACACATCCCCCATCTCCAGCTAGCTGTTTTTGCAATGAACACTAACTCAGGTCTTTTTGGCACCTCCCGGCCTTGCACTTCTCCAGGTGGTACTACCTAAGTGAAGAGGTCCTAGCTGCCCCACAGTGTGTAAGTGGACCTGAGTCTGACGTCAGCCACCTCTTTGAAACAAGGTTATAGCCAGCTCTAAGGCAACGCATGACGCTGACAGATGCTGAAGCATTTAGTACAGGGTGAAGCCCAAATGCACAAGAGAGACCTCGGCGTCTGTTCTGGGAGCGGCAATTACAAAGTCAGACTGGGCATTTCATACAGTAACAAGTTAGGAACTTCTTCCCAGTTACGCTGTAACCATCAAAAGAGCTGAATGTCTGGAACTAGGACTCAGATTAGGCTATTACATGTGGGCTTCCAATGTTGCATTTCATATGACAACATTTCTGTACGTTTCATGCTAAACAGTCACCGAAGCTTTGTATCTTTCATCACTAACCTAGAGGCTTTGTCCTGCTTTTGCAACTCTCTTCAGTTCTCTTGATCGTACATTTCTGGCAGACAGTGAAATAACAATTTTGGAGAAAGCCAGACACTGGCAAGAATCTGATCATCCGGAAGAAAACATTCAGAGAAATTAATGAATGCCATGAAATACACAAGAAAGATGCAGCATGGCTCTGGTTGACAAAGGGCTAGGCAAGGACGCACGCTCTTTTCAGAACTGTTCAATTCAATACTGGAAGCAATAATAAGTTTCAAACAGATCTGAAAGGGACAAACCATGCTTTAGGTTCACAGGTGATACTGACCTCATTACCACTGACCAAGCAGAATTTACACAGAATAACAGACAGGGTAGTGTATGAATCCAGAAAAATAAGAGACTGATGAGGAGATGTCCTGGTTTCGGCTGGGATAGAGTTAAATGTCTTCCTAGTGCTGTGTTTTGGATTTAGTATGAGAAGAATGTTGATAACACACTGATGTTTTCAGTTGTTGCTAGGTATCCTGCAAGGACAGCTTCCATGTTACCAAGCAGAGGATGGGAGGGAGCATAATCGGGACAGCCAGCCCAGCTGGTCAACGAGGTATTCCATACCATGTGACGTCATGCTCAGTATATGAAGGGTAGGCATGATCCAGGAAGCACTGATCGCTACTTGGTTATTGGTCAGCGCGGGTGGTGAGCAATTGCATTGTGCATCACTCATTTTGTATATTCTATCATTATTATTATTATTATTTTCCCTTCTCTGTTCTATTAAACTGTCTTTATCTCAGCCCACAAGTTTTACTCACTCTTACCCTTCCGATTCTCTCCCCGTCCCACTGGGGGCGGGGGGGAGAGGGGGAGCGAGCAAGCGGCTGCGTGGTATTTGGCTGTCTGCCAGGTTAAACCATGACAGGAGACAAGACAAAAAATTATAACAGAGACAAATGGAAAAGAGCATGCACTTTGGAGGACCAGTGTCAAAGAACAGGGAAGTTGAAGACATCTGACAGTCCAGTTGAAGTGCTGGACTGGCTGTTAAATTACTTCGACGATGCTGCAAGATCAAAAGGTCGAAGTCATGTCCCTATACATGAGAATCCCTGTGTACACATAAAAAACAACAAGCTGAAACTGTGCTATGCATCATTCCCATTTACTCTGGAGGCTGAATAATATCGGTGGACAAAAGGTACTACTGCAGAAATAAGCTGGCTAAAGAGATTGCAGAAAGTTTCAATATTTCAGAAGGTAAAATACAGACGAGGAATACGGTTAGGACTCTTGTTTTTTCTGATGAATGAGTTCTAATAGATATTGCCATTGTTCCTATATCACTGATTAAGAAAAAAAAAAAAAGAACCACTTTTTTTTTCTTTTCATTTCTATATTTTAGAATTACACCTGCTATGGAGATGGCTTCTGGGAGACATGAGATGACTACTGCATTTGCTGGTGGGTTCACTGACCTCCCTGGTGAGCCAGCTTGTCTCTGGTTGTTTAACTTCACTTCACCCACAGAAGGTCACTTATCAGTCTGTGATTCAGAATTTATCTCAGCAGTGACTGATAAAAGTCAGAAGTAATAGGGCATTACAAATCATTATTAAATATGCAATTCTCTAATCATCTGGAAAGCAGCGCTTCTCCTTGTCAATCATGACCAGTAAGGTCAACACCAGTGATAGAAGAAATACAATAAAAAGGTGACCTTTCTCAAGCAAATGCCATCTGCAGTGAAGTGATTGGGAATTTTGCTAACTGCACCGCTCAGCTCAGGATTCATCTGCTTTGTTCTCATCCCATGTCACAGATGCCATGGTTATTTGAAGAGCCTACCTTAGCTATGAAGTTCTCAGAAACTGTCAGGAGCAGTCTTTCAAGTAACTACTGCTATGACCTTAAACAAGTACTTTTGTATAAAGACCTTAACCTGTTGTAATATCCTTATGTGCTGACTCACTCTTTGGTGTACTAAAGTTTTCTGTTCCCTGAGTTGAGGGGAGAACCCTGATGTTATTATAAAGGCTTCTCCAAAAATCTTAGCTCCTTACCTTGGTACACTGCCAACCAAGGTACCAGAACGGAAGAAGCAATCAGATTCATAAGGTGTGACCCTAGCCTCAGCCTCCCTAGCCGTGAAGCTGATAAAGATCCCCGGCCTCTCAGGGCCTCGGAGATATACCGAGAGCTATTTTGTATTTCAGTGGAAATACACCTCCAGTTCACACAGGAGCCAAAGTCCTTTCTTACACCGAAAAGCTGGTTGTCCTACAACCAGGTGGAGTAGGTTCTTCATTTAGCAGCCAGCCAGCAAATCAAGACTTTTTTTTTCAAGGAGCTGGAGCACATCATGGAGCAAGATGTGGAGTCCCATGGTAAGAGAGATGTGTCCTGGTAAGTCCATGTGGTGCATCACTGCTTGGTGAAGGCTTAACAGCTTGGGTCCAGAGGTGAGATGACCACATTTGCATACCAGCTTATTGAGTCCTGCCTTTTGATTCCAAATTCAGAGTCTGGCACAAGTAAAGACAGTTCACGTCCTCAGTCCGTATTTGAAACTGCATTCCTGAAAGTACACCTTCCTTCATGCAGCATGGCAAAACATGCTCTGCACTGTACCCCAAGGAATTTTCCAGAAAGTTTGCTCAAAAACCAAAATGGAGCAGAGGTAAGTTTTTTTTTTCCCTCTTCATGAAGACAGCTTAGTCCCTCCAGCTGCCTCCCTCTCATGCCATAATGGCCACTTATCAAATTACTGTTTTTATAGCAACCAAATATGCTACAGGAAGCATCATAGTCTAAAACATGATGGTACAGATACACTTGAGAGCATCATCATCATCGAAAGCTGTCAGGGAGATGAAACCCATTACAATATGTTTGGTTCTTGCCCAGGGCAGCTACGCCTGACTGCTGACCCTTCTCCTCTCCCTCCCACCAAAATATGGAGGTGATAACAACAGCTCTACCTACTTCTGGCAGCTGTGATCTCCTGCTGCAGGACACAGATGTAGAGCTGGAGCGTGAGCTGGGGTGCTGAGCCGAGGAACGCCTGGATCACAGACGCCCTGCTGAACGCAGACCTGTGTGTACACAGCTTGCCTTCAGCCTGGCCCACCTCCTTCTCAATTTCTTCCGAGTACCCATCCTTGGGCATCTGCCTCTTCTTCGTGATGCTGACATAGGGCTCTTCAACTCTGCCAGCATGGAAGTAAATGTAAAAGACCTCCACACACCTACAAGCAAATCAGTAAATAGAGTAACAGAAAAAATGAAAGAAAAGCATAGGTCTTCCCACTCCTTGGTATTTTAAGCCATCACATACTAAGTCATTTGTTCACAGAGCAAAGCCTGTACATTTTCTCCTCTTGGTCAATTTGGAATATGACAGATTTCACCCTTTAAAACATGAACGACATGCGACTGGAGGGCAAGAATCTGGCAGTGCCCTTTGGGCTGCTTGTAGTACTCAGACACAGGAGGTGGTTTAGTTGTTTCCTATGAGCTGCCCTTGCTCTCTGCTGTCCTATTAAAGTCCTTAAACTACTCATCCACTACAATGTTCACAGGCTCTCAGCCCAGGACCCAAGTTGGAAGTGTTTCTTCAGGTTCTCATGTCTTTCTCTTGAGACATCTTATTGCCATCTGTGACATGGCAATAAAACCACTTCTCATACCTTTGTCTTAAACAAACAATCTTAAGACATTGGAGAGAAGCTCAGGGTATGAGCGGGTGCACACACCTCAAACAGTTGGACTCTAGTCCTTGCTTTACCAAGCAATGGTCCCAAAACACAAGTAACAAGCCATAGCAGCAATAACGAGAACAAGCCATTTAGAGCCTCACAACTCTGGATATTAACATTTTTTAAAAAGACACAGGAATAGGAGCTTTACTCCTTACGTTTGCTTATATTTATTGCACTGTTTAAGGAATATTAAACACAATCTTGCAAAAATACTCTAAGTAAGAAGATGTGGTGTTTTCAGTTGCTGCAGGTCTTCACAATTTAAACACAGGTGAACCAAACCCTCTTGTTTATATAGGTATAACTTACCACAGACTAACTTCCAAAGAAAAAAAGTGGTGCCAGCACATACATTCCTATTCATAAACTACATATTGTTGTAATACACACTGCCTCTACCCATGCACAGAGAATAATCCATATATTTGGGAGAGAATGGAAAAGGGCTAAAAGGGTTGGCAGCAGCAAATGCTGTAGCAACAAGGACAAGTTGGCTCCTTGAGTATTAAAGAAGATAATACAGCCTCAGACACATTTATGAAAGGAAAATTTCTGAAACTTCCTTCCAATGCCTACTTTTAGTTTGGCAAAAACTTTAGAAAAACTATTCTAAGAGAGTTGCTTGGGTATGAAGGTGTCAAGGGTGAGCTTGGGCATCAAGCAGGACCCAAACCACAAAGGGGAACAGTCAGCCTTGTCTGGGAAGTAATAACAAGCAAGGACCTACGGAGGTACAGATGAAGTCACAAGCTGAGGGGGAAGGGAGAGGAAAGAAACACTATTTCTGTCACATTGCATAGGGTCCTAAAAATACAGGGCCTGCTGTGGAGGAGTCCATGCACAGCAGGACCATAAAGGATCAATGGCATTGACTACTGAAAAATAAATCCCCCCAAAGCCCAAACCCAGCGCAGACACAACCTGTTTTCTCTTTTATGCCTAACACTGGTACGGGCTTCAAGATGAAAAACAATCATAGTGCGAGCAACAGGACTGGCGAGGGCTGGCTTCCAGCCCAGAGGGAAGCTCGGGGGAGAGAAACCCCCACTGCGAGGGCAACCTGTCACATCTCCTCCCATGGCCCAGCACGCGTGGTATCTTCTTCTGTGTAGGCATCATCCTCTGATGATGACTGAGCTGTCTTCTTCCCTTCCATAGTGCCTGCTGGGGTTCATCTCCTCCACCTGGTTGCCTCTATAGGTATTAGTTGCTGGAATGCAGCATCTCCAAGTCTCTGACAGGTCAAATTTGGCCAGTGAATTTTTGTAGTGTATAAATAAGGCTTATCTTCTATTTAAAAGTACCTCACAATCACAAAGCATGGAGCTATGCTTGTCTGAGACTTTGAATTCCCATTTCCTTCTCAGCTTGATGATTTTCAACAATTGCCAAGTCAGAGTCTAACACAGTCTTTTAGGGGAAAGCTCACAGATCAAACTGTAAAGCAGCACTGATAGAAATTCAAATAAAAGCATACTGATTTTTGTTTTAATAAACTTGATTTCATTTTTTCCCTTAACTGGACCACTAGCAGGTTTCACCTGCTCTAGATGAAGAACAGTTTTAGGATCCTGTAGCACTATCCTTGATTCACTAGGCTTCAGCTACTATTATCACTAAAGCTATTTGAAGTGCCTGGTGTGCTGGAGGCTCCATTCACAGTGGTGACTTTCTATTTTCCCCTTGTTAATCTTTTCAGTCCCTGCCAGTCTTGTTCCATGTGAAAGAACCCACACAGCCAAAAATAAAGTGTGAAAAATTAATAAGGCACAACAGCTTATGAAGCCAACGGAGATTCTGAAACCAACAAATTGATTTTATTCCAAAAGAAAGATCCCAGAACATTTTTGTCTCACTTAGTATTCACAGCCATCTATTCATCCCGAGCCGAGGGCAAGTCTGAAGCTATTATGGAAAATGAGATCTCAGCATCAGCCTCTGAACTCTTGCTGTGTGTGATTAGAAGCAGATATAGTCTAGGGACCCATCTAACAAATATGCAGTAATCCCAAAAAAGAGATGATAAGCTTCATAAGACTACTGACTATAGCAAATACTATAATCAACAAAATGTTGGGGTTTGGAGCAAGCATTTCATTTGTATTTATTAGCTAGGTATTAAGGAGCAGTATATTGTTTGTGATGGGAAATTTTATGTCCGTATAGAAAAGAAAACACAATGTGAAATGAATGGTCTGGTGAGCAAACCTTAGGGCCAAAGGGGACTTTTACCAGTACAACAGAGTAATAAAAATGGTATGTGCAAGCACTCAGATTACATCAGGAATGATGCCCCTCTTCTTCCAAGCCCTGCCCATCCTGTGCAAGAGTGTCTCTGGAGGTCATGCCTTCTGGGGCCAATAACAAATGTACTCAAGACTCTAGCTGGTGCCACTGCCCAAGCAACCGCTTCAAACAAGAGCAGACGGGCAGCTGATACACTAGAAAGAAAGCGCACCAATCTCAGTATTTAAGTAATAAATTGTAAGAGGGGCATAGAAGAAGAACCATCCAGGTGAGAAGGGTTCAGAACAGCGATGAAGCATCAATTCAGATCACGTACCTGTGCCATGTTACGACTTTGTCTATGAAGTGAATTCAGAAAGGTTGTCTTTAAATGAACTGGCTGAACTAGTATGAAACACAACTAAAAGACAATGCAAGAAGGCGATTGCTTCAAGCCAGTTTTCCTCCACAGTTACAAACTCCACTACAGAACAGGGAATTCCCCATAAGCCCCAGTTGCCCACTGCTCATTGCTGCTCTGCTCTGGCAGAACAGGAATGGGAGATCCCAACTTCTGCACAATCCATCTCCTGCAATGCAGTGATGTTTAGGGCCCTGTCAACAGATCCTCACATGGCATCAACAGTAGAAGGCACGCAGCTGGCTGGTTTCACTGCATGTAAAGCAATGACAGTACGGGCTCTGAAGGAACTAAAATTACTTTGAAGAAAAAAATGTCAGATCTACTCTACACAGTGAAAGTTAAAAGGTAAGAAAAAGATGGTGCTGCTTTCTCCCCTGCTGCCAAATCTTGGCAGAGAGAAAAGCTATATTTTTTCAGGGATCCTGATGGTGCCTACAAAGTGCGATTCAGCAGCAATACATTCGTCTTCTACACAGTCAGTAGGAGGAATAATCCTATCCTAATATGCCTGCTGAAAGCAGGCACCTCATTCCCTTTTAATCATGGATGTGTGGGATTTAAATACAGGCAAAATAATGGTGCTGTGAAGAGGGAACAGGCAATCAAAACAGGGAACTTCCCACAGCCAACAAGCGCTCCAAGAGCGAACGTCTATTTGAGAGACCTATCTGCACACGCTCACTGCAAATGTACAAGCAGATTTCTCTAATGACTCAGTTTTTAGTAATTCCTTTTCTTTAGAGAAGTGTGCAAAAGACTTATCAGTCCTGCAGATTTACTTACCTGCGTCAGACAAAGATTTGTTCCTCACTCATTGTTCTACCTTCCATCTGCACTGACTTTCTGTTCATCGCATCTTGGACACCTAACACATCTGCTCAAGAATAAAGAAAAAAAAAAAAAAAAGCCTGAAGAGGGTCTAGGCATATTCTTCCCATCTGGAAAAGAGGGAGATGCATCAACATTTGTAAAGTTTAGAGCTAGCAGAATCTCCTACAGTAAGGTCTGCCAATAGAAGCCCTACAAGGAAGAGAGGTTTTTAGACCTGTGCTATTCTGAACTATAAAGCAGATCACTAGGAAAGAGAAACTACCCACAAGAGACAATGCTTCTGCAGAACATGACTGAAGCATTATCTGCACCGTTTTAGCTTATTAGATTTCAAACTGCAGAATTAGGTGCCCAAAACATTAATGACTCCAATAATTTCAGCCTATAGGTGTTTTGGTTTTGGTTTTTTTTTTTTTTTGTTTGGTGGGGTTTTTTTGGGTTTGTTTTTTTGGGTTTGGTTTTTTTTTGTTGTTGTTGTTGTTGTTTTTTTAAACTTCTAACTTTGGCTGTAACAGCAGCTTCCCTGGCAGTTTGATGCAAACTTCCTACTGCATCTGCTTTGCTGCTGTCTACACAGTACATAGACACATGTAATTGCTTCTCCTTATGCCTTGAGAAACAAAGCCTGATCCCATTTAAAAAAAAAAAAAATAGTAGTCTATTGTTTATATCCTTGTCCCATTAAAATCTGAGGAAAACAGTCATTAGTGTTCTATATAGGGTCCTGTTACATTGGCTTTCGATTTTTTTCACAAGAGAAGTTCATCCTGCAGACAGAACCATCTCCTAGTTGCATGTTCCTCGTAAGGAAGAACCTGTAGGCCCACATTCAGCGAACAGAGCACTAGGGACGGTAGTTTCAAAGACAGCAGCAGTCACTTCGCTTTCCTCTCCGTGAAGCTGGTATCAGAAGGAAGCACTGCCAAGTTCACACCAGTCCCTTCTGGATATGCCACTTCAGTACGGTCTTCAGTAAATCAAATAGTAAGGAACCACCGCAGATGTATGGTACCATACCACCAACACCCCCTGCTCGTGACTGTAACCTCTGACTGTTCAAGTCAGTTTGTTGGCAATCTGCACTTCTCACTTCAGCTCCTGACCTATTCATTGCTTGCAGAATAGAAAAGGGCAAGCAAGTTAACAGGGGTTTCTCTGGCACCCTTCATGAAGAGCTATTTGCATTTTGAACAAATCCCTAAGTGCAGAACAAAAATATATCCAGTTATTATTTATTGGAATTGTAGCAGCACCCGCAGCACCTAAAACCTCAAGACAATGTCGGTGCTACAGGTGCTGTCCAAATGAACAGGGAACAAAGAGACAGTCCTTGGCTCAGGAGCAGCCGATAACGAGCCAAAAAGCATCATGGTTTTCTCTAAAGAAAAGAAAAATGTATTAAATCTCTCATTGACATTGGCTATTGTTTTAAGTCATTTTTGTGTCTAGTAATTTGCTTTGTGGTAAAAGATCTCCTTTTACAAAAAAAGAGAAAGTATCCAAATATATTTTCTAAGCATCCAGACAAATTAGTACACTCACAAGGAGTTGCACCAACCTGAAATGCTGCAGGACTCCCCCATGGTGCCCAGAAACCTGCAGTCACTTTGTTCCAGCCAACTCTCTGAACAGTCTCCGGCACGCCTACATCCTGGGGATCAGAGCCAGGCCACCGAGGGGGGTAGGAATTTTATTCTACTAATCGCTTCGAATTTATAGAGAAACCCTCAGGGAGTGGGAGAAGGAATTAAAAAAGGGTGCATTAACAGTACTCTCCCAGTACAGCAAAAGTCCCCTCCAGGAAGAGGGATGCTTCCTAATTTTAGTGCTTCCAGTGGCAGCAGCAGGACAGCGAGTGCCTCCTGAACAGGTGGAGTGTGGGTGTTTGGGGAAGGTGGTGGTGTGCAAGAAGGTTTTATAAGAGAATGTACTTTTTTCCCTGTCACACAGAGGATTCAAAATAGGCTGGATCGTTTGGCTTGCAAAGCTAAATACCCTCTCTCCCTGCCAAGATATTTCCATACCATTCCCCAAAATTTAAACTTAATTTTTTAAGGGAAAAAGGAAGGGGAGAAAAATGTCTAGCTTTTAAGATGATGAAGAAAACTCACACAACGTATATGTGCTGTCTGTAAGCCAGTGCACTGATATTTGAGTATTTGAGTCTGAACAGAGAAATACTAACTATCCTGTATCATGTCACACCCCAAATAGAGTTGGTTAAAAAGCGTTAGCTTTTTTAGAGCCAGCCGAAGCAGACTGCCCTCTGTCGAAGCACGCCATCTCACTCGGCCTAAAGGCTCTTCAACATTTCATTCTGATGCTGCAGGCGGACAGAGCCTGGGGTGGCTCTACCGTCTATGTGTCCTATTTGACCTAATTTGACGCAGCACTCCCTAAAAGGCCCTGGGCTGTGCCAGTGAGATGTAAGAGAGACCGAACACAGGGGATGGAGCGAGGCTTCGTACTGGGGAAGCAGATGACTAACAGCAGCAGGACTCTCTGGTGCAGAGGAGCAGAAGTTTGCCTAAACGGGTGGGATAAAATGGCTCCAGGGACAATGGTTCTTTTCAGCTTACAATGGTGAAAGCCACAGTGAACTGATGATACCGCCAAAAAATATTTTGCCTTCTAGCTATCACCTCAGACGTGTGTGTATTCCTGTCCACACAAGATAGAAAGCCTCCTGTGCAAAATCGGGAAAGGTAAGGTATTTCATGTGCTGAAAACACTTCAACTTTTACAGTGCAGATCTACACCTGATAGGAAGCAATCCGTTTCCTCTTCTGACAGATATAACGTTTAGCGGCAGTGGATAGGAAGGCAAGGAAGAGAAAAAAAGACCTTTAGTGTCTGTCTCAGACCGATCACTTTGCCTTCTCACATTTCTGTACTGTATTCTGCAAATAGACACATTTCCCTGAATCTAAAGATAGGTTGTTTTCTATTAAACTCTTCCTCTTAATTTGTAGAGTCCTTCCAGCCTTTAGCAGGAAATAAGTTTTTCAGGTGGCATGAATGTACTACCCTCTTTTTATTTGTAATTATAATTCCAGTTATCCTGGGTCTAGAAGGAGGTTAACAAGCATCACTTTGTACTGCCTAAATGATGCCACAGGGACTGTGGCACAGGCATGCTGCAACGCTTCCAGAACATCTTCAAACCTCCTGGAAACGCTAAGTTTGTAAATCTTTGAGAAAGGCAGAAGTGCAAAGCTGGCGACACACTTATACACTGCAGCGTCATGGAGAGGAGAGGAAAGGAGAGAGGGCAGAGGAGAGGGCTTCCATATGCCCACTAGTTTTCCAGTGGCGACAGCAGCTGGGAGCTGGCCAACACAGCAGAAAGTGAGTTCTGCACAAGCGGAGATTTGTGTTGTAAACAGATAAACTTGATGTTGAGAAAGAAAGAGAAAGTGAAATCATGCTTGGTGGTTAAGGTCAAAGCAGAAGTCTATGTCTCTTCCAGATAATTAGAAAGAAAATCCTCTAATTTGTTGTTGCTTACATCCTTTGTTTGCTTATTCCCACCTTGCAGCTTGACATGACATTCTTTCCTTCTCTGACCTCAAGAAGTTGATTTAGAATGACAAAAGTCACGAACGTAATTTTTATTTTGATAGTTGCTTTCTCTTCGGTTCCACTCTTATTTTCCAAAGGATAGGGAAGTATTTTGTTCTTAGCTTTTAGAAAACCAGAGCTCTTCAAGAACTTAACTGTTAAGCCATAACTTAAATCTCTTTAAAATAATAACAGAACAAACAAACAAAAAAATCCAGCCATGGTTATAGAGGAATTCAATGGTTTTGAAGTGCGAGGTGTTTTGTAACATCCAAACTGTTCACCCTTATTAGTGTGAACAATCTTCCTTTTCCACACTGTCCAGGAATTTCAAAAAGTTGGGGATACTTCTCCCAGCCTCTACCACAGAGATACTATATTTAATTCCCTTTCTCTTTAAAGAAAAGATTTGAACGTAAATTTAAAATGAAAGCCCCCAGCAAACATTTTGACATAGGGTTGCACCACCTCTGAAACTTTTCATCTGTTTTTTTTTCCCCTAAGGACATTTTCAGTCAGAAGTTGAACTGAAGCTGAAAAATTTCCAAAGCAATTTGGGGCAAGAAGCTCACTTTCGGAAAGAAGAGACAGACTAAAGCATTACTGGTATTTCCAAGATGCACAGATGGGATGGGTACCGTCATTGTTTTAAACCAGCAACTGAGTACGTCTTCCTTTCTCTCTTGAAAGTAACCCCAGCGTAAAGCGTTGTGGAGAAACCAGCAGCGAACAGCCACAACCGTTCGCAAAACGCTACACGGATAGAAAATAAGGGCAGAAAACGCCACCAGAAAGGGGGAGCAGGCTCTGCCAGGCTTTCCTCTCCCCGCAGGAGCGCAGCCCGCCCGCCACCTGCCTCTCAGGAGGGGCTTAGCCCATCTTCTCCAACGCTAAGTGCCTACTGAAGGTCAGAAAGCACCACGCCCCCCGCCGTGTTTCTGCCTCAGGACGTTTAAAAAGGAAATTATTCCTCCCGCAGGCTTCAGCCGCGAGACTGGGAAGGATCTGATGGCGGCTGACACCGGTGCGGAGCAGCAGCAGCCGCCCGGCAGTGGAGACGCCCGCACGGCACAAAGGCCGGGGCGCTCCGGACGCCCGTGGGAGCCCCCTCGGGGCTCGCCCCCGGCCGGCGGGGGCCGCTGAGGCGGGAAGGGGCGGCGGGGCGGGGCGGAGCGGGACTCACCGACCTGACGAGGGGCCCGAGCTGCAGGAGGTGCAGCAGCAGCACCAGCGGGCGGTCGCGGCTGACGTCGCGGTGGATGAAGACCAGGCTGAGCTGCACCAGCGCGCAGGGCAGGAGGGCGAAGAGCAGCGTCAGCCACTGCCACATGCGGTCCCCCGCCGCGCGGTACGCGCCGCTCAGGCACAGGGCGGCCGTCGTCTCGGCCACGAAGAGGCTGAGGGAGACGAGGACGGAGCCCGGGAATTTCATCGCCGCCACCCACCCACCCGCGGGCAGCGTTTTCGCCGCGCCGCGCCGCGCCGCAGCCGCCCCACGCCCCGGCCCGCCCAGCCCGGCCCAGCCCAGCCGCCGCTGAGGCGCGGCGCCCGCTAGGGGGAGCCGCCGGCGCAGCCGCCGCCTCCGCCCGGAGGGGACCGGGGGAGGCGCAGGGGTCGCCGGGGCCCCTCCAGCGGCGGCCCCGGAACGGGTGAGCTCGGGGCTGCCGGGGCTTGATGGTGACAGGGGCGGACGTGGAGGAGCGCTCCTCCGTGGCGCACGGGGAGCCACCCCCTCGTCACCCCCTTTGGCCATAAGATACACGTTGGACTAAGGGGGGGATTGGTTGGCGGCTCCTCAGGGGGACCTCGGCAGGATGGAGAAATAGCCTGAAAGAAGCAGGCAAGGGCAAAGTCCTGCTCCTGGGAGAAAATAACCCCATGCAACAGCAAAGGCTGAGGGACAGCTCATTAAAAAAAAATGCAGAAAAGGAGCTGTGAGTCCTGGTAACCCTCCCCTGATGCACCTGGTTCAAAGACCTCCTCACCACATTAATGAACCTGCTGGTAGAGATGCTCTTTTACCCCTTTGTCAGGTGGATCATACCCTAGCCTGTCAGGCATTTCCCTCAAAGGTTGGTTCCTAGGATCACAAAACCCACAGCGCTGCTCTGACACCAGCTGTTGGCCAGCAGCATTTGTCTACCATCCCTGAGCCTTTCCCCTTCACCAGAAGGAGCCAGGAGACCACCCCATGCCTTTCTCCCTTGCCACCAGTGCTCTGGAGTCATTCTGGATGTGCATAAGGTCACCCTGCCTGCATGGACGAGCAGCAAAAGCTAATAGCCCGAGGGCAAGACAAGCCTTTGCAGTCTCTCCACAACATCCTGAATCTGATCACCTGGTGAGAAACAAAGCTCCTGAGGTACCAAGTCAGGTTGGAAGATGGTGCCTGTATCCTGCACAGGGGGAATCTCCAATCACCGCCACTTCTCCTGTCCATGCAGGTACTTGGTTCGTGCTCAGCTGGCGCTGATGCCTCCCCTGATAGATCTCGTTTCTCCTTGCCTGTTCCCAGGCAATTGCAGATCTGCCTGTAGAAATTAGCTACAGACCTGAGACCTACCAGGAGCACAACAGGAAGGCAAGATAGGGAGTTTGAGATGCTATTAGCTTATTAATGGGATAACGCTAATAGCTACTTCTGCATGTCAGCTACTATTCTCTACTGCAACTTACGTTGTCACCAGATTTACAGAAAAAATGCCAATAACATTTTGTTTGGGCCATTTCTTGAACTGCTGCACTGGCAAATCTGGAGTCCCATCGCTCACCTAGTTGAGCTCAGCTGATGATGGCAAAGATGGAAACCTTGTTAAGGGCAGGCCTGGGTGAATTTAATGCTCTAATGCCCTTCACTGGGAATGGAGGGGTCTTTCTGGAAAGAGAAGAGGCCACATGTACAGGGATTGAAGCAGGCTGAAAATAAACACCTAGGTGGGGAACTTTAACCTACAGGCCAAAAGCAACCTGTTACCTTGTGGGAAACTATTATGAGGTAGTTTTACCTGATCGCTATGTGCAGCCTGGATTTATCTAATTCTCAGATGAATGATTTTACCTTTGATAACATAGTACCACTGAAAAGCTTTCGGAGCCCTGAGTCATGACCGCTCCAGAAGAAAAAGTTGCCAGTGCTATGAAAGATAAGTATGGAAATAAGCAATCCAATGCAAAATCATACTGTTCAAGGTTGGGCTTTTACTTAAGGCAAAATATAATCACAGCTTTAATATTCATAATATGGATATACACAGAGTTTGTTCTGCCACTATGAAGCTTAGTATTATCACTGCTTTTAAAAAGCTATAAAATCTAGTTTCTATCATAATCTACAATACAAAACTAATACAATAAAACACGTTCTGAAAGATCACAGTGTTTAAAACATCAGAAGAGCAGGGGTCCTGCTTTTAAAGGATAAGGTGCATTTCTAAAGAATCAAATCAACCTTGATTCTATAGGGCCTGTACCATATTATGGCTGTGAATGGCTATTACACTGAGAAACCAATCTAGGGTGCAGCATGTGCTCAAGAAACGAACACCATATTTTGGAATATATTGAATAATCAAGTGTCACCAACACAAACTAGACATGAAATAACTAACCCTTTGTTAGTAATGCCATTTACGTTCCCTGTACTTTTAATTGGTATTGGCATTCATGTATACTGCAGACATATTGAGGGAAAATGGGAATAAAACTTCTATCAAATAGGGCCCTGCATGTGCAAACACCCGTGCTTTCCTCTTGCTATACGAACAAGTCCTACTAATTCCATGGGACTCCTGTGTAGAGGAAAGTTTGCAGGCTTGGGGCCCAGAATGATGCAGTTTTGCCCCTATTTCACACCTGTGGAAGGACCTAACCTTGCATGCCTGAAATCAAGTGGAGATTCACCATTGACATCAGCAGGTGGCATATCAGGCCCTGAAAATGAGCACAAGAGGCCAAATCAGTGGCAAAATCAGACCATTGTTAGAGGAAATCTTTCTTCTCTCATGTGCGGTCATGGTAATGAAGAGAGAAGCAGAATTCAATTTCTGGTCAGCCAGCCTTTCTTTTCTACATGAAGTAGAAATAAATGTTTCAATAGGATTTGTCTTCTATTCACTATGGGATATAACTGATGTCAGGACTTCTACATAAAATATTCTGGGGAGTATGCATGTATAGTCATGCAGTGCTGTTGCTGAATATCACTGCATTATAAAGTATTTTTTAATTCAAATATCATTATACCACTAGGCAAAATGATTTTTTAATTAATTTTCTGCCATTCTAATTGGTATTGCTGTACTTGACCTAAGTGCCTCCACCTCTTCTTTGAGTCATGCAATGAACAAAGTCAAGGGACTCCCTTGTAAGTATTAAAAATAAATAATGGCCTTATGTATTTTCAAGCAGATTGCTATTTATAAATTGACTTTTTTCACAGCATGATGTAAAATTTTAAATACACAGGGTACAGGACCAGCAGTGACATCAGTGATGGTACAAATTAGTCAGGAGGTTTAATGGCTCAAAGGCAGGTCGAAAAGTTGGTGCATGTTGGCTTTTTGGATCTATTTTTTTAAACTGCCTAAGCATTAACAGTGTACATCACTTTTATTCCATTAAATGGTATGAGTAGGCAGGAGGTCTAGCTATAGGCAACTCCTTCACAGGCAGCCTTTTTTCAGCATATGATGACTTTGCTATAATGGCAATGAAGTGTTGTTCAAGGCAGCTAAAACCCATACAGTGCACACTGTACCACTATGGGTGCAATGAAGCAAACTGTGCTATTCTCTTGGAAAATGCCTATTCACATCCCTAAATTGCTGTATTGTTTCGTGGGCCCTGAGCATTTTTGGCTTATGGCTTTGAAGTATGTTGTACCCTCAGTAATGTGATTTTTGGTCATTTTCTTATTTCTTTTCAATTTAGCTTTCTGCTGCTTACTACTTAGTCCAGTCCAGTTTATACTTACATAAACTGAAATGTCTTCTCAGAGCAATCTAGACTGTGCTGTTAGCCAGCAACTGCTCATCGATGTAGTTCTTCACAGGAAGATTATTCTTAAAATCTGCAGGGCAATTCTTATTCCTGATATACTAATCTTCCTACAGATTAGGATATACACTCATGCCAGTGTATATTCAAGGTATGTAGAAGATTACTGCACCTGAGATTTACTTGGCAGACCTCAGAGATACACTCTGTCCATGGATCTTATAGCTCCAAATAACAAGGATATATTCTCAAAATGCATGCATATGCTAAAATAGGTCGCTGTTTGCATAAAACGTGCAATATGTTGGCAGATGCTATAACTGTATATGCAGATAACAATGTGAGTACAAAAATTTGATTGCTTATGAAAGTTTCCACTTGCACATATTGCACCTGTATGTTTCTGAATACATCAGATACCTACATTTAATTTTTTTCCACAGTATTTTAAAAACTAATCAGTATTCTTATCATATTGTCTACATGTCCATATAATAATTATTAGAACATCAAAGTGGCATTACTTAACTTCACAGAGTAGTGAAAAGGGTGACCACTTTACTTGCATTCATTTGTGCATATTTCCCAGTACTATTTAAATGTGTATTTTGGGATGTTTAGCCATTTCACGTGTTTTTGATTGTCTTAATAGAATTGAGATAGTAGCGAAGTGAAAATACCCCCTAGACAGCCTCTCTTTGTTTTATTTAATGATGTAAGACATCAGTGACAGCTGTTACACAGTATAATGGTTTTTCCTTAGCAGGTGGGAAATGGCAGAGCCAGTGAGAAGAGACCACCTGGGAGTGCAAAATAATGTAATGCAAATAAGTGGAACACCCCTCTTAAGCAAAATTAATCAATCTTATTTTCAAGAACAAAAGACCTGGGCTGCTGCTTCAGTCTTCTGAAGTTACTCATAGGTTGGAAAAGAAAGGCAGGGAAACTGAAGGAAACAACGATGCAAACAAAGCAGATACTGAAAGCAGTGGCACAAAACGAATACGTTATCATGCTGAGAAGTTGTGAGTAGCAGGAAAAAATTAAGATGTATTTGTTAGAACTGTAGTGTTGATGAAACTTATTGCATCTGGCTCTATGAATCCTGAGATCACTAAATCTGGACATTACTGATCTAGTTTCCCTCAAAATTATTCCATGACAGTAATCTATGGATGACCTACCAAAAGTCATGAATAGTACATAGCTCCTTAAACTGATTCGTACTCCACAGCTTTACTCACAAACAGCACTACACAAACACAGATACATCACAAATAAGCACCAATACCCACACAATGCATCCTCTTTGCTTTAACAGCATAATCAGAAATACTATTATTATCACTTAAATTCCTATTGCCTACACTTTAGAAACTAAACACAGTCAAGAAACTAATGTGCAAACGTGACGTAGTAACTTGTGTTTTACACTTTGAAAGAGGCTTCTCAAGCTTCTGGTAACACAGTCTTTTGTCACAGCACCATGGCAGAATCTGTTCAGGAATACGCTTTTTCAGTCTATTAGGGCCTGATTCAGGAGCAGGAGGAGAGGAGACGGCATCCAGCTGAGAACGTCTAGCAAAGGTTGCATGATCGATTTCTCGAGGCAGTAAGGACGGAACACAAAGGACCTTATTTTTTTATTACACTGAGAAGTGCTGACAGCTCTGCTCAGATTGCTTTCCTGTCAATGTCTTAAAAGCAACAAATAAAGGTTGCAACAGCATATATGTAACAGCATATATAGTACAAAGGAAAAAAAGCAGATAGGCAATTAAGACGAGGAAAAAGATGAAAAAAACCTGCTCATTTAATGACCGGCATTTTCAGAAGAGCCCTGGGGTATATTTACACTGTGTTCAGGAGCTGTGACTACAGCGCAACGAGCACCTTAACCCAGCTAGGTCAGGTAAGAAAAGCCACAAAGCTGTAAGAATGAGCTCAAAATGCCACGTCTGATGAATACAGATGAATAATTATGTTCCAAGGTTGTACAAGATGTCTTCCATGAGACTGGATGTTTATGTTACTGTTACTGATCTTAAGTGTCAGGAAACAAAGTTTGCGTGCTGCCCTTGCTGAAATCAGCGCCGAACTCGCCTAACTTGCAGAGAGATGTTTGGGACCTAGATTTTGAAAACTGGGTGGTTGCATGGGTCTTCTCATTGTTGAATGGACTAACTCTTACTCAGGTAACTATTTTCTTTCTCAGGGGATTAGTATCCAATGAAGCCAAACACATGGCTTCATGTATGGAGAAGGGTTGCAGAGACAGAAGATTGTTTTGCGGGTGGAACACAACACAGAGCGGAGCGGAGTCTCCTCTGAATGTAGATCAGAAGGAATTAATTCTACAAAGAGACACTGAGGGAAAGCCACCAGAAAACTGACACTGAGTTCTTGACGCATATTTCCTGCCATTTATGAAGAATTATATTAGAAAATAAATGCAAACACGATCATTAGAAGTTAAGCATAATAATAATGGAGTGATTTTATTTACATCTATTACGGTAAATTGTAACATATATGTGGTATATGTTACAACATCAGCATTCATGACTTGGTTAGGATCTAAGTTACTGTATTGATTTATTGTGCTCTAGATTTATTGAGGTTTTGGCAAAGATTTTCTTCTTCAAGCATCTCCTGAGAAATAACTAACTGGAAACAATTAAATATTGTGGTCCAGTGATAATTAAAAGGGGACAAAATCTAAAGGTCGTGATTACTATGCTGATATGCATAGATTCTGTTAAGGCTTAAGTTTGGAGTTGTTTGGGTTTTTTTGACTGTGTAGTTATCAAAACACTCAGCCTTTTTGTTCTATGTTTGCATCTCTAAATAAAATGATTGGCAATAAACGTAGGATTGCAGCAGCTTGAGTCCAGATCATGGCAAAACTTATTTCTCTGTCTTACAATAAGATAGAACAGTTACAGTAGCTATCTAAACGCTATGGCACAAATGTTGTTACTTACACGTTTTAGCTGAGTGACATTACCCTACAATAAAAATTGAGACTGAAAAGCTATTGACCACAGGGAAAAAGTGGACAGGCCAAGTTTTACCTCCCTTAAACATTTGTTTAAAAGGTTCCAGTTATGAAATATATTAGACACCCGCATTACACGAAGCAACTCGAGAAGAACCCTAATGGACTTAGGATTCTTCACTACTGACAATTGACTTTGCTCTGATCTAACAGGAGCATTTAAACATGGCTGGGCAAAGCACGCGCAGGCGTCCATTGACTTTTTGATTTAGCCTCACATGTATACCTCCCTGTGAAATACATCCTCTGTGTGTATGCATCTCACTGCTCAGAGTAACAAAGTAAGTGACATTAATGGCTTTCTTAAAAGACCTTTTATCCCACAAATAATAAACATGTAACAACTGTATATTGAATTTTAACATTTCCGTTCACCAAAAAATCCCTAAATTCTTGACAAACTGATACAGAACTGCATTGCTTTATTGACCAATGAAATACGGTTACTTCTATGATTGAGTAATTAATTAGAGCTTCACAGTGCAAGACAAAATAGCAGAAATTCTAATCTGCAGCTCATAATAATGCAAGCCATCTCATTAAAATAACAGTGGCAAGAGTAGGAATGGGATTACTGTATTAAAATGAGGAAGGATTGCAAGACCTGGCTCCAATTTATAGCCTGATCAAAGCCCACTGAAATTAAATGGGAACTTTAATCCATTCGGCATTAAAAATAAAGAAATTGTAATCTCCTCCAGCTGAGAATACAGGAAGAGAGACTGCATTGTCTGGCAGTGCATGTAGGTCAGCTTTTTCACCCTAACTGCAATTTTTGACGTACTGGTCTTCCCAATCTATCTTTAAAGGTAATTGCATTACATTATTCCCATATGAATAAAAATAAATAAATAGTAAATATATTTTAAATACAGATATTGATTTTATAGTTTTTTTATTACAAATCTATGTTAGCATTTTCTTTAGCTTTCAAGTACCATGTCATATATATAATACATATAAAACAGCATATAATTGCAACCTTAAGTGCTAGTGCAACTAGTGTTGAGCAACCCATTTATTTCTATAGCTACAAATCATTTGGGCATATACATTATTTTGTTAACCAGGAAAAGAAGCAATTTTGAGTTTTGTTATCAGGTTTTTCTTAAGATCAGTATGCCATCCAAGGTTTGCATTCAGTTTGCAGGGTTTGTAGTGAACAATTCATCAAGGAAAATAGATTTTCCATTCTCTGAAATATGGGTGTTATTGTTCAGAAATGCTGCTATAAGTAATTAATTTTTAAAGGAAGCTTTTGTATCACTGAACAATACTTATCTAGCAATGCTGTCCCGTGAAGAAAGCATCTGCCTGCTGTATCTTTGCTACAGAACTTTTCAATCGAAGTCTTCTCCATGGCTCCACTCATCTTCCCTGTGACAGGGAAAGTATTGACAAGAAGTGACACGGTGACAGTAAATCAGCAAGGAGACCAGCTCCTCGCCACAGACTGAGCTCTGAAAGGAAGGGTCAAATTCAGTTCTCATTTACACACATGAAACCCCACTAGCTGAAATGAACCAGTGAAACTGCAGCCTGAATATATAGCTATCTACAACTACCATTATATGCATATGAAGATGAAAGAGCTCCAAGATACAGGTATTTCTAATACATGTTACTAGAACTAATAGATGTGGTTTAGGTAAAAAATCCCAGATTTTGCCCTTGTGCAGTGTAGTGACATGTCTACGACACCCTCCCCGGTAAGTGCATCGCTGCATGAAGACTTGTTTTTGCAGGTCTCTTTTTAAAACCTACTGGATGCATCACTGTTTCTTCTTTGCATGTCCCTGTAATTCTAGCTTGCCTTTTTTTTTTCTCCTGTGTAACCACCAAATTAATGCCCCTTTCTCTTTCACTTGAATAATTAGGTTTTGCTTCTTATTACAGCTAAATATCTACCACATCAGATTCAATCACTTCCCCCATTTTTTTTCACTGACCTATTTTTTTTGACCACACACTTCCCTCCCAAAGCCCCAGTGTATTTTCTTTTTCACCTGACTCCCAGCTACGTTAAGGCTAGGATTAGTGGTACTGCTGGCTTGTTTTGTAAATAGCCTCTCTTGACAAATAAGTGAAACCGCAGGTGCCCTCTCCCATGGCCACCAGGATGTGGCCCTGGAGAATGTTACTCTCTAGACAAAGACACTGAAGAGAGGAAACTCGGCTTGGTCGGGTTGCAGCAAGTCAGTCAGGAAACACACAGTTCCCGAGAAGCCTTCATACAGACTATATACGCTTTCTAATGCCCGGGAACCAGCCTTAAATTCTTCTGTAAATAAGAATTCTGCAAACCTAAGAAACAGGGGAAAAAAAAAGAGAGTTTGTTATTATTTGGTGTCCCTGTAAGTCTACTTACTTGTTGTTTGAAAGCATCATTTTAATAACATTCAATGATTAAAAAAAGTAGAAAGTTCATTATTTAACCTTAAGTGGAAATTTTACACTCTCCGATTTCCACGATAAACTGAGGTCCCTGAGATCTAGAAAAGGCAAACCTTTGCAATCTGCACATGTATTATGCTTCTTCAAGAGCTATAAACTTTTTCTGATGTCTATGAGACATATTATTAAACAAATACTTTTTAATAACTTTTATCTTGGTTGTTATTTCAGCAGGATGCAAGCAATGTTTCACATCGATGCAACAAATTCTGTAATGCTGAAATAAGTATAACAAATAAAATGTTCTCACTTCAAAGCAAACGGCTGAAAATAAGTCACCCTAATTACTATACCACTTCCCCTCATTATTCTATGCTGTAAGGAAAACAGTAACAAACATTGAATGTTATCTTTTTAAACATGTATAGTAAATTACAGAAATAAAATTAAAGATAATTGCAGTGACAGAATTTTCAGTGGGATATACTTGCTTGCATCAGGACAAAATGCATCAGGAATTAACCCCACTAGCTAAGCCGAATAGCACAATGTCAAACTGGCTAAAGCTGGGGATGATAAATTAAAAAACAGTAAAACAACAGCAAAGCAGGTCATATATTTATTTTCCATGTTTAGTAGTAAGGGATAGTGTTAAATGCTCTGAAAATCAGAACAAATCAATGTAACGAACAGCATCCCATTCTACTCTGCTCCTGGACTTGGCTACACAACTTGGCTGTTCTGACCTCACATCGGGATGAGACCTGGATGCGCGCCGTTCCTCCCCATCCAGCCCGGTTCCCTCCGAAGGAGCGCAGGCTCGCGGGCAGGGAGGGAGGGAGCCCAGGAGAACCCGATGCTTCTCCCACCACAGGCCACCTGGAAGCAGGACTGCAGGGCTCCCCGCAGAGTGCGCCTGCCCCCCAACTCACGGGTAGAGTTGCACCTGAGGCTTAAACACTCAGGTTACATCAGGGGGTGGTGATCACAGATTCTGAGCAGCTTTACACAATGTTCTTGAAACTTTCTGCTATTACCCTGAATCCAGGAAGGTAGCAATGCTAACCTTTGCGCCCTGTAAATGTACTTTGAGTTTCCAGTGAGCCTATACAGCAGCAGGAACACATAAGCACTACCAGCCACTCCATGGCATATTCCAGGTCCCTTCTTCAACAGGCCTTTCTGCCAAGTTAGCTCTCCGCAGCGGATGCAAGTGTCCAGATATTGAGGCTTCTTGGAAACCAGGTAAGCTTTGGCAAACAGATATGCAATGCCTAGGAAAACAGCAGTGAGATTGTCTTTTGTAATAAGTAGGCCAAGGGTTTCGTAGAACACATAAGAGAATAAAGATTAATACACTGAAAAACTGCAGTCTCATGCTCTACACGTGTCAACGTTACATATCTATATGCTACCTATGGAGGGGAGAGTATCTGGTATGCTAAAAAGCATATGATAAGATGTACTTATCCACTCCCTGTGACAACACCACTTTCAATCTTTTCAATGCATTATTGAATTTCAGGGTTTACTCTAACATTCCCAGTCTTTCATCAATTTAAAACAGTAGTCACATTTTTGCCTTTAAAACAGGAAATTCTTAGCACTGTCTTCTATTGGTTTCAAATCCCAATTCACCTCACCTATTTACACTAACAGAAACACAAGGATGGGTAAGTTAATTTCTTGCATTGGCAACAGATACCATTTTTTATTGAATGAGAAAAAGAAACTTTTTTTTTTTTTTTCAGTGAGGCCATGATGCTTTATTCTAGTTATAAACAGTTATGCATACTAACTTCTGTTTAAAAAAAAAAAAGCTATTTGGCTTATTTTTAGAGGGGATTCAAATAAATTAATCATAATCTTCAACAGAGCACTGCACAGCTCAGTTCATGGTAACCTTAAAAGAATGCATATGACACATAACCAAATCGAGCGCCTGAGGAAATGTTTAGAATAGCTCACTTGTGGTCTGAATATCTTATACACTGAAGTAGCTGAAAAGTGTTCTTGTAAACTACATGTGCTTTATTACCCAAGAACAGTGATGAAATACAGGGTTTTCTGGGGAAGAACAATAGCAATTAATGAATTCACATGTCTCTAAATGTCTCCTAAAGTAACTTCTTTATGCGCTTTGGGATTTTGGCACTTTGGTAGAGTCTCAATGCATATGTCTCCACTAACAGTTAAACCCAAGTCAAAGGCCACTCTCAAGATACTGAAACAAAGAGAGCATCTTCCCTGCAGGTTTCATCACTAGGCCAGCCATGCTGTAGAAATAATTTTTAACTCTTAAAAATAAAAAAGGTTGGTAAGCAAAAGCTGTTTTCACTTCACTTCATTATAGTGCGAGAGCAAGAAGCTTGTTCCTTAATCATACCAACGAAAAGATAATGCATCAGGAGAAAACACATTTAAGGGATGTTAATTATAAATGTACTCTTTGTAATTTAAATAGAACACCTTTAAAAGCAATGCATCAGTGCTTATGGACATTCTTTAATGAAAGTAATTTTTTCTGTAACCTTCGAGGTTCATGCTACCAAGCCAATATGACTAGAGAGCAATAAAATTCTGCCTGGGGGTAAAAAAGCAATTTCAATATACAGCATTACTTGCCAAAATTGCTAATGTATAGGATTAGATTCTGAACTGACAGACATCAGTCTTACCTCATGAACCCAAACTAAGGATTGATTCTCTTCCTTTCTGAAAAGCAGTTTTATATGGGTGACTTTCAGAAAAAATGCCCCTTGCTAGTACAAACTCCCCTTCACATGAAAATACTTTGGTCCAATTTATGCATTATCCATGTAATAAGTGCAGCTTAAACTTTGATTCTGATAAGGGGGGAAAAAAGCTATTCTGAAGGCCTTCCCAAAACTCACAGATGTGTCTGTATCTGTGTTCTTTCACATACTATTTTTCTGTCCAGCCATATGCTGTCTTTTGACTCAGCTGTACCATTTTTTGAGGTCCTGTCATGAAAGGGAGCAAGAGCGGAAAACACAGTTCAGGATCACCAGAATTCTTTCAGCTGTGATCACCTATGCTTTTAAGGCAGAAAATATGCCTATCCTTCCAGCTGCTTCAGCAATAAATAAAACACTCTTAACTGGAAGAAAAAGCCTAAATAGTTTGCTTGCATCTCATAAAACGTCAAAATCGATAAAATTTAACCTGAGATTATCTTTTACATAGAATCACCTAACGTGGAAAAGCAATGTGATCAGCGTCTGGCTATTCATAACATCAATGGGAAAAGAACCTGGAGCTCCATGACACCAGTGTACAAGCTCATTCTCCCGCTCGATTGTCTCTCCCAGCTCAGGAGGCCAGTTGCTGTTCTGTTCTTGGTCCATAAGAAAATCAACGCTCTGCCACACAAGCTCCTGATCCGCTGGCTGCAGGTACTCATAATAGGAAAGCAACATCTGAAGGATTGATGAAAGCCCATGTGCTGCACCTGTAAAGAACAGAAACAGCCAAATTAGAGGGTAGGTGTAGGTCCTACCTCCATCTCATGGCAGCTTTCCCTTGGGACTGATTTCCTTGTCAAGTGCATGGCTCTTTCATCATCTTTATCCATGTTACAACAGTGCTTGGAATAAAAGCTTTCTAGGTGCATGACACTATGATTTGTTACTACTTCTGTCATTTCCAGTTCCCTTAGCTATGCAAAACTATATATGAATCTCTTCTGCTCTCACTCTGATATGACTGAAACTCAGTGCATGAAGTTAAACTGAACTTAAACTGAATACTGTTTCAAGATGTTATTCTTCTTGACACACTGCTGTATCTGGACCATTATTCTGAAGTCTTTGTTGAACCCAAATTGAAACTGGACCATAAACGGTATTCCCAGTTACTGATTGACAGTGTCAGTCAGTTAAAACCTGAATTTCAGTGCAAGAATTGTCTGTAGCTGCCAGGGTCTGTGGAGCAGAAGTCACTCAGTGACTTCTCCCTCTGCTTCCCTGCCAGAGAACTCACTAACATCTGCAAACCAATCTCACGCTTTCTGCAGTGTGATATTGTGCCTTGAGGACTCCACTAGGGACCTGCTCAATGACCTTTCACCACTGCTTCAGACGAGCTCCAACTAAGCTGCTTGCGATGGGCAGGAGCTGACCACATGCTTTAGTTGCACTGCTACGGCCAAAAAACACTCTGCAAGTCCCTGCAGGGCAACAGCAGCTAACAAATAACATCCCCTGACAGTTCTCTCTGATAATCTTCTCCACACAGGCATGGGCACCACACCTCTCGCTGCCTCCATCTGGCAAGGGCAGATTTACCAGGGCAGAAAAGAAAAGAGGGAATGAAGCTGCTGCCTGCAGCTCCCCTGGGGCAGCACAGGCACCTCTTGCGTTCCCCAGCACCGGGCAGCGTCAGTCCTTCCCTCCAGCTCCTCAGTCCCACTTAGCAGTTTTAGGAGGTTGGATGGTCCCAACTCAGTCAGGAGAAATCCCACAGTGTAGGTTTTATGTATTTTATTTTTGAAGCGTCTACTGGCTCAGCATCTACACACAGCATCACTTTCAAAGCAGTTGGTGTGTTTTACTCACCAAGATACTCCGTTCCGTAGTAGGAATACATGAGTGGGAACGGTTTCCTCTTCTTCACTGCATACTGCTTTCCTGATTCTAGTATGGCCAGGCAAATTGATTTTATTTGTGCTGGGGTCAGCACCTAAACAGAAACATCAAAACAAACATCAAGTCTATTATAACAATTTTCTTTCTTGGACATCTTTTCAGGACTCTGCTTTTTTGCTGGTGCACAAGATAAAGTACTGCCTTTAATCTTACGAGCATGCCGTAATGTACATCCTTATTAAGAGTTCCTTACATAAACCAGTAAATTTACATGTTTCTCAAAAACAGAATCATAGAATCATAGAATCATACAGGTTGGAAAAGACCTCTAAGATCATCGTGTCCAACCGTCAACCCAACACCACCATGCCCACTACACCATGTCCCTAAGGGCCTCATCTACACGTCTTTTAAATACGTCCAGGGATGGTGACTCCACCACTTCCCTGGGCAGCCTGTTCCAAGGCCTAACCACTCTTTCAGTAAAGAAATTTTTCCTAATGTCCAATCTAAACCTCCCTTGGCGCAACTTGAAGCCATTTCCTCTTGTCCTATCGCTAGTTACTTGGGAGAAGAGACCAACATCCACCTCGCTACAACCTCCTTTCAGGTAGTTGTAGAGCGCGATGAGGTCTCCCCTCAGCCTCCTCTTCTCCAGGCTAAACAACCCCAGTTCCCTCAGCCGCTCCTCATAAGACTTGTGCTCCAGGCCCTTCACCAGCTTCGTTGCCCTCCTCTGGACGCGCTCCAGCACCTCCATGTCTTTCTTGTAGTGAGGGGCCCAAAACTGAACACAGTATTCGAGGTGCGGCCTCACCAGTGCCGAGTACAGGGGCACGATCACCTCCCTATTCCTGCTGGCCACACTATTTCTGATACAGGCCAGGATGCCGTTGGCCTTCTTGGCCGCCTGAGCACACTGCCGGCTCATGTTCAGCCAGCTGTCAACCAGTACCCCCAGGTCCTTTTCCTCTGGGCAGCTTTCCAGCCACTCTTCCCCAAGCCTGTAGCGTTGCCTGGGGTTGTTGTGGCCGAAGTGCAGGACCCGGCACTTGGCCTTGTTGAATCTCATACAGTTGGCCTCAGCCCATCGATCCAGCCTGTCCAGGTCCCTCTGCAGAGCCTTCCTACCCTCCAGCAGATCAACACTCCCGCCCAACTTGGTGTCGTCTGCAAACTTACTGAGGGAGCACTCGATCCCCTCGTCCAGATCATTGATGAAGATATTGAACAGGACCGGCCCCAGTACTGAGCCCTGGGGAACACCGCTCGTGACCGGCCGCCAACTGGATTTAACTCCGTTGACCACAACTCTCTGGGCTCGGCCGTCCAGCCAGTTTTTTACCCAGCGAAGAGTGTACCTGTCTAGGCCGTGAGCCACCAGCTTCTCTAGGAGAATGCTGTGGGAGACAGTGTCAAAGGCCTTACTGAAGTCCAAGTAGACCACATCCACTGCCTTTCCCTCATCCACTAGGTGGGTCACCTGGTCATAGAAGGAGATCAGGTTGGTCAAGCAGGACCTGCCTTCCATGAACCCGTGCTGGCTGGGCCTGATCCCCTGGTTGTCCCGGACATGACTCGTGAGCGCCCTCAAAACCAACCGCTCCATGATCTTCCCCGGCACCGAGGTCAGGCTGACCGGCCTGTAGTTCCCCGGATCCTCCTTCCGGCCCTTCTTGTAGATGGGAGTCACATTGGCGAGCCTCCAGTCGTCCGGGACCTCCCCTGTTAACCAGGACTGCTGGTAAATGATGGAGAGCGGCTCGGCAAGCTCCTCCGCCAGCTCCCTCAGAACCCTCGGGTGGATCCCATCCGGCCCCATAGACTTGTGAACGTCCAGGTGGCATAGCAGGTCATGAACTTCATCCTCTTGAATTATGGGGGGTTTATCCTGCTCGTCGTCCCTGTCTTCCAGCTCAGGGGGCTGAGTACCCTGAGGATAACCATTCTGACTACTAAAGACTGAGGCAAAGAAGGCGTTGAGTACCTCAGCCTTTTCCTCGTCCTCGGTGGCAACGTTCCCCCCCGCATCCAATAGAGGATGGAGATTCTCCTTGGCTCTCCTTTTGTCATTAACATACTTATAAAAGCATTTTTTGTTGTCTCTCACGACAGTGGCCAGGTTGAGTTCTAGCTGGGCTTTTGCCTTTCTAATTTCCTCTCTGCACGACCTAACGCGATCCCTGTACTCTTCCTGAGTTGCCTGACCCTTCCTCCACAAGTGATAAACTCTCCTTTTTTCCCTGAGTCCCAGCCAGAGCTCCCCGTTCAGCCAGGCCGGTCGCCTTCCCCGCCCGTTCTTCTTGCGGCACATGGGGACAGCCCGCTCCTGCGCCTTTAAGACTTCCTTCTTGAAGAACGTCCAGCCTTCCTGGACCCCTTTGCCCTTCAGGACCGTCTCCCAAGGGACCCTCTCGACCAGTGTCCTGAGCAGGCCAAAGTCCGCCCGCCGGAAGTCCATGGTAGCGGTTTTGCTGGCCCCCCTCTTTACTTCACCAAGTATCGAAAATTCTACCATTTCATGGTCGCTAAGTCCAAGCCGGCCTCCGACCACCACATCTCCCACCAGCCCTTCTCTGTTCGTGAACAGCAGGTCAAGCGAGGCATCTCCCCTGGTGGGCTCGCTTACCAGCTGCGTCAGGAAGTTATCCTCCACACACTCCAGGAACCTCCTCGACTGTTTCCTCTCTGCCGTGTGGTATTTCCAGCAGACATCCGGAAAGTTGAAGTCCCCCACGAGAACAAGGGCTAGCGACTGGGAGACTTCTGCCAGCCTCTGGTAGAATATTTCGTCTGCCTCCTCTTCCTGGCTAGGTGGTCTATAACAGACCCCCAGCAGGATATCTGCCTTGTTGGCCTTCCCCCTCATCCTTACCCACAAGCACTCGACCTCGTCATCACTACCATTGAGCTCTAGACAGTCGAAGCATTCCCTAACATACAGGGCTACTCCACCGCCTCTCCTTCCTCGCCTGTCCCTTCTGAAAAGCTTATAGCCGTCCATTGCAGCACTCCAATCGTGCGACTCATCCCACCACGTTTCCGTGATGGCGACTAAGTCATAGCTACCCCGCTGCACAATGGCTTCCAGCTCCTCCTGTTTGCCGCCCATGCTGCGTGCATTGGTATAGAGGCACTTGAGCTGGGCTGCCGATTTCTCCCCCGACAATGGCGTGCGGTCCCTAGGCTCTTCTCTAGAGAGCCTGGTTTTATCCCCGTCCCCCTTCGAATCTAGTTTAAAGCCCTCTCGATGAGCCCGGCCAACTCACACGCGAGAATCCTTTTCCCCCTGTGAGACAGCTGAACTCCGTCCGTCGCCAGCAGGCCCGGTGCCGTGTAAACCTCCCCGTGGTCAAAGAAGCCAAAATTCTGTCGATGGCACCAGCCCCTGAGCCACGTGTTGATCCGATGAGTTTTCCTGTTCCTTTCGGTGTTCTGCCCTGCCACTAAAGGGATCGAGGAAAAAACTACCTGTGCTCCCGATCCTCCCACCAGTCGCCCCAGCGCCCTGAAGAGTTTCATCCCCTCTCAGGAGAGTGATTCTCAAATCTTCAGCTGCACAGATGAGGTGAAAAGAGGCTCACTAAGAGCTCCTGCCTTTCCTTCCCAGAGATCCATCAGTCTGATGGAAGCTGACAACAAGCACCAGGCAAGCTGCAGAACAACAGCCTCCAGACTGGAGGAAGAAACATCAGGAGAAGACAAAGGAAAACGGACCTACAGAAAAAGTAAATGTTACAGGCTTTATTGGGACATACTGAGCTAGACAGATTTTTCTCAGACAATATAAAAAAGAGGAAGCAAGGAAAAGGTTACTAAATTTTACTGAAAATCAATACTACCTATGTGGGTTCAGAAACATCTTAGTAAAAGAGTCAGGCCTTCTTACTTCAAGAAAATGCTAAGAAAAATGAAGTGCAAGACAGGTTTCTATGAAGAGAGACTAGTTATGTTTATGGAACTTTATCATCATGAACAGGTCAACACTGCCTTTAACGCAGCCCTGAGAAACGACTAAGGCCTTACTCTCAGTGGTGTCAAAAGTAAACAAGATTGACAAGTTATGTATTTCACCAGACATGAACTTTTCCAAGTTACTGACCTAAAGCATTCAGTGGGGAATCGGTTTTACAGGTTTTAACTACAGCTCTAATGATATGCAATTCACTGCAACCATCAACAACCTCCTCTGGGTCAGCCACATCTGTGCATTTCTGACCAATACCTAGATCATTAAAATAATTTAGTTGAAGTAGTGCTTTGGCTTTAGAGGAAAGCCCGTATGGCAGCTGTACTTTGCAAAAAAATATTTCAACTTATGAAAACAGAACTGAGAAAAAAAAGGCAAAATGATGCAGAAAAAGGAAAAAGGCTGTAGAAATAGCTTTGACAAGATAAAGAGTAATCCTAAAACTAACTGGAATATCAAGATAATGTCTTTAAAATGTTTCTGAACACATTTGGTTTTGCTATAATTTGTATTATCATAGGATTTACAATTACTTCTTCAAGTTTAAAAAATACTGTTAGCATTAAGTATGGAGGCAACATCTGTTATCAACTATATTCTCTCATTTGACATGTAAAATATGCTACGGATAATTAATGTCACTTAGAACTTGAATGAAAACTAATGGCTGAAAAATCTTGTTTGTCTATCTTACCTTGCCCCCTGATAACAAGGCGTTTTATTACAGCTGCTCCAAACGACTATGATATTTGTACAACCTGGAGAACAACCTACTTCTGATCTTGATTAGTGTTCTTTAATGTTATTGCAGTAGAAGTAAATAAGCCGTTAACACCTGGAGACTTCACTCAGTTCCAGTCATTTTTAAATGAATTGTTTTGGCTTCACTGAATTTAAAGAAACGGTTTGAATCCTAAGCAAACGATGAGATCAGATTCATGGTGAGACACACTGCAGTCTCCCCAGAGCTCTCATTTTACTGTCTGCAGTTTGGGACCTAGTCCTCCAAATCCTGTACTCTGTACTCTGTAAAACGATTAGTAAGGTAACCCTTTAAAAATAAATCTGAAGGATAAGGTCTCCTAGTTGTAATTCTGGAAGGCAAAGGCACGCTGATTAGAAAAATCATAATCAGTTCATTTTCTGTATGTAATGGTTCCTTTACTTAATAAATCAACTGGCTTTCAATACAAACCATGTTTTGCTAAGCATATTTTTATGTTCAGCACATTTAATTTTTAAATTGAATTAATGACTATTTTAAAATGCTGATTGTGTATTTTAAATGGATTTAAACTTAAAGTAAGTGTAAAAAGACAAACACTTAAGCATTATGATTACTTAAGTGTATAGACAGTATACCCTTTTGGCTGGCATAATGAAATATGCTAATGAATACCACCTCTTTTTCAGAATGCAAAAAAAGCCCCCATGCAAAGCCAGAAGAAAAATGATTATTTAAAATCATGATCAGAATGGATGATAGAAATCAACCCATCCTGACCCACTTCCACGTTACCAAAGAAAATGGAAAAGAAGATAACCTGTATATCTTGAAAGCAATCTTCTCTCTGGCCACTCGGACTGACCTGTACACTTGAGGCAGGTATGAGATGTGTCCTAATTAATAGCTAAATAAGAAAATTTTTGTGCTGCCTCCGAATATCTCTTACCAAGTCCCTCAATCCACAGTCATTGTAGGGCTGCTGCCTGTTTTCCAAAAAACTTAAATATGAAGGATGTGTATTTGATCCTTATTGTAGGAAATGGTTGGTTGGAACAGAGACCCTCACTTGCCATCATTATTAGTGGCCTTCCAAAGGTCAAATGATCAGAGATCACATTTAAGATCTCCATCGGCTTGCCACATTTTATTTCAACCAAATCTGTGTTAAAACCTCCTCAGATTTCTTTCACCTTGCCAAGAAATAAAATCTGTGGCTAGTCTCTGTATGCTCCCTCACAATACCTTTACTAAAGCAGCTAAAAACTTATGACCAAAACATCAATCATAGAATGCATTAATCATAACCACATACACAAATGGTGTAGCCATGGTTCTAAGAAGTTCATTTTCATTTCAGTGTAGTCGCAATGTCTCCTTGGCCCTTGGAATTACTGAAGCTGTATGTTTAATTAGGGATGGCAAAGAAATAGACTGATCATCCCAAAGGCTTTTAAAGGATAAATTGATATCAGTTCCTCTGGTGAAAGCTGTCAGATGCTTTGATGAAGAATAAAGCCAATATGAGAATATGCTACCCAGGAAAAAAATTTCATGCTTGAGATAGCTACATTTTTTGAGAAACTCCTTGAATGTCATTTAATATGAGCTGGCTACACAGTAGGTAAAATTATTCTTTATCATGTCAGTACTTAGCCAAAAGACTACTGACACTAAGAGATACATTGCTGGTGGTTTAATATTTCAGCTAACTCTTTTTGTATTTTTAAAGACACCACAACCTATCCTATCACATTAGAAGTGTTCATTTTAGTCTCCCCACTAGATCAAGGTTTGGAATACATGCATTCCACATTTCACCTGCAATTTCCGTACTAATCGGTCAGTGGTGTTCTTTATCTTCTGTTTTAAAACATTGTCCAGCGATGCTGTGCGCTGTTAAATAACTGTTCCGCTCACACTGGTGACAGCTGCGTTCCCATATATCTTTTACTTTAAGCACAATGCTTAAGCAGCACTATAATACTTAGTATTTGTACTACTGCCTGTGCCTACGAGCTCTACTTACAGTAAAAAAAGCCACTGTGATTGTTTCTAAAGTCTCTCCATTTTTCTCTTGTGCCACTGCAGACAATATGCCTTCTCCCATTAAGGCACTCCAGAAATTTGTGAATTATTTAAGGCAGGTACTTTATTCAGTAAATCCCCTTTAAAAGTCAGCAAGGAAGTGCTATGTCTACAGCAATCACAGAACATTGTCCTTTTTTGTTGTTAGCAGTCTTTCTCAGCCTGAGATTGTTTAGTTGGAAGTAAATAATTTCACAAACTCTTTTAATCTACTAAGACAGATTTCATAATATATTGGTTATGATAATGCTAGGCCCTAGATATGTTTCAAAAACTGTAGACAGAAATCTTGACCTTGAGAATTAGGCAGAAAGAAGCAGGACTTGCTCTTTGCTTCTCATTACAGTAACATTTTCAGCACTTCATCATTCCTCTGAATGCTTGCTACAAGCCCCTTGGCTCATGATTTGCCTTTTGAAAACCACTGCTACATAAAACTGCATATTGTATTGAGTATATCTGAGGACTGCAAGCTTTTAATTCTTTTAAAAGATCTGTATTTATTTTCTTAGAGCTCATTCCTGTATGTAAATAACAGAAGGCATTACTGAATGCCAATTATCATTATCTTCTTACAGATGCATCAGTACTTTTAGAAGGTAACAGCTACACTTACATTATTGTGGAAAAAGCCGCCTTCTATGCATATAAAAAAATTTGAATACGCATCTAACACATCAAACTTCTCTCTGTCACGCTTCTAAAAAGCCATTTACATGAATTTGATCATACGCTTTTTCTGATGCTGTAGAAAGTGTCAAAAACAAGCTGAAAAAGTGGGTCAGTCTACAAATAACCTAACAGGAGCTTTGCCATTAGTCTCCTATGCTGGAAGCCCAGCAGAGGGAGCTTGTGAATTAGTTATAACACTCAAAAATGCTGTAAAAAAATAATAGGTATGTCTGTATTCGGCAGGACAGCTGACTCAAGCAGAAAGATGCTGGAGCCAACTTGGTAATTTAATGATACCTTATTGCACTGTGTGATGTTTAAGTTCACTCCTTAAGCTTGATCTTTTTCTACCAAAGACAGGGGCTGGGATTGTTCAGGGACCTTTCCATGCAATGTCATGGCCGTGTTTTTTTTTCTTTCAGATGATGGTAACACCTGAAGCCATGGAAGAGTAGCAGGTACAAAGACAGAGGGGTCTGCCTGCCCCTAGTGTTATTCCAGTTTGACTGATGTACCTCTCCTGCAGCACAGTGGGAAACCCAGCTCCGAGTGCACAGCTGTCTGCTTTCCTTATAAGCAGTGTCAAGTATACCCCTCTTTAAAAAAAAAAAAAAATTTTTTTGTAAATCTCCTGAAAACTTTGTTCAAGGAATCGGATTAGTTCCTGAAGTACTACTGATACTGTTGTTAATGCGGTATGTTTCATCCTGGAACAGCACCACGAATAGCACTTTCCAGAGAGCATACTTTCCCAAATTCCTCATAGTAACACAACTACGTGACAGTGTGTGTAGACTCAGCACAACTACTAATATGATTGTGTCAGTTCATTGGAAAATGGTACTTGACTGCAATCTTGAATAAAACAGACCACTATAGATCCCGTTAGTATTGCTTCTTTTTAACATGTAAATTTAGGGTTTCTTGAGGCTTGCTCTTTGCCTCAGCAGCATGGAAACAGCAATGTCAGTCCTCTCCTGTTTCGTGGGTCTCTAATCATGAGTCCAATCAGAAACTGAAGGCTGCATTTATTCCTGATGAATCAGATTACTGGTAAAGACAACAGTTTTGTTATTGCTAACAGAATACAAAATTTCCACAGATCTCACTTGCCAGGACTGTGTAGCACTAAACCCATCAAATTCTGCTATTAAACCTGTCCTTCAGACAGGGAAAATTTCAGACACGGCTGCAAATGAAGTGTTGCAGAAAAGGATGGAGCACAACTGTTACTGTAGCTAGGAGGCTGGCTGAGAGCAGCTGGTGCTGCTACACAGTCAGCCAAATGCAATGAGCACCCCTAATTCACTGTGTCTCAACTTAAACACCAGAGAGTTTCAAGGAAAAAACAGCAATCGGCCTTTCTTCAAGCTCTCCCTATCCTGGGTCAATGAAGAGCGAGGGAAAACATGAGTTTCTCTGGTTACAGTCTGTTCCTCTTGTTACACTCTGTTCCTTTTTCCTATCTATCTGCCCCCCAATTAATGATATCTTTCACGCAGCTGCGTCAGGGTCTGGCTGGATACAGCTATCTAGTTCTAACATAGTGGCTCCCCTAGGTCTTGGGAAGGAAACAAGAGGTCACCCTCTTTTCTTGAAGAAAGTAGGGAAGCACAACCCCCCGCTCTCTGCTGCTGGAGAACTGAAGCAGGAAGGACGTCAAGGCACAGATCTAAGAGCAGAGCAGTTCAAACAACCAACACGACCGAGGAGGTATCAGTCTGCCTACTGAGTTCAGCTGAAGGTGGCTGGTCAACAGCAAAGACAGCAGGGAATTGCTCAGGAGGACAATTCCCATCACAGAAGAAGTGAGGTACCCCAGAATGCACTCCGTGTTACGGCTTCCAAATGGCAGCTGTCTGCACCCCAGCTGCATCTTCTCTTCTGCCTAGTAAAGGGTTAGAGTTACCACAGAGCACAGAGAGCCAACAATTTAATTTCAAGCATCTCTCCCTAGAATTGCACCCAAATTCAAGAGCATGAATTGAAAAGCATGTTTAAAAACAGCAAAGATATAAGATTTGCAAATTAACTGAGAAACCAACCCAGTGCTGCTCGGAGAGGTTTTTTTCTACATTACAGAATTCTACCCCAACTTTTTTCAACACACAAGTAAAATTCTTCTTTTTTCCTTTATTATTATTATTCACCAGCCTCATAATGCATGGCTGAGCCATTCTGGGGGCACAGACCCTGGGAACTGGCCAAAATGGATGTATCAGTGATCACCTTTCTGCGATCCAAATCCTTGTTTGGAGCTCCTGCGTGTCAACCACTCCTCCACCAGACATTGGAGCAGTTTATGACAGCTGCAAATGAGTCAGAGATTAGTGCTGCACCGATACTGCTTTCCTTCCACCTATGCTCCCCGCACAGGTAGGAGGAAGATTATTCACGTAAAAACCTCTTCATCTGTGGGAAATCCTTTGAGTCTGTTTAGTCTCAGTCAGAAAGTACATCAGTACACAAGTCCTGTAGTTAGCTTATGCCAAAACTGCAGCACGGAGCTGTCATTTCCTGATGGGAGATCTATCCTTCTGTACTCTAGATATGTGTCCCTGACAATTCTGCATTATGATGATAAACATCTTCTAAGCTGGGCACCTTGCACTCTGGTTTGAGTAACAGGCAGCCCAGTACATTGTAGCTGTGCTGCCCCAGGATCCCATCTCATTTTTTACACTAATAAGCAGGGAACATCTGCTCTGCCCGTGTATTTTGGATCAGCTTACTTCCCCTTAACAGCGGGTCTGCTGGTTCATTGGAAGTGAATCCATGCCTTCATCTGTTCCACATACGTTTCTTGTTGTAGCAAAGCTGCCACAGTGCTTGAACTGGTTAATGCATGCAACCTGTGCAGGGGCATAAGAAGTACTATCCATTCGTCCAGCTCCAGAGCAGCAGGAAACAGGATTCATGAAACAGCCTTTGCAAAAGATAAAAACTTTGTAACATGGATGAAAGAGCCTCCCCAAACATTACAGTAACCATGGCAGTGCCTGTAGTTTGAACTCAGAAATGATGCAAGTCCAGTTTAATTGGGCACCACCATTTGCTACCAGGAACTTAGGCAGACCGCTCCTTGGAAAAACGAATTTGTTACTGTTTGTACACTCAACATGAGATGGGCAGAACTTGATCTCGAGTCAGTCAGTAAAAGTTAATATTTTTCACAGGGAAGCTGACCTAGGCTTAGAGTACTACAAATGAAAATTGTATCTAGAAACCGAAGAAAGTTGATAAGCCATATTTTAAGATGTCCTGAAGGTCTCCATAAAGAACTGGACACTTCCATTCCTTCATTCCTTTACGCCATCTGGAAAGGAGAGCACTCAGCATCTCATAGGGCACTGATCTAATAAAATGTAATGTGTTTACTTCTGAGGAGTGTAAATCTGCAAAGAGAAATGTTCATGCTAGGACCTCTAAAGATTATGAATTGTACTGCCAAGTTCATGAAGACATAGTTAATTTTGAAGGTGCCACTAAATACAGAAATGAAATCAGCCACTGGAAAGCACTGTTGCAAGGGGTAAGAGGAAACGAGGACATCTCTGGTTCATCTCCAAAGTTTAAGCTCCGAGAAACTATGGGAAACTGATAATACCTGTAAAGTTCCTTCAAACTGATGTTTGGTTAAGATAAAGGGACAAGAGCACTGTGTATCACTTCACACACCCGACTTAACAATACCTTCCTGCTGTAGTGCTCTCTCCCGGCAGAGGCTATGTGCTCGGTGGCTGGCTAGCTCTCGGATTCCTCATCCGGGCTGGGGAGGGCCAGCTGGGCGCCACATTGCAAAAGGTGCCACGAAACAGAGATGGGTTGGTGTAACTGGCCCTGGGAGAGAGGGAAAGTGGGTAAAGAGAGAGGGGGAGAGAGAGAGGAAGAGCTTCTGGGCCCCATAGGCCATGTTAACTACCTGTGTCTGAATGGTCTACATCCAAATTCAGTGTGGTACTGGCCTGGAGAAAACAGTCAGCAGTTTGCATGTAGCACATTTGGATGATTAAACGTTTTTCTACTGCACCCTTCGCTGAGGCATCTCTCTGACCAAATTACTGCACAGAACCTGTATGGTCACACAACCTTTTATCGATTTCCAGCTTATCGTAAGTTTTTCCATGCTGCAATTGTATATAACGTTAAAATTTCACTCGTTTCAACAACAGTAATTATGTTGTTCATGTGAGATCACCAAAAAAGACGAATAAAACTAAAAGATTACACTGAAAGAAGCTACGTAATACAATAAATAAAAAGTATAGGATGGAGACAGAGAAAGACTGATTGCTAGTTCCTTGACAATATCTCTAAGGATGTTCATAGCTCAATTCATCTTAAGTAATACCGTCATCTTAATCACTCAGAGTGATGTCAAAGGAAAAGAGCCTTTTCAGTCTTATGCAGTATTTATTTTTTTCAATTTGTCAAAGTAATTTCACCTATTAGATCATTCATATGGCTTTTAATATCGCAGTCTTCATTGACCTGAATGGGTCTTGACTTGGGGGGGTGTTACCCCTGGCAAGTATTCTGTAAGAAATGCTGGAAGTTTTACCAGTTGGCATAATATCTAACATAGATATAAAAATGGAGTAATTTCATGACCCCAGGAACAGAGTCCAATAATTCACTTAGTAACCAGGCTGATAAACTAGGGTTTCTATGCCATGTAATTATTCGTGTAAATTCTTGTTATTCCATGTCTTGCTAATAACACCATGGGGCTGGCTCACAGTCTGCTGAGACTGGTAACAATTTTGTCTGAGGTAGTAGCCTTTAAAGATTGAAACTACAGGAATATGCCTTACTTGACAGAGTAAAATGCTGACCTTGCTTGCAGAAGCTGAGCAGAGAAACCTAACAGACACAGCTGAGCAAACATCTAACTCTTCAAGGATTGACCCTACTCTCATTTTAGTCAGTTTGGAGGGAAGTGACTAGCAGATGCGTTCTTATTCATTGCTCTACACCAATGTGGAGTGCATGACTTACTTACACGCAATAAAAATATTCAGGGTTTTTTCACAATTTTTTCTTCAATTCAAGGCTGTGTACACTCTATGCCTCTAATGAATAAAGCTGCATTTATAAGCAGTAGTTCTCCCTGGAACGCCTAGAAGAATTTTGCTTCATGTCAACAAATACTCTCAAGGAGATTGTTTCCTGTGACGAGCTGGGCAATACACCGTCTTCCGTATCTAAATGAAAAGGGATTAAAAATTTCAGTCCCCTGCAGCTAGAATTCCAAATAATGGTTTATATTTTGTGTTGAGGCAGAGCTTTACACTCTTGCTCTAAAGCTTTGCTATCGCAAATACATTGTTTGAGGAACTAAAAACCTAGCAATAAAATGAAAGATTGCAGTTTATACACCCAGCATCAAAATGTACTGGACAAAACTATCTGATCTCACTTGATATTTAGTTTAATAGGAATTCATTTGCCTTTCAAGTTGTTATGCTAGGTCATGGTTCACAGACGCAGCTGTGATTGTAGGACACAGGTCAAACTTCCACTCTTTTCCAGCAGGAATTTTCTTCTGTAAGGACTACAGGTTTGGGCCTGGAGTACCCCTGTCAGAAACATTTTATCACTTTTCAACTAATCAAATATTACAATGTAATCAATTGCACATCCATATGAAGTGGGTTGCTGGGTATCATAACTTATTTGTTCCTCCTTTTTTTGACTTCCTCAGAGTTTTGTTTAGCATTGTTCCAATGGCTGCAACTCACAAAATATGCTGGGTACATTTGAAACACAGGGAGACAGAGACTTCATTCTATACATTATTAAGCAGCCTATGTTTTTTTCCTCTTCAAGTTAAAGATACTGAATTCCTCATCTTTCATCATCATCCAGTCCTCTTACCTTCCTCATGCAACAATTCCCAGTCTACCTCTAATGCCTTTAGGCTTGTTTTCCCAGTGTTCAGACCTCCTCCCTCTATACAAGTGAGTATACTTCATTCACAGGCTTAGTGAACTAAGTAAGAAAACAGATATGCCTCCTCAAAGCCTCATGGCAAAAGTGTCAGAACCAAAAAAAAAATGATGGGGGAGGAGAGGGGCTGAGAGGAGAAGCCGAGGCAGAGCATCCATGTCGTGCTCTTCTACCCAAACCCAAACCCCAACTATTTCATTCATTAGCTGATTGCTAATGAATTCTGCTACAGAAAGCAGCATTTGGAAAACTATCCATAGACTTTATAGCTTGTTACTGTGCTAAAGTTGCAAAGATGAACTCCAGAAAAAGAAAAAATCAAAATAATATTATTTTCTTCATCTGTTTCAAATTAAGGTTCAAGAAAGAGAACACAGTTGCTGCCAGTTAGAAGCTCCCAATTGCAATGCTTTCAATGTTTTGGTTTTTTCTTCCCATTTACAACCAATAAAAGCTTGGTTTTACACATTAAGATGCTACATAGGGGTGCATGGAATGCCCTGATAGTGGCTGTATAATATGTGCACAGTTGTAACAGTTCACCACCTTAGAGGAGTCCTTGACCTTCTCAAAATTGTACATTCACGGAAGAGAAGAACCTAAACTGTATGTGACAATTTGCACAGTGCTGTGAACAGCTCAGTGAAAATCTCTGCTTAGTGTATTGCAGCACTGTAGAAAGCAAACAAAAAGCATTAGGATGCATAAGAATAATACTGAAATGGTTATTAAAAAGCTACTTTTGCAGTCATTGCTTTGTTCTTTCTTCTGATATTTCGCCAGGTCTGTTCTCCCATTATCAAAATAAAATAAAATAAAAAAATCAAGCAGAAACAGATATTTTAGAGACAAGTAAGAGATTCTCCTAAGAAGTGAAGCTAAAAAGACTGCAAAATTTATTTTCTGGACAGGAGGTAATTAATGTGATAAAGAACACAAAAAGTTATTTTATCTTGTAATATAAGATGATAGCTTGAGAAAAGTAAGTTTGAAGACAAAATATCTCTCTGCTCACCCAAGACTCGAGGAAGTCAGGGAACTTATTTCTGCAAAATTTATCTGAGCACACTAGCATTGTGGAATTTTAACAAACCAACTGAACCTCTCTATAATTAAGGTGAGAATTTTTTAAACAGATTTTTGGGTTAACTGCCAGAAGTGCCCCACCACTCCAATTGAATTAAATTACAATTCTTCAGAGCCTGTGTTGTTTAAATAAATATTTTATCAGCTTTCAACTCACCAAATATTACAATGTACGAACATTTATTCCTGACAGATGTTGCAAGGCCAAGTCACACAATCAACTCCCAGAACTCAGCCCCACAGTTCTGGAAGAAAGGTAAACCCTTGTGCTTCAGAGCATAAAGCCAGTCCTTAAAAAATGCAGGTTAGGCGTGTTACAGACAGCGTATTTCAAAATTACCTTCTACAGACATTCGTGCAGCTACTGTGAGTCATGTAGTACTGGTACAAGACATTAAACCAGATGGAGCATTGGAAACAAACCCTGAAGAAGAAAAATTTGTTTATATACTTCTGTGCTCCTCACTGCAAGCAAGTGGAAGCATGCAACTGTTTGGACAATGTCCATGTTGTGCTGTATGTAACACAGTTTGAAAACTGTTACTCAAAGCTGTTCTGCAATTAGTTCCTCTCTGCCACGCAGGAACAGTTTCTTTCCATGCTTACACTTTGGGTGACAAAGAAACAGAGTGACTTTGGAGCCTGGAGTTTGGGGTACTTCCCTGCAGGCCCTGCTCTGAAGAACATTTGAGTATTTTATATAAGTAATTTCAATCAGAGCTGCAATAAGAGAGACTGGCTCTAGCCATCAGCACACTCGCCTTAGAGGCATCAGCTTAAATTCTTGCACTGTGTCAGAAAAAGAAGGGATGTGAATTTGAATTACCAGGTCAGTGATGAAATCTCAAGGTTACTGCATATAAAAAGGAAGAAACTATGACCCCCACTTGGACTGTAATTTGCTCAGAGCCCAATTTGGTCTTAAAACCTATAAGGGTGATGAGAGGTGAACACATTCTGCCCTTGCTAATGGGAAAAGACACGATGCTTAGTTCGCTTTTAGTCCACAGCAGGCCAGACCCTGCCTGGGGCTCTGTGAGAAGAGCACCTCCAGCAAACTGGGAGAGACTGCCACAGGGGGAGGACCTAGGTGGGACGTGCTCCCCGGCTGCAGCTTTAGGGCCTCCTTTGGAGGAGCAGAGATGAGTTACAGCAGGTGAGATGGAGTGCAAACTGCTATCACTGTGGGAAGGCAACTGGAAGGAGTTGCATAAACATCACAGAGAAAAGAGCGCACTATAAATCTGTACCAGAGCTCCATGGATGGTGAGTGATGCAGCCATTGGCTTATGAATTTTGGCGTGGCTTACGTGTCCCACAACGCAGCACTCTCAGGATTTGCATATTCAAAGATGCCCAGAAGACTCCAAGGGCATGAACTAGTGCCTTGGACATTTAGGCATATCCAACCTCAGTCACCAGCGGGGGAAAGTTTTGACTACAAAACTTTCGGGTCTTGGCATCCAGAGTGGGTTTTAGGCAATGGAAAGGCCTGAAGAATCATAGCAAGTGAATCCATAGCATCTCTGTTGGGTGGTACAGCTGCGTAGGCAGTCCAAAATTTCATTGACCTTCTGGATGCCATGTTGTGTTAACCTCTGCCAGGACTGGTTATGACTTTTCATTTATATTAGCTGTTCATTCCCATGCAGAATAAATGCAAAGAAATGTAACGTTAATTTACATTAAAGTAAGCATAGAACTCTGATGCACTACCATGTTACATCCAGATGTACAAGCAATGATGCAGCACACGTGCAGACAATATGCTAACGCTCACATGAACTAAGTACACGAGTAACTCAGGCCCTTTCATGTTCAGCTTACTTGAATCTCAGTTTCTTCCTAGCATAGAGGATAAGTATTATAGATAATTCTCCCCAGATACATATGCTTGTACTGCTAAAAATAAACCTTCTTTTAGCTCATTTTTTAATCTCTTGAGCTGAGATTGTTTCCCGCTGCCTGTGTATGGTATTTGGCACTTGTCTCAGTTTAAAAGCCAAAGCAATTCTTATCCAGTGAGCTGCCTCTTCTGGATCATTAGTGAAGATAATAAATAAGGCTGGTTCCTACATCAGTCCCTTATTAGTAGTTACGATTAGCTTTGCTTGTGGTCTTCCAGCCAATTCCAAATCCACGATGTGCCCATCCAAGCCAGCATGAATTAAGTTTTCAAGAAAGATTATCTTTGATGCTGCATCAAAAGCCCTATTCAAATGTAAACAGGGTATTGACTACTGCTCTTTCATCAGCCACTAATTTTATAATTCTGTTACTTACAACAAGTGATCTTGTTTGTCTTGGAAGACTTCTTTATTCCTCTAAGTCATGCTGCTTTATACGTATCATTCTATTATGCAGATATTTATGAGGCATGTGACATCTAGAAGTATGTCTAAATATTTGCTGCTGAAGAACAATGTAGCTACCCACGAAATTAAATGAGGTAACTGACAAAACAGCATCATTCACAGGCTAACAGAAGCATAAATTAGTCACTTTAAAGTAGCACCAGCATTGCTTTCAGGCAAAGGTAATTCTAGAGAACTCCATGCTGGCATCATGCCACTTTTACTTTGCGTGATGATCTGCAATTTGTGCCATGCCAATAAGCCGCTGAATGAAGTATCAACTTAAGCTACAAGAAGAATGCTGACAACATAATGCAGGAAAACCAGATGAAGGTGATCGAGTCCTCTGAGTCACCCGAATTTTACTCTACTCTTAGACTGTGGTAGCAGTCTGATGTAGTAAAAATCCTGATGATCTGTACGTGGCTCGTAGATCCCCCCAGGCACATCGACAAAGACAGTTCTGAAGCAAAAGACAGTAACAAAAGAGTTTCCAGTGGCATACAGTGCCAGCATTGCCTGGAAATACGCCCACAACTCCAAATACAATTCAAGTCTTCAATACTTCAGATACAGACAGTCACTTGTAATTCAATATTGCCACATTTCAAGGGCAGAGTAAGTCTCATGGGATTAATTTGAGGAAGTGTGGGATACTGTGCTCTTTAAAATGTAGCTTACTTGGTACGTAATGGGATCACCATCTGCACTTTTCTCCTGGTTAAAAGATTGCCATTTGGTACCGTAATAGAATTAGGAAAGTGTTATCAATCTTCCCTTTGCGCAACTTACTCTCAGTTGTGACTGTGTATAAAGCTAGCATGATTTGGGAAAAAGAGACTGCTGTGCCAGAAGGTGCAGTTCAGATTACTCTAAAAGAGTTCAAACCTCACACAGAAAAGAGGAAGAGGAGTAAGAGCCCCGAGATAAATCATACCACCACCAACAATAATAAACAAACGTTCACCGCACTTAGCCATTACCTTGCATTTGAAGATCTCAAAGTGCTGTATAATTAACTAATGGGAATTACTATTGCCTCACGCTACAGATTACATTGTGTTGTCGCTGCCCTGGGAGCACTCAGTGCCATGCTTCTCTTTTGCTGGATTTGTCATTTTACACGACTACTCTCTGCAGCCCTACAGGAGGAGCTGTGCGAAGTGAGACAGGAGGGCCTGGCCAGCTATTTCTGGACCTATGGATGACAAAATGTGTTTTCCAAGTCATGCTTGATGAGTCAAACTACATATATTTAAAATTCTTTGCCAGGTATCTTTCCTACCTATTCTGTGTGCTTAATATTCTGATGCCCTTGGAGTAAAGCAGGTTCACTTCAAGGGCCCAGAAGGACACAGAAGTTCTCTGATGTCTGTCTTGCAAAATCTGAAAAAGATCCCACAAAAAAACAACAGAAAAGACCCTCCCTCACAGCTCCCGTGCTTGAGGGGTGTCCTGGCTATCTGCAGACACCGGGAAGAATGTTTTATCACCCCTGGCCTAAAACTCAGCTTTCAGAAAAAGGTTTTGCTTTCTTCCCCTGATGCATCCTTGGCTCCTCACACATAATGTGGGACAGGGAACTCCCCTCCTCCACTGGCAAACATCAACCTGAGGTGTTTGATTAATACGGGGGCTTAGGAAATAATCTTTCCATAGCTCAGGGGGACAGGTACTTTTAGGGTATTTCTCACCTTCCTTTTACTGTGGGGCATGGTCCACCTCTTAGGATCATCCAGACATTTTCACTAACAGACGTTCAGTGCTGCAGGGGTACAAGGCACTGAAGAAGCCCTTGGGCTGCAGTACGCTCTAAGATTGTTTTGGTTTTTTAAAAAAGTCTTTACACTAAAGCTCTTCGGATCCAGAACACTCCCAACTACCTGCAAGAACCAGGAATAATTTTGTCAACCTTAATACTTCGCTACTGGGGGAAGATTTTGCCCTTTCTTGATACAGTAAAGATTGACAAGGAGGGGTGCAACCGGTGTTCAAGGCTCTGTGGCAGAGCGTGGTCCTGAATGGCTCCTTTTGACCCTTCTGGACTTCAGGCTCTTCCCTGCTTGCAACTGCAGGGGAAAAAAACTGCAAGCCTTTGCCTGTCCAAGGTCCTAGGGGAAGTCAGAGGAGGTGGAATAGCACTTTGGGCCTGTTTTTGGGGAAAGAGGCAAACGGAGCAGGAATGACTGCAATTTATGGGAGTCACATTTAATTTTTCTGGTTCTCCATGGGTGCTTTCCATGTACTAACTCAGGGATTGTTCAGCCTGGAGAAGAGAAGGCTCAGGGGAGATTCTGTTAATGTGTATAAATACCTGATGGGAGGGAGTAGAGAAGACGGAGCCAGGCTCTTCTCAGCAGTGCCCAGTGACAGAAAATTATACTTAAACATAAAGACAATGCTTTTTTACTGTGAGGGTGGCCAAACACGGGAACAGGTTGCCCAGGGAGCTCGTGGAGTGGAGATACTCAAAACCAAGTGGATACAGCCCTGAGCAACCTGCTCTTGCGAGCCCTGCTCTGAGCAAGGGTCCAGAAGATCTCCAGAGGTGCCTTCCAGCCTTGGCCATTCTGTGACTCTACGACTGAGCCAAATCCAAATGTAAGTGAGTATGTCGATACACTGTTCAGCCAGATGGTGGGGATTTTATTCCTCTAGAGATCTTTAGATTCAGCTCTGAGTTTGACTCAGCTTACCTGTGTAAAATTTACCTCGCAATATTTGTTTTACCAAAATAAGCTAGCAGTCCCACAGTGCTTAGAGAACAAAATCAAAACAGGACAAATGCATTCCTACTATAACTCTGTCTACATTTGGTCTTCTGGATATGTAGCAGTTGTATAAGCATTATTCCCAGGTATTTTTGCTGGCATAATAAAAAATGCGTATGTACGAAAACGTCAGCCGGGCATAAGAAAGCTCATGATTGATTCAGCTCTGCAAGACCAAGAACAAACAAGCCAGTATTTATTTAAAGAGCCTGAAGAAATTTGTTTTGCTGTTCTACTACTAAGAATCTTCCCTGAGTTCATATTTGACCAACTTATGTCTGATCAAATTTAAACAGCTACATGTGGAATGTGTATCTTGGAGTCCATTGCTATTATAACTGTAATTTTGACTAATTAATCACTGGTTTAGCCTTAGAAAACTAAAACAATTAAGTATAACATTAGCCATTTCACAGATAGCAAGTAGAAATCTCTAGAGATCAGGAGTTAGCTTTACAAACGGATGAAGAACCTTAGTGAAAATGGCATGCTCAAAGTCCTATGAACATCTATGGCATGGGTAACGCTTCCAACCCCTGCCTGTAGTATTACTTTACTACAAGACAATCTTTGCTTTTGTTAGGTCAGTTCCCGTAAGCCAAAAAACCACATCTGGTGATGTTGGATTAAGCTATAAGAAACTTTTATAAAAATAAAAGGAGAGATTTCCATTGACTCGTGCTCCTGGTGAATCCAAGAATATATAAAATGGCCCTCACTGAAGATGACAGAACTAAGGAGAGAGACAACACTGAGCTTTATCTTTACATGAGCAACAAAAGTAAATCACAAGAACAGACTAAGTTTAACCTCCAGACACTTCTTCAGATTTCTCTTATTCCTTGATTTCTAATGTGGACAAAATAATTGACTTAATATGGTTCTCTGAAATATATTGTTCCAACTATACTTCCACAAAGGAACCCTATCACTTCACAGATGTCCGCTGAATACATAATGGCACATCTGGTGTTACAACGTAGAATAACATATTCCCAGTTTTATTCAGGGAGCAAAGGAAAGGAGACTCTCTAATTGGCATTAATGAAACAAAGCTCCTCCAGTTGAAGCAGCTTCTCATTTTGCGTATCACAGCACAGCTTCTGCAGTTCAGCGATTCCCTGGCTTTACATGACCCCTGCCTACTTCACTTGTTCAGAGGCCTTTCTTAATGAATACCTGCCCATGTAGCGGCAGCCCATTAAAAGACTGCTGGATAATAGCAGATCATGAGCTGGATGTGAGTCAGTGTCACGCTGGTGTGAGATACAAACACCTGAGCTGTATAAATAGAAACAAGACCTGGAAGAAACACAAAGTTATCTCTCTGCTCAATTAGAAAGGCCCGTGCCAGAACCATGCGTCCAACTTCTGGCACTCTTGAGAATCAAGGCTGGAGGGAGTCTGGCAGAGTGCAATGGGAACGACTAGTGGTGTAGAAAACACAACACACATGGGAAGATTGGAAGGATTACGATTGTTTGTTTAGAGAAGATTAAGGGTAGAAATTACAACAGTCTTGAAATACAAGAAGAACTTCTGTAAAGAGGAACAAAATTTCTCACTATTTCTCAATGGACAGGACAAGGAATATCAGGCTTAAATTACAGCAAGATTCAGATTAGTCATTAGGCTAGACTTTCTAATAGGGAAGCTACCAAAACAGTGTCTCAGACAGCCAAGGCAGACTGCAGATCCTCCATCACTGGCGGGGTATGAAAAGCAGGTTAGAGAGAGGCTGTCAGGGATGACACAGGCACAGGTACCCCTGTTTGGGGGTTAGATGGCAGCCTGAATTACCTCTCAAGGTCCCTACCAGTTCTTTGATTCTGGTAGGGATATCATTTGGTTGTCAGGACTGAGTAGACAAACTGCAGAACACTGCCAGCATGGAATATGCAATACCCACCATTTTCCAATTCTGCGCTGACCCACCAGCGGAGAGTTGCTTTGTCCTGTGCTGCTTCTAGCCCCAGGCCCACGCACTTTTAAGAGCAGCTTCCATTTCCTTGACACTGAAATCTGAATTTGACCAGCACATCCCCAACTTACAATCCTCAATTACGTTAACATTGTACCAATGAGGGAATAGAAGTATTCCGTGAAGAAAAAGATTAGCCACGCAAGATAACTAAATGCTTTGGACAGCTAGAAGGTGTATTTATCTGCCACATTTTTCTTCCCTGGGTCATTCAGTGCTATCTGACATCCATTTCATCTTGCTCATGATCCACTGTTCTTCAACAAGACATATTAAGCCATTAAAATGAGGAATTCAGGAATGCTGATCTGCTGCAAAAATAGATTTATGGTTCTGCTCTCAGACATCAAAATATACCAAGCTGAGAAACACCAAATGACTCAGCAACAGCTTGGACTGCTATTAAGATACTTCTTGATCATATTTGCCTGAAATGAAATAGCTATTTCAATTATTTTGCCTTGCTAGTCCTAGAAAAACTAATGAGCTCACTAACTGTCACTTGAAAATAATCCTACAACATAGATAAGAAATAATTGTTTTTGACACGGTATTTTCGTTGAGCTTTGTTGTAATGGAGTGGACAGAAGGTTACACAACATCCCTCAGTGCTTAATCTCATGCTTGCCAATGGTCAAAGAACTGCATGACAGACACAGATAAAGAGGCATTTTGACAGACCGTCTTATCAAAAATGGTGACCTCTTTGCAAATATTGAATTCTGATTTTTTAAAAAGGAGGTGGAATAGCGAAACAAAATCCCCATTTACAGCAAACGCCTTACACCATGCTGTGCTGGGATGCTCCCGCAGCAGCAGCAGAGCAGGACCACGGGACTTACCCATTTTAATTGTCTCCCAGATCTCTACAGAGCTCCTCTACTGCTTGGAGCTAAGGCTGAAGGCAGCAGTTTACTGGCTGAGTAAACTGCTCTGCAGTCTTCATACAACCTGTTGATAGGGTGGTGGTTGATTTTAAGACTGTCTGGCTGAATCAACAGAGAGAAGTAGGGTCTACTGATTTAATGGAGGGGACAGGAAAGAAGAGGACAGTTTCTGTATTTGGGCCCTGCTAATTGTGGTGCATAGCTGTGCTATGATTTACACACAAATCTAATGTTCTAATGATGTGTATTAAATGACTACAGAGAAACTTTTTTTAAGGCTTAATTTTCAGTGCTGTAAAGTGCTGAGGACGTTACGCTCTCACTGGTAATTGTTGTTAGCCCCATGCTCTTTTCTTCCTCTCAGGAGCAGCTGAGTCTTTCATATTTCTGCTTCTTTAGCCTGGTACCAAAGTAAGGTTTACTAACAGCATTACCATTTAGGTTACATACTAATTTATAGTATTATATGCATGTATTAGGAAAATGTCAGTGTCAGAAGTAGTACAGCAATGTTCACGAAAATGCCCATATTTGCTTCCAGATATCAAGTAGTTATCTCAGTTATTCCTTAGAGAAAAAAAATATGGAACATAAGACATAATGTTGTGCTCTGAATTTGCAAGCACTGAGTGCGATGAAAGCTATTTTTGTAAGTGTATGAGCCTGTGCAAAGAGAAGATGGTGACAGAAGAGTGACAAACAAAAAACAAGCAGACAAAAATAGTAATTTTCCTCAACGAAATGTAGTTTACTCTTCTGCCTGCTCCCTAACCCGTTTTCTCCCTGTCTCTACTCTTCTGTTGAACTTTTATCTTCTTCTAAATCTTAGCCATCAGATCCACATCTGCCAGGGATCAGTTTGCCAGGGAACCTGACTTTAGTTTTAAATCTCCCCTGCTCCAGGATCTATGTTATTTCTTGCCTTTTTCCCTTCATCTTTGAATTCTGCTACCCCTCTGCAGCCTTCCATTTTAATATTTTTTGCTGGTAACTTATTCTTTTGCTTTTTTATCATCTTTTTATTGGCTCTTTTCTTCTCTGTTTAGCCTCTGTCAAACATCTTTTTTCCCCATGCCTGCCTGTTTCTTTGCCTTCACACACTCCACCGCATATGCATGTTCCACACATGCACTCTTTCTTTCTGCTATGTCATCCAGTGTTAACTGTGAGTTAACACAGTTAACTGTGGCTTTTGGTTCTTTGTGAGAATCATGCCAAAAAATCACTATTAGCCTTTGTCATGTAGGAAAACATAAATGTCAAATACAGCTAACTGTAGAAACACAGTATTGTAATAAAGTTCTTTGACATATGTATAAAATACAACATACAAAAATCTGAAAACCTAAGGCAATAGATTTAAGAAACTTCCTGCACTGTGCCACCAAACTGACGACAAGTAACTAATGCTGTGAAGAACAGTAGCTTCCACCCAAGCCCTCCACCTCTCTGCTGGAGAGATCCTCTGCTTCTCCGCCTCAAACGCTCCGCATGCTTCCAGAGATTCAGTCACCAGATACACTCCACAGGTCCAAAGAACCGCTCAGCACCTCTTCCACAAAACCACCCTCGTTCCGATTCCTGCGTTTTGTTCTGCAGATCTCATCTTCAAGCCAGGAAGGCCACAGAGGCAGCACGCGCTGCTCTGCGGAGGGCAAAGACACTTTGCGTTCAACACCTCTGCTTCTAGCAGGCGACGGAGCGGTACAGACAAACTCCAAAAGGTGATGTAAAAGTTCTCCATGGTGATGATGAGGAAGATGACTGAACTGACAAAGGTTAAGAGTTAACTTCCAGTATGTGAAATTTAAAGGAGTTAGAAGAAGGATGGGAAAGTAGAGATCTATTTTGGATACAAGAGACACCTCTGGATAAACACATTTCTTTTTTTATTAAAAGTTGATATTATAACATCACTATTACTGCTTGGGCTGCTTTTTCAGCAAAAAGATGCTGCTGCATAGGCAAACGTCCTTCCAACAGCACAAAGCAGTACAGAGATACGACGCTGCTTTTGTACAAAACTGTCTTTTTAGAAGACGCTGGCAGATTAATACCACCCTTCAGCTACAAGCTGTTAAAATCTGTATTTCTGCAACAGAATATATACTGTATATAGCTAAACTTGTGTCAATCAAACCTCCAATCCTGGCAGGATCCAAACCCTCTGTACCACAGTGGTTTTTACTGGCAGTTAAACAATACACTTGAAATTCAACATTTTCAACTCCAAATTTTCTACCTTATCTCTACAACTGGATATTCAGCATCCACTGTGTTGAACTGAATCCAGGAAGCCATTATCAAGGCATCCCCATCTCAGAATTTGAAGGCTGTTTAAAATAAAAAAGATTCATGTTTCCCTGCTGAAGAATCATAGAATCATAGAACAGTTTGGGTTGGAAGGGACCTTTAAAGGTCATCTAGTCCAACCCCCCTGCTGTGGGCAGGGACATCTTCAACTAGACGAGGTTGCTCAGAGAAGCAGAGAAATTCTGAAATGTAGACCCAAACTATTTCAGAATGCTTTCTAAAAAAATCCAGATGTAAATAATTCCCTTTGTTTCACTGTTTACTTTAGAAAACTCCCATTTTCAACTCCTGGTTTAAATTCATCAATTTAAGCAAATTAATGCAAAATCTAGCCCCTGTGTTGGTTTGAGAAACGATGGCTAGAAGAATGTACATTTTAAAAAGGCAGGCTAGGATCAAAAGCTTTTTATCTTTACCGGTATCCCATTTTGGCAAAAAACTACATCCTGGCTGTGTAGTATGTAAAATGAAATAGTGAAATCAGTACAGCCCCAGTTAGCATTAGCACCACGATATTTGACATTTCAACCACCACAACTTTTCAGATAAACTGGCAAATTCTTCCACAGAAAGAAAGGACTTTAGTGGGCATAGACAAGGAATGAAATCTTAGCTCAAAGCTAAGCTCTTAGCTCACCTTTCAGGCATAGGTGAGATTAAAAGCCCAACATGGGGACCCTGCACTACAGCACTCGGAGGTGCATCTCTTCTGTGGGTATTTTGCAGATCTGCCTTTCTAAGGTCAGTCCATCAATTGTCTTTCATAAACAAGATGTTCATCAACAAGATGTTGCCACAACAACCCCATGCAAGGCTTGGGGAAGAGTGGCTGGAAAGCTGCCCAGAGGAAAAGGACCTGGAGGTGCTGGTCGACAGCCGGCTGAACATGAGCCGGCAGTGTGCCCAGGTGGCCAAGAAGGCCAATGGCATCCTGGCCTGTATCAGAAATAGTGTGGTCAGCAGGAGCAGGGAGGTGATCGTGCCCCTGTACTCGGCACTGGTGAGGCCGCACCTCGAATACTGTGTTCAGTTTTGGGCCCCTCACTACAAGAAGGACACTGAGGTGCTGGAGCGTGTCCAGAGAAGGGCAACGAAGCTGGTGAAGGGCCTGGAGCACAAGTCTTGTGAAGAGTGGCTGAGGGAACTGGGACTGTTTAGCCTGGAGAAGAGGAGGCTGAGGGGAGACCTCATCGTGCTCTACAACTACCTGAAAGGAGGTTGTAGTGAGGTGGGGGTTGGTCTCTTCTCCCAAGTAACCAGCGATAGGACGAGAGGAAATGGCCTCAAGTTGTGCCAAGGGAGGTTTAGATTGGACATTAGGAGAAATTTCTTTACTGAAAGAGTGGTCAGGCCTTGGAACAGGCTGCCCAGGGAAGTGGTTGAGTCCCCATCCCTGGAAGTATTTAAAAGACATGTGGATGTGGCGCTTAGGGACATGGTTTAGTGGGCATGGTGGCGTTGGGTTGATGGTTGGACTCGATGATCTTAGAGGTCTTTTCCAACCTTAATGATTCTATGATTCTACGAATTTTTTTCTGCGATTGAAAAAACCAGACAAAAAATGTGAAGTAGCCTACAACAGTCTTTAAACACTTAGGTGGAGGGAAGACTCTGAGGAACAAGTAATATTATCTAAAGATGTCTGAGGAGTTGAAAGAAAACTATTACACTCATTTATATCTTCTCTCCCAGACTATTATGAAATACACTGGCTGGACATGTCAGGTCCCATGCACTACACATCACTCTGTTCCACCGCCTTTTAAAGCCACTCCTGCCTCACACCTCCCTTGCTGTGGCACCCAGATCCCAGACATCGCACAGCAGTGCTGTTTCTGTTTTCTGTGTACCAGGTGGAGTTGGTCAGCTTGATCTGCAGTCTTGTGAGAAAAGAGGTTCTCGTGATAGACAGCACCCAGGGCAAGTATGGTTTTTAGCAGGGCCTTACACTCAGCGGAGTCCTGCTAGAAAGATCATTGCCCTTTCCGGGCATCCCATAACAGAGTAACATCAGAATTATGCCCTCTCTGTGAGAGTACAACAACCTCAGAAACAGACACCAAATCATGACATTGCATTTGTTGGAAAAAGAAATTGAGATGCCCCTCTGCCATAGAGACAGAAAGCCTAACCACGTAATGGCATGAAAGAACCCAAGGTTCCTGCAGGCTCTCAAGACTCACCCCGAGGGAACTGGTTTGGCCGTGTTGCTGGCAGAGTGTGCTGGTTCAGCTTGTCACCACTGCAACCACAGGCAAGGGTCTTCTACGGTGTCCCAATGTCTTTCAAAACTACAGTCTCTAATGAAACCATAGCGTCAGGCAGTCATGCAAAATGCTGCCCTGCCTCCTACGTGGTACACTGCTATACAACACTGTCTTTTCTGCTGCAACCCAGAGCTAGTGGAAGTCAGTCAAGCCCATCAGTTCAGTCAGTTATTAGAAGAAAACCTGAGCTGTGCTAAAAGGCTGTAACATCTTAGCAGATGGTGATGCAAGAAGCCACTTGAACTTCTGTACCTTTTCCTCCGTCATCTGACAGTTACATTGCCAGAAGGAAGCGCAACTACCGAGACACACCATGCTCCATCAACCACGAAATGGGACAGAAACATCACTGAGAAAAAATGAGGAGAGGATAAAATAGCATCTGGGGGATGGGACCACCATTTTAATGGTGTCTTACTACTGTTTGCACAAACAAATAGAGACCGAGTGAACAGAATTAAAAACAGGACTGACAGATTTCTCCAAGAACACATAATGAACCAACCATAAGAAAAAGAGGTACCTGAAGAAGACAGAACAGAAACAAAATTTCCTCTGAACAGTGAAAACATAGCAGTTAAGGACATGCACCTTATTTATATGTACCTTATACAAATGACACACTGTTTCTGCCAAAAAATATTTTACCCATCTCTGCCTGGGAAGCACCAACTACAATGTAATGGAAATTAAGAAAGGATGAAAACAAACATCTTTCCTAATGCATAGTGCATCATGAAAGTCAGATCCTGTTAAGCCTTGACTGTTGAAGTAATCCTTACTCATGCAAAAGCACTCAATTAATTCATCAGGGAAAAATGCTGTATTAGCCTAAAACTCTGAAAACCAGCTGAATGTAAATGCCTTCTTCACATGAGGTCAATGTTATTCAACAGACTGGATCCTTCAGGACAGTCCATTAACTTTCTGAAGAACATGTGAAGCTTTAAAACACCGAGACTCATTAGCAAGAAACTGAAGCATCAGGGCACAGCAGCTGAGCTACTGGCGTTTACTGAAATAGAACAGTCTCCTTCCTTCCCTGCCCGGAAAAAGCAAAAACCAAACCCACGACATAAATTATAAAATTTGCTCAAAAAGCCTTTCTTCAAGGGCAAGCAATTTCTTGTATATAGGTCACTATTTGACTTCTTCAGAGGAAAAAAACCACCTTACAGGCAGCAGTGGCTGTATTTCAATGTAAGGAATGGATTTCACTTTGTGCTGGAAATGTTTGCACAGCGTCCTCAAAAAAAAAACCATGGGAAACAAGAAAACATGCTGCAATGAGCCATGTGAGACTGTGCACAATCAAATTACAAGAGGTAGCATTTTCCAGTGGTTCGAATCACAAGACGTTGCTTCTATTCTGGGATGTACCTGGCTTACCATTTGACCTTGGGTAATAAATGACATGCACTCTCTCTGGGCATCCCTTTCTTCATTTGTAAAAAGATGCAGGGTCTGGCCTGGCAATGCACTAATTAAAATAATTCTGTATTAGGATGGGAACATTTATCAAAGGACCCAAATTTTGCTCAAGGATGAACTAGACTAGAAATCATTATCATTTTTCTCATTAAGGAGCAAAATATTTTAATTAAAAGTTTTAATTTTTGTTAAAATTAAAAATTAAAGTTGGTTTTATTAATACTTAACAGTTTAGATTATTTTGATTTATTTCTTGCACTATACATTTAAAATTACAATGTGATGACAGAATAAATAATACTATGGAAGGTTGTTAACTTACCGACAAAACATCAGCAAGGGGACACAGAACGTGTTTTATTGGCAAAATAAACCGCTCTATGATTCTACTTAACCCACCTGCTAAATGGATTCCACAATAAGTGCATACCTGTGCTCATCTGTGGGGATGTTTAACTCTTTACAGCTGCGTAAAGTATAATTTTCAGCAAGCAAGTAGAGAGGAGAGCCTTCCCCTTCTTTGCACTGCCTGTCAGAGGTGATTGCACCTACTCTCCAAACTGTTCAGCGATTGCTCTCAGGGGATGCAAGACAAATGGATGACGGAATTAAATGAAGCAGTAGAGTGCAAGGTGCTACCTCATTCAGCTGGTGTGTCACGACACCGTCATAAGCACTGACATGGGTACCAGACACACTCCCCCAGTGCAGCCTGAACTAACAGGGATGGCTTATGCCTCTGTGAGGAACCATCCCCTCAGGCTGGCACGTGCTACAATGCACGTAGGATTGTGATGCATCTACAAAACATTCCTCACATAGACAATGCTGCCAGAATAAGAAGTTTGGTTATGTTATGGTTATGAATAACATAATCATTTTTATGGTTATGGTTCTTCAGACAGAATCCTGTACAAAGAAAGTTAGCACATATGGTATGCTATTCTAAATGCTTAGTGCTGTAGGAATTTCTGTTCAAGGCAATCAAAACATTGAACTGACTTAACATTCTTCTTGCCTCCTCTGGATACCCTGGAGTCTCCCGACTCCTCCATTAAATGAATTTCCTTGGACTCTGATTGCAGTGACTGGTATTGGATAGGGCAGAGGCAGTTGGTTTTACATCATTTATTTACTTGTAATAGTTGCTTTCTCTCCCAGGAGGAAAGAAAGCCAGAAGCATATGAACTTGCAAATCAGTGATTAACAGAGGAAACATAGATTGGACCTGACAAGAGAACAGGAACAAAAATCTAACAAATTCCTGCTCAGATACCGCACTGACCACTTAGTAACAAACACCACAGCAAACAGAAGCCGTTGCATTAATTATGATGCTGTAGTCAGTGGAAGCTCTGAATTTCAGCACTGACAATGACAATATCCTAGGGTAAAGTCCTGATGACTGAAACCAACAGCACACTGAACCATAATCACATCTCACGCTTCCAGAAAAAAAGGAGCTCTCGTTCATGAAAAGTGCCAAAATACATGGCCAGATTTCCAAAAGATTACCAGCTTCTGTATGCTGGGTTTAGTAAAACCAAGTGCCTCTGAAAATCTGGTTCCTTGCTTGCAAATTATAGCACCGCACCGCTTATTATTATAAGGTTCCTCACTCAGTTTTACTCAACACTATTCCTTTTCTAACCCACCTCATTTTACAGAAATATTCTTGAAAAGCCCGGGGTTGCTCCTGCCAAATAATTCACCACCTGGCAACCAACAGCCGATGCTCTCGGCGTGCCCCGGGGTGCAGCGCTCCGCTCCCAGAGCCCTGCCCCGGCAGCGGGACCGCATCCCGCACGCCCCGTGCCCCCACTCCCTCTTGCAAAAGGTGCGTCTTTTATTTTAGGGAAGGAGCGCTGCGGAGAAACAGCTACTAGAGGAAGCTCCCCCGGGGTTCTTCCCGAAGCGTGCAAGCTGGAAGAGGCGCCTTTTTTTTTTTCTTTTTTTCCCTTTTTTTTTCCTTTGTTGAGAGCCCCGGTACCGGTGCATCCCCCTCCACCGCGGACCAGAGGCGAGGGCACTGCCCTGCCTCGGCAGCGGCGCGGGGCGGGACGCCGGGGTGCCAGCCCGAGGCACCGCCGCCAGCTCCCAGGCGACCCGCCGACCGCCCCGACGGCGGGGCCGGTCCCCCCGGGGGTGACCCGCCGCTCCCCGCCCCGCCGCCCTCGCCCTTACCTCCATGCCCAGCCGCTGCTTCAGCACCAGGGCGGCGCACAGGTAGCCGGCGCGGCCGACGAAGAGCTCGTCGGAGCCGCACTCGAGGAAAGAGAGCGGGGCGCAGACCTGGCTCAGCTCCCGGAACTTGCCCAGCGGCCGGGCAAAGTCGGGCAGCCCCAGGGCGCGGTAGACCAGCGCCGCCACCGCGTACACCCCGGCGCCGCCCAGCAGGAAAGCGGCGCGGGTGTCGGCGTCGGCCTCGCCGCCGCCCTCCTGGTAGCGCAGGCAGGCGTCCACGACGCGGCGGGCCGCTCGCAGGTAGGCCTCCCGCGACGGCGCGAAGAGCGGGCACTGCGCGACGTGGTAGAGCATGTAGGCCACGCCGGCCACGCCGCCGTACAGCCCGCCCTGGCAGCCGCGGGGGCCGCCCAGGGGCGGCAGCTCCCGCAGGATCCGCTCGATGGTGGCCGTCACCAGCGGCACCGCCGCCTCCCTGTCCGGCGCCGCCGCCGGGCTGCCCGGGTAGTCATCGAAGCGGTTGGCGAAGCAGCGCTGGCTCTCCATGCCCCCGCCGGCGCGGCGCGGCGCGGCGCTCTGCGCAGCGGGGAGCGGCGGGCGGGAGGCAGCGAGCGGGGAGCTGCCGGGGGAGGGGGCGGGGGAGCGGGGAGGCGGGAGCGCGGGGGAGGCGGGAGGGAGCGGGAGAGGCGGGAAGGGGGCGCCTCCACAGACGCCCGCCGGCCGGTGCCCCTGAGGGGCGGCGGGCGAGGCGGCAGCTGCCGAGCCGCCGGGAGCGGAGGTGAGGGCGAGACCGGCCGGTCGCCCCGGCACTGCCGGGGACGGGTCTGCCACAGGGCGGCCGCCGCTTCCCCCCGCCCCGGGGCGGAGGGGCTGCCGCTGCCCGCCTCAGCGCCCCTGGGCGCGGGGGCCGTAGGCCGCCGCCACACCTGCGGTCAGCGAGCGCTTCCTAAGGGGTGGCTGTGGCTGACCCGGATTCCCAGAGCGCCGAGCCGAGCCGAGCCGAGCCGTGGAGGAGGCTGGCCCCGTTCTGGTGTCCGGCTCGGCCTGCTGGGCGCTTCAGCCTTCCCACATTGAAGGCCCTGCCGTGCCTTCGCCCGACCCCTCCGCAGATTCCCGAGGACAAGGGGTTTATTGGGTTTTTCATCCTCTCCCGCCCCACTGCTGCCAGAAGATTTGGCTCAGGGATGGGTGCCGGGCCTGCAGGAGACATCCAGAGGTGGCCAGAGGGTTGCAGAGATATTCCTGGCTGTGGAACAGCCCCTCGGGGGCTGCTGCAGCCAAAGTTGAAGGATGTAGCCAAATCCAAACGAGGGCAGCCTGAGGCCAATTTATACGGAAAGCTAAGCAAGTTCCCAGCAGACCAGCAATGGCACAAAGTCCCTTTCCTTCATGCATGAGCCAAGCAGAGCTTGTGAGGAACAGAAAATTTCAGCCACTGAATAGATTCCTAGTTAAAAGAAAGGAAAAAAAAGGAAGGAAAATCTAGAAGCAGATACTAAGAGCAACTCTTACATGATACAAATACACTGTTGTCACATCTTCCCCTGACGATGTGAACTTGTGCAGCATAAGTGCATTTTTCATCAAAGATCCATGACTTATGGTCACCTGGTGGTCTCTGGTACTTTCTGTGGAGATGCAGCCTCCGTAATTGAGGGCCTCCCCAAAGGGAGGTGGAAGGAGCAGCTTGCCAGAGGCTCCAGCCAGTAGCCAGCAGCTGGAACAGCAGTAGCAAGAGCCAAAGCATTGCCCTTTGGATGTTGAAAGACCTTTCTAGAGTTGTGGCTGGCTTCTCTCTGCTTCATGCTGGCTGCTTGTTTCAGCCCTCTTCTTGCCTCCCCTTTAAAGTACCTCAAACTCTCTGCAGCTCCTCGCTTGCCCTTTCACACCCACTTTTCGTTTCAACTCACCTGTCCTTTTTCTTTCCTTCCTTTTTTTGGGTTTATGATCTGCTCATAGACATTTGCTTCCACCCTCTGATTTTGTTTTCTACACTTTTGTTCAGTGCATTTTTGCCATGTCTGTGTACATTCTAGGTACCACCTACTAATCTATGCTTGTACAGTGTTCCTTAAAGCCCCATTTTTTGGCTTATTCACAACTGCACCGGGTGTGGTTTCTACCGTGCAGATCTTGGAGATCTAGAGCATTGAAAATGTGAAAATGCCCTACCAATAGGTAGGACATCTCATTCATATATTATTTCCTGTCATAAACTGGTTCTCTTGGCCTGTTGATAGGGTTCAGAGTGTAGCTAAGGATTATCCAGCATAATTTCTCTTGGTTGTAGGTAAGTGTGTTCCCTAAGTGCTCTTTAAAGTGAAAATTTGGGAGTTTTATTTTTCATTCTAACACCATTTATTCCACATTTTGGGGATGCTTGCTTCATCTTTTCAATCTTTTTTCCAAGTTAAAAGGGCTGTCATTTTCCTGCAATCTTTGGGATGGGAGGTGTCTCAGACATGGTCTTCCTATTGATGTGAAGGAATCCTCTGACTGGAGGTGCTTGTCTGCCTGCACTGAAAGTAACTGAGCGAGTTACTTGGCGCCGGCACCTGTTTTTGCGCAAGGGGAAATGGATCTCTGCCAATTTCAGCAGCAAAGGATTTAAGAAAAATACAGACTTTATACGAGAATCAGTTGGGTTAGTAACACTTTTCTATATGAGGGTCAAATAAGACTGCTACAATGTTTTTCAAAAAGGAGTCAGTAATGACATGCCAAAAAGGAACATCTTCCATGCTCTGGAGAGTCTTTTGACCAAGTAAAGAGTGCTTAGCCGCTGTAGGGTTAGGAAATGCCATATAGCAATCAAGCAAGGAATGACGATGACAGTTTATGCTGTACTTCTTTTGTATAAGAGTATTTAACCACCAAAATCAGGAGAGCTAAATTAAAATTATATATATGCTTCTTATAGCTGTAAAAAAATTAAGTCTTAAGCTGCTCATGTTTCCATGTACAAAAGTTTTGTGCTTTTAGACAGGATGTGTTCTGCATCTTTTTCACTCAGCCAAGCATAGATGTAGTCCTGTTATGAATGGAAGAGAAGTAGGGGTGATTCTCAGCTGTAGATCACGTGTCTCTCATCAGATCATCCTTTGAGGATTGTGCTCCTCTTGGGTCCCAGGGTAAGTGTGGGCTACCAGTGTATGGCTTCAGCTTGAGAAAAATGTGAATTCCCGCCTCTCACGCCTCTGCACTGCTGGAGCTCCCTGCTTTGTGCTCCCTGGGCATGCCATGCCTCCTCTTTGGCTCTGTAAATCTGATGCATCAAGCCAAGGAGAGGGAAACAAATTATGGATTGTACAAGGAAAGGATATAATCCTGGCATGACAGGTGGAGGTAACTGTGGAGAAGGGAGCTGAAGCCTTAAAGCTGTATCTTCTGTTCTAGTAAATCCATCATTATAGAACACGTATTCTGGAGGTATGCTTGTTGCATGTTGATAAAATCTAGAATCATGGAATAATTCAGATTGGGAGGGACATCTAGCCCAACCCGTGCTCAGAGTAGGGCTAACTACTTATTGATGTACTTGTTCATGTATGCTTGTGCACTTATACTTGTTTATTTACATATTCCTTCAGGGAATCCATGCCATCTGATATTTCCAACAGGGCACAGAAGTCTGTCCTCAGTTGTAGTGTTGGGACTGGAGGCATCTCTGAACAAATGTCTTACTGGTTAGTCTATCATTTGTCTTGTATACTTTTTAGTGATGTAACAGTTTAGTGTGCCTTCAGGGTTTTTGGATACCCACATTGTTGCCAGTTTCGTTCCTACCCAGTATTCCACATCTCTTCTGAGCCAAAGGTGAAACTCTGGGCTCCCACACACAGGCTGAGCTTCAGTAACAGAAGCGTATTTAGTGGTGTGAACACATTAGCAGCGTGGTGCTAGAGGGTCTTCAGGCTGGTTTGAGCACACCGGCTGTTAAATTCAAAATTAGTTCCCACTCTATCTATTAAAATCAGCTATCAGTACCCCTTACTGCTCAGTTCTGCTGTTCTCTCCCTGGAGAGCTTTGCCACTGCAGGTCAGCTTTGCAGCTAGCTCCTCTCCCTGCCTGTTTGGGCTTTGTCCTGGGAATCCACACTCCTAAATCAGTGGCTCTGGGGTTTACAGGGTCACCTCTATCCCTGCCCTGTAGTCAGTTCACGTTTGGTAGGCAGCTGGCTCTTGGGCATTTGGCAGAAGGGAACAAATTAGGCAGAGCTGTTTCATGGCTGCATTAGAAAAGAAGTACTTGTATTCCCCTCATGACCTTCTTCTACCTTCCCTGTCATGGGTTCTTGAAGAGGAAATTATCCCTGTGCACTGCAGAGACCATACTAGTAGCCAAAATATGGAGGAGCCTGACCAGGAGTCATGCAGCAGAGGCAGCCCCAAGGATTTCATAGCATTGTCGTTCCGTAGCTACATTGGCCCATCAGTCTCTGGTTGCTCAGTATATTCTGGTTTCTTACCATAAGTATTTTTTTCATTTCTTGGGTTAGGCTATCCTGTTCCGTATGGACTCCATTTATAAAGCTACACAAAAGCTATTGTGTTTTTTTGTTCCATGACAATCAATTGACAGTGATACGAGGACCTGTTTTGAAAATGAAGTGCTTCTTAGCATTGCACAGGGGAATCCCTTTTCCTAACTCAACCTTTTATTCTGTTACTTGTATATAGTTGATAATACAAACACAATTTCTTGTGACAGAAGTGGCATAAGTTTCAGTGCATGTATTGCCATTTCATCGCAAGGAAAATTACACATCAGAAGACAAAGCATGTAATTTCACAGAGATTATGTTAAATATTGTGTTAGATATTTAAATTATCCTACCTCATTTGAATTCCAATGGGTATACAAAGACTGCTCTTGTGCTTTTATGCAGCAGACCTACACTCTGAGACTTGCATGTATTTTGTTAATCAAGCTGGTCCATGAGCTGTGGAACCAGTAAGGTCTGGTGTCTGATTTGTTTTCTGCTTTCCGTTATCACCATCTTATTCCCTGTCCCGTGTTGGCATTTCTCACCTTGGTCTCTGCATCCCAGCTGTGCTTATCCCATTTGGGGTGAAGCACGTGCTGCGGATGGCTTGGGGGACTTGGCAGGTGTCTGAGGCTGAAGTTGAGTTAGCATTGGCCCATGGTAAGGGGCTGCACTGAGTTAATTTTTGCTCCAAGGGCGTACTGAATTTCTGTCCACTGCTCAGTTTCATGAAACTTAGGAATTGAACAGGAGTTTAATTTCCTTGAGACTCTGTCTTTATTACGAAATCTGGTTGAAATTGGCCAACAGATGCAAAATTATCGGGATAGTGGGAAATGCTGAATAAGTAGATGGACAGTCATGCATGAGCATGCAAACCTTGCTTCCTTAAAAAACAAGACTAGAAAGTTTTTGGGGTTTTTTTTGGTGAGAATATACCGTGAACAACTTCAAGGTTCTTGTAACAAGATACTGAAATTGTGGGTAGAGGTACTCATTGCTTACAGAATTGATTCTGCTTACAGAGTATCACCTTTTCCATTTGGAGAGGTGGGCTAATTTTGGTAAGGGTTTCAGCATAGGTAAAAACATAGCAGCTGTTATGAAGTCTCTGAAGAGAGTGTTACAATTTTCAGTATCTCTATGTAGACTTATTTGTGATTTGTGAATCGCCATTCAGCTGTTTAAAAATGCCAGGGCTTTCTGCAGAGCAGGTGGTTTGAAACTCAGAGTTTTGTCTTAACTGGCAAAAATCTAACTTCAAAATTGCATTACGTTGACCCTATCCTGAGCTTTTTCCATAGGCATTGTTATTCCTGGCATTCCTTCCCTTGGCTTGAACTTACTCAAGCTAGCAGGATGGTGGAGCCCTTTTCTGCAGACAGGTCTGTCACAATCCACCATTTCTTTGTCCAGCAGATTATGTTCAATTTTTATGTTCAAGGTGATTTCTAATGAACCACAAGTACTCTTATATGCTTAGAGAGCAGTAGTTATTCTGCAGTTCTCCGCATGGTTCTGACATTGGCTAACAGAATAAGGAAGCAAAAAAACCCATTGTGCACTCCACTGTTAATATTAAAACAAAATAGTTATTTTTGTCTTACTAATTAGTCTGTCAGTACAACATACATTGTCAGTACAACAGTTCTAAATTTCCTTAAGTGCATCTATTCTACAATTGATCACAGTGTGAGATCCAAGATTTTAATTGTAACATTTTTGTCAGAGCCAGAATTTGGAAGCATTTCAAAGTACAGGAACAAAAATCAATATCTGAAATCAAGTAGTGTTTTTACCCAAAACCAGCTAATATTTTTATCTGTAATGTTTTACTTGAATTTTCTTCTCTGTACGTTTTGCGATTGCCTTTGTGCTAGCTCATCTCAGTAATTGCTGGGATGGAAATGTTATACTTTTATTAATGGATCATGATTCTACTTGCCAGGGCAGGGACCTCAGCCAGTGGGCCTCATCCCACAGCACCTGCAGGTGATGGAGAGAGCTGGGGGCAGTGACTGGGCCCATTGCAGCCCTGGGACCACACAGCCGCAGACACTGAGTAATAATACATGTTGTTGGAATTTCAGGCTATAGGACTAAGTCTGATAAGAAAATGTCCTGGGGTCTTAAATACAACTAATGATGATAGCGATGATAATGGTTTTATGTCCTTGAGGAAAGATAGCACCTCCAGAAACAAGTTACCCTTTAATGATATGCTAGGAAGTTGGATGGAAGATTTCCAAGTTCAGAATTATCAAAACTAGTGCAGCATTTGACCTTTTTTAAAATTTCCATCTTGGCCATGCATATTGACCAGGTCTAAATTTCTTAGTTTGACATATTTGCGACATTCATAGTGCCAGGTGATATGCTGTGTGTTACGAGATATGTATGCACGCATGGTCGCACACATAGAAATACAACATTGTCCCGAAACAAAACCTCTTCCAGGTGGTTTGTTGGGTGGTTTTTTTTTTTGGTTAAACTAACAAAACCATAAGACAAGGCTGGGTTTACAAAACTGAAAACTTTAATATGAGACTTTTTCTGAGAACTTTTTATCCCTGCTATTTTCAGCATAAAGTAGCCTAGATTGGGGAACATGGAATCATGCAAAATTGCATGGGTACAGCTTCGTGCAAGTGAGAACAGTCTGGTCTAGATGCTTTCATGAATCTGCAGAATACTGAATTCTTTCTATGGGATCCTGATGAATTATCACTTACAACTGCAGATGTAGCAAAACACAAAATAACCTTACTTTGCATGTATAGTTTTTGTCCACTCGAAGAATGAAACAGATGGCTTAATTTAAGACATAGAACATAAGTGAGGTTGATACTCAAGAAAACTGCAGTCACCTTGGGAATTTTTTGGATTGACACATTTTAAGGCACAATTCTCCATCTATTCACAGGATGACAGAATGGCTGAGGTTGGAAGAGACCTCTGGAGGTCGTCGGGTCCAATCTCCCTACTCAGGCAGGGTCACCTAGAGCCAGTTGCCCAGGACCATGTCCAGAAGACTTTTGAATATCTGAGCATGGAGACTCCACAACCTCCTGGGGCAGCCTATGCCAGTGCTCAGTCACCCTCACAGTAAAAAAATGTTTCCTGATATTCAGACAGAACCTCCTGTGTTTCAGTTGGTGCCCTTTGCCTCTTGTCCTGTCACTGGGCACCACTGAGAAGATTCTGGCTCCGTCCTCTTTGCACCCTTCCTTCAGGTATTTCTATACACTGATGAGATCCCCCCTGAGCCTTCTCTTCTCCAGGCCAAGCAGTCCCAGCACTCTCAGGCTTTCCTTGTATGAGAGATGCTCCAGTCCTTTTATAATCTTAGTGACCCTTTGCTGGACTCTCTCCAGTAGCTCCATATCTGTCTTGTACTAGGGAGCCCAGAATTAGACACAGTACTCCGGTATTATTCTTGGTCTACTAAATTTTAAGAGTCTGTAGAAGTTTGTTTGTTCTTTATGGAGATGTTGCAACTGAACTGAAAATAGGTCTCAGAAGAGAAAATAACTGAGACGGCCAGAGTTTTTAATTCTTAGGAATCCTGAAACAATGCATGGAGCACTTTTTTTTAAGCACAGTGATAATGTTTTCTTGGGAAAGTGCCAAGAACATTTCAAAATCAATTTCTGTTCACGTTCATTTACAGCTCTTGCACTTAGTACACCGTCTGTCTTCATTTCATTGCTATATGTTAGTCTGATGGGATGCATAGAAGCTAGACTGTGCTAGATGAAGATTCATCTATAGCAGTTCAAGCTATTTTGCTTTTTCGAATTCCAAGGGGGAGGTAACAGAAATTTGAAATATATTATACTCTGTTTCGTTTTTTTTTTTTTTTTAGTAGGAGCAAGCTTTATTAGTGTTTTGAAGTTATAAATTAAAATAATATGAAGTATTGTTATTGGACTTTGAACAAAAATATTTTGCTTTATTTTTGCACCCGCAAATGTGTAAGCTATGATCCAGGAAATGTTTACACCTGGGATTTATTTTACATGTGTGAATAGTCCCTCACTGCTCTTAGTAAGTATTGTTTGCAAGATCATGCTCTAAGATTGTTCCAGAATGCCATTAACCATTTTTGTTTTTCTAGTCTTCAGTCTGCAAATGACTTTTTAAAAAAAGCTAGAGGATATATAAAAATAATTCACAGCTTCATGAATTATGCAGGGAGACATTCTAGTTCCTTATTGATAGGCAAAATGTTCAGTAACTGAGATATAAATTTGGATGGGATATTACAAAATTAGGCTCTGATTCAGTAAACCATACGGGTCAGAAGTATTGCTCACATACTTGATATAAAGCACATGCTGGAGTGGATCAGACCTGTGCTGCTCTGGCACAGGATATAGCACATTTGCCCTTTCCAGCTTTCTGTAAGTTGAGATTTCTCTGAAGTAGGCAGAATTAAGGCTGTTTAAAGGGCATTTTAAACTTTTTGAGACTTCACAAAGTGACACTAGTGAATGACAGAAAAAACCCACTGCCTTTCCACACAAATGTGGTTATTTTAAGTTTTCTATGTGAGCCAGATGATTCAAGTTCTTTAATGAAAATGGCAATGTAGATAAAGGAAACTATACATATGTAATATTTATACACAAACATAAATTTTATATATATGTATGTATAAGCTCATGTTTCAAATTTGAAAATAAAACTTGCTCTGGTGAGTCTGCAAATAATTTCGAAATGGAACCATTCCTTTCTCTGATTGTTACTTTTACTTTTACACCTCATCAAAACCAAACAAATCCCAACAGTTATACCTACTCATTTATTACTTGGTTTATTTGCTGGTTTCCACACTGCTGCTGGTAGTCAGCCTTTTTTGTGTCACCTCATTGCTTTCAGCACTTGTGCAAAGAAGAACAACCTCGGCACAACTTTTTAGAATCACCACTGTTTTAGAAGAATTTGCCTGCATTTGCCACCTTCTCTTGCTGCGTCTCCTTCCCTGTTCCCCTCTGTCAGAGTCAAATCATGAAACAAAGCCATCAGCTCTCTGGAATCGGGCAATAATATACAGTTTGATAAGAAGCCTCTCCTTTGAAAAGGATGCTGGGCTCAGTCATCAGAAGTCACTGCAATAAAAACTTTGTCTTTGTGCTTGGAAGTGCAGCTGCTGGTGCTGGCAGGGCTGGACTGGGCTGGCTTTCTGGATGCCCCATGTTTGGATGCTTGTTCTTCAATGCACAGTGACTTTCACAGACGTCGATGCTTGTTACCTACTGTGGAGGAGTTAAACCTCTGCATGGTAGCCGACGTACAAAGTGCTGCCTCCTTTTCACATCACTTTGCCTTCCAGCGTAGGAAGGCACACACTGGGGTACTTAGTCACATTTTCCCATATCCACCTTTAGATATAAGTATCGTGTTCAAAAGATGGATTTAAGTTTCAAATATTTCTTCTGATTAGAAGAAGCCTATCTCAGCAGGAGATCGACTGATGTTGGGCTCGACTTCCATTTGCATTAAGGTCCTGAACTCCCATTTATACCAAGGGCCTATTCTTGCGTAATGTTTCCTGGAGCTGCATCTGGATTCAGCCTTGGCTGTCACTCCAGTTGCTTTTCACTGCTTGGGCAATTAAAAAAGATGGAAACCTAGTATATCCGACCTTGTTATGCACAGGAATTTTCCACTGGCATCCTCCCCACCATTGCCACAGAGGGAGTTTCTGGGTGAGAGAGGACATGTTCCAAGCATTTTATGGCCCAGTGATGACCTCTTCCTAAAATAGCACCTAAAGACCATTAACTTCTGGAACAAGGTAATGAACGTCCTACTCTCCCACCCACATATCCCTGGCACACACGTCCTGGGGAGCGTGGGCGCTCCCTGCTCACTGGCAGGCAGCAAGTGGAGTGTGAAAGGAGCTCTGTGGCGCTTGGGCAGCATTTTGCTGCCAACACATTATGTCCTTGGACCCTGTTCTTCACCTCATGGCCCACAGGCGTGACTGTTAAACGTATGAGGTTAGGAACAGAGGTTTACATGTGTTGGCAGTAAAATTATTAGTTAATTCATTGCAGGTCCCACTCTAACCCTTAGCTGAAAACGATGATTTCTGAAAAGGCGTCTCTGCCTCCAGCATGCTGCAGAGAGAAGACAAGTTCTGCAGGTGCCTTGCCAGGTGCAATCTCTTCCATCACCAAAACCTCTCTCTGCCTTGCTTTGTTAAAAGTTTACCCTTTCGTGCTTGCCTTGCAGGCCCAGAAAGTTCAGGTTTGTCTTCTCCCAAAGAGTAAGACCCCCCACACAGGGTGAGGAGGCACTCTGACCACGGGGCAGAGGAGGTGGGGCAGGAGCCAGGAAGGTGTGCTGTGAAATAACGCTCCCTCCCTTCGTCTGTTTTCTCCTCCCTTAGTCTATTTTCTCCTCCCTTGTCCTGTAGGCCGGAGGAATAAGGGATGGCAGCTGGAGCAGGTGGCTGCTTCTGAGAGGTAGGTTTCACCTAGTCAGAAGGAGGACGTGGTAAAGCATCGCAAACAAGTGAGATGTAGCCATAGCCAGGGGAAGTGTGAGATGAGCCAAGTGTATTAGTGTCACTCTCAGTGTCTGGGAGTTGACAGGTCTTTCATATCTGAGGCACAAAGGTCGTGTGTGTTTTTGGAGCCTGTCCCTTAGGGCAGCATAAGCAGGATTAGAGACTTTTTCAAGTCAGTTTATTTTAAATAAATTCAAAAGATGCTTCCTTCTTCCAGCACTTTCTCCTCCGTGTAGGTTGGGTTTTTATGATGTTAAGAATTAGTAAGAGTAATATCACTTCCAGCATGTGGCATAACTGAGATGAGTTAAGAATTCATAAATGCATTTGGAACAAACAACTCCATGTTACTGAAAATAAGATCAGTTATGTGATTAAAATGAATGCAATCAAATTTGAAGCTTCAGGCACTGCAGCTAAACAAACTGATATCTCTAATCAGCAAACGATGTTCTTTTAAGGAACATTATAATTTAAAATGGAAAAACTACTTTAAAACTGTCTTCTCCAGTGAACAAATGACTGTGCAGCAGTATTTACATAGTCAAATGTAACATCTTTTAAATGGAATTCATGAAGATTTTCTAATTGGACCTCACCAAAAACTTTGCACCTAAGAATTTGATACAAGGGAGACATCTGGTGAGACATCCCCGTAATGCCATGCCTCTGCACCGTCAGGCGCAGCGAGTGGGGCTGGGCTTGGCTCACTCGGTGCAGAATTCCTCAGTGGGCCTCAAAAGTACCTGTGTATGAGACACATTGAAAATTCTGGTGTCCCGGCAAACCCTCCCCCTTCTCTGTTGGGAAGGGAAGGGAAGGGAAGGGAAGGGAAGGGAAGGGAAGGGAAGGGAAGGGAAGAAAAAGAAAGCAACAAAGAGGAAAAAAAAAAGAATTTATGTGTGTTGTATTTTATACTTCTCTTTGACATCTGCACACACAAGCAATTTCTTATAGTTTTTACAAGTTCCCTGTTATTCTTTCCTTTGAGGCATTTTAATTAAAATGCCAATGATATTATAGGGTAGTGACGTTCTCCCAGAATTAGAGATGCATATTGTATTTTGTTTAAAGGCTGACATGTCAAGTGCTCTGGATTCTACAGACTCCAGTTGTCTTGAAATTTCTGTCATTAGTGGGGACAGAAATGAAAATGCATTTCGATTATTCTACACTAATGCTTTTTTACTCTAAGTTAATGCTCAGGGAATGAGGTAAAACATCCACATGACTGGGCCGGGCTAATCCTATGACTGAGAAGAGCCAGGAACATAGACTGCCTCTCAGGCCTGCCCTTTGCTTTTGGAAAGAGTGGTCATGCTGATGAAATCACTGAATGTGACTCCAAAGAGTCTTGGTCCCACTCGCAGCCCTTCTTTCATTTGCAGAATGAACAGAGAGGTGAATTGATCCTCTGCAGGAGAGCAGCTTACCTGTTCGATAAAGCATGGAGAACTGGTATGCCTGTTTTCAGAGCTGACATCCATGAAGATGTCCATGAGACCATAGCCAGGTCTCTTGATACACGAGACAATAAAAGTGTAAAACTTTAATATAGATATGAAAAGTTTAGTCCTTATTTGGAAGTGACATTTTTACTATTGTAAAACTCCGCCTGTTTTAACACATATTTTTGAATGCACGTCTTTGGCTCTATACAAACACAAGGTGGAGTGAAAAAATAAAGCCAATCCTAACTTTACTGTGACATTTGTGTGAAAGACTTAGATAACTGGTTTCCCTTTTATTGCATTTTCTACTGGAAACATATTTGGTAATACATAAGAAATACTGCAGGCACTATATTTTTTTGTACCCACAATTAGAAATTGAGCAACTCAATGGAAATCCATCAGAATGACTTGCCCTGTGCTGCAGACATATCTGTTGTGAAATCTGATGTCCATATTCTATCATTTAGCAGCGGTCCTGGCTAACCGGGGAGGTCCCAGTTGACTGGAGGTTAGCAAATGTGATGCCCATCTACAAGAAGCGCCAGAAGGAGGATTTGGGGAGCTACAGGCCTGTCAGTCTGACCTCGGTGCTGGGTAGGGTTATGGAGCAGGTCATCTTGAGTGCCATCACGCGGCACATACAGGACAACGAGGTGATCAGGCCCAGTCAGCACGGGTTTATGAAAGGCAGGTCCTTGACTAACCTGATCTCCTTCTATGACCAGGTGACCCACTTAGTGGATGAAGGAAAGGCTGTGGATGTTGTCTACTTAGACTTTAGTAAAGCCTTTGACACCGTTTCCCACAGCATTCTCCTGGAGAAACTGGCTGCTCATGGCTTGAATGGGCATACTCTTTGCTAGGTAAAAAACTGGCTGGATGGCTGAGCCCAAAGAGTTGAGGTGAATGGAGTCAAATCCAGTTGGCGGCCAGTCACAAGTGGTGTTTCCCAGGGCTCAGTACATATATAAAATGCTTAGAAAAGTGCTGTGGGTTTTTTTCAGCTTTTGAAGTAATTTACAGTTGAGCTATAAGAATATTACAAGCAATTTATTAATATATTCCAAATGACATTTAAAAAGTAATTAATTCTCTTCCTAGTCTCACCTATGTTATGTAGGCAAAAGACAGAGAAAAGATGGGGAATAACGACAGAAAAAATAGTAAAAATAGTAATAGTAAAAATAATGCGATTTATTCTTATTATGGAAAACTGTCCTGGGTTGCAATAGAGAGACAGAGATATATATTGTCATGGTTTAACCCCAGCCAGCAACTAAGCCCCACACAGCCTCTCGCTCACTCTCCCCCGGTGGGATGGGGGAGATAATCAGAAGAGTAGGAGTGAGAAAACTCGTGGGTTGAGATAAAGGCAGTTTAATAGGGAAAGCAAAAGCCGCGCGCACAAGCAAAGCAAAACAAGGAATTAATTCACTGCTTCCCATCAGCAGGCAGGGGTTCAGCCATCTCCAGGAAAGCAGTAATGGTTACTTGGGAAGACAAACGGCATCACTCTGAATGTCCCCCCTTCCTTTGTCTTCCCCCAGCTTTATATGCTAAGCATGACGTCATATGGTATGGAATATCCCTGTGGTCAGTTGGGGTCAGCTGTCCCGGCTGTGTCCCCTCCCAACTCCTTGTGCACCCCCAGCCTCCTCGCTGGTGGGGTGGGGTGAGGAGCAGAAAAGGCCTTGACTCTGTGTAAGCACTGCTCAGCAATAACAAAAACATCCCTGTGTTATCATCAACACTGTTTTCAGCACAAATCCAAAACACAGCTCCATACTACCTACTATGAAGAAAATTAACTCTATCCCAGCCAAAACCAGGACAGTGGGTGTCGGTCTCTTCTCCAAGTAACTAGCGATAAGACGAGAGGAAATGGCCTTAAGTTGTGCTAGGGGAGGTTTAGATTGGATATTAGGAAAAATTTCTTCACCGAAAGAGTTATCAAGCACTGGAACAGACTGCCCAGGGAAGCGGTTGAGGCACCTTCCCTGGAGGTATTTTAAAAGACGTGTAGATGTGGTGCTTAGGGACATGGTTTAGTGGTGGACTTGGCAGTGTTAGGTTTGCAGTTGGACTCCATGATCTTAGAGGTCTTTTCCAACCTAAATGATTCTATGAGCCTATGATTCTATTGCAGCAGTCTAATGTAATAATTAGGCTCAAAGTGAATCCTCACCTGAGGCTCATTTGACAAGTCCAGTTGTTTTCCAGATTTCTTCCTATCTATAAATCTCAAGTCAGGGAAAAAAAATGTATTTTAAATGACCCTTATGGTGTCTATTTATAGTGCTGTCAGGCTCTGGCTGGGGTCATGCTCAGTTTGGCTGCCCTTCTGCCCACAAGATTTCAGTTCTCCCGGGCACCTGAGATGCTGCCCAATCTTCACTTTCCTTTCCTTGGAGCCGCACCACTTGCACTGCTGCTTCACCTGGCTTTTCTGCTCTTCAGAGCTGTGAGCGTTCGTAAAGTGTAGGGACATCCGCTACCAAAGGTCCCTGCAATGCTTATCATGTCAGACACTAAGAATAACTTAAATTTAGTTTCCATCACGAAAGGTGCCGGTCCTGGCAGATAAGGTTGGCCAGGAGGTTATTACTCTCTTATCTATCATAGACACAACAAAAGCTTGCAAAAAGTTATATCAGACCTGCATGCACTCTTTTCACTCTAAGTGTCTGATAGCCCCTGCTGATCTGAGCCCGCGGAGGGCTGCTAGTTAATATTTCCTGAGTCTCGTAAGTGATGTTTGAGACCATTCTCTTTAAATGTGACATCAGAAAAAGACTTTAGCTTCATACCGTAATTGAATGATGTTTACCTTTGCAGTCATTACTGATTTTGTTTAGACAAGGAGGAAGTGGGCACTTGCGGCTCTGCTGCATATTGGGTATGAATGGCAACTTTGGTGTGGGTGCCGTTTACTTCAGAAATCTTATTTCATCATCAGTTGGCCAAAGAATGGAAAGAAGGCTGTCAAATTCGTCGTAAGGCTGTAATATTGGCCAGGATATGCAGAAAAACAAAGAAAAATGCCCTCGGAAAAAAATATGCTGCTGTTCACTGCTGTGCACATCTACCATTTTTCCCTGCTATACTGTATTTTTGATTTGTTTTCAGAGTGCCTAAAACAGTCGGTTTCAGACCCCTGCTTGTAGCTTCCCAGATTGTACTGCAGTGCACATAATAAAGATTGAATATTTGCTGCTGGAATAAAAGTTACCTAATCAGGTGGCTAGGATACAGATTCACAAATCAGAGAAACTCATCTCAGTTCTTGCCTTAGCTAATGATCTACTGTGTGCCTTCAGTGGCTGTGGCAATTTCTCAGATATAGAGTAGGGAGAGTAGGACGTATTTTTCATCATAAAGAGAAGAGCTGCTCAGGTGAAAAATATTCTGAAATCTTGCTCTGATTTAATTATATTTTAATTTCCCATGATAAAGAACAATGATATCTCTAAATTAAAAGTGAAATATTATTGACATATAAAAGTGAAATTTTATTTTTACAAGTCAAACTAGGACTTATTTGAATGCCTCTGGACTTTGGTATTGAGCTTTTTCAAATAAGATAAATAAATCTACCACTTTCAGTTGCATATTTAAGCTTCGTAACCTCATTGAGTAATGACTGAAGCAACCAAAGAATGGTATGTCACACTTATTTGCAAGCTATGTTTTATTTGCTTATTGCAAGGAATGCAAAGATTGAGAATTAGAACTATAAATAAAATTTTATTTATTATGTTTGTCAAACACACACACACACACACTGGCCTTTTAAAATTTCTGGTGTTCTGAATAACCACAAGCAACAAACAGTTTGGAAAATCAGAAAAAGGTAAACATAAGAACGAAGATAAACTCATAATACTCACATCTTTTATAATTATTTAACCACTCCAGATTAATTCCTTTAGACATTGTTCTTTTCACATCCTCAGAGAGTGCAACACAGTTTTTCTGCTCACAGGCATAAGCCCAACCGTCATCGTTCTTTTTGTTCTGTATAAGGGAGATGAATTAATATTTCTTCCAGATGGAGAATTCTGCATCATATGTGGAAAGTTGTCAAGAATGATCAAATCAAACAGCAGTATAAAATATATAACATAACCCACCTGAAAAATAGAAAAGAAGATTTTTGCTATATTCCTATTCTCTTTTAATCGAAAGCTAGTTGAGAGTTTCTACCCACTCATGTTTTTCAAATGATTGATTTCTCACTGAAGTGGCCAAACAATGAAAATATTGCAAATCAACCCAACCTCCTCAGTATTTTATGCCACTGAAAAATGAAATGTGATTTGCTTTCAGACACTTTTCGTAACTTGATTAATAGAGCTGAGTCAGATTTGGATCAATAGTTGCTCTCTCTCAAAGGACTGTTTACTCCCCTTTGAGTTTACTTAGCTTTGACTGTGCGACCTTATGAAGCAAGGGCAAGCATTATCATTGCTGCCTATTCCTGGTGAAGTAAATCTATTCACCTTTATCACTGGCCAGAATTAGGGACTAAACATACCTATAGTACGGTCTTTGCAGCACTGACCTGCTGGAAGAATAAATGAGTTTGAGTCATTGTGTCCATTAATTTTTAAGTACTTTATATAAAATTGGCAGCTTCAGTGAGAGTTTTCAAGGCCAAGCATTGCAGCATAGAAGGAAGCACACACACCTTCAATTCCTTTCTCACTCGCCTCTAGCCCCTACAGCTCAAATTGAGGCCAGCTCCAAATTATCTGCCATGTGAATTGTGCCAGGTGAACCCAAACGGCCTTTTCAGTCCATAAAATATTCATTCAGGCCCAGCTGGGACTGTAAAATATGAATGTTTGTTTACAATGTTGATAACATACCCGTTTCATTCTCTTACATATGTATTAAGGAAATAGTTATACACCCACTCACAAGTACAGCTATATGATAAACTATAGCTCTAAAAAAAAATTTAACTTCTCCATCTCACTCTGCTGGAAGCCCATTTGACACTACAGTCATCTGTCTAATCCAAACCATAGCCATTACAAAAATGTTTCAAATTTTCACCCTGCCATAAATTCCAACCCTTTCCCTTCATCTCCATCTCCCATGTGGGAAATTTAAGTTCCTCAACATTACCTTCTCCTGGCATTCGATATTCCATATTGGACAAGTATTTGTGGTAGGATCAATGCAATGCAATCAGAGCTAAAATACTAATGGAACGAAGAGCTTTGGAGTCTCCCAGAATATATATCCACTATACTGGGCTAGAGAACTGGAGAGTGCCGAGATATACAACTTTAAACACAGAGAAGCTTAATTCATAGAAGAGTATTTTAGGACACATTTGAGAAATTTTGCCTGTGTTACTCTTGGCTTTTCTCTCTCCTTTTCATTTACAGACAAGGATTAATGCAAATCTTTACGCTTACAGAGATTAAAATATTCACCTCCCAAAACACTGTTAAATATTCTTAAAAATATTTAAAATATAACTTTTCAGTAGAAAATAATATACCTACATATCTATCTGTACTAGGTGTGTTTATATGTGTGTAAATTAGCTGGTGTCATGATATAATGCATAGGTTTATTTGCAAGATCTGGGATGAACGTGTCATCTTTACAGAGTCCAAACAACTGCTAATAAAATGGTCAGAATGCCTCATGCTAAGAAGCGTTAAGAGAGAAGAGCTGGGACGAGTTTGCCTTGTAGCTCCAGTGGTGTAACATGAACAAGAATAACACAATGAGAGACACTGCAATTTGAGTTAGACCAATACCCATCACTGTTAAAGAGAACGAACGTAGTGTGCTTTATGGGGTGCTGAACTTCACTATTTGATCTTTATTGGCATCTGATTTACCCAATTCAACAACCTGCCATTTGTCTTTAAATCAGAATAAGATCCGACTCTAGACGAACCCAGTACTCACCACATGAATGATAACAGGGGTACTTACATGCTACTTTAAAAAATGTGTTATATATTCTACTGGTGTTACATTTGGATCATCTCAAATACAAGCTGCTTGCTACTGCAATTATCGTATGATCTGTCTGTATTGGAGATAAAGAACTGGAGAAGGGCTGTATCCTGTTTGAATACAACAAAAAATCATGTTTAACAACTAGTCTGTGTTGTGCTGCCCCTGTTGCTGATAAAGACTATTTTAGTCTCAACCAGAGAAGGATGATCTTTTTGAATTAGGTAGGAATGAGAACCAGTTTGATAAAGAACTTTGGATATATCAGAAATGAAATGTCATGCCGTAGAAAAGCTTATACTGGGAGTAACAGTCATGTAGCAGTCATGAGAGTCTGAATCTCTCCAACTTTTCTATCTAAAGTGACAAGAGAGAAAGGTAAGGGCGGATACCGGACATGCTGAGTTCAACTGTATGGCCCGCTATCATTGCAAGAACCAAATTTAGGTCCTAGTCAGAGAGCAGATGCCTGACTGGCAGAGAAACTCTGAAGACACATAACAGTTGGTTGGAAAAATAAAGCACTTTTCTGTGAGAAAGGGCAAGGTGGCTACAGCTGTCAGATGCACTTTCAATGAACTGATGAAGAGCTCTGTGTTCTTAAGTTTCAGTAAGTACTATAGGATCATGTTTAAAGAATCCCCCTACGTGTCACAGGCACATTTATATTTAGTGTCAAAAACCCAGTCCACTGGTCTTCATTCAGATCTAGTAGACTCTGTGTTCTTTATAAAGAGGTTTCATCCTAGTCAAGGTCAGTCACGCTTTCACCCCAAGAGTTTTCCAGCCACGGTGCTGTGAGATGCAGGCACGTGAGGTTTAGATGAAGCCACTCTTCCCACATCCCTTTACTGAAAGTCTGGGACTTTCTACCTTTCCAAGTGATAAGAAAATTGATCACGGGGCATCCCTGATCACAGAAAATTTTGGAAGATACTGTCTTGAATTGTTTGTACTGACTTGGACTGTCTGTAGGAATGGTAACACGACCTGTAATTTGAGTGGTAGAGGAAAACTGGACAGGAACATCATGTCCCAGATACAGAGCTTTGCTGCTTCTCAACAAAGGCAACATGTCCTTGTACTTCCCTTCTTGCTTGTAGAATTAGCATTGTCCATCATTGCTTGGATATGAAAGGAAGGGCTGGCACACTTTCCAGACAGCCCACGTCTCTAGAGAACTTGTGGTGGCTCTTTGGTGGACAGGAAGCTCAAATTTATAAGAGTGAACAAATCCTTACGCTATATTCAAGCCTTGAGGCATCTGTTACAGATTGCCTCAGTCAGAGTTTTGTTTTGAAAGCATACGTCCTCCAGCCACTTAAAAGTTCATGCTACTACAAGAGGGAATACAGTCAGGCAGGCGACTGTCAAAAGTGGTTGACACTGAGTACCTACCACTGCTGGTAGGTAATCCAAAGGGAATCCATTTTCCGAGGGAAAAGTCATTGATGTGAATTCTGTTCTTTCTGAGGTGAGGGGGGCTGGTTGTCTAGCCCTTATGCTAGAAGAGAAGCCAGTTGCTGCAGAAGTTGAAACTGGTGAGAAGAGTGTCCAGAAAAGTGACGAGGAAAGTGAATAAGTAGCACCAAAGAAACCAGATTGCAGTTTGCCTCCATGAGCTGCATTGTCCAACACCTCAGCCTCTGAAATGCTTGATTCCGAAGTAGAAAGATACCTGGCTAATTAGTTGTTGAAAGGGATTGATAATGAAGATTGATAGTGTGAGGAGAAAGAAGACTGTATCCTTCAATATGCCTCCAAAGCTATTATGTAGAATATGAAGGTACGAGTGGCCTCCAGCAGCAGTGATGTCTAGCTGAATCTTGATATCTCAAGACTGTATTGATATGCTGTCATGGAGGATGAGTGGCTTCTGAGCTGACCACACTAGAAGATAAACATAGTGTGCACTGTTGCTTATGCTTAGTGGTTCTAGGTATTTCTACAGATCAAACGGTAGCCTTTGACTTCTTGCACCAGTCAGAGTCCCATCTTTTCTGGGACTGAAGATCTCCAGGCTCTTGAGAAGATCCTCCACTGCCTGCTGCGTTTCTCTTGGCAATACCTATGCATACATTTTACCAAAACTGAAGAAGCAAAGCATTGAATGGCTGTGACCATGGCATCAAGTGTAAAATACTCATGAAGGTGACAGCTTGCATAAGGAAAGGATTAAGAGCTCTACCTTGAGACAGATCATCAAGAACTGCTGTCATTTAGATGAAGAAGAGGTGTCTATAAAGGGTGAAAAGAACTCCGGACTTGGTAATTCTAAATAAAAATGTTTGCTATGTACAATCTTTTACTTGCTGTATTCTCTCTCTCTCCAGACTCCCTATACAAGAATTATTGGACATCTGAGTCTTTTCCAAGTCTCCTGCTGTTACTTACAAGTCCAGGATAAAGTGAATTTAAAGAAAACCAATTTCAGATGCAGAGTGCTGCTATCACTGGCTCACTTTTCGACTTAGGTGCTGCACAAGGTCCTCCAGATCAAGACGACTGTTTCCACCATGTTTGCATTGACTGATTGATCCACTTGAAATAGTGCACATGGATATAAAATGAATGTTACATCATACCTGAGTCCTAGCACAGGACAATCTGAGAGGGACCTACTATTTCATCTCATAAGAGCCAAGGAACTTCTATAACTCTGTACCTTGGATAAAGCTGCAAAGAAACCCATTCCTACCAAGGCAGGGAAATAATAAGAAGGTCTGTTGTAGGAAGATGGCCCTAAGTGAGAATGTGCACTTGCAGGGTCTGCTCTGGCTTGGGTGATAAGAAAATGTGACCTCAACAGTCTACCCACGCTGTCTACCAAGCAGGCTGCAAAAGGAGATACTGCTAGAAGGACCGTGTGGGGAAGAGGAAGGTATGTATCACCCAGCCACCACGCCATAAACCATCTCAAAGGAACTTGAGACTCATCCCAGTACATTTAGGGGGTTTTTTGGCCATTGGTGCAAGATTTGGAGGGAGCTGGAGGGAGATAGCCTGGGCATGAGGAGCAGTCTGTATGGTCTTCCAGGGGCTGGAGAGGCTCTGGGAAAGAGCCTGGCCTAAGGGAAGCACCCAAATTTGCCTATCTGACTGGCACCTCAGAGCCACGTGTGGGACTATGAAAGAGTCCCTTTGGTAAAATCCCTTTCAGCTATCTCACAGCCAGGTCTTGTTCTGACAGGCAGGAGGAATTGAGAATAGAACTGGTGGTTTTGAAAAAAACTTTAAAAAAGAATAATCTAGATTCTCTTGAGAGATATAAAGTCCTCATTCAGTGCCTTGATAAGTCTCAGGGCTAAGAAAGTGCCTGAGAAGTGCACTGAAATCCAGAGAAGGAGATGCTTTGGTGGGTGAAAGAGAAGCCGCGTATTTTCTCTTCCCTTTCATTTTCATTATACGCTAGAAACCAGCCGTGCCAGTTTGGAGGCACTCATAAGGAAAGGGAGCTCACTTAAACCTCTTTATATGCTCCAAAAATAAAAGGGAGATCTCATACCATGAAGGTGTCAATAGTGATGGAGAAGCCACTTTCCTGGGCTGCTTTGCAAGTGATTGATGCCTCCTTTCTAGCCCTGGAGTTACGGTTGGTGGAAATTCTGCAGTGTTGGGCCCCTCTTGTTTCTCTGTAAGCCAGTGCTGAAGTTTCAGGAAATCATATACTTCCCAGGAACATACTTTTCTCTGAGTCAAAGTCGTATATAGCATATCTGCCAGAAAGGGCAATCTCCTGTAATCTGAACTCTACTGTGTCTTTCTGAGGAGCCCACAGACAAGGAAAAAAGTCCAATTGTTAAATGAAAGAAAGTAAGGATGAAAACAAGCTCAAAAAAGAGTGAGGTCTGTGTGAGGGCAGGACAAAAAAAAAAAAGAAAAGGAAGCCCCATTTGGCTGGTAGATAGACAGTGATGAGTGTGCTCATCTCTTATAATTATTATGCGACTAAGCAGGAGGTACATCAGTATGGATGTTGTTAGGGCTAAAAATCTTGTCTTGCATGTTTGGATATATGCACACCACAGTTTGCGTGCTCATATGGACAATCACTTGAAGGGAAAACACAATCTGCTATAATGCCTATCTGCTAGACAAAATGTGCATGATTAGTTCCATATGGCTTTTCTTTCTGAAACAGTAGAGCTCCAAAGTGAAGAAAAATTTCAAACAGAGGTAGTGATGTATTTCAAAATCCCAGTTCAATGATGCACTTATGGGGGAAATTGGCCTTCAGTGGGATTTAAACACACATTTGTGTGCTTTGCTGAATAGAGGTGCCCTTAAACATCTGCTTAAAGACATGTGATCTTCTTTGGGTGGGCTTTGAATCAATTCCCAAGTGATTTGCTGAATGAGGATTCAAAAGAAGGTATCTGCAGTCTACAGAAAAAAAGGATCTAATGTAACATTTTCCTTTACTGCGGAGCTGCATTATCAAGCAGAGAAGTGCTAATACTATTCCTCCTCACACAGCCACATTTAGGAGACACATTACTTAATGGAAGGAGGTGCCTAGTCTTATATGTGCCTAGTCTTACAGCTATGTGGGAGAGAGTCCTTTAGAGGACAAATCAGAAAATCCAGATGTTGCATTGCATTTTAACGTAACTCATTGCTGATGACTTTAAAACAGCCCCTGACCTTTAGTTCCAGCTTTGAAAAGCTTCTGAGTGAGATTTCTTTCTCCACACACTGTACAAGGGAAATGAGGCGGGCTAGTCTCCTAATTTAGATGTATAAATTTCTTGCCTAAATTTAAGTGCTGTTAGTAAGCAACATAAGTAACCCTTTTCACACAGAACATGTTAGGGGAGATGGGCTCTAAAATCACTCTTTGTCATAAATGCAAGAAAGAAAATAAAGCAGTCTGTCTAGCACAGCTCTTTGCTTCCAACAGTCAAGAGCACTTTAGCAGGCGTTCAGCAACGGGCTGTAGGAGTTGCGATGTACAGGAGGTGGCATCTCTGTTGTCAGCATCTGTCCTGCCACTGCCATCTGCAAGAGTGACATAGCGGGCTGACAGTCACTCTCTGTCGAAGAAAGGAAAATCAGGCATCCAAGTGGGAATGCCCAAAAGCCACATCCCTGAGCACAGGCGAGTTGTAAACTAGTCAATCAGAAACACAGAGATAGCTGTGTGTCTGAAACCTTGTCTTTGATTTTTCCCTAGAGAAACAGGGATTCAAAGCCCTGAAAGCACTCTTGTCTGCTCTCTTCCATAGCCAGAGATTACGAAAGGTGCCCAGGAGGCGAGAGCTAAATCCCAAAGGAGCATCACCCTTGCAGACATTTGAACCAATGGCTCTGCATTACAGGAACAGATGTTAGCTGCCAGTTCATGTGGCATTTTGTACAGAGGCGATCCTCACCTCTCTTATTGAACTCAGGCTGCTCTGTAGTCAAAAGTGCTGAATTTGTGAGAGCGGAAGGCAGGGGTCTCCACGGGGGACTGGATGAGTAGCCCTGGGTGTAAGCACTTAGCTCGGGGAGGGGTGCTCTGTGGTTCCTCGAGCTGCTAAGAAAATTGAAAGATAGTGCTCATAAAACAGAGAAAATGCTCTAGGGTAGGAGCCAGAGCCTTGCCCTCAGGAAGCGCATGGGTCGTGGCTGCTCTCTGCTGGTGCTGTGGTCCTTCCATTCTCAGATGTACGATGGCCCAAGAGTAATGGGGAATATTCCTACCCCAAATATGCAGTGTCTGATGTTTAGGACATTTTTCTAAGCTCAGGGAGGTGGAGGCTCAAATTTTCATGGGATTCAAAGAGCCTAGGATGCAGGTTTTATGTTTCCTGGAGCAGTGCTCTAGGTTATTGGACAGAAAGTAGGGCGTCATGTTTTGTGATAAAGTCATCTTAATTGAACTCCAGGCTTGTGAAATGAATTCTGAACAGCAGGTCAGGCCCCAAAGAGCCTCACAAATTAAGCATACACCTAGCTGGTCACCTCAGCGAAGCCAAGACCATGTATAGCATGCCTGTTGACACTGCAAGAGGCTCTCGGGGAAGACTTTCTCTGGGGATGTGTCCCATGTTCATAAAACAAGGGAGGCAGTGTTTCCCTCAGCTAGTCACAGCAGGGTGGGACAAGACCTTGTCTTGATTCCTTCCCCCTGGGAGCTTTGCAGGCTGTGCCTCCTCCTCCACCCCAACATGACTACTAGCAGCACAGGCCGCATGTGAAGTCCTAGCTGAATGCAGTTTTATTTAGGAACTTCTATTTCATGTAGAGAAATAAATGGCTCGTAACAAGGAGTTGAACCGCTGTCACTTTTCCTTTCCCTCAGGCAGAGAAGGGAACTCCCTGCCAGGTTCCTGCATGCCAGCAGACACCTCCAGCCCTTCAACGGGGATTTTCACAATGTACATTTTGGATATAGACTCTTAAATTCTGCCTAAGCACCACTTTGCATGCATAAATCTCTTTTTGGATCTCAGAATTAATCTGTGTGCCTCACTTTGTCATCTGCAAAATGGAGAATTTCCTTACCTGACAAGAAAAGCGAGAGGATAAATATTTCAGAGACCATGAAGTACTCAGACAGCTCTCTCAGTGTGGGTGACAAAAGCGCCTTGGCTAGACAGGAAAACGCCGCTTTAAAATTCCCAGAAGAAGAGCACAGAATAGAGATGAGATATAACAACGTGGGAGGCAATTGCAGCAATCTGTGTGATAGATGGCATCATTCACAGTAAGGCAAAATGGATCTGCGCGTAGACTTTCATCCCTAGCATGCTCTCTTCACTTCTGGCACGTGCTTTATCCATACACTGTGCCACGAAATAACGTTGTTCATCCTCCTGCTTTTTAGTTATTGATTGCTACGTAAAGTCCCACAGAAAGAGAATTGGGAAGAGGAGTTGTACCGTATTTAGATGTTTGGGGACAATCTTTGCAATTCCAGTAGGGACCTAGCCTCGGAGCTGTTTTCTACAGACCTGCAGAAACAGAAGATTTAGGGGGAAATGGATTTATGTGGCTAAATATTTACCACGCGCAGGTGTCTCAACACTTTCTCTCGGGCAGGGCAGCGCCGGCCCCGCTCGGGCCGGTGACAGCCCCCGGCTCTGAGGGAGGGGAGCTGGCGGCTCCCGCCCCTTGGCTGCTGTTTCCAGGCTCGCCCCACGAGAGGGCAATAGAGCAACATCTATTGCACTTCCCTGCCTTCATAAAAAACGGATCAGGCTCTTGAACTGAGAATTTCATTCTACATTATATGCATAGTATTTATAGAAAGAGCATTTACTCTTTTAAAGTGTTGCTGTTTTGCTTGTAACAGTAACATATAATCAGTATGCATTAAATTTTTTTCATCTCACAGAAGCTAATATGACCCTGTGCTGCTATCCAATCTAGGACAGCTAATCATCAGAAGAAAACTTTGGTTTTTTCATATCTCAGACCCTCTGTAAGACAACTAAACTGGACGCTCAATGCTACGACTCATCCTCAGGGGGTAGCCTGTTTATCAGTCGTTTTAATAGGACTAACATGAATAAAATTCTATAGGTTCATGTCCTTACTTTCATTGACCCTTATGCAATTAAATACCTTATTTTGTATCTCGGCCTCAGGTCTGTAACCTCCCTTGTTTAGCTGACAAATTTCTGTATCGCCTCCTGACCTCGTTGATCCAAATGTGTTTTTTGAAAGTACATATCACTGCTCCTACTGCAGTCTATAAAAGGTTTATCTTCCACTTGACTGGAAACTGCTAACCATATGCTAAACATTTTTGATAATGCCATTCAGAAATGTTTTTTTCCCATATATTTCATATTCTGTCTTGTATTCCAAAAGGCCGTGTGTATTTTGCAGCTGTCTTATCAGATGCAGCTGAAATATTTTTCTTCTGAGTGATTCAGTTCTAGACGAGTGATTTGTCTTTGCTTTGCGTTACACAGAAGTTACTTGCCAGCTCCAGGCTCTGGTAGTGATTTGCAGGGTCACCAGCTATTAGAAAGGAGAACACGGAGTCGTTAACCAGATCTTGGCAGGTAAATGAGAGACGAACCGCATCAGAAACGCTATGACTAATGCTGTTGGAAGGAGGAAACACTTCCTTACAAGCAACTGCTTAAAATGGATAAATAAGTAAGGTGAGATAAAGGACCGTACAGGCTATGACTGCAGTATTTGCGGCAGGATGAGCAGCAGATGAGGAGGACAGGAAGGCAGGGAGGACATTACAGGGATGCAGGGAGGCCTGGCAGGACTGACTCCTCCAGAGCAAACTGGTCGATCAGCCTGCAGCCGAGCGTGCCCGCCTGGGCAGGTGGCAACAGGGGCCGGGGTGCAGGTTGTGCCAGGCCCACAGCCACAAAAAGGTCAACATTTTTAGCATGGCATAGACATTACTATGTGTGCTTCTCCCACATATCATGCTATTTAATTGCTGTAAACCATCGGGCAGCTCTGTGGAATGGAGGAAGTAGCTAGTTTGATTAGTCACTGTTCGTGAAGTCGTTGCTTGTGTACGTGGTCACCTGCACACACCACGTTAGACGCGTGCACTACGCCGTCATTCTTCATGAGGGTGCGCTGCTGCCCTCCGAGGGCAGGAGTGAAGACGGTGGGAAGCAAAGAGTCATTCGTGCCACAGAGAGTGTGGCAGCACTGAGGGGGGGAGTCTCAGCAGGTCGGAGAGAAACTCTGCGCTTGGAGAATTGCCTGGATGAAGCAAGTACTTCTGCATCGGTGAGGACAGGTCAGTCTCTAATGATCCTGTGCCCCACTGTGAGAAATGGCTGTGCTGCCATCATGAAAAATTAAAAATTAATTTACTCTCATTTCTGTTTTGTCTTTCCTTTGGACACCGCGAACAGGCAGGGAGCACTGTTACCTCTGCACTTCTGCTGCCCGCGGCTTTTCTGCTGGCCCGGAGAGGCACCGTACACTCACAGAGAAGTCTGATGTGGCATCTTTCTACACGAGATGTATTTGAAAGAGATCTTTAGTAAGTCTGTAGTTTCCAAATTTACTTCAGAACAGACACCAGGATACTCTGCTCAGAAAAAGGTGCAGCGGAAGCGGTGCAGCACGAACCAGGGGGCACCGAGGGGCTGCTGCTGGCCGCGCTCACTGAACACGCACGACACTGCCAGGGAGAGAGAAAATATTTCTGATAAAAATGCTTAGCAGATTAGAGCATGAGTAAAAATAGCGGCGCATCAGGGCTGTGCGCAGGCGTGCCAAAGAAGCAAAGGGCACACTGGGGCTGGGCTGGGAGGCTGCCGTCCTCCTGTCTGCCCTGTTGCACCCCTGCGGAGTAGGCAGAGGCAAGAGATGGCACCGAAAGGAGGATCCTGCTGGTTATGGGGATCAAACCATTGCCTGGGCCAGGGCTGGGGTACCCCGGGGCTCTGCAGCCCCTGCCCAGGGCCGGCTCCAGTGGGGAAAGCCGATGAGGAAGAGCATCGGGGGCCTCGGCCCTGGGCAGGGAGCAGACCCCTCTGCCCCCGCTCCACCTGCTGAGGTCCCTGGCTCGGCCTCGGAGCTGCTCCATGTCTCTGGCCATGCCTGGCAGTCCCCAGGGTCTGCGGTGGTCCCTGGTCACCGTCCCCATCCCAGCTTTGCCCTGGGACTGCTGGGGAATGTCCCTGCCCCGCTGCTGGCCCTTGCTGTGCCAGAACAGCCTGAGGACCAGTATGATCCTTTGTAGGTTCATTCCTTTTCATGAAAACAGTGGCCTTCTCCAGACTATTTTTTATGAACTTTTCACTGTACTTTAGTAATAGCAAACTGCTGGCTGGAAAATTTCCTTTACATCAAAAAGATTTGCTTAATGGAAAAGGACGTTACTATCAGGGAAAGCTATTTTTCCAGCCGATGGAACTAAATGCCAGCCAGCAACAAAAAAAGAGAAAAGGGGGAAAAAAAGATGGAAACCTTAAAAAGCTTTATAACTTTTTAAATGTAAAGGTTTTTTTTGTTATATATTTGACCATAAATTCCAATAGACTTTCAAGCCAAAATAAACAGAATCATAGAATCATAGAATAGTTTGGGTTGGAAGGGACCTTTAAAGGTCATCTAGTCCAATTCCCCTGCCACGGGCAGGGACATCTTCAACTAGATCAGGTTGCTCAGAGCCCCGTCCAACTTGACGTTGAACGTTTCCAGGGATGGGGCATCTGCCACCTCTCTGGGCAACCTGTGCCAGCGGTTCACCACCCTCATCATAAAAAATTTCTTCCTTGTATCTAGTCTAAATCTCCCCTCTTTTAGTTTAAAACCATTCCCCCTTGTCCTGTCGCAACAGGCCCTGCTAAAAAGTCTGTCCCCAGCTTTCTTATAAGCCCCCTTTAAGTACTGAAAGGCTGCAATAAGGTCTCCCCGAAGTCTTCTCTTCTCCAGGCTGAACAACCCCAACTCTCTCAGCCTTTCCTCATAGGAGAGGTGTTCCACCCCCCTGATCATTTTTGTGGCCCTCCTCTGGACCCGCTCCAACAGGTCCATGTCTTTCTTGTGCTGAGGGCTCCGGAGCTGGACGCAGTACTCCAGGTGGGGTCTCACCAGAGCAGAGTAGAGGGGCAGAATCACCTCCCTCGACCTGCTGGCCACGCTGCTTTTGATGCAGCCCAGGACACGGTTGGCCTTCTGGGCTGCGAGCGCACATTGCTGGCTCATGTCCAGCTTTTTGTCCACCAGTACCCCCAAGTCCTTCTCGGCAGGGCTGCTCTCAATCCCTTCATCCCCCAGCCTGTATTGATACTGGGGGTTGCCCTGACCCAGGTGCAGGACCTTGCGCTTGGCCTTGTTGAACCTCATGAGGTTCACACGGGCCCACTTCTTGAGCTTGTCCAGGTCCCTCTGGATGGCATCCCGTCCCTCAGGCGTGTCAACCGCACCACTCAGCTTGGTGTCATCTGCAAACTGGCTGAGGGTGCGCTTGATCCCACTGTCTATGTCATTGATGAAGACTTGAGTAGACTTTAATGAAATTTTATCTGTGAGACACATATGTAAATAGAGCTACACATTTTTTATTAAAGCATCATAAAGAGGAAAATACCAATTTAGTGTGAGATGCAGTATGTAACCAATTCATAAATCTCCAGTTAAATTTGTACACTGTGAGAGATGTGCGTATGTAGAGGTTGGACTCCAGATAATCCCCACTATTTAACTGGAGAAAAAACCCCAGAAGAGTGGTGAAGCCTGAAGAGTTTTGTCAGCTCAGCCCCTTCCAAAGTCACATCCCACCCATGCACAGTCCCATTCTCACAGGACAAACTGCTATGCAAAGCTGCTCCAACATGCTGGTCACATAGCATAACCAAACAGGATCAGCTTCTGATTTAAGAAGCAGCTAAGATTAAAATGAAGCCAACCTGAAACTTTAACCCAAATAAAGAACTTTATAGGACAGGGCTGGTTCTGCCTTGTGGCAGGGGACAGGAGCAGATGATTTCTCCAGCCTCTCCCAGGCCTGGGCTCACAGCAGCAGCCTGTGTGGATGGTGCTATACAGTTTGCAGCTTTCCTGCTTTACAAAGGTTTGTTGCACCACAAAGGGCACAGATACACTACTTTTAGCTGAATTATTTTAGCCTGTGGCTAAAATACACTTCTTTAAATTAGCTAGCTTTCAAGGTGCCTCTTTACATGTGCTCTTCCCGCTACCTAGTTAAGTAAATACATGTTCTTAATAGCTAAACGTAAGCAAAGAAGTTCGTATTTTTATCTCTTATTTGATTACCACCTTTGCTACGAGATTTGCAATACATATTCCACAGCATCCAGACGAATGGCTTGTTACAGAACTGGGGCATCAGCCACTACTAATTAATCACAGTTTCATTATTTATATTTTGCCCAGCTCAAATAATTTAACTGGCTGAATTGGCTCAGTATTAGGGGAATTTGCAGACTATTTAGAGCTCTTACAGTCAAGTTCATGACAATTTCCTTTCCCCACAACTGTAACTGTTGCCCTGAGTACCTGCGTACTTATTTCTTGCTTGGGATGTTTACCTATTACACCGGGAAGGTCAGTAATTTCAGCTGAGACAGATTGCCACAGTTAAGCTCAATGGGAGCCTGGTCCCGGGTTCCATAACCAATAGATTAGATAATAGAAGTTTATTACTTTTCAGAAGAAATGACAAAACTAACCATTAACAGACAGATTGACTTTCCTGTGGGGTCACCGTTCATTAAATTTCCCACTGCTTTTACAATCTGAGCCACTACAGTCATTTAGCTTTTAGCTCAAGTCCTTAAAGCGAGAAGATTGTTTCTTTATTACCTTGCGACCATTCTTCATTTTAATGGCATTTTTCAAGCTCTCATCTTAAAACTGGCGAACACTATAAAAAATGAAAACTGTGCCTTCTGCGGCTTAAACACAAACAAGCCCAGTTGCTTCCATCCCTCTCGTTTAAAATCCGATGGGCACCGATTTGTGCCAGGCAGGTAACTAGGTGCCTAACGGAGACAGCTGGCTAAGGATGAAAACCTCCTTCACAGAAGCTGATGGCACACTCAGAGCAATTATCTATGAAGGTCTGACTCTACAAAGCAGCAGAGTGTGGGGGAGGCTGTGGGAAAGTGTGCACTCACCCCGTGATGGCAGGCTGAGGAACCAGGACGAGGAACCGGAGACGTGTAGTTGAACGGAGGAGGACGCGCCGGAGAGGGGTGTTGCCACTGGGAATGTGCACAGATGCCCCGAGGAGATCATAGTGCTGTAGCTGGACCAGAAACTAGAGGCTTCAACAACCCTGACATCTTTTGTCATCTTCTTTCTTCCCCCAGCATGTCAATATGCAGAATTTGAACAGGTACCATTACAGAAGGTCATCCGGGTACGTTACAGAGGACTGTTGTGGGAAAGGGGACGCAGAGGAAACAGTAAGAAACTGTGCAGAAGCTGCCTGCAAGAGATCCCACCCACCAAATAAAGATGGTTTTTTATTTCTTACTAGGTAGATATACCATATATTTAGATATACCATAACATTTATAACCTTGTAACAAAAATAATTAAAATAAAGATTTATTATCCATCTTAATCACATTCTGTATCTACAGATTTCAAAAGCTACAAGGACAGTATTTTACAGTCCCTTCTTTAAGGTCACAGGATACTTAAAAATACAAGGACCACAATATTGAGTGTTTGAAGAGTGGTCAGAGTAAGAGATCCCTCTTATCTTACATCACTGATTTCCCTGGGAGAACACCTTTCCTGCCTATACTATATGATTTACAGTAATCTAGTTGCCTCGTTTTCTGATAGCACAGGGCTTAGCTACTAGATTTTACATTGTTTTGATGGAAGATTGAACAAAACTTTTGTTTTGTGCTTGCCTCCTGCTAATAGATCGTGACCTTTTAACTCTGTTTCCTATCGCTGACTGATGGTGGAGCAATGCAACTTGACTGCCTTCCTTCCTGCCCACTCCAAAAATGAAAAGGTGCTAAAAACAATAGACAAGATAGGAAGAGGCAAATATCTGTTGAATCAGTGTTCTATGACTTAAAGGTGCTTTTTAGAGCCTTTAACCCAGCAGGCTGTAACAGCTAAGGATGCCTAAACCAAGAAACACTTGGGAGAACTTTGCAGCGGAGAAACAGTGGGGGAAGGAGGATGTGTAACATCCTAGGCTGCTCCTAGCATTACAAGCTCCAATTGTTTTTCTTTTCTAAATCCAAATTTATTGTTTGGGGCCATCACCAAAATGTTCTTTGTTCTTCCACTGTGAAACAGATGGCATAAATGTGCCCTGCAATTTTATTGCTATGTTACAATTTCGTCGTGTCATGCTCAAACCAATAGGTTCATTCAGTCTACAATAAAACTTTCATTCTGCTGCGCTGCCTATGGATGCATTGAATAAAATGGCAGTTTAAAAAGTTTCAAGTTGCTAAATCAATATTTCATTATTTGTCTCATATTGGGCTTATTAGCGATAGAAACAAAGCTCAACAACAGATAAAAGTTTGAAATAGTTGCTTGGAAAGATGTAATGAGAATGGACTTGTGCACAACCACTGCATTTTTAATCTTTTCATTTCTTAATACAATCTTAATACATCTCTTCCGACATGATGAGATTAGACAAAATTGCTCAACTCTGTTCTTTGTAAGGTTAGTCAAGCTACCAGCTGAAAGAATCTTTCTCAAGGTTATACACAAGTAAAAGAAAACTCTTATTATAAATTTACCTTGACATAGGCTAGAATAAAAAAGAAAGCCTAATCTGTGAAGAGATGTTCCGAAGAGCATTCAGTTCAAGTGGAACATGACTAAATGGAAAATACCTGAAATAAAGCAAAATGTAACTCTCCCCAGTTCTTTATCAGTTCTTTTCAACCACAGCAAGAGTCAACTGTTCAACACATTTAATCATTTAAGGCCAGAGGCAGGTCCAGGAACTCGCTACTCTAACCTTAGAGGTATTCTCATACCCAGGGCAGAGCGGAGTTGATCCCTGAATAAATAAACGCCAGAAATCCAACTTCAACCACTCTGTTGATTTCTTAAGGTGAAATACGGCAGGCTAAACTCTCTGTTGTTACAGACAGAGCCTTAAAAGGGAAATGACGGGGAGACATACTGATAACAGAAATCATTTTCTTCTACATGAAAAACATTGCAAGTCTCTTGGCTTTAGGGGACACTTTACCTACTTGCCCTGTAGAGGTAGCCTTATACACACCACCAAAGGAGGAGAGAGGTGATTTCAAAGATCCTAAGGAATGAAAACACCTATCACGTTAGACAACCCCTATACGTTTGCTGGGATAACCTCAGCGTTCCTGCACGCCTCCCTCCCCACTGACTCGCTGCAGGCCAACAAGCCTCCGATTAACCCTCTCTGGAGGCTGACTCTTTCACACAGATACTGCGAGTGCCTGCACTGGCCGATCCAGTTTAGCAGACCAGTATCTCTGGTTGCCCTTGAGGGTGGTTGGTATTGCGTGACTGGTCCAACACCCCCATTTCGATGATCTCCCCGCTATGGGTTTGCTGAGTGTCTTGATACCAACTGCAGCACAAAGGCAGGCCAAGTCAAAGCAGAGAAGTGTGCGTTAGCTTGATCCAAATACAGACAATGAAGTTATAAAGATATCAGAGATATGTGTACATGAACAAAAACAGGGGCCTTGGAGGACTTCTAACACTTCTGTACTACTACTGGTGTAATTGCTTCAGTTGACCTGGCCTCTTCCTCTTCTTTTTCTCTCTCTTTTATTTTTTTTTGTTAAGAAAAAGACTAGACCATTATTTGATTGTATCACTTTCTTTAGATTTGGCATTAAAAGAGACCTTTTAACATTTCTGAGTGCCCTTAATTAGACTTGCAAAACCCACCCTGTAGCATTCTATTAAAATCTATTAAGTCACCTGCCAGCAGTTTAAATAACAAAGTGAAGAAAACAATTTGCATCAGGCACTGGACAGTGATGGCAGGAACATTCCCAAAGCACAGTTTCTTTATACTGCCTTCAAAGCCCTGTAAAAAAAATGCAGCTTTTACACCATGTCCCCAAGAAATGAAAATTAAGGCCACACGAGTAAGAGAGAGAGAGGCAACTCCATGGACCTGGTAAGCTTTTGGTGCTCCCCCAACCTCCTTTGCAGCCCGAAGCCAGCGAAGATGTTGCTACCTGTAATTGCAGGGGTATGGCACAAGGAGAGAAGTGATCTCTCAAGTAGAGAGGTCCATGGCAGCTTGGGTTTGTAGGTTTGTAGCTTAGGGGTTTGTAAAGCAGAACAGCTACCTCAGGCCGATGGGCAGCCAGCACAGGTCTCACAGCCCTGCAGTTACGTGTCTCACCCGTAGCTGCGCAATTCTTTCCACATTAGCTTTGGTCATGCAGAGCATGTTGCCATAGGCTGGTGCTGAAGCAAAAAAGACCTCTAAACAGTGACAGCATCTACTTCAGAGGCATTACTTTATGGTCAAATGCAGTTAGCAGGCCAGGCAGAGTGGCTGCCACCATAGGGCATGCACCACAGCAGCCTGCACTCCAGGACCACGTCCCGTCGATGAGCTCTCCATCGATGCTGGACGCCCTTCTTCAGGAGGGGGAAAGAACAGCATCTCTGCCATCTCTCTCACCCAGCAACGCCTCCATCATGTCTATGCTGAATGTTAGCCAGCCTCAGATCAACATAGGTAGTGGTTGTGATGGTGACATACAGTGTCATTGCAGCCTGAGAAGGCTATCTGAGAAAGCAGAGGGGAATGCCATGAGGAGAAGGGGGATAGCAGGGTAGTGTCTTGCAGCATCTCACTTGTGAATCCCATGGAAGGGGAGCATTTGTTCACAACTAACAGCAGTAATCTCTTTAAAAGAAAGGATTATCAAAATGATGTTGACTATCAGCAAGCCAATCATTTGTCATCGTCACCAGCACAGAGGAGATGTCAGATGAAAGGTCCACAGGCTGTACCTGACTCTCAAAACCTGTCCCTGACAGCAAAATGAACCCCACAGATCTCTTTATCCTTTGCAAGCCCTGGCATAGAAGCGCTGCTGGGAAAGGGCAGGCCACAGGGAAATGAATGTTTTGGTGGTATGGGGTAGCGATACTCAGCTGCCTGGGAGGGCATTTTGCATATGTCTTGCCCCTGAAACAGGAGTCTGCGAATGGGGCTTATACCTTTAATGTCACTCTTGGAGAAGCCTTTTCAACAGTATGGCACAAAATTTCGTGCAGGGAGTACTGGTGAAGTGAGACAGTTTAGTCAGCCTCATCAAGATAAACACGTTTTTACACAGCAATCTGGAAATCTCTGGACAAATGAGCAATGTGGGATGATCTTTTTTCAGTCAAGTTGCTAGGAGACATCACTGTAGTCAATCATACAATCATCAACTACTGCTGCTCAGGAATTTTTTTAATAAACACTTCTATACTGAAGAGTAATTCAGTGAAGCTAAAATTGCTCATGGGACTATGCCAGTTTTGACAAAAACAAGTAACAAAACCAACAAAACCTGCACTGACAAAGACTTTTAAGGTTCCAGATGGAATTTGTGATCTAAAAAGTATAATGGGAAGGTTGGTGTCACCAGCATACAAAAAACACAAGAGGAGTGGCTCAAACCTACACTGTGTGATATCCCTTAACAGAAGAATACTGGTCTGCTTTCCAACAACCCATAAGAAGCCAATAAGTAAATTAAGTCTATAGTAAGTAGTTTGACTTCACTATACCCAGAAATCTGCATACACTACAGGAAACATCAAGGGATTTTGAAGTTTGAGAAAGATGAAGACTGCTAGCCTAGTCTAATGTGCAAAGCAGCCTACTGCCCTGCAATGGAAGAAACCCAAGTTCAAATCCTTGCTCCAGGGCCTTGGGTGAATGGCAAGGTCAGGGCAAGAACCAGCCTTCCTCATGGGCTGGGGATTTGCCGACAGCCCCAAGCCGTTGACTATTTTGGCACCGGTATCATGATTTTGTGAACAGTCTTCAGGCTGTCAATGTGCTGATGCAGAACAGTAAATGCTGAAATCTGAAGCCTTGTGCAGGACAGAAAACCCTTTTTTAAACACTTCTCCTGCCAATGGGGGAGATGGTAGCATTTTCACAGAGCCAAGCTGCCTGTGTGGAAAGGCTGAAAGGTAATGAAGGTGGCAGCACAAATCAGTAAGAAAAGAGAAACTGAGCTACAAATAACACTTCATAAGGCTGAAAAAATTATCAAAGAAATCATTTCCAAACCTACATTTCTTCTAAAGAATCTGCACAATAAAAATATCAACTTTTATGCACTTTGATATAAGAGCATGTGAAAGATTTTAGGGGGGAATTGAACAAGGAAGTATCATTATTCAGCACTGTTATTAAACAAAATGCAAAAATCTTAGCATCTTAGCAAGCTAAGAAAAAAAAACCCCACCCAGAAATATAAAAATGAAGCATCTAGCTTTTTACCATTACTAGACATATCTGACTAAACATGCCAGACATCCTTTCATTTCGCAAAAGTTTTTAAACTGTTAAAAAAAAATTCTGGAGCTCACTCTGAGAGTGAAAAAGTTACATAGGTGTCAATACCAATTCCTATAGCCAGTAACAACTCTGCTCAGAGTACGGCTTCGGTTGCCTCGCCCAGCGCAGGCTCCATAGAGCAGCCCAGGCTGTTCCGAGGGCGCGTTACGCCAGGCACATCTGGCAGAGCCTGGCTGCGCCGACGCAGTGTGGATGTGGAACAGCGCCAGTCCCCGGAGACCATTAAGGGCACGTAGACGTTAAAGCAACGTTGTGTTCTCAGCTGCCCCCGCACCTCAGATTTTGGTGAGCGCCCACAGGCGGAGAACAGAACCTTAAAACATTACAATATGCTTATTGTGGGCAAAACCCACAGAAGGACCGACATACAATTGACTGGGTTGTGCTAATTGTCAGGATGACGGACCTTCTCCCTGCCCACGAGTCTCGCTACGCCGGCAAATGGGCTGCTGCCCGCAGGGCACAGGCAGCCGTACCGCAGATGGCTAGTCCTGTGCCAAACCCTCTCTGATGCAGCGGGACCGCCCGGGGCAGCAGAGTCAGTCTTAGGTTTGGGGTTGTGTTTTGTTGCGTGGAAGGCAGCTGTTTTCATTTTAAAGTTGATATTTACCTTCAACCTTCCCCACTCGTCAGGTGCTTTCACAGAGGAATTTGCTTACTGCTGCCTACCCTACTAGCAAATGAACGTGCACATGCGCCCAGCCTTTATTACACTTTTACTAGCACTCTTGAAGTTGTGAGTTGGAAATGATCCACAAGACTATTCCACGCGGCTGTTGGATGGAAGAAGTACATTCAGAGACACCAATGTTCAGGAACGCAAGCCCACAAGACTGCATGTGAAAAGAGGATACTGAGGTATAAGTATCACTATTGGGAGACACAGCAGAGATCAGCATGGAACCTTTTGGTTTTATTTAAAACTCTGGTGAGGCAAGTACAGTGAAAAATGTAGTCTGACCAACTCTCATGCATGGGGTTTTCTTTCAGAGGGCAGATATATTTCCCCTTCATTCACCTGTAAGGAAAAAACTATGGCTACAATAGAACCATGAGCAGAGAAGCAGACAACACAGAAATGAAAGAAATAAAAAATAACAGCAATTCTAATAGTAAATGGAAACAAATGACTTGTGGTAAGACAGTTTAGGGGTACCAGACAGGGAAAATTTTTGAGCTGATCACATCATCCTTGCTGTTCCCTGACAGTATCACATTTCACAGAAAATCCTGGCAAGAAATGTTGCAGTGGTTTTAATCTTGGAAATGATCCACGTGTGGCGGCCGCGTTAAGACTGGAAGTTAAAAGGCCACAGGTGGTAACAGCCTGTGCCTCACCGCCTGTCACAGCAGACTGATGCCTGCGTCTGGCCCCAAAGGCCTGCGTTCAGCCCCTCAGCTGTGTCTGTCCAGCACCGAAACACTACATGGGGTGTGAGCAAGCCAGCAAGGTACGGGGACAAGGAAGGAAAGTAGGCAAGCCTGGGTCCCAGATCCTCATATATACGGTCCTCGCAGTATGCAGTCATTGAGTAAACAACTTGAGTCCTTCTGCACAGTGAAGAGCGGGTGCTGTGCCACTGCCAGTGGCGACAGTCGAGTAAGAAAATAAAGAAAAATCAAATTGGGAACCTCTGACCTATGGAATGACCTATGGATGAGGCCCTTAGGGACATGGTGGTGTTGGGTTGACGGTTGGACACGATGATCTTAGAGGTCTTTTCCAACCTGTATGATTCTATGATTCTATGATTCTATGAATTGGTCCAGGGTCTGTTCTGTGGGAAAACACATCCCACACCATGGGAAAGGCCAGGGAGACAGTTTGGTACAGATTACTCCTTATGCAGAGATTTCATTGCTGGGAGTATCGAAAGAAATTTTCTGAGTACTTGTTTCCTTCTTGCTTTAAGCTCCTCAGCTAACCCCGGGAGCCACGCAGGGACATACAAAGCTACGAAGTGGAGAAGTAAACGGCAGGTCACACTAAAAGGTTTTGGTTTGATTCTTAGACTCTGTTGTTTCTAAGACAGGGGAAAACAGCACACCAGACAGCATGTTTTTATTGCATGATACACTGAGACAGGGCAGGGGAAGAGAACACAGGTCCTAATATTACAGCAAACATTGTTGCCAGAGAGCTAACTGGTAAGCAAATGCTGCATAATATATACAATCATGAGAATATAGACAAGGCCTTTCCTGCACTGACTTGTTAGTTAGTATTCAATAACTCACCGCCGAATCAAAAATACAATTACTGAGATCCCACTGCAGAAGAAAAGCGTAGTTCAACTTTTTGGCAAAGCTCAAAGTTCAATTACCCTGTAGCAAATCAATCAAATGTGTGTGCAGCAAGAAATGAAATAGCACAGATGTCACCTCACTGCTTTCAGCTGAACATGGTTTTTCCTCTTTTTAAAAATCAGCAAGTAGCACTAAGAAATATTTACAAAATTCACATTATGCAGAAGATAAAAAGGAATCTATCAGTGTGATTTAGAGCAGCAGAGAACAGTGTTCAGGGCATACGAAACAATAAAAAATGAACATTCATCACTAGTAACCTGGCACGATTATTTGATTTTTATAGACACCAAGATTCATGACACCAGTTTAACATTATATCAGCTGCGTTTCAACAGCTAGAAGCCAGGCATGCAGAGGCAATCATGCATTGAACCCTGGGCAAACGCGTTAGCCAATGCTGATGGATGTATGGTCAGGACACCGGACGTGTATATGCACAGCGAAGGCCACTTAACCGAACACAGTGTGTTCTGTTTGGGTGGTGTTGGTCTGGGCTACGCAAATAAAAGCTCACCAAGGGGAGCAAGGTGCTACCCTACGCACGTGACAGCTGCACACACCTTGCTGCTTCAAGTGACTCTTTTTGCACTTTTGTTATGACCAGTACAAAACTGCACTCGTGTTCATGAAACTCGAAGATACGTACCTCCTACAGGGCTTCACTAACACCTCCAACAGACTCCAGTCATGCGGTAAGCTGATGAAAAAATACCAGGGACATATTATGCTATTTACTAGCAGCTGAGCGAGAAAGGATGACACAAAGTTTGCCTTGACTGGAATCGAGATCTTCAGTTTGCAGCAGGGGTCATTACACAAGGGTTTTTTTTTTTTTCTTGTTCACTATTAATGCAACATTCACAGAGCTGATAAAAAATTTTGCAATCACTTTCTTTCAAATGGCTGAAGCCAACTTTGAAGTTAAGTCCCCTGACTTAAACCTTTTTTGCTACAGTATACTGTTTCATTTTGTTGTAATAATTTCTGCTTTCCCTCTGCCTGTGACTGTTATTTAGCTACGGCTACAACAAATGCTTTTTTTAAAAATGGAAAATAAACAAATAGACAAATCTGATTAAAAATGAGCCTGGATTTTGAAAGAATATAAATACCTGAAAACAAAATTATACTTATATTTTAAGTTATCAGAAGAAAACAACCGATTCATTGCAAATGATCAAGTACATAAAACAATGGAAATTAAAAGAGCATCATTTAAATACACAAAGTTAATTCTCAGTGCAGTTGCGTAGAGTTGGTATTTTGAAACATGAGGCATCTTAAAAAATTTTATTTAGCATATCCAAAAACAAATGTTACAAAAAATTTTCTACAAACATAGGCAAAAATGTTTAAATAGGATAATTTAATGTAAACCAAACCCCTTTAAAATATGCAATAGTGTAATCAGAGGTTATTTACATCCAGTGAAGACAGAACAACCTCCACTAATGCTAAATATCATCTAAGCAAATAATTAATTTCCATAATTTCTTAAAACAGCGATACTTATATTTACGTTAGTCTTAGGAGATAAATCATCTCAATCCTAATACAAGATGAAATTCAATGTTACATTCAGAAGTGGGAAAGGCAGTATCCTGACTATTCATGTCATCAGTCAAAATAGTACTGCATTCAGACTTCCAAAACTTATACAACTATAAATTCATAGTATTTATTGCATGACAATGCAATTATAGGATAGGTAAAACTACTAAGTGATCTGCAAAGCTGTATAAAAACCCAGTACAAATGAAATTTTATTTTTCAATCAGATTAGAAAAGCCAGCCACAAGACTAAGCTATTTTCCCACATTTCACAGAACAGAACAAAATATTTTGTAATTTGACATCATTGTAACATGGAGAAAGCTGTTCATGTCTTAGAGGAAATACATTTGGATAACCGTCCCACGCAAGTTTTGTTTACTTACGAAATTTATTCACCAAGACATAAGTTTATAGCCCACAGTGGCTTTCATGCTCATGTAGATGGAAAAGGCATAGCCCAATAAATTCAACTCATAGCTCATTTTAGATATTTGGTTGTGGCTTTTTTGGAAAGACAAGCATCATTTTTGCATTGCACATAAAAGTAGCTACAGGATACGGCAACTGAGGAGCCAGAAACATAAAGCTGTTAAAAGTCATAGCGGAATATAGAGTAATTAAAAAAAAAAAAAAGAAAAAAAAAGAAAAGAAAAAAAAAAGAAAAAAAAGAAAAGCCAGCTTATCTTTAAACTAGACTGCCCATGTTCAGGGGATGATGACAGCTGCTGAATGACCTAATGTGAAATGGGCAATCTCCATGCATTTCCTACAGGAAAGTCTTATATCCAAACAAAAAAAGTTACTGCTAAAACTAGTAGCTGTGCTGGCAGGCACAGGAGATGCCAATATGGCATGGACATTAAAATACCAGCTCTTTTTGAGGTGTTTCCTGCATGTTGAGATGAGGCACTTTGTTTTGGTAACATCTGCCTAAAGCAGTATATTAACTGTTGCTCAGTATAAAAGGCGCTTTAACTTCTACAAGCGGCAATTCAGGACACACAAGAGCTAAAACCACTTCAAAAGAAAAGGTCAGAGAGTCCAAAAACAAGACCCAGACAATTCTTACTACAAGTGTCCAAAACATATTGTACTTATCTACCCAATATCTATTATAAATAATAAATATAAATAAGAGTTATCTTTTTGATAACAGTTTGGCCTGGAGTTCATCCATTAACTCTAATACAACTTGCCTTAGTAACTGAAGATCTCCAGTAGACAACTCAGGCAACCTACTCTTTGCCAAAAATGAGAACATAAAATTAATCATAAAATCCTTACTTCATTTGTCAATACATTATATCAAATTCTTACGTGTGCATATACACACCCATGTATGACCATACATTTCTTTTCAGCAGCTTTCTGTAAAATTCCTCAGGGAAAAGGTGGGCCAAGCCCCCATGAGACGACAGACACCAGCACACATCTTGGACATTAACAGCAATTTCAAATGGATGGCACTGGCATTTCATTTGGGGTCTTTGGAACAAGATGCAGTGTGGGTTTCTGTAGTAAGAAAGCCAACGTATCACAGTAGTCCTTCAGGGCTAAATACATTTCAGTTGGTGCTAATTGATTAGCAGAACACAGAACAATACTAAAGCTAATGCCATGCTACCTTGGTGTGGGAAGAAAGAAAACTGAAATGAAATTCACAAGCTAAACTGAGCAATGAACTTTTAAATCAAGCTGGGCAAAAAAGAATCGCCACACTACAGCTTGCACCAGCTTAATTATCATCAGCATCTAAACCAGCTGGTTGAAATTCTGTACAAGCCTCTATTCTAACTTGCATCAAGTCTGACAGAAATCCACATCTCTTCAGCCTCAGAAAGTCACTGCAGACTCATGCTTGGGGGTACGCCTGCGTTGTGTTCTTAGAAATACAACACGCTGGGTCCTCACAGTTCTGCCCTACATCAGGTGGGCTCCGCAGCTCTGGAGGTAGCAGAGCCGGGCTGGCACACAACTTCTGGAGCCAGCCTGGACTAACATGCTTCCCAGCACTTCTTACTCTGATGGGCACCTGTAACCTAAGAGCTGTGAAAAGAAGGCTTGTGTACACTAGGAATGAAGTGCGCTTTAAGAATTCATGTAATGGATAAAAGCACTGCACTGTTCTTAGAAACAATGAAAAATGTAAGTAGTTTTATTTTGTTATAACATATTGTTAACTTCTGCAACAGAAGCACCTTGGTGCACCAGATAAGCAATAAATATATTTGCTGTTGAAAAAAGGTATCCATATTCTCTGCAAAGGATTTCCATAGCCACCAATACAAGGTGCACACACGGTACACGAAGAGGCAAAAGAATATCAGGATTTGTAGAAGGGGTTTTTATTTCATAGTTGGGGAAAAAAAAGCAACACACAGAGAATGCTTTCCCTTTTAAAAAGGGAAATAATACCTTTGGGTTTATGTGTTTATGGATAATATCCTGGCCCCAGTGAAGACTATGGCAGGAAGAATACGATCAGGATTTTATCCACTCTTGAGTATTTCAGTATTTCATTATTTACCGTTCCATGAACTTTCAAGTTCTAAAGTTAACATATGCACACTTCTCACCTCTAGAATACACAAGTGAAAACAGATAGGAAAGGCAGAACACAGACAAAAAAAGTACACTATTAAATTCACTAATTAGTATCTCGAATTGTTAGCTTCTAAACCGTTTACAGAATTTTGAGTTGTAATAGCAAAAGCTTTAGAATAGACCTCTTCTGCTCAGACTCTGAAATTATTGCTATTACACCAGCATACTCTTAACGAGATACTGGTTTGAACACAAAGGCATACTGCTCTCAGCCTTCCAAGCACCCAGGATAGGGTGCAGCATGTAACAAAAATCCAAATGAGAAAAAGGAACCAACCACACAAGAGGCAATACTGCAAAATCAGTCCCCTTTAGTGTAAATAACTATCTAAAATGTTGCTTAAGGATTCCCTATTTCAGGCAATTCTGACAGTCTGCAGCAAGAAAGGGGAGGGGGATTCCATAAATCTTGTGGGGAATGTGGACAACGTTCTGAATAAACAAGTGACATCCCTCAAAGCAGAGGTACTTTTGAGAGTATGACAGAGCACCACATTTGTACCTGCACTACACTCTCAATACAGATTCCTTATCTTTTAAGACCTGCCATAGGGGGAAAAATCCCAAACCCAAAGAACAAGTGAATCTAAACCAAAAGTGAAGTTCATTGTACAAGTCCATTAAATTACAGAAATGCATAATAAGCCAAGATAAAGTGCTACAAAATGATTAGTAATTTTTAAAGAGTCCATCGCATTCTTCTTGCTTTACTTAGCACTGGTGACAACAGGAGATAGTGCAATTGCACTGGCTGAACTGGAATTCACAATGTCTTCATATTGCGGGGGTGGATCTAAATGTTGTTCAGTTTCACTTCTTCTCATACTGATTTCACCAGTGGCTTCCTCATATGAAGGAGGAGGATCACAGTTTGAGAGCCTTGTGGATATTGAGTCTGACCGTCCATCTGTATAGCTCAGACCTCCTGGAGAGAGCCCACTGACTTCATACATTTCCTCCTGTGGGGAATGAACAATGCTGAGAGGCGGCGGAAGTGGACCTCTGCCGTCAGCCACAGCACCATCACCCATTGCTTCGTGGGCTCCCCTATGCACGTACACCGACTGTCTACGCATTTTCTTTTTAAACAGGCATCTCCAGATGACAAAAATGACAATGAGGATAACAAAAAGGCCAATGATTAATGGAAATGCAAGGTAAAATGAATACCAGGTATGTCCTGTGTTACTTTCTCCCTGAAGTCCATTTTTGTAGACTTTCCAGAACTCCTTCTAGAAGAGCAAGACAGGATAAGTCAGAAACTATAAGACAGTTAAAAAATACACTGTAATCAAGCCGTTTTAAATGAATTAAAAAAAAAAAAAACATTTCAACTACTGATGATTAAAATAAGAACAAGTATGGAAAAGCACTCCCAATAAACTTTCAAATTTTCTTCTGATGTGGTTAGTGATACAAAAGGGTTTTGGTTTTTTAGACCAACTCCTCACTGCTTTTAAGATTCCTGTATCTGCACTTAATATTGACAAACCTGCAGCACAGACAGGCATAGGTAAGAAATCTCATCAGCATGCACATCAGCCATCTGGTGGATCAAAATTTTTCAGCACGACTCAAGGTAAAAGTTAGGTTTTGTTTGTTTTTTTGTTTGAAAATTGTAATAATATACTAATACAGTTTGACAGGGAAATACTGTTTCGGAATGACAGACCATTTTGGCAAAGCCCAAGTATGTTGTACTGTCATCTCATACTTTAGACTTCCTCCACCTTCTGGTGCATAAAGCAATTCTTGTCATCTTATTTTGAGTTGATTCAGATCCTCTGTTTATAGTTAAAAATAGCTTCAGCGCTAGAAGAATATTACACAGCTTATTATATTCTAGAAATTTTGACAACATAGCTACAGATAAATGGAACAGAAAGTGAAAAGTGAAAATATGAACAAGGGAAAACAAAGATGAAGGGGGACACCAGTACTTGAAAGTACTCTTTGCTATATTAATATACACAAGTAGGAGCACAAAGATCATGTTGCCATCCAATTTTCTGTGCAGTGAACACTACGAAAAACCAGTACAAAGAAAAGCATACCCTGCCTCAAAAAAGTAGTCATCCTCACCAGTAACATAAGAGCTCTCCTACTAAGAAACACTTCCATTGTGTATTATAGCCATGTATAATTTCAGAAAAAAAAAAAAATTAAAAAACCCAAACAAATCCATGCCAGAAACTCTGAACCCTTTGGTTTCCTTTAAAAATGCAGAGACCTGATCCACTCATATTCATGCTAGCATCTATTTTAAGTAATAGCACACATCTCACATACAGGTACTTATAAAACACTCACCAGGTAAAATTGATATTGTCATTGCTCAGTTATTAGTAAATGATGTATTCAGGTTGCAGACTGACTGACTTTGTGCACAGACAAATCAGATCCATCAATTTTTTTTAGTTCAGGACTGCTGCCACATGATCAGCCTTAAACAGATAATGCCACCAAACTGGTCTCAGAGGCAGCTTGAGTCCAGAAGCAGCATGGCCCCTCTAGCGTGGAGGCTAAGCTTGCCCTATGCAAAGCCAGGACCAGGACACCATGGGCAAAACACATGTTCACAATGCTTCTGGATCAGAACTTACTAAGGTTAGGAGTAATACTATGTGCATGAAACAACTGGCTATTATGTAGATTTTTTTTTTTTTAAAGATAAATTCAGTTGTTCTTATCCCTATACTCAGTGCAAGTTCCACAAAAAAAAAAAAAAAAAAAAAAATCTTAATTCCTACAGCAATCCAGGATCAGGTGTTTTTCCTGAATTGACATCACAAGCAGGTCATCACAGTGCCCCTCTTTGATGTGAACCTAGGTCCAAATCATCTAAGCTAAGTCAGGTAGCATTGTCTTCAAACAAAGTAAGCAAGTCTTGGAAGACGGACTAACCTCTCTAGATACTTCTCTGCAAGGGCCTTCCTTGATGCATTGTTCCACAGTGAACTCCAGATCACCTGTGCTGACTTTAGAAAAACATATTTGAGGGGGGAAACTAACATTAAAAAATGAAATTAGCTGCACAACTGAGGACTTTTGGGATCTCTGCATGATAAAAACCAACAAAACCAATGACCTCACTTCTCCCCATCAGATCACCAGACAATTAAGAAGATCTGTTACCTATTACCTTTCTATCTGCTTTGAATATAACTAACTAGATTCTTTAGTGGAATAAATAATAAATATATTCTCGACTAAAAAAGCAGAAAAATATTCATTAGGATTATTAACTGCTACTAACTGTTACTGGAACCAAGCTTCCCACTTCACTGTTCTGCTGCCTCAACAGCAGCAAAGGAATAAACTGGTACAATGTTTGGTTTTGAGGCCAAAGTTGCAAAGATTTACTGAAAGTCATCAAATATACTGTGCAAGGATGTGTCATTTTAAAGACTTGTGGAGGAGAAGGTAGTTTTGATGAAAAAGATGAAATCATGCTTTTCCCTCGGCAATATATTTTGTGTTGCAGACTGCAGAGGAAATGCACCCTCTCTGATGTTGAGGGTAATAAGTTGTGACTGGTATTTTAGTACTGTTTCCATGTTAGTTCTAGCTCAGGTCTATCTGCTGGAGAAAACGTCTCTGTATTTCTTCAGAAAGCTGAAATACCAGCGTCTCTCCTTGTCACTCTGCAACATGGCAAAGCAGCAGAAAAGCTGTTTTCCCAGAGTGGCAGGAAATTAATTCAGAATGGGGTGTGTGGCTGCGGGGGATGTTCAAGTTGATGGTGAGACCAGACAGGTGCATAAAGAGCTTAAGGTAAGAGTTTAAACTGCCTTAAGGATGAAAATAGGTTAGTGTCCACTTTCATTTGCATGCAAGGCAAAGCGAATTCCAAGACAGTTTAGACACACACACCACATCAAAAATTACAGTGCTTCACATCTAAGGCTATCTTATAGAGACAGAGGAATAAAGTTCTGCACACACATAAAAAATACTAAGAAGGAAACACTTGTTCAGTCATTTAAAAAAAAGCTTTCTTTAAATTTTCCTCTTTGGGGGTGGGGGGGTGGGTGTGTGGAAAAAAAAAACAAACCGACAAAAAACGACCAACCAAAAATTTACTAGTGTACTAAACCCAAGGTTTCCAGCTTGCATTTTTGCAAGCCAAATCTTGGAGAGAAGCACAAAGACTGTTAGTTCCAGACTGACAGAATTGACAGGAACTGCAGGAAACTAATACTTCAGGTTCGAGTTGCACAGCTGCCAAGCAGCTCCCCCTCTGCTCTGCCATCCTACAGCTATGCTGCACTGTAAAGTGAAGGCACAGGAGGAGGACAAGCCATCTGGTCAAAGTCAAATCATGCCCAACAAAACCACAGAGAACTTGGATGAATTTGCATGGTGTGAGGATTTGTACAAACTGCTATGAAAAAAAACAAGAGGGGGAAATACTGAAAACCTAGGAAGTAGAGCTCATACAGAAAGTTAGAGAGTAATTTGATTAAGTTGGAAAACTCACAGCACAAACATCCCTTCCATCATTGCTGGTCTCTTAAACCAACAACAAAAAGGACTTACTTTCTGCTTGACAAAATTATTAACTCGTGATTTATGGAAAGGACACTCTAGTGCTGTACAGCTGGGAATACCAGGCATATATGGCTTAAAAGGCTGAAAAACTGAGTTAAGCAGGCCACAGAATCAGATAACCGCAATGGAAAAGACTTAGAAAACATCTAACATACATTCCCGCCAAGAACTACTTTTCTGAATGTCCCTTACTGCTTTGGCAAATCCAGTTTGACATAATCAAAAGGAATTCTCAAGGGCACCCCACACAAAGACAGTTACAGCCAATTTGCCAGAATTTTGTCTCCCTTTTATTTCTAATACTTCTCAGAACAGAATCGGCATCAGTCAACTGGATCTGAACGCTGAATCAAGTAAGGAATCCATATGAAAGTTAACAGACTCACACCCTGCTGAGAATTTCAACTGAGGCCTTTACTACATTTGGCAGCATTGTCAGCCTCAAACGATTCTTGCTTGATTGTCTGACTTGTTTTAAAGGTGGACCAATAATACGCCAGTCAGAAGACTGCTTGCTATTTAGTAGGTAGAGGATACGAACAAAGCAATAATGGGAAGTGAGTGTACCTGCTACACTGTTTTCTTCTGGTCTGCCCTCAATTTCAGGTGGCAGGAAAAGATTCACCTCTTCTCTTCTCAGTATTTATTCAGCATCCATAATTAGACACATACTGATGCTAGAAGTCTTACTCGATCACATCATTTTAGATCTCATGCCGACAAGTTTTGAGTTGCTTGCTAAGCTTTTTAGTGTTTTGTTTGTTTGTTTTGCTAGAACAGAGGTATACAGAGAACCTTGCAATTTCTGTGATACTTAAAATTTGTGGGAAATTTGAAACACAAATAAAGATCTATGACTTCTAGTTTTTAAAATCTTCATGCAGTATAATTAAAAAAATTAGTTAATGGATATAAAATTAATATCAGTGCTTCAATCACAGCCAGGTACTTTGCACAGTAACCTTTGAACAAATCTCTGAGACTCCCAACAACCTTTGACAACTGACCAGTGACCGCGTACAGTGCTGCCGGCAGGCTACAGGTACTACAAATAAACAGCTTTACTAGATCAGACCTAAGGTTCACCTAATCTGTTACCTTCTCTCTGATAACAATCATTAGAGACTGCTGAAAGAAGAGTTCAAACATAAGCAGGCAGCGATACTCTCCCAGGTTCCACATATTCATACTTCAAGAACTTCCATTAGCCAAAGCTGACCCCTTTTATTCAATGGTCCCAGATTGATTTATCTTCCGTTCATTTATATTGTTCTTCTCTGAACCTAGCTTTTAGGATCCGAGACATCCTGGGGCAAGGCAGTCCGCAGCTCTATTATCTGTGGTGAGAAGAGAGATTTCTATTTGTTTTGAACCTGCACCTTCTAGTTTACTTTGAGGCCATCTTAGCTCTCCTGTCAGAAGGATGGCAAGTGATGACCTCAGTTCAATCTTCATGGTCCTCACAGACATTGTCACATATTCTCTGATTTCACTCTTTTCCGACCTATTGTTGTTACAGAACATATCTTTGGTCAACTGTCACACTTCTCTGGTCCTCTGGTCCTTCCTCAGCTACTGATTTGCTTTTTAGGAGATAGGGAGATCAGAGCTGTAAAGGGCACATTCAAAATGCGGGTGTGCAATGACATAATTATGTTGTCCATTTTGATCCCTATTCCTTTCTTCAGATTCTTAGCACTCAGGTTTTTATTTTGTTTTGTTTTTGTTTGACTGCTGAGCATTAATTTCAAGTCTTCATAGATTCAAATTCAGATCTTGTTCCAGAGCCAATCGTATAGATAATGAATGTTCCTTTTTCCCCCACATGCATTACATTTGTCAACACTGAATTTCATATTGTTTTATCCACAAAGTCCTGCAAATTCTTTCCTGTTGCCTCTAGCCTTACTAACATAATAGCATTATCTTTATAATTAACTTTATCATTTTAAATAATAATTCTGAACCTATCAAAATCCCCAAGCCCACACAGTATTAAAGGCATTCAGTATTTCCATGACAGCTATGCATGTACGCTTAACATACACAATGCTAACTTCCAAGAAAAACTCATGCATCAAAAATAACTTGAGGGAACTGCTTGATATTATTTTAATATTACAAATCCAGATGTTGCACACCTCCCCTAGAAGACTGCAGAAAAACAAAGAACCAAGTGGATAAGATAAAAAATACAAAGAGATTACACAAAACAAAGTTACCATGAGACAAATAAGCTACAGACCCTATTTGAATTCCAGCCTATCTATACGATGAAATCATTGCATCTTTGTTACTCTGAACATACTGTATCATGATCCTAGTCTACTGCATCCATTTCCCTCCCCTGGGACACAGAAGTTAAGCCTAAGTGGCTCTAAGGACGGATACTGCTGGGGAACAATGGACTAAATAAAGCCTAAGTAAATGAGGCTGATCAGGCACGACTGCACGTTAGCAGAGCCTGGCCCATTAGCAAGCTACCAACAACAGAATAAAGCAGCTAGGCAGAAAGGATACAATAGTAGAAATGGATAAAGGGTCAGCACCTTATTGGAAGTGCCTTCTCCCCTGTGACACATAGGTTGTGGCAAGAGTGGAAATGTAACTATTTCTACTTTACTGTAATCTCCCTCTGCGAGGAAAATGCTATCCACCAAAACACAAAATGTTCCTAAATGGGGAAAAAGAAGCTGAAGTGAGAGGCAACATGTACAGGCTACGCTTTCTCTAGTGACTTGAACTTCTTGTGCTACTTAAGCAAGAGTGATACTGTGTTAGAATTTTACACAAGTAGTGTCACTGTAAACATTATTCTTAATTACACAATGAGCTATCATTAGGAATGACCACACCAAGCCAAGTTTGGGAGGTAAAAAATGTGTGTGCATGCACTTTAAAGCTTCAGAAAGAAGCTTTGAAGAGACACCGCATGTCCTACTACTTCATTTTAATAAATCAGAAAGTTCTCATTCCAGCCTTATCCGTCTCCCCAGGTATGGCGTCCAACAAAAAGATGTCAAGAACTTAAAAGTTCAGTACGCCTTTACAATAACGTTGCTATTTTTTGATGTAGAGCTCAGCCAGTGAAGAGTGGAATGCATCACGTGTAAATTCTGGAAATCTGCAATGCTCCCTGTGCCACTTCACCCATTAACCCATTGGCCTTGCAAGTACAATTTCCCTGTGCAAAAACACACAAGATGTTGAAGATAAGTTTTCTGAGTCACATTTTCTAGCACCTGTTTTTTACCTTAGATTTATCCTCAAATTCAGCCCTAATTTAATCCATGTCTGTCCTGAATTTAAAAAAAAAAAAAAAATTCTTGACTGTATTGCATTAAATACATCAGATGCCACCATCAAAAACCTGTGTGCTGTTTTTATTTGTTGGGAAGCAATATAAGATATGTTGGGTATGATGTGCAGCTATTGCTTGCAGAGCCATTAGCCCACATGCTTCTTTAAATTAGAGAAGCCAACAGACTTATGCAACAGTTCTGTGTGGGCAGTATCTGCTTCATACCCATCAAGTTAATGTATCACTGCCCTTGCATAACTCACGGTAGCACCGAAATCATTGTTCTTTCCGTGTTTTAGATCACTGCTGCTTAACAATGCTCTCTGGGGGCTTGCAGATTTTAGCCTGAAGAAGGCCACTAGTCTTTCCTTATTGTAAGACTATTAATAGCCTGGGCACTGAACACTTTGACCACCTGGGATTCAAAGGTGTATTTTAAATGAAAAGCTTTTTGAGTTGCTCACTTGTTTCACATGAAAATATTCAATAAACAAGTTATTCTACAAGAAGTGAAATAAGTGAAGACTTGTGCCCTCTGCTTCTATCTATCCTCCATAACAGCCCCAATCCCATCATTTCTTCCAGGCAAGACAACTGCATTTGTGATATCTAGGTCAGACTTAAATGTGTGATGATAGGAGAATCAGGACACAGGCTATTTGGGTAAATAGTGCTGCCAAACAGATGACAGTTTTGCCCACCTTTTCTCAAGTGGGGGATTAATTCATATACCCTTTCTTCCCATTTTCACAACACTTAAGAGCATAATTATCTTCGAGACTTCTACCCCCTTCAAATTCAGTTTAATTGGGATGAAGGATTCAAAAGTTATTGCTGTGTGGTCTATCCATCTCCACTGTACACCTTATTTGCGTAAAGAAACGGGTCAAAAAGCAAAACAAATCTAATGTAATGTTGGAAAACACACAAGCATTCAGCACACCCAAAAATTTAGTATCAATACACCCCGCCCGTCTTTAAATACACACCAAAACATACCGTTTTTTCCTCATTTTCAAATGCTTCTCTTGCTTCTTCATAGCTACAGATTTCTTCTCTGCATTCATGTTCTATGTCACCTTGCTTTAATTCTTCCAAAAACGTGTTGGCTCTCGGGTATCTTTTTAACACAGAATTGGCTTTGTCCTCTGTTAAGAACACTGAATAAGAGGAAAGACAACAAAGGTCACTTCTAAAATAGGTATCCAAAACCTCATGCTAAAACTGCTCAAAGAAAATGTGTTTTTGAGAAATAAAGAGCTTTTTCAAAGTCATCCCCTTTATTTAATACGATAAAAGGCTTTTCCTAGGTTTTATTCACTATTGTAAGTAGCTGGGCCTACAATTTCAGTAGTTATTGCTATAATGTCATAAATGTGATGGACCTCAATTCAGCATCACAGTCATGTATGCTTAAACAAGATTGAAGCCAGTGCCTAAAAAGGGTGCTCAGAAGAGACAGGCACATGCTCAGCTCAAGCAACTTCTTAAACTAAGATGACACAGAACAAACAAATCCTGCTTGTGAACACCCAAGAAGATATTTGCAACTGCCTGAGGGCATCACAGCCAGAATGCTCTGAAGTTTTTGATATAAATATTTATGAATATTACCCAGAATCATATACACCAGAACAGCTGCATTTATTAAAGTTTAAGTCTGTAAGTTTTCTTAAGCAACTTCAAAGCAGACTTGCTCCCTTCACTCCAGAAATGTCAACCCTGAAATAGTGACTCTTCTGGGGATGTGGGGGGAAGTAGCATCTTTTTAGTTTCTTGAATCATACACAAAACCTCACCTTATTTGACGAATCAAATAAAACAACTCCAAAAGGCAACCAACATTCTGACACAGATATGCTTTATTTGCTGTCCTTGGTCTTCTGTTCAAAGAAGAGAGCTAGAAGCAGCCTCTTTTATTCTGATGTTCCAGCTTTCCCTCAAACTCCCTGACCAAATGATTTTTACAGTAACATGCAGCAACTGGAGCACTCCAAAATCCAGCAGACTGAATTACCCGGGAGGTACATCTGCAGTGAATGATACAGAAATCCTCCAGGTATTTCAGGTCACGAAGCAAGAACATCATGTCAGTGCAACACTGTTCTTGGGCTCTCACTGCCAGCAAGGGGGCTAATTATTCAATGCGCTGCCACACCAATACACCCATACCACTTTCCTGACTTATGCAATCATTTCTGCATTGGTTCACTTACAGCTACTCTGGGACCACCGATACACTACGAAGACAAACAAACACTGTCTGGTGAAGGACAAAGGCCGACTGGTTTAAGCAATGATTTATCTATAATTTTAATGAATCAGTTGCTGTTTTTTTTTTTCTTAATCATCTGATTTTGAATTTTAAAAAAGGATGGCAGCAAGTCTACAAAGATGGTCATTATACTTTTGCTTTCTCGTAAGATAGATGGGGTGGCATTTTTCAGCAATGAGGCTACTACCGTAATTAGGCTGATCTACTTTAATTTCATTTTGTTTAGTCTCTGTGGTATACTTTGTTAAAAATCACTATACAGTCATCTTCCGTTTGCAAAGGAAGATTTGAAGATTAAATTCCAAACACCAGTCACTCCTATACTTTCACAGTTGAATACATGTGGTACGTACATGCACCACGCAAATTACACTATTCATGATGTTGCCAGAGGTTCAGTGCATACAACTCTACAACTGCATCTATTGCAATTTTGGTCTTCTACAACACCACAGGTGAGCACATGGGCATCTCCTATGGTGTAAGTTCACTGACTAAATAACATAATATTCAAAAATCTCTTCAAAAAGGAAAGAAAAAAAAGGATGGCTTCTTTCCATTTCCCACACAATTCTCTTGCCTCCCCTTCAGGCCTGAAGAACTTGGTTTCTTCCAACATGGCTCAGGGATCACCTAAACGTGATGAGATGAAAGACTTGTCCACATCAGGAAGCTAGCACAGAACCACGCATGGGGTGGACTGCCAGTGTTCTATCCTCCTGTAGGCATTCCTGTGGGTAAGTGGAACAAGCTACAGCCCAGACTCTCTTAAGAGTGTCCATATGTGGAGCCACCGAAGAGTAGATAATACAGTATAAATCAAGTTTCCCTTCCTTCAGCAGATAAAACCTAGGGAATTTCATTTCACAGCTGGAATCTGTCCCTGAAAACAGCAATGAGACAAACTACAACAGCTTTGTACTGGATGCAGAGGGAAAAGAAATAAAGAGGAAAATGCAGGTAGCTGAAAATACCCTGGTTTAAAGCTTCTGGCTCTCAGAAACAATATACAAATCTTTGTTTCGGCATGCACTTTCCAATTTACCAAAGAAACAAACTGAGAATGAAGGTTTAAAAGCTGGTATGTTATGTAATATTGCGTTTGATACACATTGGGATGACTTTCTAGGTAATAGTTTAGTTTTCCAAAAAGAGCTAAGCATACATTTCTGCTTCAAAATGCATTGACAAAGCACAGCAAGGCATTAAAATAATTCAATATGCAAGAATGGCCAATATATGACTATCTAAAAAAACCCAACTTTTTTATTTAGCAATTCATATTCAGAAAGTGTCTCTCTTCTTTCACAATACAGTACAGAAAATGCATACATCACAGAGACAAAAAAGCTCACTGAGGAAAATAAACCACACTCCATATTAATTCTGAATGTATCTGACAAATAATGATCTATAATTAGTCCAGACCAGGAATGGCTTTTGATCCTGCAAGGCTAGAAAAAATGAAGTATATTAATTTGTTTGTTTTGATTTGACATTTTTAAAGCTCTGCACGCTCCTAGTGACTTTAAATCCTGTTGAGAAGTCAATACAAATGTAGCAAGGAAACATAAAAACATACACTGATCAAAGCAATCTTGATGGAGATACTGATTGAAACACAGTGATTTAATGAGAACCAGCCATTGCTTGATGAATCCTATAAAAAGAGATAATGGAACCATATTGCAAAAACCACTTTGACTTCTTAGTATTCCAGGACAATCACCATGTAGACATTCAGTTATAATTGCATAGGAGTGTGTAAAAAAACCACTTTGGGTTGGATGCCCACCTAGCCAAGCTACAGCATGGCTGAATTCACTGCAGCTGTTACCATGGAGCTGAAGATGATCAGGGAAGAATGGCATGTGGCAAGAATAAAGTAATGAAGCAAGATAAAACTTAATTTTTCACTTCGTTAAGGACATTAACTAGCAAATACAAGATAAAGGAAAAATCAAAACTATGATTTTGGCATTATGTAAGATAGACACAGAAACAAAAAAATCTAAAGTTTCTTCCTCTCCCTCAATTTTTGTAGAATATAGATGAAGATATACAACTGCCAAATCTAATGCATTGGAATACATGTTTATTTCTTCAAACATGCTTGTGCTCTGTGTGTAACTGTAATACTTGGCTTTTAGCAAGTTTTTATGCATCAGAAAACTACAAAAAAACCATTCCAAAGTCTTAGTTTGACTTACTATTATTGAAGAGAGTAATACAGTCAGATCAATCTATTATACATTCTCAGAAAAACCTGTGTGCTATCATAACAGTGAATAGATACTCTAGCAACGTGAAATTAAATCAGAATCAGAAAGAGACAGGCAAGGACACGAGAGGATAAATACGTCTCAGCCTGCCAGCTGAAGCTGTCACAGGCAAAGAAAATAGGGTTCAGGTCTTTAGTGATACAAGGAACAGAGAGCAGCAGCGTGGGAAAAGTATTCTGGGACACAAAAGTGTTGCCGAAGCAAAGCCCAGGGCATCCAGGACACCAAAACCAGCTCTATTGAGACCATTATTGAGGCTTCCTTTTTCTGATTCCTTACCGACACCCAAGCAGATTAAAACCACCATCAAATACCAGAAATAAACATTTAATTTTAAATTCAATGCTGCAGCTACTGATAAATTGAGTATTTCTGTAGGTGACCTTAACAAAACTACTTGGTTTGCACAGGGCATAAGGGAGAAAAATGCTTTGAGCATTTACATATAAAGCTTAAAAGTGACTTCTGGTCTGAGATTCTGGAGTTACTGGGAGAAGCTTAGGAAAAGTTAAACTAAAGTACGCAAAGCTGGAAATTCAGCTCTGTGGTCTTCACTCTGCAGCCAGCTTTCAAAGATCCACAAATGAGTTTGTGATGATTATTATGGTCTGCATATAATATCCCTGTCAGAACAGTAGTATGATTCCAGTTCAGTTTAGTCTGGGCAAAGATCTGCATCATCTGTAACACCAAAATCAGTTCAATAGTAGAGGACATTTTTTGTGCGAACTGACTGGGATTTTGAGCACAGGACAGTTTTGGGGTGTGTTAATGCCCACTTCATAGGCAATAATAAGGACTGCACACTCATCACTAAGTTAACAAACTTACCACTATCCATGACGATTACTGTCAAGGCAGGGAACTTGCAAATATCAAGTCTGTAACTTAACAAACTTACCACTATCCATGACGATTACTGTCAAGGCAGGGAACTTGCAAATATCAAGTCTGTAAACAAAAGAGGAAACACCCTGTTGAGTTCGTGACTTATGATGAACTTGGAAAACTTTCTCTTGATTCCCAAATATTGTTACAAATATATCAGTGTTGGAAACCCTGTGGTCAAGACTAATCCCTCTTTTGAGTTGTACCACTACTGCATGCAGACTAATTTCAGTAGTATAGGAACACTATCCAAAAAAAAGATAACTTGCGAAATGGTGAATGCTTTAACCTTTTTCAAAGCTTTCCATATTTAGAATATGCAAAAATACTAATATGAAATAGAAGGTGTGTACCATTTTAAACGAATCTGCAACCTGTTTTACCTAACTGAACTTGAAAGGTATTACATTCTCCACTGTAATTACTTATACCTTATCTAAGACTTAAATTCACTCTGCAGAGATCATCAAGTCAACTCATTATCTTTAGTCTATGGATCAGATTTTTTGAAATCATAATGAACACATGCAAATTCATTCAGAGTCTACTGATTAAAACAGGATGCCTGCAAAAAGTTCAAGGGCAGAACAAGACCTGCAATTTGGCAAAGGAACTTGCAATACATGTGAGGATCCCAACCTGCCCTACAAGAACTTACATGTATTTTATACCTCACCTTGGAAGGAGAACAGACAGGAGATGCTCTCAATCAAGAAAGTGCCTGAAGCTCATTGCACCCACCAGGCAGACAGCCAACAAGAACTGCATCTGAAGGCAGCAACAGTAGTTTGACTGTTTTAAGTTTCTTGGAGTCTTTGTTAGTATGGGAAAAGTTAAGAAAACAAAAGCTTTCAGCAAAGTATGAGAAAGGTGCAGATGTCTAACCAAGTTGGTAGAACACCACGAGGTTAAAGTTTTTTTTAATAATAAATTACCTACTCCTAAAGGTTAGCATTAGTTCTACTTCAGAGGCCAGGTTACACATCAACATATCATACCATACTAATGTCCTCACTCTCCATAAAACCAAAACCTCGTAAGCAAACCTCTCCGTAAAAAAGTCAGAACTATGCACAAAGGTTGGCCATAGCTGCTGTAATAAACAAAGAGGGAAAGTTAAGACTTCCAGCATGGCCCATCCAACACTATAATTTGTCATGCAAGAGCAGACTGCAGTACTTGTAAGGACGGCTGCTGAAGTGAATGGAGCTCTATAAAGACATCCCAGTCTGCTAACAAAATTGTAGGATTGGGACTACAAGACATGTGGGATGGAGGAGTAAACTGATTTTAAAGCAAGTTCATCAAATCTCTGTAAAGACAAATAAATGTGAATAAACAACAGACATTAAAGCACTTTTAAATCCCACCACCAGAGTGTTCAGCTTTTCATTACTAAGTACTGCAGGGTAACAGAAGCAGAGGGCTTAAAAAATTCTTCAGAATATATATAACCTCTTTTAATAGCCTGAATTTTTCTTAGCAGACTACTCTACGCAAAGACAAAACCGCCTTTGCCACTTGCTTCTTGAATAAAATTAAAATTAGCGTAGCTTTCTAGGTAGTCACATCGTTACAACCCAAGTATCTGTGCTGAAGAAATTGCCAAGCTTTTAATAACAAACAGGTCACAAAAAAATTTGGCAACTAGTGTAGCTATTCTCTTCATCTGTTACATCATGAGTTTCTTTTGCCATTTATTATCCTCCAGTTTCAGGTGGCTGCTTTTGCAACAGCCCCACAAGTCAGATTCACAGCAAGAGAAGAGCAAGACCAAATGAGTGCTCATTCACTCTGTTGAGCCGCAGTAACACAGTGCATGAAATGCACCTTGCCAGGCTTCCCCTCTCTAATGGGGACATTTTTCTGCATTAAATTTCAGTTAGTCTTTAATATTTCACCCTTTTAACAAATAACATGGGTGTGGATTTCAACTGCATTAAAAAAAAAGAGTAAAACGCGCACCCACGTCCATGCTCACTGAGTCACAACTAGATGGCTCTGCCTACTGGGAACTGTGGTGGAAACAAGGGGACCAACATGCTTCTCCCCTGATAATGGAATGTTTTCCACCAGGAGCAGAGCACGACACTGCCAAGGCACACAGTGCTGCCTTGGCACCTGGTAGTAGGAGCTTGCTACATCATCATCTTTAGGAACGAACATCAGAATACTGACATACACAGATTGGGAAATTGGGGAAAACGTGTGGAGGATAAGGAAAAAAGAACACAAAAGAAAAAACACCTTTTATTTTCTTCAGTGGAAATTGACACAAGTATATTATGAGCTAGTGATAAAATAAAGATTTGCTGAATTGGCAGCAAAACACAAATTACGTTTCTTTTCACCCTTCCTTCATTACAAAAGGAACCAGTGTGCCCTTGTCTAGGAAATATCAAATACAGCTTTCCAGAGATCGCGGTGCAGAAACTTTCCTTCAACAATCTACATTAGATTCTCACAGCAATTACAAGTATTTAGAGCTCCCTGGAATTAATTATGTCCATTTTCCTAAAAATATGTCTCTCATGCTCCCTTGCCTTCCCTCTCCATATCTCCCCAAACTTCTTCATTTCCAAGCTGCCAGAAAACATGGCTAGTTTTTTTTTTTTGACACCAAATGACACCCAAACACCCGCTGGGCAAGAAGCTGATTGAGGACACAGGCAATGGTTGCCCTGCCACTACATGGACATTACACTCACAGAACAGACTCTCCCACCGCAGAGGAACCGCTTGGGTCTTTGCCCTCTACTTGACTGCCCCTTCCCCTAAAGGGAAGGAGCTTAATTATATTTTTGGTCCTCTACTCTCTAACAGTCTCGGTTCAAATTGACTAAACAGTTCAAAGGTTGTTTGGAAGAAGGGATCGAACACAGACAAGAACATAAATGTTTTTTACCTTCATAAACCAGCTAATGAAAGTGAAGAGGCCTGGCAACACTACAGGAACATCTTGACTTGCTACTGACTCATTTATTCTTCTACCCAACTCTTTATTTAGTTTCCTGCCTTTAAGTCTTCATGAACCTTACTGAAGGATAAGATGGTCCTATGGTGTCAGAGCAATGTTTTTCATATACATATACAAATGCAAGAACAAAAAAATCCCCCACAGATAGTATCTTACTAGTAACACCAATGTTTATTTTTTCAGGAATCCCTCTTCCAACCATCTGCTATATATTATCCCCCTCCACACCCTCCAAGAGGTTATATCACCTTCGGCTTGCTTGTGTAAAAAGTGACAACAGGGTGGACAGCATGGATATCACTATAGCCAAGCAGAGTGTCAAATTCTGAGTTCAACAGCAAGCTGATGCACCTGACCAAAAAGCGACCTTTTCTGACTGCCTACTTGGCTGTCAGTATAATGGTAAAAAACAAAACAAAACTAAAACAATCAACCATCCACTTCTAGTAGAAAATATAATGACTCAATGGGAAATACAACGAGTTTTAAAGCATATGAGACAGCAAAGGAGACATAGCAACAAGGCCCATGCTATTTACCAGCAGTACTGCACTCACCACCAAAGGGCTGTAGGATCTTACTGAGGAGAAACATTTTGCATGAAAGTTTAAGAAACTAATATTGAAGTAACAAACCAAGCTGTACATTTCTTTTCACAACTAACCTAAATATTTTTTCTTCAATCCTGAAAGTGCCCAAACCCTGTATACACTATGTATAAGCACAAAGCATAGCATATTTTTATACACATTTCCCAAGCTGGTAACCATATTCTAGCAGTGCAGTGTATCCCTTAAATTGGGAGGCTAACTAATTTCGGCATTAGAAATTGTTGGCTCAAGACAATATTTCTGCAAGATTTTGTTGCATTTGTTAAGATAACCATAATCTGTTAGCAGGTTCATCTTTTCTGGCTACATTTCCTGACTACAAGTTTAATGGAAACTTGTGTGCAGCATGTACCATTAAAGGACAGAAGATCTGATGGAGGGCACACAAGTCCAAACTGCCTTCACCATTCTCACTCACTGACTGTCACGTATTCTAAGAAGAAACAACACTGAGAACAAAGCACGTCCTTAGGGAAGGAATTACAAAGAGAAGGGAAAATAAGGATAACTTAGAGCAGCAGCAGTATTTTCCCTCACTCAGTTTCTCACTTGCTGCATTAACAGGGTCTTTGACCACTGCAAGGCCAGCACGTTTCTCTCACAACCAGGGAGGGATGCACATTATGGTACCCAGGTAGGGAAGAGGGAAGTGGCTTTTTTCATTCTGCAATACAACTCTAACAGGGGATACAGCTGTTAATTTTAGTTCTGTAATCTGTACAATTAATGAGACTACTGGGACGCAATTTACAACCAGATGGTATACAATTTTTTAAAAATTATAAATATTTAGGTACTTCGGGAGCTTTTTATGAAAACAGGTACATTCAAGAGACACTGCTAGCTAAAACATCAGTAGGTGTTCAGTCTAAAAATAAACACCCCTTTTCTAGTCCCCAGCCCCAAACCAGGTGCAATATAACAACTGAAACTCTCCTGCGGGAGGTTTATTTAGAAGAAAAATGAAAACATTAAATAATTACACAGGAAGACAGATGATAATTATCTGACTTCCATTTATTCAAAATGTGTTATGTGCCTACCTAAAAATCCCAGTCCCACCACATCTTTTGGAAAAAAATATTAGAGTGCTACAATTTTACTTATAACAATCTGTTTCAAAATAAGTTTTTCCCCAGGAAAAGTGCACACAAGGATTTACGTGGTTTCAAACACTGGAGAAATATATTGATTTTTCTCTGAACAGAGAGTCCACAGTTTAAGGATATGGAAGAAGCCTGCATCTATTAAGTTTGGTTTGTTTGTAACACCAAGGTTAGCCAGGGAATTTGGGTGGGAATAAAGAGTGATGGAAAACTTTGTAAGCTGCTCTATCAACAAGGATACAAAAAACTTGTCCCACCTGAGACTACACAGGACAAGGATAAGACTGAAATAGAGAACTGAAAAAAAACAACCCTCTCTGCTTGGTAGATGCTATCCAAATACACCATTTAAAACATTATCATTAATTTTGATTACACAGGGACCCGAAACCACAGACCAGATCACTAAGAGAAACCTGTACTTAGTGGACTGCCATTACGTCTTAAAACCAATAAAATATATAATCACTCACAGAACTAGCATGTACAAGTACAACTGGAACACCGCCCTGTTAGCAGAGAGAAGGTGATTCCTCGTGACTGCAGCTGGACAGGACTTCAGCTGGCTGAGACTGAACACTAAGCTTCTGCCTTAACTTCATTACCCCTTCTTTCAGTTACTTAGTGGTTTTTGCTGTTTTAAAGCTGCGAAAATATTTGGCTGGTTATTCTCTGGTTACTTCCAGGCTCCTCTGGTTCAAAGGGGGAGTTGCTATAAGCTAAGATATCTCTTCCTTCCTCCCCCCCTTCAAAACCAGACAAGAACAATCTCCTGATACACACGTTTTGGTGAGTAGGACATATGGGAGGAAAAGTAACAACACCCTCCCTTCCGCAAGAGAGAATTTTGGTCGGTTGCATTGTTTTCAGGTGCGTGGGGACCATCTGGGGCAGTTCCTGGGAGGCATAATTGAACACTTACGTAACTATCTGTATTGAAACCAGAATTGCACAAACCCTCAAGAGACCATGCCTTTCTGAGCAGCCTACATAGCGGTACTTCATACACCTCAGTCTTCTGAAGCTACTGTTAAAAGACATTGCTTTAGGTTACACACTATCACTGTGCTTTGGGAATTCAAATTTGGAGTATTTAACTTGATAATTCATTTAAATGTTGATAATAACCAATTCCTCTCCTTTTTCAAGTGGGAATGGTGAACAATTAAATAAAGCTTTCACAGTAGGATGTGTTTTTAGCCTGATTTTTTTTGGAAACAAAACTAATGATATTGTGTTACTTATCCATCCTACTTTCTGCTCCCCCCCCCCAATACCTTTTAACTAAGTGTGAACTGAGATTTCTTCTTCCATGCTACCATAAGTTTTCCACAAAAATCAATGACCAAGAAGAACAGAGAAAACCCATTAATGTTCTCACTGAAGTAAAGAAGGGGTTTACCAATTGCAGCAGTATCTCAGGAAGCATGGCGCCTTTGGAGGCTGTAAATCATTAGCCATTTTCGCTGGCAGAAAGTAGGTACTCAGAAAGCATACACCATGCTCAGGACCAGCCACTGCCTGTACAGACCTTTGCAAGCTGGAAAGTCAAAAAATGTTGAAGAAAATAGGGAAAAATCGCAGCCAGCACATAAGAGGTGTCAGAATATTGTGGTGATTTGGGTTAGCGACCAGGTCACAAGAATAAGCATGTTAGAGAACAGAGAAGAACTCAGATTAATAAAGTAGGAAAGGGCAAAAGGTAACAGAGACAGGAAAACAGCTTCATTATAGCTCTGGTGCTCACTAACCTAATTACCGTTTAAGTGTCAGCTTCCAAGTCAAACTCAAATTGTCAGCTACTTTGATATTATCTATACTCACTTAGGCTTGAATAGCTGGACTCTAACTGAAGCAAGTACAGTGGACGTGAATAATAACCTCTAAGTGCTGTATATTACCTCTATCCATGACTATACTCACATTAGCCGGGAATGCACAGTAAAAGGAGCAGTTGGTGCTGAGGACCCAACATTAACACAACATGCACTTGTTGAGAATTTTACTTTGGGGTAGCTCTAATTTGGTTCCGTGAGCTGAACACTGTGCGGCAATGGGACTGCAGTAGGTATGCTCTTGGACCGTATCTTCTGGTTTACTTTCATCCAAAAGTAATTCAGTCTGAGTGCTTTGAAATGATTCTGCAACACAAACCAAAGCACAGTAGGTGATGACAATTGGGAGTTTTGCTTCCAAAGCACACTCCTAGTCTGAACCAAAATGCTACTGCAAGTACACCCAATGCATACCGTATGACTATGCCCAAACTAGTAAGACGCTGTGAGGAAGGAAGCTCTAGATAAACAATTCCTCAGCAAAGAGCCAAAGGTTGTTATGGGGCAACAGTGAATGTCTGGCAAAACTTCCTGCGGAGCTACAAAATTATTTTGATGAACAAATTGACAAAAACAGGTAACGTGAGGCTCTCCCTCAATCAAGAAAGTAAGTGCCGGGAAGCTAGTTAGGAGGAATACCTCCCAACCAGAACCTGGTGGGGGCATCACCTGAAAATGCCAGGCTTACTTACAGTATCATTTGGAGGAAAAATCAAAAAGCAAACAACAAACACAAAACAAACAAACAAACAAAACCCCAAAGAAACAAAAAACCTCACCACAATGAAAGAGATTTCTGAAGCAGTCTATGTGCTTGTCTCTTGTCTTCAAATGCTGTGTTCTCACTGTGGAAATTAAACACTGCTAATACACAGGATACCACAGGGCCCAATCTAAGAGCTAAAAACCTAAAATATGAGAGTGTTTGCTCAGAAACACCAGAAAAAAAAAGACATATATAGCTAATCTGGGAACGAGGAGACAACTTAGCCACCCCTCACCTCCCTCAAAAAACTCCACAAACAAAAAAGCACATTGCTTCCCCAAGAGTGGAAACTTGCAATTACAGACTACAAAATTAACATCCAGTTTATGATCACCGTTATCAATATTTTCAATAACTCCCTCTCAAAAATCTGTTACCAGCTTCTAAAATAATAAAGCCCACACAAACTCAATACAAAATAAGCCAGGGAAACTACATTATGATCCTTCTGCCTCGCATTTACAGGTGGCTGAAGTTTTAAATAATGTATTCTTATGTTGTACTAGTAAAGTGACAGCTGCTTATTGAATAGCTATCATGTATTTTTTTAAAATTTATCGTAAGAGAAAATAATCAATGGACTTGCTAGCTCTTTTCAAGACAAAAACCACATGGACTGTATCAGAATTGCTGCGGACTGTTTTTATAGCATGTTTTCACTCACAATCTCCCTAAACTAGAAGAAGCTTTGAATGTGCACTTATTTTATTTTCCTCCCCTATTTTGTCCCCCTGTTTTCATACAAATGAAATGTTTACATGTATTTTGTAAATTACGAACAAGCCAACTTTCATTTTGCAGTTCAGACCATCTCCTGATGCCTTACAGACCACAAACTGAGGAACATTACTCAGAAGGTCTCAACTCTAGTTGGAAACTGGATTGTATATGGATTAAAAATTACAAAATTTTCTTTATTTAAAAAACAGAAAAAAAAAGAAAAAAATCCTTCGTGTTTAAATAATCACTGTATAACAAACAAGTCAATTTAGAGAAGGCAGACATTCAGCTGATCTAATCATAACACACAGAGTCTGTCCGGATAAGTTAGTCTCTTGGCTATAAACCTGTGACCAGAGATGAGAAGATAAACACATTACAGCTAACCATTACTTCTCACAACATGAGAAACCCACTGACCTAAGCTGACATAGACGTAAATAAATCAAAGGACCCGAATTTTCACATAGTGCCTAAGTTATGGAACTTGCTACCATAAGATGCTGTTCAGGACAGAAGTAGAAATAGGTTTAAAAAAACAGAAAGGAAATCAATAAACGAGGGAGAGATTTGGTGATTACTGTAACACAATTCTCCAGATGCATCCTCTATCCCATGAAGTTTCCGATCTACTGATAACCAGGACTTGACCAGGGAAGGCTCACTCTGTCCATGCTCTGCTCTAAGACTCTTCCCATAGCATCTCCTGCCAGCTACTGCACAACACACAACGCCAGGCTTAATTTTTGGCTGATCCGGAATAGCAGTTCTTACTTCTCCAAATGGTTAACCATTTACCTTTCAACAATACTAAAATGGCTAACCATTTAGCTTCTAACAACCTTCACATTATTAATTCCCAGTTTAGCATCTTCTACAGTTTGTGGCCAGACATAATTCCCCAAACGTTTCAACCATTTGCTGAAGTTCAGGAGCCAGTTAACCTTACGATTTTAGTGTTTCAGTTTTGCAAAGAAAGTATGTATTATTACATACACACAAAAGACACCACATATACCTTTTATTGGTAACTACCTGGCTATGAAAGGAGGGAAGCAGGCCAGTGCCCAGTATGGAATGAGTAACTATATCCGGTTCCTCTCCAAAGTGGTTTAAAACTGGATTAGGACCAGGAGAGTAAACACCAGCACATAATAGAAATCGAGTTGATAGATGGCAAGTGGTCTCTTTAATGGATCCCACTCACTATCTACAATCTCCCTTTTTTGTTTGGCTCTGGGTCTCCCATCTGCCCCCAAATCAACACATCAAAACATTCAGCATAAGCAGAAAGCAGATTATAACAATACTGTCTGGCTTTTAAAAGCCAGCTTTTTTATGGGTCAGGTAGGGGAGGAAAAAAAAAAAAAGAAAAAAGAAGAAAAAAGAGTACTACGTTTACTTCTGATTATACCCCTCCAGGCATGAGAGAGAAGGGCCAAGCAACAGTACGAGAGCTCAGTCTGTTCATAAGAATATAATTTCATTGCAGGTACAGTGTTTGTCCACTCAGAAAAGGTTACAAGATCAAGGCTAAAAATGAACCACTTTTCCTACTTTGAAACTCTTATAGATACTTTCTTCCCCAACACATCTTAAAAAGCAAAAGTGTGATCCAAATGTCACAAATAATACCTTTATGGATTTTCCAATAACACAAACTGGCTGTACAAAATCCAGCCTCCAACTGTATTAGTCTGTATCCAATATCAAAGTCTCCTCTTTTCACAGAAAAAAGAGACCTGACCATTCTCTACATTTGAAAAGGATTATCCTCAATACACTGAAGTTTCTCTTGAAATTGTTACAATACTGTGAAGGGTAAGGAGCAATAGCTATTTTTTGAAATCGGTTTCCCTCTAAACTACCAATATTTTTCAAGCAGCTATTAAAAAAAAAGAAAACAGAAAGATTCTAGATCTCAGAATGTGCATTTTTTAGCCAAAAGAAACCTGGATAATTTCCCCTTGGCATCTTTGTTTTGCATGCAATAATTTTATAACAAACATAAGCCTACTGCTTCATAAAGTTTATTTTGCTTTTCTATGATGAGGCAAAGGTGAGGCAAATATTCTGCACAGAAATTGCATTTAGCGCTTGTTTGGTAAGCCAATGTCTTATACCTCATTTAATTTAGAAAAATTAGCCAGAAAACAATAAAAAGTAATTTCTTTGTGAAATGCTAAACTAAGCTAGGGAAATGTGCAAACAAAGCCTTCTCTTCCAAATATTTACGCACCGTCAGCATGTTTTAATACGTTTCCACCCTGCCTGTCTTCCCCTGAAGCAAGGCACATATGACAGCATTTCAGAGCATGTTTTAATGGGATTTTCCAGTCAACCAAAAATCAAATTGCACAGAAGTGATGGAAGAGTCATAAATACATATGTCATCTTATTGAATTATATGGTAACTAGGGAAAAGATAATAAGTCACAACTCCTTTACAGATTTTTATGAAGTTTTCTGTCACGCTGGGAAACTGCATAAAGAGAGCACACAGAAAGTTGTACACCACCAGAACCCACAGAACAGCTGCAGTCATACTCCTCGGTAAAACAGAAGGGTAAACAGCCCTACAAACCAGGAAAAAAAAAAAAGAATTTTTAAAATACTGCTACTTCCCTCTCTCACAACACCCACGCCCATCTCCCCTCACATCAGCTTTACCTGAATTTCTAAATACATTAAGATGCACACATTAGGATTGTCTTTTTTACTGCATTACCCTTAATTTTTTCCAAGAAGGATTTGAACAAACCTACACACAAAAGTACTCCAGCTGATTTACATGTTTGGAGTTTAAAAAAACATGATGTTTTGGCTTCAGCCTTGAAGAGGAGTCAAGGAATTTCTCTTCCCTTCCTACCACTGCTACCCACCCTTTACTGGGGATCAGAGCCAGTTCTGTGCTCTGCGCTACAGCTTCGCACCTCTCCCACTGGCCTCCCTCTCCTCCTCTACCCCTCTGCTCTTGAAGACGGCCGCAGCAAGGAAGTATGAACTTCTCAGACTGTATGTGCCACCAAAGCCAACCTATCGGGCAACTAGTTTTGCATCCCTCCTTAGTTACCTTGTAGTCTCAATAACATAGATTACATTTGGTATAATAAGATGGAAATCAAGTATCAATTTTTATTTTAAATGGGTACAATTCTGTAAGAATTACTAGAAATGCAAAAATTGAAAACTTCAACAGTATTTCTTTTCAAAGAGTGTTAACACATTTTTCCTATTTTGAGACTGTTTCCCTTCAGTAAAAGGGCTTTGTGTCTACCTGAGGTTTCCTCATGACCTCTAGTCCAACAATTTTACTCATTGGTCCTTTCCAATCAACTGCTACAGAACAGTAGAAAACCTTAAATTCATGGAAGTTTTCCTAAAGAAAGCACACTAATATAGAGGATGGAGGCATTCTGAACATCGTAACTCGAGAAAAGACTGGAAGACAAATTAACATCTAATTCCAATTTGTCATTTATGAAGAAATAAATACCACAGTAAAGTTTTAAGTCACATCTTATAACTGATCAACCACACAGCATAAATCCACAGGAAACGAAGCTGCATGAGTTCCAGCAGTCACAAAATTACCAGTATCAGGGCATACAAACCAAGAGTTTTCCACGCTTTCCAGCACTGTGAAAACACTAGAGCAGCTCCCAAAACTAAAACAATAATTCTATTGATGCTTTCCTACTCCTTATGAAGTAATTCAGTACAATACCCATTCTGTCTGTGAGTGGGAAGCAAAAAAAGTATATAACAAAAACAATTCAGAATGATTTTAGCTTTAGAAATCAGTCTTAGAAGATTTAAGGCAAGAAAAATTTTACACATATTGAAGTTCCTAACACTGACATGCCAAATTAATGTGTCAAATTTGTGTGCAGTTAACCATATTCGAAGATATAATTTATCTTAGTTGTGTCAAAAGCATACACAGAATTAAAATAAAGTTAATTCTTGAAAAGTTCATTCACAACTGAAAGATCCTCTACAGGATCTAGCATGTCTAACATTTGTTCTTGGAAGATTTAAAGGGTGTTCCCCCACCCCAAGAAGCTGTATACCTACTCCAGCACCTAGAGAATGTGAAGGAGGAGAAGAGTCTTCTAATGCAAACAAACACATCATTGATATTTTTTAAGTCTGCTAATTGTGTTGTATTCATTTACATATGTAATACATTACAGAAGTCAATGGAGAACCTTCCTAGGTTGCCCATCAGCAGCTGCATCTCCACCTTTTCTATTTCTGGTGTAGATCACTTCACCCACACAAAAAATTCATAGAACCATAGAGCAGCCCAGGTTGGAAGGAACCTCAAAAGACCGGCTGGTCCAACCTTTCACGGGAAAAGGAGCCTAAATGAGGTTATCTAGCAACCTGCCCAATTGCATCTTGAAAACCTCCAGTGATCGGGACTTCACCATGTCCCTGGGGAGGTTGGGCCAGTGAAGAGCTGTTCTCATTGTAAAAAATTTCTTTCTTATATTGAGATGAAAACTTTGATCAAACCTTTGCCAAGAGTTCCTAAAGAATGGTCATAGTGAAAGTGCTTTGATACTTCTATTTTTTTGAGACAACTGCAGATCTGATAAGCTTGTAGTTGGGCACTTCTTTACAGCTCATCTTAAGTGGCCTTTCTGTAAAAGATGAGTGTGTTCACCTTTCTTCCACTTCCTGAGTTTGACCCCAAGATCTATTCACCAGGTTCTTGTCCCTCTTGAGGGACTTCCTTGTATCTTCTCTCTTGAGCAGTTTGCTGCTGTTCTTCAAAGATGTGAGCAGAAAAAAATACCGATATACTGCTGCTTCACTGATAGTTTCAGATTCAGCACTTAAATCAACCCCAGCTAAGGCTGCCGTCTGAGCAGGTAGTCCACCCCCCACAGCCACAGAGTTCCACTCCCTCCCTTGAGTCAATACAAAGGTCCGGCTGGTAGCTCCCAAGGCTGGCCAGCCAGCCAGAGGTAAGCCTTTTGCACGGGTGTGTGTCAGTATGCTTGGTTTAGTCTGACTGGTTTCATTTTAAAACAAATCAGCTCCCTGGTTCAGGTGACTGCACAGCATTAAGAGTGCTAGTGCCATCACAAGGGAAGTCAAAATGCAAAACCTAGCAAGGATGGATGGGAAAAGCAAGAACTCTTGTTTTCAGGCAGCAGGACATGCTTAGATCAGTTAAGCTGCTTACAAAGCCACACACTCGGTTCTCCAGACTAAGCCATGCCTTTATTCTGTTGCTGCCCACAGCTCTGATAACCAACAGTAGCAAACAGAAAATAGTACAGTGAGTTCATTTCATTTCTGATATTCAGAACTGCTCAGCAGTACTGAAATAAAATGTCAAGGACTGTGCTAATTTCAGCTGCCACAGGGGAAATCTATAGGAAGACAGGGAAGAGAGTTAGCTAATAATTCTGCTGTTGAGACCTCTTTCCATCCTTCCCCATAGCCATGAGAACGAAGACTAGGGACAGAAAGATGAACAGAAAGCTGCTTCTCCTCCCAGCTTTATTTAGCAAATAGTTTGAAGAGTAATACTCTGCAAATAAAAGCTGAAGAATACATACAAGGTCGGTAAATAGCACACTGATAAACCTGGAGGTACAGGCAGGTGCAAAAGTTCATGTCTGATGAAGCCACTACTTCTGAATTTTCCTGGTAGCATTCCCATAATGGGAATAGTGCCTCACACTAGCAAGCTAACAAATTCACACTTTTTAAGCCAAAAAGGAATAATTCTTCAATGCCAAGTAGAAAACATTTAGAAATACAGCTAATTATAATAAATATTAGACAGTTTAGACAGTTATATTAGACAGTTAATTTAGTGATAGGGATTTAATGAGGAGTTGCTGTAAAGCGAATCTTGAAACCGGTCCATGGCATTCATTCTTACACTACAGGAAAACAAAGAGCTCAGCAAAACAGGAACATCCAGAACTACAACAACAGGGTATAACGTCTTGGTGTAAACAAAAAATCCCACCTACCCTAGAGTTCTGGCAAACATAGAAGTTCTGCAGTTTCAAGCAACAGAATGAACTACTTCACCAGGATTAAGAAGTTTCCTCCTCCATTACTACCTTTCACACAGTCTGTCTCTGGATTTTAGTATTACTTAATCTGACCACTGTTGGAGTAATCACATTGGTGCAGACTGACCACTACGTTGAAAAACCGAAAGTGTGTTGAGTGGGTGATCTTAAAACATGAGATACCAACTTTCAAGTGTCATTTCAGAAGTGACATGAGAAGGTTGATTCAAATGCTTTAAAAGAAACACTCCACTGAGCAGGTACACAGCACAATGCAATATATAACATGTGAGTGATCTCAAACTTTCAAGATGCAATTGGAGGATAGTCTGTCTCTCTCCCATGTAAAGATATCTACTCTCAAAAAGAAAAAAAAAAATTCACAAAGCAGCATTCTTACTTTGAAAACAGACAACACTTCTTGTGCTACTATATTGCCCAGGAATCTTAGCCCTGGATGCTAATTCCAATATGTTGGGCTGCGCAAAAATGTTTCTTGTTTGATTTTACAAGCGTATTTCTGAACAGATACATAACTTTTATCCAAAGTTAAAGATATTTTACACAATGATTATCTATCATTAAAAATAAGCGATAGCCTGAAATATGCATAAAATAGCTTTCAACAAATATGTTTTCTTAGCAAGCCAAAACACATGGTGTGATTTTAGGTGGTTAGTATGTAATTTCTTTAACTTTCAGTTAAGACAGGCTTTACTTTTGAAATGTAGCTATTTTAATAATGATATTCAGCAACCTTGATTAAAACACAGATCACATGATAATCAGTACCATCAGAACTGTTGGCAACAAGAGAATGGGCTAAGCATGTTTCAGACCTCACAAATGTATATCAAATTTTACTTAACAAGAATCAGTAAACAAAACAAAGGTAAACAAGGAAAAGGCTGGACATTGTCAGATTAGATTTTAAAAGGACAAATAGTTAACGACATCTGAAGTCAAACAAAAATAGCTGGCAGGAGAACACATATTAGACATTAGGTCATTTAATCCACTCCCTTGCCAGTTTTGTATTGTTCTCTATTGCACTTTGCAAGTGCTTTTGTTTATAATGTGGAAGAGGAGAGGAAGCAAGGGATGGGGGGGAAAAAAGTAGATTGTCTTTGGAGGTTGAAGCAAAAAAAACATTAAAGAAACACCAGCCAGAGAAAGACAGCATCCTGGAAACACAGCTGATAGGAATTCATGAAAGAGCAAGATGAAAAGCAACAGAGAAGTTCAGAATTGAGCTGAGAAACTGAAAGCAAAAGCTCTTAACAGGATGGTGCGAGAAAATAAAATTCTTGCCTATAGGAACCTGGTGTCATTTGTTGACTAAATGGGAAGAAATGAAGCATATAAAATTTACGGGATTAATGGAAAAGGGAAGTGGAGGGGCAAAAAGGCTTAGGTTTTTCCCAGAACTCATACTGGGGGTAAGTGGCAGCAACTGCATCTCTTGTTCCCCCACCCATCCACCTGTTTATAAGAGCCAGATAAGGGAAATGATCCATGGTCAAAAGTAAGTCAGCCACATTTTTTTGTCAACCTGATTAATTCTGTGATCCATCTCACCAGATGGATAAGGAAACAGCTACGCTATCACAAGTGAGGGAGGTCACAGGGGTAAGCAGGACAAAATGATGGAAAAGAGGATCACAGGAAAAGGGAGCTGTTTAAAATGACACAGCAAACAAAAATGGTTCACAATACTGTGGTCTAAAATAAGTTAGCACTGTCCTGAAGTGTATTTTATCCTTGCTTTTGCCACAGAATTCCTTCACGACTCTACATAAATTACTTAAAGATGCTGTTTTCAGTGTGGACACTAACTGCATGCATTTTATTTTAGGGGTGCCCTTCCCAAAATCTGAGTGCTTGATTTGCAAAAGCAGCATAGGCTTAGACTAGATATTCAATTTATTTGCATCTGTGCACTTAATATAAACCAGGGCACTGAACTCAATACCCTGAAAAAAAAGTATCAGATCCTATCTGGACCAGATTTGGTCTCCATAGTTTTATCTTTCATTCTTCATGTGGAGCGGGGAGATGATTATTTCCTTGTCTTGGGAGAGTTTTGACAATTAAGGGGGGATTTGTCGCGTACTGATATATTAAGGTGATAAGCACAATAGAAGACACAAGGAAATTTGTAATTCCGTAGTCAAAGGAGAATTTGAACGCAGATTTGAATAACGTTCAGAAAATAAGTCTTGACGTCACACGACCAAAGTAATGAGGATAAGACCAAAATACTTCATCTCTTTAATACCTTTGATATAACAGGATTTTTTATGCAACAAACAATATGTTATTACTTAATAAAAAACTGTAGTTCAATCTAGATGTGCAAAGAGGTTGAATTAAAGCTAACTAAAAGACTTAGTTCTCCTCTTCTTCATTCATGAGTGCTTCTGGAAATGACAATATTAGTATAGCTAACTTAACTGTGTGTAACTACCCACTTCTAACAAAGGAAAACTGATGCCACCATGTTATAATCTCAAAGCCTATGTGTGTTATAACCAGACGCAATGCTTTGCTGTTTGAACTGATACATTATCCTGAGCATTAGTTGGATGCAAATCTCTGGATGAACTTGTGTGAGAAAGGGATAATCCATGTTTTGCATGGGGATTTCCTGATGTTTGCTAATTCCAAGAAAATGGAGATATTCAGGAATTCCTAATCTGTTCTGGAAAATAAACTTTTCTTGTCTAAAAGAGGTTGAAGTGAGATGGCTGAACAGATGAGTAAAAAGTCTCACTCCTCTGTTTCCATGCAGTACTCACACACAGAAATTCCTCATCCCCTCTTCTCTGGCTTCTAACGTCACTTGCCTAGTCCAGCAAGAACTACTCTTGCAAACTCACCCTTACTGGATATGTCTACTCAGACTGCTAGTCACCTCTTACACTTGTAAACCTCCCCCACAACTGCTTTATCAATGGCACTCCCTCTGTTCAACACAAGACCCAGAATGCGCAACATCAGAGTTGCACAATTCCTTTGCACAGGTGTTTGCGTGCCTATGTGTATACATACACATATATACACAAAAAAACAGTGCTTTTACATACATACCTATTGATTTATATATATAAAAATAAACTTTTTCCCTCCCCTACCACACATCTTTTCTTGAGCTAGCATAAGCATCCCTATGGCAGCGTAGAGAACCAGACATGAGTACTAACTTGGTTAATCAGAAAAAACATTTAAAAGGTTAGCGTGAACCTGTGGGTAATACTCCATGCTCCTTCACCCACTGCTGTATAAACAATGGTGCCAGCATGGGGAGAAGATGGTAAAGAAAGCAGCAACAAGCAGCAAGGCTGTAGAAAAAGCATGACTAGTGTTTTTTTTTTTTCCCAGTGACAGTGCCAGCCTATAGTAATAATAACTTTAAGGTGTTGATATTAATCTAGAACACCAACATCTGCACAACTGTCCCTCTTCTCTCCCCAGACTTATCTATGATAATGGGGCAATGAAAACTTGAGATTCTTTCAAGTGTCTTAATTTGCTTATAGTCTTCTTCCCTTTACTCACTGGCTCCATTCCTCTCCATTTTGTTCCCAACAAGCCTAGCCACTGCTTGCTCTTCCACCCCTCAACCAATGCAACGCTCAATCCCAGTTTCAACTGTGATAACACTGAGGCTCCCTGCCCCCCTTCTGTCTCCTGTGGATATGAATAAATTGTTCCCTTGCCAGTGTTAGCAGACCCCTGGAGAATCAGGCTCATAGCCTCAATACACCTACCCATACTCAGCAGCTTAAAAGCTGCAGTGACTGCCCTGGGTACTGCGGATCTAATACAGAGGGAATCCGGGTGACCCTGCTAAAAGTGAAAAAAGTTTTAACAGGAATAGGAAAGCTTCAGATGGTTGTGGTTTTATTTTGTGGTTTAGTCTTGGTGGTGGTGTTTTTTTAAAACTTACGAGAAAAATTTAATAGCAGCCTATTTTGGAGGCAACCATTAACCTCTTTCAAAAAAGAAAGTCTGCAGGATTTTTCCTTTGTTAAATACAGTCAAAAGACTTTCTTCCCTGGCTTAACTGGAAACGGCAAAAACCCCTTGAGAGAACTTTTCCGGGCGGCTCCGCCAGCGCCAGCAGCCGCCGGCCCACCCGCCGGAGCCCGGCAAGGGGAGCAGGGCGGCCGGCTACGTTTCACCCTTTCTCCCCTCCGAGGGCGGCCCCGTCGCGCCGCCCGGCGCACCCCCACGGGACCCCCGCCCCAAGCACACCGGCCGGGCAGCACCAAAGCGCCGCGCACCGTACCCGCCCGCTCACCCCCGGGGCCCCGCCGGGCCCCTCACAGGCGGCCCCGCTCCGAGCAGCCCCTTCCCCTCCCCGCGGACCCCTGCCCCGCTCGGGGCGGGGCAGCGCCTCTGCCTGTGGGTGCCCCCACAGGTAGTTGAGCGGGCACCGCCCGCCCGCCAGCCCCGGACCCTCCCTCACAGCGCGGCTGCCCGCTCCGCTCCCGGGACGCCCCGGCCCGGCCCGCTCCGCTCTCCGCCACTGGCCGCGCTGCGCCCCTCCGCCCGGCCTGGCCCGCGGGACGGGGCAGGAGGCGCCGACCGCCCGCGCGGCTCCGCACTCACCGTCGCCGCCCGAGGCGGGGATCCGCCGGCAGACGGTGTGCGGGCGGCGGAGGTGGCCGAATGCTGGCCGGTGCCGCCGCCCCGCTCGCTGCCCCCGAACTCCCTGGTGCGCGCCCCGCGGAGCCGGAGACGCCGCCGCGCATGCGCCGCGGGCGGCTCCCCGTGCCGGCCGCCAGGGGCCGCGAGCGCAGGGAGGCCGCGAGGCGGGGCAAGCCACGGGGTGAGCCGCGGCCGCCGTCCGTTCTCCCGCTGCCCCTTTCCTGCCCGGTGCCTGCAGCCCAGGCTCTCTTCCGAGCTGGCCGAGGGGTCAGCGGCCCCGGAGGGCGGGCGCGGGCCCCCTCCCTGGTGCAGAGTGATCCTTCCCGCCGCCCCCCGGGGGCCTCCCCTCTGCCGTGCCCCGGGGCCGAAGAGGCCCCGTTAACGGTCGGAAACGCGGGCTCGGCGGCGGTTGCCTCTGCGCTGCCCGGCCGAAACGCCCCCCAGGCGTTTCCAATCCTAAAGTTTATATCAGTTTGTCTGTATGATACACGCAGCCTTTTCTTGTGGTAGGGAAGTCACTTTTTTTCCCCGCCCCCCGCCCCCGGCGATTGTGCCCTGTGATGGAGAGCTAAAATGACACCAAAAGTTACGATTTTCCCCCTCACTGTGTCCCCAAGGCCGGCTGTGTGGGGTGGAGGCTCTTGCTTCCCAGAGGTCTGGGCCTTTGGGCGCGCTCGATCTCACCTCCCGGTAGATGCGTTTCAGGAACCCTAAGACCCTAACGTTCCACATAAAAAATTAAGGGTGGTGTGGGTTGGGTTTTTTTTTGTGCTGCCCAGAATTGGCTCTAACTAACTTTTGGTCCTTAATATGAAACCGAAGGGTATGTTAGCGTAAGGTTTTTGGTTTGTGTCTAGTACCTTCATTTTTGTCTCTGTGATTTTTAATGTATGCGTAGAGAAAGAGGATAAAGCTGGTCAGAAAATTCACAGCAGATTAATGGCCCCTACCTGACTACAAAGGTGCTGTTCTCAGTGGTGCCGTGGCCTGGTTATAAATGACTTGGAAACGATTCACAAAAATAACAGCTTGGCTTGCCAGAAGAAAGATTGAGGTCTAAATGGTGTGGAGCATAAAATACCATTTATTCTGTTAAAACGGACGTCAAGTTCCCTATAAATATGCAGTGTTTTTTGAAGTTTACATTGCTGCTGCCTTCATATTCAATGCTCTGTGGCTTCAATTTTTAGTGGATTACTATGCTGTATACCAGTAGTTTCTACCTTAATTTTATATTAACAGACAACTGGCAATCAGCAGAAAAAGGAATGAGGTAATAGTACAGTCACATAGACATTTAGGGGAGAGAAAGATGAGACACAGTTTGCAATAGTTCAGACATGTCTCAGCTTCTTTAATGGATCTTGACCTATAATTAAAAGTTAATGCTTTCATATATGTCAACTGAGACCTGACACTGAGACCATCAGGATTTAAACAAAAGAAATTACATTAATGTGTCTGACAGTACTTTGACAGAATTATCTAGAAACTCAAATCCCTTGAATCAATGGGAGACAAAATACTGCTGCTTTTTGAAAGTTCACTGAGGCCCTGACAACAAATGGTCATCAGTAAGTCCCATATAAATTTCATATGTAGCTGAATCAGTCAGGGTCACAATCAAATTTAAGGTGAAAGAAAAAGATAAGGTGATTGATAGTGGTTAATATTAGTATTATATGCAATACACCTTTCGTAGTTCTCAGTTTGCTCAGTTTCTGAATCTTCAGTACCCTCCGCTAGTGTCTAGTATGGGCTCTTCTAAACAAAAGACTTCACAGAGGAGAGTTTTTCCTGTGTGTTATTGAACTGATAGTCAAAAATACTCTGCAGAATTAATTCCAGTCGGATATTAAAAAGTATTTCAATAAAACCTTCAATCTTATCCATTCATTTATGTCTGTGAAAGACAAAATCTGTATCAAAGAAGAATGGTCCAGCTAAACAGAAAATTTAACATTGTCTACATAATTAGATTTTTATTTTTATAAAGGATTGATTTTTATAAACTCAAGACTACAGGTCAAAAATCAAAGTGGGTTTTGAAAATTATAAAATTGGGTTATGTTCTCTGTAATACAACACCATTAGCAGTGTAATACTTACAATTGAAATGCTGAGAAGGCAAGGAGAGGCACACTGTACAAGCAAAGACTGGGTATAGAAGAAAGGGAGAATATCCTGAATAATTTTCATGTTTCATTTTTGTATTACATTTGTCACAGTAGGTTGTGTATTTAGCAACATGGGTTCTTATATGCTTATGATGGTTTTTTACCTTTTCCACATGGAAAAGTTGTAAACTCATTTGATCTCTTGAGAATTATCATGTCTCTTGAGAATTATCACCTTTGTAAGCAGCATATACTTTCAGCCGTCTGCAAAGACAAAAGGTGTTGAGTCATTTCTAAACTGTAGCAATCCTTGGTTGCTAAAATAACCTTGGGAGGTATGAGCAATTTTCATAAATGACAACAATCACCAGGCATTTTAGTTTCTCCTGAACACTGACCTACACTGAGATGGTTTCATTACTGGAAGAACATATGATTTTTTTAAAGTTACTTTAAGTTGTTTCAGTTGCCCCTTGTTTCTAGCCAAAGTAGTAAAACGTTTGCCAGTAAAACGTTTGAACAGAGACATGTTAAGGACTGCCCAAGTAGCATGGCAAAAAACATATGATTTTCAAATGCCGAGTCTGATGTTTCAAGGAATGTTTAATTTTTGCTGATAGCAATTCAAAACCGAAGGTGAAAATGTGAAATTTTATATGCAGTATTGACAGACTTTTAGCTCAATTTCTTTTTTCCAAAAGAGAAGTTTCCCTTTTTGCATCCAATAACAGCTGCATAAGTGAGAAAAACACTATTATTGCTTATGTTGATAATACTTTTTAGGATTAGAAAAGCATCTTCAGTGCTATGAAGAAGGAATTCAGAGAAGACAAATACATTTAGAACAAAAGGTACGTTTTAAATTATTGGGATTGTAATTGCTTTTGAAATACAGATAACTTTATATTCTATTTACAGTTTGGTCTGAATAATCAGAACCTCTATTCTGGATTGTAGACACATAATTCACTAATCTAATGATTTATTTATTTTCTAAAATGAAACTGTATTTTGTAATTCAATATACAGATACCGATTAGGTTTAAACACAATAAAAATTGCGTTTTATGACTCAGCTGCAACTTTAAAAATATTTTTACTAAATAATGATGGGAAAGGTACAAGTTTTAGAAACTGTCTATATCTTAGACTAGAATATTCTTCAGCATAATGGCCTCAAGTTTGTACTAAAATAATACCACTTGGAATTTCCATGGCATGAACAAAAAATCGTGGCAAGCTCCATTAGGTTGCCTGAGAGTAAGTTGCCTTCCTTGGGATGGTCTCATCTGACCTTTTGCATTTTCTTGTAGGTGGTTGGGACCAATTTTCATGTAAAAGGCTGAATTTCTCTTCCTGCCTGCCACAGCCTAATGCAGATATTTGCGATGCTATTGTCCCTGCTGGTAAGTGAGAGTGGGAATATCTGGTGGCTCCTTCTGGCCCTCTCACAAGACAGCAGCAGAGGCAGTACACTCGCCTCATCTCAGCCTCTTCCCTTCTACTATGTGGAACAGCAGCTGTTCTGTTGCCCCCTTCCTGTCCTTTCCCCATTGTTGGCTGTAACCTGGAAATTGTTTGGCAAATTGCTGTTGCTATTAGTGAGAATGAAAGGGGGAAAGCAACTGCTCGTGCAGAGGTGTGGCCATAGGCTGCTGCAGCATTTGGAGTTCAGGACATGTGTATGGCTGAGTCCTGAGACTTGGATTTGACTCCTAATTCCAATGCTGCCAAGGTTGGCCCATCCTGAATCTAGGGCTTAACATTTTCTTCAATGTCTTGACACCTGATTCTAATGCCATGATGCCTAATGACAAAGCACTTTCCAGGGATCCCCATTCTCTGTTATTCCCATCAACCGCGGCATCAATCTGATTTCTTCGAAATACCTTGGTTCACATAGCAGGCAAAATGGCAGACTGTGATCCTTCACAATGGTGAGGTTGGAGGTGAGAGCTCCAGTGTCCACACACCCCCCCTGATATTTGTTTGTGGGGAACTACCCAGCTCTTCCATGCACCTCTGACATCCCCCCATGAGCATCTTGCAGACCCCTGGAAGTCTAAAAATGGGAGATGTGCACGTGAAGCAAAAAGGAGAAGTCAAAGGCATATGAGTAGGCAAGGCCTGAGAAAGAGTGCCAGAGAGTTTTTAGCAGAAAGAAAGGGACCTGTTGCCACTACTTCCTAAAATATCTGTGGCAAGGGGCTGTTCAGCAACTTGTGTGGAAGCTCAGATTCATTAGGAAGCAGGTGAATGTGAAAGAAAAGTACAGCAAAAGTACAGTTCTTGTGGCGGAAAGCTGTTTGAAATGTAGAAGAGAGCAAAATAAAGAAAAATCTGTTTGGCAAGTCTGTATCAAAGGCAGCTAATCAAGATAGGCAAAAAGAGACATGAAATCTGACTCAGAAACTCTGTTATGGAGAAAGGAGAAGCTTTGAAAATTGTTAAATTCTTCTTTAAGGAATGAAGGAAACTCCCAGCCAGGTACAAGCTATGCGGATGTCTGGAATTCAACAATCTCCCCGCAGTTTGGCTGGACAATGGAGACAGGCACACACCATGGTAGGTTAGGTCTCCAAGAGTTGTGAATTTGCTTTTGCCTTTCTTAGGAAGGCAGGGAGTTTTTCTGTAATAATTTATGAGTGCTTGCCACAGGTTGTTTGAATATGTAGTATTCGACCATATCTATTTCACTTAATGGCAGGTGGTTGGGAAATAACCAGGAAAGGCAGTAGATGAAAAATTTCTTTATAAGGGCTAAGAGACAATATTTAACTTAATAATTATGCAGTACTTTCTTCCTTGATTCCAGACACATTGCACAGTTTGTTTGTGAAGGCTTAGAGCCAAAAGCTCAAAAGGGCAATGAAAAAGTTAAAAAAGTCTCTGTGAACAGAGGACAAGAAATGTCACAGCTATATTGGAAGAGGGCAAACTGTCATCAAGCCTTGCTGAAAGGAGTGGAGGCATAAAAGCAGACCAATTCTTAAGTAGAACTCATTGGGGAATCTTACAGTTATGTAGACTTTCTCCTCAGAAATGAATCAATTTTTAAGGATATAGTTTAATAAAATTTAAATCGGGAGAGTTATCTTGGTTCCAAGGTGGGATTTCCAGACAGAAAGAGACTCATTAGTATGAGTAATAGATTTGCTGTGTAGATACTTTTCTTGGATTTTTGAAAACAAATTCAAATCTCTGTTCTATTTCCCATACATGAGGTAGGGAAACATTTGGGTCCTAATTCTTGGAGATGTCTCACTTTATATAAATAATTATTCACTGGAACAGCAGTAGTAAACCCACCTACTACCTGAAGGTCTTAACTTCCTGTAATCTGAATGACTCTCAGTTTTCATGAAAAAGTCTTAAACCTCAGTTTCTCCCTGATTTCTGTTGTGGAATATAAATAATCTTGAAATTTTATGTCGTATCTGCTTTCATCTCTGAGAGTAAAGAGTCATCTGTTTTTAAAAAGATTGTCATAGGCTTGTAATCCCAGGGTGCCTTTAGCAGGTCCACTCCTAAATCCTGAAGAAAAGAGGTACAAAAGTGAGACTACAGCCAGACCGTTCTGGGGTGAAATAAGTATCATCATCACGCAGCCCAGGAGCAGGACAAGGAGTGGGAGAAGCAAGAATTCCAGCTGAAGAGAGATGGAAGTCCAAAACCTATTTCAGTAAAAGAACAGACAAGACTGAAAAAAATGGAAGGAAGCAGAGTTGTGGCTAACACAGTAACTGTGATACTATACTGTTTTCTAGAAAAGTATATTATAGTATATACCCTAAATTTAGGCACAGCGTACACAGATAAAGAAAGCGTGCCTTACAAAGTCTTCTTTTTTTTATGTGTATGATATGATACAAGGAAAGGTATTTTTAAACATAGGACTTCCTTCAAACAAGCAAAGGGGAAAAATAAAGTATCATTTACTGCCAAGAATAGTGCAGGTTTATTATGGGTGCTGTCTTTCAAACTCACATATTAAGTTTTCCTGTTTATGCTGTGTATCGTGTTTGCACAGCTAAATTGTACCTTGCACTAGAGCATTTCCCTGGATGTCACACTTTCACCTAAATGTAACTGGTTTATTATCTCTTTGTCATCAAACAAAGCACACAAAGGTAAAACCAAGAGGTTTCTAAAATGCTATGTCAGACACAGATCCAATGTCCTCATTACTCAACATTTCCTGCTCCGTAACTTTTTCTCGTCTCCTGACAAATGACAAATTTCAGCTCTGAAAGGCTATTCTGATAACAAGAAAACTTGTCTTGTTTTGCCATCTAATTTTTAAGCTGATGGCACAAAGAAGCAATAACCGCTGTGGGGAATTGTACAATATTTTCAGCCATTTCTCCCTTCCAGTCTCTCTGCCTTGAGATCTTGGACTGGAGAAGCATTCCTCTCAGCCCTGTAGGGCTAGAATAGCTTCTCTTTAGGGCCCATTAAAGTTGCCTCTTAATCAGGCAGAGGAGTTGGTCTGTAATGGCAGCACTGATGAGTGATGTCCCCAAGGAGCCTCGTAATGACCCCTAACCTTGCTTCTGCACTGAAGCATTGCCTCGCAAAATCTTCACATCAGCAGACAGGCTTCACTAAGCAGTTGCTTGCTGCATTATGTGAATTTGCACCACATTAATGAATTATACACTCTTGAGCTATTTTCAAGTGCATTTAAATATCACTGTGTAATACATTAACTTGATTCAAATATTTTAAATTTTTTTATAATCCTTATTATTCCAGCGCAGTGACATTGGAATGTTTAGTGTTCTGAATGACTGACTGCTCACATCTAAATGGCTTTGTGGTTTCAGAAATTAATTTATGATTTGCTGCACTCCCTTCCCAAACACTAACAGGATTTGATGTGTGTTCCAATTGTGTTGTGAATTGTTTAGAAAGCACCATTTTGCATCTGTGAAGGGATTCACCTTAATTGCTGTAGATCACACAAGTGTGCTATTGATCAAAGCCAAATATTACAAAGTAATTGCAAGTGTATTTCTATTCTATAACCTGCAGTAAGGAGAGCAGGCTGCATATAAGTCCTATACCATTGTTTTTATAGTGTATATTTTAGTTTGATTGGTGGCCTCCATGTGACCAATGAAAGTGCCATAATTATTTTTCTGATCCTGAGCATTTATATCTCTTGGAATTTCTTCTGTGGTGTTGAAATAAATACAGGGAAAAAGAAAAAGAAACAAATAAAGGGAAATATATAAAAACAAACTGGGTGCTTTAACTGTGCAGTTCTTCCCTACACATTAGCAACCACAAAACCCCCAGCATTGTATGACGTGAGTCTGAAAGTTAAGACAGTAGTAAACCTTGGAACTGAAGATTATGTGCCTAGATCCCTACTGGGGCAACAAAATAAGCAACTTTCTAATCAGGGTTTATGAGTAGCTTTGTTTCTCACTAGAAAAGAATGTGAGAATATTCAGACTAACATCCTGGAAGAAAAACAAATAGCTGATGAAATAATACCATTCTTAAAAGAGAGTCTGACAACTGTTAGGAAAATTCCAGTTCCCATGATATTTGTGGAAATAAGTGATTTTGGATTCACATTGCTAGACTCTCTCCTCTGAATTTGAAATATATTTCCGTACCGTTAAGAAGAAAGGAAAAATAGGAAATAGATGAGTGACTTTTCATTCTATAACACCATAAAAAGCTTTTAAAAGTCCATTTGATATAAAAAATAAATAAGCAACTATGTTTAATAGGGGTGTTCTAACAATCTCAGCATCCATGTAACACCACAAGCAACTCAGATTTCTTTTCTGTGGTTTATAGTGTCTCCCTGGAACATCTCAACAAAATAGCTTCCTTGCAATGCATTTTTTTTCTTGAAGTCTGTTATGCTGTTTGTAATATATATCTGATACACACATTTAGTGACAAGACGAGCATACAAAAAGAGTAAATATCCCAAGTATAAAATCCAACATAAATTTAAATGACTGGAAATTGACTTATTTATCACTTTGTTACTTCATGCTGTCAGAATTCCACTGACATGATCTGGTAAGATGCAGCACTATGTGCCTTCTGATTGTTAACAAAAGTCTAAGGAGAATTTTATATTTATTCTGTATGATCCTCCAAGTACATGTCTTGAATTTACTCACAACACAATGGTGACAAAATCCTCTGTTGTGCTATAATTCTGCTAAATGAGAGACCTTATTAGAAGACCCCACTTCTTTTCTGGGCAGAAGAATAGGTCTCTGGGATGAGTGACTGATAGACCAGATGGGTGCCCTGCCATCCAGAGGGACCTTGGCAAGCTGGACTTGTGGGCCAACACAAGTCTCATGAAGTTGAACAAAGAGAAATGACAAGTCCTGCCCCTGGGGAGGAATACGCTGTACAACCGACCTCCTGGAAAGCAGCTTGGCAGAAAAGGACCTGGGAATCCTGGTGAATGCCTGCCTGACCATGAACCAGCCATGTGCCCTTGTGGCAAAGAAGACCAACAGCATCCTGGTCCTCATTAGGCAGAGCATCATCTGCAGGTGATGGAGGGAGGTGATCCTTCCTCTCAGCTCAGCCCCTGTGAGAGACATTTGGACTGCTGGGTCAATCTCTGTTCTCCATAGTACAGGGGGAGACATGGACTTAACTGGAGAGAGTCCAGTGAAGGGCCATGAAGATGATTGAGGGACTGGAGCATCTGTCATGGGGAGAGGCTGAGAGAGCTGGGAATGCTCAGGGGAACCTTATCCATGTGTATAAATATCTGATGGGATGTTTATCCCATAGAAGACGAAACCAGACTCTTCTCAGTGGTGCTCAGCAACAGGACAAGAGGCGATGGCACAAATTGAAATACAGGAAATTCCATTTAAATGTAAGAAAAAGCTTTTTTTATGGTGAGGGGTGTCTAACACTGGCACAGGCTGCCCAGAGAGACTGTGGAGTCTTCATCCTTGGAGATATTCAAAACCTGACCGGACATGGCCTTGAGCAATCTGCTCCAAGCAGAGGTTTGGACTAGGTGATCCCCAGAGTCGCCTTCATGCCTCAGCTGGTTTGTGCTTCTGTCTCCAGACCGATTCCATGTCAATAAGAGCTTTGCAGTGGTAAAGACTGTAGCAGTGGATCTGAAACATAGGACTGGGACAGGTCTTGTGTTTTGAAATAAATCGTACATGTTTTGAGTAAAAGAGAAGAGACAGGTATGAGGAACGGAGTGCATGTAGAACAGGTCTACCTGCAGTATGAAGGTGTAGGCCTGATTTACAGAACCAGGGTGCAGCAGGTGGCTGCCACCGGATGAGGACCAGGGAGCAAGAGCTGTGGGTGGCAGGGGGGGCAGACACCTCCCCTGGCAGCTTCCTGGCCCGGGGCAGAGGCCTCCGACAAGGCTTCCCAATGCTCTTCCTCAGTGGCCCATGGCTTTCACTACCACCATCATCTCAGAGCTGTCCCCCTCTCCCGGTGCAGGTGTTGCAAGGTGCTGGGGCACTCCAGGCCCTGACATCTAAATTGTGCCCACACTGGATTCACTGTCCAGTTTAAACCAGCGATTGTTTCACAGCTACCCATGACTAACCTAACTGAATGGTCAAAAAGGTGCAATGAAAGAGATGTTAATGTCAGAAAAAACGTGACTATTACTGTTGGGAAAGACAGCAAGCAGAGGACCCCCTGGTGAAGTGCTGACTCCTTGTGTTAGTGAGTAAGTGCGTTAGCGAATGAAAGGCTTTCAGTTCACTGCACCCAAGCCTGCATGAAATCACAAGGTTTGAGCTTCTGTATCAGCATCAGTGATGTCATCATCTGCCTTCGGCTCTGAGGCTTATCCTTCTTAGCATTGCAAAGAGCTAGTGACTTACATGAGTTCATTCACAGTTTATTTTGAAATGTCTTAGCTATTGTTTCTAGATATCCGAGGAAACTGTAGGATGACACTGGAGGATTACTGCTGTTTGGATAACGCTACCTTGTTTCTACATAGCTAATAGCCATATTAGCAAATAATTGATTTGTGGTCAGGAGCAGGAGCAAAAGTAGATTTAAACTTCAAGCTAATTTTTGGTAAAGATACACTCTTCTCACCTTGCTTTAACTTTGTAATATCAGCTACCCTGAGAAAGGGTCTTTTTTGTAACTCATAACCATGTTGGAGCTGGATCCAATGGTGAAAGCTACAAGTCGTTCTGATAAGCATTCCACAATTTTCATCTCCACAGCTGATTGATAGAAGAGAGGTAAGAAATCATCTTAACAAAATCATGAGGTCTTAAAGAGAAGAAAAAGGAATACAGAAATAGGAAACTATGTCAGACGCATGAAGATGTGTATAAGAAAATGGTGTGGGTGTGAAGGATCTAATCAGAAAGGTTATGAAACAGCAATATTCAGAGAGCAGAAGCAGCGAAAGGGTAACAAGCAGTCGTTCCAGAAACATGTTAATGGTTAGAGGAAGGCCTAGGAATGGTCTTTCTACCACTTAATGAAGGGATGTGGGGAGAGTAGTTATCAATATCCCACTGTCAAAAGAGCTTCTGGTGGATTTGTCTGTAGTCCTGGTCCATTCAGTGAGTGATAAAATGGAAAATATGCTTATTACATTGTCAGATAATACGTGGAGAAATTGCAAGTATGCTTGAGGACAGGATTAGAATGAACAATAATCTTGATAAACTGAAAAAATAGAGGATGAAATTCTATAGAAACAAATGAAAAGTAGTACAATTAGGCAGGAATAATCACCTGCACAAACATGGTATGGTATATCAGTTCTTCAGAGGAAGATCTAGGGAGGGGTCATGATATGGTAGATCACAAACTGAATGTAAGGCTAAACTGAAATTCATATTGGGACTTATAAACAGTAATAGGTTGAAGGACATAAAAAGTCTCTTTTTCATTCTGCTCATCACTATTAAGGCCTCTGCTGGAGCACCATATCCAGGTTCTCAAGAAAAAAATGTAGGACAGTTGGAGATAGTTTAAAGGAGGTCAGTGAAAATGATCAGACATCTAAGAAGCATGGCGTACAAGGAAAGAGCTGGGATTGCTTAGTCTACAGAGGAGAAAACTGCAAGGGAGATGTGATAGCATTCATGAAATACATAGAGAGTCTTCTAAAGAAGAAGGGAATAATCAATTTTCCAGGTCCTTGGTGGACAGGGAGAGGAGCCAAAGAGATTTATATTAGGTATTAGGAAAGTCTTTCTCATGGTAAGCTTAATAAAACCATGGCGTTCATTGCCTGGATAGCTTGCAGAGTCTCCATCATGGATTCTTTTTAAGAATAGGGTAGACAGACACCTGATAGGAATGACAGTATCATTGATCTTGAATTGGGGCAGGAGGATTACGATTACTAGATGCTTTCTTGAAGTCTTGTTGGTTTCTTAGATAGAAGTTTCTACTGATAAACCCCAAAGCAGTTTTTTCAAGAGATATTATATTTAAATAATATGTTTATGATTAAAGAATTCCATATATTCCCAGGCCACAGGTGTTTTAAGAATATTTACAACTTTAAAACCCACAGGATTCCTGTATCCTGACAAATCTCCAGTAACCCAGCTGACTACCAACAGGTCTACCAACAACCTGTCATCTCAGTTGCCATGCAATAAAAACTTACAGTTGTTCTTAACCTGTAGGGTTCTTTTAAGCTGGGTATTTGGCTGTCAAGTGCTGGTATAAGTTTCTCACATAGATCAGCATCTTAGATTACTGGAGAAGGAAATTTTGGTTCCACACGTATTCATCCTATATATCTGTCACGAGGTAGTTCCACCCCTCCCTGCCCACAGGTCTGGCCAGAGTTGAGGCTTTGCATAAGGCAGTCTGCAGTAAAAGGCAACACCAAGGAAACAACACTATGCTGATCCTTTGAGTTTTAAGTTTAGCACCTGTGCCTACTCTGCAAACAAAAAATTGGTTCTGAGATACATGCCATGATATTTTGGTAACAGAAATACCAAAGGAACATTGCTTTCTTGAAAAACAAGCAAACAAAACCAAAAAAGCCAATGGCTCAAGGTCTCATTTTTTGAAAAAGAGGATTTGTGCATAAAGCCACAAAGAGAAAACAGCACATTACCTGAGATTTGCTTAGGGTCTTTCTCAAATGTTTCCAGATTCTTCCTTTCTTCTGCTAAGAAAAAGAAAAGCTGATAGTTCACACTGAAATATTTATCATTCAAATCTCTCCTTGTAACATGATTTTTTTTTAAAAATTTATTTGCCAGCAAAGAGTATGCAAAACCTATTTATGGCAACAGATACATTTCCATTGCTTGGGAGAGCCAAGAGAATCCTTAGTGGTTTATCTTTCCCTTTCCCTTTATGTGGTGTCTGGAAGTCTCGTGGCTGTAAGGATCTCTCCATTTAAAACTTATTTGGTCTCTGTTTTATTAAATGGAATACAGACCTACATCTGATTGGCAAGACAAAATTCCTTAGAAAGCAAGCGACAGGTATCCCTGATATGTCTGTTTACCTGTTAGAAGAGAGGGCTTACAGATTGATTGAAGATAACCTCATCACTCTCTCTAATGCCACTGCATCTTGCAGTGAGGTGTTAAGAGAAGGATGGGGAAAAAAGAGAGGTGTATGATAAAGCCATGTAATATTACATCTTTAGCTATTGTGATGTACAGTTCTGATGAATGAGATAGCCAATAACTTTCTGAACAGCTCCTATAGGCAGTGCGCTGCATTCTGTAGTAGATGCTTTCTGTTTGTTGGCTCTGAGCTTCCCTGAACAACCTCCTGCCAAGAAATGGACTTTGTGGACCTAGAGCGTTCCCACCGACAGCCTTCAAAAGGAACAGCTGCATTCTCCCAGCCCTTTGCTCTTACATCTCATTCCCTCAGTGCCACTTTGGTGGTTTGCTGTAGCACTTTTCTTATCTGTTGCAGTGCCAAGCGAAACAAGTTTATATAAACATTCAGTGGCAGTTTTGTGCAAACACATTTTATTTTGCTTTCCAGCCCTCTAGCAGCATGTACATTGTCAACTCTTACATTTCAGTGGTGAGGTGGCCCTTTCAAACTCAGGGCTAGTAAAATATCAAACTTTTATAACAAAAAGTGAAGTATTACCATATCTTCAAATGTGTTAGTATTTTATCCAAAGTATTTGATAAACAACAACATTTGTTGTTTCCCCAAGGAAAAATGTCATGAAGTTTGTACTGTCATACAATCAGTTACTGTATCCAGACTTAATAGCTAAGGAGACAGGAGGAAGGCTTTTAAGAGGAAAACAGTTTAAATTAGTGTGTCAGGCAAACCAGGGAGATCAAAATTGTATTTTTCTTACTGATACTTGTGATTTTACCAAATTCATTCTATTAAAATGAAGACCGTATTTTTGTCCTACAGTGTAAGTTTTGCTAACACAACACTCTGAATATGTCCTTGAAATCCAATTTAAAATGGTGAATGATCGATAAAATGTATAGCAGCTTTCATTTTTAGAATTTGTTTAAAAAGTCTGAATCAGACCAAGTAAGCAGACATTTGCATGCTTCCATAGTTGCATTTATATTACATTATGCCCAATTTATCAGCAATAATGCAACATATGGGGAGAAATTCAGATTTGGCTGGAAAATAAACATTTTTGTATTGCTGTCTGAAGTGGTGTATTTCGGATCTCCATGAAGCAAACAGATATTGTAAAAATAAATTCCATTTCCTGATTTCATATTCAATTTTCATATTAAAAATAGTTCTTATTACAGTTGTGTTGTATTGCTTTCCAGCATATGCTGATTATTAAATAAAGGATTTAAAATATACAGATAGGAAGTAATTTGTTCTGCAGCTGAATAATGATTCAAAGTCAATGAATTTGTTCTTAGGACTGATTCTTTCCAAATATGAGAAATTCATGACGTTTGTATTAGCTGTTTAAGATAATATAAACCAACTTTGATTTCTTCTGGGAACTCTCTGTAAATTTATACCATAGTTCCATTTGGCTAATGATTTCAGCTCAAGTTTTGCAAATCATTAGTTCTGAAGACTATCAGGTTAAAATTCATATTATTCAAGAAAAAAAATTTTGTTACAGATGGCTTCTGAAGTTATTGCAGTGCAAGATGTTAACAATATTTTCTTCCATTATTCATCCTTATGCTCTCTTTGTGCCATGCAATGAATATGAAGAAAACTATCTGTTTCTTCTCAACTTGTCTTTAGGCTTTATACATGCACACACACACACACAAGACAGAAAGTTGTTGGTTTTAATTGAATTTATATATGCATCACAGAAAAATGGTGATCTTTTCTATTGATCTCAGGGTCTTAAAATGTTTAGAACTTAAATTTTGGCTCAAAATTGATCTCACAGTGTTCTTTACAATCTCTAGATCAAAGGCACTTTGGAAAACACCTATCTAACAATACTAATACCAGAAGACCAATGCTTTCAAACTTTAAGACTTAAATTAAAGGTTTGGTTCCACAGACAGCTGAGCTGATTACTTGCTGTGACTGAAAGGAGGAGAGCTTCCTTCACCTTTTCATCTTCCAGTTCTCCCTCTCTCCAGTTCTCCTCTCCCCTTTTCTCTTACCTCAGCCTCCTTTCTCCCTCCATCTTCCCTCCTCCAGCCCTTCTGCAGTTCTGGCCATCTGGTCCATCCTCCCCACTCCCCTGCCTTATTCCAGCTCTGATGCTCCTCAGGACCTCACCCATAGTGGCAGCAATGAGTTTTTACTGACCCACCTTGTGGAAATGAACTCTGAGGTGCATCAGCATCGATAGACTTATGAGACACACAAGCGACAAAGGTTTCGGGAATACTGTGTCACCAATAGTCACCCACAAAAATTACTTTAACCTAGAGGTCAGGTCTCCCACTGACAGGAAGTCCCTGAATGTTTCTGAGTTCTTCAGACATAGAGCTGTGGTTTTCTGCACTTCACAGTATAGCGAAAATCAAAAGCAACCATCTGCCTGCATCTCTGTTTTGTCACTTAGCATTACAGTATGGCAGTTTCAAAGAAATAATGCTAATCTATGTCCAGCACTGACTAATGAAATTCTTTTCAGCATGAGCATTTTTACACTCTATCGGCCTTTGTGGATGGCTTCCTGTAAAACAAAGATGGTGCATTCAGCACAAAATTTCATAAATGGGGAAGAACAGTTACAAGATTTTGTTCTCCCTATTATAATGTGCCTGGCAACTAAGGACAGGACAAATTTGATTGCAACAAGAAACTCCTAATGAGTTTGCCAAGATGCTATCCCCAGCATGTCTCCCTAATGAGGTTGAGAGACTGTGATTGGAGGTGATATTGTATTTATTTTACACACAGAGAAACATTAGCAACCCTTCAGAAAGATTAAGTTCCTTCCTAGCAGTATTAATGGATGGAAAATGATTTTTTTTTTTTTCACAAGGAAAACAAATTAAGAAACAAACACAGGAACATTTGGTTCAAATCAACACCAGCAGTTTTCCATCCAAGAGGATTTTTGCATATTTTTATTCTTCTATCATTTAAAAACATGACCAAGCAGGGCAGGGATGCAGGAAGCTAGAGACCAGCAAGCTTGCGGTATCTCTGGGGCAGGGACTGGTGGCCCCAGGCTGGGCTGAAATGGGGCTCCTGATCCCATGGGCAGGGTTGGGGAAGGCCCTGGAGGCGCTGGGCAGGGCCAGTAAAGCTTATTAATGCACTCAGGGCCTTAACAGCTATGTATGGGCTTTCCTTTGATGGCCAGTAGACATCTTTTCACAGTTGCGTTAGCTGCCTTGAACGGAGTTCAAGGTCCACATTGACATGGGAGAAAACTACTTTTTTCCTCACCTGTTTTGAGATAGAGTTGGAGGAAATCACTGGCATGGGAAAACTTCTACAGCTTGTACTGTATCTGTTCTACAGATAAAGTGTAAGTTCTTTTTTTCTGTGTCACATTAAATAAAAAATACATTGTGGAAGTTGAGCAAAAACTCTGGAGTCACGTGCTACAAGTGAATGTTTCTGTCATAATGTAAGCATGTTACACATCTTTTGTACTGTACAGTAAGGACTAAATAACAATCAGTGATGTACTGAGGATTTGGTTTTTCAAGAATGTAATTGATCAGCAGTAACAGATACTGGGAAAGGGATTTTCCTGAGGTAGTGCAGCTCCAGGAGCAGGGGTAATGCAGCACCCAATTCCAGTACAGGTGTAACTGAACAAAGGTTAAAAAGAATGCTATTCAGAAGAAGAAATCTTCTTTAATGGATTTATAAGCTTAAACGTATTTTGTGAATGATCACATATAGTAGTCATCAGAAGGTAAGTGTGCTCAGCAGTGGGAGCTACATTACCTACACAAGAACAGTTAGAGGAACACTGAGATCAGAGTGTCAAGATCCCAGAAGTCAGGAATGGCGGAAGTCCTTGTAATCTCAGTTGATGGCCTCTTGTGCTTGTGTTTTAAGATAGTCTTTAGTTACAGCCTCACCGTCCCATTCAATTTGCAGAATAAGCAAGGCATATCTAAAGTGAGATTCATCCTGCTTTTCCATAACTATTTACAAATTAGACATCTAGTCTAAGCTAGATGTGCAAGTTCTCCTTCTAGTTGCTGGAGGAAAGTAGTCATCTCCAGAGGGTAATATGTGTCCCATCTGAAGATGGATATCTAGGATTTTCAGAAAGGAAAAATTCTCAGTAGTGTCTTCATAGAGTGAACTTTGATAATTTTTGTAGACTAGAAATCTAAGATTTAAATCACTAAAGTTAATGAGGTCAATTCCCTCCTGAGTACAGAGGAGAGTTGCCTTCTCTGTGTTCTAGCCCCTGGCTGCACACCAAAGCAAGGGGAGCAGAAGATATAAAGTCTTTCTGAAATGCAGTTTCCAATAGGTGGCACACGTGCAGTTTGGTCAGTCTGAGGAGCTGCAAGTGGTTTGGCTATTCAGTGACCTTGGACTTTTTATGGATTGTACTTAGTTTTCTAATGAGGCTTTACCAGTATGTGCAATCTGAGATTATTTTTTTCCCACTGGCCAGTTGTCAGTTTTTCACTAGGTTGCAAAAGACTCTTCCCTGACAAAAAATTAACCCCTAAATAAAGGTCAAGCTCCTGCACTAAAACCTGGAGAAAACAGAATGTTCAATGAAAAGGCTGACAGGACTGTATTTTAACATGGGTGAAACAGTGTGATTCCCTAGCTTTATTCTCAGAAATGTCTGAATCGTTAGGGCTGAAACTTTCCAAAGAAATAGCATTGTGCAAACACCACGTATGGGAAAATTTCCTTGTAAGCAATTGAAGCTTGCCTAATCTTAAGACCTCAAACCCAAGGTCTTTTAATAGCATATATGGCCCCATCTGTAATAGAATTTATTCCAGCTGCTTGTATTGCGATGAATCCCAAAATATGCAAAGGATTACCCAGCTGTCTGGCAGATCCCCCTGGTTTTCATTATGTCCTGAACATTCAAAGTATTTTGAGAAAGTTTCAGTGAGCATCCTGTTCTCCAGAGATTTAAACGACCCTACAGCCTTTTACAGGCAGGTATGAACTCACTCTCATCACATTCTAAGTCAACTGGGAGCCATGCTGATGTTTTAGCACATTGTTGAGCCCAAGTTGATATACTCTCACAGAGTTTATTAGCTTTGCCCCTTGACAACAGCTTTACATAGCTTCTAGCTTGGAGATGGCTTGCATCCAGTCTTTCCAGACCACAGCTGCCTGCAGAATCTGTGTTGGGGTGCCCGTGGGAAAGGAGTTTAGGAAAGTGCTGCCTATCTGGTATACAGGGGAGGCTGCTGAGACGGAGCTTATAATGTGACGAGTAAACTTGCTTACAGCTGTGAGATTTCTCTTTGGCAGCTTAGAGGGAACTGACTGCAATCATAAACACACACTGTGCAAATGGTACTGTATTAATTCATTATAATGGTTTCTATTTTGTTACTACGCGGCACTCTTATGCACACTGCACAGAAACTGGATTATCAGGAAAAGTGAAAACCTGTCATGGGACAGCTATGTCCCGTTAAATCCGACAAACTAAATAACTTGCAATGGCTTTCAGAGCATGTATTATTTATTATCAGTCATACAGTCTCCCTCAGCTGTTTTTCAGATTTGACCTGCACTGCGGAGTTTTGCCAGCAGAGTTATTTCAGCTGCAAGTGTGAAAATAATCGTACTCCCTTGCTGATAGAGCCGTGCTGCAGAAGAGAGCTTTTGTTGGCTTGATTAATGTTGCAGGGGAAAAAAACATAAGCAAGTTGACAGAAAAACCCTCTTCAATGAATGCGCACTGCATCTTCACTAGGCTGCTGTGCCAGAATAGCTGTGCTCAAACTGGGGTGTCAACAGAGGCTCTGTAGGGGAGATGAGCTCTCAGAAATAAAGTGTCTGTAAAAAATAGCCAAAATGGAACCTACATGTAAAAGGAAGAATAATAATTTTGCTTATTGTGCATCACAGAGAGGGTTACACCTTATGTGAAATCCTGGATGTGTTGAATTCAATAGCAAAGGCCCTGTTCTTGGAAGCACAGAACTAAATGCAGGATTCGGGCTGAAATTTATCCTTTGGCTCAGGCAGTCCCCATAGAACTAACCTGTTTGTCACTTCACATTATATCTTTTTTGTTTTCCAAAAGACTCCTAGTATTTAATTCTTTAATATATTGAACTATAATATTTCTTCATTTCTGTTTATTGGAATGCCAATATGCTCTCTTTTCTTATTGTTGCTTTATTAATGCATTGTTTTATCAAGGTAATGGAAATCATTAGCACAAGAAAAATATCCATGGAGAACTGTGAGCTTGTAGGGATTAATCATCTTTCTTATCCTTTGAGAGTTTGTTTTTAATTCAGGGAAATCTCTTAGGCTGAATGGACTGTGGGAATGGACTGAGGGTCAGATGAAGCCAGAAAATAAAATAATCATTCAAAGAAGAGCATTGCTCTGCACAGCGAACACAAAGATAACAGCCTGAACAGAGCAGAGGTGTGGAATATGCTTTGCAGATAACTACCCACGGGGTTCTGGCTGCAGCTTATTGCAATACACTGCAGTGCTGTCTTCATTAAAATTGCTTGATTTCCTGAGATGTATAAGTTGTGCTTGTCTTCCCCCGGTACAACATATAAAGGCTCGCTTCCTCAGTGGTGTTAGTCTTCTGTGCGTATGTCAAGTCAGTGTTTAATGCCTTCAGGTAGTCCCAGGGTAATCCTCATGTTGCTTGAAGGCCTCAGAGCTAAATCTTAAAGTGATTAAAAAATCAAGACCAAGCTATATTAAAGGCTGAATTTCAGTCCATGAGCTGGTCTCCTCTGGGGTCATGCAGCTTACAAATCAGAAGATAAAGCACACAGAGCTGTGACTGGACAACCTCAGGATCACACACAATTTTTCTTCCTGAGAAATCCTCTTCACGTGCCTATCTCCTGGCTAACCCAGTCCTCAATTTTGTAGTTGAAATAATAATAGTAACAAAAATACCCTATCCTAAGGGTAGACGTATATACTGAAACCTGAGGGAGACCAGATATTTAATGAAACCCACTACGTTCTTCATTGCTGGAAATCTGGGTTACAAGTGGAAACGGTTTAGCTATCACAGTGATGGGTAGGATTTTAAACCTCCAGATAATTTGACATGAATTAGGAATAACGATGATAGTATTTTGTAACTTTTATTGTATTTATATGAAATATGAATGGTACAGTGTTAAGTGCTTACGTTTTTGTCTGTTATATTTATAATGTTATAAAGATAATTACACTCATCTAACTGGGTGAGTAACATATTTTATATCTCAGGCTGGTAAAGGATGGGTAGGACTGAATACAGAAGTCCAAGTTTTGAACACTGGTCTTTCAGCAGAAACCATCAAAGGTCATTTACCTGCCTTGCTGTACTTTATCTGTCATCTGTCATTTGAATAGTATCCTTTAAATTTTTACATACCTATTGCCAAGGGTCACTGACTAGGAAAAAGAGTAAACTTCATATCTGTACAACAGTTCATCAGAGCAAATTATTCAAAATTCAATTCATTATATTAATTTCTTCTTAGAGATGTTAAAAGCTGTGTCTTTTGAAACTGAGAAACTGTTATTTGGATTTGAACCGAGATTTGAGAAAAACAAACGAGTGCGATATGTAAACTCACAGGTTAGTCAAATGGAAAGGTAGGTGGATATCATCTAGTATACTAATTCTGTAGTCTCAATTAAATCATAAAAATTAAAGTTAATGACAACCACCACAACTGCTTTCCATCCTAAAAAATTTCTCTGGAAATTACAGAGGCATAATTAACCTAACATAACTGTACTAATATAACTGTCTATATAGATGCATATTCCAGTATGAAAGTGGCTTTTTCTGGTCTAGCTGAAATCAGTTCTGAAGGAATTAATGCCAAAACTGGAAAAAAGCCCTCTTATAATTAGATTAAAGTGTCCACATATGAATTTGTATTAATGTCATTGTAGCACTTTAGAATCACAGCTTACCTTTTATTACCATAATTTTCCATGTGAACAATCTGTAATCTTCTGTCAAATGCCAGTAGCATTAACACAATATGAGTTCAGTCTTGCATGAGGGTCCTATTCTAAAATAAATTCAGCTGTGTTTCAAGCTGTTCCCTGCATTTCCATTCTTTTTTTTCTGTTTCTGGGAAACTATGCTAAAAGCTGACTAGTCACATTTTTTGACTTACACTGCTGACATGTAAGTTCTGTTAGAACTTGTGGTATTTTATACTCTCTATTACAGTGTTTCATTCTTCTCAAGTGGAAATGTGTATTTATACATAGTGTGTCTAAAATGGTCTTGCCAATTGAATAAATACTGCTCTGTATATACAAGAATATTAAGTTGCTTAAACAAACATGTAAATGTCTTAGTTGATCTAGGAGAAAAACGTTTGTGATCCTAGTGCCATGTTGGTTTCTCTGTGTTGATGAGGACACATACTGGTTAAAATAAGTGAATCTGCATGTGCATTTTAGCAATAATATGACTCCATAATAATCCTGGTCTACTTTTGGGAAGACCTGAGGAATGTGTGTTTCAGGTATGATTGTGAAGTAAATGTCGTCTCATATTTGCAGACACCTGCAACGCGTTCCGACAGAGGTGGTCATGCACAGGCCGTATTCTTCACATCACCAAAGCATCAAGTGGAAGGCAGCAGTGGTGCCTGTGAGGAGCACGTGCACGTAATTCCTCCCTTCTCAACACTTTGTTAGTTGCCATTGCACTTTTGGATGTGATGCCTTATCAGCTGATCCAAGATACCAGTAACAGGAGGGCTGTCATTAAAAAGATGTCTCTCTGTATCTTTTCTGTCCCAGCTACACATGAGTCAGTGAATGTGGATCAGATTATCGACCTCTTCACTCTTGGATACCGGAAGGATGATTTTCATAGCTGCCTTGGTGAGTCCCAGAGCCCAAGTCCCTGAAGGGTCTTGAGAATCCTTTCAGACTCTGGACCATGTCCCCTAAAAATAGTTGGAAGATGGCTTTTCCTTTATTTTCATGTCAGTTGCTTTTCCAGATGTCTGGCAGCCTTGACAGTTGATGCACGAGTATCGGCTATTGCGCACATGCTGTACAGCTGCTCTGCAAAGGCGTGCACGCGTGCCCAGTGAGCCTGCGCTCACTCGCTTGCTATGACAGCAGTGCTCATTGTGTATGCACATCAGCTGCGTGAGTGCATTGCTCAGGGCCTCCCAATTCCCTCTGACAGTCTCCAGGAGGATCTCTTAGCCATGCTTTTTCTAATCAAAGGCAAATTGCCTTTGGACCCAGGAGTTCATGCCTTTTCATCCACTTCAGGGACTTGTGTGCTCGTACAAGTAGTTTTGCAGTAACTGCAATGCTGTGATGTACAGCCTCGAGAGGGACGTGGGCAATACCTGGTTGGGGAGGTGTTGATGATGCCATACGCTGGCCGGCTGGCTTACTCAGCCCCGCCAAAGGTTGCCACCCTGTTGCAAAGCTGGCAGAAGTAAGCGCTCTTTAGCTCCTTCCCTTAGCAGCCTGGTGTCGTGGCTCAAGCCCATCTTTGTTGATAGTTTAAGGATTTGCTCTGAAGGAGTTGAAGTATGTGCACATACCGCAGTCTGCCAACTCTTCTCTGAGGAAAATAGCCTCTGGCAGGAGAGAAGAGACAGTTTTGAGACAGATTATTGTAAAGTGCTTTGGCAGGCCTTGCTACAGCTCTTCTTTTAAAGCCCTCTGTGGTACTGATGTGGAGGAGTCCTACAGACTTCTGTGGGAAGAAGAATAAAGTCCCATTTTATGTACAATGACAATATAACTTTCTGATGTAAAACTCACATTCCTAGGTGTACTGGGAAAACATAGTCATTGTGGACACTGTGTTTCAGTGATGAAAGTTACAGCTGACTCATTATTTCATTATTTATCTTGTTATTCTGTGAATAATGAAAGCCATATTTAAGACTCCAGGAAAAAAAGAACAACCTGGATTATTTTAAAGTTACAGAATGTTTCTGTAATGCCTCAGAGAGATAAACATAGCTTTGGCCCTTTCATAGTTTCAAATAATTTATTCTTCCTTAATTACATAATTTGCTAAAGCTTATAATGAAGTGATAAAGCTAATTTCATTTTTTACTGATAGAGTGGAAGAGGTGAAAGTAATTTCCAGTTACTGCAGCAAAGCACCAGGATCTATTTAGAGAAATAAATTGATTTAGATGCCATATAAAGAGGCAGCACAAAGTTGAAACATTACTCATACTGTTAAATAATTTAGCTACTAATTTCTGTCTCACTTGAGTGTCTCTGACTTGCTGCACTTCAGGATTTATATTTGTAGGCCTTTGATCTCTCTGAGGTGACTACCTTTTACATCCCTCCCACGAAACTCAACGGAACGTCTTTGAAATGAAGGCTATGCCTCAAAATGCTTTTGTTTCTTTTTCCTATTTCCTTCAGATCCAAAGGGACAAGGCCATTCAGAAGTGTGAAGCATTTTTTCGCCAACCATAATATTATTCTGGGCAGCTCTTCCCCCTGCTGCAGGAAAGGCCGTTGTTTCTCCGAGTGAGATTTCCAGCAGTTCGGTGGGTCTCTCACAGCAGTCGTGGTACCTTGCAGTCAGTTTCTCTGAGAAAGCTTCACCTGACTGCGGTGAGAGAGAGAGCTGGTCCCCTACCTGCCTGCTGTCTATTTACAGACAGTAGCTAATTTTAACTGTGATGTAAGTGAAATCCAGTGTCTGATCCAATATAGTCAGGATGAGTTTTCTCAATCACATGTCTATTTTGAACTCCAGTGTGGCAGTTAAAGATAAATGAATAATCTCTGGACTTGAAGTTGATGGTTGCCTTGGGACCAGTGGTGTTATTATACTCATCATGAACAAACCATGGGCAGTTCCATTTAGCACTACATACTCACTTTTTTTATATATACATATATGTATATGCTTCAAATAGCAAATTAATTTCCAAAGTTGAGAAAATTTCTGAGATAAACTAAGTTGAGACAAAAAATAACCCTTAAATTTGTGAAATAAACTCATTACCACATTGATTCCACAGTCAAGGAAGAAGTCAAGTAAGTGTTTGGCAATTTATTTTTGTTCAGTGGTTAAGTGAAGGAAGAAATTGAAGGAAAAATCGAGAAAGAAATTAAAGGAAGGAAAAAACCTAAAATGCCAATATTAGTGAGTATGAATTACAAATTAGAAAAAAGGGAATGTCAATAAGGAGAGATAAAGATATCAGAACAAATGAGATTGGAAGTTCTGAGGACAAAAATAATACCTCCTCAAGGGTATTAAGGAGAACATAAAATGTAACTGGTATCTGTTGCCACAAGGAGGTGGAAATTTTTGAAGAGCAAGAGGAGAAAGTCCTTATTCAATAAATGCTTTTGTCTTCCGTTTGAAAAGAAGCAGAGGAATCTAGTCACAACACACGAGGATGGAAAAAGTACTCTCCAGTCTGCTGGAGCGAAGGGAATCCCCTAACTCTAGTTCGTGTCCGGGTGCCCGGCCCGTGCAAGTCGGCTGTGCCTGCTCTCCAGCCGAGGGCAGGCACTCCAGGGGGGAGTTTATTCCACTCGCTGTACCTGGGACTGTAGCACTCAAGCTACCACCAGACCTCGGGTGGGGGAGCAGGCCGGGCGTGCACGTTACCTTGCCCCTTGATGATAGTAAAGCAATCCCTGCATTTGTAGCGGCAGAGGCTACCGCGGCGCTCGGTTCTGCACCCCCCGTTCTGAGGGAGGGAGGGGGCTCAGCTGGCGGGGGCAGCTAACGACAGCTCCGCCGGTGCCTTCAGCAGACCCTGTTTGTGGTTAAATTACATGATCCCCCGCCATGCGATGAATGATTGGGTCTCGCACAGAAGGTGTGAGCTGTCAAGGTAATAGTCTTTGACGGTATAACCGTTGCCTGTTCAGGCAGAGCTGATCATTCCTTAAGATGCTGTTTTCTGACAGTGTTTTCCAGGTGTGGCTTCATGATAGCCTCAGCACTTCGCAGTACCTTCAGTCACATGTGCATGTGATTTAGGATTCCTGAAAATTCCCTTTACACAGCATTTTTTTCAAGATTATAGGTAGACATGTATATAAGGCTTTGTCACCTATGTGTCATTAATATATGTGTACTTACAACAATGTTACTGGTATGAGCTCAAATTTATTTGCTTCTCTTCGGGCTACAATAATTCTCTCCTTGATGGTGACCTGCTCAAATCACAATTTCCTTAAGGATGCAGTTGGTCAAACTGTTCACTCCCCAGTCTGCACATAATCACCGGCCTCTTGAGGAAACATTCTGGTTTTGCCTCATAAAGTATTGATTTTTCAGTGCCTTGTTGAAAATAACCTTGAGATAACATATTTAACAAATTACCACTGTAGTACATAATACCATGACCTGCATTGCTAATAGTTCAATAATGAATGAAATAGTACATATAACAGACGAGATGATGTAGGACTGTAGAATAGCCTGTCCCACTGAGACTTATTAAATACTGCCTTAATCTCTGATGCCCATATTGTAATTTCTTGCTGATTATATTCAGTTTTCTTCTTGGTTGGTTGAGAGTGCCGCTGATTGGTTTACTATGAATTCACAATAAAAAGCTTTATTCCACAACTTCTTCCATTCAGCTCCTGTTGCTCCTATTACTGTAGTAGTTGTCATCCACTGCAGGGGGGTTATGTGTTATTTTCAGTCATTCTGATTGGAGAATGATGTTTGGTTGTACGCCTAAAACATGGTAAGTACTGATCACAATACCCTTGTAAAGTGAAGGTTTCAATTTTAAAATATGGTCTTACTCTGAAGACACCATGATGCATACTTATTTTCAGGCCCTACCAGTGGACTTCTGGATCAGAAGAATTCTTTGTGGTGAGCATTTGCTGCCATTTCTCTACAGCAAGAATGCCATCATAATACCTTTCTGAAACTACCCAGTCAGCTCCTTCTTGAGGAATGCCTGGTTTACACTAGGGGATGGATTTTACCAGTCCAAGGATCATCAGTTAATGTGTCGTCCTTTCATGTATCTGCAATACAGCTCCACACAGATCACAGTGTTGTAAAGCTGCACTTAGTGGTTTAGTCTTCTAACACACAGTTTAGGATGGTGGACCTTTCTATACTTAATTAGGACATCTTTGCTTCTATTTATCCTTGCAATAATGCATTTTAATATTAGCAAACTGCATCAACCTGGTCATATTGCAATCAGATTCATCTGCTATTTGTATAGCATTTGAAACTAATGAGAACACAGCTTTTTCAAGGTGCAATAATTCTCCTTGGCTATGTACTGAAACCTGTAGTCTTTCATTTCTCTGTAGGATGGCTTTAATCACATCATTGCCCATCAGTGATAATTTATCCCAAATGGATTCAACGTCTACAGTATTCAGTGTTCCATTCACTACACCTAAATTTTCTAATAAAGTACTTAAAATGCTACCTCTCCCTTTCACTTTCAAATATTTCTCAATCCATTGCTTAAATAGGCTTTGCTCAGCATATATTCCAGTTGAATAATTAGGAAATTTAATGGAATAGTTACTTGAGTTAATTTGAACCATATGTAATTCTCTACTCCAGATTTGAAAGACCTTCTGACTTTCCATAGTGTCTTTGGAAAGTTGGGCTTCTGGGGACTTTGATTCCTTTCTAAATCAGTGGTTGGTAAAGCCCAAGAAAAGGAAACAGTATGAGCAGACGGAGATGGTCTGTGAGCATGGGTAAGTCCAGCACTGGTACAAAGCCATCTGACTCGATCTGTTCATGACTAAGCCTATTCTGGCAAAGCTAAACATTCGATGGAGTTAGTACTGTGCAGTGGTGGCTGAGGCAGAGCAACGGGTGCACAGCTGGCTAACAGGAGCAATTGTAAATACTCTTAATACCTCAAAACCAAATCCAGCCGCAATGTGTAGGCGGTTTTTGCTCCCGGGTACACGCTGAGTCCATAGGACCTCTTTGGATCACCACTTGGGGAAACCAGCACTGCTTAGTTATTTTTCACCCATGTACAAAGTGGATGGAAGCCATTCCTTTGAAAAGAGCTGTCACACAGTTAGCTGCAATGCAATTATGTGGCATTTTATCAATGCAGAATACCCAAGGAGGCCATGTCAAGAGCAAATAATGAGAGAGTTGCGCACAATCTTATGAATCAAGAAAAAATCCCACATAGCAGGACAACCCCAAAGTTCTGGACAAGTGGAATATTCCTGCAGAACGAGCAAGGAAACTTAGAAAATTAGTAAAAGCTAGTGATAAAAATTGGGATGAGGAGCTGTCTACTATACTCATGGCCCTAAGAGCAACCACTGTGGTTTTATTGGTATATGTTTCCTGAGACTTTGATATGAAGAGAAGTGAAAACAGCACAACAATGCTAGCTTTAAGCAGAGTTCTTGTTGAATGGCAATCTTAGTTGAAATCTTGGAAAAGTTTCAAATTATAAATTGTTTGTTTTAGAATTTGAAGAATGAAGTTTCACATCTGCAACACTGGAATTATATCACACTGGTGTAATTTTGTTTAGGTGATTTCCAACCAAGGTACCTGTGGAAATGTCCTGAAGCATTTAAAAGTTAAAATCAGTGACCTAACTGGACTATTAATGTTAACAACGCTATCGTACAAAGTCTAATTCATTTTGAATGTAAAAGGTGAGACACAGATAGTCAGTAATCACTGGTGTGGGTACATATAACAACCACATTGGTTTTCCTACTGAAGTCCCTAATTCCTTTGCTATTGCTCTAAGCTCAGTGGCATCTAACTCCACTTTAACCATGATTTGTGCCATGTCTGCTGTTACAGCTAATTTATTTTTCAGTTGGTTTTTTTAGATGAAATCTTTTTGATGTCTCCTTTTATTTCATAGTATAATCCAAACAGCAGCCTGTGCCTCACTTAATTTTTGACTTAACTCACTCCTTCTTCTGGGAATTGTCTGCCCTGTTCCATATTGGTGTCCTTTTCCTTGAAATCCCATAACACAGCTGCTGTCCTTAATCCTTTTGTGATTGCATCACATTCCCAATTATGCTTGGGCTTGGATCCTGTTTTCAGCTTGCTTCCCAAACACTCCAATGCCAGAACTGCTCATCCAATAAGCTCTTCAGATACCCTTAACTTGGTTCTTGTTAATATTCATGCCTTAAAAATATGTTTTGCATTTCCTAACCGCCCATGGAAAGCATCCTCTGTCTGCAGATTAGAACCCCACTGAATTATGATTCTAATTGGCAAGGAATTTTTCCCTTCTTAGAGACGGCAAGATGAAGGTGGTGAACCTTTCCATTTGTTGCTTCTACTCCTCTCTTTCCATTACTGGTCTGGTTACCGTTCCATTGCATATTCAGCGATCTCCCAGTGGGGAGCTGGTTTGGATGTTTGGGCCTGGGCTGCGGTCAGAACGAGACAAAGACCTCTTTCCTTTCCCTCGGAGTTTTGGGAAGAGCTTAACTGACTGTGCTGCCCACACTCTCCACCAAGCGTAGCAGCCGAATTACCACCAGGCCTCAGGTGGGGAACCAGGCAATACGTGCGTGCTACCTCGCCCCTTAATGATAGTAAAGCAATCCCTGCATTTGTAGCGGCAGAGGCTACCGCGGCGCTCGGTTCTGCACCCCCCGTTCTGCAGGGAGGGAGGGGGCTCAGCTGGCGGGCGCAGCTAACGACAGCTCCGCCGGTGCCGTTAGTCAGGGGCAGCTTCAGCAGACCCTGTACGTGTTTGAAGTTACGTGACGCCCTTACAAGTCCCACAGAAGGTGCCTGTTTTTCTTTAGAAGGCATTAAGATAATAGTCCTTAACAGCACAAAAGGTGTTTGCTTGGTCACATACACATTCCTCTTCCAGAGTTCCTGAAAATTCCCTTTACACAGAATACACTGTATACAAGAATATGGGTGTGTATGTATGCAATGCTTTTTAACCTAGTGTTATTAATATCTGTCTGTTTACAGCAATGTTCCTGTTTAAATTTATTTGATTCTCTTCAGGATGATTGGAATCAAATGGCTCTACGGGGGATCTTATCTTTCTCTCTCTATTGCGGGAATCCTAGGCAACTTAGTTCATTTTAGATGAATTTAGGTGAGATGAATCACATCATTAGCAGTCAATGTGGATGTTAAATGACATGTATTAGCAGAAGAATATTTCACATTGGCAAACCTAGATAGCTTACACCCAGGATTCCTAAAAGCAATGACTTTTAGGATTGTCTCCTGCAAATGTCAGGTTTGAATAAGTCTTTGCATGTGGATGATTCTGAAGGTCAAAAACATACTAGTGTTTTATGAGTATTCCAAATGTTCAAGGGGGAAGAGAAGGTAACAGGAGGCTTGCTAGATAACATCAGGTCTTGGCAAAATAGTGGAGAAATGATAAAGATTCTATTGATATAAAATTAAAAGAGAAGGGTTTATAATTAAGCTTGGCAAACATGATTTTATGAAAAATAGGCTTTGTCAAATATATTTTATTTCCTTCTTATAATTATAATTGATAAAAGTAAGTACATAATGGACTTCTGTAAAGCATTTGATTTACTATAAATTACATGCTGATAAAAATATTAGGACTATGCAGTATCAATAAAATACATCTTAAATGGATTAAGAACTGGCTCACAGGGTTCAAAGAGTACTTGTCAGCAGGGAGTCATTACTGATGATGACATTTTTAGGAAGGTTCTCTAGTGATTAGTCCTAGTTCTTAATCAGCTTCGTTTTCAACAGCTCTGTGTTCTTCATAATTTTCAATCGATGAGCAGAAATAAGTAAAATATAAAATCAGTGGTGTTAACATTTGTGAATGGTCCAAAGTGGTAAAAAGTGCAAAAAACAAGTCACCCAAAGAGAGTATTCTGGATTACAAGGGAGAAAGTGGAGCTCAATGAAACACACTGTACTTTAACACAAACTGCTAGAAGGACATATGATGAGGAATAAGACTGTAGATCTTACTTAACAGGAAAGAGTCTGTGTCCTGGAAAACAATGAGAGGTTTTTGTAGAGAGGCAGCACGGTCTCCCTGTGATTTGCTATAGCAAAAAGTTTATGGTGCATAAAAACCACAACTATAAGCAGGGAATATGGAGATGATTTTACATCTCTACACAAAATTCCTAGTGTATGCAGTTGTGATATCAACACTTTAAAAAAGATAGTTGAAAGAACAAAGAGGGGCAGAGAAGAATCACAATAATGACTCCAAGGTTGAAGAAAATATTTTACTGTAGCAGACATCTTTTTGCCCAGTCAAAGCATCAGTGCCCCTGAACACTTCTCGTTCAATAGTGTAGTTCTGTCAATCAAGATTTTTGGTGCCCTCAAAAGAGATTTGTTTATATTTATATAATCTCACAAACAAGATGTTACACTGGTGCCCTCAAATGAGTTCTTTTATATATATATATTCCTGACCTATATAGGATGAAGGCCAGATATTTTCCTTTGGTTTGCTACTCTCGCACTTCTTATGAACTTACTAACCACTGCGACACCTCTGTGTATGCCTGGATAAAATAAGAGATTGTCTTACCTTACAGCAACACAAAGATCATGAAGTATATGTCCAAAGTCCTTATGTATTAAATATTAAACCAGTGAGTTGAGCACTGAATGAAGACACACAACATCTGGCAAAGTTTTGCAACGTGATTGTTAACACGTGGGCAGTGCTAAATTAAATGCTGTTATCAGAAATAGCCAATCCACTAAAATACACCCTGAGATGCTGAAAAAGTTGGACTTCTTTAACTTATCAAATAGAAAGTGGCCATATAAGAGTGTAATAAGCACTTTCAAAAGAAAACAATGCTAAACAATAAAGGCTTCTCCGTGGAAGCAAGCAAAACAATAATCTGTGTTTGGTTATCAAGGCCAAAAATATCAAAAAATAAACTTGGCACTTTTTTATTTTGTTACTTTTTTAACAGCAAGGCTGATAAACAACAAGAAAAATTGTAAAAAGAGGTTGGGGTTTCCACTGTTAATGTTATAAAATCAGTGGTGGATATCTCTTGGAAGACATAATAGAATTTTTCTTCAGGAGTTACTGGCCTCTACAAAAGTATTTATGTAAAGTTTAATAGCCTATGCTATAATGGAAATCAGACTACAAGAGCTAATACTGTCACCAAAGGAAATAATCTATGAATAAACTATAGTAAAAGTATTACATGAGAAACTGGATTGGAAAGCACCATTCAATTATCTTATAAATCACACCAACGGCTGTGATCCTTCCTTGAAATTCTGGGACAGAATCTTTAATTTCCTACTAAGTCTTAAGTATTCAATCTTGAATTGCCATGAAACGTATATCTCTCTCACATATATCTGTCATATATAGTGTTATATATCATGGTAATATTCAGAGAACTGAACCAACTGGGAAGGCACGCTGTACGATGTGGTTGTTAGAGCTGGAAGAAACCCTACTAAGATCAAAGAGGTTGAGTAGAACAGAGAAAGAGGACATCTATCCTTTATTAAATGATGCTTGCAATAGAGAGAGGTAATGGAGGATTAATATTGTTGGTTTTCTGATGCTTGAGATTAAAGCAGTATTACGCTAAATTCACACAGTAGTTACTCTTGCAATGCTGACACGATACTTTGAAATTAAACCGCATTGCTGCAAGTATGAAAGATATTTCCAAAACTGAAAGTTTTGCTTTGCGATTGCTTTGCAAACTGCAATGATGTTGACTTACAAATTAATTTAAAGTGGTGATTACATGATCACTGGCTAGCATTAAATTGTTTCTTGCAGGATCATGCAATGTGTTTGTTTTGAACAGCTACACCAATTTGCCACATAATTGCAAGATCTAAGTGGAATAAAGTTGAAACAAATTGCAGGAGACAAATTCAAGAGCTATATCTTACAGATATAACAGACCAATTTGTGTTGTGATTCCTAATTGTTAACAAGTCAGTGGAATGAAATGTGCTTTCAGAAGCTGCATTGCTGACATCGTCCCATTCAGCAAAGAAGCCGCCTCTCTGTATTCACGCCCTTTGAAAGTTCCAGCAGTCGATGCTGAACAAGCGAAAAATAGCTACAAATACAATAAAAGCACAAAGTATGGGAAACACAGGCTGAGTCATGGAGAGGAAAGAGAAGAAAAGATTGAAAATAAATGGGAAAGGAATGAATCAAAAAGATGTTGCTCTAGGCAGGCTGGGATATGAAATAAATCACCGAATGAAAAAGAAAACTGACAAAATAATGACAATCAGAAAGAATGATGATAAGTGAATATAGAATAGTGAACCAGACAAATATTAAATCTTGCAGCTAGAAAAAATCAAAAGGAAGAAACAAGATACAGAGTAACTCAGGCAGAAAGAAAATCAACTTGAGAATGGTAAATTAAAAAAGTGATTCATAGAGGGACAAATCTAAAAGCAGTGAGTTTGTCAAAGATAGATAAGAGGGTCATAGCTAACAAAGAGGGCCGTAACTAACAAAGACAATTTTCAAAGGGTCATATTGAGGATGAAATAATCAGTTTTGTAAGGTAACAAAGACAAAAAGTAAGGACAAGCAGAGGGAAGAATCATTGTACTCTGAGCTTTCACAGCTGTGAAACCCCAGTGTATGCCACTGCTTCTGATTGCTGCATACATACAGACAGGATGGCCTGAAAAAGTAAAGGCAGACTTTTTTTTTATTTTATGTAAGTCCATGCCTTTCTGAAATCGTTTTTCTCATTTGTAGAAGAGTAAGTTGAGATATCTGAGGGTTCTTTATTTGTTTTTTGTTTGTAACATTCCCATTCTAGGGAGTTAGAAAAAAGCCTTTTGAGATATGTGCTGTATTTAGTAATTCAGTTTTAAAATACAAACTCATGTTGTTTGCAAAAATGCTTACAGATTTTCAATATCTAGATTTCTAAGAAATAATGCCAATTCTAGGACTCCCTTTTAGAATCTAGGAGTGAAAGATGTCCCCTTTTCTTTTTAACTCACTGAAAAACCCTTACTGTTACTAAACGGCAGTCATGGGTTAGTCTAATCTACTGATCCAAACAGGATATAGTTGACGTGAAAGAACCGCTGTCTTCAGAAGCTTGTTGTCAAACAATGTGCATGATCTGCCCTCCTAAAAATGACTCATTGAGAGCAAAGGCCCAGAGCAGCTACAAAGAATTGCCCTTTTTCAGGAAGCCTAAATAACTTACGCAATCTTTTGTGTTTGAATGCAGGCCACCCGATCATGAGAGAGAGGCTGTGTACAGCCCCTATGTATTTTTGACAGAGAGGAAAAAGCGTAATTGTGGATTCTATTCCTCAGTCCCTTTTAGCTGCATGCAGTAGCATTTCCGCAATTTTACCCTTTTTGCTCTTTTACATAGTATTTGTCTGAGTCAGGGTCTTGCTGCCTACAGGTGGCTGCTTCCCTGGTCTCCTTGAGTCACCTCCCCAGCTGGGCAGCTACTCACCTGTTTCTGTACCCCAGACTCTTCTGGACCCTTGCGAGGGTGGCAATATCACAGCACCTCACTTACTCTCTGTGACCCCTCTGGAGCACCTCCAGATAGGGACATCCTTTGAATCATTTAGAAGCCAGTTTTCGGCAGTAAAATTGACCGCTCAGCTACACCAGCAGCTGCTTGGCTTTGTTGTGGAAACTGCAGTTACCAGGACTAAAACTCTTTGGGACCTACAAGCATAGGCTCAGCATAGTGCAAGATCAGTTGCAGTGGGGAATGGTAGGGAGCCATTCCCCAGGTATCATTTAAAGCCCGTGTCTGTACCTGGCTGTCTCATCTATGCCTTTTTCAACTCCTTCCCTTTCTCCTTCTACCTCTCAGGTGACAATGGAGCAGTCAGTGCCCTACATCAGGATGCTCCACTGCCTCCAGCGCTAACCACCTTTGCTGTCAAGGATTTGTTCCCAAACAACTGTGAATTGTCAACGACCAGTAACATTTTGCCCAGACTGCGCCATCATCCTTAACTTTTTCCACTGTTAGAAAACCATATGTGCTAATCTAGAGAAACTGAAGGAACTGCGGTGAACATAAGCCTGCACCCCAACATACTCTTCAATCTGCTACAAACCTGCCAGGTAAATAATCCAACTCTTCTTTATGCTTTACTGTTAGCATTGACCTTAACGACTAATAAGTATTAATATATTCTTTTACCATTTTATATATTGAATAATATACATATTTGTCAAATATTCCAGCTTCTCAGTCTGCTATATTTCATATATGAATTCGTCTTCCACATCTTTCTAAATTGCACCTAATGACCTACAGCTCTTATTTGTCTCATTGCATAAACATTTTTACATGTTAGCCTTTTGAAATATTTTATTAGTCTTCATTCCCTATTTTGTTCTAGCAATGTGTGAAATGTTTTCTAGTTGCTTCAGATACTTCAAAGACTTTGTGCCAAAACTTCTAGCAAACTTTCCTAGTATGTTCAGTTGAATCCACCCCCCCCGAACTATGCTTCAATTGTGATCTTGGTAGTGTGGGAGAGAGAGGAAAAGTTACTTATATGGGTAATTTTTTTTACTTTTTTTTACATTCACATTTATATTTGCTTACCTTTTATCTATAGTGTTTAAATGCTTCAGAAACAACAAAGACTTTTGATTTCTTATATCTTAATGTCCTGCGTATCTGGAACATGGGTTTGTAATTTTAATTACATGTTAAGAAACTATTTCTATGCTTATGTGCCCTTGACTTTTTAGGTTTTGAGTGGAGACTGAATATAGCTAAGATGAGGCTAATTCGAGATTTCTGGAATGCCGGTAATGTATTTCAAATCCAGAACAACCATCTACTATTCAAAGTGTCAATAAAACTTCTCTTGGTGTCTTTGATTACCTCTATACTAGTGACAGCATCTTTATTTGCAGCCACAGATCTCGGATTTAGAGACATAATGAGTTTGTCCATAGATGATGGACCCTGATCTAGGACACTACAGTGAATGAGCCACTGGGAAGAGAAGGATAATTAGCTATTGGAACCAACCACAGAATATAAATACATCAGAACTGGAGATCTTTATACCAGGATGGGATTTTTCTCTAAAGGATAAGTTTAGTACAACTCCAGCTACTGGAATTAAATAAGCAATTAGATCTTAGTAAATCACAAGGCTTTTATATTGCTGAAAGTCTAATTAGATCACAGGACCTTTTTTGTCTGAAATGGTATGAAATGTCACTGACGACTATGAAAAACCAACTTTGCTGACTACCGGGAAATGCTTCACAATCTCTGGCAAGATGTAACAAGAGATGTGTTAAATACTGTGGACAGTTCGGCCCCTGAAGCTGTATAGGATGAGGGAGGATTGCTGGCCTAGTGATGTTACCATAAAGAAATGCTTATCATGTCCTTGGCTAGAAACTTGAAAAACTTTGCAAGCTGGCTTCTAGCACTGTGGCTAAGAACTTGCGGGTAAATGTTCCAGTGGTTGCTGAAAGCTGAATTTGAGTTAGATTACGCCACTGTGAAATATAAACAGCTAATTCAAATATAGCGAATTTAAAATCAGTATAAAATGTTGTTATACTTTCTCAACAGATAATGGCATTGGGCACAAGAATTTATTTTCAGAACGTGGCCGAAAATATAAAAATATTGCAATAATGGAATTCAGCAGTATAAATTGCTATGCTACATCTGACCACTCTTTTGGCAACAGAGAAAAGAAGAGCACTGTCATAAATATAGTAGCTTTCTTGATCTCTGCAGCTCATTGCACAGCTGTTCTCAGTGCTGGGAGGCCTGCAAGGGAAGACAAATGAGAAATAAGTCACGCATACAAATCACCAGTGCATTACCATCCTGGTGGCTGATGAGCTCAGCTAAGTGCCTCCTCTTAGGACCGATGGAGAGTTATGATCTGGGTACCATTGATTTGTGCAAAATAAAAGACAAATCCTGAAACAATGTTCATTAACAACCGAGAGCAGGGAAGAGCATAAAAACACTCTCCTCAAATACTCTGCTTATTTTGAAAATTTGAGACCCTGAAATGTTTATCAAGAAAACTCTACAGAAAGTGTGTGTGGTAACTGCTTTGGCTCTTACACAGATCATTTCAGAGAACACATGGAGACGTAAGAAACAAACACTGCTAAACTTAATGTTTTTTTTTTAAAAATACAAATATTAGAAGACCACACCACAGTAGCTCACAGTGTGTATGGACAAGTGCCTGGCTGCGTGTCCAGCAGGAACGGAGACCTTTGTCATTGCCTTTCCTCCTCCTCCTTCCCCTTCGCTCCCTCTCCTGCCCTCCCATGGCAGGTCCGTCCCCTGCTGCACTGCCGTGCCAAGTAGGACTCATGAAAGCAGACGTGGATCCACTTTCAGCAGATTGCTGATAGGCGTATTCAGTTATAGTAAAGCAGCTGTAAAGTTTTTGGAACCTCTTGCATTTGCAAAATGCACATTGAACTTGCTGACCTGCAGGAGCAGGTAAAGCAAACAAAATCACACCTTCTCCCTGAAAATATGAAATCTGCCTGCACGCAGTCAGATGGTTCTTTGTTTGGGTGGAAGAAAGAATTCTGTAGGAGACACTCTCAATTTAATGCGTGTTAATTTTCACTGTAAATGTGTCTACAGTTCGAGGCGTATACATATTGCAAAATTATTAAGTAAAAATGTGATTTCATTATGGCTTGCTCCATTAATATTTTTACTGGCTGGGACGGCACTGGGCTACGGAGAAGGTAACCACTGAGGGCTGCTTCTGGAGAGCAGCGTCCCTCTCTCTGGGTGCTCTGGGCAACCGGGGTTGTTTGAGCACCACCTGCTGCGCTGCCGGAAAACGGCTGCAGCGTTTGCTGCTGGGGTGCAGGCATTTCAGCACACAGCCAACGCTAAAGCAGAAGGCGTGTGCTTTTTTCATGGTCAGGCAAAGCATTTCTGATGTTTCCTACTATTCTGCCTCATACAGTACTTAGCCTACATGGTTTAGCTTTCATTTCCACCCACTTTTCAGAGGACCTTTAGCAAGATAGAAAGGAAATAGTTGTTACAGTAGGTGACAGATGTTGCAGTGGTGGAAGCTTACCATTGAGAAGACCTCTTCACATACAAGACACATGAACTTGTGCCAGCTATGAATTAATCTAGGATATTTTGCAACAGTTTCTGTGATTTCAGGAACATGGATCCCTCTTCAGTTAATAGAAAGTAATAAGTACTGAAGAAATGAGATTGAGCCCTCAATAGTTCCCCACGCTATTAGCTCTGTGTGAATAGCCTTCAAGACTGGTAATACTGGTGACCTCTACTCCCACTGGATAATTGCTTTTATTATGCATTGCTTGTTTCTGTTCTTGTCTTACAGCACTGATGGATGTAATTTTCTTGTATACTATATAGATGCTTAATGAAATTGCTGAAAGAAAGTTTATTGCCGAGTTAAAAAAATGATGTCAACTCTTGAGACTCAATGAGTGTCTTACCTGAAAACTTGCCTTTTTTTTCCCCCGTTACATTAAATGTTTGTCACTATGGCTAGGAAAAATTAGAAAGTGCAAAAAGCCCATCATATGTAGCCTAAAATACAAATGTATCTATACTACCATAATGAATAAACATGCTATATCTGTAGCTGATAAATTAGGCCACATGATGGCAGGTGAAATGAAGTGTAGATAAGGTGAAAGTACTGCATGTTGAAAGGAGGAGCTGAAGACCGGTGGAACTCTATGTTGATATGATCAGTCAGAAAGAAATGGATGTCAGCGAGAAGAAATCAATGTAATGTCTGCTTTATGCAAAATATCAATACAGACAGGATATTAAACTGCATTAAGAAAAGTATCTATAGATAGATTCAGAGGTAGACCGCAGCATTTAGAAATAGTGGGTGACTAGAAAAGGGAAAACAAATAGCATGGAGAAACCCTCACCTGAAGAAAAAATATGTAAAACCAGGATTAAGCTGAGCAAGAAATATTAGGGTAGAGATATATAAAGTAAAGAATGGGATAGTGCAGGTCAGTTGAACGTCCATGTTTCTCCTTTTTTCCTAGTGTGGGAAGAAACGTTAAAAAAGCAATCTGAAAAAAATCAGTGTAAAATTCATAAAAGAAAGCATATGTTGACACAATGCATCATTAACCTACTGAGTAGCATGGATTGCCCAGAGTATGTATCTTCTATACTCTGCAAAATACGTTCTATCCTAATTCCCATTTAACACTATTCTGAAGCTTTGCTATTGATCTTCATGGCCATCATTGGATCAGGACCCAGCTAAATTGGGTAGTATCCTTTCATCTGTAACTTACAAAGACAAATGAGCTCTCCTAGTATAATGCAACAAGCTACGATGACATTCATGAGGACTAGGGATAGTATTTTCAGGCAAAGTGGATTGATAAGGCAACGAGTAACCATAGAAGGTTATACTGAACCATAGTCTGATTGCTTTTAAAGTATATAGACATATCTATTTGGTAATGGTTTCCAACTGTAATTGAAGTCAAGGAAATAAAGACATCAAGCAGCTCAGAAGGCTGAGTACCTAAAAAGCTGAAAACCAAAGAGTCATCCGACACTCCAGATGATCACAATGCAAATTTAATTTATCTGACTAAGCACTTGGATTCTAAGGAAGTAAGTTGGATAAACTGCATATAAAATGTAAAAGATATATGTATAATAAAAATACACATAATTGTACCACAAAATGATTAGGCAGTAATTTTCAGCCTTCAGGCAAAAGAAAATAAATTCACTAATATCTGAACATGCTCCTCAATAATTTTATCTTTACTGCCGAAGAAAAAGATTCTTGAAATTTTTTAAGTAACTAGATAGCAGGAGACCTGCATAAAGTCAATGTAATATATGGAATTCTGTTTTAAATACCTATGTAAGGGGAGGGGGATGATCATCCTCTGGAGGTACTTATCTCACTCCTAACGATAGCGGAACCTTAGACTAGACATTGATTTTATATCAGTGAAGTGTGGCAAGATGAATTCCACCATTAGTAACTTTAGGAAATTGCATCTGAGTTGTGTATAGTGGAAATTTAATATTGATTCATTGATGCCAATAGCTGTTGACATCTTGACATCAGCCTGGAAAGTCTACTGCTCTGGTTCAACATGGTAAATATGATTTTATCGGAGTCTTTAAAAGCCACAGACAGCTGTTAAAGAACTCCTGATTTATATGAGAGATTTTCAGAGCCATCCCTTATCTGACTTTCCTATTATCCATATATATATATATGCAGTTTCCCCATAGTTATATTCTGTTTTGATCAGAGATGATCTGCCCAGCTCAGAAACATACATCTTCATCATGTTTCTCAGTGCAGTTCAATGATTTTTCTTTCTACCCAGCAATTTTTATATTTGTCTAATACATGAAATCTGTGAGTGGATATGGATGCTTTTAGAGTTACTAAATTTTTCATGAACAAGGATGTTTTCACACATTGTGACTAAAAAAGATACCAGATGCAGAAAGCATTTCCATTGGAGCAGACTGCAGGAAACAAAGGGCATATTTGTAATTTGTTATATAGAGCCTGGTGCTGAAAACTTTGGACTAGCTGCTGTGAGCTTGTAAGACCAAAATGTTCAGCTCAGCACTGTGTGCCGGTACTAGCCTGGGTCCCCAAATCAGTATTGTCATGTTATAGCAGTACTATGACTTCCCTCCTAGTCAGGCTATTTAGCTAAACTGAAGGATTACACTGATAAAATCACTCCGCTTCTGCTCTATAGATACATATAATAGCTCAGTGTGTGGTTCTTGGAGCCCTAAACCATATTGCCCAATAATGGAGACTATGTATTTATAATACAGGTTTTCCATTTTGTGATGGATTGACCTTGGCTGGATGCCAGGTGCCCACCAAGCCGTTCTATCACTCCCCCTTAGCTGGACAGGGGAGAAAAATGCAACAAGTGGCTCGTGGGTCAAGGTAAGGACAGGGAGATCACTTAGCAATTACTGTCATGGGCAAACCAGACTCGACTTGAGGAAATTAATTTAATTTATTGCCACTCAAAAATCAGAGCAGGGTAATGAGAAATAAAACCAAAACTTAAGGCACCTTCCCCCCACCCCTCCCTTCTTCCCAGGCTCAACTTCACTCCTGATTTTCTCTACCTTCTCCCCCCGAGCGGCACAGGCGGATGGGGAATGGGGGTTGCAGTCAGTTCATCACACGTCATCTCTGCCGCTCCTTCCTCCTCGTCTCTTCCCCTGCTCCAGCGTGAGGTCCCACCCACAGGAGACAGTCTTCCACTAACTTCTCCAACACGAGTCCTTCCCACAGGCTGCAGTTCTTCACAAACTGCTCCAGCGTGGATCCTTTCCATGGAGTGCAGTCCTTCAGGAACAGACTGCTCCAGCATGAATCCCCCATGGGGTCACAAGTCCTGCCAGCAAACCTGCTCCAGCGTGGGCTCCTCTTTCCATGGGGTCACAGGTCCCGCTAGGAGCCTGCTCCAGTGCGGGCTCTCCACGTGGTCACAGCCTGCTTCGGGCATCCACCTGCTCTGGTGTGGGGTCCTCCATGGGCTGCAGGTGGATATCTGCTCCACCATGGACCTCCATGGGCTGTAGGGGGACAACCTGACTCACCATGGTCTTCAGCAGAGGCTGCAGGGGAATCTCTGCTCCGGCACCTGGAGCACCTCCTCCCTCTCCTTCTTCACTGACCTTGGTGTCTGCAGGGGTGTTTCTCTCACATGTTCTTGCTCCTCTCTCCAGCTGCTTCCAGTCCAAGTTCCCCCTTCTTAAACATGTTATCACAGAGGCGTTACCACCATTGCTGATTGGCTCAGCTTTGGCCAGAGGCTCTATCAGACATAGGGGAAACTTCTGCCATCTTCTCACAGAAGCCACCCCTGCCGCCCCCCTGCTACCGAAACCTTGCCACACAAACCCAATACACATTTACCAATTTCTACAGAGTCTCTCTAAAAAGAAACAAAAGGGAAGGCATTTGAGATTGCCTTGTCTAACTGACAATCTCTCTGTCGCTCCCTTTTTTCAATAATTTTGGTCCTGCTCCTTTCAACTCAATCTGAGAAGGGAGGAGGTCTCAGAGATTGGCAATTCTTACACGTTTTGTGAAGACTGATGGTTTCATTCAGCAAAAAGACCCAATAAAATCTTCATTAGTTCTGCTTCTCACAGAATGCTTTGTTTAGTGGAGAGACCTTTAGAGAGAATTAGAGCCCAAATCTGTCATTTTGAACATTCTTGTTTTCTATTAAACAGAGCAATTTGCAAGATTAAATGCAAAGGAATATATCTTATTAGTCATTATCATTTGGACTTTGTCTGTTTCTGACTCCTAAAAGCAGATATAAAAATACACATGCTTTAATTGCTTTACCAGTAAGTGGCCCTATTTCCTTCTAGTATATTCTAAGTATATTTATTTCTCCTGAAGCAGAATAAATAGGTCAGCATTCACAGTTCACATCACAGTTCCTCCGGATTCAGATTCCAGCAACGAAGTGCAATATGAGTGGCAGTTTGTTGAAATTAGTTTAATTATCTTAGGTACATCTGTCATTTCTTGTTGCTGAATTACTTTCAAATAAACCACCCTTATGATCATTTTAACTGCCCTTTTTCTAGCCTCTTGAATACTTTCTGAAGGGATTTGTCTGTATTTTTAGAGATTCCTGGATGAGTGAGAGCTACTTCTGATGTCATATATGACTCAGTCAGTGCACAAGCATCTTTGACCCGCCTTCAGAACATGGATAGATGTTTTCCCCCTGTGCAGCAGGGGAAAACAGACTGGTGATGGCTTTCTGATTCTGCATCTTGTTTTGCCTGGCCATGGCCCCAGGAGAGATCTGAACAAGCTGGGGGCTATTTCATTTTAAACAAATTGGCCTCGTCTATTAACTGGAAAGAACTAACCATGCTATTTTTCTGCCTGGAACCTGGGGGGATAGTCAGATCAGCAGATAGTCAATCAAGTTTCAGGTCTGGAAAGCCTGGCTTATAAAAGTTGGAAGTGACTCAGGAACTGAGGTGTGGTGGAGATTTATGTGAGGTTATACTCTTCACTCTGATGACTATAATAGAGTTTTGAGAAGTTTGCTGTGAAGCTTTATTATTCATCATCTGATACTGTTAAGGTGAATGCAATGTGAATCGTGCAGGTTACTGCACTGTAAAATAGCATGAATTTCTGCAGAAGTAAAATCACACTTAATGTGGTCATATGATTTACTGATAAAGGAGAAAGAATATACATAATCCATACCCTAGCACTAGTTATAAAGGATTCTGTCATCAAAACAAAGTACGTCTGTTCCTTTACAATAGTTTTTCTCTTTGGGGATGATTATTAGGTTACTAATAAAAAAGTTTTATGAAGCCGGCATAAGTTGAGGAAAGGAAGGAGCAGAGTCCATTATCTAATGTTGTTTCATAATGAGATATCATAATGATGGCAATAGTAAGCATTTGGATATAATGGTTTGCAGAAGAGGAAGAGATCCTAGCCAAACTATTTCAGAGATATCAGGAGTCTTTTAATGCAGAACTTGGCTCCTCTATACACAAGCTAAATCAGTTAAAATTTGTCTTTTAAAAACTTAGTTAAATAGATAAAAATTTTTTATGGACCTGTCTACATTGAATCAAGTGAAAATAAGGCCAGTGTTCTTTGCTACAAATTCTTTTATGACAGAATTGATTTTTAAAGATTCTGTCTCTGCTACTTGCTTCAGCCTCCACTCACAATGTCAATAATCACCCTGTCAATAGTGCTGCTTCAACTGTTCATGAGCTAGTGCTCTAAACTGAAGCTGAGAAACTATCTTGCTAAAGACAACCCTCCTCCAGCGATACCAAAAAAGAGGTACATGTATGAGTGCTTTTACCCTGGATTGTTTCACAGGTCAGGTTTATTATATAGTCCCACATGGAGCTCAATTAGTAGAAGGAAGGCTAGTGACCTGACGGGGAGGCAGATGGGAATGTAGGACACTAGGAAGGTCAGAATTAGAGAGGGCAGGGAACTTCCAGTGATCCTCTTGTATTCCAGCAAGGTCTGAACTGAAACAAAAAATCATAAGCAATTTTTGTTTCTAATAGTTTTGCTAAAAATATTTGCCACAATTCTCAGCGGAATGGAAAAAATAAGCTTGTGACTGACTACTTGGCTATGAAATAGTATATAACAAGTGACATATTTGACATTTTCTCTGAACTAGTTAGTTGTTCACTTTTGAATTTGATTATTTCCAAGTACTAGAATGTGTGATCAGAAAGATAGAACATTTCCACGTTACTTTAATGTGAAAACTGAGGAATAACCCAAAGTAACATAAACTAATGAACTTGTGACTTTTTGGTGCCATCATGATGTCTGTATAAAGTCTCAAAGGTTTCTCTTTCTTTGGATCAGACATTTCTTAGGTCTGATCTTGTGTCCCTTGACTTTCCTCAAGAATTCATTCAAGGATCAGCGAAACTATGTAGACTGTTCTCCGTTCTCTAGTGAAAAAGCAGAGGGAGTTTAATTCTTTGATCAGGTAATCTTCTATTTTAATTTTTTCTTCCTTTTTTTTTTTTGTGTGTCAGTGTGTCAGTTAAGTACAAGTTATCATAAAACAGATTCAAGTAGTCTTCCCAAAGAACTCCCTTCAGAAACCTGGATTTTACCCTTAGTGCTTGCAATGTCGTATTCCCACTCATTCTTCAGTAATGTACAGATGGGTAGTTATCACTTGGATTTTTAAGAGGGACAAAAAGACTTGTTAGCGTCCTTCCCCAGTAACAGAAACAAAGGTTCTCCTCTCTCCTTGCTCCCTCCAGGTTTCCTGACCCATTAAAAATAGGCTTTTTGCCCTTTTTGTACTTTGTTGTTCTGATCTGTGCCATCCATGTTTGCAGCTTCTCACATTTAACTTTTAAAATATAAATAATTCGAGTCCTCATGCACTTTCAGGGGATGAAGTAATCCAAGGCAAAACATTCTGAGTTAATCAAAACTGATGTTTGAGGTTCTGTGTGCATGCTGCGCATGCGGCTCCCCCCTCCTTGCTTCTGCTACATCGAAGCAAAGCACAACATGGTCCATTATCTACCTCCAAGTCTGCCTAAGTGCTGGATTCTTGTCAACTTCATTTTACCACTTAAACTACAACATAGGAAGGCATAGAGACACAGAAGAGGAACACATCTTTCACCACTCAATAAATGCATGCAATGAATTATTAGTGTAGTCACTGGCACTGCAGACTGACTGAGCTTCCCACCAACAAATAGGCGTGTTAGTGCCCTGCTTTGGTTCTATGTGGACCATATCTGTGATTAACATGCATGCCCAGAAGAGAAATCAGGTAATTTTTATTTCAATTTAATCCATCTTTACTTTAAGAAACCCAGGGCAGGAAGAGCATCCATGTCTGTATCACCCTTCACTGTCCCAGGCCATTGTTGGAGAGGGACTCTGTGCTGGTATATTCCTTCCCCCCGCTCTCTCCTGGGCCACTCTATGATCTCAGAAACTCCTGATGAACTTTAGCCTCTGTGTAATGAGTTGGGCAGTGAAGCGTCCCTTGACTGTACCCAGAACTCTTGCATGGCTGAAGTGGGGGAACGGCACTGACTGTACCAGAACTCCTGTTACCTAACCCAGGTGGGGGACGAAACTGGGGATAATTCATCACCCCCTGACACACCTATCTGAGTCGTAACCTGGGTGGAATGGCACCGTTGTTCTGAAACTACCACCTTGGACTGTGGCTGGTATAGAAGTTTATGGATGACTAAAGCCAATCATCTTGCAAACCTGTAAACAGCGATCCTAAGTGAGACCCTTTGAGCTCTCCTGGACCGCAGCGGGCTGCGCCCAGAATCTCCCTCCGAGTGGGACACTTCTCAGAGTTCGTAAACTCTCGAATTTGTGACATTCGGAGGACTGTCGGGACCTGGGCTGAAACACTCCTCGGCCGAGACACTCCTCGGGGCTCAACCCTTCGCCCGTTGAGAAATGCCAAGGCATTTAATGTGAGTATTTCACAAGACTTGAGGGGAATTTTTAACAGGTATACCTTTATAAATTCATCTAGCTTTGGGCCCTTACGTGTGAATTGATCTAGATCTCGTGTGTGTGTGTGTTTGTGTGTACTGATTTAGATAACCAGTAGTAAGCATAAACTGTAATCAAGTTGCTTTAGTAATTGTAGTAAACTTGATTAGCTCACTTTGTAACTGCTAAATTAGTCAATGATTAAGTACTGTTAAAATCTTATGATTTACCTTAAAACTGTGAATGAACTTTAGGTTGCTACTAAACACATAAAATCCCTTAGGCATAAACCATTGACCAGGTCTGAGACTAGGGGTAGATCCAGCCACATCTAGACTCCTCTCTGAGAAGGAGTTTAGAAAGCATAGGGGTCTACTCTGACCCTCGTGACTCAATGGGAGGATTTCATTATCCCTTTTGTATTAAACACAAACTGTTGTCCAAGTCTGAGACTAAGATTGGATCCAGCCGGGTCTTCTCTGAACTTTGTGACTCAATGGGAGGGTCTCCCTTACCCTTTTGGTCCTCAATCTCTGTACAAATCATTCCAACAGAATTCTGTCATGATTTTCCCTATGTATACTTAATGCATGTAATGAGTAATAGAATGAACCTTGCCACTGAATTCTGTTAAGTCACACTTTTATAAATTTCTATTAAAATCACCTTTTGCTGATACCTTTGCCAGTGATTCTTTAAGCGGCACCAAAACCACTCATTCCCAATAGACTGGTAGCAGGAAAACACCTCAGGTGAACAAGAGGGACTGTGCTGGACAAGCCCGAGCCCCACGATGGGGCATCGGCTCAGGTATCTCTTTACTCGTAAACACAAGCCAAAGGGATGTGGCCATTTCGGTGTGCTTCCAAAAAACAGCGGGTCTGGGTTTTTTATTTCCTTCCAGCTCCTGCCCGACCTGGCGCCCATGAAATGGCAGCCCTCCACCTGCCCCAACAGCCCTGCCTACCGGGGTCTCCTGCACCTGCCGAGATGGCAGTGTGTGAGGGCGTAGCAGGGCGCACTCAGGCTGCGCGCCTGGGGAGACCACATGGAAACACCACAGCTTCGGGCTAAAAATCCCTTCCTTTGGGGAACGACATCGCATGGCCGGGGACGCCCAGACCCCGCCGGCTCCGCTACCCGCGCCGAACGGAGCCGCGCCGGGCCGCTCGCCCCGCCCCCGCCTCTACCCGTCTCTCCTCTTCCGATTGGTGGGTTTGGAACCGCCGCTCTTTTCTTCCAATCAGCGTCCTGCGTCCGTTGCTAAGCGATCGTTTCCAGGCCGCGCTGGCCGCCTAGCTAGGTGAGGCGGCGGCAGCGGCGGCGGCCATGGCGGGTGGGTGGCGGGACGTGTCCGGAGTGCGCATCGCCCCGGCCGAACTGCGTTTCAGCGACGCGGTGCCGGGGCGCCGCTACCGCGCCGCACTCAGCGTCCAGAACCGGCGGGTGGAGAGTTGTCGCTTCCAGCTGCTGCCGCCGCGCCGGCCTCAGGTGAGGGGTGGCCGGGAGGGAAGCGGAGGGGAGCGTCTGCCCCCGCTGGCCCGGGTAGGGGTGGGTAACGTCGTCGAGGCCTGCTTCTCTCCTGTCGGCTCTGTGTTTGTTTGTACAGTACCTTGCCCCACTCCAGCGTGCGCGAATAACGGTAGTGCCTCGTGGGAACACCCACCACACCCCGAGTCCCGCGGGTCTGTATCCTTCCTTCCTGGGCTTGCCCTGAGGAACTGGTACGCAGCCCACTTGCTTCGTGCTTGCTAGGCTCTCCTTGAGGTGCAGAACATTACCAGAGGAAAAGTGCATCTCGAGGCCTGCTTTTATTTTCTGCAGTTTTACGGGGGGGACGTCTGCCCACAGGTTTGCTCAGTTAGGCAGGTCCTGTGTAAGAGGTTGCTTGGGTGGGTGTAAATGCTTGTCTGCATTCAGCTACTGCAAATGGAAAATGCTACCATGGATGCCTGAGCAGCTTATGAGACTGACTGGAATTTGCCAGTGGATTGGAAATGAATTTAAAATAGTTGAATAACTGGACAAACTGGAAAGAATAAGAGGCAATTCTTGGAGCCAAAGTTGTCTGAATTGCTTCTTGTGTGACAGTTCTGAAGGAGGGAGCAAGTCCTGGTTTATCGTTTTCTTGTGAGAACATGTAGGTGTCATTTCTATGATACTTGAAAAATATTCTTATATAGAGCTTCAAATGAGGCTGCTCATTTGAAGCTTGTAAGTCAGAATGAAATGAACTCCAATCTTCCCAGTTCTATATTTTCCTGAGGTCATGAGCAATTTGAAGAGAGCTTCCTTGTTTGTTAAATTCATAGTTTCAATGGAAGTAAATTAGCTTTCTTGTATGTCTTACTACATCAAGTCCCTTGTTGGTAACAAATCCTGCTTAGCTTTGCTGGCTGGCTTTGGACTCTTCAGAAATTTTATCCCTCAAGGCACCTGTGAGTTCCTCGTTATTTCAGAGCATTATGTAGAAATGGATCACTTTGCTATGGTGTGAACAACAAATTTGTGAAGTGTTCCAGATCAGCTGAAGGGCACAAACTTTTGAAATGGTTTTTGCTTGGATTTCCATAGGGCTGACTGATAGCTCTATTACCTCATTTCTGTATTTTTCTAAGTTTTATGAGTGGAATAGTCCATTTGTTGTGCTTGCTTGTGGAGAGCTTTCTCAGAAAAGAGAGTTTAATAATCTTTTCTCAAGATAGTATGATTGCTATTAATAGCATCTGATTAGTTCTGGAAAAATCATTGCCTAGCCAGACTTTTTAAAGGTAAATGCATCTTCACAATTCTAACCAGTTTAACCCTTGACTTGTAACCTGTGTGGGCCCAGCCAACCCCAGCTGTGGTTAGTAGTTTTATATTGGTCTTTCATCTAGCTAGTTTATTATCCGTTAATTACGTCAAAATTAGGATCAAAGGGTTGAACTGGCACTGGGGGTTGAACTGGGCGTTGAACAGAAGTCGGTGTTGCTTTGTGTTCACAGCAACTTGAACTATGAATAAGTATATTCCGGGGTTGTCATGAAAATGATGATCAGACAGTTTTGAAGTACCTTGGATAATTTCACTATCTGAGTAACCAGCCTTTCTTTTTGAGGGCAAGAGTGGCCAAGACTGTGTATGCATTTTATCCGCCCCTTAAATTGCTAATTTGCATGATGTAGACAGGTTGATTTTTATTACACTGTAACTGAAGAATTTTGGAATGAGCTGGAAACTGTTGAGAATGCTTGATTTGGTAGGGCTGGGTTTACTCTGTTTCGTTAGTTTTCATCAATTTTTCATGTGCTCCAGAAGTGGAAAGGCAGAGTCAAATTTAGAAAAGAGAAAAGGTTACTCAATCATAATTTATGAGTCTCTAGCTCTGTGAGTATCTCATGCCTTTTGCCGAGTATTTTAATGCTGTTGTGCGTGAGATGACCAATATGACAGTTAGGGGACAAGATTCCACTTCACGTGCTCAGTTCCAGAAAGGTCTGTTGTGTTGCCCTTTCTTATTCCCAGACCTTATGCTGCTATCTGTGATTACATGGCTTTGAAGTGTATGATTCATCTGTAAATTTTCTGAGTCATTACATTCATAGACTGCAAGAACTGAAAAGTAACCTTCCTTGAGCTGTCATAGTGCATGGCCAAGAAATGCCTTTCAAAGAATTTAGCTCACAAAGAAGTTTTCCATAGGTTTCATTAAAAGTTCTTAGTACAGTATATTTATTTCCTTTGCATGGAATGAATATGCATGGCTGTTTAATTCTCTTTGGAGAAGAGATAAATTTTACAAACTTCAAAATTAAAACATGGCTACTCTTTCAAAATCAAGCTCATAATCGTGATGCATATTACACAACAAATTTCCTTTAGCTGAGTATTTATACTGCTAGGAATATTTTAAAGGAATGGAAGGAGATGCTTAGACAATAGAATCAAAAAGTAGTAAATTATATGTTTGCATATTTCAGACATAAATTAGAACAGAAAACTTAATACTGGGATAACTCTCTTTCAGAAATAAACATTAATTAACCTGGACATATAGAGCAGAAGCCTATTGTGCATAGAGTGATGTGAATTTTACGGAGACTGAAACACCAGAAGCTTTAGAGCTTGCTCTGAGACTTTGCTAAGAATGTGGGAACTGCTGGATTTCCCACTACGTGTTAGTAGGTTACTCGTGTATTCTGTTCAGGGAAAGATGTGCAGGGGGTGTTGCATATAAGCAGATGCTTTCAGACCACAACAAATCCAGAATTATTTTTTGAAAGAGGAAAAGGTGCTTTCCGTCAGCTGCTTCTGTTTTTTTTTTCTCTTTCATTTGAACCCCAAAATTGGAGGTGCCGTGGACCTTTCAAGCAGATTTTCAATGTGCAGTGAGACTTTCTGTTGACGTCAACTGAATGTTGGTCAGACCTAGAGAAACTCTTATGCTGTCTCCTTTTGTTGCTGCTTTGGACTGAGACTTAATCCTTGTTACTTTCTCAGGTACTAAAAAGATTCTGCTTGAGTAGTAGCTGACTTAATTTTGTGTTGCTCACAAATGACAGCTTAATTTTGTGTTACTGCACTATGACAGCTCAAGGTTTATTGCAGCAGCAGGAAAAGCTAGATCTCTCTTGGAAAGACTAGAAATGATATTTTGCTAAACCAACTCTTCCGTGTAATTTGATGGGTTAGTATTCATTCTGTCTTTCTGTTTTACTGTAAAAAGTCTGGACTTCAGTAAATAAAAAGAGAAATTTTATTAAAACCTGCATATTTTAAAGTTGGTTGTGAATTTTAAATCAATCTGCATATTCTTCTGAAAATGAATCACATGTATATGTTTTTTAATCTAGGAATGTTTAACAATTTTTAAAAATATTTATGTTTTTTTAAATTGCAGTTTAAATTGATTGTGGAAAATCCAGAAAATCCTGTTGCGAGTGGACTTCAAGTTACAGCTTTTGTGGAATATTATCCTGAGAGTGAGGAAGATCTTCAAGATAGACTACTTCTTTTAATAGAAGATGACATAGTTGATATCCCCCTGCTTGGGTATGATGGTCAAAAGTTCATACGCTCCTGTTATTATTTGCAGTTTAATCATGTGGAAAGTTTGCTAATACGTGTCACATATGACTATGTAATTAATCTGTCAATTGCATTGAAAACAAATAGTAAGTTTCCTTACAAAAGTAAGATTTTTTTTTTTTCAGAGCAGCACGCAGGTAAGAAGTTAATTGGGGTGATGTCCCTCTAAGATCCTAGAGAGAGTTTGGGTTTTTGTTTTTGCTTTGTTCACAACAAGTTGGTTGTGATAACGTTGATAATTTCTAATTCTGTATCAACATTAGACAAGTTAACATCTACTCTTAATGTCTTCCCTCCTTACTGAACCACTTGTATAAAAGATTTTCTAGTAATTGTCCATATTTGCAAAACTGGATTATAGTGAAAGTTTTGTTGCCTAATTCTAAAAATATGGTGTGTGTTTTAGAATAAGGTCACACATTCAAACATTCATTGAAACATTGTTCGCACCAAGAAGGGGCTGGTGGAGAATGTGAAGGAAAGGGCAGCCTTGGCTGCAGTGACAATGAAATGTGGAGTTCAAGATCCTTAGGGCACCAAGCAGGGTGCACAGCAAGCTCAGTACCCTGGACTTCAGGAGAGCAGACTTTGGCCTCTCCAGGGATCTTGCTTGGTAGAGTGCCATGGGACAAAGCCCTGGAGGGAAGAGGGGCCCAAGAAAGCTGGTTAATATTCAGGGATAGCCTCCTCCAAGCTCAGGAGCGATGCATCCTGACCAAGAGGAAATTGGGCAAAAACGGCAGGAGGCCTGCATGGATGAACAAGGAGCTCCTGGACACAGTCAAACACAAAAATGAAGCCTTCAGAGGGTGGAAGCGAGGACACGTAGCCTGGGAGGAATAGAGAGAAGCCAGGGATCAGGTTAGAAAAGCTAAAGCCCTGATGATAGAATTAAATCTGGCCAGGGATGTCAAGGGCAACAAGAAAAGCTTCTGTAGGTATGTCGGGGATAAAAGGAAGACTAGGGAAAGTGTGAGCCCTATCTGGAAAGAAACGGGAGACCTGGTTACCTGGGATACGGAGAAGGCGGAGGTACTCAATGACTTTTTTGCCTTGGTCTTCACGGGCAAGTGCTCGAGCCTCACCACTCAAGCTGCAGAAGGCAAAGGTGGGGACTGGGAGAATGAAGAGCCACCCACTGTAGGAGAAGATCAGGTTCGAGACCATCTAAGGAACCTGAAGGTGCACAAGTCCATGGGACCTGATGAGATGCATCTACGGGTCCTGAAGGATCTGGTGCTAAGCCACTACCCATCGTATTTGAGAAGTCATGGCAGTGCGGTGAAGTTCCTGCTGACTGGAAAAGGGGAAACATAACCCCCATTTTTCAAAAGGGAAAAAAGGAAGACCCGGGGAACTACAGGCCAGTCAGTCTCAGCTCTGTGCCTGGGAAGGTCATGGAACAGATCCTCCTGGAAGCTCTGCTAAGGCACATGGAGGATAGGGAGGTGATTGGAGACAGGCAGCATGGCTTCACCAAGGGCAAGTCCTGCCTGACCAACCTAGTGGCCTTCTATGATGGAGTGACTACATCAGTGGACATGGGAAGAGCCACCGATGTCATCTGTCTGGACCTCTGTAAGGCCTTTGACACAGACCCCCACATCGTCCTTCTCTCTAAACTGGAGAGGTATGGATTTGATGGGTGGACTGTCCGGTGGGTGTGGAATTGGTTGGATGGTCGTATCCAGAGGGTAAGTGGTCAACAGCTCAATGTCCAGATGGAGATCGGTGACGAGCGGTATCCCGCAGGGGTCTGTATCGGGACCGGTACAGTTTAATGTCTTCATCAATGACATAGACAGTGGGATCGAGTCCATCGTTAGCAAGTTTGCAGATGACACCAAGCTGAGCGGTGCAGTCAACACGCGTGAGGGATGGGATGCCATCCAGAGGGACCTGGACAAGGTGGAGAAGTGGGCCCGTGTGAACCTCATGAGGTTCAACGAGGCCAAGTGCAAGGTCCTGCACCTGGATTGGGGCAACCCCCAGTATCAATACAGGCTGGGGGATGAAGGGATTGAGAGCAGCCCTGCCGAGAAGGACTTGGGGGTACTGATGGATGAAAAGCTGGACATGAGCCAGCAATGTGTGCTCGCAGCCCAGAAGGCCAACCGTGTCCTGAGCTGCATCAAAAGAAGCGTGGCCAGCAGGTTGAGGGAGGTGATTCTGCCCCTCTACTCTGCTGTGGTGAGACCCCACCTGGAGTACTGTGTCCAGCTCTGGAGCCCTCAGCACAAGAAAGACATGGACCTGTTGGGGCGGGTCCAGAGGAGGGCCACCAAAATGATCAGGCGGAATGCAATGCCTCTCCTATGAGGAAAGGCTGAGAGAGTTGGGGTTAATCAGCCTGGAAAAGAGAAGGCTTTGGGGAGGCCTTGTTGTATCCTTTCAGTACTTAAAGGGGGCTAATATGAAAGCTGGGTACAGACTTTTTAGCAGGGCTTGTTGCGACAGGACAAGGGGGAATGATTTTAAACTAAAAGAGGGTAGATTTAGACTAGATACAAGGAAGAAATTTTTTACGATGAGGGTGATGAACCGCTGGCACAGGTTGCCCAGAGAGGTGGCAGATGCCCCATCCCTGGAAACATTGAAGGTCAGATTGGACGGGGCTCTGAGCAACCTGATCTAGTTGAAGATGTCCCTGCCCATGGCAGGGGGGTTGAACTAGATGACCTTTGAAGGTCCCTTCCAACCCAAACTATTCTATGATTCAAGGATCATTTTCATCAATCTGTGTGTGATTGTGTGTGCCTATCTATGTGTGTGTATATGAATATGTCTAGTATATAACATATATATTGGTTGGAAAAAGGAAGCTTCTAAATATAGTTTATCAGACTTAGGCTGGGTGGTTATCTGAGGGTGAGGGGCAATTGCTCTGGACTATCTTTCTCTCCTTTGTGTATAAAGAGAAATTAGGATGACAAACTTATATTTACAGGTCCAGCTTTTAGATGCCTAATTAGGACAGATGAATCCCATAAACTATTGAAAATCATAGTTTTTATGAAAATTTTAACATTGTAGATTACATGTACAGACAGAAAGGAATTTCCATGGAGATTATTCAGTATATGAGTTGTTTTTAAAAATCAAGCAGTCCCAGAGATGTCTCATGCTAGCCTGAAAAGTGTAAGGTTTTGCCTTCAGATAAGCAATACTTACTCCTACATTTTTTACCTCTTATGTCATGATTTTTTTCACTGATTTGCTTTTCCTTGTTTCATCTTAAAAGTTGTGGGATTTTTTTTATTTTAATGTTGTACTATGGTTGATGTAGGACACAAATAGTTAAGTCTGACGTGGGGTTTTCAAGTTGTTGTAAATTTTTAGAAAAGACTGTCTACCATTGGACGACTAGGAAATAACAATTTCAAGTAGTTGTTTTTTTCTGTGGTGTTTCTAAACTCTTATTCTCTTAGAACATGGTATTAAACAATGCTATTATAGCTTTCTTTAATAACTTCAGAGACATTTAAATGGAAAGCCCTAAATGCTTTTCTTTGACTGAAAGACAAGGATGACTTTTCATAAGGTAATGCAGAACTTAGTAATTGAATATGATCATTTTACTATTAAAAATAGCTTTCTATAAATATGTTCTCCCAACGTATATTTTCCTAGAAGAAAAAAGTGATTAGGAACACTTTATTTTTTTTATATTTTTAATTTTTTATTTTTAAAATTTAATTTTTAGGTTTTTTTTACTTTTTTATGTTTAATTTTTAATTTTTAAATTTTTCATTTTTAATTTTTTAAAAAAATTTATTGGGGTGATATTGTGGAAGTAAGACCACTCTAGGATGATAATGCTACTGGTGACTACTTTCTGGAAAGGACTTGCAGTAGATTGTTAAATGTTTCAAATCTTCATGTTTAACTGGCTTTTGTAGGGAAAAATTGACAGGCTATAATAATTTTTGTTTGTTTGTTTGGAAAAAACAAGTATACTTTATGGTTCTTTTTTAATCAGTCTTTTCCCAAATGTATTTTGTGTCATGTGTGTCTGCTGCTTATAGATAGATGATATTCAATTATTGCACTGAAGGATCACTAAATACATAATATTTTTTTTCTATACAAACATAGTTTAAAATGCATCATTAACCATTTTGAGAAAATAGTGTACATAGGGTAACACTGGTTGTGAAATACTAGTGAAAACATTTTTTTTGGATAAAAATTGCGTTGTCACTATGAAATGTCCACAACAGTGCTTAATTTGATGGAAGAACTTGAAAATATTTTCAAAGAAATATTTGCAATGTTCAGTTTTGGGGGACAGATACTTCCCCTCCCCTGAATTTATTTAATTCTGATGTGTTTTTTTCACTTCCTATTTAAAAGTTTGTGCATTTTTTTACATTTTTAATAACATTATATTATTTCTACTCATGTATCAATAATAATGCAGCAAACACTAATGCTACTTTTCCTAAAATGTCAAGAATTGAAATAAGTGATTTTAAAAATTTTTAAGGGTATACTTAGATTTACATCAAATTGCTATATATTTTTGTGACACAAACAGAATTTCTTATCAGTGACAAATTCTGATTTTTGGCCGACTCAAACGTCTCTGGTGAATGCCACTCAGATTGTGTACTGGCAGTACCTTTGAAGAGTTGTACATCTGCAAAACAGAATTAAGTTTTAAAGCATGTGACAGCAAGTTCAGAAAATTCATAAATATAATCCAAGATAATGTGTCATTGTATAAGAAATGTTTGCAAGTTGCTGATATTATTTGGACTGGCCTCTTTAAATGTCTGCTACTTCTTTCTTACCTATTAGCTTATTTGTAGTCTTCTTTCTTTTAAATTATATTGTTTTTCAGCTTTTATTTCTGTATGGATTATAGGGTGATATGTACATATATGTAATTCACTATGAATTTGTAGAAATTATGGGTCTACATGTTTTGCCTGTAGAATTTTATTGAAAGAAAATTTCACTGGTGGTTTAGGAAAAAAGCATGAAAAGATTTAACCTTTGTGCCAACAATTTGTGTGATTCCTTCAATCACATCTACTGTTCATTTTAAGATAATCTTTAGTCTGGGATGATATTCACTGAGAGTGTAGGAAAGGTTAGTTTCCCATACAACATTAAACTGCAGTAACACTCCACTTATTTTGTAACCATTTATTTGGTAAAAAATGCCACCAAGAGAATTTTATTTCTGTTGTGCTTTAGTGACATTAATATCACAGTTGTTTGGTTTGCAAGTAAAATAGCTGTTACGTATTTGCCTGGCTCATGAGACTAGATCCAGTGGTTAATCATATTGATTTGTGGCTCATGTATTTGATGTAAATTTTGGAGACCAAACAATGTTTTTAGCTTAATTCTACAGCATCATGGACTTATGATGTGCTCAGTAATACAAATGTAATGATTTAATTATGTAAATATTTGATCACCATAGAAAATACTTATACTCAAGGTTTGGGAATGTGTTTCAAACAAGCCAGTTGCGGTGGGTTTTTTTGTTTGTTTGTTTTTGTTTGTTTTTTTTAATGATTAACTGAAACTCTGCATCCAAACTCTGTTTTTTGAAATACAATAATTAAGAATTAATTTGTTTGTTTAAAAAAAATATTAAGAAAACATTTGAAATTATGCATTTCCAGGGATAAGTTCCATCTTCGTAAAAAAAACCCAACCAAAACCAAACCAGCAAACCAAACCACCCAAACAAACCCCACCCTAACTTGACTACCTCCTTTTTTGCACAGGTCTGTATCTATTAGAAAATCTCATTGCACTTAGAATTTATGTTTATTGCTGTCTACTTCGGAAGTTATATGTTTGGATCTTGAGAGGAGACACACTTGTGTTTCATTTTTCTAACAAAGCTTTTTGGAAGAATGTCTGAATACTTGGAACATGTGAAGTTTTTACAGTCTTTTCAAGTGTGCTCTAATCTTGATAGCTGTTTCCTTCGTGGTGGTTTTTTTTTTTTTATTGTTTTTTTGGTTTTTTTTGCCACATCTTGCTCATCTAGACCATCTCTTTCAAGAATTTACTTTTTTTTTTTTTGCATTACAATAAATTATTAAAGAGAATTAAAAACAGTGTATTAGCATTCCAAGAGCAACTTCTTTTGTTGCATTTCCTGATTAATTTTTTTTTCCTCTCTCCCTTCCTTTCCTTCCCCCTCCCCCCCTCCCTTATGCAATAGATTATATGAGCAGGGTCTACCTAGCTCGGCCAAGGAGATTTATCTTCCTTCTCCATTTAGTCTTCTGTACTGCATGTAGTGCAGATCATGAGATGCAATTGTTCCTGCATATTCCTATTTGTGGTTAAGAGGAGATAGACTGCTGTGCTGACGTAAAATTCCAACTGATTTCAAACACAGTTTTATGTGAGATCAGAGGTGTGATTGTATTAGAAATTGGGGCCTTTAAAATACAAGTTTCCTGAAGCGAGTATGATCTTTTCATTATGGCTAAGCAGTACCCAATACAGTGATATCATCATGCTGGCTGAGGTTCTTAAATAAATAATAGAAATAACTTGTGTCATTATCCACTTCTGTCTGTTATAATAAGTTTTGTTGAAGCCACATAAAGTATCTGTAAAACAAGATGACTGTAAATTGAAACTGGCATGGATGTTTTCTCTCTGCTTTTAGTTCAGGCAGCTGATAATGAAATACAGTGAATATTAACTTTGGTCTTATTTTGTGATGCAACTAACTCAAGATAGTTTTATTTAAAGTTCTTTGTAGTATAATAAAGTATTTAAAATTAAATAGAAATGTATACATTCCATTTTGACTAATTGTTTAAAGCTATATGGTTTTAAAGTTACAGTAGTTAGTCAATAAACAGCTTGATAGATAGCTAGATCTTTTTTACTCTTCCCTGTGTATGCTATACTGCTGAAGTGAGTTGCATAAACATTGGTAGGAGAACTAGGAGAAAAGGAGAACTCTCTTCCACTGGAGTGCTTAAGCAAATTTCTTTAAAAATGCAAAGGTATTTTCAAGTTTTGGGAAAATATAACCGTGCCTTTTCTCTGCAGATTAATTCCGTGCTGTTATCTGGAAATTGAGTCAGAGATTAATTTTGGTGCAGTGATTGCAAACAGTAAAATAATTAGTAAAGAGATTAGTATTGCTAACCGTGGATCAGCTTCAGGTAAATATTTAGTATGCATTAAATTATACAAATATTTTATTTTCTTAGAAAATGTAATTTTATGCAAGTTAACACTTCAATGGCCAAGTAGAAATTAACTGAAGTTCTGGGTTATGCAGATTATGAGTATTGTAGCTAAAGGTTCTATAAATGGCCCATTGCTTCTGTAGGCAGTACTGTGTTTCCGCTTAGGGAAGAAAAATGAATTCAGAACTTTGTCAAATTTTAGGAGTTTTCTACTTTTTGAGTCCCATCTGAAAGATGTAAAAATAACAGTTGCTCATTGGCTTTCTATGCCCAACATAAATAGTAGCAAATCACGTCTGCTCATGCTTTGTTGCCTTTGTGATTCTGTGATCCCAATAGCTGTCTAGTAACTAAACAACTACAAGCTCCCTGTACTTTCAGAGCTAAGGTCCTCTAGGATTGGAATTGAACCGTATTTGTTACCAGAAGATAATGAGTGGTCTTTTATCTTGCTGCCATAGCTTTTCAGATCATACAGCTTTCAAAACATGCACATGCTTCAACTTCTGTGAGGGACCCTTCCAGAAGTATAAGAAACGTGGAGAATGGAGTATAAGGATGCTTGTATGATCCAAGTAACCTATTTGACTGCCTTTTCCACTGAACAAATCTGTAGATACCTTTCTCCAGAAATAGGGTGGCAACGATGCTGAGTTTCAAACAACAAATTTAAGGCAGTTAATTATTTTTGTTACTTACTTGCACAGCTGTTTATTATATCACAAGGTATCTTTATTTGCATTAGGCCAAAGTTGTGTGAACATTGCTTCATAGATTTCCACAAAAAATATTATACCAACAGAAAATACATGATTGTAGAAACAGAGAGATGGGTTGCAATATTTAAAAAAAAAATCAAATGGTTGTCTAATTAGAACAGAATTTTATTTTATTTTTAATTTTTTTTCCAAAAAGCAAAGGAAAAATTTTTTTTTTTCTAGCCAGCTCTAACCTAAAGGTGTAGTGTGTTGTTTATATAATCAGCTCTTACTCATACATACTAACTTCTTTCTTTGAGGAATGATGATTAGATAAAGAAAATGAGATAACCTACATTACATATGCATCTACAACTAATTTGCATGATGTGAAATTCCTCATGTTGTGTAGGAACTGTTTCTAGTTATAAACTCTGTTGCATGATGCATGCAGGCTGCATGATGGAGTTTTGCAGGATTGGACTCAGGCAAAATTAGAATTAAAGCGGTGGTTAGTGAAGAATGTGTTGACGGCAGACAAAAGAATAGCTGCTGAATTTGTGTTTCTGTAGGTTCTGTGAATCGTAATACAGCAGGTTGCGCTAACACGCAGCATGTAAACTGTATCAGCAGGAAGTGCTGTATGCTGGCCTGTGACTCAAGGATTGCAGTTCACATGGCATCCCATGCACGAAAGGAATCCTTTGTTCCTGCTTCTGATCTCATATCAGAGGTTATCTATTGTCTGAGGTCAAACACTGCATTTTTCCTACACCATTTGAAAGAATTTCTTACTATCTATGATATAATGACAGATAATTAGTGCTGCTGATTTAATACACATTTAATAATTTTTTCACATTTTAAAAAATATTTTTATAACCTAGAAATATTCACTGTTCTCTTCTGCAATAAATTGTATTGTATACACACCAAATCATGAAAACTGCAGTTACCTGCAACATGTACTTAACTTTCAGGCTATGGTAGCTGCCTAGAGCTGTGTATAAAACATCCTGTAACTTACAAAATGTTACTTACAGCTGCTTTTGTTTGGACTGTGAGTACCTTTTCTGTTACAATCACAACTTGCAAAGTGGCATTGGGCACGTGGGTGTAATATTTAAAGAAACCTTGGAAATAATGATCTACTCTGTGTTAGAAATAGTTTTGAAAAAGATTAACTCTGTTTCCTGTTTCAATAGGAAAATGTACTGCTTGTGTATATCTGCATTATGTGTTTTGTAATTCCAAATGTGTAACAGAAGAATAAAAATCTACAACTTTATGTTGTGTAACATTCTGTTTATTATTCTTTTTCTTTCAGGTACATTTAAAATATCGTATGATGGGGTTGTCCTTCTTAACGTAGAACCTACCACTGGAGTGGTAGAGCCGAAATCTATAAAGACAGTTAAAGTGGATATCTGCACAGATGTACCCAGAGTCATCAAAGAAATGATGAAGTGAGTATGACTGAAGAAATCCAGCTCTGTAAATTACATTTTTGTCTGTTATTAATTCTAGTCTTTATTATGAATGTTTATCTAATAAAGTTAAGCTCCCAGGTGTCAGTTGCTGTCTTCCACATTTATTTTTATTAAATTAATTTGATGATTATATTATATCCACAGAACAGTGATGTATAAATTGTGTACCTGGCTGTGTTATTGAAGATCTCTCATAAGTCATAAAGATATTGGATGTTTACACATCTCTCGGTATACAACTAACCAAAAGCTTTTAGATCTTTCACCTTTCTACAGGTCCTGTGTTCCTTACTTTTTTTAGCTTCTGTAACTTTGCTATTTTTCTTTTGGCTCTATGTGTTTCAGGAGTCTCAGAAACATTATGATGTCCTTTGGAGTATCTTATTTTAAATGGAGGAAATGTATTTGCAACCATTAACTCTTTTAAGAATAGACTGTTTTTAAATGCCTACCTTGTCTCTCTTCAAATGGTAATACAGACTTTTTAGGAAGTGCCAGAATTTGGAAGTGGATACCAATCTGGAAAGTCCTTTTCAATCCTATTTTCTTATAATAGTGAATAGGATGTGGTTGTTGGTTTTTTTTTTTTTTTTTGGGGGGGTGGGGGGCGGGCGGGCGGGGGGGTGTGTGTGTGTTTCCTGTTTTGGTTTTAAATTATTAAGATATATGACTTAAAGTTCAGTTCTTTCTGTTCTTGCTTTTTGTAGCCTGATGGAAAAGGAAATGAAATGAAAGGAGAAAAATTCTATTAGAGTGACAGGGAAGACAATATCTGTATTTTGCCTCACAGTTACATCCTCCTTCATATGGTATTTTCTTTGGTTACTGAGTTTTGACCGCTTGGTTGCAAAGTCTCATGCTTTCTGCCTTTCCTTTGCTGTCCAGGCTAACACCACTGTTTTCTTCACCCCATCTTGGTTAAACGGCTACTGTCTGCTGCAGTCTAGTAGACACACTTTCACTGGAAAGCCAGTGATTTAAATGCTTTGATTTGGATCAGTTTTGCATGTTCTAATATAAACCAAACAGATTATTTCTAACACTTTTCTACATTACCTCTGGCTGCTTGCTACTCTTACTGACAGAGTGGAGTTGGAAGGTCATGGCTGCACTGAAGTATGGATCAAAGCTGTTGTGGTTGAACAAGTTCTTAAAGTTCTAGGAGTGTCTTGTGGAAATATATTGGAATGCATTCACTTTGGACCAGTTTACTTTGGGTCTTCAAAGACTGAACAAATATCTTTATACAATGAAAGTCCTGAGCGTATGGACTGGGTAGCAGTACTGGAAGACAATGCCATTGGAGGAGAGATGGTAAGAAACTGTTCTGATTTTTATTTTAGTTGAAAACTTGTTTTCATTTCTCCTTTTGCATTTTTTGTTTCTCAACATTCATCTTCTAGTAGTGTTTACTATGTCATACTATTTCCTGATCAATAGGCTTTCTGAAACTTCTGTCCAACCAACAGATTTTTACTATAATTTAACCTTGGAATTAAGTTTTTCAGATATTTCTGTTTCACTATGTGACATCTTAACCTTAACAATGTTAAGTACGTTCCCTGGGTGTGTTTTTTTTGTTTTGTTTTGTTGGGTTTTTTTGAGCAGTTTTCCTTGGCCTATGGGATTTCTTATCATTTAGTAGGAGTTACCAAAATATATTTTGGTATTCTAAGATGTTAAGCATCTGTGGTTTCACTTGTTTTTCTCAGACAGTGAAATCATCTGAGTGAGCATCATCTTTAAAAAAGGGAATTAAAAACATTGACATGAAATTGATGTTTAAAAATTGGTTAATTAGCCATGTGATACCTAACTACGTCAGTGTTATTTCTTATGTTATGTCTTTCTACTTGTGAAAGATATGAAAATGTATGTGTGTGTGGGGGGGGAAACCCAAACACAAAAGGGAAAGCAGAACAGGCTGACTATTCCACATTTTCATTATTTTTTAGGGGACAGATCTTCAGAGAAGTGCAGATGCTGTTTTACAAGACTTAAGCCTCAAAAATAGAACAAGAGCTGTAGATGTTTCCACCTTGATCTTGTGCATTCCCAATCAAGGAACCTTGCTACCTTATGAGAAATCTTTGGTTACATTGTGCTTTAGTCCAAAGTGAGTGAGTGGTCCAAATTAGACACACACATGCAAGTTGATTGGTCTAAACTATTCTGTAAAGAGCTGTGCTAGAGAAAATAATTTTAAGTTAATGTGTCTGCAAATTTTTTTCTTAATGACTTCTTATGTATTTATGGGTGTTAAAAGAAATTGCTTGGCATGATACTACAAATGAGAAAGCAAAGTCTGAAGTGATTATCTGGGAGATGTTTTATAATACATTAAGGTTGTATTTGAACAAAGAATTGGTTAAGCTTGTTTTGCGAGAAGAAGGATTTTACTAGATTTTGCCAAGGGAACTAATTGCAGCTCCCATGAAATATGTTGAATCTCTAAAGATTGTTGAGAGAGTTCTACACTGTCAAATTAAGTGCCTTTTTAATGACTGCAGATTTATTTCATAAAGATATACTATATGTGCAGCATTATGAAAGAAAAAATATATATATTTCATCACCAAAAGACTGAAACATTTTGGAGAGCTTTCATTCCATTAAAAAAAAAAGTAAGCATAAAGGAACATTTCTTCTTCGGATAAGGAAAAGAAAAAGAAAATGCGCTCTTGCCATTTTCCCTTACTTAAACTCTAATTATAAGTGATGATTATGCACGTAATATTAGTTTAGAAAACTGTTGTAGACTGGAGAAGATATCAAATGACTTGTATAATAAGCATACAGATACTGTTGAGCTTAAATTTGTAACTGTTCCATTTTCTGAAAGGAAGTATAAAGATAATTTGTTCAAGCTGTAACCAACAGCAAAGAAGCCAGACTGGATGATTATAAATAAGCCTTGATTTTTTCTGTGGGTTGGGATTTGGTGGTTTGTTTTTTTCTCCATCCTGTAATTAGAGATTGTGACTCTTACAGAAAATTTAAAAGGGACTTTGGAGTGAACGACTCATCACCGAAACAAGATTACGTGCTGTTTCTGAGATTTGAAGCTGTTGGGAATAAAGATGGCTATCTGCAGGCCCTCAGTGATGGGGCCACAGCAATCACGAGTATGTTATCAGAAATGTATAGTCACCATCAGAAATGTATATATGGATGATAAAACTGTATATCTTGATTTTTTTTTTTTAATTTCTTCATCTTCTTAGCAGTTTTATGGGAAACCTGTGTTTATTTTGTTTATATCCATACAAATAAGTTATTGTAACTTACCTCTTTAATGCGTTAGCACCAAAACCTCTTCAAACAGTGAGTAGAAAGAAGGAGGGAATCACGTGTGTCATGAACATGCATGCTGGTAGTGAACACCTAGAACTTAATTATGAATGTAAATATTTGGAGGACATTAAAAAAAAACCCAGCCATTTACAAGTCACCAGCACTTTGGTAATACCGGTTTTGTGCATTTTGAAGTGAATATTTGATCACTCTCAAATTCCTTAATGAGGGAATATGTTATCTAACAACCATTATAAGTAAGCGTCTGTGTTAAGTTTATGGAAAATTGCATTATAAATCATATTGTATTACAGTATTATTTTGTTTTTGCAACCATACAACTATAGTATGACTTTCCTGTTTGCAAGCTAATAGGTATGTGAGGTTTGTTTGCTTGTTTTTTGTGTTTGTCTAATGCAGTGAATCATCCTCATCACATGGAGTTAGCTTTGACAGGTTCTGGGCTTCCTCTCATGTTAACTTTTAATCCAGGACCAGTTATTAAGTTTATGGACTGTTTCCTGGGTGAACAAACACAAGTTCTATGCACATTCGAAAATGAATCTGAGTCCCTTCCAGTAACATTCAGCTTCCGCAAGACTGCTCACTTTAATATTTCACCTGAAAAAGGGAAAATTAAAAAAAAATCTGCAAAGGTAATTACCTCTTTCTCTTAGATTATGTAGATATGCTTTACAGTGGTCAGCGGTGGAATTTCTTTAAAATAAACCAGAATAATTTCATTTCAGTAGCTATGTTGTTTAGTATCAGCCAAAAATATAATTTTTTTTCTCCTTATATAGAGTCTTTTAATGCTCTTTCCTGTACTCCAGGAAGCAACAAGTGTTACTTTAAATTTGGAAAAAATAATTGTAGTACTAAAGAAACTTTACCCAGGTTTTTCCTGGCTTTAAATTTTTTATTTTTTACTGACTTTAGAAGACTGATTTATACCCAAACCTTTGCAGGATCCTTTTAATTTCTTTCAGTAAATCACAAATACTTGAGTAACATAACATATCTTTTAATGGAAGAAACTTTGCCAGATTTAAGTCAAATATGGAAACACTTATAATTTCACAAACCTGTAACTCAGGGCACAAGAGAGAACAATTTGTCCCAGAAATAAGCAAGTGAGACTTTGTGGTGTTCTAATGTGTAGCAGTTTTATATTTCCTTATATTGCTAATTTATGTGTGGCAGTTGGCATATTCTAAGAGCCCAGTTTTGAAGTAAGCATGGAGAGAAGTGACTCAATTAAACAGAGAATTACACATAACTTTTCTCTTTGCTTTTCTGCCCCATATGTCTCATAATGACTTTTCTTTTCCAGGATGTGATATTTTCATTTTCTCCACATCAAATAGGAACATTTAAAGTGAAGCAAGTTGTTGATATCATTGGTTCAGGACTAGAGAAAAATAATTTACAGGTTTTGAAGACAAAATCCTTTCACCAAATATATTTGAGCTTTATTGGTGTGTGCAAATCTAAACGAAAAAATATTCTATTCAAAATTAATCCCGGTAAGATGCTAAAAAGATAAGTGACAAGTGATAAAATGTTTTAAAAGTACATTTTTAACATTTTAAAAGAGAATCTTTTACTATTTTTAATTTGTTTTTAAAAAAATAATCTCTTTGTGAATTTAGGGAATGCTTATTTGTGTGACAAATAAACAATGAGAGTATAAAACAATGGCTAAAATAATGGTGAACACCCCCCCCCCCCCCCCCCCCCCCAGTTTTAACAAAAATTGAACTATTAAAGCATAAATTTTCATCATATGATTATTTAACTTCTATAAATCAGAAAATAAAGGCTTCAGTTTTTGGCAGTGATGCCATTACACAGTGCTAGTACGTTTCATTTGTAAGTAGAGAGATGGGTAAGGCACAGAAAGAAGTTAGGAAAGATAACGGTATTCTTTACTGATTGAAAGTTACTACTGACGGATGAATTTGCCAGTTAATACAGCCTGCTACCTGTCCCACGTCTACTGGGACTAGACTAGAGGGACTGACTCTTCTTATTCTATGAAGCCTATGCCAGCATAAAGAATCTTTCAGGATATGCAATAATTAGTCTTTAACTTGTTCCTCATGTTCGTAACGTGTCCCACGAACAACCACTTTACAGTAGGTTTGACTAAGCCTGTCACTGGATTTTAAAACCAGTCATGGGAAACGTAGCTTTTTCTAGCATCAAATATGCTGTAGCATCTGCAGATAGCACTAGTGCTGTCCTGTACAGTGGTGCATCTGGCTTCTGTGTCTAGATAAGGAAGGGAGCTTGAATACTCCTTAGCTGACTGCTGCCCACTTGAAGATGTGCTCACTAGTGAAAGGCAGGAAGGCAATATCCATTTTTTTCAAAGAGATCATTGTGGGGAAGTAAAAAGAGGAAGTAGTTGGAAAGTCAGGATAAAATGCTGTTCTTTCTACAAATATCAGAATGGTTGATAAGCCACTGGACATTCCTGCTACTTTCAGGAAGGTATTTCAAGTCCATGGCTATCAAGAATTGATGAGAAACTAAAAGTTTTGCAATTTCTGGGTTTTATTGTTGAAATCCAGAACTCCTGCAGTTTTCCTGCTTCAAAAACACGATTAAAATATGTTTCTGTGGATCAAAGATTTAATGTAGTATTCAAGTTTTGTCAGCTTTTCTAAATGCTCTTGTCTATCATTTGCTCTATTAATGTCCCCATTCTGCTCCTATTTGCAGGTTTATAAAGAGGTTATGAGGGGTATCGGTACTTTATAGGCTACTGATATCTGTGTTTTGCTTTTAAGCTTCATTGAAGGATGGAGGGAAAGTGAGTTTTTTCAGATCTTTATATAGATGGGTTTTGTATCTTCCTGTTCTCTTCTCCCAGTCTCTGTGGATGAGTGTGTGTACTTGCCTCTCTGTATTCGATGGAGGTGGGAAGAGACTGGAATGAAACTTCTTGCAAACTGTGCCTCCCTGGGCAGTGGAAGTTGTAATCACTCCTATAGTTTGGAGGATGGAAAGTAGGGTTTTTTTTTTTATTCATTTGAGAGTAAAGTAAGACTAAAGTGGGTAAAACGAGTATGTTTAGTTTAATGTATCAAATTTTTTGCAGGTGAGGGAGGAAGGGGCAGTTGAAGAATGGATTTACTTATTTATTTATAGTGCTGTTTTAAATGTGTACCTTTATGTAGGAGAAGTTAGCAAACAAATGGCCTAGCTTCTGTCATAATTTTTCTCTTTAACTTTAATGCATATGTGCTTTTCTAAAACTAGAGTGAAAAAGATCTGAGCTCTCTTTTTAGTTGTGATAGCTGGGGAGTTCTTTGTCAGAAATCATGCCTGTGTTTGCAGCCCTTAAGACAAGCTTTAGGACACTGCCGACAGTGTTGTGACAGAGGCAGCTCTGAGTGTTCAGCCCTGTGCACGTGCAAGACAAAACATCACAGCTGGACATAGTAGTAGTGGTTTGGGCTCTCGTGTTTGTTTGTCTGTGACCTAGGCTGGGAAAGGTGGTTGGCTGTTAGTATGGTCTGAATGCCTTCTTCCCTCTTGACTGAGGGATGGGTGACTGACTGTTGGGCCGCTGGGTCGATCAGTATAAATTAAGAAATATTTTCCTAATAATTTGAATTTTGTTTAGAAAGTATTGGTATAAGTGTATGTAACATTTTATTTGAATTTCAAGGTATAACACCAATGATTTCCAATGCAACTGGACAGTTTGTAGCTGATGGCACAGGACAGTGCACTGATACAGCACCTGTGGCAATACTGAAATCAACCCAAACACAAATTCATACTCACTGGATAAACAGGAATTGTAAGGGTGATGCACTTATAGCTTTTCCTAATGACCGCGCAGCCAGCATTAGGCCTAGTGAATGGAATAAAAAGTACAGGTAAAAATTACTTGAATATAATATTTAAAACCACACATTTGTATGTATTGTATAGTAGATTAAGATTGGTTACTCATATGACAGTTTACTTTGGGTTTTTTTTCAGGCTGAAAGTTCGTTAAAATTCATTGCATTCTACTTAACCTGGAACCTCTTGCACATAAATTTCTTGAGTTGCTTTTCTTATGTGAAACTACAAATGTAGCTATTACAGTTTTAATATTTCATTTTTATGGTTGCTTTTACAAGGACAAATACTAATAATCAGCTACGATAAAAAGAATGTAGCAAAAATCGATATGTTTTCTTTCTAACAAGACCCAGAATCATTTTACACACGTAGTGAAACTACAATTCTCTTTAAATATTTAGGACTATTTTCACAAAGACTGAGAGATATAATTATATAGATCCAGAGTTTTCTTATACTGACTGTGAACGACTGTCAAAAGAAGCACATAAGGAATACTATGCAGACTTCATTTCTAGTTTAAGACAGCGTCGTTTACAGAAAGATGCCGCTAGGTAAGACTTTGTTTAAAGGATAAATAAATACTTTAGGCTTATATGAAAAGTATGTGTATGTGCGTGCAGAATTAACTTAGTGGCACCAATCATATGCATACCTAGATTTGTCCCATGCTGAAATGCTTATGGTCTTGGGACCTTCATTTATAATGCATTCAAAACCTGTTATGTTCAAATGTTCATTTAGACACTTAGAGATCACTTCCTGGGTAAAATGTAGGGACAGAGGCTTAAAATCAAGTTGTAAGAAGAGTTGGTTACGATTAATAGGAAAAACACAACATTTATTGTGTTGGATTCTCTTCTCTTTTCTTTTTATGTAATAAATTGTACGTATTTCCAACTAGTATGTCTAGCTCACCCAAGTGATGGATTCAGTACATAAATGATGATATAATTTGAGGAATGAAGCAGATAAGATTAAAGGATTGTATTGGCTCTAGCCTTACCTTATAGTAAATTCTCACTTCATGAATTTGTGTATTTGGTTAGTATGCTGTGGAGCAAAATCATGGAAAAGCAGAACTGACAGCACTGCTGCTTTTAAAAGTTTTATTAAAAAAAAAACACAAACCTGTAAAGCCTCTAAAGCAAATAATACCTTAAAAGTGTTAAGTTTGCAAGACCCATTATTTAAAAATTAATAAGGCCAGTGGATTATTCTTGTAATCTCAATTTACCTTGCTCTGTGTATATACATCATGATTCAGACAAGGCCTGCAGAGCTGGATTTATTTTATTTTTATGCACGCATATGATGTATGGCTTCCTTGAAAGAAACTGGTGTTGTGTAGTGGCTGAACTGTTGTTTATATGACCATAATGCATATATTGAAGGTATATTGCCTGAGGAGTAAGAACAGAAGGGAAAATTTCACCGTTACCAGATGAATTTTACTGTTACCATCAAACATAGTAATAATTTTTCTGAACACTTGATATGAAACATCTGTAAGATCTCTGGAAGTTTCAAATCACTTGGTTGCAGGTGAAATTGATTGATTGGAGTTGAATTTTGACCAAGAAAAGTTAATTGCTCTGAAAATTAGGCTATAAGTGGTCCAGTTCAGACATACACAATTAAAGGATCCTTTGTAATCTTGGCATTTGCTAACTTTTAAGTGCTTGATTTTACAACTTAATTGTTCTTTAAGAGGTATTTTAGACATGATTTAATATTTATATTTTGGTAGCCATAATGCTTGCAACCTGTTTAGCTTAGCAATTGCCACAAATGTGCAACAGATGTTAATCCTTGCCTAAACAATACAATAAAAGAATTTTCAAGGCATTTTCTGTACTTGAGGTTTTTTTAATAATGAAATATTCCTACTTAAAGTATTATTTGTTATGTTTAAAACTCTCAAGTATGTGTAGACCATGGAATGCTCAAAATTCTAGATTTCCATATTCTTTTTCTTTTCCCTCCTCTATAGGCAGTTTTATATTTATAATAATTCTGTAAGCATTGGGCTTAAACCAGCTGAAGGGCTTAAATCACCAAAGATCTCAATCACAGATTTTCACACGGAGAAGCTACAGTTCAAAATGCTTCCTTTAGATGAAAACTACCTATTAACTAGTCGAAAATTGGCAGCAATTGGTTCTAAATCTTCAATCAAAGAAGTAAGTTAAATGCTTGAGTAGTAATGTAAGCATAATATGTTTACCATATGAAAAAGCATAAGAATTTTTATCCTGCTCTGAGAAGATGTCTTGTGCTTATCACAGATTTGGAGTGGGCTTAGTGCTATGCCATCTTCTACCCAAGAGAAGGAAGATTGTACTCTAACTTTGACATCCAAGCAGCTTCATCAAATACTCATTGGTAAGGTTTTTAATTTGTTGTTATAAAAGTTAATTTAGTTGTTATAAAAGCACTTATTCATAGTAACACAATTTATGTTCATAATTGCTCACCTTAAATAGAAAATAGCTTAATTTGGTGGCAGCTTGATATCTACAGTAGTGTTTAACTAAAGCTTTGTGCTCCTCAGAAAATACTGAGATATGACTAGGTATGAACATGTAAAAGGAGAGCTTTCTTTAAAGACTGCTCAGACTACAACCTGTTATAGAGAAATCAATACAGCATAGTATGAGGGTTGCTCATACCCTTATGCCTTGTTATTGGATAGTATCTGGACCAGCATTAATATCAGCAAGATTCATGGAAGTGTTCAGAATGTTTTTGGGAATTAACAGTGAACAGTGATACCCCCAAAAAGTAAAACTTCTTCAGGATCCTCCTTCAAAATAATTTCAGTGGAATGCTCTGTGATGGGGAGTAACACCTTCTAAAGTCTGTGAGGGACTCATCTATTAACAAGACTTGGTACTAAAACGGGTCTATTTTAAGCTCAATTTTTCTTCAGTAAAATTATTTAGCAGCAAAGTCAAAATTTTCAGTACTTTCTGGGCTTTTTTTATTTTCAATGAAGCCAGAACATGAATAGTGTAGCTGTATATACTGATAAGGGGAAAGGTAGAATAAGATAAACATATTAATAAAAAACTACTTAGAGTTTTGTAAGATGTTTGATTAGTGCCATGAGCACTAAAGTTTGCAGACCAGCATAAAAACTGATGATAGCAGGAAATAAAGTAGTGAGATAATTCTGTCACCATCAAATTACATGCATTATTAAACCAAATAGTCACACATCAGGGAGCAAATAAGCAGGTTAAGTATATAAACTCTCAGTGAATTGCTGATTGTCTAGCCATTTAAATAGCTGATTAATAAAAAGAAGTATTTATGATTATTAATAATGCCTTTAGTAATTAGCACATTGCTTTTCCTATTTTAATAGCTGGCTAACACAGAATTAAGAAATAAATGTTGGTGCTGGCTTTTGAGTTGTACTACTGAAAACATTCACAGTACATGCATGGTATTTACTTCCAAATTTTAGTGTGAATTTATTCTGCTATAGTATCATTCTAGCTGACTAATTCTGTAATTTGAGGGACTAAAATGTTTTGATCATAATGTTTTAGTAGTTATGCTTCCATACTTTTACTATTTAATGTTGAAGGTCTTATTTCTTATATATTCCAGGTCCTTCTACTATGGATTTTGGTGATGTTTGTGTGTATTCTACAACAGCCAGAAAACTGCACATCATCAATAACCTGTTAGTTCATATATGGATACAAATTGAGATTGAAATTGATGAATTACAGCAGACGAGTCCATTGTCTCAGGTGGTGCCTCCTCTTACAAAGACTCATATTCCAGTTGTATTCGAGACAAACACTCTTGGGATGTTTAAAAGGTAAGGCTTCTTATATTTGTCTTGATTTACATATTTTCTTCACAGTAGTAGAATAAAGAAAATCGTGGCTGGTTTAAAATCAGTGTAATTATGATAACTGTTAATGATGTACACTCATTTGTGGTGATATTGTAATAATTAATGCAGTTTTATGTTGCAAAATTTTGCTAGTATAGTAATGTTTCTTAGGGTTTAAAAAAACCCAACAAACTGTCCTGTCAAAAGCCCGTATAGCCACAGGTATATCAGGGAAAAAAGTTTGCTATTACAATGTATTTGTTAGGAGAAATTTTATGGAAAATACTGTGCTCTTTCTGGCATAGCGTTGCATCACTGCATCTATGCTCAGATCTTTTGATGCACCTCATGGGTAAATGTATAGGCAAACTGTTTTCTAGCCTTCCTTCTCCTTCATGGAGATGGAACTCTCACTTTACTGATGCTGTTAAAATGACCGTATGAGGTTGATCATCCTTTGGGATGATCTTCACTTTTGACATGATGTAAGTTGTATGCAAAACAATTACAAATTGCTTTTTCTTGTCAATCTTAACTGTGTGTTCACACTCAATTGTTTTGTTAAGTATTTTCTTGCTAATGATTATAGTTCACATAAATTTTACTCTGACTACAACATAATAAATACATAAAAATACTAAGAAATATATATTTTTATGCTACAGATCTTTCACTTACACAATAAACAACCAACACCTTGGGCATGTGCTGGTAGTTGCAAAAGCAGTGTCTGTTGAACTTGAGCTGTCTGCAAAGGAACTGATTTTAAATCCTATTCCCGGCTACCTAGTGGAGACAGAATTTAGAACAACTGTCAGGGTATACAATCCCAGAAACCATCCTGCTGAGTTTACTTGGAAACCTATAATTACGGATAGAGGAACTGCATTTTCTATACAGCCAGCCAAAGGTATACTATGCAAATACAGTGTGTGTGCACGTATGTTAAATGTCAATAATGTTAAGTAAAACAAACATTCTGCTGATGCTATAAACTATATTTTTTTAGATTTGGGTCAATATCAGTGTATCCCAAAAGTAGTATTAGATCAGAGTGTTAATACCGTAGCAGCACTCCCTGTAAAAGCCCTACCCTGAGCGCATACTCAGTCCAGTTCATTGTTTCTGTGTCCCGCCAGCAGCGCTTACGTAACCGTTTTTCTCAGCACAGACTGCTGATATTTCAAAAGTGAGGCAGCTTATTAATGGCAGTTAGCAATATCATACAGCTCATCAGGATGTGAAATTTTCCAAAAGCCAACTGTACGAATGAAGTTGCTAAGAAGTTGATGTGGACAGTCTGAGTGACACAAATGGAATTCATTCTGGGATTAGTTTCCACTTGCATTATGGATCAATATTTGTTAAAGGTGTGAGAGACATTAGCTTTTACCTTCTTTCATTTGAAAGATGGTGTTCTGCAGGAGTATGTTGGAGCTCCATTATTAAAGAACTAACTGCTAACTGAATTGGCATTACACAGTTCAAACAAGATTTGGCTGGATCAGGAGCTTGGTGTGCTCTGATTCTTGATAAAAGATATTTCTGCTGATGCAAGTTCAGACTCGATTGCAAGCCAGAAAATGTATATGGTCTTTCCCAAAGTTCTTATTCTAGAAGAAGGATAGTCTGTGCGTTTATTTTTTTTAAATGTTGGCTATTTGAGTAATTCATGGCTAAAAAATACCAGTGAATTTTGAGTGTGTTTTATTGCAGGATGCTAATAAACAGATTATGCAATTGTCATGAGAATTCAGAAACTTAATTTTACTTAATTCAGCATACTGTTCAACACCTTTGAAATGTAGGCTTAGTCTTCAGTAATAGAAGGTCATTTCACTTTAATGTGCTTATGTTATTTCTAATTATACAATGTAATTTGATAATTGTACATGTGTATGCTGTAATGTCTAAATTACGCACATTTATTTAGGCTTTGTGGAGGCCTATAGAGATCTGGAGTGTGAAGTTGTTTGGCATCCAAGGTTCAACTCTCCGGAAGCAGGAGAATTCAACTTGTGTGTGCGTAAAGGAAACAAAATTAGGTTGAAATGTTTTGCAAAGGTAACAATTCATACAGCAGATTTAGAGAAACAAAATGTGTCTTTTTTTAAACAAGTAATTTCTTAAATATATTTCTATTATCATGTATTCAAAAAATTATTTTTATTTAAATTAAATTAATTTAATTATTTTAATATGGCTTCTATTTGACATGTTTAACAGAAGAATATTGCTCCAAAGACATGATGGAGAAAGCAAGAAAAAGACAATTTGCCTTTTTCTTGCTTTCGATTATATACTTCCTTTGGCACGACAGCTTAGTGGCAATTGTTCTTCTTGGCTCACTTAGTTTAGCCAAAGAAAGGTTGAGAGGTGGTGTGATAGTTCTTTAGATGTATATTAAAGGGGTAAAAATGAAGGTGTGTGTGGGAAGGTATGTTTCAGAGCTTCAGGGTAATGACAGCTGTAAAGTAATTTTGTATTGTTATTTGAACGTGGTGTTTGATAATTTGAAAAGCAATGTTCTGGATAGTTTTTTTTAAACAGTGAAATTCAGCTTAGGTTAATAATTTGTTATCTTATGTTATATGCCAGGGAGTGTGAAGGAGATGGACTCTTTTTTTTTTTTTTTTTTTTACTGTATTCTACTGGCTAAATGCTCTAGAACTTCCATTTTGGAAGCCAAGAAAACTTTTCCCTTCCTTTTGATGTGCCTGTTTTGTCTTTTTTTTTTTTTTCCTCTACCCCCAGTAGTTGTGTTTTTTTTTCTTCCTGTTCTTTTGAAGCCTTGGAAATTGCCATGTGTAAACCAGTATGCGTGTAAATTAGAATATTAGTATTTCTACTGCTATTAAAATCTCTGAAATATCTTGTCCTCATCACACATTTAGGATTAAGAAAAAAATCATGGAACTTGTGCTGTTAAATTACATCTAATTAAAATATTTTTTTGTCTTGAAATTAGCCCAGAAATATCTCTGGGGTTGCATCTGTTCACTTTGGTAAATTCAATACATTGAGTAAATCTTGTCTCACATTTAAACTGTGTTGGTCTATTTGAATACTTCCAATTTATGCATTTCCAGAAGTACATTAACATATTATGTAATGAAAAGAAAATTAGGCTGAATTATTTATTTGTACTTAGTAATATGTTATTTAGCTTGCTTGTTTTCCCTTCTTTTTTTATAGCTTGGTACTACTAAAGTTCAGTTTATGGAACAAAGGATACCCTTCACTCATAGCCCAATGGGTTTATCTACTTGTAAGACAGCCATTCTTCAAAACATAGGATACAATCATGCATACTTCCAAGTAAGCTAAAATTATTTTTAGTATATTTAATTTCTTCGGGTGGGGAGGAAGAAGGGAGTTCATTTTATCAGATCATGTTACAGTTTTGTGTTCTCAGTTATTAGATACACATCTACTTAAGTTTTTGTCTGTTTTTTGTGAAGAAACAAGATTTATGTGAATAGGAATTCTGTCCCTCTGTCAAATTTGGATTGATGGATAGATGAACCGACAGACAAGCAAAGTGGTAATGGTCTAAAAGATTCTGCAAGTTTCACGAGAACCAGTGGTGAGGGTAAAACCTCTGCTGATGTACCCTGTGAAAAAGCAGTTACAACTTGGATGTTTTTATATTTTGAGAGACAGAGCAAACTGGCTAGTCATCCTATTCATACTGGCTGCCCAATCAGTGCATGCATAGACCCAGACCAGTCATAGCAAATGTGATTATTTTGCTAGAATATCATCTGAGAGGAAGATAGGCTGTATTATTGGATTGGATTGGATATGAGATGAGATGGATGCCAGAGTGGGTAAAGACGTAATACACGAATTAATAGGAAACCTAACCTCATTAGTTCTCCTGATCACAGAATAATTTGCTGTATTTATTTAGTGAAGCACAATAGTTTTCGTTAAAATCCTCAGAATTTTTGTTACTACATTATTAGTAGTACTAAGAAACTTGATTAATTTATTTTAGTAAGGGAGTATTTCAATAAGGCAGTAAGGGACTTTGGAGTGCAGGAGGTTTTTTCATCAATCTTGGCAGTCAAAGGGAAGGAGTTTGAAAGGGCCAGTCGAATCTGGCGAGTCAACGAATGATTACATGACTGGTGCCACAGCCAAGGGTTCGGCTACTTAGGCCATGGGACTCGCTTTGAGAAACCTGGTCTGCTGGGGGCTGATGGGGTCCATCTGTCAGAGAAGGGGAAGAGCATCTTCGGGCATAGGCTTGCCAAGCTGATAAAGAGGGCTTTAAACTAAAGTTGGTGGGGGAGGGGAACCTCAATCCATCCCACTCCTACCCATTTCATGCCAAGGCCAGCAATAGATGTCCAGACCCTGGAGAAGGATCACAGTTCAGCAGGAGAGTGCCTGAAGAGCAGCACAAAGGAACCTCAGCCAGTAAGACAGCTTCATTGGGGGCCCAACTTAAATACCTATACGCAAACGCATGTAGCATGGGGAATAAAAAAGAGGAGTTAGAGGCATGCGCATGCCTGCAGAGCTACGATCTTATTGGCATCACGGAGTTGTGGTGGGATGTCTCCTATGATTGGAATGTTGGGATGGAGGGATACAGGCTCTTTAGGAAGGACAGGCAGGGGAAATGAGGAGGGGGTGTTGCCCTCTATGTCAGTGACCAGCTGGAGTGCATGGAGCTCCATCTGGGAACGGATGATGAGCTGACTGAGAGCTTATGGGTCAGGATTAAAGGGAGGGCAGGGACAGGTGACATTACGGTGGGGGTCTGCTAGAGGCCACCTGACCACGAAGACCGAGCAGATGAGGCCCTCTATAGACAGATAGGAGCAGCCTCATGTTCACAAGCCCTGATCCTCATGGGGGACTTCAACCACCCTGATATCTGTTGGAGGGACAACACAGCAGGGCGTAAGCAATCCGGGAGGTTCCTGAAATGCATCAACGATAACTTCCTTCTCCAAGTGGTAGAGGAGCCAATGAGGAGAGGTGCTATACTGGACCTTGTTCTCACCAACAAGGAGGGGCTGGTGGAAAATGTGAAGGTCAAGGACAGCTTTGGCTGCAGTGACAATGAAATGTGGAGTTCAAGATCCTTAGGGCACCAAGCAGGGTGCACAGCAAGCTCAGTACCCTGGACTTCAGGAGAGCAGACTTTGGCCTCTCCAGGGATCTTGCTTGGTAGAGTGCCATGGGACAAAGCCCTGGAGGGAAGAGGGGCCCAAGAAAGCTGGTTAATATTCAGGGATAGCCTCCTGCAAGCTCAGGAGCGATGCATCCTGACCAAGAGGAAATTGGGCAAAAACAGCAGGAGGCCTGCATGGATGAACAAGGAGCTCCTGGACACAGTCAAACACAAAAATGAAGCCTTCAGATGGTGGAAGCGAGGACACGTAGCCTGGGAGGAATAGAGAGAAGCCAGGGATCAGGTTAGAAAAGCTAAAGCCCTGATAGAATTACATCTGGCCAGGGATGTCAAGGGCAACAAGAAAAGCTTCTATAGGTATGTCGGGGATAAAAGGAAGACTAGGGAAAGTGTGGGCCCTATCTGGAAGGAAACGGGAGACCTGGTTACCCGGGATACGGAGAAGGCGGAGGTACTCAATGACTTTTTTGCCTTGGTCTTCACGGGCAAGTGCTCGAGCCTCACCACTCAAGCTGCAGAAGGCAAAGGTGGGGACTGGGAGAATGAAGAGCCACCCACTGTAGGAGAAGATCAGGTTCGAGACCATCTAAGGAACCTGAAGGTGCACAAGTCCATGGGACCTGATGAGATGCATCTACGGGTCCTGAAGGATCTGGTGCTAAGCCACTACCCATCGTATTTGAGAAGTCATGGCAGTGCGGTGAAGTTCCTGCTGACTGGAAAAGGGGAAACATAACCCCCATTTTTCAAAAGGGAAAAAAGGAAGACCCGGGGAACTACAGGCCAGTCAGTCTCAGCTCTGTGCCTGGGAAGGTCATGGAAGATCCACCTGGAAGCTCTGCTAAGGCACATGGAAGACAGGGAGGTGGTTGGAGACAGGCAGCATGGCTTCACCAAGGGCAAGTCCTGCCTGACCAACCTAGTGGCCTTCTATGATGGAGTGAGTACATCAGTGGACATGGGAAGGGCTACCGATGTCATCTGTCTGGACCTCTGTAAGGCCTTTGACACAGACCCCCACATCGTCCTTCTCTCTAAACTGGAGAGGTATGGATTTGATGGGTGGACTGTCCGGTGGGTGTGGAATTGGTTGGATGGTCGTATCCAGAGGGTAAGTGGTCAACAGCTCAATGTCCAGATGGAGATCGGTGACGAGTGGTGTCCCGCAGGGGTCTGTATTGGGACTGGTACAGTTTAATATCTTCATCAATGACATAGACAGTGGGATCGAGTCCATCGTTAGCAAGTTTGCAGATGACGCCAAGCTGAGCGGTGCAGTCAACACGCGTGAGGGATGGGATGCCATCCAGAGGGACCTGGACAAGGTGGAGAAGTGGGCCCGAGTGAACCTCATGAGGTTCAACGAGGCCAAGTGCAAGGTCCTGCACCTGGGTTGGGGCAACCCCCAGTATCAATACAGGCTGGGGGATGAAGGGATTGAGAGCAGCCCTGCCGAGAAGGACTTGGGGGTACTGATGGACGAAAAGCTGGACATGAGCCAGCAATGTGTGCTCGCAGCCCAGAAGGCCAACCGTGTCCTGAGCTGCATCAAAAGAAGCGTGGCCAGCAGGTCAAGGGAGGTGATTCTGCCCCTCTACTCTGCTCTGGTGAGACCCCACCTGGAGTACTGCGTCCAGCTCCGGAGCCCTCAGCACAAGAAAGACATGGACCTGTTGGAGCAGGTCCAGAGGAGGGCCACAAAAATGATCAGAGGGATGGAACGCCTCTCCTATGGGGAAAGGCTGAGAGAGATGGGGTTCTTCAGCCTGGAGAAGAGAAGACTTCGGGGAGACCTTATTGCAGCCTTTCAGTACTTAAAGGGGGCTTATAAGAAAGCTGGGGACAGACTTTTTAGCAGGGCCTGTTGCGACAGGACAAGGGGGAATGGTTTTAAACTAAAAGAGGGTAGATTTAGACTAGATACAAGGAAGAAATTTTTTATGATGAGGGTGGTGAACCGCTGGCACAGGTTGCCCAGAGAGGTGGCAGATGCCCCATCCCTGGAAACATTGAAGGTCAGGTTGGACGGGGCTCTGAGCAACCTGATCTAGTTGAAGATGTCCCTGCACACAGCAGGGGAGTTGGACCAGATGACCTTTGAAGGTCCCTTCCAACTCAAACTATTCTATGATTCTGTGATTTTGATTTGTACCATATTTCTCTGTTTACCAACTGAGCATTGTAATAAGAAGTATTATTACTAAATTCTTGGAGGATGGGACTGAAAGAATAAAATCGGCATAATCAAGAAGACAAACAAACAAACATACTGAGCCTTTTAAGCCTCCACAATTACTCCTAAGCCAAGAGATGGCTGGTTGGTCTTGGTCATTATCACTTGTATAACTATACTTTAAAAAGTTATCTATCTGCAGTGCATTAGAAGAGAACAAGTTCTATTTTGTCCTTACTAATTGTGGGTAAACTGAATATTTACTCCTAGTATTATTACTGAACTTTACAGTGTTAGGATCTTGTGTTCCTTCTTCTTACTGTGAATGTCAAAAAAGAAGTGATGAATTTATCTGTCACTGAAAAAATGCTTTGTAGAATATTCTGGAGACTTGCTAGATAGCTAGTCTTAATTTTAATAACTTCATGAAAACAACCCAAAAACCAGAATGTGAAATTTCCAACTGGTGTGCAAAAGTTATTTCATAGTAGAAACTGACAGTCACAATGTTTAGGAATCTGTTACTTTATTTTGTTTACTTGTATTTTTGCCAAACTTCTAAGTCCAAGTTAGCATTATATATTATGAAGGTTCTCCTTGTAAGAATGTAAAATCTTCATGATAGATATATTGGTATTTTAAAAGAAAATAAAACAAACAAACAAACACAACCCCCCCCCCTACCTTTTTCAGTATTATTAATGTTTCATGTTTGTGTTTGAAGGTTCTTGATTCAAACCCACTGCCTGGAATGACGATCACCCCTTCTGAAGGGGTGGTACCTGTGGGAGGCCATGCTGATCTCAAAATCTGTTTCACTCCAAAGGCAAAAATGAGTTTTGATACAAGAGTGGAGGTATTCAAAACTGGAAGAACTTGTCTTTTGAGTGTTGTGTGTTTATGTGTGGAGATGTGTGTATATTTGAGCATCTTCTGAATTTTATCTCCAGTGTTCTAATGCTTTTTAAGAAGGGGAAAAAAAAAAGTTTTCTTACAGTAGTTGATGTGAGATGTAACCTTTTCTGTTATTTTGGTCTCAGTCCTGCTCTGAAGTATCAAAACAGCCTCACAGTTTGAGCTGATTCATATTATATCGTTGGCAAGCTGTTGAAACTAACGTGTGATTGTCGTCAGAAGATCATGTAGACATATCTGCAGTTTTTATGATCTGTAGAGGAGCAGGACTAGAATACTGCGGTGTCTTATATTTCTTGACTTCTTTTTGTGGTCATCTCGGAGAGGGATTTGCTGGTAGATTTGGTTTGATAATAGGAGTGCAATAAACATCTAATCCTATTTTGTTTTCTGTATGCCTGCTTCCTGAACTTGTCCTTGGTCAGATAAGTGAGAATGGGAAAAAGGATGCTATCATGGGGCTGATCTTTGTTACCTTTTCTGACTTTAATCCTGGATTTGCCATCTTCTGTGGCTGCCTACATTATGCTTGCTAAATCTAGTATCCATTTCTTCTTTCCACTTCTAAAACAGATTTAGCATTGCTCAGAACAATAGTGTCTACTTTGTACCAGCACCTCTGTCAAGCAATTAGTGTTGTGGTATACTTTCCAATCCTCACAGCTGCTGAATAGATCTAACCCATCCACTCAGCTTTCTCCTGTGGAGAAAACTGTTCATTCTAGGGATACAGCCTCCTGCAACATTATTTTTGTCTGCAGAAGACTGGTCTTTCCTAAAACTTTGTTGGTGTTTTTTTTTGTTTGTTTGTTTTTTGGGTTTTTTTTTTTTAATTGACAGCTATGACTATCCCAGGTATGGTATGCCACAGAGGCATGATTGGTTCTTCTTTGAAGCCACATCTCACTGGAATCTGTGTATATATATGTTCTAGAACATGAAGGAATTTTCTTTAACTCTTTATATTTCCATAACAAAAATACATTATATTACAAGGGCAGTGTTATTTTCATATTTTCATTACAAATTATACTGAATGTCTCTCTCCTCTCTATATCTGTGGGGCAGGTTCATTGCTTGATTTTGTTTTTTTTTTGTAAAAAAACTTTTTTTTTTCATGTAATTATGACAGATTTGGTGAGATAATTATGTTAAAATGACCTTGTCAACAATCACTCTGTCATCCATTCACTTAGGTAGCAGTGCGAAATTCGGGAGTACTAGTGCTTAGGATTGGTGGATTTGTAGAGATCCCTGAAATAAACATTGATGTGGTAAGTATGAAGAAATTATAGCAATTGGTAAGATTGACAGTGTTTTGCTTTATCTAAATGTCAAAGTAGCTCATCCCTACTTCATATTTTTCATTTTTTCCTATACTAACTTCCTGAGAAAATTATCAAAGAGAAGAACTTAGGAAGAGAAATTAAAAACTAAATGTACATATAACAGTTGCACTAAGTGATAGCTGACAGCTTTAGCTTTTGAACTTGACAATCTGGAAAAGAATGTTAAAAGGGAGAGTATTTCTTTAAGGTAGTTATAGGGGGAAAAAAATGCAATAAGGGAAAAGGAATCCACTGATCTGTTTACTGAATGATGAAAACTTTCCTGATGGTGTAACTGGACTTGTGTATTGAATTCTAAACTGTTGCATTTTATGTCCTGGAAAGATTTTAAAGATAAGGGTTATGCAAGACAATTGATCAACCAAGACTGTTATTGTGTTATAAATTGTGAATCTTTGAATAATTATATTTTTCACATTCTGTTCAATTATAAATTTGACTTCACAGTGCTTTGACCCAATTTTTTTTTCCTTTAAACTTACAGGAACTATTTGACTTTGGTGGCGTTTATGTCGGTTCTACAAAATCAATTCCCTTTTTGCTGCAGAACAAAGGACAAGCGTGTACCAGAGTGGAGTTTGATTTTTCTAAGTATAAAGATTTCAAATTGAATGCTAATGACCATTCAGGTATTTGCTTTTGCTATATCAGAATTTTCATTAAATAAAGAAAGGATAATGCTAAGAGAAAATCTGTCAGACTATTTCTAGTATACAAATTTTCTGATTTAAGAAAACCTCAAGAAATTATTTTAAAAGTGCTGCTTAATAAAAGTTAAGAGGAGACATTTTGGTTTGCCTGTAAAATGACATTTGCCAAAAATAAGCATTTGGAAAATGTCAGGTTGCTTGTAGATTTTTTTTTTTTTCTTTATCTTTCCTATAGTTGCTAATGTATGTTAAAAAAAAGAAAGTTTGAATACCCTCTCACCAGTTAAAATAAATAAAACAATTTAAAAAACCAACCAAAGCCAAACAACTATACTAATTTCCTATTCATGGACTTTTACCCACTGTTTTGACAGTGTTTACCCTTCAGTTAATTCATCATCAGTATAAGGGTCCGGACTTCTCTTTTTCTTAATGGTACAGGGTGTCTGCAGATTTAATCACAGGACCTCTGTTCTGCATGATGCCCAACTTAAAATGACGTTGGGGCAATATGTGGAATTAGATTGCTATTCTTTGTTTCTTGATAGAGCTAGTGCAGATTCTTATCCTTCACTCATTGTTGCTTATCCCTTTTCTACTTCAGTCCTGGCATCTCCTTTGTTGTTCCAACATCTTTATTCATGAGAGAATTTTGTAGCTATGTTTATACAGTCTCTTGTCCCTGCGAGCTCAGGAAATCAGGATTCTTTCTTTTGCAAGACAGTATTATAATATTTAGTTGTATCTTTATGTAGAACTATATGTGGATGATGACAAAAAATGATCTGACAAGAACAGAGTGGTTTTCTTACCATGTGGAGGACTTCAAAGGGAAGTTGAGGGCTACTAGTCAGTCATCTTAAGTTGGAAGAGAACTGTAAGAGTGTCTACAACAGGCAACTAGCCAGCATAGGAATCGACTCATTGCACATGATTTCTAGATCAGAATTGATGCTTGAAACAAGTAATGTGACATCCAGTCAGGTCCACTACTGTTCAAATGATGAATACTGATCTCAGAGGAATGTTACCTTGTTATTGGAAACCTATGCTTCTGCTAGTGCCTTAAAATTGGACATGAAAGTCTGAAAAATGCAGCAAGCCTTGCTGGTAAACTACTGTAGTGTAGAGTACGCCTAAAAGTCATTTAGAAAAACAGTTTCAGCCAGCTATTTTTCTCCCTGTGGTATTAGTTTTCATTATTTAGTTAACTATTTTTCCCTAATGCTTTTATTCAAAGGTAGATGACAGTGGGTTTTTTCCTGAAATATTGTGTTCTCCCAAATCAATAACTTTCATTAAAGTTGCTGGTGATTAACACTTCTCAAAACTACCTCCAGAATCCTTATGAGAAATACTATATTCATTTGTAATATTGTGAGAAATGTTTACCATACAGATATGTAGATACCTTATGTTGGAAATCACTTTGAAGTACTGCAACTATTACAAAGTTAATATTTAGTGTAATAACATCTGTAATTTGATTCTAAATTTTGTTTGACAGTGGTTGACTGCTGTTCTTCAAAGCCTTATTTGTATTCGGTTAACTTAAAGGGAAAGTCAGCTTTGCAATGCTTCTTGTCCTTCATGCCAAAAGAGGTAGGTTTATGGGGCAGTGGTGATTATGCTAAATAAAAATCATGCTCTGTGATATTTCTATGGTGAAGAATATAGACATTTTAGATGTGCATTTTAGTGTGTGCAATAGTTTCATAATAGTAATCCAATTCTTAAGAAAACAAGTTCTGAAATAATCTTTATATAACTTTTGCTGCTTTCCTTGAATGTTTGTATAGACAAAGAAAACACACTTTCTCAGTGACTTAAAAATGGAAGAGGTATAAACTTAAATTGAAATGTCTTACCATGTGTTCATTAAATCATTCAACAAACTGGCAGCCATTTTCTTTTTGCAGCTGTTTGTGCTTTAACTGTCAGATGACCAAGGGACTGCAACAGTAGAGGAGTTTTATGTGTCATAAAGATTGGCAAAGTTGCTTTCTGATTGAGTAATTTGAGGGAAATAAATTAAAGATATGAGACTTTATGGGTTAGTTTTAAATAGGGAAAATAGCATTTTATTGGCAGTAGGTGTCAGTAGAGAGTGCTATAGCAAATTTCAAATCTAAACCTATTGAACAACACTTCAGAAATGCAGGGTTTGGGATTTCTACGTATTTGGAGAACAATGTACTGAAAGAAAAGTTAGTCTGATGCTATGAACCAGCTTCAGAACAAGCAGCTGGAGACCACTTCTACAGCACATAAACCTGTTGCATTAGCTGCATTTTTACCTTTTTTTTAAAAAAAAAAAAGGAACTAACTTCCAATATTCTGTGGAATATAATTTATATATGCTTGTTCACTGCAGTAGGTAGGTAATGAGTAGTGGGTTTAAATTATACCAGGTGGATTAGGTTAGATATAAAAACTCAAAGAAGGGGTTGGACAAGCATCACCAGAAATACTTTGTCCCAAAGGGACAAGTCATCTGTCAATCACATTTATGCATTGTAAAATCATATTCTAACATCATGTTGTTGCTCCAGAGACGAAATTCTGGCCCAACTAAAGCCAGTGTTAAGGCTCTTAGTAATTATAACAGTACTTCTTAGTGGTTGTCTCTTGCTAAGTGTGAAATTCAAACCAGTTAAACAATATTTAATGCAAAGGAATATAGATTTTTTTGGCTTAAAATGATGAAATTGGCATGTGGAAAGGCTAGCTTCCCTTATTAAAAAAAAAGTTCATAAAAATAGTGTAAAGCCATGTAAAACAAAAATGGGGAAAAGATTGATCGAACTTTTAATGTGTAGGTATATATTATTACTGTTCTTACAGCCAAGCTTTGAAACTTAATTAGTTTTGATTTTTATTTTACCAGTAAAGTCCTCTGAGATGCATATTTCATTTACAAAAGCAAGCTGTTGGAACAGCATTCTCTTAAAGAACATTTTTCAGCTTAAAATCATAAGTATTCAACAACATTTTAAATTTTTTGTTCTAATTGAAAGATTATCAATAGAAACGAGAAACAAAATGCTGCTTCATAACTGCCAGTTAGCTTCTAGTAAGCCATCGATATAACACTAAACAGAGAAAGTAAATGATTGCTAAAATTGTAATGCCCTTCTGTAAGAACTTTCCAAATCCCCCAAGTTTCCATTCTTTCCTTTTTTTTTCATTTTGTATCATTTGATTACTTTGGAATAGAATATACTTACTTTTGAGAAGTTCACTCTCTTTGTGGATTAGATGGGAACAAGGTAATGATGGTACAACTGATACTTTAGCTTAGTTAAGCCAGTGGTTAATTTTTTTGAAATTTTTTTTTGCTTCAGCATCTATACAGAAAATTCAGTTAGGAGTTCTATTAAAAATAGAATGCCACAAATGTACTGATTTAAAAATGATAAATAGGATCTAGAAATACTAAAATAGGATCTAGCAATATTGTTCGATGGATGATACAAGGGTGTGTACTATGTGTAAGATTTAACAGGTAACAATAGCTAACTTCCAAGGCCTCAATTTCAATTTATTTTCATAAAACAATTTTACTTAAGTCTTGTCAAGTATTTAACAGAGGTATTTATAATCTACACTGTAGATGAAGTTTTTTTTTTTTTTTCCTTTAATCTCAGTAGCTGAAAGCACACAATTGCGTACAAGATCTAAACCACATACATATTGATGGGAGCTATAACCTGAAATCTGACGGCTCTGTTTTTGCTTATGGCATTGGATTTCTCTGGTGATAGTGCTGCTGTACAAAGTGATCCTTTATTCTCCACTGTAGTGGAAAAGAGTGTAGTGGAAGGTCCGTCGTCCCACTTACAGACTAGCGAAATATCAACTGTCTAAAATGCTAAATGCCCCCAACTATCAAAACAGGGATTTTATTTGCCTCCCAGTACTCTATTTCCCGTTGTTACAATTAAGCTCTATTACTATTTTCTTTCCTTGTTAAGTTGCAGGATGGATTAAGAGTAGAAATGTTGCTACTGACACTGCTGTAAATTCAAATGATTAACTAAATTAATATTTCTGAAGACTGCTGAAATAGCAGATGGTTCTTTATGATTAGTTTCACTTGTCGTCTGAACTACTGTCCAGTATTACTGTTCGTTATTGATGAGCATCTCCAACTGTCATTTGATACTGGTGGTATGGTAGCCTAACTGAAGACAAGGTTATACCAGTTGGCAGTCTGCTTTAATTATGATATAAATTTGAAAAAAAAAAAAAAAAATTCTTACATTGGACTGGATCTGTTTTGTGACTGCTTTTCTTAATTAAAAAAAAAAATCTATAGACTATATCATTACATTTATTGATTACAGATTTCTCTGTAGAGTTTTCTGATGTCATCCTTTTTTAATTTTTCAAACTCTGGGTCTAAGTGATTTTTCCAGTCTTGAGAATAATTTTTGGCAAACAGAACAACTTCTTTGAAGAGTAAGGGAATAAAGAACTTCAAAAAGGAAATTTTCCTGGGGCATCTTATACCTCATAACCAACTAATAAGTGCTGCTTTAATGAAATGTCTTTGTTTCAGTTTCCCCTTCTCTTCACGTGCTCACAGTCTTTCTGTCTCCCTTTGCCCTCGGTGCTGGGTAAGCTCACTGTACAACCAGTGCTTCCCTCCTGCTCCAAGTGTATTATTACTGCCTGCCTGTCAGGGGCAGCTTACTTATTGCTAGGCAAGACATGCCCAAATACACTTACAGTTTACATCCCACCGGTGGTCACAAGTTAACATCACTGAGACTTAGTGCAGCACTGATAGCTGGCAGCAATAGCACTGACTAATGTTAAATGAAGTTAACGTTGAAAACTAAATGTGTTGCCCAGTATGGCATGACTAAAGGAAGCATCTGGAAGTATGTACCCCCCAGGATGCTGTAGCTTTTCTTTAATTTAACCCCTGCAAAGTAGCATACTAATAAAAAGCATAGTTCTGTTAAGAAAGTGGTCCAGGTACCAATATCTCTTATTGTGATCAGAAACTCTCAGTAGTTACTGATTCTTAAAACATTCCCCACTGGATCCTAGTTCTTTATCATTCTACCTCATCTAGCTTTTCCCTTTTTCTCACCAGATTTCTTCCTTCTCTTTCCTGACTTTCCAGTCTTGAAAAAACTCTAATCTTCTCTGTATATTGAGCTTCCTCTATTCAGGTTTCACGGTTGCAAGTGCTATTTCCTGCCTCTGCGCTCGAACAGCTGTTTCTCTGATCTCATCACCATTTTCTGGACAACTGCTCTTACCCAGCTTACCTCCCAGCTGCTACAAACCTTCTGTATCCCACTGAGTCACATTCTTTTCTGTCCGCCTTCTGGTTCTACTAAAACTTCCTGCTGTTGTTGTAGTCATTACTGACAACACTACCCTATAAACCAGCAAAAAACCACTATGTTGATGTTATTGCTAAGAAAGTAGATACTGGAACTAAGGAAAAATTAAAACAACATAATTCAGAGGCATTGATTAAAATAATTTCACGATTTTGTGATTTTTTTAATACATTTTAAAATTTTGTTAAAACTTCTTGAATTATTAATATAAGGTTTGAAGTAATTTAGTCTTGAATGTGATCTTGAATTCTTCTGCTAAAAATCAACTTGGCAATAGCTTTCCTTCTGCCTCAAAAAGCTTCAAATCAACAAACGAAGTAAATACATAGATCTCTGAATAGCTCCTACAATTCTCACTAAAACTTGGTATGTACAAACACATGTGACATTAAAAGATGCTCTTAGAGATGAATTATATTGGCATGCTTATAAAATAACATAAAAAAATTTTGAGATAATTCTCCCAATATTCTAAGTGGTAAAATGAAGTCAATGCATTATAGATAAGGCTGGAATGTTGCTCAGACATGGCCTGGCTGTGCCTTCCTGTAATTCCAGTGTCTCAGAAGGTGTTAGAGGTGGCAGGGCTCTCTGCCTCACTGGAGAGAGTTTAACCTTGGTGTTTGTTCGCTGTGGAAGTCAGAGCTGTAAGTGAAGGCAGTATACAAAAATATATATAAATAGGTAAGCTAGCAAATACTTCTTAATGTCATATTTGTATACGTGCTGTATGCTCTTTTCTTTTCTGTTTCGATATAATTTTATTTGAGACACATTTCAATTACATTTTAGGTTTTTTTCACTGCAGTATAAGGAGGGTTAGCCAGCTGAATGTCTGATGGGCTAGGCAGGGTTCTCATTCCAGAGCTGAACAGAAAAAAATTTTCTGGTAATGAAACAAAAAAACCAAACAAAAACCCCCATGACTATCTGGCCAAATAACTGTTGTAGCTCCCTCATCCCTATCCAGAGACAGAGCTAGGAATTATTACTAGTAATATTATTTATTGATTGATTACTAGCAGTGATTATTTTTGAACTGAGTTTTAAACCCTACTGTCCAAGAACCATAGTAGCATGGCTTTTCTGACCATGGCTCTCTTTCTGCAAGCTACCTGTCCAGGTAACAGTGAGGACCACCTCATTCCTTTGATTTTGTGCCAGGGAAAGAGGCAGCATGTGCTCACTTTAAATATTTGCTCATCTGCATTCCTCAATTGTTACTGTGTTTCTCCAGGCAGGATGATTCACCTGCTAGCAGCAGTGTCATGCATGGTCTGGTAAGGAAAACAGGCAAAGCAAGGTGCAGGAGCATGCTCCTTCCAAATGACCTTTTTTTATTTTTTTTTTTAACCATGCTGGAAAATAACAAATTCCAGTGTCTTGGAAAAAAGACAGAATACACAGCTGCATAACAATGAAGCTTACGAGAGCCTTTGATTGAGATAAATAGAGCAGGTCACACTTGTCAGAGCTTATTGCTTCAGCTTTGTGTAGAGGAGTGACAGGTGGTTTTGGTCTTGTTTGTTGTTTTTTTTTTTTCGCATTTTAAATGATGTAGTTCTTTTTTTAAATGAAAGAACAGAATTCATCGTGTAAGAAATGAATTCTATGGAAAATCTGCAGCTGTGGAATTACAGGGCATTGCTGGTGCATCATTTCTTACTGTATACAAGGGAAAGATTTAGTTTATTACAGTGTTTTGAATGATGGCTTTGAACACTAGTTACATTATTCATTGTGGAAAGCTGCTTATGTGTGATATAAAGCTGGGGAATTTAGGCTGCATGAAAGATTTAAGTATGTTTTAAGGAAGGAAAAGCTCATGTTAAATCTGAGGGGAGGCTGAGAATGTATATTGTATACAGTTGCAGGACATAAACCCTTGGTTTTCCAGTTATGTTTAAATTTGAATCAAACTGATTTTTTTAATGTACATGACATTTTTCTCTCCTTATATCACTGCTGAATCCAAATGTTGTTAGTGCTATAAATAAAGAAACTTTAAAATCAGCCTTTACACAAAAATTCAATGACTTTTAATGCTTTAAAGTATTTGAACAGTCTGCATGTTTTTATATGATAAATACAAGAGTATTATCCTATACAGATGTTTTAACTTAAAATTAAATCATAAATTAGATTCCTGATTTACTTGCAATTCCCTGTGAAGTTGTACTGTGAAAGCAAGTACTGTAATTTTAGGGAGATGTCACATATTCTTTGTGCTAAATAAACTATGCGATTCCTGGATTTGACAGCAAAGTTTTTACTCAACCTTGAGAATATGGGCTGTATTACAATAATAATTAGCTAATTATATTTTATAAAGCATAAAATATATTATTGCATCGAGGTACTTAGTAAAGATAGAAATGAAGTAACTGCTTTGAAAGTGGTTTTTGAAAATAACTTAATCTTTTTTTTTTTCTACTCTCAGATTCCCCCCCTCAACGTGACAACTGTGCTTGAGTTTGTTTATTGTTTATGCATGAATTTTATACAAAATACTGTTTTAATTGTCATGGATGCTGGGATAGTTGTTCCTCCTTTTGTTTCCTTCAGTATACAGAGTATTTAGGCCTGAGGCAGGAAGCCATTCAGTTATGTTCACTCTCCAATGCTGGGCTTAGAGCTACCATGTACTTTGTATCAAACCGATTTCATAGATTCAAATGAGTTTTGGTAGCAGAACTTTCTTGATGAGACAGATTTCTTAAAATCAACAACTTTTATTTTTTCAGCAATTCCAGCAAAAAAATTGGAAGGTGTTTTAAAATGCCCCTTAAATAAAAGTTTGCAGAAATATCAGTTTTATTTAAAGAATTGTTATCTTCTGGTGGCAGCCTACACAAGCACGTCCTTTTCTGGCATCCTTTGGAGGTTTTCTAGTGAATGCATAACAAAAAGCTGCTTTGTCTTATGTGACTTGTCTGTTTAAAGCTTCTTTTGAAGTATTTTAATTGCTAGGACTACCACTCTGTAGATGATGCCTCCTTTCCAATTAACATGCATAATTAGTGTAAATCAGGACTGGAAAAATATTTCTTATAATGATAAAAACAACCTTGAGTGTTTGTGAAAGAACTGACTCTAGGCTGCTTGCTTCCTGCCTCTCCCTGTAATCTCTGGTTTATGAAGTTAAATGCAACTTCAGAAAAATATCTCAATAGATAAATAACTGTAAAGTGTTCATAGATTATTTAAAAAGCAACTGCAAGTCCAGGAATAGTGTAAGGATGATTTTTTTTTTTTTAATATTGTCATTAATTTTTTTGAGTATATAATCTTACAAGAGAGAATTTTCCATTAGGCGTTTTAGAGATTAAAAACAAATAATAAATTCTTTTTCTTAAAATATGTATAAAAGGAAAAATAATGCAAAGTGAAGTCCTAAAAAAATGAAATTAAGTTTTAATTCTGTTTCAGTAATGTGTGTATGTATGTGTTTGTGTTTATGTATGTATGTGTATGAATTATAATATTTCTAGATATACAGAATTTTAAAATAATTTTTCATTAGTAGTACAGGTTAGTTAATGTGCAGTTAATGAGCAAATACATATGAATGAAACGAAAGGTCTATGATTTGTTCTCAATCATATAAATACATTTCTATGAGTTATGTTGCCTCTGAATTTGTACCATTGTACTTCAAAGCAAATGTAGGTTTTCAGTGAACATAATGTCCTACATGTAGTGAATTAAGTGAGTGTCTTGCGCATACTTGGTTTTGTTTGCCAGTTCTTAGCAAATAAAACCCTTGTTGCGTAGTAAGACTAAACCAAATTTTCCTGATAGTGGGGGTGAAAAACAAATTTTGAATAGCTGCTTTGGGAGAGGGATAAAAGGATTCTACCTTTTGTTGTCCAACCTAAACATCCTAAGCATAACAGTATTGATGAAGAACAATTGTAGTGCTAGACTGTACTCTTGCATAGCCAATGATATAATGATATAATGATATCTATTCTAGACTAAGCATTTTAATCTTACCGAACTTTAAAAACTTAGTGTCATTATATTGTTATATAAGTCATATGTGCTAGAGATGGAAGGATTTTCTAGCTTGCTTTTTTACTGCAATTCTTGGCAATGGTGTTTCAAGTGTAAGAATTGCCCATGTAGGGAAGTACCTGTTGGCTATAGGGAGCTGCCAAGGCTGGAAGGAATCTTAGAACCTGAGCTGTGCATTGAGACATGCAGTCATCTTCTCTCTGTTCTCCTTCAGTGACCCATAATGCTTGGGAGATAAGTTGATTATTTATGCAACATTTTGCGTATTACACTTCTGAAGATGTATGCTGGGTACACTATACCAAATATAGCAAACTTCTCGTACAGCCGAAGGAGTGTGACAGAATCTTTGGATTGTGTCTGTGTTATGACTGTTGTACAAGACGCTTGACCCAGAGAGTCCTGTAAATGTTTTTTTCTCTCCCTTTGGTATTGGTTCACTTTACAGTCCTCTCTTACACATGTATTTTAACAGTTATCAGGGTTACCAAATAACGATGTATTCAACTCTATTCTATCAAACTGCTTTTATGTTTTTGGAAAAAGTTTTAAAAGATTTTTTTTTTTGACGGATATTACAGCCTTAAAATACAATGCTTATAACTTTCAACTGTAAGAAAAGATAGTCAGTTGTTTCTCTAAGACTATAAGGAGCCGCTGTTGTTAGTGATCTGAAATAATGTATTTCGTACATACGATGAAGTGAAAGGAACTTCTCACACTACGAAGATCCTTTTCAGTCTAGTTTTTAATTATGTGGTTTTATGCCACAAAAGTGTATTTTGAAGATGTAACTTGATGAAGTTTTTTATGTGGGTGACTTGAGATACTAAAAATAGAAGAGTACATAAATCAAATCAGGAGATTTTTACTCAATCTTTGTTTATAACACACTTCAAGCATTAGTTACTAAAAAATCTTAAATGGCATTCACCGTGTTAATTTTGAAAAGCCAATTCTATGTTATAAAATCTAATCATTATCAGATTTGAAATATCATTATAAATCAAGGGACTGTGGTGATCTCGCTAGAAAAACTTCCCCTTGTCCCCTGCTTTCCTCTTGCTAAGCACAAATACACAAAATGTTCCACAAGGCTCAGCACATATCTCGCTCACCAGGAGATTGTAATTGTGTGTTACAAACCCTGCTGGAACTCCAAACACTGTAAATGCTGCATACTTGCTTCTCATTGTCTAAGCTCTAGTGTTGGTTCTGTTACGGATGGATACGTGCCTCATGTCCTGGCTTAGGTCAAAATATTTTTTTTTCTTTCCTGTCGTTTATGTATTCTACTCACTACCACATATGTGAAAGTGAAGCATGATGCGCTATTTTCTGCAGTTTTTGAAAGCTTTTAAATGATTCACAACTTCTTTATATAGCTGGTTTTACTGCAAATTTTAAGCAGCATGCAGATTTTATAGGCCAGAGTTATCCATATCTTTTTTTCTGGAGAACATACTGCTCTAATGTGTTGATTCTTGGAAAGACAGAGCACGAGGCAAGAAATGCCTCCTTGAAAATGCACTGTGAAATAAATGTGGCCTCTCAAGTGCAGAGTCTGTCAAAAAAGGGGATTTTGTATAAAACATTCTATCTTTTAAATTCTAAACCCCACTTATTTGGGAATGTGATTACAGAGATAAAACTAGGATCAAAATCACTGGAATTCAGTGATGTTCAATGACAAAGGTTTTAAAAGTATTTTTTTTTCTTTTTGCTGAGGTTTCTTGATTTTAACTCATGTTCCACCTTGATGTCAGAGCCCATTTTGTTTATGCTGGGTATACCATAACAGCTGACCTTTTCTCTTCAGCGTTTGAGAAAGGCTTTCTTAATTTGCGTAGCTTTGTTTTCCCCCTCTTTGCTCATGCTTATGCACTTGGGCCGCTGCTCCAATCTTTTTTCACTCGGGAGAGTGGTTGGAGAGGAACACAACACAGTGATTTACCGGAAGCCTTGACTGTAGCTGTGCTGATAACGCTGATGCTTTTGGGCATACAGTCTTTTCCTCGGTGGGGGAAAAAATGGCTAGCCACTGCTTACTTAAATAGCTGATATTGGGTGATAATAAACAACCATCCTATTAATATCATGATCAGGTCCAAAGTTAATTTCAATAATTCTTCTGAAATAGTAATACCACTCAGATGATTCAAGAAGTACCTACAATTTCTTTGGGAAAGTGACCACAATGATATTTTTGTCCTTTAGGTGGCAGCATATGACTTCACTCTTCCAGTTAATACTCCTCGGGCTGACTTCCCATTGACACAGCCAAGCCCTGTATCTGCAACTTCTGTTGGATCTGTAAAGCACATCGTTGCTCCTCGGCCACAGGCGGTGACTGTGGCTGTTCCATTCTGTAGAGTTAAAGCAGTTGGTAGGTAAACTAAGGGACTTAAGCAGATGGTGGATACTTGCATTTTTAGTGACGTTTTTGCTTGTATTCTAATTGCAGAGAATTACTACTTAACTGAAATTTGATTGATAATTGTATAATTTTTAAATTTCTTGGAAACTTGCAAAATTTTCAAATTTTGATTTGTATTTTTAAATATGTGTAAAGCTGAACTTTCCATACATAATTATGACATGCTGGGAAAATACGGTTTTTTGTATAGCCATTTGCCTTATATAAAAATTAGTTTACCAAAACTCATTTTTGTTTCTACTCATTCATTAGTATTTCTAGACCTCATCATGCAGACCCCAGTATTTACAGCAGTTAATCTGAAAAGTGTAGAAAAGTAGTATGTCATTCATACCCTTTTTTTCTAGTCTTACTCTGTCAAAACTAGAGGCTCTAGCTATATTTACAACTCCTTTAAAATGCCTTAAGTGTTGGGTGTCTTCCTGGAATGATGTTTGTGCAATGTTTAACATCTTGGGAGCACTGAAGGAGGCTTGGCCATTTAAATGCATAATGTAGGGTAAAAGCAACTCCAATTTATTAGGTTTTATCCATGTTTGGGTTTTTGTTTTTTTTTTTCTCTGTAAGGCTTTAACTTAAGTCTTTCTTTTGAGATCTTTTAAGATACCAAAGGAATCTGAAAGACCTTCTTTAGATCCTGTGATGGAAGTATTTCATATTAAACATTTCAAAATATATTTAGTTTAAGAACACATAGAATAAAGATGAATGTACGTATGTATATGAGATTATTAGAAAGCACGCCTCTAAGTAAAAAATTGTGAGTCAAAGTGACAAATTTCTAGTGCAGAAGTGATTTGTGTAACCTGAAGAAAAAAGAAAATGTTTATTTCCTTTTCCCTTTCTTTGTGGAATAATGAATTGATACTTGAATGAGTAAGTCTCACTAATAAATGACAATCTTATCTAAATTTTATCAGAAATTTGTTCTTCTGTCACATAGAATTTCTTCAAAGTACCAGTATAGGCCAACAACAATGATGATTAAAGTGAATATATAATACTTTCAGTTCTAAGAAATAGTTGAAAAAATAAAGTGTGGCTTCTATTTAAATTTGAGTATTGGAATTAAGTACATTCTTACTGGGAATTTTGATGGGCTGGGAGGAGAGAGAGAAGGCTAAATAAATGTCTTGATCACTCAGTATTTCACATAATCATACAGATGCAGGCAACTAGCCAAATTATTTTTACTGTTAAAAAAGAACTTGATAATTTTATTACATTCTGACAATTTAAAAATTATATCTGTTATTGATTCATCATTTCAGATTATCACTTTACGAACTAAAAGTTGGTAAGATGCATCTTGCAAGTTGAAAGTTTTGATTTGACAAATATGCCTAATTCTCTCTACTGCATGCTTTGTGGCACATTTGTTTTCCACTCTTAGAATTTTTTCTTTTTTTCCCCCTGTGACAGTTTTTGTGGTTGAGTGAGATTCAGACTGCACAGGACAGTGCAGTTGGCACTTAAATCAATAGCTTATATCTGATGTTTGTACTCGGGATTGTTCACCCTGAGAAAAGAATCACAATAATCTCAAAGTAGTCAACCCAGTCTTTTTAACTTTAGTGTAGTCAATATGTTTTCAATCCATCATGCCATCATGGATTTTTTTTTGAAATTTTTTTAAAAAACAAAGTTTGTAGACTGTTTCAGCACCTGGGAATGAAAGCAGGTAGCAGGTCTCTTTCTTACTTAAATACTTGTAAGACTTTTCACTTGGAGACTGCTTATCGGTATGTAAGAAAGCACTGAAAGAAGAAAAAAAAAAAACCAAACCAACAAACCAAAGCAGAAAAGTCAACTGGAAAAGACACAAGCCCTACCTCAGCCAGACACAAAGGAAGAGGACATATTATCAATGTAATGACCTCATGTGAGCTGACTCTATTTTTTTTTTTTTTTTTTTTTTAAATAATCAACCTCACAATTTTTTTCATGGGGTAGATAATTTCCTTTCCTTTCCCTCCTAGTCTTTAAGTCGTGCTGTGTTTTCCTTGTACAGGTAGTTTCTATGAGAGGTGAGGACTTAATGAGTGATATAGTTGCATATTGGTAGAAGCATTCCAGCAGATTAGGTTCCTACTTTGAAACAATATTAGTTTATAGAGTTTATATGCCTGTACTGCAGAGAAATACGGATAGTATTGTTGTTTACATAAAGTGAGATATGTGATTAGGAAATCCTTTGGGCTTTTTAGGGGGAGAAGAGAATTGATCAACACACTTCCTCACTGAGTGTGAAACAAACTTGCAGATTTTAATAAAAGGATACTGTATACTTTCTAGGTTCATTTCTAGTGTTTAATCAAGAAGCGAAATGAGACTGTGAGAACATATACCTTTGTTTTTCTAAATTCTTACTTTAAACTTCATCCTTTGTGATGGTTTCTTTGTTCCAGCTATATGAAATTAAGAGAAATGCAGTTTTTTGTAAAATCTCTCAAGTCTTTTCTGATGATTACCATCACAAATATAAATGCACTCATCTTAAATAGGAAGATCATGTGGCTCTCTGTTTATAGCATCTTTATATAAAGGAGCGATGCTATAAGTCTGGTAGATACAAAATTTAAATAATTTTAATGTGACTAAAGGGTCATAGTAAGACAGAAAGTTAAATTACAGTAATTATATATATAGCGTGGGAACAACAGAAAGAAAATACAGATTTAAAACAAGCGGAGAAACATTTCTGCTAAAAGTGCAGAAGCAATGATTTTATGAAGGGACTTTGAGGAAATATTTGTCAAAGTAATGCTGTACAAACATCCTAAATTATTTTTTTCCAACAGTACTTAAATCACCATTGGAGTTTTCCTCAATGGAACTTAAATTTGCACAACATTCAAGTGGCATACATTTCAATATTGCTGATGAAAATCTGAATTCTCAGGTACGTAATCCTAAGTGTTGTTATACTTATTCTTGGCTATAGCTTTTATTTACTTAAAACTGACTGGGAAAAGAATACAGATTTGGAACTCAAATTCAGTCATGTTCCAAATATATGGTTTAAATATTTAAAAGTTTTCCCATTGTCATTTTGTTCAGTTTTTGATTTTACGTTTGTCTTTTGATCACTAGAAATTTTTTCAAAACTCAAAACTGGGCTCGTCCTGACTTTCTGATATATGAGAAAGTGTAGGCACCAGATGAATTATGTAAGAAATAGCTTACTTCCAAAGATTTTCTGCCTCTGCCTGTGCTGGTAAACTAGACAGTGACAGTGCAGGAATGCAATCCATGTGCCATGATGGTCCATACAGTTAAATTGCTGTCCCAGTATGTTGTATGGTACTGATCTGTGCCAGCTGGCACTCTCCCTAAAAATTCCTTGTCATGATTTAGGGCTTAATGGCAAAGAGGCACTAAATAGGATATTTGGCCACAGCCATTCTGTTTTGGAACATAGAGAATTTGACTATACGAATGCAAAACATACCATAACATAATTTATTGTTTCTAATTCCCAAAGGCTTTGTTTGGAAATTATAAAAAATGATTTTTGGCAATGATGAAAACACTTGAAACTCTTTTTCAAGTATCCTCAGAAAACAATAATAACACAAAGTCAAGGCCTTTTCCTAGCTATGGATGTGTTAGGAGTTGAAAGAGTAACTCTGAGATAAAGGAATGAATTTTTTTTTGTTGTTTCTACCTTCATCTTATTGAATTGAAAGAATGGGTTTTGAAAACCTATTCTGAACTTCTTGCTTTTTCAACATATCCACCTGTAAGTCTAGATGTCATGAGCCATGAGTTTAGTGCTTGCTGTGCTTCATTTGTGTAAGGAAAAACTCCTCATTTCTGTTTGGCTAAGCACTCCCACCGTGACACTTCGGTCTATTTACCTCGCATAAAGGTAGGTATTTCTTTACATTCTGGAAAGAAAGTATTGCTCTTTGTGAATGTGGTGAGTATCTGGAAAGCATCTAGTCTGTGCTGATAGGGCATACTCATCTTCTCACCTTACAGATATAATAAAGTGGGTTCTTCATTGCTTTCTAGTGCTTTCTTGCTTTCACTCTGATCTGATTGCAAAAAGAATGCTTAGGATAGGGCAATGTGAAAAGTATCATGGTGTTTGCTGCTTTCCCTCTTTCATCATGTCTTCCTTTCTCTGCAAATATTTACAGAAGCTTGATCTGAAGAATATCTCAAGGCAGCAGTTGATGTGGAAATTGAATTGTGATGATGCAGACAAAAATACAGCAGACGGTATTTTTAAATTTAGTCTGCAGACTGGATTCCTTGATCCAGGACAAAAAATCAGTATTGCTGTATTCTTCTGCACTTGTAAGTAATTTTCTGAATTCTTCTACAGATAGTTTGGCCAATATACCATTTTCATAGATTTGTTTAAACGACTTGTTATAATGAATCATAACTAGCATTTGTTTTGATTAATTTCCAGCTAGCATGACTAAATAATGAACTAAAATGCCAAAAGAAAGGTTTGTTGTGGTTCTGAGAAAAAAAGACAGCTGCAGACTTAACACAAAACATGGAATCACTTGATAGCAGTATTTGAAAAGTCTGGTTTGTGCATATAAAGCATCAAAGGCTGGGATAGCTGAATCGTTTTCAATACTGCTCCTTCATGTGCATTTAGGTTGACTGACTTAGATACTAAAGCTTTCCAAGAGTACTTGGAATGTGTGTGAACTTTTTTTCTAAATAGCCATAATATAGATAAGAATGGAAATTTCCTGCCTGAATGAGATATAAAATCACTTAGCTACGGTATTTTCTGAGTAGTCTGCTCAGGCAACCAGACCCTAAGTAAAAAACGTAAAATAGGTTTCTAACAAAACTTGGGAGCATGCAGGAAGATGGTAATCAACCACATACACCAGAAGAAGAACGGCAGAAGATGTTAGGATTCTACCTTGTTCCCAGTCAAGTGTTTAAGGTAGAGAGTAATGTAACACTGTATTTGAGTTGATAAAGACACCAGCGTATGCAGCTGATGCCTACAGAACTCAAAGTTGTTTTGACAGTTTTAAGTGGCCTACTTTTAGGGCCCCAGGATTCTCAAGGGGAAGAAAACTTGTTTTGTCTGTTGGATCTGATCCTGAGTCAGCAAGTGAGCATCCCTGTCCTAAAGAAAGATGTTGCTGCTATTCTTTATGATAGGATTGAAATCTATAACCTCAATTAAGCACTGGGAACAATTTAATATAATTATAAATAATTAAAAAATTACAGGTATAAGAGTCTTGCCATGATTCTGTATGATAAATTGCGAAGACTGTATTAAATGTTGCTCTGCAAACATGTCATGAATATGCAAGAGCAGTATTTAATTGCATGTGTTGCTTGGACTTGCTTGCTGTACTTCAAAACATTTTTCCATTATGTTTTATGCCTTGTTTGGTAGCTTTTGTCTTCAACTTATGGTTGAAGAAAAATCACATCAACTTGTGATTTTGCTTCATGAAGTGGAAAAGTAATTGATATATAATGGTTTTTGCAGAATTATTTAGAAGGTCGTTTGTTTTAAATTCTTTTAATTTTTGTTTCGAGTAGCAAATTCTGACTTTTCTGAAGTAGTATTTCTTTGTGCATATAATACCTGGAAAGTTTCTGACCCCATCAGTATCTATAGTTGTAGTTTTTACACTTCTGAGCTGTCCATGAAGTATTATTTTAGAAATATGTATTTAAATTACTCTATTAAATTATATATTATTACAAATTAAAATGCTAGAAGAAAGTTAAATGTCATTTACTATTGGAAGGCTGAGCAAAAATATTTAGAGCATGTTTCTGGCTTTGATGCATCACTTTGTCGTCTTTTCCCCTACATTCCTCCAAAGTAAACTGCAAAAACCCTGGGTTTTTTGCTCTGAACCACACGTTTATGAAACAGCCATAACAATGTGTTCAATGCAATAAAGATTTTTTACTAGGTAGGTTCTATTTTGTACTTTGTGTAATCCTTGGTTTTGGAACCAAATGATGTGATCTCATCTTAGTCTCATCTATGCAGGTCCTCAACCAGTTTTTAGTGATAAAAGCCTTACGTAGGTTAACAAAATAAAATAAACAGAGATGAAAATTTTTGTTAAAGAATTTGTTTTGGGAGCAATATGAAATAAAAAATCCAAGGATACTAGGTGAATTGAATGAAAATCGTGTCCTGGAGTGTGAGAAAATGTTAGAATATAAAAATCGGAAGTAGTTAAACAGTGGGAGCAGGATGACAAGAAGATAGGACAAAATGCAGAGAGATATTGTAGGAGAAAAATCTGGAAGTTATCTCTTTTCAGATGTTGAGTTTTACAAAGTTTTAGACATATGGACTTGGAATTTCAGTTTACGTATGAAGGATGTAAGGATCTACTCAAAGCACATCTGGAGAGTGTGTCTAGACAGAAGAAAGGCTTTGGGTAAACTTCTGAATTTTGAGAAACTGCTGAGATGCAACTCAGGAAAAATAGGTTAAAGAAGTCAAGTAACAGAAACATATTATGACCCCAGATCTTTGGAGTAAGAATGTAGATGAAAGAGGAATGGAAATATAGAAGGTTGGAAATTGAAAAACAAACACTCATAACCTTCTGTTCTTCCTTGAGATGCAATTCAAAAATATACATGTAGTTTACTGTAACTCTATTTCTTTTAAACATTTTTTCTCCTTTTAAACATTTTTCTCCTTTCTCCTTTTTCTCCTTTTTTTGCCTATGGTTAGAATAATTGTGGATCATACTAAAATAATAACTTGTGAAGAACACATATAAACTTTTTTGTTTGCTTTGAATTTGAGAAACTTGTTCTTCTAATAGAAGATATAATAGCTGCATTTTGCATTGATTAGATTAACGTATATAGCTTGGAAAAGAAAGGGCAATATTAGACTTGGAAGATAAAAAGAATAAATCTGTATTTCCAGATATTTGGTGATTTTTAGGGCCTAGATGAGCACAGGGACTCATTTTCTCCTTCTTCTAAGTACCACTCTGGCATTTAAGACAGAGGAAATGTAAAAAAAAAAAATCTAATACTATTTTGTGCAGCAGCTGGAGAGGAATCGTGATAATGAATAGGTGAAATGACCATCCATATGATGGTTTTTCTATTTAGGTGTTTACGTCATGAGAATGTATTAAAATTGTTTGCGTGTTGCAAAGACTGTGAAGCAGAGAACAGCATACAAATAAAAGCCAGTATTTTGAATTACTGAATAAATTGTATGTGTAAATGCAGATGTGTGCATACATAAATATGACTCATAAATAATTGTCATTTGAAGTTTGTATTTTTGCTGTGTTCCCATATCTTTTATTTACAGAAAATAATAAATAACTGTAAAAATCAATTGCCCTTAATTCGATGTTCTAAGTATTTTCCCATGATTTATAGCTTACTTGTGCTATACATTCACTGAATATAATTACTCTTTCTTGTAAGAGAACATTAGATACATCAAAAACCAGTTAATGAGACCTAATTAAAGAATATGGTGTGCTAATCACCTTCATAGGTTTGTATGTAAAGTTGTAGTATGTGGGGTGAACAAACCTTAAAATAAACTTTGAGTGTGCATTAGAGTAATTTGTTTAAATATGCCACAATATTTATAATAATGAGTGTGCAAAATGCTACAGTAAGCTACAGTGTTAAATTAAATGCAAGAGTTTATATAATGCGTGCTAATATGATGCTACCTATTAAGAAAAGTATGCTAAATTTAATAGAGATTCTCAAGAACTGAAGGTATATTAATATGATCTTCTTCTGCCGTACTATAGTATAATGCATTAACAGTGTATGAAAAATTTCACTGTATCTTATTGTGGTATAAAAAAACCTTATCTGTAACATAGTAAGTTACAATAAATCTGTGCTCTGGGATCCCGTGTGGAAAAATACTCACAAGTGCACCAGTGAGTTAACAGGAGTTCAGTGCCCCTGGAAGATGTGATGATTATATAATGGGCACAGATGACCATCATGACCTCCATCTTCTAGGGTTTTTTTCCTGCAATAGTAAGATATTAAATAACGATGTCCTCCACAGTTTCTGTGGAGAAATGATTAGTTTACTTTTGATTATTTTTTTTTCTTCATTTTTTGTAGGGCTTACCTTTAACTACCTATGACTTTACTGCTTTGAAGTCTGTATTTCAGTGTATGCAAATTCTTCATTGTCACCCATTTATGCTGAAGGTGTATATATGCAATAAGGCATGAATTATCGGAAAGTCCAAGGGAACTAAACTAAAAGTGTTTATTTGGGAGACAAGTGTAGGAACTGAATAACAATCTAATACAAACTTAAGAGGGTGAGAAGAGCAGATAGTGATTTTACTTTTTCCCTACCCACTCTCAAAAGATAAAAACCCATGCTATTATACAGATAAAATTTATGGGGGGGGTGGGGGAGAGAGAGGGGAAGTTAGATTTGTGCTGCTAGAGAGAAACAAGGAATATGGACATCCTTAAAGAGGTGGCCATTTAAACTAGCTTTTGCTGCTAGTGTAAATTGCAACTGAAACAGGTAGACTTGAAATATTTCTCCTCCAGAAGTGTGTGAGTGGTATTGGGAGGAGAACTTGCATATGTGTATAACTGACTTTCAGCAGAAATAGAATCTGTTTATGTTTCTATTAACAAGAAATCTGCATAAAGTATAGTCCCAGGATAGTATGCTAGGGAGTTAGGCACTCTGAACTGGATGGGCTTTCTAGTGCAAATTAGACTGAAAATGAAGCAGCTAATGAATATATGCACATATGTACTTTGAAAAGTTGTGTTCCTTTATTCAGAGTTTTTTCTAAGGTAAGGCAATGAATGCTTATTTCTCCCAATAAATATATCTAGAAAAGACAGAGGGGAAATTTCCGATATAATTCTACAGATTTTGTTAGCCCTTGGCAAATTTAGATTGGCAGATTTGTAAATACCATCAAATCTCCCTAAGGAAAATTTCACATCTGCTGGACTGCTTGTTGTTTGCCGTATAGAAATTAACGGTGATATATCAGAATGGTAACAGCAGCACAAGCTTTGACAGTAGTCATGAAAGATGCGATTAATAGAATAAATTAATGACTTCAGCTGTTAGTTCAGACCATAATTCTCATCAATTTCAAAGTAATTTATTTAACATGAAATATCCTGAAAACATTCGTCCTAGGCATTACAAACTAATGAACAAAACTTAATGGCAACATTCAGTTTTTTGTCTTTGTGTCTGTTTAAAATGAGGACAGTATTGCAACATCCTGGTGTTTCTGACATAAGCAATAAACTATTGGCTTACATATTACGCAGAATTTTGATGTTAGTAAATGCGTGGAGCCACACGCAGAATGATCAGCGATGCAGAATAAGCACTTATTCTGCAATACATTCTGCCTTCTGAGTGAGTCAGGGATTCTATGGCAAATGGATGTTATCATGTAGTTAATGGATTTGTTAGAATTGTTATGTACAGTGTGGATGAAAAGTTTGTATGAGGAAAGCTTAACACTCTTCTTTCCTAACTTTTGAAGGTTTAACTTTGGAACTATAATTAATACAAATATTTTAAAATGTGAGTTAGTGAAAACTGCATATTCTTTGGTACTGACATATGCTCCTCTTCCTTCATGGCGTTCCATCCCCGTGGCATTTATTGGTTATGGCCTTTCACTTTCCTTTACCATATGTCGTATATATGTATGAAGATAGGATACCAGAATTATGGTTTAGTTAGAGCACAGCTGTAAGACAGTAGACTCTCTAGTTCATATGTGGAAGTAACTTGAATAGGACATTTTTCTTGCAAGCATGTCAAAAATATCCTGTTTGGCTCTTCATACATCTCCATGACCTTTTCTGATGCTCACTCACCTTTCCCTCATAAAAGAGCTAAGTGCCAGAAAAACGTGTGTTCTTGCTGTATCAAAACCTAGAAGCACAAGCTTCTTAGCCTTCTCACCAGTATTGTCTCCTAAAGTTGATTTCCACTTAACAGGGAATTAGCCAGATGTTGCAAACACTGCAGCAACTTCCCCTTTCGTCTGGTTTTCACTTTGCCAGTTTCATGGTTTTTTGGTCTGAAACGAAAGGATCCTCAGGCCATGTTCTGGTGAGCTAACAGGCTTCTGTGAAGCTCCTCTATTATCATCTCTATGAAGAAATTGGCTCTTATGAGGAGGGAATAAGACAAAATATTTTGAAGATGACACTAGGTTTTCTTCTTTCTGTATGTAAACAATGGCAGCTCTTTCTCAGGCTGTAAAAATAATTATCTGAACTAATCTCAGAAGAGCTTGTCACGTGTGTTTTGTTTGCAGTGACACATATGTGCTCATACAGACACATAAAATACAAAATTATTTGGTTTTCTATCTCTTTCCTTCTTATATATTAGGTGAGGATGTTTCCATAATTATTAATCTGATGACAGAGGGGAATCAAAGGGAAAAGTGTTTTTCTCAAAAATAAAAAGATTAAAGTTTTTGGGTTGTCTTACAACATGTCATGCAAATTTGTTTCTAAATACAAGAGGTGTTTGTTAGTTGGCTCTCGAAATTGTTTAATTTGCTAGCTCTTCAGCAGGTGGGAATGACTGAAAATTTGGGAAATGGCACTGCATGGTTTGGAACACCATTTTGCTAGTGTAATGGTTGTGGAAGGAAGCACCTTGCTCCCTGTATCAGTGAAAGAAAATGTGCTTTTCCATCCTAGAGAACTGCCTTGCAGTAGCAGTAGCAAGATGGCATGAGAAGGGGCAGAACGCAAGGAAATGGGAGATGCTCTCAGTGGAGGGTAGAAACTGTCCTGCTGGCTTCTGTGAGGCTGACTTGGCGACAGTATAGGTTTTAGAGTCATCTGTTAAAATGTAGTGATTGCCATCTTAAAAGGCACCAACTTTTTCCTGTCTTGGCTGTCAGATGCTTCTGATATTTATTCCTTTATAAAATTATCATTTGCTGTGTTAGTGTAATTTATGATATGACTGCAATTCTTAAAATTCTGAGAAGCATTGCATTGATGTTATGTATAAAGGAATATTAATACAGTAAATGAAGAACTCAAACTTTGAAAAACTTCTGACAAATTAAAAAAAATATAGATTTCTGGTTTGCTACAGGCAAGCGTTCTAAGCTTTCTTAATAGAGAATTCTTCTGATACAACACTTACTGTATGTTAAGCTACATTTTGAGTAAGAATGCAATACTGATGACTTTTAAAAGAAAAACCACAACACTCCCCCCTGCCCCCTTATTATAACTCTTTTAGTTGCATGTATTTATGGTAATATAATTTTGTGGGGGTTTTTTGTTTGTTTTGGTTTATTTATTTTTTTTTTATCATTTTTAACAGCTTGTCCTGGGACATATGCATCTGAAGTGTCAGTGTGTCTAAATGATAATCCATCACATTACAAAATAACATTGTCTGGCACTGTGAAGTCACCAAAAATAAATTTTGATCCCCCCTTTTTAATGCTGATGCCAGTTCCTCTGGATGTGAAAACTGAAACAACCATCAATATCATTCCACAAGATTATTTAAGGTAAAAATCTCAAAATAAATTTATTGCAGAAATCCTGCATAATTCTTGGTTTTGTTCTCTTCTGAAAAAGTGAATTAATTTTTGTTTGTGAAGGTTAGTATTAATTTTCTGCTCAGCAGAGGAAAGAGTTTGTGTATTTAAGAGAAAATTCATATAATTAATATTGCTGTACATTCAACAAGCCCATGTTCTGTCCTCAAAACATTCCTGCTTCATGAAGTGACCATGTTCTGATATATTCACTCTGTCAGATGCTTTTAAAATTACTTTGAATAGCACAAAAATTAACAGGAGAGCCCTACCAGGATTTTTTGTAAATGTTAGCCAGATACTAAGGTCATAGTCTTATTTCTTTTTTCATGTTGTGATCAGATAAAATCTTTCTGCTGTTTTATTTTCTCTAATCTACAAGTTATAAAGCACTGTTTTTTTTTTTTCTTCCTAAGCAAGATTTTAGTACCAAAAAGGACAGCATAAATGTTTTAATCCTATCACTTAATATAATAAATAATCCATATCTTCTTTATTTTTCTGTGGATCACCCACTTTATGCTGTTATTTGAATTTATGAGAGAGCCTTTTTGTAATCTTCATATTAGGTAGCATAATCCAACACCTATTCCAATTTTATAGAAATCTTAATATTTTAATCTTTCCAAGCACTCTTGTGTACATGTGTGTCGAAATATGCTTTTCTGGTCTCGAAGATGCAACTTTTCTGTTTGTAATTAGTAAAGAGCAGTAATATCAGTTTGTTATGCTTATGTGGGTATCATTTCAATACCAGAAGAATTGGAGCAAAACTCTTTAAGTTGCCGTAAATTAATGAAATTAACTTTACCTTCAAATTATTATTGTCTTATCTTGTTTGAGTTGAAGTAATTTATCAAGTGATTTGTTTATTGTCAGTAACTCAGTGGTTGGAACTGAAAGGATTCAATATGGACCTGAACTGACTGCCATTCTTATTTCAGAACTGGAACCTAAAATTACATAACTGGGGAAAACATCTTAAGTATCTCATTGTGCAATAATGCAGTTTAATCAATATTAATGAAAGCTTTAAGTTTAGGAAACCTAAAGTAAGGAAGTAATATTTATGCCCTTTTTAGCCCAGTTAGTAGAAATTGCTCTTCATTTGGATGTTGAACTACTATGGGTCAGTATAAAACATTCAGATACATATGTAGAAAACAAACTAGCACCTAAACGCTAAAGGAATTTTCATTCTTTAGTTGGTTTCACTTGTTTTATATGTCAAAACTGAAGTTATTCTTCTGTATTTAACTGTGAAAAGCAATTTCGTAAATGTGTGAATCTGTGAATCAATCAACTTGTCATCCTATGAGCACAAACACTGTTACTATTTATCTTTAACAGGCAATCACAAATTCAGGTTGAACTTCCAGAGCTTAAACTTGAAGATGGTGACAGGATTTATCCTTTTTCTGTACAGTTCCCAGAAGGACAAAATATTGTTCTTTCATCAGATGGCACAAATAAGGAACTAATTTGTCATATCAGCTTCAGATCATCTAGGCCAGTGTCATTTTTAGGGAGTATGTTCTTCATCGATGAAGAAGAAAACAGGTAATGTATGCAATTCAAATTTATTTGGGGGCAGGGTCCAAACTGACAAAGTTGGATATAAGACACAGAACTAATAATGGTTGGGTAAAAGCGTAGAAGAATCATTCTGAAAAAAATGAAAATGAAACATAGAAATGTATTTCTTTTTCAACTGAATTACAATTCGAAAACACAAAATTCAGCTTTGGTCTCTAAGGTAAGATTTATCTAAGTGTCCATCTTAAGGTCTGGTATCTCATTCATATGTGCTGGTAATTCTTACGACTACTTCAATCTTCTCAGATTGTTTTGGAGAGACATGGTCTTGATTCAGCAAATCCCAATGTTTTCTATTACAAAATATTTTGCTTTTTGAAAAATACCCTGTTAAAATTTTATAGTCCCTTCCATGCTGGATTTCAAGGTGGTCTGATTTTGGGTTGAGCCAAACTCTGTGAAATTTTATTCCATTGAGCCTTTGTGCTACGTTTCATTTTTTAAAACAATGAAATGTTTGTGACTGGTTTAGAGTCTCTTTTCTGGCTTTATCTTAATGGCATCTGGAAGAGCCGGTGGTCCTTATCACCTATTTGCAAAGCTTTACAAAGTTGCAGTGGAGTGATCTTGCAAAGGATTACTCTATTTTCAGCCCTCTCAAAAGCTTCAGGCTTTCCTCTGGTACCCAAGAATTCAAGAAGAGACATATTTAGTGTAAAGGTAGGGAGACATCTCAAGGGGGAATTACACTGGAAGTCAGAATTTCATTTTGCTAGCAACCAGCAAAGAACAAGTCCCAGTCTTATTTTAAAGGGACATCCCTCCCTCCCTCTCTCAGTGTATGTCATTATTCAGTCTTTTGCTCTCCATGTTGTCTGTCTTTTTTCCCCTGCACTCTACTACTATCTTTTTTTTTTGTGTGTGTGTGTGTGTTCCCTTTCTTTTGTGTTTTTAATTTTTTTTTAAATGTCACTTTTAACTCATCTTCTGTTGTCATATCTTAATCCTTAATTTTTCCTGGTTTTATGTTCTCTGTTTTTAAGCTTTTTAGAGCAGGACAGTCTATTATGAGTTTGTATACTCTGAGCTGAGGCATTTCCTGATCTCTAGTTCTTCCTGCAATATCTGTAATATTGTTACTCAGTTAGCTTATTAGGAATCTGGAGGCTACTGTCCATGCCAAAGATCAATATGGAATCCTTCAGGTGGAAAGTTTGGATTGGTTTGGTTTTCTTTTGTTTTGGTTTGGGGTTTTTCTGTGTGTGTGTTGTTTTTTGTTGGTTTGTTTACTTGTGTGTTAGTTTTGGATTTTTTGTGGGTTTTTTTGGCTACTGAGAAGGAAAGCTGCATATGTGTGTTCCGAGACAGGAATTGGGAACTATTGAGTGATTAATATATTAATACTTCTGTCAATTTTTTTTTCAAATTTGCAAGGGGCAGGGCAGTATCTTTGAGCAGCTCTATAGGGAAACAGTTGATTCATGAATAAAAAGGAAGCTGGCTCCTGATATCAGTGAAGGCGTTCTTCGGGGCGTAAGATAAAAAGGAATCATTTTAACAGCCAGGTCACACAAGACTGCATGGATCGATGTTGCTCATCTATATCAGTGCATTTACAGATTTTAAAATATATATGTACACACACATATATATGTGCGGGGTTTTTTTGCATGTGTAATGCTAGGAATTCATAAAAGTGTGCTGGGGATACGTTTCAGCTTCAGACCATGCTTCCTGTATGAAAGGTATATGGGATACTGTCTTTTCTCATATACTTCTGATATATGAGATACAGGATTGGATAGCAAGTATGGAAAACTGTTGGTGTCTTCTCCCTCCCTCTGTGCGGGGCTCTTCAGTGTTTTTTGCACTTAGAGGGACTTTCTCGACAGCAGCATCTGCAGAAGCTGATCAGAGGGAAGGGATAAGGGACAGAGGTGCTTTATTTATTTATGTGTTATTTATTTATTTATATATTTCCTCAAATGCAATCCAATGCACTATGTCAGAAAGCATTTGAAGTTTTCAAAAGTATTGAAATTATTTGGGAATATAAGCTCTACATCTGAAAAACACTTAGGAATTTGTGGTCTAATTCCTGTTAGACCTAAATTCCTTCAGGACAGAACAGCTAGAGTTTGACAGCAATTTATATGCAGTGTTCATACCAAAATTCATCTCTTTAAAACACTGTTTATTGATGAAGACATATGCAAATATGAAATTCATACATCTTATTTTGATTTTAAAGTAGTAAGCTGTTTTTTGAGTAACTTTAATGGTGAAAAGCAATACAGAAGGTCTCCCCTGCCCCTAGTAAATGGAGATCAAATCTGTTATTAAATGTTCTGTGCAAAAATACCTGTCTTCAGCATTTGTCCCTTTGTTCATCTCTCCCCGTGGTGGGGTGAATGGGTGTATGCACGAGGAGGAAAGATAGGTACTGTTGTAATTGAAAGTCATTCCTGCCGTTAATATTTGCAGTAAAGCAAGTATTTTGAGGGTTAAATATCTCTGCCCTACAGCTTAGAATGGGCTTTTTCCTAAGCATAAAATTAAATTTTGTATTATTTTAATGCAAAGGTTACGGACCTTTCAGTTATTGCTGCTCATATTGGATTAGTATTTTATATTTTCTGTATAGATTGTCAACCAAGAATCTATTTCTTATTCATTTAATTCTAAGATTTAATCATTGTGTGGGATGTGATTCATAAATGTGTACTAAAGCTTGCAGTAATTATGAGAAAAGGATAATTTAAGCTTATGATGAGGTCTGAAATATAGCTGCTGAGCAGGCACAATATTTAGCTTTAATAACTTTTTATATGATGCACTAGCAGCTTCTGAAACCTTGTTATAGAGAAATAATCCTTTCTGGTGTGTAATAAACTTTTTTCTATATTTGCCATTAAAATGAAATAAACGATACCATCCTCAATTTAAAGCCAAACTCAATGTGTTTTTGAAAAAAAGACACCAAATAAGTCATCACCTTAAAAGGCATCCCTGATTGCGAAGGTGAAAAAATTCATGCTCAGGAATGTCAAATCATCTTAAAATTGCAGCTGAATTTTAAAACATAGCAGATAGGTATTTGTTAAAGGACAGAACTAATAACGTTTGTTTGCCAGTGTCGGGGAGTTGCATGTGTGCGTGGGCTGTAGGAGCAGATGATGTAAAGCCTGAACACAACTGGATGAAATAGCACACCATCCAAAACAAAGGCATTCTCTGTGTGTGCTATTATTCAGTGTAGTAATATTATTCATATTGGCTTTTGGAAGAAATTATTTGTATCATAACTAGAAAGAATTCTTTCCTTCAATTGAAAAAGTCTAAGTGCCTGATTCTGTAATCCTGAGCGTATCATTATTATTCTAATAAAGTCTATGATAATTTATCCAGACTTGGGTTTCAATACTACTGTTAATATTACTATGTGCTTTGATATTCCATTCTGTAGTAATCTGTAGCTGCAATTTCTTGTTCTCTGCATATCTACTCTCATTCTTCCCAGCTTCCCCCCATAGGAGATCTATGCAACGCGTTCAAACTTCAAACCTGATTCAACTAATTATCTAAGCATTTGGGCAGTTTGTTTCAAACTGTGTAACTCATGAATTTAAACTGCTTTGTTAATTTGAGTCTTTTAGGAAGACAAGATTTCAGGGCTTTCTAGATCTTTAATAATAAAACAATGAAACCTATAACCTTTTATAACACCTATAAAAGCTAACTGGTCTTGAATAGGTTCCTGGTTTGTTTAACAGGCCGTGAAATCTCACAGTATCAGTTGCTGATGATGTATTAATTTGTCAGGTAGTCTCTCTTTATATTTCCATTTTCAAAGTAATAATATGTATTTTTAAATTATTTGAACTAAAATTTTGAACTTTAACTCATATTCTGTGTTCTGGGATGGAATTAAAATAAGCGAGTTAAAAAGTTATTTTCATATGTTTGTAAAATATCATGTCCTGTATTTAACTACTTAGAACAGGAGCCTTAACTGCTAAGCAAAACTAATTCTAGGTATATTTGAAAGCATGAGTATTGATGAGACAAATACTCTGTTGTGGTCATTTTTTATTTCGGCTCTGCAGTGTTTTGCTTTTCCAAATTCAGGTCTAAAACTTCAATAGGATTGATTCACATAGTCCATATTAAGTCCATCTAAATAATAATGTTTTTTTTTCTTTAAATCAGAGTGAACATTGGGTAGAGGGTAGATATTGCTGAATTTGGCTGCTTTACAGAAAACATTTGAAATGCGATAAGCAATCATGTTTTATAGCAAAACCATGTCATATGTAGCTGTAAAAGAAAACTGAAGAGATATATGTGATATATGTCATTTATGCAAGTAACTTACTGTGTGGACAGATTTCATTAAATGGATTGTAAGAAAGTACATTAATATTTACTTAATGACTGCCTTAAATGAGAATTTGCATTTAATTTCTAATGTTATTTTTAATCTCCGTTCTCCCTTTTTGCTCCTTTGACTCCAAAGCAGACTAAATGACATTTCCTTGCACAGGGCTGATAGGAATATAGAAGTAAAAGATAACATAAAATTCAAGAATGTGTTGAGCAAGTACTTAATAAATGGGAAGAAGTTTTTAGTTATGATACTTATTTCCTTCAACTTGAAAAACTAAACCAAAAAAAGCCTCTGTGAACATGGCATGCTTATAAATTTATCTTCTAATTGTTTTTATATCTTTTAATTTGCTGATTAGATAAATAATTTAGCAGGAAAGAAAGTTTTCTGCCATCCTGATTGAAATTACATTTCACTTATTCTTTCTAAAAAATTAGTTGTAAACAACAATACATGTTGTGTCATACAATCAAACAAAATGGTGCTCTGGGCAGCAAAATATCCAAAAACCCCCACACATGTGGTGGGTAGATAAATTGCTGTGATCATTGATGACACAAATGTGCTGAGGTCCTTGCCTCCCATGTTTTACAGTTCTCCATTTCTTTCCCTTTCCCACTGGGAAGCTGGGGAAACTCATGCAATTTCTGATGTTATTCACGTTGCTCATGGCTGGAACTTCAGGAAGAGAGGCTGTCAGGGATCTTAGCCTCTAATAACAATATGATGCAACTGAGACACAACCCCTAAAAGGTACCCAGTTATGAATCTGTTCCAGTTGTTCTGATAGTCCATGAGATCTCAGTGTCTCATGGAGGGAAACGGTACGTTCCCTTTTGCTGCTGGGAAATGTGCCTAAACCATGCAGCTCTTTAATAGGCACTGCTGGCAAATGTCAAATGCATGTATTCTGCTGGCATGCCATAGGGAATAAGAGCTGTCAATTTCTTTCAATATCATTTAAATTCGGAGACAGCAGGGAGCTAGCAAACGTTGGAGTTCTTGATATTTGCATGCTGCTTTGCTGAATTCATCTGACCTAATAATATATTGGCATTTTACTTCAGATAGTTGGGAATGCTTTTGAAAACTAGGATGGTCCAAACCCATTAACGACTCCTGTTCTTTTGTGTGCTTGTGGCTTTCTACCATTTTGATGGTTCCTGCCAGTTGAAGCGTCTGTTATTCAGGAATTAAGAACTGACATCATCGCTGCTACAAGAAAAAACATGGCTACTTTCCCAGCGATAAGTCTTGTATATCACATGAAACCATGTGTCTGTCACTGTTCATTATTGTATTATTTCGGTTGCTGTGGAAATCTGAGCTCCTACTGGAAAGGATAAGGGCTCCTCAGTGTTGAGGGACTGCTCATTTGTGAATAGCAATGGCAGAGCTTGCATGGGCCATCTTTTCCTCTCCCTTCCGGTTCTGTCATCTCTGGATCTGTTCAATGATCTTGTGGGGGAGGGAGGAGGGCAGGTTTATTTATTTTTAAATTACAACTTCTTGTTCCCTGCATCTAGGTTATTCCTTGTTCTTAAAGATCTGTAAAATGCCTCACTCTCATGTCAAGTTTCCTTTTGGCACTAATCAATTCTGCAAGCAGTTTGTTTTGTTTCCTAAACTAGCAGTGCAAACTTCCCTTAAATATTTTTTAATTTACCCAGCAACGTTGCTACAAAAATTTGTCAGTTAGATCTTAATGGCTTTGGATTCTGTCTCTTTAGAAATTGTTAGTGATATTCTGCATCTGTTAATGAATACTGCTGAAGAAGTGTTATTTAACTATGCCCGTATTTCTAGAGCTTTTGGGGCATTGATACAAAACAAATCACTTGTTTCTACTTAGAAAATGTCTGAAATGCTGTAGAGCAAAATAAAAAGGTTAAATATATTTTGATTCAGGTTCTTTTGTCTTTCCACATACATTAAAACAAACAAATGAGAAAAAAATCAGAGTTAATGTAAGAGAAGTGAACGAACTGCTTTTATATAGAGTGTTGGATGGTATTTTTTTGTCATCACAGTTGGAGCTTTAATTTTTGATGATCAGCAGGTTTCAAATGTTGGTAAACACAATATATTGAATGGCCATTCTCCTGTTCTGTATTCTTTGGAAATATGCACAGAGAATAAACACTGAAATAGCAATGGCAATGATGGTTCATGTAGATAACAATTTTTTTACTTGCTTTATTAAGCATTATAAAACTGAATACACTGAATAATTTAACATATTTAGTAACTTCACATTTGCTAGCAATACAGGTACCTTTCATTCTGATAGAATAACAGAGACTTTTATATTATTTAGTTAAGCTCTGCTGCAAATACAGAACAAATATGTTGCACAAGACTTTGTAACCTCACTTCATGAATGGTGTTATAAGTAAAGGTCAGTGGTACAAGATGATTTTAAGCACATGCAGAACGTACACGTCTTTGTAATCTATTTACCATATTTGTATGGAAATATGCATGCTTTTCTGTCTGGTGCCCCATATCTCAGTGCCTGAAATGTGTATGATAAATATTTAGCTCCTAGCACCTTTGTTTTTTCTGCCATTCTTCCTTATGAATGGCGTGTTATCTTTTGAAACTCAGATGAAATTTTTAGCTACTGACTCATTCTTCTTGAAGTTTCCTTTCAAATCCCATTTTTGGGAAAATACCATATTAAAATACTTGATGATGATGAGTGGACAGATGGCCAATAACTGAGCTGATATTCATTATCACAGAATGGCTGAGGTTGGAAAGAGCCTCCAGAGATCATCTAATCCCCTTTTCAAATCCTGACCTCAAATCAGAATCAACACTGTTGTCCAGTTGTTTTTTTAATATCTCCAGACATGTACACTCCACAACCCTCTCTGGGCAGACTCTTCCAGTGTTCAGCCACTCTCATGGTAAATTTTTTTTTTCTTATGACTAGATAGAATTACCTGTATTTCAATTTGTACCCATTGCCTTTGGTGCTCTCACTGAGCATCACTGAGAAGAGTTTGGCTCCATCTTTCTTACTCCCTCCTATCAGATATTTATACACGTAAATAGGATCCCCGCGAATCTTCTCTTCTCTTCTCCAGGCTGAACACTCACAACTCTCAGTCTCTCCCCATATGGCAGGTTCTTCAGTCCCTTCTTCATCATTGTGGCTCCTTGCTGGCCAAAGTCTGCTCTTCTGAATTCCAGGGTTGTTTCCTCATTTTGGAATCCTGAACTCCACCATCTCATAGTCACTGCAGCCATGGTAGACCCCATGGTCACAGGAGCTAAATCCTTGCTGTCAATATCAGCTGCAGAATCTGTTGTTGACTTGTAGGATCCATCCACTCATCCTCAAGCTCTTTTCCCTCACCAGCATGATTGAAGAGAAGATCACCTATGCCCCATTCCCTTAACCATTGCCCCCAAAGCCATGCAGTCATGCCTGATATGTTCCAGGTCTCCCCATCAGCTTCACGGGTGCCCATGTGGAAGAGTAGCAGGACCAAGGGTCGGACAAGCTGCATCAGTCTCACAACAGCATTCTGGATCAAAGCCCCAGACAAGCCCCAGACAAGATGAAGGGTCAGGTTGGTAAATGAGGTTCTCTGTCTCCTGCAGCAGGGATTTACTCACTACTATTACTTGCAGTTTCCTGGTGTTGCTTCACAGCTCATGCACAGCCATCACAGGTTCTTCACTGTCCAATTTTTCTTCATCTTATGAACACTCTAGAGCTTCTAAATTTCTTAGTTAAGAACGTATTTGCATCACATTTGCTATTGGCTGGATGTATTCATTTCTCTTACTATAATATCACAGCAGCCAAGGAGGCATGCCCTTATTAGATTGTTAGCAGCATGGAACAGGGAGGAGCTTCTTGTGCAGCAGCACTGTGAATTCTGAGGCATTTATTTGTACACAGATGTTGTGTAGCGATGGTTGTTCTTTATGTTCTAGATTGTGCAGTAGTATCTTTTCTTTGAGTAGTATTGCTGATTGAATTTGTGTAACTAGTTAAGATGTACTGCAGTTGTTCTCAAGCACACTTTTCTGTGTTTCATTACTGTGCAAATCAGAGCGTGAATGAAGATTTGGCATATGCCCAAATCTCAAATCGGCATTGAGGATGGAGATAGCTGAGATGCTCACTTCAAATTGAGAAATCAGAAAGTTGACTGAGTCCAATAATACAGACATCTGAGTTACTTTCATATAAATTGAGCTATCTTTCATTAACCGTCATTCAGCTTTCTTCCATCCTGTCCCCAATTCTGTAGTCTGCAGTTAACCTAACGTATGCCTGCAGAGCATTGAGAATTGTCGTTTATCACAGTAAAGTCACAAGTTGGAAGCTGGCAAACTTTTGTGTGTTGTAGTTATTGATCCTGTGTGTCTTTAAATGGCTTGCTAAAGGTAGAAAAAATATTCTGCTCCGACACCCGGTTTGGGTATGTACAAATGTACCTTTTGTACCTATAGATAGATGTAGGTATACCTGTCATAACCATCTGTCCTGCTGATGTCCTGTTGCTGAGATTTTTGCTGAATAAAAGCAGAAAGCATGAAGTTAGCTAAAAGAAATACTATGCTACAAGGTGAAACTGGCCACGGCCCTTGCCCCTCTCCCAGCCAAATTCCAATAGGATTGACATGTACTAAGAACAAACCAAAACATTTCAGAGCTGGATTATTGATTTAAATAACTGTTACCTATGAAATTGGAATCCAAATGTGAATATTTAAAAATAAGAAAGGTGGCTATGTATTTTTTTAGACTCTTTCTCTATTTAATAAATTTCCTCTGAAAGTGGTATCTAAGAATGTTGTGTTTGGAGAGGGAAGTATGAAAGAGGAAAGAAAAGCTACTTTGTGGTACTTTTAAAACATTTCTCTTTTCCTTGATTATGTTATTCTATAACAAAGCAGTAGAAGCTAATTTTGTCATATTATAAATTAATCTGAAAGGTTTTGTGATATCTTTTAATATTAATCTAAATTTACATTAAACAGGAATTTATCCTTCAATATTTAATTTAAGAGAATAGAAAATATTTTCTTTTATTCTGTGCAAGATGTATCTTCCATATGCATAAGTCTCAATATACTAAAGCAAGATGGATATCAGCATGCTGTTTGAATTATTAAAATACATTTTTCTCTGTATTTTTGACAGCTTAGTCAAAATAGTTATTTAATATTAATGTTAGTTAATAATGTGGGGTAAAAAACCAGCTATATAAGGACAAAGAACTAAGCTCAGTTGAATTATCTGTTGGTTGCAATGAGCTGAGAACATAAATACAGATGGCTAACAGGGATCCATTGATGGCAATAATTTGCTTGCTGAGTGCATCCCGAGGTGTATGAGGTAAAGTATGAAAAAAAGCCTAAGAAGTGGATTGCTACAGATTAATATGGCTGCTACAGAAAGTACAAATACTCAAGTGAACATTGGAGAATGTACATAATTTCTATTATATTCTAGCAATTGCAGTCAATATCTCATTGTTTTTAAGTTGAACCTATTTATTTCTAAATATTTATTTTGAGATTTCTGTAAGGTCTTATAGAATACATATTAAGTCAAAATAGAAGTTGCTTTTCAAGAAAACTTTCCCTGTCAAAAATTATAGCATATATTTAACAAGTTAGCAGTCTCCTTTAGGACATTTATAAATGTCAGCTGTAATTTTAATTATTTTTTTCTTTTCAGAGCGACAGAGTTCATTTATTTCACAAAATCTTTGCTAACTCTTGGACTTTCAGATTAATGATACATCCATACTCATAGTAAAACTGTGAAGTGGAAATACTATACTAAACTTCACCATTTTGGCATATGCAGTCTCATCTGTGTAATCTCCTATTGAACCAGAATAGAAGAGAAAAGTTGTCTGGACACCTTTGTTCTGTCTTTTATTCTTGGGCTGAAATATCTTGATTACTATGGCTAAATAGAAAATGATCACTTTTGTATTTTGTTTTGAACAGGTTCTCAATTCAAGTTGCTGCAACAGCAGAGAATTGCCTTCTTACTTTATACCCGTATTTAGCGTTTCACCGCTCTGATCAGCAAATTATCTTGAGAAGCAGTAAGCAGTCAACATTCTACCTCTTAAAATTATATTACGTCCAGTAGTATTATCAATGTTTTCAGTGTGATAACAGGGATGTTATAATCAAGATAGTGTTTTTCCTCATTAATTACAAGGGGATACTGCAATTAGATTTTTAAAACAGTTTAATAGCTTCTGTTTTCTTGTTGAAAAGGAGGAAAACTTATATAAATGATTAGGTAATGTTTATTGAAAAATATTGGACAAGCCTAAACCTTACAGAATGTTTTGTGGAGATTTTAAAGTATGAGTAGAGAAAACAGCTCAAACAATAGAGAATAAATGAACATAATTTAAATTATATTGATAGAGAGTGATCATCAATAATTCCTAGGACAACAGTTGGATATGTTTTGAAGAAAGCAAAAGAGAAGAAAGCCACACAATATTATGATAAAATGTGATCATTATTTGCCTGTTGGGAATAGTTTTCAGGTTTTTTTAATTACTGAACTTGAAGGCTGCACAGCATAGCCATATTTTAAGGCCTAATAAAAGCCTGCGATCAGAGACTAGAAATATTTTTATCTGCAATGTGTCTCTCTGCCTGCTTCCCTCTGCCTGCCTCTCTCTCTCTATGTGTCTGCCTGTGTCCCCCCGGTCCCATCTCTGCCTACTCCTGCCCCCCTCCTTTCTACCTGCCTCAATGATCTGTAATCTCTTTATGTGTAGCTGTGCTTATGAGAAGAGATTAGAATCATTGTATAATTCAGGTCAAAAGTAATTTCTGGGGGTCATGTAGTCCATCCTTCTGCTCAAAGCAGATTCAAATATGGGGTAAATTATATTTTTTATAGTTGTGGGATCTGGTATATTTTGATGAAATAGGCAAGTTTTTCAGGTAAGCGAGTCATTCCTTAGGTCTGAAATAGATTTAGCTTTGAAGACTATGAATTCTAAGACTGCATTAACTTAAAATAAGTGTGTTACTCGGACTATCTAAAAGAAAAGCGAGTTGGTACTTATGAAGTTGAAAAAGGGATTAGCAAGAAGACAGGTAATGATTTCCCCCTCCCCCCCCCCCATAGAACATAGGTATAGGTACCATATCATTAATGGATCATAGCACAATTAAATGAAGATAGAAAAGGGGGAAAAGTATTCTCTCTTGTAAATGTGTGATTTTTTCTTTTTTGTGACCTATAGATCATTTTTGCAAGCTTGTCTTTTGAAGATGCTTTGTAGGTTTCTCTTGAGGATTAAGCCAAAAATGGAGTGATGATTTTATAAGAACTGATCTCCCATTAATAATGGGATATTTCTATCTGGTATTGATTGCTTATTGGTTTGTTCACGCTATCGGTTTGTATCAATTTTGAAGCAAGTCATTACCGCTAAATTCCTTAAGTCTATTTTATGTGGTTTTATATAGACTATTTTGGTCTGTAATGCTGTTTAATGTGACCAAATCATATCTATACAACACAGTGGCTTTGAAAGCTATTCAGGAAGGATTTGCTTCTGCATATCTGACACCATGCTCTTGTGTTATTTGCTCCAAACCATACAAATAACAGTGCCAGCAATCAAAAATTAAAGATAATCATACAGAGTTCTTCCTTCTCTTACTGGTGTGTTTACTTCTCTAGAAACTACACTGGGTTCCTCTTCTACTCTTGTTCTGGAGACTGACATCAGAGATATAGCTACCAGAGGGTCCTCTAATCCTATCGTAGGCCAACACGAGAATGTCAGAACATATGTTCTGACAGAACTGATGGATTGATAAAGCATACTTTTGAGTTTGGTTTGTAAAATATGTGTTGTTGAGTCTGAAAGAGCTTGATAATGGTATGCTGAGACTCCTTACAGAGCTGTGATCAAAAATTCCTTAAGAATATTTTGTTCATGACTTAGAATTCCTGAATTAGTGCTGTTCTGATAGGTGCTTTTCAGCAAGTGTGAAGACCTATCCTGTAAAACATTCAGTTAATGGAAAGAATATGCAGGTTATTTTTTTTTTTGTCCCCGGTCTAATGACCAAAGTGAGATTTCTATCATGAGTCAAATGAGAACTGTTGCTCGATTAATTGAAGCATGAAATAGAAAAATATGGAAGCAGATATCCATTTATAAACTGTTAGAGCACAGACAATAAAATATGTTTTCTCAACTGCAGCTTGTAATCTTGTTTTATAGACAGTAAAGATTGCACTAGTGGAGAAGTTGTTCTGCATCCATGTTATACTCCACAATCACTTTCCCATAGTAGTTCCTCAAGTTCCTTTGGTGCAGCCAGTGACTCAACCCATGAAGATTCTCAATCAGGTATAGTGCAGCTGTTCACTTTGAACACTTTGAGCTCTTACAACTGCTTCTCAGCTTACTGCTTTAAAGAGATATGTTTCACATTTGTAAGCTTTGCCTGAAATGCTTCTGCACATAAAATTGATGAATATTGGGGAGGCTGTCCTCTCCTGTGACACCATGAGAAACCTGGCCTAGAGCACAGGAACAGAAAAAAACTTTTCTTCCTTTTAGCAGACTAAGTGGAAGGGAAATCTGTCAAAGTATTTAAAAAAAAAAAAAAAAAAGAAGTCAAGGTCCCATTTGCAGTAACATGTCTATGGAGAAGCCAGCAGAAGAATAACTACTGAACAACCCAAAGGGATTAGTTGCTAAGAAGGGCATTGTTTCTGTAGTCATGAACTAATCAACTATATACACTCTGTAAATATGCTATATTCTGCAAAGGTCTAGCTGTACGCTCAGGGTAGACTTCGACATTTTTATTGCATTTATGTAGTACTGTATAAAGACAACTGTTTTCAGTGGGGCTCAGTTAAGGTGCTGTTCCATATGAACTAAGAGTAATAGATCTTCTGTTGTCAGGTGACTAGTATCTGAGGATGGTGACATGTCCCTTCTTTCAGCTGCTAGTTTTTTAACTAGGAAGTTGGAACAGCAGAAGTTACTGCTGCTGTTTCATCACTGTTAGGATTCCACTCTTGCAGATGTGCTGATGTTTGTGTGATCATTCTCTAAGGTATTGCCAAGACAAATAAGGGTAGTTAAACAGATTAAATAGTAGCTTTTTACCAACGTGATTCATTTTTAATGGAATGATGTAAGAAGAGTTCAAAAGAGCAACTCAGTTTCAGATCTGAAAAGGCAATAACCTCTGGCAGAAGTAGCAGTGACAAGATGGGGAAAGTAATCCTGTCAGCTGACAGAACTGCACAAACTCAGGTCTGACTGCATGATGATCTGAACGAGTCTCTCTTCTCTATATTGTATTGTTTTTTCTTCTTAAATCCTAACAAGATTTTTTTTTTTATTTGCTGAGGTATTAGTTTTGTTTTTGCATCATTTAATGAAACATTAAAACTGCAACAGTGGTATTAAAATACACCTTCAAGGATGGAATCATCTAAGTTATTTGTGCTATGAAGAAAAGTGTTCTTTGTTTTCTTAGTTAACAACAATATTATTGCATAAAAGATGATGTTGTTAAAATATATAATCTAAGTTTTGACCAAATCAGAATTTATGAGAGAGAAGGTCTAACAGAGGGTAGAACAGTCCAAAGGCTTATAGATTGGGATGTAGGCTTAGTTATACCTATATAATACCTGACAAACTGTTTAAACACAAGTCAGTTACTGAGCCATGCTATGTGTTTGAGGTGGGGAACTAGCATTGACTAGCTGGTAAAGCTATACCTACTGGGATTGTATGTAAGAATGTTTCTTTAAGATTATTGCTGTCTGTGGTTTTGTAAGCCATGCCTGAATTTGTTTTTTTCTGATTGGGTAATAATTTTTTCTTTAAGTGAAATTAGATTCCAAGAATATAATTTGTTCTATTCCCGAGACGTGTACCTGTCACTTAAATTGTTTATTCCTGAAATAAGTTGATCATTCATTGTCTGACAGATTTTTGTTTTCTGAAAACAATTGTGTGTTAAAAACAATATTGTTTTTGTACTAGACAAAAATAGGGAAATAAGGAATCTTTCTGGGGGTTTTTTTGTGTGTCATTCAGAGTCGGATACTACTTCTGAAAGTGAGAGTGATGAAGAGATGAGTGAAGAGAGTGAAGCCGACTGTCAAAGTGATGGGAGAGAAAATAAATTTGAATTATCATTTTTTCCTGATGAAGATAAAGAGGAGTACATCTTCTTTCAGAAAACCCTAACTGCTGTTAAGAATTGGTTCACTCTCTTTGGTTGGTCTAAGGGACAAAATCCTATTTCAGTACCATATTCACTAAGACGGTAATTCATATCTGCTTGAGCTAACTTATGTCTGCCTAATAAAATGTTAACATATACTAAAGTGTTTTAGATATGATCTGAGGAATATAAACACACTCTAATGCACAGTTGAATATTAAAATTGTAGCATCTATGTGCTGTTTATACAAAAATGTCATTCAGGTGTTATTTTTCATTTTCTGAAATGTATTTCCAACTATGATGCTCTGATATATCATAATGCAGTGTGTGTTAAATATGCAGTTCAAACTATATGTCACCCTCTTAACTGAAATTGATTCTCCTCCCAGAATGAACACAGTTCTAGCAATTGTCCCTTCTCTGGTGGCATAAATAAGTGTTTTAACAATACGTCTTTTTTTCCCCTACATACTCTGAAGATCGAGAAAGCAAATTTCATAATCAACAGTCTTGCAAACACTCTGGAAATATATCAGTCTTAGTGGCATCACTTAGTTGATCTTACCTAGCTTGCTACTAAATAATGAAGAAGCCAATCTCCTGGGACACAAACGCATAGGCATTTATAAACATGATAGAAATCAAAGTTATGTTTGGCAGAAAGCAGTGACAAACACAAATTTATTTATGAAATATTTCACATATACTTATTAAATATTCCATGCAGCACAAAATTCTTACATTATTATGAAAGTTCTGCAAAAAGGAAAAGGTGCTATACTTTTCATCCTTCTTGCTGCTGTTTTTACTTCATGGTTTATTAAACTTGTCATAGTGAGATATATAAAATTAGCTCATTTTGTGCATTTAAAAGAATAATATTGGAAGCTTTTTCTCTCTTAGTGATGTGTGTAAAGTCCAGATGACCTCTTCGCAAGAAAAGGTTTTTAAACAAAACCTTGGCAAAGATACTAAGACTGTTTATGACATGTTATTCCATCTGAGTGGACAGTTGTTACCAGGCATTACATCAAGCCAGTCATTGCCCCTTGATCCAGTTGAACGAATGTTACAGCTCCACTGGCAGCATTCTACATTGCTTGCTTTCCTTAAGTAAGTACATGTATGATAAAATATGCATGCATGCATTTTTTCTTTCCACTTTTTTTATTAGCATAGTTCAAACATAATTCCAACTGAACAATATACAGTAGGTTTAGGGTTTCCTTTATCCTGTATAATTGTGATCTAAGATTTATGTATTATAAACTTTAATTAATTTTCACAAAGGTTATCCTCTGCAGTTTATGCTAATTGAGGTGTCCTTTGGTAGGGTTATATCCAACACAGGAATTCCACAGGAACTCTGCTCCCTTAATTACAAAAGAAGACTCTCAACCTCAATCCCTAGACAGACTCAGTAGGTAGTCAGGTCAGGTTTGTCATTAATGATACTACTATTCCAGTGATGCTCTTTGTCCTATAATTACTAGCTTTAGCAAAAATTTTGTAGACTTACTTTGTAATCTATTAGTCTTTCATATTAATAATCTGCCAAGAAATTAAAGCACTACTCCTGCTGCTGAACAGATTTAGCTATTAGCCACTTTCATTGATAATCTTATCTTGTTACATAATATAGAACAACTGTCAAAAATGGTGCAAATCAAAAAAGGTTAATAAATTCTTCATCCTTCTTGGTTGTCGCTACTGTGAAACAGAGAAGAAAATTAACTTCAGATAAAGTCTAACATCATGAGATCCTTAAAGGTCATCAGAAAGCCCTGAAACACAGCGTCTCTGCTTTTTTTTAGCATCCTCACCTAGTGTTCAAGAGGCTGTAAAGCCATTTAAAAACTATTATTTATATACTGTTCTAAATACAAGCTTTTCATCTGAGAATAACAGACTAGCTATATCTGAATTTATGAGACCAATGCACACTGCTCCAACAACACTGGACCTTTATTTGAAACTTTCATCCATGTCATTTTTACTAAAAAGAGGCAGAATAGCATTCTTCTATGCATCATAGATAATGTAGTGCCAGATGATTTGGAGGAGCCATTGCAGCAGTGGCAGAACAACATCTTTGCCTTTCTTCAGTACTGAAGAACAATGCTTACGGATTCTTGTTGTTTTCACAACTTCAGCATCCATTCTGATACTAAATAAAGGAATCGATGGATACGTTCCATCGTATTTTCCCATCGTATCTTAAAGGCTAGAGTTGTTAGACAGTGGACTGCTGAAGAATGCGTTGCCATCATATCAATTGAAAACTCTCACTAATACCACCCTGCTGATTCTTTTTCTGAAGGAGCGTTGCGTCCTTCCAGAGAGCAAGACATTGAGTATATGGCAATGTAGAATCATGGTTGGAAAAGACCTTTAAGATCATTCAATCCAACCATAAACCTAACACTGCCAAGTCCACCAGTAAACCATGTCCCTAAGTGCCACATCTACATGTCTTTTAAACACCTCCAGGGAAGGTGATTCAACCACTTCCCTGGGCAGCCTGTTCCTTGATAACCCTTGGCTTGATAACCCTTTCAGTGAAGAAATTTTTCCTAATATCCAATCTAAACCTCCCCTGGTGCAACTCGAGGCCTTTTCGTCTTGTCCTATCGCTTGTTGCTTGGGAGAAGAGACTGACACCCACCTCGCTACAACCTCCTTTCAGGTAGTTGTAGAGCATGATGAGGTCTCCCCTCAGCCTCCTTTTCTCCAGGCTAAACAACCCCAGTTCCCTCAGCTGCTCCTGATAAGACTTGTGCTGTAGACTTTCACCAGCTTTGTTGCCCTTCTTTGGACATGTTCCAGCACATTGTACTGAGGGGCCCAAAACTGAACACAGTGTGATATGATACTGAATGATTGTCTAAGTAGATTCAAGAGATTTTCTCATTTATCTAATCAGTATATTGATATTTTTCTGAGGTCAGAGTGTCAAAAAACTTCTTTGGTTCCAACCCAAGGAAAATCTTTTCTTTTGCCACTGCCTTAGGTCTAGTGTTAAGCTAATACTCTGCACAACTTCTAGGAGAGCAGTCAAGAATAACTTCAAGACATGCTTCCTGTTTTGAACCCTGCTACCCTTGTTAACAGTTAAGTTTCATTAATCCTTGTATAGGCAGCTGGATTGATTCCACTCAGTTTCTATCAAGAGAGACACAAGTATCTAACTACTTTTCAGGGGTGGAGCTGATGTGGAGCCTTTCAGAACTTTTCACCCTTCAGTGTGGGATTTTATAGCCCTAACTCAAATTAACATAGACTTTAATTTTGGTCTTTTAGGACTGATATTTCTTCTGTATAGCTTCAAATGTTTTAATATCTCTTCTATAACTCATTGTTTGATGGATGAGGTCAGTACAAAGGAACCAAAATAACATCATTTCTCATTGGATGACTGATACCTACCATCAGTTATCCTCCAAGTTTGAGCGTGCCACCCAATATCTTTGAGTATACCAGGAAGCCTTCTTGGTTGTAATCAGCTCTGGGAAACACTTATTTTCTTCACTCTGACTGTGTCAGGTGACTTGGGCAGACAAGGTAAATTCTTAGCACTTTTTGAATTTGGATAGAGTAGTGCGAATGCTGTGAAGCTGGGAGTCTGCTTTTTGATATGACCCAGTTTACTGAGTCATTGCACCTGAGAGAAAGAGAATGTCTCTATACCATATTTATCTGAAGTTTGTTTATTGTAAAATGCAAATAAAAACATTTATTCATAACATTGAAAATGAACAACACAAGTGGAAATATTTCTTCAAGATATAGGTGAAGAAATTAAAGAATGTCATCAATCTACTTATATTAAGGTTGTACCAGAAAGGTTTTCCGAAATACCTTATTTTGTTTATATTCTGGCAGCTTCTGGCAAGGAGGCAGTCAGGTTTCTGTCCTTTTGCATACCTTATACTTGGAGTTACCCCTGACAAAGTCTGTTCAGGAGATTCCATCAAAATATTCATTCACAGAAGTTTCCTTAAAGAGTTTTCATGGAATACTTTTGGAGTACTCATAGATAGGGTCAGAATTTTCTCCTGGTGGAGCCCGATGGCTCTTATGTCCAGTCTTCCCATTGAGATTTTCCAGGGAATCTAGGCATCTTGAAACTAGCATAGATGATGTTAGTTGCATGCTTTGAAATGATGATGAGTATTGGGGTAAGTGGATCCCAACCCCTTTTGCTAAGTATAATAGCAATTGGAAAGAAATACTTAAGTGTTTCTAAGGTGGTTTCTTGGGCAATTTGGAAACCTATTTAATAGCTAAATTTTAATAAAAGCCCTCAGTCTTACTGAGTTTTGTCTGTTAACTCACTGACATATTCAGAGGAGAATTGGAGCAGCAGCCAATTGGTCAAGGCTAAGTTCAGTGCCTCCGTACACAGATACATAAATGACTGATGATTGATGAGGTCTGATGATTGGAAATGGAGTAGTAATCCATAACAACCCTAGAAAAACCATACAGGTTGCCATAGAAAAGCAGTTCTAGCTGGACTCCTGTGCTTATATGTGTTTGATGCTAGATGATTAAGTTGGTGCTTAGTATGTGCTTAGCATTACCACATCCTGTTAGTTTCTGCCTCTTCTAGTTTGTGTGAATCCTATGAAATTTCTTCAGTGTTCCTGGTTTATGGATATTCTTTTCTTACTTGTGCTTTTTAGGATCACCTAGAATATTTGCATTTTTTCGCAGGTTGTTATTTAAGAGTGTTTATAGATCATAGTACAAAAATGTCTGATATCTGCACTGCTGGCATGACTGTATCTAATGATGGCAAGACGTCCAGAACCAGCCTAGTTATGAGTAATTAATCTGTGATCTGCTATCCCTGCATGTTCATTGTGATTTGTGGAAAGTGCAAATTCCCTCATGAAGAAGCCCAGGAGAGTGCTCTGAGAATAGAAACATACAGTTCTCAGCTTTCTTCCCCCAACCACTACTTTCTGGTCAGCATGTTTCAAATAAAGCATAATTCATCTTTCAGATTTTTCACTTGCTAAAGCAGGTGGATGTTGTTCACTGTTTCAAGCAACATTCCAAGTATCAGTTTTATTTTCCTTCCCTCAAAGGGTTTCCTTTGTACATTACCACAGCAGTAAAGGAAAAGTTTGGATATTCTACAATATAACTAACTAATTTCTTGCAAGCTGTGTGTCTTGAGGAAAAACATCTTAACAGTATGAAAACACTGATCTCGGAGAACTGGCATCATGTTAAATATCGATCTTAATGAGAAGGAATTTTTTTAAGATAGTGTTCCTCAATAAAAAAATGCAGCCACTTATGAGAACATTCAGTTATATAGAACCCATCTTTACTATGATGACATGTAATGTTGTTATATAGCTTTTCTGAGGATGAAAATTGTAAATTGCACCTATTCCCATATATCTACCAAGTAAAAACACTGAAAGAAAGATAGGACACCTGAAAAGATGAATGTTGTATAGCTTCCTTCTTTTATCATTTGGGAAGAACTGAAGTTTTAAAGGGATTTCATGGGACAGAGTCTATGACTTAATAGAAAAGGGGAATTTCAGACATGGTGAGTTTTAGAACCAGACTACTAACTTGATGCTATTTTGGGTCTTTGATTAAAATATTTGTGTTTTAAAAAACATGCTAGATAATTGTATGAAATGTGAAATTTCAATAATCTGAGAAGATAATGTCACTATATAAAATATGGAGACAAAAATGTGCTGTTACTAGCAAAATATAATTATCTGGGAAGAGAAATAAGTTGTCATGATCCTGATTTCAAACTGTGAGGTATGACTTTTAATGTATAAAGTAAATTGAATTTGGACTGTATGGTACCGGAAAAGTACGATCATTTGAATGAGATACTTGTTATATAACAAGAAAAGCTCATCTGATTACTATTCACATTAGCTCTGTTGAAAACACAGACAACAATGTAAATCTAGATACACTAGGATAACCTTTCTGACCTAAAAGTCAGGAAGCTTTTCTGCTCCCCTGAGAAAAATAACTTAATTCTTCTTCATTACTTTCCCCTCTTTCCAGCAACATTTGTTTACACTGTGTCATTTGAGATAAAGAACAGTCTTTCTTCACTTGGAAGTTAGCTTTTTTTGGTATTCAGTCTAATGAAAGTTGCCTTTTGTTACTGCAATTACTTTTCCTATTGCATTTAATAGTCAGTTGAGAGCAAATGGCAGGTCAGTTTAACAATTAACAGTTTTGAAATACCTTTGCTTACACCCATAAGACTTCCAATATCAGACCTGCACACAGATAAAAGCATCACCAAGTTTTAATTCTACTAATGCTATGTAACACTGGTCCTTTGGCTTTTGCATGAAATGGGTATTATGTGTTTTGATGCTTTGTGCTATAATAAATCCTTTATGGAGGAGCAATTCTCATAAAGAAGCCAGTCTGTCCAGAGTTGTATGTGCTTTTAGCATTTAGTTGTAGGCATAGGAATTGAACATGAACTTCATAAATAGAAGTTATCTAAAGCAATTTATAGAACTGGATCATTAGTACAAAGTGTACTTAGATAGAACTCAGAAGAGCTTACACATAGGTTGAGCAAGTTGAAAAACTTGGACTGCTCTTAAAAAGAATTATCTTGCTTACCTAGTAACTTTTCCTGCTTTATGATTTCAGAAGCCAAGGAGCATATCTTCCTCATGTTATGCCAGAATTTCTGCTTGAGCCTGATGATTATAAGAAATGGATTAAAATGCAAACTGTACTGAAGGTAGGTTTGGGTTTCTTGTGTGTGTGTGTTTGTTTTGTTTCTTTTTTTCTTCTTTTTTTTAACAAAGACTGCATGCTTAGTCTCAGTCCTTTGAAGACTAATGGAAGTCCTCTGTGGACCATGAGTGTTCCTACTGTGGTGACTGTTTTGGATTGCATAAATCTAAGCACGTGCATGAGAGTGAACAAAAATTTAAACTGACACCAACATTTACTCCCTCCTCCCCTGGTTTTTCTCTTCCATTCCTTCTGATACTGCTGATACCTGAGATTAATTTCCAACAGATATGTTTTCTCAAAGTAAAATTAATTTTACTGCTTTCTACTGATTTTACCATTCTTTAAAAAATATCCTGTGTGTTACCTCTCTGTCCTGATTGCTGCTTTCAACTCCTGCCAATTCTGTATTGTCTTTCTTATTCCTGAGATAGTGGCAAACTGTAAATGGTTCTAATGCTGATCAATATTGCACTGTAGTAGATGTTATCAGTCATTTACGCCATTGATTCATTATTGTCCTCCTGTGAATTTTCTATCCAAACTGCTGAAATGAATGTTGAAAATAAATCCCATTCCTTTATCTGAAGGGTCACACGGCTGAGTTGAAAAAAGGAGATATGAAAAACTCAGATATATTTAATGACAAGCATCTATTCATTCTGGAGGACAGCATATTTGAGACAATGAGCAAACGCGCTTGGACAGATGTGCTACTGCAGGTATACAAGGTAAATTGGAGATACATTTACTACTTAAATTCTGAAGAACTGATGGCAAAAAACTTTGTTTTGAACAAGATCTGTGGTATATTCAAGTTTTTTTTTCCAAACAGATCTTTAAAACTAAATACTTTTAAGTATTTTATTTCTCTGTAACAGAGAAGAAAAAAAAATGAGTGAGAATATTTTTCATTTTCTTAGTTCTGAAACTTTAGCAGTGTCTTAATATGTTTCAATTAGGAAATGCTATGTTAGAACAGTCTGCATTTTGTAGGATTAAATGTTATAGAAATCTTTTCTTACAAATAAAGAAAACTCTTTCATGCTTTTTTGTACCCTCATTAGAAACACTTTTCACTGGAAATACTTAGTTGACTAGACATATACCCAACCGTGATATTTATTATCTTATATTAAAACGGAATTTTTAAACATGTAAGCATTTTTATAATACCTATTCCTTTTAAGATATGATGAACTTGGTCAGTACGGACTTCTCAAATTTTATTAAATTTTATTTTTACTCATGTTAGATAAACATTTTGGATGTCTAAATTATGTTTTCCAAAGTAAATCTGATGTGCTCACCAATGATCAGTAGTGTTTGTATGCCTAAAAATAAAATATTTACTTATTTCTGTTCAAAGGGATGGAAAATAAATGAAAAATATAAATATTATCTGGGCTTCCCAGTACAAGAAAGACATGGACATACTGGAGTGTGACTCCAGTGAAGGGTCCCAAAGGTGATTTAAGAGACTGGAGCATTTGTTGTACGGGGGAGACTGAGAGAGCTGAGACTGTTCAGCCAGGAGAAGAGAAGGTTCAGGGGGGATCTTATCAATGTGTGTAAATACCTGGTGGTAGGTTGTGAAGAGGACAACGCCAGACTCTTCTCGGTAGTGCCCAGTGACGTGGTGAGAGGCAGTAGGCACAAACTGAAATACAGGAAATACCATTTAAACATAAGAAACTTTTTTACTGTGAGGGTGTTCACACACTAAAACAGGTTGCCCAGGGGGGCTGTGGAGTTCCCATCCTTGGAGATATCCAAAACCCATCTGAACATGATCCTTTCAACGCACTCTAGCTGATTCTGCTTTGAGCAGGAGATTTGGACTAGACAATCTCCAGAGGTGTCTTCTAATTTCAACTATTCTGTGATTATTTACTGAAAAAGCATAATAAAGAATGGCAAAAATTATGTTAAAGAAGGTATGTAACAAAGATATAGAGTTGATCTAAAATAAAAAAATGAAAAAAATAGCTGAGAGAGTAACAGACAGGAAGTATGTTTGCATGGGCTGAGACAGATGACCCTAAGGACTCATAGGAACATGGATGTGGAAAAATGCAATCATAGTGACCAGAAAGCAAGTCACTTTGCTATTTTTTCAATTTGTTGAATTATTCATAGCTACGTGACAGACTAGTACAGAGCAGAAAATCCCCAAAATTAATAGTATGCATGTGTGTTGTTTTGTTTTGGTTTTGATATTTTTTTTCCTGAGGATATGAAACTCTAAAAAATAGGTAATTTGAAATGGCTTGAATCAATCAGGTATTATATTGGGTTTATGTGGCATGATTTTGGTAACAAGGGGCTACAGGGGTGGCTTCTGTGAGAAGGTGCCAGAAGCTGCCCCCATGTACGACAGAGCCAGTGCCAGCTGACTCCAAGATGGACCTGCTCCTGGTCAAGGCTGAACGTGGTAGGGTCCTGTGATAACATATTTAAGAAGGGGAAGAAACTGCTGCGCAACAGCAGCTGGAAGAGAGGAGTGAGAAGATGTGAGAGAAACAGCCCTGCTGACACCAAGGTCAGTGAAGAAGGAGGGGAGGAGGTGCTCCAGGCGCCAGAGCAGAGATTCCCCTACAGCCCATGGTGAAGACCATGGTGAGGCAGGCTGTCCCCCTGCAGCCCATGGAGGTTCACATGGAGCAGATATCCAGCCCGTGGAGCACTCCATGCAGGAGCAGGTGGATGCCCGAAGGAGGCTGTGACCCTGTGGGAAGTCCATGCTGGATCAGGCTTCTGGCAGGACCTGTGACCCCATGGAGAGAGGAGCCCATGCTGGAGCAGGTTTGCTGGCAGGACTTGTGACCCCATGGGGGATTCGTGCTGGAGCAGTCTGTCCCTGAAGGTCTGCACCCCATGGAAAGGACCCATGGTGGAGCAGTTTGTGAAGAACTGCAGCCCGTGGGAAGGACTCGTGTTGGAGAAGTTAGTGGAAGACTGTTTCCCAGTGTGGGTGGGACCTCACGCTGGAGAAGGGGAAGAGTGTGAGGAGGAAGGAACGGCAGAGACAACGCATAATGAACTGACTGCAACCTCCATTCCCTGTCCCCCTCGGAGGGGAGGAGGCAGAGAAATCAGGAGTGAAGTCGAGCCTGGGAAAAAGGGAGGGGTGGGGGGAAGGTGTTGTAAGATTATTCTTGTTTCTCATTTCCTACTCTTATTTAGATTGACAATAAATTAAATTAATTTCCCCGAGTCAACTCTGTTTTGCCCATGACGGTAATTGCTGAGTGATCTCCCTGTCCTTATCTCAAGCAATGAGCCTTTTGTTGTATTTTTGTCACCCTGTCCAGGTGAGGAGGGGGAGTGATAGAGCGGCTTAGTGGGCACCTGGCGTCCAGCCAAGGTCAACCCACAACAGGTATATTGGGAAATACACTTGAAACATTCAGATGTGTACTGTCAAAAAGTCAGCTATTAAAAGTTATGTTTTTTGTTTTGACAAGGTATTATTGATGTCTAGGTAAAAGAGAAGTTAACTTCAGTTTTGATCAAATTATTAATAATCGCAATTTACCACTTAAGAAAATTTCTGGTATTTCTTACAGTAACATAACATTGTCTTACAGACATCAAACCAAAAATAAAAAATGAATTTTTAATTTGATAATTTCTGTAGTGTATCATTAACTTTATTTTTTGTATTGTGCAATCTTTTAACATAAACTTTCTAGCCTTTCCAATATCTGACAGCAAAGCATCATTACGAATTTACACTAATGTAGGTGTGGGCTACTACTGAAGGAACATGTCTTAGAGGGTGGGGAAAACCAGGTTTTCCTGGCTACATTTTTCTGCCCCTTTCCTTATGCTAGAACTAGTGGAGCAGGGTGGTGCTTCCAAATAGATCTTCATCTCTCTGACCATTGGTGTAGATGCAAAAATGGGACAGAACACATGGTTGCTGGGGATATGAAAAAGTTCAGGTTTAGATCAGCTTAAATCTGTTGTGAAGATGCGGTCTTCATCGTTCTATTTCCGTTTCATGCATGAGAAGCATGTTTCAGCTTCTCATTCATTGTTCTTTCATCTTTCTATCCTATAATAGTACATTTTTACAGCCTTATAACATCACATTCATCTTGTCTGTCTCTCCTGCTAATGTCTTAAGAATTATACGTCTCTGCTTTACTTTTTTGTTGTAGCCTTATGCAGTTTGGCTAATGTGGTATTCAATTCAATATGACAAAGCTTAAGAAGAACTCATAAGATAACGTGACTTTACATTGGAACTAGTCACTTAACATTCAAAGTCCTGTTCTCTCTTCCATACCCTTTCGTTCAAACCCAGTTTTGACAAAGGTGACTGTGACTGCTGCTGAACAAGGTTTATTTATTTATTTTATTAAATTTGTAAAGAAAGCATCAGAACAGTAAAGAAAAACAATATATGAACTGTCAAGACAGCAAGATTGGTTTATATAAAAAATATTTATTTGGGCTAGTGTTGAAATATTCTGAAGTTAAGAGAATGTTTCATATCTTAAAAGCAGTTCCATTAAAATGAAAGTAGAGACAAGCCTTTTTGTGATTATGATAGCCTGATTTCAAGTAAGATAAGATGAAACATACTCACATAGCATGCTGCAAATTTCAGAAAATGTTAAAAGAATTCATCTATTCACCAGAAATTTTAGAAATAAAATGCTGTTATTAGAAATACGTAATATTATTCTTTATCAATTCAAATGTCATCCCATATTGCTTTCATGCCCATACCTGATTACGGTCCACTTTTTTGTTATGAAAACTTCTGTTGCTGCAGAAGTTCCAGAGGAAAAAACATATACATAAATCCAGCTCAGACAATTAGAAAATAAAGTTTATTCTGAAGAAAGGGTAGAACCTGTGGAGAATAAAAAGGGAAATTCATCAATCATAAAGATGTACTTTTAGTTGTCTTTTTGAGCAAGGGCTAAAATACTGATGGTATTCTACAAATCTTGAAAGTCTAGGTTAATGGAAACACATTGACCCTGACAGCAGAAGTGGTAATTTAGCCCTTGGGTCAGGCCAGATTTTCAATAAAGACAATTTATCTTTAAATTTAATGAGCATGTAGTAGTAAGGATGCTTTTTATAATTATAAGTAATAACGTTTCCTAACCTTATAGCTGATTTTTTTTATAAATACAGTGTGCTCCAAAAAGCCACTGTATGCTAATGTCCTGGTCCCTCAACAGGGTCTCAATAGGAATGTAGACATGTGGGCATCTTGGATTATGATGGATTGGACTTGTTAAGAAACAGTAAAAGAATGTTTTTTGGGTAAATAATGTTTCATACTTTTTTCTAAATGTAGTTGCCATTACTCTTTCTTGTTTTGTTGCTTTTGATAGAACATCAGATTATACTGATGAAGGAACATTGCAATAAATTAATCTGCAAAGACACTGCCTTTTGAGAAAGCAGGAAATAGTATATATTTGCTTGCTTTTTTTGCTGTTGTTTTCTTCAGATTTCTATCTGAGGTTACTGATACAAAAGTTTGAAATTTCTTTTTCTCTTAAGATAGTTCTATGCAAATCAATAAAGTGCCATGGAGAGAAATCCAAATATTTAAATTAAGTTAGCTCAGCCATCTCTGCATGGAACTAGATGATACTGAACTGAAATGCTTCAGGGTATATGTATATTAATATATTGCAAAAGGTTTTCTTCAGAAAAACTTGAAAGCAATGGATGACAGTCCTTCGTGTCATCTGGAAAAAAATCCAGATGTAAATGTTGAAACTGTGAAGCCACATGGCTGTAGTTGCATCATACTATATGTAAGAGTATTCCTCTCCATCTGCAGCAAATGAGGGATTAAAAAGTTTTAACACCTTGCCTCAAGAAACCGGTGTTTTCTCTAATGTACCTGTTGAAATCTGGTATTGGAAATTAATATGAAGAGAAACAACTATAAAAGGAGTACAAGCTGTTTTCATTCTGATTAGATTAAGTGAAATGAAATACCCTTTTCTTTATATATATATGTATCAGGGAATTAGACATCACTAGGGGTGTTTAAGGAACTGAGAAACTGGGCCCAATTCACATTTCAACATAACATTTTACTGGATTGGCATTCATTGTCAATAGACATTGTCAATGATTAGTTGTTAGTCTTTTTTTTTTTTTTCCTTCTTTTTTTCCTCCTCCAAACAATTAGTCCTTAACAAACTCATCCTAAATTATCTGTGAATATATGATGCTATGGAACTGATGCAGTGTAGTTAGCATTTTTGGCCACGGTCCTTGATAGTCTTAGTCACTGGTCAAGGTGGTCAGATCTCTTTGATGAGGGAGGGTAGAACAAAAGCTGTTGACTTCATCATCATCCTGAAAATCAAATTCTGTGTTCTTCCTTCAAACACATTTTTCTATGCTGTCGTTTCAATTGGGTAAAACATAATCAAAGGTATTGTGTAGAATTTTTACTTTTAATGTCTTTATATTTCTTATACATTTCATATACATGTGTTTATATATTTTTTTAAAACGTACATTCATGCAAGACTTAATCAAGGATCTCTGAGTACCAAGAATTTTATTATAGGTGTTACAACATTTATTTTTTTCAGGAGAAAGAGTCAGTGTAGTTTGGACCTAAATGAGCAACTGAGTCATGAAAGATACCATTTCAAGATTGTCTATAGATTGCACTGAATATCAGTATAGTAGTTCAGTAATTAGTTCTTTGGCTAGAATATACACAGTAATTCTTGGAATCCAGATGGATCCAGTGATTTAATCCAGTTCATCAAAACTTGAAAAAAAGTTGAAAACAAAACATATTTAGAATCATAGAATCATAGAATATCTCAAGTTGGAAAGGACCCATAAGGATCATTGAGTCCAACTCCCTGCTCCTCGCAGGACTACCTAAAACTAAACCATATGATTAAGAGCGTCGTCCAAGTGCTCCTTGACCTCTGAGAGGCTTGGTGCCATGACTACTTCCCTGGGGAGCTTGTTCCACCACCCTTTCAGTGAAGAACCTTTTCCTAGTGTCCAGTCTGAACTTCCCCTGCCACAGCTTCATTCCATTTCCTCATGTCCTATCGCTGGTCACCAGAGAGAGGAGATCAGCACCTCCCCCTCTGTGCCTCCCTTGAGGAAGTTGTAGACTGTGATGAGGTCACCCCTCAGCCTTCTCTTCTCCAAGCTGAACAAACCAAATGACCTCAGCCGCTCCTCATAAGTCTGGCCTTTCACCATCTTGGTCGTCCTCCTCTGGACACACTCTAATAGTTTGATGTCCTTCTTCTATTGAGGTGCCCAAAACTGCACACAGTGCTTGAGGTGGGGCCGCACCAGTGCAGTGTAGGATAGGACAATCACATTCCTCGGCTGGCTAGCTATGCTGTGCTTGATGCACCCCAGGACATGGTTGGCCCTTTTCGCTGCTAGGGCACACTGTTGACTCATGTTCAACTTGCCATCAACCCAGACCCCCAGATCTCTTTCCGTGGGGTGGCTCTCCAGCCTCTCATCCCCCAATTTGTATGTATAAGTAAGATTACCCTGTCCCAGGTGCAGAATCCAGCACTTGCTCTTGTTAAATTTCATACGGTTGGTGATTGCCCAGCTCTCTAGTCTATCCAGATCTCTCTGTAAGGCCTCTCTACCCTTGAGGGAGACCACAGCTCCTCCTAATTTAGTGTCATCGGCAAACTTACTTAATGTATGTTTGATTCCTATGTCCAGATCATTTATACGAACTTTAAAGAGCACTGGCCCTAAAATTGAGCCCTGGGGAACCCCACTGGTATCTGGCTGCCAGCCTGATGTAACCCCATTTACTATAACTCTTTGAGCCCGACCCGTCAGCCAGTCATTCACCCATAGTATTATGGACTTGTCTAGCTGTATGCTGGACATTTTGTCCAGAAGAATATTGTGAGAGACAGTATCAAAAACTTTGCTGAAATCCAAAAACATCTACTGGCTTCCCTTGGTCAACCAGATGGGTGACCTTGTCATAAAAGGAAATAAAGTTCATTAAGCAGGACTTTCCCCTCATGAACCCATGCTGGCTATGACCAATGACTGCATTGTCTCTCAAGTGAATAACTCCCAGAATAACCTTCTCCATAATTTTACCAGGCACTGAAGTGAGACTGACAGGCCTGTAATTACCAGGGTCTTCCTTCTTACCCTTCTTGAAAACTGGGACATTTGCCAGCTTCCAGTCTACTGGGATCTCTCCAGACTCCCAAGACCATTTGGAAGCTTCAGTTTGCATTTTGTTTAAGGAAGCAAAGGAATTTCCTAAAACCTCAGCAAATCTGTTCTCTTGTGTGTTATACATTCATGCTAATGTGTAATCTCTTAAAGCTTTTCTAAATTAGAAAACCTTTTGAGTTTGAAGTGGTTTTTTTAATCATTCAACGTGAAATTGTTCTTTTTACAGTTTGTACATAAAAATACTTTTTCTTATTTCAGGTGTTTGTTCTTCCACGTGTTTCTTCACGTAATATCGCTGATCTGTTCAGCTCGGAAAGTGTGCAGAACATGCCAAGAATAAAATCAGAACCTTTATCCAGTAATATATATTCTCCTTATGAACGAACCATCCTCACCTGGTTGAATAAACATTATGAGAAGAATCGAAAAACTGTGTGGAAAGATTGTCAAAAAGGTGAAATAATTCTTTCACTATACTCTTCCTTCTAATACTTCTTTTGTAGACTTTTAAAATTGTTATTCATAGAGATATTGTGACAACTTGCCACTGAAAGTATTTTCTGGGGGAGAAGTTACTGCCTATCCATATGTATTTCCTTTCCTTGTGTTTCCATGTTCCAAGATCAGCATCTTTTGACTAGCACTGTTCATGAAATATCCTCTGTGTTCTGTGTGTTCTTACAGTTTCTAACTAGGCATAAAGGGTGAAGTGTGGTGAACTTTCTCACTTTCTTCTTTCCATTAATGATCTCAGGAAGAAAGTGCTAACAGTAATCACTTTCTCTTAATTTTTCTGTCTGTAGTCACATGCAGTTGTTAGTATTTGTACTTATAGTGGTGTGTTTGAGAGCTAGCTTTTCAGAATTTTTAGAATAATTTTTGTATTGCCTTTACTCTAATGCCATTTAGGAAGGTAATGGAGGCCAAGGTTCCAGATTATAAGTCTTGCCCTACTTGCAAGGTCAGTTTGACGCTTCATGATTGCTTGAGTAAGGTTAGACAAAATGACCTGTTCCTTTTAAGACTGACCCAGGCAGTTCTGATATTCAAATCTGATAAACTGTTCAACCAGTAGTAATTATTACTTCTATTTTCTTGTATGATTTCTCCCTTTTGCTTCGTGACCCTAACTTCATTGTGTCTTTCAGCATTAATTTTGAATGGGTAGATAACACCAAGAAAGGACAGTCCAATGATGACCAGGGAAGAACTGATCATAATAGCTCATGAACCACATACGGAAAAGATTGTCTAGTGTCATTTTTCCCTTGAGTGATTTCTGACCTGTCTGAATTATGCATAATCTATTTGCATATCGTCTTCCATACGTCTTATTTGAGCATATTCTCTACCTTGAATATGCTTTGAATATCCCATTTCTTTTTCTCATTTTATCTGTATAGAAGAAAATTATACTAGATATTCTCAAATGTATTGAATAATTCTGCTGATAAGATTGAAAGGTCAGTCCATACCCTCTGCATCCAATAGAAATAGATTTCTAGCTGTCAACTCATAGTTTGGGTCTGATCTTATGATTAACTCAAGGAGCTTCCCTAGCTAAAGTAACGTGCCCTACAGTAATTAGGTGTGTTTGCAATGTATTATTTTCGTATTATCTGTGTCTAGTGCCTGCTTTAGTGGAGCTGTCTTACAGTTGCAAGCACTCTGCTCTGCTGGGTGTTATCTGAGTCCTGTGTGTATAGATGACAAATTGCAGAGACAATGGCTAGCTACCTGGCCAGTGTTGTGGCTCACCATAAATGCTGTATGTATATATTCCTCAACCCCACGTCTGTTCTCTTTATTGGAGACTCTAGTAATACCTAGATGTTGAAGGCATGGCTAGCCTTGTTCTGGCTTATAGGAACTCAGTGGGGAGCATATGAATGTCAAAATGCATCTCATTTAACATTAAACTTTTACTTGAGTTATAATGTCTAAAGATGAGTGGAGTGAATCTGAACCATAAAGCATAGATCTAGTGGACACTACTGGGCAAAAAAACCCCAAATGTCTCACTCCAAGTCGAATATCTACTGATGATGCATTTTAAGGAGCCAGTTATTGAAAGTGTTGTTTTAGTTGCCTAAGAGTACGTAATAAATTAGAATATTAAAATGAGTTTTTTTAATGAGGTGTGATATAGTTATCAGCAATTGTAAAGTAATTTTTTTACAATTATTTAGTTCTAAAGGCTCCTCAAAATTGGCACCCAAAACCAAGAACTTAATTACAATATTGGGTTCTCAGAAAATAATAATAAGTTTTATTAAATCATGTTAATAGGACAGATAACTCAGTAGGTTAGTGTATTCATTTGTGTAGACCTGGTTGCAGATTTGGCTCTGGGTCACAGGTGAAGAGGAATTTTGTGGTTACTGCCAGGGGACATTTATCTGCATTACAGTTCTCTTACAGTTCACTTAATTATACTTTTCTGCTTTCAGAGAAGTGCAAGATTGGAATGAAAAGGCAGAGATTATGTATGCTTTCTGTGTATAGGAAGTTACAGATACTGCCTTGCTATATCGACTTGTATATAACTTTTTTGGTTCATGAGTTCTATATTCTGTTTGCTAGAGGACAACAGAAATAGGTTGGTGTATGTACCTGAGCATGCCCTTTTTCTTTTGTTTCTATTTCCATTTCTCTCACAAAACTACATAAATAAGCATTGCTAATGTTACAATAATTAAAAAAAAAAGAGAAAATGTCGACAAATTATGAAATTCATAGTCTTAATCTTATATCTCTGCATTATAAAAGTTCTTTACTGTGTGATCTTATGCTGTTCTGTTCCACAGATGACCTGCCTCAATATCTCTTTGAATCCTCTGTTTTAGCTTTCACTTTCCTCTTTTTTGCTTTTATTGCCTCAAAATGAATTGGTGTCTGCTACTGTGCTGTTCTTTCTGCTAAATGGGGCAGAGGATCTGATGACAAAGCCACAGAAAAGACTGAGATACTCAATGCCTTCACCTTGGTCTTTACTGGTAAGACTGGCACTGAGCAATCCCAGGCCCTCAAGGTGAGTAGGAAAGTCTGGAGCAAGGAAGACTTAGCCTTGGTGGAGGAGGATCAGATTAGGGAGCAGTTAAACAAATTGGACAAATACAAGTCCATGGGACCCAATGGGATGCACCGAGAAGTGCTGAGGGAGCTAGCCAATGTCATTGCGAGGCCACACTCAGTAATCTTGGAAAGGTCAGGACAATCGGGGAGGGAGTTTGGAAGAGGTTTGGAAAAAAGCAAATGTCATTCCTATCTGGAAGAAAGAGGATCTGGGGAGCTACAGGCCAGTCAGCCTCATCTTGTTTCTTGGGATGGTGATGGAGTAAATAATCTTGGAAACCATTTCCAAACATACGAAGGACAAGAAATTGTTTGGGTGTAGTCAATATGAATTTAAAAAGGGGAAATCATGCTTGACCAACCTGATTGTCTTCCACAATGACATGACTAGCTCAGTGGACAGGTGGAGAGCAGTGGATGTTGTTTATCTCAACTTTGGAAAGGCTTTCAACAGCCTCCTGTAACATCCTCGTAAACAAACTAGTGAAGTACAGGATAGATAAGAGGACAGTGATGTGGACTGAAATTAGGCTGAACTGCCAGGTTCAAAGGGTTATGGTCAGTGGCACAAAGTCCAGCTGGAGGCTGGTCACCAGTAGTGTACCTCAGGGGTCATTAGACTGAATTTGTTTTTTAAGATCATACACTGGAGAAGAACTTATATATCTCAGCAGATTTAATATTCTGATTTACCATTGGTTCTTTAAATTTTATGATGTTAAGGTTAATCATCAAATTTATACTTAGATATTGTGACATTTTTTATCATGTTAGCCTTAAATTAAGCACTTAAACAGGCTTTTTCAGAGGAACAGTTAAAAGTGTCATAAAGAAAAACGTCAAAGTATAGTAAATGTTCATACAACCCAACTGAAAGTCCTACATATCCTCAATTTTGTATGAGTTTTTGTTGTTATTATTTGCTTAATATCACCAATTTTAAGAGAAGGATTACTTCTTTTGGTCTTGCCACACTCCAGCTCAGAGAGCAATTACCACTTTTTGCTTAACCTTTATGCACTTGCATATTACCATCTAACCACTCTGCTTTGAATAAAGAATTAGCCCTGACTAGCAATATGTCTTGACCATGGAGCTGCTTTCATCTCAAACTAGTCTGTTGGGTGATCCATTCCTGCTAAATAAATGAAGATCTATGCAGGCCACATCTCTCAGTTTTTCCTTTGATATCTAAGCTACTTAAAGTGAAATGTGACAGTGAGCCAAGCCTAAGCAACTGCAGTGCAGAAAGGTTTTAAATATACATCTTTATTACTTCCTTCTAAAGTTGAAGATAACGATGTCATTCATCAGAACTCTTCTGTTGCAAGAATTAAGGTCTCAATAGCTTAGAGACAACATTAGTGAGGAGTTTACTATCTCCACATCTTCTGCCCTTACTGCTACTAAAAATTAGATATGTTTTAAAAGCAGCTTGGCATATGTTTTGGGAGGGTAGGCTTATAATATGTCTTATTGACCATAAAATGGAAAGCAATGTTGAAACTTGAGACCAAATGCTGTAAAACTGCAAAATGCAACTGCCTATTCTACTGACACCTTAATTATGCATGAAATATAAGATTCAGTGCCCACTTAAGGCATTATATGGGCAATAGTAAAGATAGGAGAGGAAGCATGAATTATTTGAGTGTAATACATTTTCAGTTTACCTTCTACCATTCCTTATCTTCACATTTCTTTTCAACATTTCTCTCTGAAAGACTAACTACTAATAGTATGAAAAAATAAGAGTCAGGAAAAACCCTTAAAAAGTTGCTAGAGTATTGGAATGCCATAATTCAAAACCTGTACTTCCTAAACAGAAGAATATTTTGCAAATTAGTGAATTAAATTGCCACCTGAGAAGCTGTATGTCTCTTCCTTATTAATTATGATTCTTGTCACGGTGAAAAAGATAAATTAAGTTTTGGGAAGTAAGGGATTTTCTTGAATGTATCCCAGGAAGATCTTGAGGAGAGTAAATAATTCTGCATTTAATATAAAATTATTAGAGAATATGACAGCCAGTAAATTGAACAATATCTGAACAGTCAACCTAAGTCTGAGATGTAAGAGCTGCCTCCAGAGTAGATAGATATATCTTCATTTTACTGGAAAATCTGCTTAGAATGGACATTCTGCTTAAGTGGAAAGAGAAGTGCTAATCCAGTTTGTTTCTAGTATAACAGTTAAAAAGCACACTCTTTTCTTTCCCTTGTTTTCATGAATTTTTATTTTTTTCCCCTCTCCTCTCTCCTTTCGCCAGTTTTTAGGAAGGGTATTTATGGAGTCCATTAATTGCTTGCTTCTCAATTTGATAGTTCTTAGAGACGATTGAGAAACAAGAGCTGAAGGGTATTTTTTATATTTGAAGGGTAGAAGGGAAGGATCTTATGTAATTTCATAAAAGATTTCTTTCAGTTAAAATCTTTGCAAAACAGGCTTTTCCCAAAGAACAAATCTTGCTTTTTGCACATTTGATAAAAAGCTGAATTAAAGAAGGGGAAGTGACTATCTAATGAACTGCCATCATGAGTATCATAAGTCTGCCCTCCAACAAAATATTATGAGAGAACATTGTTCTTGAGTGATAAGTTCTGGAAATTATTTCCTGAAATATAAATTAGCAAAGGTTTTAACAATTTTTTCTTTGTTATATTTCATGATTTACACAGCAGAACATAAGAATGAAACATAATATGTAAATATGAAGTCCAATAAGCAGGCTTTTCTGTCCTGCTCGCCTTTCTTAGTCAACCTGAATACTCCATGTTTAAGAATTACATTCTATCTCGTTCCCTATAGCTGAAAAACCCACAAGATCATATCAGGATTTTATTTGATAGAAAAGAGAAAAAGAATTATTTTCCTGAATTTTAAGTTCATATGCAGTTGAGAAATAAGCAAAACGCCATGTTTAATTTACTTTTTTAGACTTTGGAGTAGTATAAAAGTATTTGTTTTGTACAGTTTTATTGTTTTATACCGGCTGGCATTATGCAGCTTCAGGAAAATAAAAGTATGAAGAAGGATAGTCCTTGGAGCCCTATACTGAAAAGATTCAAAGTGTTCATATTTGGCAAACTGTTAAAAAGATCTTTCAAAAAAAAAAAAAAAGCCCTAACTCTTAGGGCTGCGTATATTTATGTATACATTTGTGTATATACATATATGCATACATATATACGTGTCTGTAAACATGTATGCTTATATATAAAAATGTATATGTGTATATACATATATGCTGACCCTCAAAAACCTAAATGACCTAAATAGGAATAATCAGGTAAATATTTAGGAAGAAATATTGTTTCCACACTTGCAATACACTTTGAGATGCCTAGACAGCTATTCTACTTTCAGCTAAACAAGACACTTCGCAGTGTTTTTATGTTAATTAGAATAAATAAGCTTTCTGATTATTTGTGTAATTAATGCTACTTCTGCAGTGCATACCAAATATGTAGATTGAGTATGGTATGGCTGTGGATTTAGTAATACAACTTCAGATATTTTGTGAGGAGAAAACACATTTCAGACTATGAAGATTGAAAAAGGTTCTGTTAATTCATTGTAAGTATCAAACAGTGAATTTCACTGAGAAGATTATTTAACTTTTTTTTTTTTTTAACTAAATAAGATGATGTGGGAATTATAGTATTCATTCTGAAGCCAGTATAGAAGGTAGGTATGCTGTAATGAATTGCTGTGATTTATTGCATTTTAAATCAAAGCGATTTATAAGTGAAATGTCATGATAAAAAAAATAGTGTCGAAGGTGACATTTTAATCTAGAGGCTTTTAGTACTATTCAGTAATTTTAAAACTAGTTCTCTTTACAATTGTAAACTTTCTGTTGAAAAGCAACAAAGTGGAGACTGATATAAGGTAACACTATTCTTATGTGATACATAAAAACCTAAGGAATTTGTCAATTTAAGATAGTAGTTGGGATAAGAACCAGCAAAAATAAAACAGAATGGCCTAGATAGTGAAAGATGATTGGAAAATTTTATTAGGAGCAGAAAGGTAAATGTTCATGCCTCAGCGTAAAAGCCTTCTTGCAACAGATGGGAATAAATGAGACATAACCCCAGTGTATCCGTTTTTCTGTCATTGCCCCATGTGGTGCTTCTTGAACTTTTCTGCTTAGAATTATTATGAATTGTCAGTGGTATTAAATTGATCTGTCCCTGATATTTCAGGAGTTCTTAGAAGCATAATTATCAGTTTTGATGAGCAAGGTTTGTATCATCCTGCTTGAAGTAGGAACTGTAATTTGCCTACAAGTCTCTAATAAAAGACTTCTTGTTTTCCATACATGTTAAGATAAACGTAGCCTCACATACTGTATGTGCTGAAGGTAGATATATTATCATTCTGTTAATCCTAAATACATTTTAGGAAAAGCATAATAGCCTTTTTCAAAAAATATTCAAAGATATATTTCCTCTCATCTTTCTTATGCTCTGTATTCTAGACTTCAGTACCATAATTTTAAACCTTGTCCTGGTTCTAATGTCAGCACTTACAGGAAAGGTTATTGCTACATATTTCTTTTGTAAATGTTTGTATTATTCAGTACCAGATTTAAGCTAGTGAAACAGGACTATAGGTGTTATTATAGCTATAGATGAGTTCCACCTCCAGAGATTTTCAGATCCCAGAATAGGAAGTTGTTATATAATATTATAAACCATTATTACTGCAGTAATTTACATTAAAAAGGATATAATGTGATAATTTAAAGGTCTATCTAGCTCAGTATTCTACCTCCAGTAGAAGATGCTTAGAGATGAGTAACAGTGCAAACATATAGCAATACTTTATAGATACTCTGAGACTTCCTGATTTGAAATTCAAGACTACTTGAGATGAAGGTGGTACTTCTGTAAGGTTATACTAGATTTTTATTCTGTGAATTTGTTTAATTGTATTTTGAACCTGTGCAAACTTCTAGCATCACACCATTCTGAAGCAGTAAGTAGGTTTAAAATCTGTATCGTATGTAAAATATTTTATTTTTAGCTTGCCGCTTAATACTGAAATTTGGTGCTTCATTTACTGACAAATTTGTGTATTCCACTGAGCTATTTAACAATAATGTCTGGTTCCCATTCTCAGTGTCACGCCTACTTATATAGACTGCTGTCACATCACCACTTATATGTCACTTTTCCTTTGTAGTTCTATAGACTAATTTATTAATCTCTTATAAAGCGCCATTTCATACCTTTGATCATTAAAGGTCATCAGTTTCAAGATTTTTATGTGAATGTATTAGGTTTATTTGGAAAGTCTTACAGAATATTAGCCTAACTCTATATATTTTTTCCTCTGTTTTTCAGTAACTCAGAATTTGAAAAAATTGCTTGTGGCAATATAACAGAAGATTTATCATTTGTGAGGACATCTGTTGTGCCTCTTTAGACATATATCAGTTGATTTTGCAACTGATAGCAAGAATTTAACTTTTTTATTGCTTGTGAAAACAGCAGGAGAGCTTCACAAGAAATACAATACTTTCTTTGAAGATTTATTGCTATTCTTACTTTTTTATAAAAAAAACCTCTTAAACTTAGTAGATGAAACCAAATCTGATCCTTTAAGAGGTTTAATGCTTGTTATAAGACCATTTTGTTCTTTCTGGATGGTCTTCTTATCCAGATAATACCAATACTTCATACTTCTGTGTTACAACTTTTCTTCCTTTTCTATTGAATTTTTCTTTTAAGATTAATGGTAATTTTTTCATGGTCATTTTTTTCCAGAACAAAAGTAATGTGGTGTGTGTGGTAGAAGAGTTGTTTAACTGTAGTGTTTTTTGGGGAGGGCTAAACAGTGTTCTTCTACCAGAAAGAAGATCATGATTTTGGCTTGCCAACCACTTTGTACAGGTATTTCTTATGGGACTGACACCAAAGAGTACCTTCGTGTATCTATTTAGAATAAGATTGGTTATCGTTTCTTCCTAGTTTTCAGAAGAGGGGCCAACAGCTTTAAAGATTTCATTTTCACTGTTAGCAGTGGAATGTGTTAGCTATTTTGAAACAGTGAAATGTTTGACTTCATAACCATTGAGAACAATGGCTTCAGAGATTGCTGGGAACTCTTGATCCAATTAGCCATTTTTCTGGGGTGTTTCTTTGAATAAAAACACTACCATCTATCTTCAAAGAGATACTTTCTTACCAAAAAAAAAGAAAAGAAAAATATTTTTGTGAATATTTCTCTTTAAAATGTTTCTCTTAAAACAGATCTTTTCTACAGTTGGTGAGGGATAAAATAGTGTGTTATGGGAGGCATAAAGGGGAGACTTCAAAACATTGGAGGAACTGGAATAAAAGGGGATAGTGGAAAGTAAATTGTACATTTCTGGTGTTTTGCAGCACAAAGCAGTACAGTTTTAGAAAGTCAGTGATGGATCAGTTAATAAAAGTGAAACTTGAAAAAAACCCACAGTAAAGCACAGAAAGTAGGAAAGGGAGAAAGACAACAGAAAAAATCTGTTTCACTCCTGTGTGCAAAGACTAAACTGACTATACCTGTAGTGTACTGGACAGGTATTTGGCTAGACTGTTATAAAAATATCTGAGAAAGGAGATTCCATGGTCCACTTAGGCAATATCTCCCAGTATTTCCCACTCATTTCCATTTGAAAGATTTGTCTAACCTAACCCAAAATTTCCCCTTCTAGAGTTTAAGTCCATCCTTTCTCTTCTAAAATGTGGTGTGCAGTGGATCTTCTTTTCTTTTCTAGTAACTTTATATATATTCGCAAATTATTATGTTCTGCTTCAGTTACTCCCTCTTGCCCCTCTTGGCAAATTAATTCCATTCTCTCAGTCTTTCTGTGTACTCGGTTTGTTTGTTTTCTGGTAAACTCTCTTAGTTGATCCATGTCTGTCTTGAAGTTTGGTGCCAATTACTGGATTTTATACCAGGTGAGACTTTACTAGAACTGAATAGAAGTGAAAGATCAGTCTACCTGCTTAAGATAGAACTCTCCTATTTATGCATCCTAGCAAAGTATTTGCTTTTTCTGCAACAGTATAAGATTTGCTGTTATCTCCAGAGTCTTTTCTGCAGAATTTCTGTCTATCCAATTTTCCATCTAGTACTTGTGTAATGAATTATTGTTAATTAAGTGTAGTACACTGCATGCATCATTATTGGATTTCATCCCATCTGTTTCAGATCATTACTCCAATTGTTCAAAAGCTTAAATTATAGTCCTTTCCTCATGAGTACTAGCAACCCATTCTTCTTCCCAAAGTCAATTCTTTAACCTGCTTGATATTATCTTCAGATTGAACTGAGGTAGTGTTATGCTATTTTCCAAGCTGCAAATGAAAATATTGAATAGTATACAATCTAGGATTTGTGGACAGCTGATAGTTAGGCTTACTGTTTTTCAGTGAGTTTTGTGCTCCACCTAAGAGTACCTTTTTCCTAGACTACCTTTACCTTGCTCCCTTATGAGAGAGAATGTGACCAAAATCTTACTGAAGTTAAAAAGTCTAGTATTTCTCCTTTGTCCACTGTATCTTCTACCTGTCAAATAGACAAAATTTGACCTAGAGGAGTTTATGATGACTGTTGCTTGCTATTCTGCCAACAAATAGGTTGTTTGTCATTTTTGTGTGGAATTGTTATAGATATTTCCTTGATTATCTCCATTTGGAAAATAGTTTTCATATCCCGCAAAAAATCTTGAGGCTTCAAATCTACTCATACAAATGTAAAAACATTTATTTTTGTTTTAGTGAAAACTAAGAAAGATTTTGGCAAAAAAGCACTGCAAAAACCTTGTAGTCTTGTGTGCTATTGATTCATCAGGGGAAGACCAAATCCAACCCAAAGAGTGACAGTGAAGATAGTTTGCTCTTTTCTTTCTCTGTGTGGGAGAAGAGAGGGAAAAATTTTAAATCTGAAAACATTCCCACATAAATTTTGTTTTTGACAAATCTGATTTTTCTACATTCAGGATGAATTAGGAATGAGATTATGTATTAAGTAATTTATGTAAAATATGTTTCAGGGACTTTTTAAGGGCCATAAAATTTTTAAAAACTCAACAGATCTGGACTTTTAAAATAACAAAAAAAAAAAAAAAGAAAGGAAATGAATAATTAGAGTGCCATGGCAAAACTTTGCTTCTTCTATCTAGAAATGCTTAATGGAAAAAGAAAGCCGTGTGTCTTCAAGAGTTGGTTTAACCTGTCACAAGAAAGATGAGGACAATGCTGTTATGCTTGGTTACTGCATGCATGCCACATGATGCCATTACAAGTTAAAAATAAAATTGCCTATTAAAAATAAATAAATGCAGGAATTAAGTTAGTCCCAAATCACTGAATTGAGTACGAAGGTTCCTTCCTTCACTGTTGAGTGGGATCAACAACTGAAACAAAACTACTGTCATTTTAAATCACTTGCAGAGGCCTCTTGCAGTATATTTTAGCTTTCCATAATCATAGGAAATGTCTGAGTACACTACATAAGAGTCACGCCACATCCACTCCAAGTTAATCCTGCTTGATTATTTTCTTTTATGAAGTATTTTCACCTATTGTCATGGGTGAGACAGTAAACAACAGCCTGTGATGGATCAGGATACTGGGGTTTATTGAAGAACCAGCAAGGTCAGAGCTCTTATCCTATTTGATAATTTCACACACTCAGTCGCTCCACACAGCGCTATGTTCACAAGGTAAACAAATTCCCTCCCTGGCAGGGAGGTCGCTACTAGCCTGAGAAGATCAGGCAAAAGTCATGACAATTCATGCTGTGCCGCTGCTCATAGTTACCAGTCTCAGGTGTCACTCTCCAAAGTCCCTGGGCATCCGCTGCCATTTGTCTCTATGCATCTCTCTGATCTTCAGGATCTTCTCCCACTTCCAAGATCTGTCCTCCAGTTAAGAACTTCTTCAACTTCTTTCCAGTCCCCTTGTGTTGTGTCTTCAAGACTGCTGCTTCTTTTTGGCCTCTTCTTCTTGCCATAACTCCAAGTCCCCAGTTTTCCCAATCTAAATAGTCTATGTGCAGAAGCACAACTCATGATCAGCCTAATCGGTGCTTCTGTCTCATGCCTCTTCATTAATGGGAGGATTCAGAACATGCCACTTTAGTCTAGGTGTTATCAGTATTTGCAACCAGCCCCTATGGGATGCAGCTGGCAAGTAGCAGGAATCTGTCTCAGAATTCAGAAATTCAATTTTGGACAATTTCCTCTCCCCCCGCCCCCCAACCACACAGAGTTATCTGCTATCTGTTAGCGTTCATGTTTTAAGCTATTTTTGGCCTACAACACCCATCAGTCAGGTTTTCATCATGACATTGGCTGAGAATCTTTACCTTAAAGATCCATTAGTAATTTTTTATTTTATACTTTTTTTTTTTGCAAGAAGTACCAATACAAATGAAATTTAATACATTTTTATGCTTAGAGGAAAATGAGTTATCCTGAGTAAGGATTCTGATTTCTGTTGTTTATTTCTACTAAAATTGAATAATTATATTTAAAAACTTAATTATTGTAGAGTGGTTAGCTGGCAGATTTTCTACTACATTTGATGTAATTAGGAAAAATACATTATGTTTTCTGACTAATTTATTCACAAGCATTTGAGTTAAGTAAGTTGATTGATAATACAAGGATTAACTGGAAAACAACAAAAAATACTTATAAAAGTATTTAATTAGTCAAAATGGGGAAATATTCCACTTCATGTTTTTTTTTCTTCATGCTCTGATTTACATAGGCTATAAAGTTATAGTTCAATAAATGTTTTTTAAACAATAGTCTTACCAGGTTTCATTTCCACAGGCACAGCCATTTATGTGGCTGCGTGGTAAACCAGATTGGTGTGATCCAGATTAAAAAGTAAAGAAATGTTTTGCCCTTTCTTTTTAAGCCAGCTTTGTTCCCACAGCCACTTTGCTGCCACACAGACAATTCTACCAGCATGAAAGAAAGGATTGGTGGAGACAGAAGAAAGTACGTAGGTACTAGGGACAACTGGTATTGTTTAAATGGGCTCAAGTAATATTCCCACCAGAAGCCTAAAGGTAGCTAATGGTACACTTAAAGTAAGAATTAAAGTTAAAATAAGATAAACAATAAAGTTTTCTTTTTGATCAAAGCATCTGGTTTAATGAGTTTCCATAACCAGGCTAAGCAAATCAATCTAGATGACTAACCAGAAGAACAATTCAATATTGAACTTAATTTAAAATGAAAGCAGAAGTAGTTAATCTTAAAAAGTTAAAAATAAAAATGTTGAAATGATGATTTATTAAAAATACCAATGTTGTGTGCTGAGAGTAAATCTGAGTTCTATTAATAAAAAAAAAAAGACAGAAAGATTATTGAATTTTATAGGTCCTAACTATGATCAATAAGATGATGGATTTATATTAGAAAGACTAACTTTTTAGGAAGAAAGTAAGCTTTTAAATATGTATTTTGCTATTTTTAAAGTATTTGTTTTTTTAGTGACTACATTAAATATTTTTTAAATAACTGCAAGGAATTTACCAAGGAGTTGGGATGAAATTAATATCTCCTACTGTAGACATTTGTAAAATGGAGGTCTAAATTTAGTAAAAATTAATACTATCCCAATTTAGATGTTGAGGCCCATATTTACTGTCTTCTGTTCCTGTCATAGGTAAGAGGGAGATGTTATATACCCAGTCAGACTTCATCTTTGGTACCTTGCCCTCCAGAATTATCAGGAACCCTTAAACTTTGAGTTTTCTGCTTGGAAAAAAGTAGTTTCAGTTAAACAATAGGAAAAAAATAATTCTGACGAAGCGATTTTTTTTTCTTTACGAATTTATAAATTAATGTTTTAATTTTGATTTGAAAACTTACAGAAAATTAAATTTTCATTCTAATAATTTTAAAAATATTTTAAATTTTTTTTTAACTGAACATACATTTCATGAATATTTAGAATAACATGTGAATTGATTTAGTTTTCTTTCTGTTCGTATTAATCAAACAACGACAATAAAAGAAACATCATCTGAAGTCTAAATTGAATTAAAACTTTCTTCAGAAAAGGAGATTTTTTAGATAGCAATTTGAAATAACTTTTTTTTTGAATGTTCTAGAAGAAACTTGCTGTTTTCTATAAAAGGGAGGGGAGAGTTTGTCTCTTTAAGCCAGTTCTTTTATTTAAACTATTACAGATTATTTTTTAATGATCAAAATGGAACAAAATATCACATTAGGGCCTTCCAGAAAAGAAGAGACTGTTTGAGAACAGTGTAATTATTAATATAATTAATATATGACAGAACATATTTTATATAATGATACATTTATAATAAGATTTCATCTATCTTCTGATATGGCGAATAGGTTTTGGGGGAAGATGCTGCCAAAGTTATACCTGTTTAGATCCTAGATCTTACTATTGTGAAAGCCGTCTTGTTGAATGTAATTGCATGTATAAACAGAGAATGGTGGGAAGAGTCTGAATAGTGTGATGAAGCAGAGCATTGCAGATAGAGGTGTGGGCAGCAGCAGCCATTGGCTTTCAAACTCATTGATGTGCTGATCTTTTCTTTCATTTGAAATAATGTTTGAAGTCACTTTACAGCATGAACAGGAAAAATGAGGGATTTTGGACCAAGCGTAAACATCACCACACTGAAGAAGTGGCAAACTAAAATCATTATCAATGTCACAGAGTTAAGCTCAGATGAATTTACATGCCTTTGTTGGTAAGCTTGTGCAGCATCTGCTCCTTTCTTATTAGAGCTATATGAATATGCTGAAGTGTGTTCAAATAGTTGATGTGAAGTGATAGATATTTAAGTTTTTCAGATGCTGAGGCATCTGTAATCTATAGATGAATAAAAGAATCATGAAAGACAGATTTTGCTTAGAATATGGTACAGGAGCTTGTTGTAGGTTGAATTAATTTTTTTAAGTGCAATTAGTTATTAGTATTCTAATTACTTTCCCACTGAAGCTTTGATACATTCTTTTTTCCACTGCAGCAGAGTGTTTATTGTAGCAGTTAAAGAAATTACCTCTAGCACCCTGCTTGAAAGTATTTTGTAGGAGTAGTGTTAAATCTCTAGTGCTTAGTAAGTTCAATCAAACAACATCTTTATTCCCACATCATTGTATGTGAGCATGAAATGAAAAAAAGAAGTCTGAACTGACTGCTACTAAAAGCAGCAGGTTGTAAGGTTGTTTTAGGTGTATAGTATCTTTCTTGATAGCACACCAAATCCTTCTGAGGCTCTTTTTTTGACGCTCATGCCACAAAGAAGGATCTTTCCCTACAGAGTATGCTTTTTTTCTGAATGTCTACTTTCTTTATGTGTCATGTCATAAGAAGTCCTGTACAGAATTGTCTTCTAAATAATTCTTTTTGACCTTACTTCAAATGCAGTTTTGGATCGCTAATGGAAGACTTGATTCCTCCATAATTTTCTTTCCTTTCAAAATCAGCAAAAGCTAATCCTCACAAAGTACTTGGTAATGAAAAATACTTTTGTTTTTGATTTTTTCTGGAAAGAGTACTTTTTTTTTTTTTGATAGTTTTTAATTAAATTGTTTTGAGAAGCTTCTCTCCAAATAGTGTAAATATATCAAACCATTAATATGTTGTAGTGATCCTAACTGGAAGATCATTGTACATAAAGGAGCTAAGTGATCCACATAACAATTAACTTGAGTAGGTGCCGGCCTGTGCCGCGCCATGCATATCCCTTGGCTACAGGATAAACTTAGCCAGCTAATTGTAACAGAAGAGCCTGTAGGCAGCTCCCACTTGGTACCAGTGATTGTGCCACCAGCGTGTCCTTGTCTTTAACTGAAACTGCAGCACCAAGTTCTCACATGAACATCCTTTTTATCTGATGGTAGAAATGATTAGCAGAATTGTTTTGTTTTAACAAAATCCTGTAAGAGCTCCCTCCCACTGACTGCATCTGTACAGTGTGCTGCATCCTGACTGCACAACTTGGGGTTCCCAGTGTCTGAAGGAATGTAAGGTTATTTACAATAACCTCTTTTTCCCTATAGCATTAGCTCCAATAACTGGCAGTGATACTTTATGAAGTCTGAGTGTCTGTCTTAGCAGGATCATAATGAACCAGCATCCACTGGTGCAAAGCATATGCACATCAAAATTTTCCTTCTGGATATTCATGAACAATCTTTGAAATTCTCTAAGAATTTCACTTTTCTATGACATATAAAGTCACAGTTTGATAAAATTCTCTTGTGTGTTAGCTAGCTTATTTTAGGAAAGCAAGTACTTAAAAATTAGTCTTTCCTGGAATTAATTTTTATTTGAGATTATAATTTGATATATTTACTTTGCATTAATATAGGATTCCATCTGAATGCACTTCCCATTTAATGATTTGCCCCATGGTTATTTTGTTTCTTCTATTTGGTTCTTGAATAATTTATCTCTTAAATTTAGTCTGAAGCATAATATTTACAGCACCGTAGAACAATTTTATAAGCTTACAACTAATCTGTTTGGTATAAATGAGGAGTTCCACAACAAAATTTATACCTGTAGCTGATAACTTATTTGCAAATTTGATTTAACTGTACTTCTTGGGGGACCAATTGAAGTTACTTGAGCTGATGTTGATAAATTTTGATCTGCTTTAGCAGCAATCTCTAGCTACTTTTTCCCTGTCACTAATTACAATTTTGCAATCACTCTTAATAGCAAACAAAAGTGGGTGAGTAAAGGCAATTAAGGAGGTATAAACGCAAGTAAAATAAGTGCTAGTGAAAGAAAACTGTTTTGAAGATTCATAGTGTCTTCAACACTACATGGAGTGATTACCACTTGTTTCAGTTTAAGATCAGGAATTTTTTTTCCAGTTTGAATGTTTTTTGGATTTGTGGCCTGACTTTTGGACAATAACTTGCTTAGTTACATCAGCCTGGCTGACGTGTGAAGGTACTTAGGAGTGAATAAGGTTACCTTAAGAAATTTAATAATTTTCAGTGTAAAACAGCCTACTTTCTTTCTTACTCTATGTGGTTTTGATAGTCGTCGTTCATAGAGTATATAACATACCCAAAAATACTGTCTCAAGTTTAAAACTTTTAGTAACACTCATTGAAGTGTTACATTTATAGCATAGCGACATCTAATTTATGAGAGCAAAAGATTCAGCATTCTTGACCACTAAATGAGCCCATTGTATTCCAAATGCATATAGAATCTATCCTTTTCTCTTTCTTGAACTTTCATTTAGTTTTAGTATTCTTTCTGTAAAGACAGAGACCTTTAAAATACACACGATTTGTGCCCCTGCTTTCATGAGTTTGGTCTTGTAGAATGAAGCTCTTAATAAGGACAGACTTGAAATAAAGGTCTGAAGTGTGTAACCTGGTGAAACATTTTATGCTCCTGTTCTTTTAAATTATTTCTATGTCAAGTACTGGTGTCTCCAAATTCTTCTTTTGCTAACGAAGACAGTGGACTGTTCTGAACATTGTTATGTTACTACCATAACAGTTCAGTGTTACAAACTTCTTTTATCTTTTAATGGTAGCACTTTTGAAAGAAAAGAACATTTCTTTATATTATAATGTTAAGATGTTTATGTGTTTATAATATGTAGGAGATTTTTGATCATCTCAGATTCTGTAGCTACTTTTTTTTTTTTCAACTTAGGAAAGCTTCAGACTTGGAAAACAATATACTCTCTGGATGTATAGTGAAATAAAAGCTATATAATTTGTCATATGTGAGAAAGCATGATCCCAGTCTATCTGAAAACCTTGCCAGTGGCTGAAGTCCAAAGTGTTCCCTAAATTTGGGAGTTTAGACCTGACACAGTAACGAAAACAAAGAAAATTAAGCAATAGGTATTTTTGCAATAGAAGTTCGAAGAAACTGCAAATAACACAACAGAGAAGGCATGACTCAGTACTTGAATATTTGTGACCAGATCGCTCTCCTTAAAAAAGGATCAGCTTCCATGTGTTCATGCTTCACAAAGTACATATTATCTGGAGAGCAAAGTAGCGGTAGTTGGGTATAGACAGTGATTTAAAACATTTAGTTATTGATATGTCAGTAACTTTTTTTAGAGAATATGTCAGGTTGAGAGTTTTCACATGACTGTATTCTTCCTATGGTTTATTATGATGCTTAACAACAAAAGTCTGTTGTTTAAATGCTGTGTTAAATATTTAAAATATGGAATGCTTAGAATAAGGAATACTAATAAATAAACTATATTTACTTTCTTAATAATCAGTTCTATTTTAAATAAAAACATTAGAAATATAAAAAATAATCTAATCTTGTGAGGCATAGGCTTTTACAACACAGTTGTAGAAGTAGTGATCTATGCTGCAGGAATTGAGCTGTTAGCTTTCATTTATATTGCATTTGTGCCAAATAATTTAATATGACCTTAAAGAAAATTAATAACGTTTTCCTTCTTATGTGCTTAAACATTGCAACTTTAAAGGATTAATGCATTTTTTCTTGAGTTTCAGTAGCCCTATGAATGTTATTCCTATAAAAATAAAAACAATTTACACGTTTAGGTTCCTAATCTGTGAGGTTAAGTTTAGCTTTCCCTGCTTTCCCTTCCGTTGTGATGAATACTCTTACATGCTGTGTCAGAGTGTATGAATAATAGTTACAATATTCCAGGCGAGATTTTTAATGTTTTCAGCAATGGCTCTGGAAGAGAATTATGCCTGGAAAATTCTACATGTGAACGGATGTTTCCTTTTTCTGTTCTTTCCTCTACTCAGTGATGTCAAATAGTCATCATATCTATTTAGAATAAAATTAGGCATCTTAGGAGAGAAAAGTCTAATTCATCTTGCTCTGTTTTTAAATCAGGTGAAGTACCACCAATGAGATGGATAGTAAATTTTGACCGAGATCTTCTAGATGGTCTGGTATTGGCAGCACAGCTGGCAGCTTATTGTCCATATTTGGTAAGGACTTTTCTTAATATTGTGCAAATTTTATACAGTTCATTAATGTAAGTAAGGCTTTATTTTCCTTTGGAACTGTTGGCTTATGTGGTTTTTAAAAAGAAAAAAAAAAAACCCAACATTTAACAAGTCTAATTTTTCTTTTGATAGTTGTTTTCTTTTCTTTTCTCTGGGTATATTCTTAATAGGCAATTTTAGTTCAAAATTTAGATCTTATGGATTGCTGAAAGGGTGAAAATGCTAACATAATAATTTTGCTTAGTGGAAGATCAAGAGTTTGATTTCTCTGTCTTCTCTAGATTGCTACTCACTTTGTAAGGATGTATACTAATCCAAGAATTCCTGAACAGTTTCTGCACAACTGTTTGATACTCGTGAATGCTATGCATGCTGTCAGTCTGGCTATAGACATAAAGGTAAACGATTTTATACTAGCAGTTCTTATATACTTTTAATTTTTTTTTTTTTTTTTTTACTTTTATGATAGTGATATTGTACATCAAATTAAGGTGAGACTTTAGTGAAGCAGTTTTGTTTCATAATGTGTTACTGTATGATGGAAACCAAAGTACTGCTTCATATAAACACACTTAATTACAAGTAACTTCCATAATTCCTTGCTTTGTAAAATCACCTATATACAACTAGCTGAACATAAGATTAATTCAGTCCAGATTCTAGCATCATTAATCACACAATGAAAACCTGAGTGGAACTTATTATTAACATTCTAAGGCAATTTAGAAAAAATATATTTAAGAACAAGCATCATGCACTTAAACATAAAGAGGAGCGGTAAAAAAATTATATGAATGTCTGGCGACATTTATGTGCATCTATCTAATCACGAAGGCCCATGAGGGTTCTGTCCCAGATTTGATGCACACAGAAGTCAGTAGCTTTGGACTGCTGGTGAGAGTAATGCTGTAAGCCATCAGCTTCTGATGTCTTTTTTTGGGAGGAATATGATGTTGTTGATGTTAGTTTCTTCTGCAATCTAGGATCCACTTGGTATAATTTTTATATGTTTAGTAACATGCTTTACATCTGTGTCTTTTTTCATTGGCCTACAACTCCAAATTTTCTGTATATGATACCCTCTACATATGTAAGGTATTATTTCTTTGTTCTTTTTGTTGCCCCTAAAACCAGTTTTCTCCTGCTCCCAGTCTGCATTTTTTTAACTGACCATTTGTGAGTTATTTATAGCTGTGGGTTCTGGAAGTGCCATACAAAGATAAAAGTAAAAAAAATCAGTCACAGAGGCCTGATCAATTTAAAAAGTTGCTGCCACTGCTAAACCAAGTAAAGCAAAGCTATACAAGCTGGTCAACAAGCTTTCAGACAGAGAAGGCTTGTCAAACCCCAGTGCTGAGGTCCGGTAAATTCAGTACAAAGCCTATGGCCTGTTAATAGCAATGGCAAGGCTGTATTACAAGGTTACATGTTCACAGGGATTCATGCTCTTATCTTCCATGTGCTGGTTACATGTATTAATTACCAAACTATTACCTATTTAAAATAGCAGATTCCCTCTTACTTTCCTTTTTTCCTTTGCTCCCTGAGTCATTAAAAATCCTTACCAAAACTAGTAAGAACTGTTTAAGGACACATCTTTCTCTTAAGAATTTGCAGAGTGATGCAGCTTCCATCATGAGCAAAGTGAACGTCAGGGACTGTGATGGGCTGGGGTGGCTGTGGAGCATATTGGGCTGGCTAGAAAAAGATACAGTAGAACAGACATAGTATTTGTCGGCGTATGAGGAAATTTTCCAAAGGAATTAACAGTATTAGGAATCAGAGGTAGAGGTGTGGTGTGAACAAAGTGGTATGAAAGGAAGCTCAATTACAACTTTTTTTTTTCCCTTTCCATTCGATTGTGTTATGATTACAGGGAAAAATTAACCCTGCTATTTCCAGTTGTATCAGCTACTGTCTTGCTCCCACATCCTGATACAGATATAACTGTTATAAATGGCTTTGCTATGACAGGCTAAGCCAAGAAAATCTACTGTCTTGTATACTTGTGACTGACGGGAAGCGTAAAAAGATAATTAGGTATAATCCTCAAAATGAAGGCGTATTTTGCCTCAGCTTTTAATAAGAAAAACAGGCAGTTCAGCACATGAAGGCAAAGGCTGGATGCCGGATATGCAAAAGGAGTTAACCACATTAAAGGTGGCAGCAGAACTCCAGGACATTCTCCTCAATGCTCTTAGTGTGTTTTAAGACTACAATGTCTACAATACTACGATATTAGTTCAGCATATTTTTGAGGTATTGGTGTTTTTATAGATGGGAAAGTCCATCTCCATAGACACTAGGAATTTAAACAAAGCTATATAATCAGTCAACACCAGAAAAAGGAACAGATCTTGGATCTTCAAGGTCTGTATTTTAATTCTAGCTAAGGCATGGTCTACAAACAAATATTGTGGAAAGTAAAAAAAAAAAAAAGAGAGGTAAAGGGTACTTTTTACATAGATTTATTGGAATTCATATATGCTTTTCTAAGACTACTGTAAAAATTTCTTAAGCTTCTTATTTTTCAGCAATAAAAGAAACAAAATACATGAATCCTGTTGCTGAACTGTCCTAATTTGGGATTTTTCTGATAGTCTTGTCTCTTAAATTTAGCAGGCTAAAATGTTCCAACAGTATTGGCAAAGTTCTTGACTACCAGGCAATCACTGCTTCTGAACTTTCAGGACAGCTTTGCATTAATTAATGCAAGGTTGGTGGTGACAGCACAAACTGAGACACGTGGTCTGGAATAGATGGCACTTTCAATCACTTTAAAAATCTAAAATTCTGTAATAATAAAAAAGTTTAACTGTCTGGAAGACTTCAGCTGCAAGGTTAAATGATACGGACGAGAGGAAATGGCCTCAAGTTGCGCCAAGGGAGGTTTAGGTTGGACATTAGGAAAAATTTCTTTACTGAAAGAGTGGTCAGGCCTTGGAACAGGCTGCCCAGGGAAGTGGTTGAGTCACCATCCCTGGAAGTATTTAAAAGATGTGTAGATGAGGCGCTTAGGGACGTGGTTTAGTGGGCATGGTAGTGTTGAGTTGATGGTTGGACTCGATAATCTTAGAGGTCTTTTCCAACCTTAATGATTCTATGATTCTATGATTCTATACCTTTAACAGAGTTCAAGGCTTTTAAATCCACTTAAGGATTAAGATATATGCTTAAGATGGAGTACTTTGGGCAAGAAATTCTTTGTTTCCACTTTCTAATCATGACTGACAGTTCAACTCTGGAGTATTAATTGTGTCTTTTTGTGTATTTTTTCTTTGTGTTTGATATTTTTAAGTTCTAAAATGCTTTGATTTGAAGAAGATCCAACTGAAAGCCCAAAATAAAATATTGCAAGATAGGATGGTGGATAACAGTGATATGGAGGGAATGTACGTGACAAAGATAGATTAGGAGAGAAGATGCAGTGATTGGGGAAAGACAGGAGAACAACTGAATTTGCTGCTGACTGATTTAAAATTGGGGCCAACAATACTGACATTTATATTTGGGATCAAATAAAAGGGGGAATATTTTCAAACAAGCTATAGAAGATGTGAATGAAGTCGGAGAGTGTTAAGAAGCTGAAAATGAATGTGGCTGTTCTGTTGAAATGAAGGGAGGAATTCAGCATTGTTGTGGAGTAGAAAGCAGTGAAACTGGGCAATCACATGGCCATATGAGCAAGAAAGGGGTGTAGATGGTAACCCCAAGACTTGAGTCTGAAATGAAGGAGAGAAAGAAGATGCTGTCCACAGCCAGTGGAGAAAAGGAAAGAAATGCAGCAACATAGAATTTTTTGAATTTCAAGTATATGTAAGATTTTTTCCTTGAGGTAATCTACAGATTATGTATGCACTAAGAAAGGTAACTTCCTGGCTAAATGTTTCAGTCATAATTTTGTTGTAATCATCTCTAAAGATGATTAACACTTTTTTGTCTTCAGTTTCCTGTACTTTTGTAAGGAGTTATTAGCTTGGTAAATCTGGCAACTTCTTGACAAAAATAGCTTAAGGAAAAGGATTCTTTCTTAATTCTTAGTTATTTGACTAAAATTTGTATGATACTGCAAATACACAGATAGAACTCTGTATCTGTCTATCCACCAATCTATAATGTAAATGCAAATATTTGGTTTGCCTGACATAGGAATCTAATATTGATGTGTGGTCTTAAATTCAGAAAATAGAAGAGAGAAAAAATTAAAATCACTTTTATTTGTTAGAGTAGCAATTGTCTTCTCATACTTATCTTTCCTAGGATATTCTGGAAAAACACTTGAAGAGAGTTGTAAAAGACTGAATCTTCCTAAGCATCCTGATAAAAGTGGATGCAACGACTTTTTGCTTTGATCTGTAAGACTGAGAAATCAGAGCATTAGATAAAGAACATTTGGCTGGAGTTCAGCTTTACTGATAATATTGTGCAAAACATTTGATACTGTCCCACACAACATCCTTGTGTCTAAAATAGAGAGACATGGATTTGATGGGTGGACCACTCAGTGGATCAGGAGTTGGCTGGATGGTTGTACTCAGAGAGTTGCAGTCAGTGGCTCAATGCCCAGATGGACACCAGTGATTAGTGGTGTCCCTCAGGGGTCCATACTGGGACCAATATTATTTAACATCTTTGTCGAGGACATGGACATTGGGACTGAGTGCACCCTCAGCAAGTTTGCGGATGACACCAAGTTTAGCGGTGTGGTTGATACTCTAGAGGGAAGGGATGTCATTCAGAGGGACCTTGACAGGCTAGAAAGTTGGGCCTGTGCAAACCTCATGAAGTTCAACGTGGCCAAATGTAAGGTCCTGCACCTGGGTCGGGGCAACCCCCAGTATCAATACAGGCTGGGGGATGAAGAGATTGAGAGCAGCCCTGCTGAGAAGGACTTGGGAGTACTGGTGGATGAAAAGCTGGACATGAGCCAACAATGTGCGCTCGCAGCCCAGAAGGCCAACTGTATCCTGGGCTGCATCAAAAGAAGCGTGGCCAGCAGGTCGAGGGAGGTGATTCTGCCCCTCTACTCTGCTCTGGTGAGACCCCACCTGGAGTATTGCATCCAGCTCTGGAGCCCCCAGCACAAGAAAGACATGGACCTGTTGGAGCGGGTCCAGAGGAGGGCCACGAAGATAATCAGGGGGCTGGAGCACCTCCCCTATGAGGACAAGCTGAGAGAGTCGGGGTTGTTTAGCCTAGAGAAGAGAAGGCTCTAAGGAGACCTTATAGCAGCCTTCCAGTACTTAAAGGGAGCCTACAGGAAATATGGGGAGGGACTCTTTATCAGGGAGTGTAATGATAGGGTGAGGGGTAACGGTTTTAAACTGAAAGAGAGTAGATTTGGATTAGATATTAGGAAGAAATTCTTTACTGTGAGGGTAGGGAGACACTGGAACAAGTTGCCCAGAGAAGTTGTGGATGCCTCCTCCCTGAAATTTTTCAGGGCCAGGTTGGATGAGGCTTTGAGCAACCTGATCTGGTGGAAGGTATCCCTGCTCATGACATGGGCGTTGGAACTAGATGATCTTTAACGTCCCTTCCAATCTAAACTATTCTATGATTCTATTCTATGATTCTATGATTCACTGGCATCATGAGATCTATGGAAAGATATGCGATTGCAACAGACAAGTGATCTGTCCAGGCACATCTAGTTTTAAGTTCACCTAAATTATACCCTTGGGCACCCCGAAAACATGTTGTGGAACGAAAGAAAAGGAAATGTATGTTTCAAAATCGGTGGTGCTTTTTATTTCCGCCAGAGCAACTGATAATTACACGGACCTGATCATGGACTCACCTGGGATATTTCTAAAGAGAAACTGGATATGTCTGGGATAGATATAGTCTTTTAAAAAGGATATTCCTATGTGTATATATTACTAACATACAAAAATATAGACTTTTAAGCTTTATTTAGACACCAAAATTACTACTTGATCTTTTTTCCAGACTTGCTGATTGTTCTATTCTCACATTGACTTCCAGCTTATTGAAAGCTTGGCTGCTGCACTGGTATAAGCAAAGCCTATATAAACTTACGAACCTCCTTCTGTTCACAGACAACATTGTTTCCTATATGTTTACCTTTTAAGTTCAATATTTAAGCCTTATAAATCTGGAAATAACTAATAAAGATTAATTTATGGCTTTCTGTTTCTGAAATTTAATATAGTATTTTTATTACCTTCTGTTTGTTTAATACTTTTGCCATAATTTTCAATAGTCATTTGCAATTGTTGGTTTAAATTGGTTACCTCGGTAACATTTCATGGCCGCTGATTCCAAGCATTTTCTATTTTTCAGTTATTTGTGTCCTGCTAGAAGCTGTTCTTCGCCATAGGATGTCTATTTTCATCATTGCTTTGTAGGCTTTGTAGTGAGGAAAGCCTTCTTGCATGATTTTTGCATCTGCTGAATAGTTTGCTTCATTACATTATTCAACTAATAATTACATGTTCAGAAAAATGGAGAGTGTTGTTGCCACAAGAAGTGGTTCAGCAATCTACTCCTTCCTGATGTCTTCGTTAAGTTTTTCTCTCCTCTTTTCTGTCTGTCAGAACTTTGGCTTATAGCTACTGTGATTATTTTGGATTTAAAACACCCTGATTTATTTTTTCTTTTCCTTTTCCAACTAGATAGATTAATATTTATATGTAATATTTTCTATTCTAAGTATCAATCCACTACACTGCGATGCGATAAAACAGAACTGCCAGCATTTTCTAAATATCATGGAATGACTTAGGGGCAGTTAATGCCATTTAATTTTTGCATTAAGTTATAAACCTATGTTCATAAAATCAAGAGATATTATTTGTAAGCAGTTACAAACTGTTTTCTGAGCAGTAGTACCAGCAATACTAAAGACCAGGCTTTAGTAATATACAGGTGATTGAAAACGTGGAGAGTTAGTTAATAGAATTAACAGCACAGAGCTGATGGTGTTATAATAGTTAAATAACTTTGCTTTCACAATAGAACCAATCTATTAGCCCTTGAATTTCTTGCCCAGTTTTGATATAGTTCTAACTTGGAATATTTAGGATTTGAAGTATAGTAATTTATCCAGTTTGTCGGCTTCGGCATTTTCTTTAACTAGGCAACATTAGAGCGCAAATAAAAAGCTAACAAGCAATCACCCAACTCTTCAAGAACTGTGAGAGGCTTTTTCATATTTTGAGAAACTTTTTGTTATGGATACAATTTAAGACATAAATCTGTTAAACTTTATTAATTGCTATTGGTTGCTAACACATAATTTTTTAAAGCAAATAATATATATAGACTGTGAATTTTCTGCTGAATGTTGTTATGAAGTACACTGATTTTTATTTTTTTAAATTAGTTCCTAGAGTAGTAGATTAATGTCACAAATGCAGTTTTATGAATTCGGCACAGGATAATACAGAATAATTTCTGAGGGAGTAAGTTCTGGTCTAAGTTGGAAATGAGTAGAAGTAGGTGACAAAAGAAAGTTAGGCTTCAATAGATAATCTACTCTGGCATCTTTGCTATCTTAAAGGAAAATGCAGGAAAGATGAACAGTAGAGGTGTAAAACCACAGCTATATTGGAATAACTTCTACAAATACTTGTTAACATTCAGTAGCCGTTACTGAGGTCGGTGAATGGAAAACATTAGAATATTTTTCACACTTCAGGTTTAAAGGTTTTGGCAGGGAAGAACCTTTTTTACTTTGCATAGTAAGTGCATCCTAAAATTCCAACCTTAAAAAACAGTGGTGATGGAAATAAATAGAAATACAAGATTGTCGTGGTTTAACCTGGCAGGCAGCCAAATACCACGCAGCCGCTCACTCACTCCCCCCCACCCCCAGCAGGCCGGGGAGAGAATCGGAAGGGCAAGAGTGAGAAAAACTCGTGGGTTGAGATAAAGACAGTTTAATAGAACAGAAAAGGGAAAATAATAATGATAATGATAGAATGTACAAAATGAGTGATGTACAATGCAATTGCTCACCACCCGCGCTGACTGATAACCAAGCAGCGATCGGTACTTCCTGGATCACGCCTACCATTCATATACTGAGCATGACGTCACATGGTATGGAATACCCCATTAGCCAGCTGGGCTGGCTGTCCTGATTATGTTCCCTCCCACCTTGTGTACCTAGCTCAGTCAGTAGGCATGGGAGCTGTCCTTGGACTAGGAGGGCACTTAGCAACAACTGAAAAACATCAGTGTGTTATCAACATTCTCCTCATACTAAATCCAAAACACAGCACTAGGAAGAAATTTAACCCTATCCCAGCCGAAACCAGGACAAAGATGAAGCATATGATTACATCAGTGGATGAAGAGTATATTATATGAATCCCAAGAATTATGAGGATAAGCGTTATCTAGGAAACTATGGAGAGTGACAGGGAAACTTCAGATCAGTGCCCAGTGATGTACCCGCTCTCTTGGAAGGTTAGAGAAGGAGCTGTGCTGGAACTGCTGGGAGTAGGATGCGATGCATGGCTGGGCACAGGGCAAGAAAAGAGGGAGGAAGCAGTCAGTAACTCTTCCTGCCTTTGTGCTCCATGGAGTTAATGGATTTGCCACCAGGGGAGCTCCAGCCTTTTCTATGGAATCTCCTACCTGTCTCTAACTTAATATAACAGAAGGGAAATTAAGAAAACTTGGAAGTTACCTAGTGAGATGTAATGCAAGATGAATTTAATATGCATATAGGTAAAAATGTGGTAAGGCTCGTCTGTTCTAATATATCTTGACAGGTTTCTTCTTCCTGTTGTACCAAACAAAACAAAAATTCATATTCCTTATAGTACAAAGCATACAGAACACATTCATGCAGGACTACAGGCATTTAATTTGCAGGACTAGAGGCATTTATTTTGATTAGGGCTGAGCTGTAGTCAGTAATAAGTCTGTGAAGCTTTCGATAACTAAGTCATTTTTCCTTAAATAATGTTTATCCTTTGGGAAAGGGCTGCATCCTTTCTCTGCTTTTAGCCCATGAGCAAAGCCTTGCCATCTTTTCCAGTACTCAGATTCTCTCTTTTTTCTCTCCCCACCCTGCCATATGAACCAGGGGATCAGGCCCAGCCAGCACGGGTTCATGGAAGGCAGGTCCTGCTTGACCAACCTGATCTCCTTCTATGAGCAGGTGACGCGCCTAGTGGATGAGGGAAAGGCAGTGGATGTGGTCTACCTGGACTTCAGTAAAGCCTTTGACACTGTCTCCCACAGCATTCTCCTAGAGAAGCTGGCAGCTCACGGCCTAGACAGGTGCACTCTTCGCTGGGTAAAAAACTGGCTGGACGGCCGAGCCCAGAGAGTTGTGGTCAACGGAGTTAAATCCAGTTGGCGGCCGGTCACGAGCGCTGTTCCCCAGGGCTCAGTACTGGGGCCGGTCTTGTTCAATATCTTTATCAATGATCTGGACGAGGGGATTGAGTGCTCCCTCAGTAAGTTTGCAGATGACACCAAGCTGGGCGGGAGTGTTGATCTGCTGGAGGGTAGGAAGGCTCTGCAGAGGGACCTGGACAGGCTGGATCGATGGGCCGAGGCCAACTGTATGAGGTTCAACAAGGCCAAGTGCCGGGTCCTGCACTTGGGTCACAACAACCCCAGGCAACGCTACAGGCTTGGGGAAGAGTGGCTGGAAAGCTGCCCAGAGGAAAAGGACCTGGGGGTGCTGATTGACAGCCGGCTGAACATGAGCTGGCAGTGTGCCCAGGTGGCCAAGAAGGCCAACGGCATCCTGGCCTGTATTAGGAATAGTGTGGCCAGCAGGAGTAGGGAGGTGATCGTGCCCCTGTACTCGGCACTGGTGAGGCCGCACCTCGAATCCTGTGTTCAGTTTTGGGCCCCTCACTACAAGAAGGACATGGAGGTGCTGGAGTGTGTCCAGAGAAGGACAACGAAGCTGGTGAAGGGCCTGGAGCACAAGTCTTATGAGGAGCGGCTGAGGGAACTGGGGTTGTTTAGCCTGGAGAAGAGGAGGCTGAGGGGAGACCTCATCGCGCTCTACAACTACCTGAAAGGAGGTTGTAGCGAGGGTGTTGGTCTCTTCTGCCAAGTAACTAGCGATAGGACGAGAAGAAATGGCCTCAAGTTGCACCAGGAGAGGTTTAGATTGGACATTAGGAAAAATTTCTTTACTGAAAGAGTGGTCAGGCCTTGGAACAGGCTGCCCAGGGAAGTGGTTGAGTCACCATCCCTGGAAGTATTTAAAAGACGTGTAGATGAGGCCCTTAGGGACATGGTGTAGTGGGCATGGTGTGTTGGGTTGACAGTTGGACATGATGATCTTAGAGGTCTTTTCCAACCTGTATGATTCTATGATTCTATGATTCTATGATTCTATATAATGCTTTAGGGTATGGAGAAGGAGAGGTTCCTCCTCCTACAGGCGTCTGTTCAGGGATACAGCTCCTTCTGGTTTCCTTGGAACCAGGGAGATGGAGCCTTGTTAAAAATATGATTTTCTGAAATGTCTATCGTAGAATCATCAAATTATATAGGTTGAATGCTCTTCAGACTTAACTACTGTCAAGGCCCTGGGGACACACCCTGCTCTGCCTGCCCCTGCCCAGCTCCTCGGGGCTCCCCCCACTCCGCCCGTAGACCAGGACCCCATGTCAGCCCCCCAGGACTGTCAGCCCCTGCCCCAGCGACGCCGCAGCAGGGCTGGACTCCAGCTCCCCACAGCCCTGCCCTGCCCGGCCATGGGACCCGCAAAGCAAGGCCCACCCATAGACCCTCATCCCAGCCTTGGCCTGTCCTGGTCCCCAGGGAGGTGCCTGATGGCCATGGCTGGGGCTGCCCCGGTGCCCCCAGGCTGCTCTGCTCCTGGCTGGGAGGTGGGATGGGCTGGCCTCTACTCTGCAGGTGTGTTATGTTGCCTTTGGCTCCTGGCTGCCTGGCCCTGAGAGAGCAGCTGGCTCTTGCTGTGCCCTGGCAACCATCTCTGTCTTTAGTTTCCCTTTCAGGTTTGGACAATTTATAGCTTCACTGGTCTTTCTGGATTTGTTTTCTCCTACTGAATTGAGGATTCTTACAAACAAGACATGGAGCATCTCATTGTAGCACAGCATGTCATGGGCTGAAGGAGGCAGAGAAAATACTGCTGGGTTAATCTGTGAGAATTCTTTAATTTCTCCTTTCTGTAAAACATGATGGGAAACTTCTGACAAGCTTGTAGACTGGATAGGAAGGAGAGATTATTCCTGCATTGGAAACGCTGTGTTGGTTTGATTCCTTGCATTTCTGAATTTAGAATCCAGTTTATCCTGGATTTTTCTGGTTTGAAATGCAGAATTGTTTTCACCCATCTGTGACAACAGAAGAGCATCTTATTTTCCCTCTTCTCTTGTGTGTCAAATGTGGGTTCATTCTTGGTAGCAGAAGAGACGGGCACCCTGTTTTTATGACTTTTTAGGAAATGAAGAAAAAATAGTAAGCTCTTTTTTATTTACTTCTTGGTGTTCTCTTGAACCTTTGAAAATAAAATCGTACCTTGTGTAGGGCTGGAATGCTATACGCTGGTGAAAGTGAGCATTACTTCAAATGCTTGGTGTTATTGCATTTATTTAGAGCATGTTCATTAAGAAAACTTAGCTTATAGCTCCATCTTTTCTTCCAGATTCTTTCTTGGTTATAGTGAACATAACTTCAAAAGGAGAGTGTTTTCTTAGGCTGCCTTTACAGTTTTTACAGAGAGTCAAAGGGAGACTGTGCATAGGCTTGAAAGAAAAAGAAATGAAGATTTCTAAGTAGACAGAAATCGTGTGGTTCAGGAAGTCTTGTGTTTGAGCCTGGGAAAATACTCAAGTGTATGTGTACTTACCGTATAATCATTTTCATTTAGGCATCAGCTTGTAGTGGTGTCATTTTGGTCCATGGTCTGAGCCAACAGGCTGCTCTTAGATTCTTATTTTGTAAAAAGGTTTTTCTACATGGAATATTTGCTCTAAGCTACTGAGTTTTTTTACCTTGTGTTGGGAGAAGGTGGTTCCACTAGAGTTTCAAATGTTTGTCCTTTATACCCTTTCTCCTCACAACATTATTATGTCAAAATGCAGCTTTTGCTAGCTGAAGAAAACCTTTGTCAGTTGCTGATCCATCAGTCATCAAGTAGAAGCTGTTTGAGGATGGAGCTATTTATACTTGTGCTCCGTGATGCATCATTTTGCTTTCTTAGAGCTTCTGCCTTAGGACTTAAATCTCGGCTGCTTTTTATGGTCCTGTGTTTTAGGCAATAGATTTCAGCCAATATTGCATTTTAATGACATCAAAAGAGCAAGAAAACTCAATAAGCAATTTCTAATTAAAAAGAATTCATAAACTCTTAATGGCAATCAGACTTATTTCTGTATGTAAAAAATGAAATAGAGAAGAATTTAAAATAATGACAGAGAGGTGTTTAACAATAATCAATAAATCCTTAAGCCACTAATTTCCCGAAGCTGGCAAATTATGTCAATTGAAAGACCACTTTATATTTGCCCAATTTCTTACACTCTTTACTCAAGCAACTGCTCTGTTGGCAGAGGCAGAATACTGGGATACCCAGCCTCTGGCACTCCAAGGACATCCATAAGCATTTAGATCTTGTGGATCCTTGTTCAATGTCATTACAGCTGATTTTGTATTCTGACAAGGGATATTCATGAAACTGCTTTTTGCCATACCTAGGAGGAACTAACTAGAGGAACAAGGGCCTTCCTGCAAAATTTGAAGATAGACTGGCTGTTGTGTTCTGTTCTTTGGAATATATATTTACTTTTCCACAGAGTGTTGTATTGCATGTTGAGCTTTTAGTAATTAGGAAGTTGAATTGGTTGGTTTGTAGAAGCACTGCTCTAGTGTAAAGCTCTAACTTGGAAATAAAAATTAACTCAGTTAAGATGATAGATAACGTCTATACATCTCTCTTGCTGCACTAAGGACAGTCCAGAAGAGGCAAAAAAGTTTTCTCCCTTTTTCAGCCCATGTGACTAATAAATGTCTTTTCCCAAACTCTCTTCATTAATATTTGGGAAGCAGAGTATCTGCAGTTATCCAAAAGTTTCTGATAATGAGAATGAAATTTTTACTTTGATTTCAAGATTCCTAGTAGGAATCCACATGGGACTAATTCTTCCCATGGAGTTGCTTTATTGAGTTGACTATTTTAGGCTTATTATCTCCCACTGATTATTTTTTTTTTATTGCTAGAATTTTCTGTTCTCAGAAATGACAAAAAAAAAAGAATTTTTAAGTAATTATCCAAAAACATTTTTTATAGCCTTGGAGAAATATGAATGGAAGAAAGAGAAAAACATAACTTTAAATGCCATATCTATAGTTGACCATGTTTTAGGACATATGGGAACACTCTTAATTAAGTCATATTTTTTTCAGATGTTTCAATAATCTAGAATTTTGTTCATTTTATCTTCTTAATACTGAAGAGGAAAATATAATCTGTACAAGAATTTTATTAGATGAAAAAAATTTCTACATTTTCTTGCTATAATCTAAATGGGTAGCATTTTTCCGATTCAATAAAATACAGAATTGGTTCCTCTAGAAGCAAACATATACTAAGGTGAAATATTAACTAATGCAAATAATATTTCTACATAGACTCGCATCAGAGAGCAGGTGACTGACTAAATAGCTGCTCTGTTTCCTTCATCCTGCTGCTTTAGAAATAGTATCCATTCCCTTGTTTAATCTGCTGCAGAGTATTGAGGCTCTGGAATAGATGGTTCATTATGAAAATTGCCTCATAAGAATCAATTAAAAAAAGATTTAAAGAGGTTTTTCCCTCTAATGCTGCTTTTAGGCAATAAACATCTAATCACGTTAAGGACAAGAATATAGTTGATCATAAAAATCATAGACATAAAAAAATAAAACAATGTGGGGGCTGAAAGTGTGATCCTGTGAAAAACTGGTATAATGTAGTTTATAGAAGAAATATTTAATGTGTAGGAATATTTGTTATACTCAGAGATCCCTGGAAATTTTTATAGTATTGACAATAAGTATTAAAATGAGACTTTACTGACAAAATATCAAAAGAAAATTGATACAACTTTATCCTCATAGTTTACTATTAAGAAGTTTTGGTCCTAAAAAAGTACAGTGGAAATAAAATTTACCCATGAACAAGGTGTGTTATCTAGAGTGATAATTTTTTTTATAAAAAGAGCAAAGCTTTAAAAATATTTCACAAAAATAGTTGTGCCAAAACCCAGGGCTCCTTATTCAATATAGTTCAATTACTGTCACATTTTATTAGATGGACTGTATTTATTTACTTTTAATTTTTTTATTAATCTGATCTCCTCAAAAGTCACATTACCATTTTATTGCTTTCTTAACTTACCCAGAAAAGATAACCAAGGCTTCCATTGGAGTATCACATTCTCTCTCCATACTACCACAGCTGGAGTCATCTGGCAAATTTCAGTTAGAGTTGCCCTATTCTCATGAGGGACCTCACAGTATCACTGTACGCTCTTCTACCGCGAGTCTTTGCTTCATATTTAGTAAGTTGCAGGCTTGCTGATTTTTCAGGTTATGTTACAAGACCTTCCTTATAAAGCTCTGCCTGAGGCAAGTACGTACGTGCAGAGAAGCAGGGAAATTTTATACTGGATTTACCGGTAGATTGCTAGTCTTGAATCAGCCAATATGTTTGTGCTTACAATGTGTGCAAGAGATTTTTGTACATATGGAAGCTATAACTTATGCAACAGTCATTGGTACGACTGTTGCTCATCTGGAGAGACCTGTGTGCTGTTACCAACTCAGCTGTGATTTCCTGACACACAATGTGGGCTAACGTGAGTGGGAGTTTTTATTCTTTGCAGTAGTTTTTGGAAGATGGATGATGGTGAACATTGAAAGCACACTGTTAATTCCATGCAACTCTTGATTTCCCTTTTTGCCTACAAGCTACAGACATTTTTTCTAGACATTTTTCCACTGATATGCCTGCCATGTATGCACTTATAAGACAGATTCAGATCCCCTGTAGTATACTTGTTTCTAAATAAAACTGGTGCAAACAAAACTGATGTTCTAAATAAAACTGGTTATGTATTGCTCTTCATTCCTCTTCCAGATAAACAAAAAAAGCATGCCATTTAAGATACATTTTTGCTTTATTTTGTCCTTTTTTTGTTTGTTTGTTAGGACAGAGCAAAAATAATGTAGTCTTTGATATCCTAAGTACACCTGTGCTACGAAAGAATGTTATATCATTTGAGACTTCTTTGTTCATGTCCTTAGAAATGGATGCGAAACTTTCAATAGTTGCTGACTAAAGAAAGCTCTTTTTCCTTATTGCTAATGTATTTGAATATGAAGTATTCCCTAGAGATTGTTGAGTTTCTAGTAAGTTAAAAAAAAAGTAGTACAGCTCTTTCATAACATAAAGTCTTGGCATTTAAAAGTGTCTCATACCTGTTTTCTTGCTCTCTCACATGATCCCTGCAGATCTAAAAAACATTGACTTTATGTATATGCAATGCTTTTAAGTAATGTACAGGTCAATATTAAAATAAATAAAAATGTGCTCTGTCTGTTCTTTGAGTGGTTTACAGCTGCAAATTCATAATATGATGAAACTATGTGAAGAAGAAAGCTCGGTTTTAGAGTAATGGGATGAGGTTACGTGTAATTATATGCAACTCATCCAAGCTGCTTAGAGAGGATGACAATGACAATCAGCAACAGCACAATAGATCAGTTTTTTTTGCTTGAGAATTGGGCAAAGTTCTTCCTGTAAGGTGAGAGGCTTTAGAATGGCAGTTGCTTTCTAGGCATTAGGCAAGGGAGGGTCTTTTTCAAGGTATTGCTATATTGAATGACTCTCAGTTATGTAAGGGATCCAAATAAAATGTCGTGAATGAAAAAAGCACCTTCTAATGGGATGCCATGTTAATGCATTGGTTTGCTGCTTAAATTACACCCAACTGTGTGTATTTTTCAGTATGACTCGATATTTAAATCAGGAGAGAAATTAACTGCAGTTGTAAAAGTTTGTTTAGTATATTATAGAAAACTTTTTTACAATAACATTATATTATAAGTTACTAAGCATGAAGTTTTAAAATACTTAATTTAATTAGTTTGATTTAGGAAGTACAGAATCTTATTTGTTTAAATCTGTAGCCAGATCTTTCCTGCCTGTATTTGTAGGAAGCCACTTACATCATTAAGTCTCTTTACTATTTGATTAGCCTTCTGAAAAGTTTATGTATTTGACAGAGGAGTTTCTACCTCTCTCTTTTCAGTGACTTACCAGAATCGCTGAGGACTAAAGCTTTGACATGTTTTGCAGTTGCCATTTAGATCCATTTCCGTATATCAAATATTTAAGATGCAGTAATACTTGCTACCTTTTGTAAAGCAATTTGGCAATAAAAATAACTGTATAGTTGTTAACTGGATGGTGACAATGTCTTCATAAACAGTTGCAAAACTGTATCTAGGAGTATTTGGGACGGTATTTTACATAGTAAACTGAAAGATTTTTAAAGATTTTTTTTTAAGATAATAAAGATATATGTTTTCCCAGTCAGTGAATTTTACTTGCTTTTTTAATAAAATGAACATCTGTTTCTGCTGAACTGTGGGGAAAAAAGGTGGGTTTAATTTTTAGTGTAGTTTTATTACCAGAGCATGTCCATGGTCTTCAAGAATTAATTTTTTTTTGTACACTGACAAGATTCATATTCATCTTAGCTATGGGCCTAATCCAGTTATTAAAAGTTAGGTTGAAAGTATTTGTATAATAAGAATTATTTTAAAGTCTTTTGTTCTTCATCTTCATATCTCTAAGCTATACAGGCAAAATTTTAACTGAATATCTGGTTATTTTAATTTTTTGTTTTCAATATTAGGCCACTGACATCTGTGATCCAAACCCAGTTATGATGCTTATTCTGTGTGTCTACCTATATGAAAGTCTCCCTCACTACTTACCCAAGAAGACTATAGAATTTACAGGTGCTCTCCATGCAACTGTTGTTAAACAGGTACTGATACCATTGAATTCAGATTTGTAGCAGTACAAGTTTAAAACACTGTACATATATGTGTGTTTATATTATGTCTATACTAAAACAAAGAATGAATGGTTTTCATGTCATTTGGCTACTAAATATAGAAGATGGAAGCATGCATCATCTTTTTCTCTTCAGGCTTGCGATCCTGACTTCTGCTGCTGTTTTTTCCCTATGCTTGTAAGCACAGAAAAAAAATCTATAAATCTGACAAATCTGAGATAAAGCTAGAGAGGAATAAGAGATTAACAGGCATAGGGGTTCAGTGTACACTGCAAAAAGAGTACTCAGAAAAATTGAGGTTGGATAGTCTGTGGGAAGTCTATACTCCTTAGGAAGAAAAATGATCTACCTAGTTATTTGAAGTACTTTCTTATTTTGTGATAACATTAGTTTGTATTTTGGAACTTAGCTGCAGAACACACCTTTTATACTCTAAAAATTGAATAAAAATAGGCTGACTTTGTTGTTGTTGTTGTGATAGGTGCGTCTGAAAAACCCAAGCAGCAAAACTTTGATGTACAACGCTATTCTTGCAGGAAGAGATGCTGATGATTTCTCATTACCTAAGGGAAACACTGTCACCATTGCCCCTAAGTAAGTAATGATATTTTTAGTGTTATTAATAAGTCTAGCAGTATGGAAACATAAAACTACTAATTTAATAGTGATGGAACACTAGAAATGTGTTCAACTACAAGCAGGGCAAAATTAGTCAGTATAAAGATTAGGCTTTTTCTCCTTAATCTAGAACAAATACAGAGTAATTTATGAGTGGGACACTTGCAGTTTAGCTCAATAGAGCTTTAAGAGCAGCATACAAGTCTTCGGATCATTAGAGGAGTCATCTGCATCCAATAAATATTTTTGTCCCAATGTATTGAAAGCTTTGATTTTCAGTTTGGATCTATCGTTCTCATTTTTTTTTTTTTCCTAACTAAAGTTGAAATATCTCCTCTGAACTTCATTCACATTTTTTACATCAATGCATTGTAGAAGCATGTCGCGAATGAGTGGTTTAGAGGCCGCTTAAAGAATCACCATCAAAGATATTAGCAGAAAGTGATTTTAATAGAGATTTATAAAGGTGCAACCTAATAGAATTCGATGGCAAGGTTCACTCTATTACTTATTACATGGGTGAAACATATAAAGGAAAATAATCTAAAGGTTTATATTTCAGGGACAGTCTAGGTTTCATTCACAATTTAGCAACACTTAGTTATCAACTAATCATTAACAAACTTTAGTAACGCTTAATCATTAACTAATTCAATATTTGCAAAGTGAGTTAGTAAGTCTACTACAATCACAACTTAATTATAGATTATGCTTACTATTAGTTCACACACGCAGAGAAACATATATATATATAAAAAAATATACAGAAGGTACCTGTTAAAAATTCCCCTCGATTTCAGTGAAGAAATATTCACGTCGAATGTCTAGGCATTCCCTCTCAACAGGCGAAGGGTTGAGCTTCGAAAGGGACTCACCCAGGACTCAGTGGTCCTCCGAATATCATAGGCCTGAAAGATGGCAAGCTCTGAGAGGCTCCCACTCAGAGGGAGATGCTGGGCGCAGCCGCTGCGGTCCAGGAGAGCTCAAAGGCCCTCACTCAGGACCACTGTTTATAGGTTCGCAAGATGGTTGGCTTTAGTCATCCGTAAATTTCCATCCTGGCCACAGTCCCAGGTGGTAATTACTAAAAAATTCTCAAGGTTTCGGTGTTCTGCTGGACACCTGGGCCAGGCAGTAGGAGGATGTTCCCAACCTCAGCTATGCAGAGTTTCTGACACAGTCAAGGAGCGCTCAACTGCCAGACTCAACACACCAAGGCCGAGGTTTCATGGAAATTTCTGAGATCAACAGGCGACCCAGATCAACAAGTGGCCCAGGGAAGAAGGGGGGTATGAATGCACCACCACAAAGCATGAGGAGGTAAAAATTCTTTCTTCTAAGATTTCAGTTTTTGTTTCTTATTCTTAATTGAAGCATGGCTGGGAATTTAAGAGACCATGACGCAGGTTTGATAGTAGTGTTAGACTGCTTCTTTTTGCCCCCATCCTCCCTTCCCACAAAACAGAAACTGTTGCAGCTGCAGTGTAGTTAATTCTCTATCTTACATTTCTGAAAGCCATCTAAGGATTTTGGAGAGATTAAATTTTGGGAAAACATTAGGTTGTTAACATTTTTGGTAGCAGAAATACTCACGGTATATCACCATCTTTTTCTTTTTGTATGTTTGTACGTTACTTCTAAGTACGTTTTGCGCTTTCTCTGCTATGTGGCTTTATGACTAGATACAGGAATTTCACTAATCCCTGTTTAGCTAACGAAGACGAGGGGTGTAGCGGTGACTCTAGCTGTCAGTTAAGAGTTTTTAAGTTTAGACTGCAAGTCTATTTAAGATATTCCTTTGCGGATAAAATGGATTAAAGATTGTAAAAAGGAAAACAAAGGTCAACATTTGTATGAAATAACCTGTGAAGAGGAAGAAAATTTTCAAATATATATTGTCAAATTCAAGAAGACTCAACATCAATACAGTGCTCTTTAAGGATGATCAATATTTCATTATTAAATGACATGGCCATTGTAAATATATGCAAAAGAGACAAGAAGTAATGCTATTTTTTCAGCGAGCTGTGAGGCTGATTTGATTCCATTTTCTTTGCAATTACTTCACATAAGAATTAACATAAAAATGTAATCCTTGAAAATATCATGTGTTTCTCTGAAAGGTCAATACCATGGCTGTTTTTCACTTCACCTTTTAAAAAATCCCCCAAAATAAGACCCAAGTAAATGTGTACAACCTTGTCATTGAGCTGCTTGGCATTATATATAGCAACAAACATTTGAAAAATGCATAGAAATAAAAGCTTGTGGAAATGCCAGTCATCCACTGGCGACCTCTGCAGAGTTTATCATAATGTAACCTTACTTGTAATCTTGGTCACTAAATGAAAAATAGGTTCTTTGTAATTAATAGCTTTCTTAATATTCTGATGGAAGCGTTTGAGAACTCCAAGCATTGGTGGGATGGGTGGGAGTCTTGTAGGTGCTTTATATTAGATCATAATATCATAGGTGGGTTTGGAAGTGATAGTAACGTGAATAATAAACCAACACCCCCTGTTTAATTGATAATGTGTAGGCTTATTGCTATTAGTGCTAATTGATACTCAGCTGTATAAGGTCAAGGAAAAAAGTAGAGGATTTGTAGGAGAGAATGTTCTACTTTCTTTGGAAAGAATGCCTTCAGAGAAACTCAGAAATGAGGTAGGCTTGTAACAGACTTCTAGAAAAAAAGAAATATATTTATGGCCTAAATAAAAAGTGAGGGAGACTTTTCAGTGTATTCAGTAAGAAATTTGATGTGAGTGTATTAGTAAAACTTAATGGAGTTATTTTTTGATGGGAATGTTAGCATCATTGACTATAACCTGTTTGGGAATAAAAGATGTTAAAATAGCTAGAAAGAGGCACTTCACATTAAAGTTATTTGTTCTACTTTTAGAAGTAAATAATCCATAAAAATGGGATTGGAGGCAGATGAACCAATGTGTTAAAAATCACTAAAAATTAGGAAAGCCTACTTCCTATATCAGAGAACAGGAGTTCTAGTTTAAAAACAGGAGTTCTACTTTAAAAAACTTTCTGAGTATCTGTAATGGTTCAGACAACTTAAGATCAGATATCTCTGCATCCTTGTTCCCCTGAATTGAAACTGTTCCTTATGAATTTATGAATGTTATATATAAATATGGATATGCCTTCACCACTAGTTCATCTTTCACTGCAAGCCAGCTTGATACAAGCCAGCTTTTTTCCTCCTGAAATAGCAGGTTCTGTAGATAAACTAATAAACAAGAAACAGTTAAAAATAGCAGCTATTGCCTTGTGAAGGCCTGTTGCAGGGTTCCAGTCAAGTTGTAAAGCTTGCTTTGCCAAAGTTTCAGGGTAAAAGGTCAAGGGAAATATTGGCAGTTCAGAGAACATTCACTCATGAGAGTTCACGCAATTGCAGCTGAAAAGATGAACCATAGCATTGACAGGGAGGCTAAAGAAACTGAAACTTGTCAGTCTTCTGATTGGAGAGCTGGAAGACTTTAAGTAAGACATGTCATGCATACAGACTTGTCTCTAATAATCTGCCAAATATATGTATTCCTATATTCAGAAGTAACTATAATTGGATTTAAGATGACTGTGGGTCATTATAATCACTAATGAGGAATAAGTGTGACTGACTAATCCTGTTGGATCTGCTGGGTGAGCAGACTTGGTATGGAGGATTCTGTAGATGAAGGCCCAGTCTGAAAGAACTGTGTTTACTTTCCGGCAGAGATGAACTGCAGGAAACTGATAAGCTAAACAGATCAGGGAAAAATTTGAGCAGAAAGGCAAAGGGTAATAAAGAGGAGTTACTTAAATATATTAGGAAACAGTGATGCAGCATTAGGTAGAAATGCCAACGATTTTAAACTAATAATAACGAAGGGACAGAAATATGTAATATATGTCAATATATGTCTGCCTGTATTTTCAAAGAAGCGCGACAATTTATACTGTGGTCCACTACTAGCTGGAGAAACTCACAAATGTCTGTGGTGGGTTAAACTTGGCTGACTGCCAGACACCCACCCAGACGCTCTCTCATTCCCTCTCCTCAACAGGATGGGGGAAAAAAAATTGCTAAAAAGGTTTGTGGGTCGAGATGGACGGAGAGACTGCTTACCAGTGACCATCACAGGCAAAACAGGCTCGACTTACTGGAAATTGTTTTAATTAATTTTCAATTAAAATAGACTTTTGTAGTGAGAAACAAAGATAAAAATTAAAACATCACCTCATCTTTTCCCCACCCTTTTCTCCCAGACTCAATTTTACTCCTTCTTTCCAGAGTCCTCTACATTCTCCCCCTGCCACCCTGAATGGCACAGGGGGTAATGGGGAGCAGGTGGCTGCAATCACTTCATAACAGTCCCTCTCTGCTTCTCCTTCCTCCTAATGCTTTTCTCCTGGTCCATGCATCCTTCCATGGGCTGCAGTCCTTCAGGAAAAATTTTCTCCAGCGTGGACTATCCACAGATCACAGGAAATATCCAACTGCTCTGGCATGGGGCCCTCCATGGACTGCAGTGTGGATATCTGCTCTGGTGTGGTCTTCTCCACAGCTGCAGGGAAATATCTGCTCTGGCAGCTGGAGCACCTCCTCTCCCTCTCCTTCTCTGACATTGATGTTACCACTGCTGTTTCTTACTCTTTTTTTTCACTCCTCTGCCTTTCTTGTGTTTTTGCCCTTTCTTAAATATGCTTTCACAGAGATGCCACCAGCTTGGCTGATGGGCTCAGCTGTGTCCTGTGGTCGGTCCATTTGGAGCCAGCTGGAACTGTGTCCTGCACAGACACAGCTCCTGGTCTCTTCTCACAGAGGCTGCCCCTACAGCCCCCTGCTACCAAAACCTTGCCACCTACATCCAATATCTGTCAAGAATGAATATTTTATATCAATTGGCTGAGATGAAACTGGCTTTAATCCTAAGCAGCTGAACATCAGGAAAATCTTCTGAAGACTATACTGTCATTCTGCTCTGGCTTTTGGGATGCATCAGAACATTCTCAGTGAGGCTGAGTGTCAGATCTTGCATATAATGTAATTAATCTTTGATCTGAGATTCCCACTCTCCAGAGCACTGGACTGTGCCATATAGACTTGCATTTCACAACAGTAATAGCATAAAGGTCTCTAAGCTCTCTTATGTGGTATAGATATGCCCATAAGTTACTCTTAACAAGAGAAATAATGAAGATGACTTGATCAATATTTAAAAGTACCTTCCTGGGAAAGGGACTTGTTTAACTGCAAACAATATGGAACAAAACTTTTTATAAGAATGACAGTTGAAGCTGGACTTGTACAAATTCAACCTGGAAGTTGCGAAGGTGATTAGCTATTGAGGGGGAGAAACTCTATCTGAATAACAAATTCTTTAACCATGGGGGTTTTTCAAATCACAGAACATTGAATATAGTACAGGAAGTGACCTCAGAAAGTTATTTAATCCAGCCTTCTGCGTCAGATAATATAGGGTGCTTTCTCAGAAAAATGCTTCTGCCAAGGGGTAGTTATCAGAAGCAATTGAAGGATGATTGGGTTGCACATAATGGCCTGCAATGTATACCTACTTTGGATTGTGTTATTTAGTGATTTCTGTTGACCTTAAACTCTGCAAATTTGATCCCTCCAAGCAACTTTTTGTCTTTTTTCCTACACCAAAGTATAACAAATAAAAGAGAGAGTTTGATTGCTTGCGTTTTTGAAAAGATGGTACATGCTGAGGTGATAAAGAAATTAAGAATCTTTGACCCCTACAGTATATCAACTGAAGTGGGTGTGGACGGAGCTAGTTACAATAATATCAGAATGAACAAGATTATAGAACAATTCCATAAGCTGAATTTTCCCTCACTTTACATTGACCACAACACAGATGAATAGAGAAAAAACCTAAGCAACTTTCTGTTTTCCCTGATGCTGGCTTTGCCACAGAAGGCAGCAGTTCACAATTCAAATCAGATTTCTCTGCTGTTGAATGAGCCAGAGGGTGAAGATCAGGCAGAACGTTCCATATGCTCCATTTCCCTGTCATTCCTATTCATCTGATTCATTCATCATTCCTATGTAGGAATGTAGAGTAGACTGCTTATAACTTGATCCTTAAAGTGGCTTTGGGAGTGGGTGTCTCAGGCAGTATACTTCTCTGGGAGACTGCAGTCCCAGGATGCATTTTCCAGGATGTTTTGAATGGCAGGGCGACTTAGGAGTCTCAGACTCTGAGGGGCTTAGCAACTTTTCACTGTCAAAAATGGTAATGTCTGGGGGCTCTGCAGCAGGAACATGAAAGCTGTAAGAGCCAGGTTTTCAGAACTTGCAGGATTTCATCATTAATTCTCAGAACTGAGATCCTGAGACTTTTGGTGTTAGGATGAACTCTGGGCAATATCATACTCCTTTATCCTAGGTTTTCAGCCTAGAGATCATGCTGCGTTAATTCTATTACCTTTAGTCATCCTTTCTGCAGTTTGGTGAGCTTTTTTCAATTCTGCTATATCCTTTTTGAGGTAAACAGGTGCAAACAGTAATTAAAGTTTGAGCCCTTTGGATGGGATCTGGTGGCCTAATGGTGATCTATGTTGTTGTCTGTTCCTTTTCTAATTATTCCTAACGCTTAATTTGCTTTATTGGAAGTTTCTTAGCACTGTGCTGATGTTTTCATGAAACTATCTGTCGCAAATCCCAAGTTCTCAATGGTGAATTATAATGGCTTGGAGGCCGTAATTTTATGTAAACACAGAACCGCTTTCCCTGTGTGCATCTCTTTACATCTATGGACATTGAATTTCTTTATCATTTTGTTGTCTCATAAAGTCCTGCAATCTTTGCGCTGTCAATCTTTGTCCTTACAACCTGGAGCAACTTAGAACATCAGTAAACTTCCTTACTTTCCAGTTGTCACAGGCCCTTGAGGACTCCATTAGTGGCCTCCCTACATAGTAAGAAGTGTTCTTACATGATCTTTCCTTGCTTCTTTCCTTGCTTCTTTCCTGTCTGCTAGTTTCCTTGTAAGTCTATAGAAAGGGATTTTGTTAGAAATAGAAGAATTAAATCACCCTTTATCATGTTCTTGTTGAACTCCTTTAATGAACTCCCATAGGTTTATAAGGCAGGACTACATTTTATAGATGTTGACTCCTGCCAGTTAGATGTCATTTATGTAGATCTTGTTTATAGTAGATATCATTTATACTTATCCTATTCTTTTATTCTTTATATAGGTAGTTCCTACTACCTTGCATGGTATAGATTTGAGGCTTAAAGGTCTGTTATTCTCCTGACCTTCCCCAAATTTTTTTAAAGATATTGGTGTTCCATTTATCACCATCCAGTTCTCAGGTCCAAAGGTAGTTTTAAGTAAGAATGCTATATATACATTTTTTTTTTCCCTGATCCATCATAAGAATGAAGTAAAGGACCTCCCAGAAAGTTTCCTTGCCATCAGCTGTCATCCAGGGATAAATCCTGCCACTAGTCCCATCAAAATAAGTTTATAGAACTTCTGCCATCATTGTGATTGCTCAACTTACACGAAGATATGTGTGCATTGAGTTCACTTGAAAAAGTAGCTGTTATTATGAAAGTTGTGAACCAAATGTAAATTAACGATTCCATTGAAGACATGGTATGCTGATTGATTGCTATTACAAGTCCTCTACTTCACCACTTACTTGTGTAAGTATATATACATGCAATACGTAATAGGCATGTTTCACATACCATTGTTAGTTGATTGCCTTTGCTTTAGAATTCCCAGTTGGCAGAAGACCAATAAATCACACATAATTTCCCTCTGCCATCTATTTTAATTCTTTTCTGTCAGGCTGCACAGTTCCTATTAATTGTTTAATGGGCAAGGCTGATTTGGATTGGGGAGAAGCTTCCTTTTGACTTTAGTATCTGCTATCTCTTCCAGAAAGACAACTTACAATCTGCAGCTTATAAACATAACCTTTTCCTATATTTTAAGAACTCCTTTGAAGTATTATTTAAGTATATCAGCTTAACTAAATTAAGAAATTTCAAGATTTTACTATAGATTATTTTCTTTCTGCCATCTCTTTCATACAGTTTGTTGGGGAGTAAATTTTAAAATTTCTTTAACTACATAGAATGACATTACAATGAAAGTATAAACCAGTTAGCTGACTTGTTGGTATATATTTTGAGATATTCTACTTGCAACTCCAAAAATATAGATCTTTTTCTGTTTAGACAAATCTCTCACTATTCTGATCATATGTGTAGAAAGGCAGAAGATGTTTAGATTCTACTGTTCTCTTGCTTTTAGAACAATCCTACACACTATAATTTTTCTGATCTTTATGCCATCTTAAGACATTAATCTCAAAATCAGAGAGTGATTTTGAGAGCTTCAAAGTGTGAGCTTCAGCCACTAAACTTTTCTCATTGATCTTGCTTAGTTGCAGGACTAATGCAAATCTAGTCTAAACTCTCATTCCATGTGGTCTCTCCTTCTCCAGTTTCCTATCAGAGACTTGAGCTGTTGCTTGTATGAGAGAACTTTTTTTTTCCCCACCTCTTACTTACTCAGCTTTACTAATTATTCTGAAGGGTTTTTTAACTAATTTCTTTCTCAATCTTCAATGAGGATTTGATTAAGAACATCTAGATCTGCCTCACAACATGCATAACAGGATGTCTGACTGTTTAACTCACAAAAACCTATTCAAATAGGGGAGCATAAAGTAAATCAGTTGTTAACTTAGGGTAATACCATAAGGAAAGAGAACTTCCTGTGCTAGTGTGTGGGAAGAAAAATTAAGCTACATGCTGAGGTCATAAAAAGCAATAAGGACTCAATATTGTTCTTTTTCTAACTATATAGTTTTTTTATTAGAATGTTTTAAGGTGCTCTTAGGCAGAAGATTGAACTACAACAAAGTATTTCAGAAGAAACAAATGACTTTCTTTTCTAGCCCCCTTACCTTACAAAGACTCTAAAATGTGCTCCTGAAATGACATTTCTGAACAATTTCTGAGTCACAATTTTGTGCCTATTTAAACTATTATTATTATTATTATATTATTATTATTATTTTGCCTAGGAGACAAACAAGTATAAATGTGGAATTCACTAGTCGTTTTCTGCGCCCTGCTGAAGCAGTGTTGCTACTGATCTCAAAGAGCGTGGGTGGAATAGATGGTGCCACACTGACATTCTCTCTGAAATCTGAAGTCAAGTATATTGAGCCTGCTGTAAGTTTATGTGTGTATGATTAATATTGTCACAAAAATATTGTTCATCTGTACATTGTATCACACAAAAGTGAACTGAGGTAAGAATAAAAATGTAAGTTACCATCAGCATTAGCCTTTGACCCGTGAATTTTCGGGTTTCTAATATTAGCCTATGTACATGCAGGGAAAACCCTAAAGGAATATCTAAGGTACCTAAGGATATAAATCACACTTAGATCCTGAATAAATTTTAAAATTTTGCACTGATGCTCTGAAAATAAATCTGGAGGCCTTTTAGCATATGAATGCTTTTGGAAATTCCATTGCGGAGGTATTGATATGCCCCTTCAGCCTAATGATTTCAGTTGTCAGATGTAGATGGACAGCAAACTTTTGTTAGATATTGCTAGGTTCGTTTGTCCTTTTTAACTTTAGATAGTCTTTAGATTTAATATATATCCCAGAAATAGTCAGAGCAGAGATAGGCATGTGTTCTGCCATTTGTTATCAAACACTCAATCTAAGTTCAGATAGATCCTCTTCTGAACTTAGATGGTGTTTATGCGATTCTCTTTTTTTTTCCATGACACTCTTTATACCATAGCAATAGACACTGATGTAGAAAGGAAGATTGGAGAAGAGAAGAAAATAGAGGACATGGAAAAATAAGAAGGCAAAAAGATAGCTTGATTCTTGGCCCTTTGCCATCATTTTGAAGAGCATTTAAAATATGGTGAAGTTTAATGCATGTTTAAAAAAAAATAGGCTTTAGCTGTTCTTTGCTGGCGACAAAGCCTAGCATTTAAATTATGTTAATTTTGTAGTCACCGGTGGTCAAATACATGGTTCTATTCTTCTTTGTAATATTTTCCTGTTTGTTTATGTATTATACATGAATGTAGTTTTACAACTTTTTCATATAAAGTTTTGCTCTTTTTTAGGACATATTAAAATGCAAATCGCCGTGTTATGAGCTGAAGAAAATTACCCTAGATGTTACTAATCCCTTCAGAAGTGATGGCATATTCAGGTAAGCAATGCTGTAAAGACAAATCAATAATGATCATACTGTTTTATCAACTATTTTCCATTATTTTCTTCTCCTTAAAAAACTAAAACCTTGGGGTTAAATTATAGGGATTAACATTACCAAAATTGTTACAAGCACTATGAAGTGGAAGGTGTCATAATGAATAAAGAAGATAAATAAGCCTTAACTGAAATCCATCTCAGTGTAAGCAATAAAGCTAGAGTTTTAATCAAATGGAGTTCATGAACCTTGCTTGTATATTTGTGTTTGGCTGAGGTCCAGCAGAATTCCAAAGAGAAACAAACCATGTTAATTAATAGTTGGTTATTTTTAATCCAATCTGCTTTATTCTGCTGTTTAAGTTATTAAGCACACAAAAGAAAAAAACATGCTTTTGCCTTGGGGCTTACATCACTATCAGTTAATCTAATTTTTCATTTGTTTTCATCATAGATATAACAACTGCAGAGTTATAAAAGTTGCTTTCCTTAATACAAAAGAGAGTGCTGTGCCCCTTTAAAATCTGTTTATGTGATCTGACTTCACATTTTGTCTTTAGTCTATAAACATTGGTTCATGTCATTCATTTATTTACAAAAATCATTTTCCATAACACTTTTAGTTTGTTTTACTGATCTGTTTAATATACACATTGCATAGGCTGCAAATTAAATTCCTGTTTCATCCACAGAATAGGTTTGGTACAGACACCTGTAACAGGATTGTTTTCACTGCTCCAGCAATATGCTCTGGCATAAGCCTCCTATGTGGGAATCATAAGTTTATTTAGCTTTTGTCTTTTTTTAAAGTTGTTGAGGTGGGCAGTGAGACTGCCTGTAATCAGTTCTATGATGTGGGTAACTCTTTTGGGAAGAATAAATTAAAGGCAATGAAGTAATTTAAATTTTATATATATTACTCAAAAGCTACTTGACAACTGCTTGAAATAATTACAAATTTGGGCAACATTTTAATGAGTAATCTAAAATAAAGATTCTTTGTATCATGTTTCCAGTGTTTTGAGCCATCTAGTGTTCCATCAGGGGGTACATTGCGTAGTTGCAAATAACACTAGGAAATGTACTTGTGATACCAAGGAAGTAGCTCTTTTACAGAAAACTGGGCTGAAAATCTTAAAACTAGGTGTATAATGTAGTACGATTTAAGAAAAGGACAAATTAAAAATATGAGTGCCTCTTTGACCTCATGTCAAATATATAGCAAATGTCAGTTCCAAAAGCTGTAAATGCTGCACCCTGAACTAGCCCTTTCCTAGCATGGCACGGACTGCCTAGCATGGCATGTTAGATGTTACCCATTCTATCAATTAAATAATGTACATAAAAGGAAAGAAGGTCAGAATCTTCTAGGAAAGACTACAGTGAAGCAGTTGCTTGTGGTTTGTCAGGGAAAACACAATTTACTCTATCTTAATAGATTCATTATTTACAAAAGCAAAATAAAATTACCTGAGCTTTTTTCTTCAAATATAAATGACTCAATTATTCAATCATTTAATTTAATATAGATCATAGTATAAATTACATTTCAGAAAATTATTTCCAATTAAAGTGTATATATAATTTGTCTCAATTGAAATGGGCATTATTTTTCTGGTTTTAATTTTTTCTTTTTTTAAAAAATTCTTTGAAAAGAATTGAAAATTGGTCTGCATATCATGACATGGCTGTAGACCACCCCTGTGATTACAAATCAACCTATGATATAAATGAGATAGCAGTTTATGATGTTTCCCAATAACCCTTGAATAAGTGTCTCAGGAGTTTGCATGCTTACATAAGCTTTAAAAATTACATGGCTTAAATTGTGCAAAATGTTTTAAGTTATTAAATAAAGAAGAATTAATAAATTATTAAATAAACAGTTTTTAAAAATCTGTTTAAATCTTTTTTTTAGACTTAGAATCATAGAATCATTAAGGTTGGAAAAGACCTCTAAGATCATCGAGTCCAACCGTCAACCCAACACCACCATGCCCACTACACCATGTCCCTAAGCGCCTCATCTACACGTCTTTTAAATACCTCCAGGGATGGTGACTCCACCACTTCCCTGGGCAGCCTGACCACTCTTTCAGTAAAGAAATTTCTCCTAATGTCCAATCTAAACCTCCCTTGGCGCAACTTGAAGCCATGAGTTCTTTTAAAGTATCACCAGTTGAAAATAATAAGCTTCTTTAACAAGCCTTCATTTAAAAGTTAGAATAAACTGAGTTTTGTCTTCATTCTGCAAGTTAAAAATGTGGTGATTATGTGTACTTGCCATATTTCAGGGTCATTTTGCTGGAATCCACAAGTTACTTAACGCAGCCAGAGCAAGTATATCAAGCCAGGCAAGTAATGCAAGAGCAAGTGTTCAGGTGAGTTTTAAATGGCAATTGCTAATTATAACATATTGAATTATACAATTCAAAATGTGATGTAATAAAGAATCAATGTTCATATCTCCTATGCTATCAATTCCGATGGGGGAGATAGATAACATTTAGAACTCAAATGCCATTAGCATATGCCAGAATAAAGGACTCCATCTTCAATTTAAGCAAGAGAAGAAATAATCTGGAAAACTGTCTAACTCATATTAAAAATTGTCTTAGGACAAAACAGTGATTTTCTAAAACTACTATCCAAAGCCTCTTACAAAGAAAGGAAAAATAAGAGCCACTCTGGTAACTCCATCAATGTTTACAGATTTTACTAGATATTGTACTATTGTACTAGTATATTGTATGTATCAGAAGCTGTTGAAATAGAAAAGGACTTTTCATCATCCTGCATATTGCAGCTTAATTTATCTCTAGGAAATAAATCAGTCTAAAAAGTATGATTTTAGTCATACGTCCAGGCCTCACTCTTACTGAAATTGATTTGAGGGCATCTTAAGTCTTTAGAAATCTCCAGTATTGATTTGGTATAATTTTAGATGTTTCTGTTATCTGTGATAATAGAAGCCACTTAGGTGCTCCTTTTAGGAAGATTTTTTCTTGAATGGAATACAACAAACTTCTGAAATTGTGTTAAAAAATTTGCATGTATGCAATGCATAACAGATCGGCAAAATGATTGTACCTGCAATCATTTTTATTCTTTTGATAAATCCAGAAAATGCCTTCTACAAAATGGGGGCCCATTGCTCTAAGTGCTCCATAAGCATAAAACTACCGTAAAATCAGTACTTATACTCTAAGTAATTGCGTCTACATGATTGATGTCATTTGCATACTTCGATCCTAACAACTTAATCTTCCGTGCAGGTTCAAGTGGGTCTCCTCAGTCTCATAGTTCCTTCTGTGTCCTCATACTATGCCCCCAGATGTGTCACACACATGACTTTAAACCTCACTGTAACAATCTTTACCTGGCAGGTAGCCTTCTTACCTACTACCTTTCCCCTCTACCAGTATCACAGGCACCCAAAATGGTGTCATTCACGCCAAAGAGGAGACCAACCCTTTAGTCATTGTGGCACGGGCTCATCATACTGTTAACTGGAAAAATATCCCAGTCTGAAGCTAAAGTCCAGGCAAACTATATGCTTACTGGGACACAATGCTGTCTAAGCTAAAAAATCGAACAGTAGCCCATGTCTGAGGCAGGGCTCTTTGTCCATGGGGAGCTGAATGATGTTTGATGAGAAGGATGGTGTTTCTTCTTTCATCCAGCTGGCATAGTTTTTCTTTTAAGTACACTGTGATACGTGTGCCTGGATTTTTTCAAGTTATGCACTTTTCTATGCTTTTCCAAGCCTTTGACACTTCAGTTATTATCCTTGGCCTACATCTGTGTGCCAGCATGGTCTACTCCCTGTGGGAGAAGGAGAAGCAGGTGGAGAAAAACGCATGCCACATGGCCCAGGAATTCTAATATAAAACTACCTATAAGTAGCTTTCAAGCATGTTGGTATTTTGACTGATGCCCATTAAAAAAAAAGTATTGAATGACAGTAAAAGTTCAAGGTTACATTTAATAGCTAACTTTTCCTTCATAGATTTCCTTCTGTAAAACTAGGAAGTGGTAAAGGTCTACTAATGATTCAGTAATAGTCCTATTCTAAGACCATGACTAAGCAGTTTAGAGTATGCATTACAGTGTGTCAGAGTGACCTAAAGGGTCAGAGTCGGAGTGGGAGTGCATTCCCAGAGTAATGACGCATCCCAATATGGGCTTAGCCATTCTCCAAAATATAATACAGAGCTTAACTTAATACTTCTAATACAAATCTTAACCTACTAAACCTATTTTGCAAAGCTTAACTTACTAAACCTATCTTGCAAAGACTAAACCTATCTTAACACTTCTAATACAGAGATACAAACTTAACACTACAGAGATACAAACTTAACACTTCTAATACAGAGACCTTTCCTGTTCTCCATTACCTTGTTACCTTCAAAAATACATTGTCAAAAATACATTGAAACATTTCAGATTGAAGCTTCTGTGACTGAGACGCCGACTGTCCCATAACTGATGTATAAAGTTCATATAACTTCCCTGCAGCGGCTCACCTAGGTGGGTCTCAGAGTAATTCTGGAGCTACAGTGATGATACACATCAACTCTACATCAGATAATACATGCCAGCACTCATCACTGACCCTCACATATAAAAGCACAGCAATACTGAAGCCTTTCCTCTTTCAGTCCCATCTGGGTCGCCATTTGTGGTGTAAAGTAGCATAGACCCTCTGGAGCCTCTATCATAACAGGGCAGTCCCACAGTCTCTCTCACCATTGCCTCAGCCTTCTGTCTCTCTCCATTGCCTCCCTTAAATCTTCCTTCCGGCAACGATCACGTGTCTGCTTACAATTCCCTTCACCTGTTTTGGCTCTTGAATCAGCTGGTACTCATTAGGCCACACCTCAGGGTAACCGCAAGCAGCATTCCTAACAGAGAGCTTTTACATCTTGATGTTTACAGCTTCCTTACAGAAGGGACAACTAAGCCAGGTGTTCAGGTCTTATCTCTCCACAACAGTGTGCATGAGTCATAAGGATGGTTCATGATTGCACAGATTGATTTGCAAAAAGAGCTGTCAATGTGGATAAATATTTTTACATCAAGAAAAACTCATTCTAAAACAAAAAAGGAACCATTAATTAATGAATTTCAAGTCAAGCTTTGCAGAATATTGTGTATAGCTCCTTAATGTTAACTTATTTACTTTTTTTTTAACCAGAGATAATACCAGGAATTCCAAATATTTTTATATTTCTGAATTTTGTCCTTATACTTTTTGTTGTAAGCAGTTTCATTTGTCAAAGAAAGAGTTACATTAAAGAGAATACCTGTATTTGCTTACTGATAGGGTAAAGAAAACACGAAGATCTAAAAGGCTCCATTGTGTCTCTGTGTAATATAGGTTATGAGATACAGCATTAAAACCTGTTGTTTCAGAAAATATTGTTTAGAAATATACTATCAGGAGTCATCACAATTCTGATTAATATTTGATATATTAGAAAATGATCTAAATTAATGTAAGCCATACTACCTCTTTTGGGCAGCTCCTGTCTTACTTTCTGTCCTAGTCTTTGTTCTGAGATCACAAACTATCCCATGGAGTGTGGAAACTGGCAGATATCTTAGATGTAAGTTTTGTGTTCAAATGTTTCAGTATTTTCAGCGCATTAGTAAGCAGTTCCTTGTATCGTTTCTCTCCCTAATAAAATGTTTTCCTGCTTCTGTCTTCTAAAGTTCATTGATTAAGTTGCTGCTATGTGGACTTAAAATTTCCCCTGTGTGCCTGGCACTTTTTAGTTTTCTTTTTACCTCAGTAATACATGAAATCTGGAACTGGAAGGGACTAAAAAGATCATCTAGTAAATTCTGCTCCAAACACAGAAAGCAAAGTAATTCTCCGAGAATTTGTTGGATGGAAAACAGAGGCTTTTGAGAAATTTGTTATTTTTACAGTGATTCTTCTGCTGTAGTTTCTGTTTTTGCAATCATGACTTGGCATTCTGATTCAAAGATAAAGCATTGAAAGAGATGACATTTTATATAAAATTTGTATTTTTTATTTTTATGTGAGTAAGTACAGAATAAATAGTATGTTGTACTCGCATACCTCAGAGATCATTTTCCTTTCTGAAAAATGGCCTTTAAGTATAGGTATTAAAATTAATCTCCAAGGTAACATATTCCGAGAATTTTACAAGTCCATTTATTTAAGGTTGTGATTTTTTTCTTAGCCCAGCAAGATTAACTATTTATTTTAAGAGAGACGCAATAGCTATCAAATGCCGTATGTAATAATTGTTTGCTATAAGCTGGTTCATCAAATTTTACTGCTAGGGGAGAATGACTTTTATGTGTGAATAATATTAAACCCGAGTCTAGAGCTGAAACTCGACTTGCACTATTTTTCTGAGGTACATTACAGTATAGTTTTCAGCATCTATGAGCTCTGTGCTTGTTGTAAATTGAACAAAACTCTCCTTCCATAAATATAGCTTGCACAGTCTTAACTCCTGTCATCACTGGTAGAAATTATTTGTGAAGAAGGATAGAAAAAACTATAAAGTAATTATCAAGGAAATATGATGGTAAGCAGCACAATTTGCTTGGGGGGGGGGATTAGAATAAGCAAAAATTTTGTAATAAGTTGTTTTTTCAAGTATATCTGTTCTTTTCAAATACACTTGAAAAGCAATATTGTCATGAATAGAGTTAAGGTGTTTAGGTTAAGGTTCATCTCCTTCACTCCTTTCTCAGACATATCCTTGACTGCATTAAGTTCCTTGTGAATGATTAACTGCACTGTTAGTGAATATAAATCATTCCTGTAGCCTTAGTGTAAAAGAGGTACAGAGGGACAAGCTTTGCTGTTCCCAGACTTTCTCATCCCCTCTTTTCAGGGCTATAGCCTTGTGGAAATGAACCCTGCATGTGAACTAAATTATCTGAAACAAGAAGAGAATTATTTTTAGTAGAAATTGCTTGAAGAGCTTCTCTTATGAGATTTGATGCTTCCTAGCAAGATCATGAACTACATATTAACATGGGGATTTTGCATCTCTAATTCCTCATTGTGTGGTATAAATTTCCAATACTTACTCAAAGAGCCAAGGGTAAAATTAGCCTTTATACAGAAAATCATGGAAAATTATGTCCTAGTTTATATTTATTCTGTGAGTAGAAATGTAAACCATGCGTACAAAAGTAAACTTCAAGTGTTTTTTTCTTGTATAATAATCCTTGTGAAGCAAAAAAAAAAAAAAGAAAAAGAAAAAAATCTAAGGAATACTTTGGAGAAAACCTATTTTAGGTAATTAATTTCCACTCCAATATTAAAAAGACAAAGATTTTGAGAATGGCAAATGTAACATGCCAAATTCAGTCTGTTTGGAAATCAGCATTGTAAGTAAGAGAAATTATTTACACCAGGTAGAGATAGTGGCAACATCAGCCCCCTATTTTTAGCCATAAAATATGTAAATGTTCCACTGTCTATGTTGCACTTTTTCTTAAATAATTGTGCTCTGTTTCCTCTAAGAAGAAATCATGGCTCACAAGTTTTAAATAATTTGTGTACTATTGATTTGTTGCAGTTCATGAATCCCTGGTCTACAGAATTGTGGGATTCCAATGTTTTTTTTTTTTTTCTGATGGTTTAAATCTGGATCTTGCACTTACTGGACTGAACTCTTAACATTTATTAGGGTTAGTGTAAAATCCATGTTTTACTTAGCTTTACTGACTTCATTTGTTAAAAAACGGGATATCTTATCTTAAATAACAATAGAAGTAGATTTCCTATTGAATTTCTTAAACATATTGCTGTCCTGGAGCTTGGTTAGGTTAGATAACATTGTATAAAGTCACCCCGGTTTTATAATAAGATGTGTTGTGATGTGTTTTTTACTATTACAATGTGGCTCTCTGACTTAAAAAATCTAAATAAGTAAATAAATGAATAAACAAATAAATAAATGGATATGAACTTGCATGTTATTTTTAAGCTTGAATTTACAAAATTAGATTTTTATTTAAAAATCTATAGAGAAAACATGCAGGAAGCTGTCATCGAATTTGTTATATATTTGTAATAAATTATAGATTAAAACATTTATCTGTCCCTTGTGAGTTATAAATACTCATGAAAATCAATCCACTGTATGGTCTAGTGTATATATCATCATTTGAAATCCTGGTGCATAGTGAGATTATTTAAGTACTTTAGAGACTTCACCAAAATGCATGTGACTTGAAGTGAAATAGTGTATCTTGAAGAACAGAAGTATTTATTTCAAATGTTTAAATTAGAAAGTTCCATTTAGTGATAAACTTTTCTAAATTATTTAAAGAAATTTTTGCTGTTGAGGTTTAGTAGTACAAAACCCAAAACATTACTGTTTTACATTCCAAATAGAAATTATAAGACATCTTTTAAAGCTAAGGATATGTTACACTACATAGGAGTTATTCAAATCGTTGACTTGCAGATTAGAAAATGTAGTCTTCATAATTATTAAAATTCTATGCAGTAACTAAATTCTTTGCATTTAAGAATATATATAAATGAAATATAAAAAGTAAGGTAAAAAAAAATCTCTTATTGATGTTCTATTGACTTTACTGTCTAGGAAAGATTAAATATTCAGTACTTAAAGGGGGCTTATAAGAAAGATGGCGGCAAACTTTTTAGCAGGTCCTGTTGCAACAGGACAAGGGCGGATGGTTTTAAACTAAAAGAGGGTAGATTTAGACTAGATATAAGGATGAAATTTTTCACAATGAGGGTGGTGAGCCATTGGAACAGTTTGCCCAGAGAGGTGGCAGATGCCCCATCCCTGGAAACATTCAAGGTCAGGTGGGACAGGGCTCTGAGCAACCTGATCTAGTTGAAGATGTCCCTGCCCATGGCAGAGGAGTTGGACTAGATGACCTTTAAAGGTCCGTTCCAACCCAAGCTATTCTATGATTCTATATAGGACTTTATAAAGCAATGATTGAAAAAGCAAACTTCCAAGTGATGAACTTCTTGTGCATTTCCAGCCAAGATCCACAATTTACTTTTTCTTTATTTGTAAAAATACAATTTATTAAGTAGAGAAAGAACGGAAAAGAGCAATAATTCATTACAATCACAATATGTTACATTTAAAATAATATTCCCCACAGGTAAAATTTTCAAATTTAGATGGTGAAATACTAATGTCTCTGAGGCCAGAAATCTGCGGTTGCACTGAACAATAAATAACAACAACAGAAATAAAACCAGTAACATTTTAATTGGAAAAACTGAAATGAGATAACATTTCAACAGTGGTGTATTTCAGGAAATGAAAGCAATTAAGGCCTGAACCTTCTTTAGGATTTGGTAGTGTCGCCCCTGCATAAATGAAACTTCTGTTGAAATCAGTGGAGCTCTACACAGGAGTTGGGTTTCCTGTATTTCTCCAGGCCTAAGCAAGGACACAAAAAAAGGGATTTGTTAGCTTTATTTGCTATTTGTTGAACTGGTGTTGGGGAATTTTTATTGTACCCCTTGAAACAAATTAAACACACATTTGTGCTTAAACATAAAGATTTAATGAACAAACGCATTGGGCAGAGACCTATCACCATAAGCAGTTCAACAAGGAGTCCGCAAGATGCGACAGGAGCCAATTCCTTGTATACACTTGCACGAGCAGCAGTCCTGTGAGCATCAGCATCAGGTGCCTTAACCCAGTGTTTGGTTCATCCCCCAGCACCAGCTCTGTCTACCAAAAGTGGATCCTGAGCACTTGCATTCCATGATCCATTGCTACAAGATGATGCCGCATCATTTCTTATCTCCTCAGCAAGCAAAACATTGATCCCTTACAGGGAGTCGTTCTGTCTTCGGCATTCCTGCTTCCAGCCAGTTGGGCCTTCTTGCCCTCCATGCCGGATTGTTCCTTGCTCCTGATTGGACAGTTACAATTTCAATTTCCCCTTCACTGGACAGAGTTCCTTTCCAGATGGTTATTAGAAACAGAGCTAAAATTTAGAGTACAGTAGTGTTTAAACCATGAATTCTGACTCTGGCATAATGACTCTATCCAAGGTTTTCAGTAAAGAGCTGGAGACATAAAGAGACTTTCTAAAACCATAGACTAGAACCTTCATTTATAAGATAATTCCCTTTTTTTACATATATGAGCTGCTGAGATGTTTTCTAATTAAGCTAATAAATGTAAAATGTTTGTCTAAAAGTGTATATCATCAAAAAACCCCATTCCAGTATTCTATAACATACAAGTGTATACCAGCAATTGCAATTAATGTTAAAAAAATAATCTAAGTTTAAATGTCTTATTTTTATTATTTCTAAATGTTAATGTTGTGTTAAAGGTATTTTGACCCCTAGGTAGGCAGATAAAAGTTGATAGATTCAGTTAGCTCTCAGGTTGGTACCTGGATAAGGAAATTGTGCTATCATGAATAAAGCAGAATGCTTTCTTCTTCTTTAAAAAGAAGAGACTGTTGGGCTAGAAAGAAGGTAGAGAGAGCTAGAGAGAAAAAAAATTGGGGCTTAAAAAAAAGTTTAGGTAAGAGGAGATTTAGTATCTGAAGTGTGTTCTGATAAGGGGCAAGGAAAGACTGTTACTTTTGCAAATCAGTTTCTGTAAGAAGCAGCAGTCTAAAGACATGTCCACAAGGTCTGTAAATGTAAGTCCTAGAGTAAGCACAATGCATCTGAATTGAATTCGGTTTGCAGATATTTAGATGTATTTCTATAGAGTAGTTTTTTGGGGAAAAATTGGAAAGACTGAAAGGAAGACAAGTGAGAGCATCAGAGGAATGCAAGGCCTTGCCACTTCATGATGTACCACGGAAAAATTCTTCTTTGCCTATCCCCATAGAATATTGAAATGATAAAGAGAAGAACTGGGACTGAATTCCCCAAAAAGTGTTATTGGGCAGGAGTACTTTTGACTGGCAAAATATAATTGTATTTTTTTTTAACATGGAATTTTGCTTCTATGAGTACTGCAGATATATTTTACAGGTTAATTGAAGGGAGCATATTCTGGCTCTGCTGTAAATATGACTACTAACTTAAGTGGAAGAGGTGGTATTTAACATTATTGGTAGGTAGATGGTTCCAAAATGTGTTTTTTTTTCTTTCTTGAAAACATTTGCTTTTCCACTATTTATTCATAGAAAGGGAAAAGAAACTATCTATTGCTAATAGAAATGTCCAACTTTAATGTATTGCTTTCATTTTTATGTTTTCCTATTAGTTCTGAAAATAACATATTAAACTGTAAAAACGGTGCACTGCCTGAAGATCCAAATGAAGAGAATAACTTAAATTGCTGTAAGTACCTCTGTACAATACCTCTTGTGTCACTACAGTAGAAATTAGAGTATCTACATAAGAAGGATTTTGACATCTAAAGTAATTATTATTTATGGGTATGCTCAGTAACTCTTATTTATAGGATAGTTTGTCTTCTGATATATTTAATTTAGTGAAATGATCTCTAAGGTTGCACTGTAGTCCTAATGACTTTACCATTAAAAAAAAAAAAAAAGAAATCTATTTTTCTTCTTTTAAAGGCCCATGGGTTGGCTTCATGGAATTCTGATGTGGAGCCTTTGCAGTTTGCCTAATTTATTTTTGAAAATACCCATGAACAGGGATTGTGCATTTCTTGCTCTTATTTCCTATGAAATGTCAGTCGATAGTTCTGTCAAAATGTATGAATCTAGAACTACTTTTCTGAGACTGTTGCAAGTCCACTTGAGCAAAATTTGTACAATGGCCTTATGAAATTAATTTTGTCCTCTTGGAAAATATTGTTGTGTTTCCATGAAGTCATATAGAAAACAGATTTGTAATCTGAATAATCTAGCCCTTCTAGATATATTTATTATTTCATATTGTAGTCTGAGATGTGATTAACAACGAACTAATACACAGTTCATAAAAATAAAAAGCATGTACCTTGAGTAATGAAGTAAGGTACAACTATTGTACCAATATATGAATAGCTTACGAAGGTTTTTATGGCTTCAATCAGATTGGAGCTACAGAGATATTTTTGATGGCATTTCAGATCTTTGTAAACAAGATTATGTTTCCTTTTCTTGTAGAAGTGCACTTCTGCTTTGGGAATAATTCCCCGTCATTCTCTCTATAACATGGTGAACAAAACCTAATTAAAAGTGTTTCGCACATGTTTTACTCCCTGACCTGAGAGAATATCTACTCTTAAGGGTCAAGAGTCCTAAATGGAGAGTAATAGGAATTAGGACATTTTTTTTTTTTTTCTTGGAGCAGCCATAATAGAAAGGAAGAAAACTGTCACACAAAATCTAATTTTTTTAATAAATGTTACTTCTTTGGCAATTGTTTTAATTTCACAGAATCCAGAGAGAAAGTGAGGAGGGAAGGGCTCTCACAAGACTAATTTAGTCTGCCCCATGGTTTGACATACTTTGAATGGGGAACACTTGAACAGGAGACAAGTTTAGGAGTTAGTGCCTTATTTAGTCAAAAATTAGTTCCTGTTAGGGCTACCTTATCCTATTTGATGGAAGGGTAAAAATGGGACTTGGGTCCTGTTGGTGGTTTTGGGATTTTTGTTTTTTGGTCATTGTTTATGTAGGCTTTAGAAACATCAAATTCATATCAAACTTAACTGTTGGTTGAAGTGTGAATATTGGGAAATTCCTATATTGATTAGAAAAGAATGTGAACTATGGAGAGAAAGGGTGGGTGGTGGTTACGCCTTTCTTCAGCTTGGTTCTTGGTGTTTTTGGGAGTGAATCAGTTTTATTTAATTGGCCAGAGTTTGGCACACGTTTCTTATTTGATATTCACTCATTTCTGTTGCCTGCACTTTCACTTCTATTCTTAAGTCTGTTGAACTTCCTAGAATGCTAGCCAGCCAAGGTTGAATGAAAGTCTGGTTCTAAAGTATTCTGCATTATCAAAATATGCTCAGCAATGAAAAACACACAGTGAAGAAGTAGTCAGACCCTACTAGATTCAACCCTAGGATTCGTAGTGTCTTATGAAGAAAGTACTTTGTCAGCATAATGCTTTTGTGAAAGCATCGCAAAGAAAGCAACCTTGCCAGTATTTAGTTTTTGTCCATTCTGGAGGATTTCAGACTATAACATAACAGTTACTGCCATTGAGAGCAAGATTGTTTGTTTAAACAGTAATAAACTGTACTCTTCATTCTGGCAGGAGTCATTTGCTTATAGGCTGTACATCCTTAAAGAGTTTTTTGGATGGTGGGAACTGTCTGTTTTCCCTGGTTTTGTTTCAGTGCACAGAATAAGAACACAAGTGGTTAGCAAAATGTATTTAAATAATACAGCATGCAACATTGCAGCACATTTACACAAGTGTAACCGTAAATACTGATTACTGATTACAAGTGTGCCTTAAACACTGTTTACTGCAGGAAGCTGTATACAGTATCCTTATATTTAAACTGAGGTAGCTACATTATTTTACAACCCGTGCTGTTGTATCTAAACAACCATTTAAACTTATTTTAACAGCTGACCAATCCAGCCTCCTGCATGAGTTCTTCAGTCCAATGGAAAAACTGTTCTTGGAAGGGAGAAGTTCTGCAGGCTTAGATATTCACTTTCTTCCCTTTAATCTGGAAAAACGTTACTGCACTGTTATTCTGGTTAATGAACTGGTAAGAATAGAAAGTATGTTCTGTGAGTGGTTTTCATGTGATAGCCTAGTCAGTTAAGAATCAGGGTATGTTTGCCAATTGTGTGTGAATAGGGTAAATGAATATACAGATTGGTTATATACATATTTTAAGGTAATGTTTTTGCACGCATATGCCATTATAAAGATGTGATCTATGTGCTAACTTCTGGCAATGAAAATCTTTTCTCTTTCATTTTTTTTGTTAAAATACAATATTCCTATAATTCTCGGAGGAAAATGTTGCTTAACAAGTTGGTCAGAGATGTACGTAAGATTACAGGCTTCAGCTAAGAAATGTAAACCAAAGTTTACTGCCCTTTTATCTCCACATAATTAGAATTATATGAAACGCTGCAAGTTACTTTTCGCTGTAAAATCATTACAAGGGTAATACTGCAAGGAATGTTACTTTGGTGGCTTTTCTAGGCAACTCAGCTTCAAAACAAATATGGCGTTTAAATAATTTGTCTTGATGTGGGAGCAAGAATAATGATTTTGGATGAGACATAGGTAGGGAAAGTCTTTACTGTACTGTACTTCTCCCTGTATTTATCACTGTAACTAGGATATGCTGTCAAAGTAGAACAATAATTATTTTCCTTGCTTTGTCTCTTTTTTAGTTTTTCTGCCAATCCATATTCCATTCAGTCCTTATAACCAATGCAAGTAAAACTTTTGAATAGATTGTACATGAATACTGATTCCATTACCTTTCAGTTTCTCTTGACTTATGTAGCCTGGGTTTTGCCATATATACTTAATTGAAATTGATTTCATCAAATTACCAAGACCTGGTTTTGACCAAGTTTCAGAGCTTAAAATTTGCTTCTTTGATGTCGCTGTAATCCTTTATCTCAGTGGTCACAATCTTCTTATTGCTGTGTCTTTTCACCTCTTTAACCTCTCTGCTGTGTTTTGTTTCAAACTGTGAATGTTTTTCAACGCTCTGTTATTTTTCTAATCTTTTATGTGTGGTTGATCTCGAGGCTTGCATTCTGCTTCTTACTTTCATAATACTGCCTCTGTGTTTCAGCTTTCCCTCTGTGCAATTACATGCATCTGCCATTCTCTCTGCCACGTTTTCATGATTTGTAACAATACCTCCAAAACTAAATGACTTATTCTTTTTCTCCTGCACGCTCTCAGCTTCCGTATTTTTCATTACTATAGAACAAGAGACTCCTGCTAGTGTTTAATGTTTGTATGTTTGGTGCTTGTCTTTATGTTTAACGAGGACTTTGGCTATGCCACCTGAACAACTTAATTTTTTCCTTGCTTTTAAAGGAAAATAAGACTAACGCAATGATGCCCAAGCCTGTCTATCTGACCCTGTTCAATATTTGAAACCACTGGCCATTTTTTAAGAAAGCAAGCCATATGGCTGGAAATCTTAAAGAATGTACAGTTCACTTGAGTTTCTTGAAAATTAGCAGAGAGATAGAAGAAGGATAGTCCGTCAAAGCCTACAGTGAGACAGTGAGCTCATGCCTTATTGACACCAGGGAATCACCCACAAAGACACTGTATAAATGTCCCCATGTCAGAGGATAGCAAACTTTGTGGATGGTTCAATGAAAAATCATTCCACTGCTCAGCATGATGCAGAAAGAGAAATTATTAGGAAAGAAATAGACATCAAAATGTGAAACCTCAGTATACCTTTCTAAAGAGCTATGGTGTACGCATCTTGAGTATTGTGTCCAGTTCTAGTCACCCCAGCAAACAATATAATAGGAATAGGGGAAAAAAAGAGAGAGAAAAACAAGGATGATCAGAAGGATGTAACAGTTTCTTTGTAGAGACAGATACTTGAAAAAATTAACTTCCTGTAATTAAGAGATTGTTAAGGGACATGACATGTACATAAGATTATGAACAGTTTGCAGAAAGTTAACAGAGCAACTGTGGCAGGATATACAAACTGAACCAAATGAAGTACTTTTTCATACACAATATTTAACCTATATAACAGCTGTCATAGGACACTTTGGATGCTAAAACTGTTAACTAGTTCAAAAGAAATTAGAGAAACTCATGAAGGTTAGGTCCATCAGTTTTATTCAATGAAATATCTAGATGCAGTCTCTAGACAAGGAATACCCTAACCTACTGGTTTCTGGGAGCAGATCTGAGATGGATCTTCTTTCACTTGCTGTGATTTTATACTCTTTCTTTAAACCTCCGCTATTGGCTTTCTCCCTGTTTGTTTGTTTATTAGAAGCAGAAGTATATACCCTGGCTGAAAAGAGGAGGCTCATCCTACATTAAGTATAGAGCCTGAAAACTAAATAATTTAATGAAGAGAAGGGAAATGGAGACATGTTAATGGGAGGAAAGCAAATCTAAGAGATGTGGTCAGACGTATGGGACAGTTATACTTTAGGTGGAAGGGGAAAAGAACATTTCTGACAGCCCCGATGTTGCCTCCAGTGGTGATGTAGAAATACCTAAATTTAGACCCTAGCTACTAGTCATTGTTCTTAACAAAGAACTAGTTGACCTCATCATAGTAGGAAGCATTAATGCCTCAGAGAAACCAGTTATGTCCTGTATGGTAACTATTTCTGGAACACCTGGTCCTTTAAGCTTAGCTGAGTAGGTGGGATGCATTTAAAGGCTGCTGAAAGTGCAAAATTTTTGATATGTGGCACCTCAGGTTAGAAAAATTAAGTCCCATTCACATAATTCTACCATTGCTAGGGAATATCAATCTCCTAGGGAAAGATGAAACTGCAAGTTAGCTAGCATGATTTTAGAGCTGTACAGTAATGGCACAGGAAGAAATTGGCTTGCTTAAATATTGTGTATATGGGTGCAATATTTCAATTATACCATTATCTAATTGACAAACAATTGTAGCTACCATGCTGTAGACAATCAAATGGCTTCATACAAAGATGAGACTTGTATCATTCAAATATGGACTTGTACTGTATATAATCTAATAAATCATTTAATTTAGCATTTCTGTAATTTCTTCCTACCTACCTTTCCTACTCTTTTTGACAAATGGACCAAAATAATAATCAGCAGAGTAAGACTGCTTCTTCATTACAATCAATGAAGAAGGTATTGAGATTCAAATCACTAGTTAGACTTGAATCTGACTAGGAATCCTATCTGTAATTGCATCAGCTGTAATAAAAGCAAAAAGATACACTGATTCAAGTTTGTTGGGCTACTCAACTATGTTGCTTAAATTGTTTTGAAATAATCTGTATGTTAACTTTTCTAAGGTTTGAAATCACAGCACAAGTTGTTTATAACATTTCTCAATGGTTTGTTTCAATATTTCTTTGTTTTTTAAGAAAAATTGAAACTGGTATTCTTCAAATTTTTAGCATAGATCTTTTCAGAGAAGAAATTATATATTGGTTAACATAACTGGATTGCTTTTTCTCTATATCTTTGTTCTGGAGCTAATTTAAATGTGAACAACTGGTGATTTCAATGAAAATAATTTATTAAGTCATAGTTTAAGAGTGTCAGTCCAGACTTTCACAGATAAATGTCTACTATAAAATTAAATGGCTTATTAAGAGAACACTTTACTGTCTGTTGTTCTTAATTACTGACTTGCATGGAGAACTGCAAATTCCTAGTAGCTATACATTCTTTTGAAATATCAGTTAGCAATGGGATTAGATAAATAGCTAACGGTAGTTCAACAGCTATTTTATGAACTATTTTTGTTAACAGTAAACCCTACAAAATGTTGATGCTATCCTGTTTGCAGCTGATGGAAAATGGAAATATAAAGCATTAAAACTGTGGAGATACTAGTTAAACTCTCAAAATGCAGTAAAATACCCATTCTGTTCCAAAGCATCAGGAAAAACCTCAGCAGAAAGAAAACAGGATTTCCATTCTGTGGAGATCAAAAAGCAAGAATTCTGCCAAGCAAAGAGGGAAATGGGGACGTTTGTTCCTACCTATAAGCATATTGATGTCAGCAATGACAAGAAAAGTAATTGATAGTAGAATGGCATCCTAGCAACCAGTACCTTCATGAAATTAGTTGTATATGCTGTGAGCTTGTTAACGGTCCTTATGGAGACAAACACTATGTCAAACAGGAATAATTCCTGTTTAAATTGGTTCCCAGGAGTGGCTATTAGTTTGTGTGTGTGAAACCAATTTTGCTGTAGCATTCTTTAATCCTTCCCAAGGAAGATTTGTCTGAACCCTTGAATAAAGGAAGGGGAGAAAATGCCATCAAAGTTGAATAGTTTTCCTTCTGCTGGGTCAGAAACATAATTGCAATGTTTTCAGCCTTAACATAAATATCTGACAAAACTATGAATACAGGTAAAATAAAAAGCAGGCTTGTGTTATGTTATTAAAGGGAAAACATTGCATTGGTTGACAGATGGACTAAATTATATAAATAAATTATTTCCTTCATATCCAGAATGAAGAATAAAAGACAGAATACGCATTTTTAGGGCAGAATTTTACAGAATGTGGTTTATGGAAATAAAGAGATGACCTTCTGTGCAAATTATATTAGTTGTTACAGCAGTGTTTGATCCTTTACCTTGCAATCAGTAGAAGCTAAAGTTGTCCAAAAAAAGTTTGTGGTAAACAAAAAGAATGTATCAAAGTAATAGTAATACATCTGTTAAATCTCCTGCCTAGTTCAGATAGATATATAGGTACCTAATTTAGATATTTTTTAGTTTTGGGATGTTCTGATTGTGGCCTTTGTAATTTGGAGTACTTTTAGCGAGTTTTCTTTTTTTAAAAAATACTTTTCTGTCTTTCATTTGCACCTTATTTTTTTGTTGCATCTATGATTCAAAGTGTTATTTCTCTGCTAATTAATTTATCCTTTCCTTTTTGACAAATTACTATCTTCCTTTGTTCTAGGTCATGTTTATGTTTACTTTCAAGCTTCTGTAGGTTTTCCATTATTTTTGATGAAATAATTACGATTTGTTAACTTTATTTCTTCTTAATGGAGAATTTGTACATGATGCTAACCTGCCTTGACTTCTGCTCTTTTTTGCTTTCTAGAGATATGTTACTGGCTCAAAATGACTGTAAACATTTTTTTTAAAAAGTTCTTAACAGTGAAGAGCAATGAAGTAAACTTGTGTATATGTTTAAATTACATGTGGCTATAACATAGAATTAGAATTCACTTTATTGCTGTATTTATGGGTCAGGGTACCCTCATTCAGTTAAATTATATAGGGAGTTGGAAAGGATTCAACTTGTTGAAATTTCTTAACTTTTCAGATTTAATATTCTCAATTAAAGGTACTTTATTATCACAGCAGGGTTTGAAAAGATCATTTTCTTTTATTTAAATATAGTTTTAAAATAATGGGTCTCCTGAATATATAAATTATTTCACAAGTCAGATCTTAAGTTACTGGATATTACTAGGATATCTTTGGTTTTAGTTTTAATATTTTACCTTCTGTTCTGCATGATTTGCTTTCTGAATTGTGTGGATGTGTACGTTCTTGTGTTTCAGATTGGAGAATTCGTATACCTGATAGAGGGAACAGGTGATATACCTTTGCCTTCAGGATTGCTTCCAATGGACAGTCCAAATGTATTGCATGTTAGCAGTACCTTAGAAGGTAAAATGAATAGAAGGGAGAAGAGTAAAATAGAGCAAATAATTGTCCTTTGCAAATATTCTTTAGTTCCCATGCATTTTTGTTAAAATTACTTAAATACATCTGGTAAAAGCAGTTGTTTATAGTGAAGTGTAAGAAAAATATTACAGTGTAACTATCAGATATTTCTCTTCAGAGCAGCAGCTGGTTGCTAGCTAACTTCTTCAACTTTCTTGTATTGTTTTCAACATAGTCTACATAAATATTTTTTCATAATTTCTCTTCTTTTCTACTTTAGAATATAGGTTGTAGCCAGACTAACTGGCACAAGTCATCGTTATCTAGAATTTTTCTAGTTTTAAAACACATGATTTTTGTATGCAGTGTTGTGATGTGACAGACAATCCAATACCTTTGTCTGCAAACAGCAGTGATAAAGTGCTGTCAGTCCTATTTCAGAAACAGTGTAGCTATTATTTGAAATAAGTGCTGGTAGCTTCTTTTAGAGGGGATGCAACATCATCTAGAGGGATAAAAGGGTGGGTATGTTGTGTAGGTGCCAGAAAGACTTTTTAAAACTTTAATTGCTGTCATAATAGTAGTAACACTAAAGTCTGGGTTTTTTTATTAACTATCAAAAGCAACTTTTGTTTTGGATTTCAGTCTGTGTTAATTTTTATTTTCCCATTATGATTAAAAATAAAAAAAAAATTATTGGAGTAAATAGTGTGTGCTACAGTAATAGCATGTAACTAAACATCAAAGGAATTTGTGTTCTGGTTTTTCTTTGGAGATTAGGGATTATAAATACTTTATGCAATAACACTAACAGCTGACAAATGTGGGGGTTTTGTTTGGTGTTTTTTTTTTTTGTTTAACAGGTCCTAGTGCAGTAGAGCCAGTTTTATATTTGAAATGTGGTTTTGCTCAGATTCTTGAAGAAAATCTGAGGATTCCACTGATCAATGAGTCAAGAGAGAGGGCTCTGGCCATTGCTGCACAACAGCAGATGTCAACTATTGAATATGAAAGAAGAAAGATCACAGGGACTCTGCAGAGCAGTAGTGTTCGAGTTGCAACTGCATTGTTAGGGCTGTCCAGAGTAGAGGTGAGAAACACAGTAATCTGTTACTGCAATTATTTTGTTATTCTTGATTTGTAGGACTGAATTTTTTATGTTTCAGGAAATAGTCTGAAGTTATGTTTTTTTCACACATTCTGTAATCTAACAGTTACTAATTCCAATTCCCCTCAAACACTGCAATTTTTTTTTTTTTTTTTTTTTAAAGAATAGACTTTGACAATAAATCAAGGAGCAGGAAAGACTTTTTCTTGTCTTGCAATCAATACAAAATTGTTTTGGAAAACTGCAATTCTTCCTTATAAGCTATAGCTCCCTACCTATACATCATTCCAACCTAGAGATATTTTCCCAAGATTTCAACAGCTAGAATCCAAAAATCCTCCCAAGGAAGTCCATTAAATATTCAATTAGTACTTGTGAATAAATTTATAAATTTATAATAGCAATATTGCCAAATAAGCAAGCTTTTTTTGCATGTAGAATTCAAATGTAACATTCTATAGATGATAGCCATACTCTGGGGTTTAATTTCCCTTTTGAAGCTGCTGTTACCTGGTGTCAGACAGGTTGCTGGGCAGCTGTATATTATTGCAGTTTTCCAGTTAAACTGTTCCCTGAGTATGGTTCCCAGTGCTGCATGATTCCCAGTACTAAGAGGAAGAGAAGTTTCCCTGGTGTCTTGTTGTGGCCAAATTTATGCCTTTTGTTTACAGATAAGTTTAAAAAGTAATATAAAACAAATTAAATGAGGAAAAATGAAAGAGTAGATTTGATCTGTTATATGTTTGTAGTGGGACAAGAATTGTAACCATGTAATCTAGACTCAAATATTTTCCTTTTGAATTATAGCTAATCCACTGCTGTGGTAACATTTTATAAACTTTTCATAAATGACGTCCTTTAATATCACAGTCACTTAGCAAATACTTGACAAAAGACTTGACTGCTCTGAAGCTGTGGATGTAATCAAGACAGAACATACTAGGAACACTCTTTGTACTACTAGGTATGCTAAGATCTAATATGAGTTCTAAAATTACTTGAATCATAGAAGAGTGGAGGACAATTAGATTAGTTATAAAATACATAATGATGGATACTAACACTGAATAAATTATCAGGTGAGAAGTGAAACTAACATGCAGAAAGAATTATTTTGCTCCATGTACAGAAAGTCTTACAATTGCTTATGAGAAACAAAATGGAGTAGTTCTAGTATATACTGATGTAGAAAAGACTTTATACATTAAAAATATCTCAATATGGTAATCCACTATGCAGCTTAAATTCTGAATTCCTCCTAAAACATTTTTAGGTAGTAGTAAAGGGAATATAGGATGGAACTCTCTGCCACTGTCAAGGTTGGGACTGGCATTATTGTGAATAATTACAAATTGCCTTTGTTAATGATGAATAAGAGAAAGCTGTAGGTGGGAAGTTTAGGTGAACATAGATAACAAGGGAAGAAAAAAGTGTGTGGAAAGAAAGGAGAGAGAACGTGGAAGAACATAACTTGTTTAGATTGAAGTTGCTATTGGTAGTAAATAGAGGGAAGTGAATAAAAGAAAGAAGGAAATAACAGAATAACTAGAATTCATTCACTTGCATATGCGAGGAGAAGGATGTTGCAGTCAGTGAAGTGAAATTCGAAATAACATGCCTCAGTTTTCTTTTTTCCTAGAATCTACCTAAAGAGGCACAAATTGCACTCAGTGTCTAGATACAGGGCTCTTTCTTCATAGTCAGAGATGCCAGTAATCTCCTTGTATAATTAGACATTATGATAGGAAAGGAAGAGAAATTCTGTTCTACAAGAATCCGAAAACTAAAGCTTGTACTTCCCACTGTGTCCAGATGTGTTCTCATAGTTAAGCTGTAAAAAGTTGTACTGGTTTCAGCTGGGATAGAGGTAAAATTAGTTTTTAGTAGCTGGTATAGTGCTGTGTTTTGGATTTAGTAGGAGAAGAATGTTGATAACTCACCGCTGTTTTAGTTGTTGCTATGTAGTGCTTACATTTGTCAAGGACTTTTCAGCTTCCCATGCTCTGCCAGGTGCACAAGAAGCTGGAAGGGAGCATAGCCAGGACAGCTGACCCAACTGGCCGGTGGGGTATTCCATACCATATGACATCATGCTCAGTATATAAACTAGGAGGCGTGGTCCGGGAAGCAGCGATCGCTGCTCAGGGACTGTCTGGGCATCGGTTGGCAGGTGGTGAGCCATTGCATCATCCATCACTTGCTTTGTATATTCTATTATTATTATTGTTATTATTATTATTAATATTATTACTTCTATTTTACTTTATTTTATTTCAATTATTAAAGTCTTTATCTCAACCCATGAGTTTTCTCACTTTTACCCTCCCAATTCTCTCCCCCATCCCACTGGAGGTGGGGGGGAGTGAGCGAGTGGCTATGTGGTGTTTAGTTGCTGGCTAGGGTTAAACCACGACAAAAGTATTTACTTAGGCTCCATTTTGCCTCCCTTCAACTGCATGGCTCATCTGAGGGTGGACACCAGATCTCTGTATCCTTAGCCATATGCCAGCTGTTAGGACATTGTGCATTTTCTTTCTATCCTGCTGTCCATGTGACTAAGCAACGTTGAGTATTCTTATCTTATGGTGGTGGCGATGAGTTTTAGTTGTGATCAATGGAAAATGAGCAGACACCTTGTGCACTTGAAACTGTGGCTTCGTCTGCTTGGCTGATGTGACAGAATCTTATCCTATATCTGTCCAGCTCTGATCTTCAAAGTTTGTGCTCTTTATAATCCCCCAGGATTCAATACGGATTTTGTGGTCTTCCATGTGATGATGGAAAAGTTGTAAACTCAGTTTGACAGTTTGCTTTTTCAAATATAGGTGGGGGTTTTTTTGAGAAAGAATCATGGTGTCCTTGAAGAGAGAAGGTACTGTAATTAAAAAGTTACATTAGATACGTTTGAATGGGAATGAACTTTTCACAAAAGGATCTGTAGTCAGATTTCAATTTGTCGCAGTTATAACTGGGACCAATGTCTTTTATATTACATCACTTATCTTTTGATATGGGATTAAGGGAGATGGCAAACATGATTGATCACAGGGATTCTGAGAGATTGAGATCATAAAATTCTTTTATTCATGAGGAATGGTTTTAGAAGTTAATTCCTGGAAGGAAGAATTGGGGCTAAATTAGGATTTGGAAAACAGTAATATGCAAAGAAAGAGTAAGGTGCCTCAGCACTCTGTAATAGAATCTGCCATCCTTTATACATAGAAAATGCAGATGGTAAATCTAAGAAAATACCCTGGAAAATCAATCAGTCTTCGATAAATATCAAATTTAATTCTGATGTTTTATATACCCTCCAATCCTTTTTTGAAAAATTATTCTAAAAAAGGAATTAATCCTGGGAACAAATACTGTTCTTAACTGGTAATAACACTTCCACACTTGGAATATCATGAATGATTACATTGATGAAATACATGTTGGAATCTGTCTTATGGTAGCACAGCAGCCTTAGACCTGCAATTGATAATGAGAGTTAAAAAATATTAAATTCCATTTAACCCTCACTGCCCTGAAAAATACTAAAAAGAAGGAGAGCAGCTGCAACATTTATCTGAATTGTGTTGGACATTTTCTCTTTTCTTGGAAATGTTACCATTTGAGGCAACAGGGTTTAGTCCTGTGTGTGTTTGCAGGATTTTCTCTTCCCTTTTTAAAAAGATCTAGGTCTCTCATTAAAAATATTTTCATCCTTTACTTTTTGACAAGGTACCAGGAAATATTTGAAATGTTCATAGACAATGTAATACTAACTGCCTTTTTTCCTAACATAGCTTTAAAAATGAGATCGCATGAACAAGGATCTTAAAATAAAGTACTTCAGTGATTTTTTAAGTCATATGATATCTCTTCAAGATAATTATAATTTAAATGTGTTCAGTGCTCCACCAAAGGTCTTCTTACAATCATTTTGTCAATTAAGACTTCCCAAAACTTTTAAATCATGTTAGATTTTTATTTCAGTGTCAGAAAATAATCTAATAACCAAAATCAGGTGTAGGTATAAATTTCTATTTGAACATGCAGAAAATCAAAGTCAAATTTAAACTGGTAAATATATGTAAATATTTTGGTTTGGAACTTCCCATTACAAGTGAGAATGAAATAACTTTTTCCAGCTGCAAAGTCTTCTGTCATTTCAGTCCTACTAGAGAGAAATGGAAGTTGTTATTAAAATAGCAACTGAATTATTAGCACCTATTGATTTTTTTGTTTATTCTCTGTGTGTGTGAGAGAGAGAGAAAGAAAGTACCAGCAGTGAACTTCCAGTCTTGCAGGATAGAAATTAATAAACAGTGAGTTCAGCTTTTCACGTCACATAACGATTCTTCTTGTCCCTTCTGTAAATTAGATTTGCACCATACAAGTGGTGCAAATACAGTAAAAAAAAAACCTATGTTAACGGTTTTTTTTTATGAGTATTTTTTAGTCAGATACATCTGTCTAGTTGTGCTTCATCGAACAGGAATCTTGAATAGTAATCTGTTTCTATATTTATTGTGTCAAAAAACTATACTGGTAACTAAAGCCTAACAGGTTCCCAAATTCCGTATGTACTTTGTGTTTAACATCTTATTGACACTTTGGATGGATAGATTAATGGTCAAAACAAAGCAATGGCAGAGTGTGGGTCTGCTTTCTAAAACCAGCAAGGAAATGTGAGTTTTGTATTAAAACAGAAAAAAAAAAAAAGACAAACCACCAACCCAAAGCAAAACCCCAAACCAGTTGATTTGAATAGTAATTTGACCATATTACCCTTAATAGTAAGCCTTAAGAACAATCAACTTTCCTTTTAAATTGACTTTTTGAATGCCCACAATGGATCTCCATTCCTTGTCCCATTGCAATATGTACTGTGATACCTGCTGTCCTGGCATTATTTAAAACCAATAGGTTTTGAGAATAAACCAGTTTTCCTAGCACAAACTGAATATTTCTGTATTTATCTCCTCCCTAGATTTGCTCAAGATAATTCACAATAGTCATTAATTCAAAGACTTGTCTATAAAAAAGATGCGACTAGTTTCAGATTTTAAATTTGTTCAACTTACAATTAATCTTAAGCATTGCAATTACATTGTGTTATTGGTTTGAAAATGGCAATTTTGAGCAAGTGGTGTATTAAATCATTCCATTATTTCTGTAATGCTATCTTACTGGAGTAAAATTTAGTTCATTAAGAGGTTTAGATGCCTACTTTGAGCTTGCCTTTACGTACTGTGCTAATCCTTTACTAATATGTTTCATGCCGTTGATTAGCAATGCTTTTTACCAAGAGGAGGAGCTTACTTGTCCCTAAAATTAATTCTAAATGCTTTGATTTCTAAAATATGTCAGCATTAAAGTATCAAAGTTAGCTCAGCTAACTATATAGTTATCCCTCGCAAAATATAAAAATAATTTTTCCTTTTCATGCTTTTTATTATTCAGAAACTTTATGAAGTAAAAGAAAAAGCATCTGTCTACATCTGATACAAAATACATTTCACTTTTCATGTTTTTCTCTCCTTTTCTTGCCTTCCCTGAATACCTATACAGGCTTGCAGAGTGGTTTCTGGGTAGGAGGTGGTTTTACTGTAAATCTCAAAATGCATTTTCTTAAATAAATGTTTCAGATGCATGATGTCTAAAAAAATTGTACAAGACAGTTTTTATTTAGAAGGATCTCTCAACAATTTCTATATAACTTGCCTAATTACCAATTCAGTTTTAGGTTTACACCCTTAAGCCTGTATAATTTTACATTTCTTAACCTGAAATTATTATGAGATGAGGGTTCATATATGTACATTATTACTTCACTTGCAGAGACATGCACTCCTGAAACCTCGTAAATTCCCCCCAGAGCTGAAGTATGTGGATTACAGTGTAGAAGTGAGTATGCAAGAATTCTTTGAGGTTCCTAAGAAGTTCTCTATTCCAGTGTTGGCATCAAGCAGAGTTAATTTGAAAGTTCCATCGGCAAAAGACCTTTTACCTCAAAATACAGGTAAGAATAGTCTTAAATATGATGAATTTGATTTTTTTTCTCTGAGACAATCTGTATTTTTAAGATTTTCCTAAGTAGATTCAGAAAATGATCTTTGTCTCCATTCTGCAGTTGATCAAATCCTCAGCCTTGTCTTTGTCATCACTACCCAATTCTATCTTATTAGCTCAAAACAGTGCTTTCCACTTGCCCTTTGTTTTCTCAAAGGCACACAACCACAGGAGACTTGCTCTAAAAGAGAAATTAGTTTGGTTTGTTTATCTGACAGATCCTGAATTTGTGCTCATTTCTCACTTCCACTTCTCATCCAGGACTGATCTGTGCTCAAGGTGTGCCAGTTATACCACATATCTTTTCTTGTTTGCTTACTCCTCAGTCAGCCGGAGGGAGCTGTCAACTAATGGTACATTTTTCTCCCTGTCCCTCATCAATGAAAAATTGTACGTTAGTCTTCAGAGTGTTCTTGTCAGCTTTGGTCAATCTCCATTTCCTCTAATTTTTCTAGTATCTTAAATTTTGTACTGAAATCTTAATTGCTTTCTTTTTTGCTTGGCTTTCATTTTGATCCCTCTTTTGCTAGTTGATTTTTTTTTTAAAACGCTTCATTTAAAACTATAAAGCACTCTAGGTTGCATTTCTTAAAAAAACTTGAGTGGCTGAGGGAACTGGGGTTGTTTAGTTTGGAGAAAAGGAGGCTGAGGGGAGACCTTACCGCTCTCTACAACTACCTGAAGGGAGGTTGTAGCAAGGTGGGTGTTGGTCTCTTTTCCCAAGTAACAAGTGATAGGACAAGAGGAAATGGTCTCAAGTTGCGCCAGGGGAAGTTTAGATTGGGTATTAGGAAAAATTTCTTCACCGAAAGGGTTGTCAAACATTGGAACAGGTTGCTTAGGGAAGTGGTTGAGTCACCATCCCTGGAGGTATTTAAAAGATGTGTAGACGTGGCACTTAGGGACATGGTTTACTGGTGGACTTGGCAGTGTTAGGTTTATGATTGGACTTGATGATCTTAAAGGTCTTTTCCAACCTGAATGATTCTATGATAAAATTTGTGTGTATATTTACCTGCGAGGGTATCTGTACATGGTTATAGCAAAGCTAATGTAATGTCCCACAGGTATTTGATAACAACACAAATAATTTTTGGTTTTGCTACTTAAAACGTAGGTAGTAGTTTCCTTAGCAAATTTTGAATTATAGTTGGTCCACCAACGTGAAAAATCTATAGATTTGTTTAATCACTTCTTTTCTTGATCAGTAGAGTCCTTCTGCGTGTTTCTGCAGTTCACTTCTCCAAGTGTCATTGGAATCAGTCATGTGCTTTCATGGTGTATGTTTGTTTTCATACTTGGTGTATCCCTTGTGTTTTTTGTTTCTTTTTTTGAATAAAAATAAGGAATTTCGTGATTATTTCTGACAGGTCTTTTTGTTACAGATTCATTCAACTTAGATTACAGTATCTGTACCGTAAAATATTTTAGGGTGTCACTGGGCATGTTTTCAGGAAGATGACAATGGTTATTGCAGTATTTGAAGCAAGACAAGCCTGATGAGTAACTACAGGACTAGTGGTCAGTAGAAGTTGTAGAACAGACATAACACAGTTTGGAGGCTGAAACATTTCTTGAATGACAGGATATTTAAATCCTAGTTAAAATCCATTTGTTGTCAAGTTAAAAAATAATTGCCTGTGTTCGTAATAATTGATGTAAAGGTGAACTAAAAAAGGTCATAATGACTTTGTTGAGTGGTGTAGGGGATTCTTTGAATTGCACTGTAGAAGAGGGGAATACCAGCTGCGAGGGAGAGCAAAATCTGCACACACAAATCTGATAAGGACATAGTAAGTCTCCATCATGATCTCAGAAAGAAAGTTGTTAACTGACCAGATGGCAGGTCACTGTTGCTTAGCAACTTCTCAAATTATTTTTAAATTTGAAATGTGAATGAACATATCTGAAAATTTTAGAATATTAATTGCTAAAATGTAGTGAAGAAAGTACATTACAGTAAGGAAGTGGTTATTTTTCTGTTAGTTCTGTTTCTTTATCCATCAAAGGAAGTTATAAAAGTATCTGAAAGAGGGAAGTAAGCAATGGAAAGTCAGAAACTAAATCATACTGCAGTGAACACGATCTTTTTGATATTTATTTTTTCTTTCTAGGACACTTAAATAATTAGGGAGTAGAAATGTCAGGATGATGCAGAGAACTAAATGGGGCTTTGGTAGTGAATTCAGAGAGATGGCGAGCTAGAGAACAGCTAAAAAGGGAGGCTGAGATAACCAGCTGATAGCATGAAAACAGACAAAGATGTGTTCAGTACAAAGACAGTGCCAGCTGATTCAGTGGATTTGTTGTGCTAATGAGGAAACACAGGAATATTTACAAGCACTTAGAAAATCTAATATTATGACAGAAGTCCCCAGGTGGTGTTCCTGTGGATGGAGGCAAAACATTGGTCTCATCTGAAAATTTTCACTTAATTATCTGAAGAAGCAGTATTTTAGCCACGGTGGTAGCTTTCCTATAGGTGGGAGTAGCTGCTTCTCTAAAGAAATGACAGCACTTACATTTATGAAGAAAAACAAAGGTGGAAGCAAGCTCAGAGTTGTAACTTGATAAGCATCCATCTGCCTTCACATATTCTGTGCACCTTTAGGATAAAACTTAAAATTTAGTACATTTTGCTGTTATTTTGTAAAAGTACACGTTTTAAAGCTTTTTAACTTAGTTGCCGGTGTCACTGACTTTGTAATGCATATATATGTTTATAATCTTGATAATTATTATTTTTTACAGTTTTGTCTAAAGATTTCCTGCCATGCAGTCTTAATTTATAGAACTGTATCTGTATAAAAGAACATGCTCTTCCTGCAAGTAAGGAGCATGTTTGACAAGTCAGAGCTGTCATATTGTCTTTTTTAATAGAGCTTACCTGCTGTATATTTGCTGCTCCTGTCTAGCAGCACAACACCGATTATAGTGGAGAAAGAAGAAAAAGGCTGTGCAAAAGCCTATGTGAAAACCATAACAAAAATCTCTCCTATTTGTCTTTTCAGCAGTTAATGGAAGATCAGCTTTAACTAAGTTTTAACTAAGCAGAACAGCTTGCTCAGCAGTTTGGTTTATTTGAACAACATGGCTTTTATACTAAATAATGTTATGTATGAAAGATGAAATAACATAGGTTGAAAGGGGAGGAAGGCCTTTGTTTCGCAAAGTGATGTCTCCGAAAAAGTTTGAGAAATCTGCAAAGTAGCGGAGTACTTATCTCACAGTGTGAACTAAAGCTTTCAGCCTTATTTCCCACTGTATGTTTTTCTGACTTCAGCTCCCTCTCTGTCTTTCATTAAGGAATTTTTTGGAAATTTTTGAAAAACAAGGATCCTTGAATGCATAATTGGAAGAATATAGTGTAGGTATTGAAAAGTGCTATTACCCTTTTATGAGAGGGAGAGTATTACTGGAACATCACATTCAGTTCTGCTTTCCATGCTTCAGAAGGGAGGTTACAAATAAGGAAAGGTTCAGGGAAGTGCTATAGTAATTATTTCAAGGTCTTGAAAGCTTGAATAGCTTGATCTCTCAGTGACGTCCAAGGGAAAGAGGTCCTGTTCAGGTTACCTGTAAATACTTAAAAAGGGAGAATATATCTGACTGTAAAGGGCTCTATGCAGAAAGCATAGCACTTTCTACATAACAGAGAGATTTGTAATAAAACAATATGTGATACCTGTAAAACGATGTGACTGTGAGCTTTATTAAATACTGATACAAACTCAAGAGAAACAACAATCTTTCTACCATTTAGTCTTGCAAAAAAGAAACTGGAAGCTTTCCTAAGATACACACTTTTGTTCCAACTGTCAGGCTAGGGCTTAATATAAGAATTATTTGGTGAAATTCTAATGTTAAGATAAATGTCCAATAATACATCTTTCGGTATTAAAAGTGAAATAAACATTTGATGCAGTCAAATTATGCAAACGGGAAGAAGAATAAAATACTTAAAAGCTGAAATTGCACAAAAATAAATAGAACTATACATTTCTAGACATCAAGTTGAAATAAATGAAGTCTGAAAAATCAAAGCTAAAGTAAAAATTAGTTGAATGATTAGGGAAAAGAGAAAAAATTTTACTCTGGAAGATGGAAGTTGGTTATCAGGTTTCTGAGTACTCATAAATTACTTTCACCAAAGCTTAACAAAAATTAAGGATCATAATTTTAGTACACACGAAATTTGGAAAATAAAGTTCAGGCATATGTAGGATCTTTTCTGTTGTAGAAAGGCAAATGTTCTACAGACAAATTTGAGCAATTGCCTAAATAATACAAGATCTATTGCTACCAATATCTAAAACTAAAGCACTGTGGTGGGTATCCAGATGTAGGAACAATAAGCATTTATCCGAGAGTTAGGAAATTCAGGAATTTTCTGGAATAAGCTGTGCCTTTATGTATTGTAGCATGACACAGGCAATGGCTTCGAGTAATGGAAAAAGAAATGTGTAGAAATTCCTGAGGTACAGTGCCTCACATATTTGCATGTGACAGTTCATGGATACTACAGCATGCAAGTACTTTATAAGAAGGGCTTCCTGTTTATTTGGTTTTCTTTTTTCAGACTGTTTTTTTTTTGTTTACAATCTTCTGCATTGAAAGGACTTTACATTACCAATCGTACTATTAGCAGAAACCTGATAGTAATACCCTTGGACTAGAAGTATTTTAAAGGAAAGAAAGTATATGGGAGTAAATGATTGATAGCAATTGATATGCAAAAGCAATATAGCAGCATGTCAGTACCAGCATATCAATACTTTATATTATACATTGTAATAATAACCAAATACCAACTGCTGTTGCCATGTGATGATAAATATACATATATATTACATCAGTAATGATAAATTTGTGCAGTTCTTTAGAATAATGGTAAAATTTTAATTTTCAAATTGATATGCACCTAAGCAAGTATGTTCTGGTATACACTTACTGTATTTTATAAGCATGTACATTGTTGAACTTTTCCAAGGCAAGCATGCACCTAGAATGCTTTTAGTCATGCCATATGATTTAGTTTCTTTCCTAGTTTATAAAGATAGACATAAAAAACCTAGGCAGGAAAATAAAACTAAAAACATATTTTTTTGATGGCTAGGTTGTACTATTTCAGCATTAAAATTGTCCAGGAAAAAATAAAAGTCAACAATGCATTTTCAATGAAAAAATGTTGTTCCACTTGGCTGTCTAATTTAACTTCAGTATCAAAAGCTAATATCAGAGTTCTGTTGCCTCTTCCTACAGGTTTTGACAATGCTGGCTGCCTGCTGTTATACTTGCAAAGAATATCCAAAAAGAGCCCTCTTTTTCTTTTTTTAATTTCCTCCCCAGAGAATGGATGAAAAAACTTTCTCTACAGATCTATCAAGAATTGTTAGAGATTTTCTACTTTCTTGATAATTGTTCCTACAGTTAATTTATTCAGATTGTTGTGGCTTCTTCCTGACTTCTGTTAAAACAACTACTGGTTTACTTGTTTTCTTTTTTTTTAAAAGAAAACTTATTTCCTTAGAGAATTCTAGATTGCAAAAAGAAAGGAATGTACTACAGAAATCTCTAGCTTGTTCTTGTTATACCTTTTGGCATTAAGCCTTCATTACTAATTTTGCATTAACTTACTATTTTGCAGTAAGTGGTACAAAAACTTGGTCTTTGATTCCATGTAACACTTCTGTATGCATTCAATGCACTCTTTTTATTAGTTCTGAGCGCTTCTCTGTTTGTAGGAAATTTTCCTTGATCTTCCTTTTCCCCTCTGTTGCTTATTTTTTAAAGATGTTGTCTCAGCTACTTCCTTCTTTCAGTCATGAAGAATCACTTTTGAAATTTTTTATATTTGTAAATTTTAGGCATATGTTTTAGAGACATCTTAGCTCTGTCTTTGTTGTGATTTTAGATCAAGAGACTTTGAATTATTACTCTACTATATTTTTCTCAATGTAATACTTTATAATTTGGTTATTCCTTTTCAGTAGGGGCTATGCATCGGATGACTTAAGAAAGCACCTTAGCTTTACTATATTTCTTAAGTTGTATGAAGCAAACTTTTTACTTGACAGCATTCCAGTTGCCCATTGGAATAGTGACTGTGTAGCCTGCTTGTTTCTACAAATCTGTTGTATTCAGATAAAGTGAAAGAAAATCAGCAAAGAAACATACACAGTGATAGCAAAAATTTCAAAACCTATCAAGCACTCATTAAGAGATATAAAAAAGTGGTTGCTTTTTCAAGACTACTGATGTTCTAATTCAGATGAGCTCATTTGAAGACCTGATATATAAACAGAAGTCAGAAGAGTCTGGGCTCTTCGATATGGTTGCTTATTTAACCTTCTAGAAGACCATACCTGCAAATTCAGTCTTCAGGTTAATTTAACCAGTTATTTGTGACACATGCACAGTGTCAGGCTGAGATAAGTTCACTGTGAAATTTAGTTTTGAGCTTCTAAATAGATAGAACCATCATTGCTGAATAAAAGCTAATCTAATATGCAAATAGTTGACTAACTGCTGAAGGTCCATAGTTTCCTTGCCTTCAGAAGTTGTGCCAATAGATTGTGATATGAAAGAACAGCATTTCTATTCTTGCTCTTTCCCTCCTCCAACAATTTGTAATAGGGCTAAACAGCAATTACTGTACAAAGTGCCATTATTACTAACCTCTAGAATATGTTTTAATGTCAAAAGAACTGTTATTACTTTTCTTTGAAAGGTACTATTTGTTGACTAATGCAGTTAGAGGATTAACTTTCAATTTAGATCAGGCAGATCTAAAATGATGAGCTGTAAGATTTTTAAGAATCAGAAGACATGGACTTTGTTAATTCCAGATGGTGATCAGATTGTCTTTTGCAGTAAGTAAATGCTACAAGATGCCAGGCAGTTGCCAGAGAACATGTGGTGTAATTTAGCTTTCCAAGAACATGTGGTGATATTATACACCAAAAGTTTTGCTTTTGCAAATACTCCTGTTTTGACAACTGTCTCGCAACTAAACCCAATTCAGTTATTCAGATTCAGGATCAAGTAAATGTTTCCCATAGGCATTTGTCTAACACAAATCTAGAAAATAAAACTATTTGCTTATATCTCCCCATTAAACAATAAATATCCTGACTAGGGAAGGAAACTGTACCAAAACCCTGTATTGTTCTGCCTGACTTTTCACTGTTGGAGAAATGCTTGCAGTCTCATTCATTTCCATGGATGCAGGCTCTGCTTACTGTTACATAGAAATAACATAAATGCTGCCCATTGCTTACTGTTACTACTTTTGTCTCAGAAATTGTTAGGCCAGTTGTGACCCCATGGATTATTTTCATTAAATCTTTGAATTAATTCCTAGACTAATCTTTGCTGAATATCTTATGACACTGACAAAGAAGAAAACATGCTAAGCTGAGAAACTTTTAAGCCCGGTTTACTTTATGGTATTTAAAATTAGCATGAAAAAACATTTTGCAGAAAAAAAACAACTTTCACCTATAATTCACAGGCAAGTGATTTCTGTAATCATTTTGATTTGGAGATCCTGTCTCACTTCAGAAACCATGTCTTATTGCATAAAATACTTGTCATGTTAAATAAACATCACCAATTGACTTGCTTTTCTTTTCATTGATTGTAATTGGTCATAATATTTCAATTATTCAACTGACCTATTCTTCAATATATTTTTTTAATGCATAAGAAACAAACATTTTAACAAAAGTAATGCCAAACTAAATATTATAAATATGGAATGGGATGGGTAGGAAGACTCTTCTTGTTTTTCTTTTTAAATTTTTCTATAGGAGGCATTTCTGTTTGAAAGTGTGCATTTCAAAGATGGGTCCAGCTCAGTGAAAGATAACCCTAATTATTAGTAATTACAATTTCCATTTAGTGCAAGAAAGTAAAAGTCATGCAGAAATATTTTGGAGCTTCCAATACATTGTATTATCTTTCTGTTGTAAACATCTACTTTATCTTGAAATGCAAGTATTTAAAATGTGTACTTTAAATTTTAGGTAAATATTTTTAAGTAAATATTTTGTTTCAATGCCCTAAAATAATTCTCGTAGACAGATAAAATTAGGGACTGTACTAATGAACTGAAGAATGGAAAGGACAGTTTCATTCCTTGCATAACTGACAAACTCAGGTCACTTTTGTGGAAGATAGCCAATGGGGATAATAACTTAGTGACAAATAGAAAAAAAAAAAAAATTCAAAAATTACCAGGCCATTAATCTTGTCTTTAGAAGAGAGCAAACTAATTTATTTCAGAGAGGATTAAACCTGAGGTGCAATTTATAATCTTTTTGATAGCCTAGTAACGTTGAAAGATTAATAATGCCATTCTGTATGATTCGTCTCTTGAACTTGAGCTATTTTTGTGAAAAAACTGAAGTAGTGATGACATAAGGCAACAAGAAAGCTTCAATTTGCAGTTCATTTGCAGAGAGGTGAGAAATGAATACATGAGGAGCACCACTTTGTGAAACAGAATGAGGAGCATTACAAATGAAGATTGATTGCACTTTCAAAATTCAGTAGTCGTCATTGAAGATATTAGAATAGTTTGAGTCCTGTTGTCATACATATCATCAGAAAATAAGCTAAATTAAGGAAGAAGGGAAATTCCACAAGAATTTGTCAGGTGTTCTCCCTCAGGGAGAAGTAATTTGTTTGGAGTTTTATCTGTAAGGTTTTGTTGTGTCATTACATTGTCTCTGACCTTCCTCATGATCTTTTCCAACTTTAGGCGTTGGTTTCTAACCTTGGAAAACAGTGAAAAGAAACAGTCTTTGTTACATATAAAACTACATTGAAGTTTTTACAGCTGCAGTCTTCATGTAGTTTTTCAGGTTTCTTAGAGACCCTTGGGAGAGTTGGACTGGGGAACTCTTTTTATGGCCGGTCACTGGAGTTCCTCATGTGCCTTCCCTTCTCCTTTGGAAAGTGCCCTACAAGGGCTAGTGAAGGGCTTAAAATACTGTGAAAGAGTCTGATCCTTTCCGTAAGCAAGAGCAGAGGAGGAAGTCTTTGTGCAGCAGAATTGTGAGACCCGGCTATGTCCAAAGATGGACAGCATTTGTATTGCATCTTCCTTACTCTAGAGATTACTGTCGAGAGTTTTTCCTACATGCTGTGGATTGGGCAAATGGGACTTTTCATGATTCTGTTCCAACTTGGACACCCCTGGCATTTTCGGAAACTCAGACTTTCAATCCAAAATTGGGCACCGGAAAAGTCTAATGAGTAGCTCTCATGAGAACTACTAAACTTAACATAATTCCAGTCATTGTTGGGACTATTAGCCAAATACACTGTATTGTCTCTGACATCTCTCATAGTAACTATTGACAAAAGTGTAGTAACTATTATACTTTTTTGATATTTACAGAAATACATAAACATTAAATTTTTCTACTAGATTTAATAGATCTTTTAAAATGCTCCTCTCTGTGCACTACTAAAAACAACAGAAAATATTTTTTTCATGCTTAAATATACCTTTTTTTAGGAAAATAAAAATTTGGCTATGCTTGTATGATAAAAGTCCTAAAATTCTATTGTTTGTTTTAAATTGTTACATGTACTGCTGGGAGACCCTCCTACAGTTTATTGGAACTCTCTCCAGATTCTGCTTGTGAATTGAATGTTTCTGAAAAGCTTTACAACATTGCAATTTTTTGGTTTTGTTTTTAGATAGAAGCGATGCAGTTGAGTTTCCTATAAAATTCATTCCTCAGTATGCTGGTTGCTACCGCTGTCAGATTCTTCTGAAATCCTCCTGCGATGTTCGTGTCTATGAGATTGAATGTGTAGTGAATACAGACCATGCTGAAGCAGAGCTTGAATTTCTAACTCCCGCTTACCAGGCAGTGATTCAGGATATTCCAATAGTAAGTTCACTTTACTACTAGAAACTAAACTAAGATTGAGGATTTTTAAAAACCTGACTCCAGATCAATACTGTTAAAATTTACAGTTGTAAAATGCACAAATGCATGTAAATACTGACTTGAGTATTATTACTCAAAGTCCATATTGGACATAATATAAAGCTTGTTGGGAAAAATAGTTTCTGGCAGTTCTTAGAGTAAATTATTAGTTTGATGGGCTTATTTCCAATGTTTCACTTCTGTCCTGACAATTGTTAATCTGTTATTTAATAATGTTATCACACTGAAAGTGAAAAAAACAGTTGTTTAATCTAGGGAATAAATGTAGTGTTTCTGAAAAAAAGGAGAGATGTTGAGGAGTAAAATAGAAGAACTAGATTACATACAATCTAAAAAATATGGCAAGCGTAGGCAGTATACCATATATAGTTTTATCATATCTATTTTGTATATGAAATCCTTGACACATGAGAAGTAAGACCAGGGAGTGAAGATGGAGTGTAGGTTGTGATATCGTCTCCCTCAGAAAATTATTGCTCAAAATTAGAGAACTTTTCCAATTTAAAAAAAAAAGAGATGAAAAAATGATAGGGAAGGATTCTTCAAGAGATAAAAATGGTAAAATAATTCCTGAGATTTGAACTATGGTTTGGTCTATGTACTTGATGTAACCTTTTGATATTAGAGCCACTGAAGAATACCAGTGAGTTAATTTATAGAAAAATTATTCTGAGATTTTGTAGACAAAAGAGTGGGGGCAGATTCAAACAGGGACACTTAATGTCTGGGGAAAGACCATAATGTGGATGCTCTGTGAAATACTGAAAGTAGACAAGGAACTAGTTCATTAAAAAAGAAAAAAAAAGTAAAGAAAATGAAAGGAAATCATATTATTGTGCTATCTTTTCTTACATGTACATTTTAAGATATTCATATATTATTTATCAAACATTGATTTATTGAATGTTACATAAGCTGAAAAATAGCTGTTATATAACACAGAAAGGTAAGGGTTTTTTCCACCTCCTTTAAACAGAGAGTTTCTAAACAGATTGGCTTTTTTCTTTTGATTTTTTTTTTTTTTTTCACTTCTGAGTGTTCCTAAGTATATGCTTTTAAATTTCATGCAGGAGTCATGCTTTTATAATTTTAAGTCCTGCTTGTTTTCTTAGCAAGGAAATAAAAAGTACCCCAATTGGAGCATATACTCTGTCTGTGTGTATGTGTGTGTTTGTGAGAGAGGGAATGTGTATCTCTGTTAGTCTGTCTCTTTCCATGGAATGCATGGTCTTGGTCACAAAGTCTGCTCTAAATTTTATGCCCTAAATTTGCAAAATCAAATGTTGGTGAACAAACAAATGTAAAAATGTGCAGTTGTTCCTGTCCTGTTACATCTTAAGCTTAATTTTATGATTGCACATTACTTTTTTTCACAAGGTTTCTTTCATATTCAGTATAAGAAATGTGTGTTACTCTGGTAAGGAGTTAGATACTTTAAATTTTTATATACATTCACTGTTTATATACATTCATACTGTTTGTTAATGCACAAGTTCAAGGGAGTAGAATTTAACAAATATTTTATTTTCATTTTCTAATGTTTGTGGTTGACCTTAATATCTTTCTTCAGAGGATATTTTTAGAAAATTCATGGTATGTTAGAAGGATTTGTTACAGAAGACTTTCAAAGTGACCATGTTTGTCAACTACATTTCTCCAAGTAGTTTTTGTGTTTTGTTTGAGACAATTCTGACAAGTTTTTGTTTTTGAGATTAAGAAGAAATACTTATTGGTGTAATCATCACTAGCGTGGATAAAGGAAGCATCTGATACCAATGGCACTAGAAATAATTGAAAATAAAACAACTTAAGCCCCCAAATTTTGACTGTCCTCCTCTTTTCCTTACCAAAGAACAATCATGGTGATGTTTTTCCTCTATCCCACCTTTTAAAATAGTAGATTAGCAAAAGGGGATGACCTGCCAGTTTTAAAACTGGTCAAGCTGGTTTTCAAAAGGATAATGTTGTTCCTGATGTTGTGGAGAAACAAAGCATGAGAATAAAAATAATCTTTTGATGCCTTTTTTTCCCTTTCATTTTATCTTCATCATGAGGATACCAGTTAATTTTTTTTTTCATGTTTTCTACCAGAGATGATGTAACTGTCGTTATTACATAATTGGAGACCACAGTGATGGAAGTATTTTGAAAAACTGAGGCACTATACAAATCTTAACATTCCAAACAGGCATTTGTGCTCAACTACTAGGAAATTTATCTCTTAACAACTAAGAATTAAGCATTAATCATACATATTAATCAGACCTTAGATATATGATACTGCAGGTCTTGTGCCATGCCATAATGACTACAGGTGGTGGTTCTTATTTTCTGAGGTTGAGATAGCTGAGTTTGAGAGACTTTCAAAGAAGGAAACGAGGATTGAAGTATCATCTCTATTCCCCAAAATTTGTTGTTTATCTCTGACATTTATATACAGTTTTCCATGGATAAAGACATTATGGGTCAAAGGATTACTTCCTCTTTTCATAAATCAGATCAATCTTCTCTGTTTTGACAAGGCAGGTATTAGTTCTTGAATACCAGTTTATTTTCTTTTTCAGATGAATGTTAACCTTTCTGAAGACTGGATGTTTGGTCTTCTGGTTCTTTCAAATAGTAGGAGGCTGGATAGCATCATTTTAGTGTTACTATTTTTATGCAGCCCCCAAGCATGTATTACAAAATATCTCACTTTCTACCATAATCAAACAGTCTTGTGATACATCTGGATGCAAGACAAACATGTTTCTTAAATAGGCTTTCATACTACTCAGGACAGGCATTTTTTAAAACAGATTAGTCTCTTGAAAGACCAGTTTCTGAGAACATAGAACTGTAAATACTCCTTTGGAGATGGAGTCCTTAATTTGTAAGCAAGGCTGATCCTGTAATACAGTCAGTAGCTAAATGAGGCAATATATGCTAGTACACCACATCAGCACTTCAAAGAAGTATGCTAAGATTTTCTACAGATGGAAAAGGAACAGAGTTTTGGCAAGCATTAAACAGCACCATAAAGATACTTGTAAATGTTTATCATGATATTTATAAATTCCATCTTGTCCATTAGCTGTATCATGTGCATATTCTTCTAATGAGTGTTCCTGCTGACAGCATTGCTACTGATAATATTGATACCAGTACCTCTGGCTGCCAGGCATAAGGGATTTATTATTAGCTTAATTAATTTTTAAAATACACTTTAGTATTCTCCCCAAAGGTTCTCTGAGCCAGTACTTTGGGAAAATGAGTACTGTGCTCTGATTTGATGATAACGGCAAGTAAAAGCTGAAATGCATGTTAAGAGCTTTAAATGCATTATCTAATTTACGTCTTTACTTTGATTTCAGAGTAACATGTCCAACCAGGACTGGAAACTTGAAGCAATTTTGGAAGGACAGGGTTTTTATGGCCCTCCTCTAATAAATGTGGGTCTAGGTGAAACAGCTCTGTATCGTCTTATGTTCAAGCCTATTGCTGAGTGCATAACAACGGTAAGAGGGAAATTACTTTCAACATTTGAAAAGGATGCTTCTGTCAATAAAATTTACATCAGTGTCCAAATTATGAAAGTGCTTAAGTAGTTGCTAACATTAATCATCCGCTTGAGAGTCAGAAATTGAAGGATTGCCTACTAGCTGAAGTCAAAAAACAAAGGAACTAACTTTGCAAAGCGTAAGATTAGGCATGATAGATTTCCCCACCACCCTTTATTACCTCTTCCTTTATTTGCCCTTCTATCAAACCCTCCATGTTAATGAAACAACTAGTTACTCTGTAGAGATTCTGAACTTTGATCATAAAAATGTACATTGTGTTAGTCTGAATTGAAATACATATATTAAATTGTATTTCATTACCTAAGTAACAAAGTAATACCCTTGAGTATTTCTCATTGCATGCATACATCACAAATGAATTTATGTGATGGGTACTTTGTTTCATAAAATAATTTCTGTTACAAGTTAAGCCACTGCTTAGAAGCTGCTTTTGCCATCAGAGTAATCACTATTCTGAATGCTAAAATGAAGAGCAGAGCAAAGGCTATGACACCTTTAGCAAGAAGCAGTATACTAGCTGAGAGATTTTGACTGCAGGTTGCTATTCAAATGTGTGAATTGCCAAAGGAAAAAAAAAAATGTTCTGTGAAACATTAGTAATTCTTCTACATACATTACCAACCAAATATAGTGTAGTTTAGGAATCCAGTATTATAAAACTATTAAAAGCCAAAAGCCCTGAATCCTTTGACAATAAATAATTATAAAGAACATTTTAGTTGAAGGACAGATGGAAATGATTGAGCAAAGTTATATTTCATATGAGGAATAAGGATGCATGAGAACATATTTTCTTGGATATTTGTTTTCCAGGAAGAAGCTAAGAGGTATAAAATCTAGAAGTATGAAGGCTTTTTATTGTTAAATTTCATAATTTAGAAAAATTAAAAATAAAAACTTTTGTTTCTTTAGTTTTCTTCTCTGTTTAACCGCAGTTTACTTAAGAACTAGAAAAGTCAATAGGAACACTTTCTTGTAAGCATGCTTTGTTGCCTGGATTTGAGATTAATAGACTAAAGGAGTTGGTTTGGCAGCCAAAGGGGACTTTTACAGTGCTGAAACTTTTTTTTTCTTCTTCTTTCTTTGTCGTAGGGAAGGCTTATTCTGCGAAATGATACAGCTGGCACTGAAAACATCTTTAGCCTTAAGGGAATAGGGAAGAAACCTCTGGCACAGGATTATATTGTGATAGATTGCCAAGTGAGAAAGATCACTCGAAAAATTTTATGGGTGCCCAATTATACCAAGAACAAGTTAACGTACAAGGTAAATTTTTGCAATAATGTGACAGTTATTTTTCTATCCCAGGGCTTACAAATTATGTATTACAATAGCAAATATTATTGTAATTGCAGGTATACTATTACAATTCATGTATCCATGAGAAATTCTATCTAACTATAGTTTATAGTATATGGATATGTTTGTAGTCAGGAAGTCTGTGAGATAGTGTATGATTTTACTGTATGTTCCATGGAAAAAGATTTCTTAGTATTTCAGTCTGGTTCCTAATGGGACAACACTTATACAATTGCACTCTGTTCATTTGCTAGTCTTTCCTCCCTTCTTTCTCCACTGGTTTGAAACCAGTGGCCAATTCCATCAGTTTTGAAATCAGAGAAGGGCCTTGAGAATACAGGGTTCCTAAAATCTTCAGAAAGCATTGGAATATTACAGGAAAAGGACAAAAATTTTTATCCTACTAAGGGAAAGATTGCAGCATGAGCTCACTATATCTCTGTTCCTAATGGCCTGATGGCCTGGCCAGTCAGTGCTTGCATTTCTTGGAACAAATTGTAGCAGTTAGTGTCTTTTGCCCAGCTGTTGTTTCAGGGATGTTGGAAGAAGTTGGGAATACTTTGTGTGTTTGCTGATGGGAAAGAAAATTTAAAGGAAATAACAAACTGGAGTTGTTGAAGAGCAATGGGTCACTGGGGAGATGGAGTAGGAGGTGCTGAGGGAATTGTGATTTCAGTGGAGGGAGATAAGATATAAATTCTTAGAAAACACAGTTTTGTTAGTTTCCCTTCTCAAGAAGATCTTTTTACTATTAAATATAATCATTATTATTTTTCCCTGTTTTAGTTGAATATATTTTATAACTGTATTTACACAAACATATTTTCCTATTTAAAAACACTGTTGTATTACTGTAACTGCATGATTTTCCTACTATTTAACTTGTCTGCATCTTTAATTTGAAAGTGAAAAAAGTATTTCAGTAGTATTCCTCGCCTTCCTTATCCATGTATAGGACTTCATGTCATATGCCAGCAGAAGCGGAATGTACATTAGGGCAAAAAAGATGACTTCTGCTTTTCTTTTCAGCTGCAGAGAACAACAACTTGGACCTTGCTCAACAAAAAATATCTTTGTGACTCTATTATGGCATTTAAATCTAGAGTAGAAAGCATCTAGATACTATGGCTGTATACTAGGAGGGCTGCATTTGCTAGGAGGGCTCAATCTATGAAAACAAGGCAGGACAGCATGCTCTAAAAATTGTCATCATATTTAAATATATATTTTTGAACTGAGGGATTTGGGTGTTGGGGTTTTTTTTGTAGCTTTTCTTTTGGGGGGGAAGGAGGGAAAAGGGAAGAATGTAGATTCTAGAAGATAAAATCTGACTAGTTAACTAGTTAACATTGTGAAATGAGTGATCTTTTGTTCCTAGCCTTGGTACCAGTAGCACTAAATGCCACTTTACTCAAAATTACAGGTATTGGTAGACAGTGGCTTCACCTTATTTTATAAAGAGAGATCATGTATGTGTCAGCAGCACTCTTCTATTGGTTTGATGGGAATTCATGGCAATGTTAAATCCTTCCTTAAACTCTTGCTAGTCTCCAATTTTTCATTATTACAGGAGGATTTACATTTAATAAACTTTGTACATCATAAAAAGGCCCAGCTTCATGCTCCTATTTTTTGACTTATTATTACACCCCCTGAACAAAGTAGGAAATGTATTTTTTGGGCATCTCCAGCTTTGACACTTTTCTTTTCACAGTCTTACCTTTTTAGCTGTGAATGCATTTAGATTTCTAATACATTTGTACTTTTATCTCTGAAAGAAGTGAATGTTTTTGAAAGTTGACAACAGAACTATTTCCTCTGCTTTCCCATTTTGTGTGAACTCAATATTTTTTGTGAAATGAAAGTGTGTCCTTGTTTTGGCTGGAATAGAGTTAATTTTCTTCCTAGTAACTGGTATAGTGCTGTGTTTTGGATTTAGTACGAGAGTAGTGTTGATAACACACTGATGTTTTAGCTGTTGCTAAGTAATGTTTACACTAGTCAAGGACTTTTCAGCTTCCCATGCTTTGCTGGGTGCAAAGAAGCTGGGAGGGAGCATAGTCAGGACAGCTAACCCAGCTGGCCAATGGGGTATTCCATACCATATGACGTCATGCTCAGTATATACACATAAACTGGGAATTGGTTGGGGAGGGGCCATCACTGCTTGGGGATGGGCTGGGCATCGGTCAGTGAGTGGTGAGCAATTGCATTGTGCATCACTCATTTTATATATTCTACCATTATGATGATGATGATGATGATGATTATTATTTTCCCTTCCTTTTCTGTTCTATTAAACTGTCTTTATCTCAATCCACAAATTTTACTTTCTTCCCGATTCTCTTCCCCATCCCACTGGGGGGTGGGGAGTGAGCGAGCGGCTGTGTGGTGTTTGGCTGCCTGCCAGGTTAAACCACAACAGAGAGAGACACTGAAATATCAAACTTCAAAATGAATGCATTAAAATTATTCATTGTATGTCTTTTTCAGCAACATTGCGTTAAATGGATTTATGACAGTTGTGACTGTTCCAGGGTGAGCTGGGTCTGATTGAACTTTGACTTCCTTGAAGGTGTTCTCTGGGTACCGAAATCTGGTTTTCGCGTGGGTTTTTTCTTCTGCTTGGTTGGTTTTGTGGTGGTTTGTTTTGTTGTAGGGTTTTTTGCCTCTGTGAAGTACTGATTGTCAGTCCAACCATGTGTGCTCTTTTTGCTCTGGGGCTTTTGAGAGAGAAGTAGTAAGGCCAGCTATTTCATGCTTGTATGCATGTAATAAATTAATCGGTGTGAATAATGTATTTTCTCTATGCTAGTTTTTTACCCAGAAGCTGCTGCAGAACAGTTATTGAAGCAAGGTGGGCTGGAATTGTTGGAAAAGGCATGATTACAAAACCTATCAGTGTCTGGAAACTGCCTCAACAAAACAAAGAATATTAATCGCTTCCAGCACTCTCCAGCAGATGTCACATAGTGTCTTGTGCTGTTGTAGTGAGTGAAGATCATTTGCTCGCTTTTAATTCCCAAAGGGTTAGTCTGTAAATTAGGATTTAATCAGTAAATACAGAACATGATCACCATTGTCTGTAGTTATTAAGAGAAAGGGGAAAACCTCCTCTAAGAGGGAACTGTGACCAACAACTTTATTAGAAATGCAAAATAAACTTTATTTACTCAGAAGTGAATAGCACAAAGGGCAACAGGAAAAAGAAGTGATACTAATTTTGTTGTTGTTGTTGTTTTTCATTCCATGCTGCCTGATTACTGTAATTTCTGGATAGCCGGTTGTGAAGCAGAGCACAACAGACTGTGATTTTGTCTTTGTCAGTGTTTCCCTTGGGGGCAATTGCTGACAGCCCAATAACTCCTCCTCCTTTTTAATCCAGCATCTTTGAAATTTTACCATATTGTCCTTTAGCCAAGTTGATGATTAGGTAGAGGAAATCTTGTCAGCTTTGGTGGAAACAGAACAAAGATAATCCAAAAAGTAATAGTTTTAGAAATGTTTTTGATGGGATCATTTGTAATTTTGTTGGCTGGTGAACATCATCTTTATTGAATTGGTTGGTTGTTTTGCCCCATACATCCTCTGCAGATGGAGTGTATCCACTATACAAGGTAACTTTTCATAGATAAACTGGGACATACATGACATTTTTAAGAAACATAAGTATTTCATTTGCTGAAGTAATAAAGCTCAGCCTATATCAAGAATGGTATAAGATGTGCCAGTAGCTGATGAGCATAATAATTTACAGGCATGTCCGTAAACAATTTACTGCACAATGAATACTTAGCAATAAGTAATTTAGCTGAATTAATACTTCGGTAATTTTGCCTTTGAGGTGTAAATTTAGCTTCACTATTCCATTTTAATAACTGAATATATTAAACTATAAACTTAATAAAAACTTATTTCATTAAAAAATTAATTACATTATATATATGCTACCCTCAGTAGCATATATTCTCAGTATTCACTGTATATATCTAACAGCATCAACCAAAATAAGGGTACTACTGCAAAAGTGACTATTGGAAATGAAAGTTAAGTTTGGGAGCAGGAAGAGGGAAATAATTCTTTCCTTTCCTCTATTAAGAAAGCCATCTTCCCTCTGAATAAAGCTTTTCCCATTTCAAACATATATAGAGTGCTCATGTCTGGAGCAGCAATAATTTTTGTATGTGTGGTTTGCTTGTCTGTGCAACCACTGATATGTATCAAGAGAGTTGGGGCGGGAAGAAGTGCTTTTGGAATTCAGTGGAGATCATGTGCTTGACTCCATCAGTCTACCTTTAAAAATGCTAAACAAAACACTTTCCATGATTGGAAAGACAATTTCCATAAATTCCTTGAAAAACGTGAATGTTTTGTGAACTATTTTCTACTGATTGATGTGTAAACCTTAGGGAAATACTGCCACTGTGCTCTTCATTATAACAAATAGTCTTTCTCATTATTAACTTACCCCTGGATCTGAAAAAAACGTTACAACAAAATTCATAAAGAATTTGTGCACATATAATGTCAGCCAGAGAGCACATCCTTCTCTGATGCTGAATTAATACAAGGTTAGTGACTGCAATGTAAGTGGATTTTAGTGGCTGTAAAATTAGATTCAAATCATCCTACAACAGTAGGAAGTGTAAAGTATTTCTATAAAATTCAATCTGTCAGTCTCATGACAAAATTTTTTATGCCATTTTCTTTTGATTTTTATATAAAACTCTGCTGGATATAACTAATTGTCTAGTGTGTTGATGGTTTCTCCTAACAACACCTTTGATAGTAACTTTAGCTATAAAGGTGCCTAATACTTTCAAGGCTTGGTTTTGCAGTAAAAATATAAGACTGTGTAACTGTTTTTCTCAGTGCTGTTCAAAATAGAAGTCATTAAAGTAAACTCTCTAGAGGAATCTCAAGGCTTAGTTAAATGACCTTTCAGGTATTAGGTTATACAAATGGTTAGTAATTTCCAAAAATATTGCAGAATAAATACATAATCAAAAACTATGAAATACCCTGTTCTTTAATGCATTCCTGTCTCTATCCTCTATATATCCATTTTAGATCTTTATAATGTCAATGAAAGAATTACATGACGGTTGGGTGTTTGTAACAAATATCTCAAAATAATAAAATTATATACTGTAAACCTTTAATGAGGGCCTTCCCTGTTCAGGCTAAGTCTTGTTTGGTAATTTATGTGAGATTTCCTGAGAATAAATTCCATGCAACTCTAGTAACCTGATTGCTGAAGGTCCTATACCCTCATCAAGTTTGTATTCTTTAACCACAAGCAAATCTGTGTATTCCATAATCCTTCTAATTTTATCTGTCCTTCCAATTTCAATCCTTTTGGCTTCCACATTGCCTACCAGAACTTCTGTAACAGGCTTCAGTACAGAAAAAGCGTTCTTCATAGCAATAATGAATGGTACAAAGGTCTACAGAATGTAAGAATAACTGTGGTAGCTGGCAGGGTTTTTTTGTGATTACTTAGTTATGAAATTGTTTGATCAAGTAAAGGTGTAGTAAGATCTTAGGTTCTGATTTGTTTCTTGAGATAGGTTAGTGGTCTCGACAGGTGGCCTGGCTGGGTTACGAATCTGGATTATGTAACACTCTTCATTATGTAGAAGTCCAGATTGCAGCTGAACAGGCAGGAATTTTTGGAGGAATATACTCAGTGCAACACAAAGTTGTTTTATTTCAGTGTTTTAATATGCTGGTGGCAAAATAAAAGTGATTGCAAGAAATAAATTATTTCCTAATAACTCAGGAACTTGCAAGGTATGCATTAAAAGGAAGATGAGGGAAAGTAATGGGGGCTTCTTTTGAGACATCTGTCATTCTTGACAGTGTTGAAAAAAATCTGGTTATCAGATTGATCAATCACTCTCACAGATCCAGTTCTGGCCTAGTGTCAAGAAGCATTGACTTTTTAATAAGTAGAGCCTGTCAGTACTGTTAAACAGACCTGAGAAACAATTGAACATATTACTGTCTAACTTTGTTATACAAAGAGATAGTGGAATTTAAGTATATTTCATTAAGTTCTGTACGTCCACTTACCACTTTGGCTTGAAGTGTCAGCTGACATTTTAGAAGTTATGCTTATTTGGTTATTCAATTCTGGAAAAAAATTTTTTTTTTACTATAATTTTGAAATTGGCTTTCCATTCCTATTAATCTTAAAGACCCATATTACAGTTCTGCAGATTGAGTTTTCAAATGTGACTGATAAATTAGATTAAAATTATACTATTTTACAAATCTGCTGCATTTATACTTTCTGGCTGTGTGTAAATAATGACTTGAGGTATAAGAAAATGGAGAATACTATCATTTAAAAATTAAATTCTTGGAGATGGATTGATTCGAGCAAATTTTCTGCAGAGTCACGTTGATAACTTTAATAATAATTTACATTTTGGTTTCATTGTGATATTGTACAATTCTTATTTTCTGAGCGATAGTGAAAGGACGTAACATATGTTGTGTGGGTTTGGGAAAATTTGTGTTTACTGAGAGCCAGAATTTCTTCACTGAATTAATTGTAGTAATTGCATGATAAATATTACGGCAACTTGAGCAGCTTTGCTGTTTCTTAATTATGTCACACATTGTCTTTCTAACAAAACCTATGCAAATAAAGAATCTAATTTTGTTATGAATTTGAAAGACTGATAATGGTATGTGGATGCAGGCTTTAATAGAGAAATTTTATCGGAAGTTCTGTTCCATTTCAGCTTATTGTGTCAGTTCTTCATTAGATTTTTTTGAAAATGTGAGTAGTACCAAAGTATTTTATTAGTTATCAACACAGTTTTACATTGCAAAACAATAGAATTAACTTTATTTTCTTGTGAGATCTTAAGAAGAAGTACTGAAAGACAATTTATTTTAATAAATTTTTTCTTGTATTTTCTTAATTAAATTGCATGGTGTGATGGAGCTTGGGCTTATACAACCTTATAAAGTACTTAATAAAATTAAACATTTAAAAAATTATATATTAATTATTTACTATTATTTGTTACATTATTTACTGATTTATGTGAATTTTTATTAACGAAGAATTATTCTTTCAAAATGTCTGTATATATTTGTAAATGGCTATAATTCATACATAAACTATGGGAAGAATAAATTCATATTTTTTGAAGATGATAGACATGCTAGGAAATAGGGATAAACATCAAAGTGGGAGTTTTTCTTTTCCTAGCTCACTTATACAGTTAAAAAGTATTTCACCCATTAAGGCCCCTAATGGTTATGCCCAGGAATGTTAGAAAGATGTTTAAGAATGGAAAAACTACCAGTAGGAAAGTTTTTACAAGACAGCGTTAATATTGATATGATTTTTTTTTTTTGGCAATAGGATGCTGACAAAGATTGTAGATGAGAGTCAGCTATGTTACATAGTTTCCAGGTGCTTTAAATTGATCAGTATCTTGAGAAACTGCAGTTATTCAGGCCTGATAATAAATTCTGTGTGCGTGTATGTGTAGATCCATCTACAATGGGATGGGGGAGAGAATCAGAAGGGTAAAAGTGAGAAAACTCGTGGGTTGTAATCTCTTTTTTAGTACTAATTGCTTTACAGCATAAATAGTATTCATGAAACTACATGTATAACTAGAAAAAATGTTAAATACAGTACTGCTGATAGATGTTTCACTTCTGAATTCATTGGGTAGTTTATAATTTCAGATGTGCAAGTTTTTGTATTTTAATTTCCTATTTTGTGTTTTGTGTAAACAGAGATAGAAAGGATTCCACCTCTTTGGCTTGGCTTGCATAACTTAAAACAGTCCTCTTACAATCTTCCTAACACCTTAAAGAACTAAGGAAAGCTGTTTGTGTCCTTACTGGGGAGGATGGAAGGAGGATAGTGTGCGCTGTAGTTTACCTTGCAGTCTCAGTTCTCTGATCATTTAGACTTGGGGCATTTTGAAGCATACCATGGCTGTCTTTCTACCCTCGAAGGGAAAACTGCATGAAATGGCAATGTGCATTCAGATTTCACCTTGGCATGCAACTGTGAAGCTGTACGTAGGATGTGCATATGGATGAGGACAATAGGATACACCTTCTCATGAGAACTTTAGGAAGAATTTGGGAAATGTGATTGCAGAAGGCAGACTGACAGGAAAAAATCTATTTAGAATTTTAAAATTCTGGGATTGGGCTGTGTAGCACATTAGAAGCATGTATATTTATGGAGTAGTGTGATTATAACTGAATTAGTAGAAACTTTGTTAAACCAAAAGGCAACTTTGCTTCCTGTTAGCAGGAAGAATCGTAGAATCATAGAATACCAGGTTGGAAGGGACCTCAAGGATCATCTGGTCCAACCTTTCTTGGCAAAAGCATGGTCTAAACAAGATGGCCTAGCACTCTGTCCAGCCAAATCTTCAAAGTGTCCAATGTTGGGGAATCCACCACTTCCCTGGAGAGATTATTCCAATGGCTGATCATTCTCATTGTGAAAAATTGTCCTCTTGTGTCCAGTCGGAATCTCCCCAGGAGTAACTTGTACCCATTACCCCTTGGCTCTTCCATGTGATTCCTTGTAAAAAGGGAGTCTCCACCTTCTTTGTAGCCACCCTTTAACTACTGGAACATGGTGATAAGGTCTCCCCTAAGCCTCCTTTTCTCAAGGCTGAACAAACCCAGTTCTCTCAGCCTTTCCTCATATGGCAGGCTTCCCAGTCCTTTGGTCATCTTGGTGGCCCTTCTATGGACCCTCTCCAACCTGTCCACATCTTTTTTGCGTAGCGGAGACCAAAACTGAACATGGTATTCCAGGTGTGGCCTGACAAGCTCTGAGTAGAGCGGGAGAGTGACTTCTTTATCTCTGCTGGTGATGCCCTTGTTGATGCAACCCGGCACGCTGCTGGCTTTCTTTGCCGCAGCAGCACACTGTTCATTCATATTGAGCTTGTTGTCCACCAGGTACCCCAGGTCCCTTTCCACAGAAGATGAAATTTTAGACACGAGGAGGGAAAAGAATGGAACTCTCAGATGGAAAAAGAGTTGTTTTTTTTTTTAAGTCCAATTACTGTTAAGATATGGTGGGAACAGTGGAGAACCCATGGAAAGAAAGAAGAATTAGAGGTGCATAAAGAGCTAAATCAATTGACAAATGTTAGCAAACATTGCAAGTAGCATTAAATGATTTCCAGAGTTTGAGAGGTGAAAAGATTAAATAGATCAAATGAATGAATGACAAATTATGAAGAGAGAGTTCATGCACACAGATAAGAAGTTAACTAGAGCTATCTCAAGGTAACAAGTCTACCTCTTTTTTTCAAAAGGATTCCATTCTCTATAAATTAGTGATGAAGTAATTTACTACCAAGGAAGCAGTGGAGATGCACAACTATTTACACTGAAAAACTGCATAATTTTTCATGGGAAAATACTATGCATTTAGAAAGCTAACGTCTGTAAACTAGCTTCTGGTATCTGGTACCTAACTTCTAGAAGTTTTCATGAAAATGGGGAATTTAAAACAGCCAAGTTAAATGCTTTACTGTAGTCAAGCATAATTTTTTAATTTTTCAAAATATGTACTTCAATTATTTTAGAGTAGTCAGAAGAGAAATCAGAAATCTGCAGATCTATCATTTCAGCATGATTTCTGCAGAATGTAAGTAAAGATGAATCTTTGCTTTCATTAAGGATTAGAGTGGCGATGGAAGAAAAAAACACCTTAAAAGTAAACTGAGCTTTTAAATTAATATAAACGGTACCATTTTTATACCTGTCATATATGCACATAATACTTAACAAAAATTTGCGCACAAGCTCATGCATATGATTCTAGATTGTGAAAAACAAGGTTATTTCTAGCCCTGGGAAGTCTTTTGAACAACAACAAAGAGATTCAGAGGATTTATATGGTTAAATTCATACTATGAAAGAACAACCCCTTCAGTGCCTTTGGAAGCTTTCATAAATAGGGATAAAAGAGATGGCAAGGTTCTGAGCTGCTGGTTGCTTTCTTTTAGACACTTCTTACCTTGAAATCCACAGTTTTAGACAGTCATCTGGGTTCTCTGTCTAACTGGAGAAAGTGGGCACCCAGCAACAGAACTCAGCAAAAGGAATGGAGAATGATATAACCAGGCCAGTAGTAATATAGTAAGACATATTTTCTCTATGGGTGTTGTTCTGGTTTCGGCTGGGATAGAGTTAATTTTCTTCCTAGTAGTTGGTATAGTGCTGTGTTTTGGATTTAGTAGAAGAAGAATGTTGATAACACACTGATGTTTTAGTTGTTGCTAAGTACCCTGCTAGTCAAGGACTTTTCAGCTTCCAATGCTTTGCCAGGTGCACAAGAAGCTGGGAGGGAGCATAGTCAGGACAGCTAACCCAACTGGCCAATGGGGTATTCCATACCATATGACGTCATGGTTATGACGTTTAACCTCAGTTGCTGCTGGGGTTAAACTACGACAGTCCTTTTGGTATCCACCCCTTACTCCATACCATTTACATCATTCTTAGGTCCCACACTATGGATAAGCCCATGACAGGGGAGGTACACCCCTGGAGGGATTGCAGCCATGGGTAAGGCCATACTGGAGCAGGTTTACTTCTGAAGGGACTGTGGCTGTGGGTAAGGTTACGCTGGATCCGGTGCACCTCGAAGCGTCTGTGGCTGTGGATAAGTCTATGCCGCAGCATGTATACCCCTGGAGAGACTGTGGCTTATAGATAAGGTGCCACTTGGAGCAGGTATAACCCTAAGGGATGCAGTCTGCAGATAAGTCCAAGCTGGAGCAGGGGCAAGGGAAGGAGTTCATTGCAATGTTAAACCCTATGGTCTGGTCCAAATGGACCAGGGGTGGAGATTGTAATGGAAATACTTTTAAATTGTTGTAACCTATGATTTGAGTTGCATGTTGTAGGAATTACTGTAGCAGGAACCACCTGAACCAGTGGAGGACAAGCCTTACAAGAAGCAGTGCAAGTGCAGCAGTGACCCAACCTGAGCTGGCTTTGGTGTCCAGTAACTCCATGCAACACACCACCTCTCCTGTCCTGAGTGACCACCGTAACAGATGGAACCCTAAGTCATGGACTAAATGAATGCAGTGGACATTTTGTGGACATTTATGGACATTTTACAGACATTTTACAGGGGTGGTCCATAGACTAAGGGAATGATATCTGTGTATTATATCAAAGGATGGGAAGGGGGATGGTGAGTAATGAGAATGTATTGCATAGTGTGGGACCTAAGCATGATGTAAATGGTATGGAATAAGGGGTGGATACCAAAAGGACTGTCATAGTTTAGCCCCAGCAGCAACTGAGCACCACACAGCCGCTCACTCACTCCCCCCACAAAGGGATGGGGAGAGAATCAGAAGGGTAAAAGTGAGAAAACTCGTGGGTTGAGATAAAGACAGTTTAATAGGGAAAGCAAAAGCCACGCAGGCAAGCAAAGCAAAACAAGGAATTCATTCACTGCTTCCCATCGGCAGGCAGGGGTTCAGCCATCTCCAGGAAAGCAGGGCTCCATCACGTGTAATGGTTACCTGGGAAGACAAATGCCATCACTCCGAACGTCCCCCCCTTCCTTCTTCTTCCCCCAGCTTTATATGCTAAGCATGACGTCATATGGTATGGAATACCCCATTGGCCAGTTGGGTTAGCTGTCCTGACTATGCTTCCTCCCAGCTTCTTGTGCACCTGGCAAAGCATTGGAAGCTGAAAAGTCCTTGACTAGCAGGGTACTTAGCAACAACTAAAACAGCGGTGAGTTATCAACATTCTTTTCCTACTAAATCCAAAACACAGCACTATACCAACTACTATGAAGAAAATTAACTCTATCCCAGCCAAAACCAGGACAATGTTTAGTTAATTTTTTCAGTCTGAGCAGATTAGGGCCAACGGGTTTGTTCCAAGATCTGCAGGTCTGGCCAGTGCCCTAAACTCTTAGTTATTTGGTAAAAAAGTGTTGGTATTAGTGCCTTTCTGGTCTTATAGATGGGATCAGCATGAATCAGACTTCAGATATGCATGGAAAATTGCCTAATTTGGGAACACTGATGGATTTCAGTCATAAAGTATGCATGGCAAGACTATCCACTGTCAAGGAAAAAACATTTCGGTCTCTCCCCAGGAGTGAAAATATTAGCTTCCTTTATAGGGGTAGGTTACAGCTCAGTGGAGAAAATAAAGGTATACCTTTCAGAAGTAGGTGCCCCATTTTTTATTTTTTTTTAAATCTAGCCAAATTTGACAACCACCAGCAATTTCTGGTGGTTCTGACCAGTAAGAAATTCATAAGGTGTAGTGACAAGAAGATATGATTGCCTGTCCATTGCCCGTCTCTCTTCCCATCCCTATTAAACAAAAAAATGACAAAAGAAAGAAGAACCCTCCTCAAGAGACAGTGTAGGATAATATGTATATATATTTGTACATGTGTGCTTGTGTTCGTATACTTCATGCAAGGAGAAAATGGACTTACTTGATTAACATTTAGTAGAAATATAATACTAGAAGGGACCACAAGAATCAGCAGGTCTCCACCCCTCAGAATTACATGTAGTGATGTAGTTGTAAATATCTAGTTTAGATAGACTCACAGAACATTTAATTTACATGACTTCTACACCATGAAAGACACAATCTTTCTTAGCTCTACCACAAAATATGGGACCTGCAAAAATAGATGACAACTGTAATGTGTTTCTGGAAAAGTGTGGGAAAGTTTGACATCAACAGTGTCTTTGAACACTGAAACAGCAGTGCATTTGTTATGTTATGATGATCCTAGGAAGTGAACCATATCCATCACTAAGAAAAGAACAAAGCAAAAAACCCAGCAATCTTATCAATCTGATGTAGGGGAGGGAAAGGAGAATTCCTTCTTGTCTCTTGATATGGGCACCTGGATTCAGACACTGAAACAGTGGCCATGTATGTACTATCATTACTTCATTGCTTATACTCAACTTTTTCCTGTTTGGTTATACAGTCACTTCCTTGAGGTTAACAACATCATTTTAAAATCATATAACTTCTGTTAATTCACTACTCTATTTGGAAAGGTATCCAAAACTTCTCTTGAATGTTGGAAAATCATCAAACTTCCAGTCCATATTTATTCATCAGCAATCCATATCTGCTTCATGTTTATAGTCAACTATACCAGTAGTGTTCCTTTTACTTCGATATTTTTTCATAGAAACTAGTCTGGTATGTCCAGTCTTTGACAGAAACTGTATTATGCTACTTTCCTGCATTTTATCCAGTTTAAATTAATCACATTTATCCTACTTTTGCATCTGCTCCGTGTTACTTTTTCCTTAAAAAAATTATCATTTTTATTAATCTTGTTTCTATCCCTAATTATTTGCTGTCATTTCTGTTATCCTATCCGTATTTTTACGTACTTAGCCTTTACTTTTGTATACATTATTAACTTCATTGTAAACTGAAATGGAGTAGTCCATAAATGTAGGATCATGCCTAATTTGTTGTTTATCTTACATGAAGTGAAACTTCCCTATCCTCAGTGTGTAGCAGCCCCTTTTTTCCTATGTTATTTTTTTGTTAATAGTCAGATTTTTTTTTTTCCATTTTTTTTTCCAAGTGCCTGTTCAACAAATCTTTCCATCATTCTCTTTTTGGCCTGTTTTTTCCTTGACAATTAGTCTCTTTTCCTGTTCTTTTTGGTTGTTGGACTTCTAATATCCAGCTTGAAATGCAGATTTACTGGGGAAGAGGAAGATTGTTGCCTTACAGTTTTTTTTCTCTGTTACTTGGAATAGAAGTTCCAAATTGTACTAGCATTTGAACAAAGGATTATATTAACATAAGGACCCCAGAGAGGACAAACATTATAGGCAATGATTGGCTGTAATAGGAGACAAGATGATCTTAGAACTGTTTATTTCTACAGAAAATATGAACAAAACTTATTTACTAAAAAGTAACTTCGGAGAGGAAGAAAATGATCCGTGCATCTAATGCTTTTACTGTTGCAAAAGAGATCTTTGTAGAATCCAAGTTTCCACTTGGATGCTTGACAGGCTAGCTGTAGTCATTAATGAAATGAATAAACGAACTGGAAAAAAAAATAATCAAGCCTTTCTGACTTGACTTGTGATTTCTCTCAAAATTCACCTCAACAACACAGAGACAATTATATTATTTAATGTAATAAGAAATTACAGCATGCTACAGTACTACATGAGAACATGAAAATATTTTTTAAAAAGACTCCACGCCTCTGTGGAAAATCGTCACCTGTAGTCAGATGTCCACTGCAGAAATTGCAGCGTCAATTTAAAATACCATCCCTCAGCAGCAGTTTGCTCCACCCTGTGGCAGAGGTGACAGAAAAGAGGGTGTGAGCAGAACCAGTCCACCTGCTGGCTTTCTGCACAACCAGTGACTTAAGCAGATAATCATCAGCTGTGGTTGGTAATGTCTCAGACTTGAATGTCTCTTCCATGAGCAGCTGATCATAGAGTCTGTCTGTAGCAAACTTATACAAGCGACAAAGAAATGAACTGCAACTGAAAAATACTCTCAACCTATATTCCTGCAATCAGCTTTATAGTTTACAAAATCTAAAATCCAGCATGAAAGTTGTATTGGTCTTTTCATTGTTCAAATAGTTGCTACGTATGCCATCGCATAAGTGTCATTTACAAAATACGACATATCAAAAAAGCATGGTTTACTATCACTTGAGGTATTGCAATTGATGTTAAAACAACACCTCAGATTTTGATTTGCTCTGTCTAGTCAGATGATCACTACTGTTAAACCTCATTGTTACACTTCTAAAGAAAATGTAAAATATGTAAAATATTAAGGACCTGATTGTGCAACTATGCATGTGTAAGTAGTTCCATGATCTAAGTGAGGTACTTTTACTCGCGTTGAGTAATGACTTCAAAATTTGTGGTTGATATGACCCATATATGCCAGCACTACTCTTACACTATGTATTCTTTTCATGTGCACAAATGTTAGGACTTACCAATAGCATACTTTGTATCATACTCTACTTTTCAAAGCAAGTAGAATGGATATTGTGTCTACAGTGTTCTTGCAACAGTAACTTGCTTTTGATGATTTTTCCTCATTGTGAATTCTCTTCACCAGGTATCTTCAGATCTTTCAATGGTCGGTGGTGCACCTGTTATTACTGTAGAACCAGATGACACAGTCGCTTATACTTTGAGTGTATCTCCGTGGAGACGAGGAATCTTCCAAGGTACAATGTAGAACCCAAGTATATAAAATCCCTATAAATTAGCAGATTAAATCTCTTTACATTTAATGCTTACATTTCTGTTCAACATAACCTTTCTTCTGGAAGTAAGGCTATAATTACTGGTTTTTAAGCTGGCTCATATTTTTATTTGTAAAGGTATATTATTGCTAAAAATGTGGTCATGTCCTTCAAAAATGCCAGCATACGACCAACTTTATGCATTTAATTGGTCCCATAAAAATTGACTCAATAGGAATTAATGATTTTGAATTATCACCAAGTTCTTGGGTCTAAATTTAATTTTCCAAAACCTGTTGAATAGCTGTAGTTATCTTAGCCCTACTAGAACCAAAGATTTAAAGGCAGAGACCAGAATTTGATTCTTTCCCTTGATTAAAGTTCAATTTGTTGACCCCAAGGCAAGAGTACATACATAGAATGTAGTGATCCCGATTCCGCCTTTGAGATGTGTAGAGGCTAGGAATATCTAAAATTAATTACGAATAATTTGCATCAGTCCATGTTTATACTGGTATTCTTATGATACAATAGCAAGAGTTTTCCTTGTTTTAACTAACATCAGCATGTCATATTTAATGTTTTGTCCTGAAAATAATTTTTTAACAATTCAAATTTCATAATTTTCAAATGCTTAGTAATAATTATACAATTCTGTGGTGCTCATTCTTTACCTCAGAACTTGAAAAGCATGATTGTGAGAATGAGGCTGTACAATCAGTCTTCTTCTTCCTTGTAGAGTAGCTATTGTACTAACTCTCAGCAGAGCGAAGTACAAGAGTGTGTTTGGGAGGGAATTATGGGAACAGAAGAGACCATCTTAAAGTAACTGAATAGCACTCAGGAAACCTAGATTTGAACAATTTCTTAAACAAAAGGATTCCTGATATTGAATAAATATCTTAATCCAAATGCTTAGTGTACAGTTTTGATTTTGTGGGTTCCTAACTCCAAACACTTGATTCTGCTGCCGCCTTAGACAATTGAGATTAATGACAGCTGTTTTCTCAATATTAAAAAGCTATTAAGTCTTGTCGCTGAGGATGCCAAACTAGTTTGCTCTTTTAGCTATTTTGATTTTAGTATCTGATGTAAGTAATAATGCCATCTCAATTCACAGGTAATTTGTGAAAAGAAATTAATACTCATAACAAAGCTTGGCCTAGTGCCACAGGAAGACTTCAGTGCCTTCTTGCTAAATCTGTAGCCCTGAGACAAATTTCACTTTCTCTGAATAGGAGTCAGATTTCAATGAAATTTGTGACCATCAAAAATGCTCACCAGGAAATATTGAGGATGTACTATATTTTAACTTATGCCTTTTTTTCAGGCTTTAAAGATTTAGGAATATTATCTTCTGGCATAGAAAATCCCCAATCCTTTTATACATAGTGAAAGATTCAGTAGAAGAGGTTCCAAGGGACCTATCATACAGCAAATTAATACCAGGTGGTAAAAGCCATGCCTTCAAAGGGACAGAGACGGCATGTTCGCATCGACATCTCCTATGTTCTGTCATTCACCTAACTTCTATTACAATGGTTTCCATTATGTTTGGAAGTATTATATGTTCACTGAGTGAGAAAAAGAGAGAACAGTCAGTCTCTCTAACCTGACAGAAAAGTTATTGGTTCAAAGGCTGGGAAGACACGAACGCTCTTTTTTTCAGAAAACAGTTCATTTATTTTATGCTGTAAAATAACTTGATAGAAGGCTGAAATTATCCTTTGAAAACAGGCAGGGCACAGTTCTCTGCCATCCCCCCCTGGCTCAGTGCTTGCTTTAATCACTACCTTAGGAAATCACGGTTCATTCTTTCTCCGGAGCAGGGACAGTTTCGGTTATGTCACAGAAATTTGTGCATGCTCTCTAATCATTCAGCTGCTGTAGGAGGGAGAGGGGTGGAGGGAAGAAAGGGCACTGTCACAGGTTTGAAAGGCAGCTGCTGATTTTTCTGTCTGATGTTAGGTGTGATATAAACCTAAGTACCAGGTGTCCTATCTAAGGTAACATCAGTTAAGAAGTGCTTACTTTGTGGCTTCAGGGAGAACAGAAGTCAGTCTGCTTCATACTGTGCAAGGCTGAGAAGTCGTATTTGTTCCCCAAAGCAGAATTTTCAGCTCCTGGAAAACTTTAATGACAAAGCTGAGATATATATGCATTTCTGACACTTTTAGGATTTTTCAGCAGCCAGCCTGAAGCTCGAGGATCACAGATTAGATGTAGGTGATTCAAGTGGGAATTCATTAGGACGCAGGAATCTTAGTTCTTTTTAGGTTCAAGATACTACACGTAAAGGATAATTTAAACACCCAAAAAGAAAGGTACTCTTTAATCAGTTTGGTGAATTTGTTTAGAGGGAAGTAAATAATCCATGGGGCAAATATGTTGAATGGTTGGTAATAAAAAGCAGTGCTCACAAGCTATCCACAGAGTGAGTAAATTTTCTCCTGTGGGGAAAAAAGAACAACTATTTAAGGTACTTAGTTGAAGACTCTGTCATAGTGCTGATGGATGATTTCAAGTTTAGAACTCCCTAACTTGTAAGCATAAAACTTTGTAACCTTGGTATTCTAGTGCTGGTTTTGTCATATTAAAATAAATTCTCATAAAAGCACTTTTACCATATAAATTGTTGTACTGAGGAAATGGTTTACATTTTTCCTTTACATTCAAAAGTCTTTTTCGTTGCAACATTATATAGAGGCAAAATTATACTTCTTTTGCTTTTCTTCCGGCTATTTTACAATTGCTAAGCTAAAAATGGGCCCAGTTCTTTTCAAAAGTCCATTTGGAGGCATTCCAATAGAGGGCTAGTATTATATGCTTCAGCTGCTTTGTAGCTGTATGACAGCTTTAACTTAGAAATAATAGCTAATAAACATCTCACACAAGGTTCTGGCACCAGATAAAATTCTTCAGCAATCTGTTTTCTAAGTAATAGAACAATTTCCTTTAGGTCTAATAAAGCATCTTCTACATATTACTTTATCTTTTACCAAACTCTTATTTCTGCCTTCTGCAGAATAGACCAGAATTTTTCCCAGAACAGACCAAAGCTCATAATACTTGAATATTTCTTGTGCAAAAAATACACACCTGTTATAGTCAGTGTCCTTTTATCCATAAAAATTTACTAGCTTTTGGAAAGGAGCTTTCTAATTTTATGAATCACCTTTCATTTATTTTTTAAGTATATCTGTACTTAATAGGCAGCACTTTTCCATTCTACTTGGAGTTTTTTTTTTTTGAAGCTTACATTGAGGAAAAAGGGCAGTATGTTACAGGCCAGGGCCTGTCAGATAGAGCTGTAGGACAATTTTAATGAGATGGTGAAGATCATGCCAATACATTCTGGTTTGTAAACGAGTTGATTAAACTTTTTTGTTTAACAGTATTTCTCTTCAACACTTGTGTAACATCTGATTTAAAAAAAATATTGTCCATTTCTTTATTTGGAGGAATTATGTAAATTGATCTGCTGATTGCTCTAATTTCAATGGAATAATAAAATCACTTGCGAGAGGAAGATCGTCTCTGTAGCTTCTCATAGCCATTGCCCTATATCCAGCGCCTGTTGGTACCTTTGCTTTAAGCACTTCCTCTTCAGCTGAGACATCCCAACATATGGAGACTAATTCATGTGTAATAAAGACAAAGTTAGAAGGATCTTCTGGTTGCTTGATTACCGTGGATGTCTCTGGCATACCTTCATTGCTGGATCACTGGAGTTCACTGAGGAAGGGCTGCTCTATTTGTACATGCCACCATCTGGCAAGATGATCCCCAGCATACCCTTTCCACCTATCCTAGTTGTTGTGGTTTAACCTGTCAGGCAGACAAACACCACACAGCTGCTTGCTCACACCACACCGCCCCCCCAGTAGGATGGAGAAGAGAATCGGAAAAAAAAGTAAAATTTGTGCATTGAGATAAAGACAGTTTAATAGAACAGAAAAACAAGGGATAATAATAATAATAATAATGATAATGATAATGGTAGATGGTAGAATATACAAAGTGAGTGATGCACAATGCAATTGCTCACCACCTGCTGACCGATAACCAAGTAGCAACTGCTACTTCTCGGACCATGCCTCCTATTTGTATACTGAGCATGACATCATATGGTATGGAATATCCCGTTGGCCAGTTGGGTTATGCTCCCTCCCAGCCTCTTGTGCATATGGCAGAGTATGGGAAGCTGAAAAGTCCTTGACTAACGGGGTACTTAGCAACAACTAAAACCATCAGTGTGTTACCAACATTCTTCTCATACTAAATCCAAAACACAGCACTAGGAAGAAATTTAACTCTATCCAAGATGAAACCAGGACACCGGTGCAGTTGGAGTTGCATACTGCTGTGCCCTTGCATATCATGGTTTCATTGTCACATTAAGAACAGACAGTGAGAATAATAAATAAAAAAATTCACCTCTTTATTAAATGCCAGAAAACCATATATGAATGATAGCTGACAGAGGGATTTGCCACTTGCTCATTTCTCCTATGTATGAGTCTTAAAGCTTATTATGCTTCCTTTTCATTGATGCAGGGAGCAATTCGTTTAGTTCCAGTATACCAACAAGTAGTAGGATTTACAGAAACTCTTTAGAATGTACATATATCATCACAGAGTTTTTCCTATGCAAAATAGAGATTATAAAATTTTGTTGTAACTTACAGTAAATATATTTTTTTGTCAGTAGAAAAATTGCCAGAAGAAAAATTGGTCAAAGCTATAGCTTACCTAAATTACACTCATCTTTTTAATTTATCTTATCTCTTCTCTGGAACTTTTCTGAGGCAGCAACTATACATTGATTTCATTGGCCACAAAAAATCAGGAAAAAATAAAAAACCTTCCTCCTACTCCCAAGACCGATGCTTATTAAGATCATGTTGGTACATTTAAACCACAAGCCAAACATTTCTATATCTTCTCAGATTTGTGTGATGAATTCCAGGGCCACGTAGCCTTCTGTTCTTGTTTCCAGTTAAAGTATTTGGATATTGTGGGCTTTTATCTTCTCTCTGCACCGGAAAATAATCATGTACAAATACATATCTTTCAAATAGTCCATTCAAATTATACAGAAAGGAAAAAGGTGAATAGTTCTTGCTTTCTTAATTGGATTCAGGGATGTGGTATTGTAGTGTATAGCCAATGAGTCAGTCTAACATGTGGTGTTGCAATTACAATGTAATTGGGAAATAAAACACCCTGCCTCTTTTTAAAGGAATGCATCTTCTCTAAGGCAATATAAAACAACGCTTCTGCATTAATATGTGGACTGAAGCTGTATAAAATGTTTCAACACTGGATAGAAAGCTAGAAAATTTGCAATGACATTTTGACCAAGAAACCTCTTAAAGCAATATTGTATCAGCAAAAAGGAAACCTCCACAACTTATGTAATTTTTAATTATTCGTTTTCAGTATAATTCTAGGAATACTTGTATTGCTTTGGCAAGTTTAGTATTTTTTCTTATGAAATGTGTATATGCCAAAGGACAGCTGATAAGAGTGGTATTTTCTAAAATACTTAATGACGACATAATTCTGCGGCCAGGTGAATCAGGAGGAATTGTATCTCTGTGATGTACATGAAGTGTTGTTTGTTTTTGAATGTATGCATTAAAAATTGTCAGCCATGATATTTTGACAAGTTACATTGTTATATAATGTATGACAGAGAAGTCAGAATTGAACAAATAGATGCAAGAAAAAAACCCAAACATTGGGGACTGTTATTCATGAACAAATTATCATTTATCAGTTGCTTTGTAGCATCAATAAGGTAATATAAGATATTGCTGCCTTTGCTGAAGACAGTGTAAGCAATAGTGGGTTCTGTAGGATGACAGTGCATTCACAGCCGAAATACTAAAACTTCCTGTATCAAAGCTCTTACATAACATAGGAGCCAAGCTCAGCAGAACCTTGTGAAAAAAGGTAAACATGCTTATTTGTTATTTTAAATCTGTCATTTTTGATGCAGTGTTTCTGCACCTTGCAAATGTATTTTTTATTACTTCACAGAGTGCTAAGGACTTTGTATTACTCTTCGTTGTACATAAGTCTTTTTCCCATCCTGTAAAACACCTTTTGGTTGGAATTTTTTTGTAGTCTGTAATTTGAATAAATTCATATATTTATGTACCATTAGCTATCTTAATCTCCAATAGTGGTCATTGGATTGCACCATTCACTCCTGAACCAGGAGAGCATTCTGCTTAGAACAATATTATCCTTCCTGGGAAAACATTCTGCCTTAATTTAAAGAATAAGTCATGCAGAGCATACTACGTACTAAGTATCCTCACTGGTAAGGATTCTGAATTTTATATTTGACTTGAAATTAATACACTTTTTTTTTTTGTTATTTGCAGTTCTTGGCAGCAATGATTTTCTTTTTTTTCCCTAATAAAAATTTTAAATAGCTTTGAGCCAGTAGTGGCACTTTGGTGCCCATGAAAATTATGGAAGACTGTTTATGAATATTTTAAGATTAAGCAGATAAACTGAGTTTAAAAATGTATGCCATCTGTAGTAAAACTGATTATTTTTTTATTTAAATACTTTGACAGATTTAACTGAGTGCCTTGCAGAGACCTGAATACATTACATCAATCCAGTCACCTTTATTGATCAAGATTTTAACCTCATTGTTATTAATTCTATTTGTTTGAGATCTGTTTTCCATAAAGAAAGAAAATTGATGTCAGCAATTATAGTGCAATTCTTCACTGATTTTTTAATTGTGCGATTGCCGGATTATCAGCATAGTGGTTTAGCAATTCAAGTAGTTTTTAGTTACCGTAGTTCTCGCACTAGCTCTTGAAATATTCTTGAGCATTAGCAATTTACAGTTCTGGAACTTTTCAAGCGTTCCAAGATTTGCTGCAAATAAAAATTCAGAGTTCTTCAGCCAATTATTTTGATGCTCTTGAGAGCACATTTTATGCAGAGCCAAAAAAGTTACTGTTTGTTTTACCATCCCCCTACTTACTGATGAAATAAAAATTTTTAAACTGTGAACTGTCCTGGTTTTGGCTGGGATAAAGTTAATTTTCTTCCTACTTGCTGATATAGTGCTGTGTTTTGGATTTAGTAGGAGAATAATGTTGATAACACACTGGTGTTTTAGTTGTTGCTAAGTAGTGCTTGCATAGTCAAGGACTTTTCAACTTCCCATGCTTTGCCAGGTACACAAGAAGCTGGGAGGGAGCATAGCCAGGACAGCTGACCCAAACTGGCCAGAGGGGTATTCTTTACCATATAACGTCATGCTTAGTATATAAGCTGGAGGGAATTGGCCGGGGGGCAGTGATCACTGCTTGGGGATTGGCTGGGCATTGGTCAGCAGGTGGTGAGCAATTGCATTGTGCATCACTTATTTTGTATATTCTATTATTATTGTTGTTGTTGTTATTATTATTATTATACTTATACTTTATTTCAATTATTAAACTGTTCTTATCTCAACCCACGAATTTTCTTACTTTTGCTCTCCCAATTCTCTCCCCCATCCCACAGGGGGTGGGAGGAGTGAGCGAGTGGCTGTGTGGTTTTTAGTTGCTGGCTAGGGCTAAACAATGACAGAACACTCGTGTTCTTTACCTCTTTCTCTCCAAACACATATGCACAATACAATATTCTGAAATACAGACAACTGGTAAAGAAAACCCTCCATTGTCAGTGGAAGCAAGGACTATAAGGAAAGAATTAGTTAAATTTTAAAATGAAGCAAAACAAAATATTCTCTGCTGTAAGGATGCTTTAGAATGTTTGAATGTAGTGCTTTTCAGCATTGACTCAGGTATTTTTAATCAACTTTAATACTATAATTTTACTTTTTTTTTTCATTTGCTTATAAGTTTTGATGTCTCTCAAGTATATTGATGGTTAGGATGGTATTTAAAATCAGTGAAATCTTTCTCTTGCATTTTGCTTCTCTCTAGTATTGTGCTGCAATAAACCAAAATTATACTAGGATTATGTATTGAGACATAAAATCAGATTAATTAGTCAGTATTTATCCTAAGATCCATTAGCTATTAGTGCCATCAAATATATCCTCTTACATCAATAGTTACATACCTGGAGCATTTTCTTCAGACTTTATTCCCCTGAGCTTTCCAGATTGGTTTTATTTTTTTATTGTACTTACACATCTACCTTGTCTTTGAAGATTTTTTAAAAAATATTCAATAATTTCCTGAAATTGCAATCACTCTCCTACTTATTTGGACATAATTTTTGGCCTCTGTACTGTGATTAATTTTAGGAATTCGTAAAAATTTTCTATTTAAAATATTTTTTGTTTTGGTCTCAATTATTTTTATTTAATTATTTTATTTGTATTTTTATAGATTTTTCTTAACAGAGAGAAGAAAATCTGGGATTTTATTTTTTAACTTAAAACTGTATAGTTTCTTTCTCTGGATTTAAGTACACATCTATTTTCATTTTTTTGGCTTTGTTTTTAACTTTGGTGTTTTATACCTGTGCTACCCAGTTGCCGTCTCTCAGAGAAAAAAGACAGTGGCAATGTGAAGATGATAAACCTTGCTTCCCTGTAACAATTCAGTGTAATCCTTCTTGGCAGAAATAATTTGTCAGTGTGTCGTGGTTTAACCTGGCAGGCAGCCAAACAACACACAGCCGCTTGCTCACTCCCCACCCCCTCAGTGGGACGGGGAGAGAATCGGAAGGGTAAGAGTGAAAAAAACTCGTGGGTTGAGATAAAGACAGTATAATAGAACAGAAAAGGAAGGGAAAATAATAATAATAACAATAATAACAATAACAATAATAACAATAAAAATAATAATAATAATAATAGAATATATAAAATAAGTGTACCTGCCGAGCAATGCCCAAAAAAACAGTGATCGCTACTTCCTGGACACGCCTACCATTCATATACTGAGCATGACGTCACATGGTATGGAATACCCTGTTGGCCATCTGGGCCAGCTGTCCCAGCTGTGCTCCCTCCCAGCTTCTTGTGCATGGGAAGCTGAAAAGTCCTTGACTAGCAGGGTACTTAGCAACAACTAAAAACATCAGTGTGTTATCAACATTCTTCTCATACTAAATCCAAAACACAGCACTAGGAAGAAATTTAACTCTATCCCAGCTGAAACCAGGACCCAGTGTTTGTCATGTTGAAATGGCCGCCTGACCATAGAATCATAGAATCATTTAATGGTTTGGGTTAGAAGGGACCTTTAAAGGACATCTAGTCCAACCTCCCTGCCATGGACAGGGACATCTTCAACTAGATCAGGTTGCTCAGAGCCCCGTCCAACCTGACCTTGAATGTTTCCAGGGATGGGGCATCTACCACCTCTCTGGGCAAAGTGTTCCAGTGTTTCACCACCCTCATCATAAAAAATTTCTTCCTTGTATCTAGTCTAAATCTCCCCTCTTTTAGTTTAAAACCATTCCCCCTTGTCCTGTCGCAACAGGCCCTCCTAAAAAGTCTGTCCCCATCTTTCTTATAAGCCCCCTTTAAGTACTGAAAGGCTGCAATAAGGTCTCCCCGAAGCCTTCTCTTCTCCAGGCTGAACAACCCCAACTCTCTCAGCCTTTCTTCATAGGAGAGGTGTTCCATCCCCCTGATCATTTTTGTGGCCCTCCTCTGGACCCGCTCCAACAGGTCCATGTCTTTCTTGTGCTGAGGGCTCCAGAGCTGGATGCAGTACTCCAGGTGGGGTCTCACCAGAGCAGAGTAGAGGGGCAGAATCACTTCCCTGGACCTGCTGGCCACGCTTCTTTTGATGCAGCCCAGGACACGGTTGGCCTTCTGGGCTGTGAGTACACATTGCTGGCTCATGTCCAGCTTTTCGTCCACCAGTACCCCCAAGTCCTTCTCGGCAGGGCTGCTCTCAATCCCTTCATCCCCCAGCCTGTATTGATACTGGGGGTTGCCCCACCCAGGTGCAGGACCTTGCGCTTGGCCTCGTTGAACCTCATGAGGTTCACATGGGCCCACTTCTCAAGCTTGTCCAGGTCCCTCTGGATGGCATCCTGTCCCTCAGGCATGTCAACCGCACCACTCAGCTTGGTGTCGTCTGCAAACTGGCTGAGGGTGCGCTTGATCCCACTGTCTATGTCATTGATGAAGATATTAAACAGTACCGGTCCCAATACAGACCCCTGCGGGACACCACTTGTCACCGATCTCCATCTGGACATTGAGCCGTTGACCACTATGCTCTAGATGCGACCCTCCAACGAATTCCTCATCCACCAGACAGTCCATCCATCAAATCCATGTAGCTACCTTTGAGCATATCATGAAGAAATTTTGCTTTTCTAAGAATTCCTGGTAACATTTGACTTTAGTTATGTTTTATTTGCCTCTTTTTTTTTTTCTCTTTTAAGAGTAACATCCTTCTAGCATAATATTATTAACAAAACTAATCATGAGGCCATTTTATTAAGATTGATCCCTCCTGAAATGAAATTATTCTAGAAGGTTTAATGCAGCCTTCTGCAGAAGTGTGTGAACAAAGGAAGAAAGTTAAGCCTCGAGGACTGTAAATGAGATGGTATGTACAGGTATGTGTACAGGAAACTTGATTAGCTCCTGGCTGCTAAAGTCACCAGCGGCTTCCTGAGCCAGTTGTGACTGGTGTGGAGCCGTCTCTCCCCCTCACCGCTGGTCCCTTTTCCAGGTTCCACATGAGCCTTGCTATTTAGCTTTAGCTATTCCTGCTCATAAGATGCCAAATTCAGCTAGTCAGGGAGCACAGCATGTCCTCTCTGCCATGTGATCTGTTACCACACATCTATCCCCCTCAAAGCTGGAGAAACAAAAAATAACATTGAATGTAGGTATTTTCAAATGAAATTTTTCTGGGACTCTCATAAAATTATATTAATTCTCCATTTCAAATTAAAAAAGCTCCACTACGAATAATTTTCCCAAACCTTTAATAAGATACAGTTGCTAAGTTCCCTTCAGGAGACCATTTCACATAAATTCTAATGATCTCCAATGGGAAAATTTCTTACTGTATAATATCATAAAATAAGTCACCTCCTCAAATTAGTTTTTCATTGTACATATGAGGCAAGAATTAAACCCGCAACATACATTTATTTCAACTTTGAAACTCTCCAGAATGTACTGAAATACTGAGGGACAGTCATTTAGATAAAACAGTAATGATATCTAGTATTTGAAAGAAATTGTGTAGATTTAAAATTCTTAGTCAGAGGCACATAATGCAAGAAACAAAGCCTGATTGTTTAAAGCTGGTGTATCAAATCTTCTAGAATAACATTAGTGTTGTTTAGAGGAACCATGTACATACCAGATTTTTTTGTTAGATTTTGTATCATCAAATAAAAATCTACATTTTTAACTGAAGAGATTTTTCACTCCAATTTAGAAATCCTGTTTTTACAATCTCTATGTATTTTATCTTCCCTAAATACTTGATTACAATACAAAAATGTATGACAGGAATATTTTAACTATTGCATTTATTATCTTACAGCAGTAGAATGAGACACTGTGATTTAAAAAAATAACAGAAACAATCAAGATGATGCATAGATAATTGTGCTGGAAAGAAAGATACTATTATTGTCCACCATATTTTATAATCTTTGAAAAGTGTGTTTGCTTGTATTTCCTATTACTGATCTTCAGTTCCGATAAGTAGAAAAACACTTTTGGGAGAAAAAATGGTTAATTTCCTTGGACTCACTCAAGATGTATTTTTTATTACCATAAATTATAATTGGATGTCTGACACCTGGAGTGAAAGTTTTACTTCGTTTTTTATTAGTTTTGAACTGAGGAAATACTCGTACATGTCTGGCAGTCTGTTTTATAAAGCTAATACCCTGGCTAATATAACACCTGGTATCTATTTGTTTTAGGTGTAATTTCATTTGTTGCTGAAGATGAAGACCAACAACAGTCTCGACACAACAGCTCACCAGAGAAGACAGATGGTGAACAGGCCCTTCAGAAACTGTCAACAGAGACACCACAAACTGTTGATGCAGCAAACATGGGTATGTTTCTTGTTATGGATAAGTTCATTGTCAGTTTGTATAAACTTATATCATAATTTCTTTTTAAATTAAATGTTTATTTAGTATGCCAGGCCACATGCCTGCAAGCAGTGTTAAGTCAAATTTTTATTCCAGGCATATATGAAACTTCTCCTTTTCTGATTTTTGAAACATTTTGATGAAATTTTAAGCTGAGCTTGTTTTTTCTTTTTCTCTTTTTTGCAACAATGTCACTGAATGTCACTTTTTATTGGAGATGGGCAGCGTTTGTTAAATGTTTTCTTTTAAAAGTATCCAATAATATCAGTAGTGCTCATGTCAAAGCAGGCCATTTCTGAAATTCACATTGCTGTACTTCATGTCACTGTGGAAAAAATTTTCTTTTAACTGTCAGTCATAGATGTTCCTTTGGTTAGTTACAGTAAAATCAAGAGGAGAAAATTCCAGAATACCTGGTTACTTTCAGATTATCACCTGATAGTTTATTCTAAACAATTTCTGCATTATTTTTGAGATTTTAAGTATTCCAGAGGAATACTTTTATGATTACAAATGTGCACACCAAATAGACAAAGATGGGGTTTTTGTCTGTTTTTAAACAGATTCCTCCGTTTTCTTCTTTACATTTGCAAGTAAAGCTTTGCCTATAGAACTGTACTTTTTATGCTTTTAATACCTAATTTGGAATGTATTTAAATACATACAAATATTATGTTAGATGGCTAAAGCATACTTCTCACCAGGAAAGCTATCAAGGAGAGTTCTTTTTAACCTGAGAAAGGTGTTGTTTTAATCAACATTTAGTTTTTAGGAAATAGAGAAGAGCTTGCAATTGGAGATCTCTTTATCTTCTTCACAACTCTAATTTCACTTTAACAGAATTTGTCTAGTTTTAAAAAGAGTTAAAAGCTAATTTTATTATTAATAAATAATAAACAATTTGAGTTAATCCAATGTGAATACCAGAAAGTCTGTTCTTTTATAGTTTATTAATATCTGTGTTTAATAATATGTAGAGACTCAGAGATTAGTATCCCATCTCTGATATGAAATGATCCCAAGAATTTACAATCTGTATAGACAGGACAGAGGCAGGAAGAAGACAGAAGCTCAGAGAAGTGAAGTACTCTCCCTGATCATACCAGTAGCTTAATGTTGGGGAGTATTAAAAAAAACACATTTTTTTCCTCACAAGCCAGAGCCCTATCAATGGATATACATTGTCTCTCTAATCTACCAGATTCATTACCACATTATTTTTTACTAAATTTTTTGTGTGAATTTTGAAACACTTTTTTTACACAGCTCAGACTGCTAGTGTACTTAGCTTTGTTGTGTGCACTCCACTTCTTTTTAACAGCTGTATTTAAAACTAACAAAATATAGTAAAATGTTTTCTGTGATTATGTAGCTCTTATACAAAATCAGATCTTCTAACATGTTATTTTGTGCAAGCAGTTTATAATAAAATGTGAGTTTAAAATAGAAAAGGAATAGAAGTGGAAGAGAATGATGTAGCCGGACATGGCAAAATGCTGTTTTCAAAAGAAGACAGAAAATAATAAAAAAGAAAATAAGGTGACCAAAGAACTAAGGTTTTCCCACAGTGCTTATGATACAGATAAGACTGTTGCAACAGTGGTATAATAATAACAAAAAAGCAAAAAGCAAGTCAATGCTTGAAAAATTGAGGAATGGGGGTTGAGAAGAAGTCTAGAAATATTAAATAGAGGATTTTCAAAACCAAAGGAAAAAAAATGTAAAGTAAATCCAAAATGAAATAAAGAGTTTTGTGAGGACAGTACATATTCAGTTCTCCTGTCTGGTATGTTTAAGGGGAACGCTAGTAATGTTGAACAGTAGTGTTTTTTTAAATTCTGGCATGAAGAGAGCTAGAAATAGGAGAAAGTCCTTAAGAAGGCAGTTAGAAAGAAAGGAAATAATCAATATTTAGCTTTCACTGCTTTTCAAGGTTCAAGAATATTTCCTTACATTTTCCTCCTACAGCTAGCTTTTTTATTTGAATTTTCATGTACAGCAACACGGAAGTTGTTTGACATTAAAACTTACATGATGCTTCATTGCAAGTTTACAGAAGAAGGATTTTAACAAAGATTAAATTAAGGTGATATATGCAGACAATGCAGTAGAGATGAGAATTAGCAGATTTCAAGATGTTAGGAGGAATTAATCATAAAAGAAATATGAAGAGTGAAGCCAAATACAGGGAAATATTGGAGATAATCTTCAAATCTCTACTGAAAGCCTGCAAATGTTTGTGAATTTAATTATGCTTCTGTTGTCCAAACTAAACACTTCTGCTTATGAGATATTTAGGCTTTGCAAAGTTAGGAATCATCAGTCCAAAATTAGTAGAGGCTGTACTTGAAAGTAACTGAAAATAGAAGGTTAAGTAAGAAAATAGAAGATTAAGTGAGTGGATTTCTCAATATTGTCCCTATCACTGATACGAATTGAGGGCGTTGTTCTTAGGTAGAAAATCCAATGCAAGTTCACTCTTTGCTATTATTATTGCTGATAAGCCTTTTGCTTACTTTGGTTCCCCATTAACAATGTGAGACTGGCTGATCTACTTAGGCATTTGGAATGTGTCTTTCAAATATGTTAGTGGGTGATTAGTCTAATAACTTGCTAAGAGGGGCCAGGTAATCAGCTCCAACTCAGCTCCCTTTTTCATCGCACCCTAATTTACATGGATATAATCACTCCAGCACACAGGGTCCCATTGGTAGTTGGAGCAATCTGCACAGCTTATTCATATATGGTTGCGTCAAGTTACTGCATCTCATCTTTTAGTTACCATCTTTTGCTATTTTTGTGCTACTGTAGAGTTATATTTGTGTCTTATTGTAACCTACGTGTTTCTAGTAAATTGTACTAACTCAAGTTTCATGACTGCTGGCAATGTTTAGGGCATCATTAGGATTGCTTTCTAAAGTGGACTTAATGTAGGACATGAAATGACTCTTCCCTAATACAGTATTGCTTAATAATAGGATTTTTTTTCTTCAATACGGAAGATCTACCCTTACAATGCCCATATCCCAGGAACAGCAAGCTTCCATCTCACCTTTAAATCAAACAGCTGCTTCACAAAACATTATCTTCCTTCACAACCATTCATTTGTACTAGACATCTATAACTTTTACAGCTGGGGAAAGTATCTGCTGAAAGTATCTGCTGAAAGTGGCTAAATGGAATGTAACAAAGTGTGATCTAACTTATATGATAGTGGTAGTCTTTTTCTGAACTTACTTCAAAGAGGAACTAACAGAGTCTTAGCTTTATCCTACACAGTTTTCTTTTACACCTATATTGTTACTGTAGTTTTTAATAAAAATTAATTATTCTATGGCTTTTCAGAGTAGAATGACTGATGGATATTTCTGAGATTTAGGATTTCTTAATTGCAAGGTGCACACCACTAGTAGAATGCAAACCACTTGCATTTGACCAGAGGCATCACACACTGAGGAAGTGCATCTCAGAGCTGAGAATCCTCAGGGCTACTGTTAGCGATCTGGGGTAACACAAAAGAGTGGATTTCTGATGTAGAGAAAATTAATATACAGACTTGAAGCAGTAGATGCCAAAACAAGTGTGAAGTTGTGTCATGAGTGAGTGGTTTAGAGGCCGCTTAAAGAATCACCGTCAAAGAAATTAGCAGAAAGTGATTGTAATAGAGATTTATAAAGGTGCAACCTAATAGAATTCGATGGCAAGGTTCACTCTATTACTTATTACATGGGTGAAACATATAAGGGAAAATCATCTAAGGGTTTATATTTCAGGGACAGTCTAGGTTTCATTCACAATTTAGCAACACTTAATTATCAACTAATCATTAACAAACTTTAGTAACGCCTAATCATTAACTATTCAATATTTGCAAAATAGGTTAGTAAGTCTACTACAATCACAACTTAATTACAGATTATGCTTACTATTAGTTCACACACACAGAGAAACATATATATATATAAAAATATACAGAAGGTATACCTGTTAAAAATTCCCCTCGATTTCAGTGAAGAAATATTCACGTCGAATGTCTAGGCATTCCCACTCAACGGGCGAAGGGTTGAGCTTCGAAAGGGACTCACCCAGGACCCAGTGGTCCTCCGAATATCGCAGGCCTGAAAGATGGCAAGCTCTGAGAGGCTCCCACTCAGAGGGAGATGCTGGGTGCAGCCGCTGTGGTCCAGGAGAGCTCAAAGGGCCTCACTTAGGACCACCGTTTATAGGTTCGCAAGATGGTTGGCTTTAGTCATCCGTAAATTTCCATCCTGGCCACAGTCCCAGGTGGTAATTACTAAAGAATTCTCAAGGTTTCGGTGTTGTTCTGCTGGACACCCGGGCCAGGCAGTAGGAGGATGTTCCCAGCCTCAGCTATGCAGAGTTTCTGACACAGTCAAGGAGCGCTCAACTGCCAGACTCAACACACCAAGGCCGAGGTTTCATGGAAATTTCTGAGATCGACAAGCGGCCCAGGTCAACAAGTGGCCCAGGGAAGAAGGGGGGTATGAATGCACCACCACAATTCACCCCGTGACTAAAGTCAATCCATCTTGATCACAGAGTGGCGGTGTGGTCGCCTCTTGCCTCTGTGCCTATAAACAGATCAATGTCATATTCCAATTGTAATTTGAGGGAAATTTTTGGTTGGTATACTTAATTATTAGTATACTTAACTATTAAGGTTTTATTAAGTACAATTAAACAATGTTATATATGCAAGGAGGTTTTGGTATTAGTGCCATTTGTTTAGTTATTTTCCACACTTTAACACATAGAATAATGTTCAACAATAAGCATAGCAGAATAGAAATTAATAAAATTGTTATGGGATGTAAAACCCAATTCAAAGTTCCTGTTGCTGTTGGTGACTATCTAAATAAAACATCCTGCCAGTGATGTTCTCCATCCTTCTTCACCTTTTCTAGGACATGATGTATCTTCTCTGCATCATGATGGACTGTAATCAGAGTTCTTTGTTCATTGTTTCGAATCTGGTTTAGCAATTGACTTAGGTCATCATGTTGTAACAGTTTTCGTACTAATGTGAGATTCATTCCAATGGGGCTAGGTAGTAGATCTTGATAAGATGTATAGCTTGATTGTAGCAACTGATGGGTTGTAATGGGAGCTGAATAGTTGAAGTCGCATCCCATAATCTTAGTAAAATTACAAATACAGATATTTGAGTGGTTAGATGTTTCCACAATTACGTTATCTGTAAATATAGAATCACAAAGCGTTCTCATGCAAACACATGCATTTCCAACATATATAAGTACAGTTTCAGGGGTTTCATCAGGATGTATTTCAAAATTACAAACATTTTGTTCAGTGTCAAGACAAATGTCTTGAGCTTTGATGGTATTGCTTTCACAAATAAATCCCTGTTGTTCTCACAAAACACATGCATCAACATCAATAGTTTGCCATTTATTCCCATTTTTTTGGGTCCATACTCTATGTTCTAACGGGTAGAGTACCGTTCCATTGTGATTTAATCCTAGCGCAATGATTGGGTATATGATATATACCGAAGCATTGCGTATTGTCAAAACAAAAGCTGTGACTTTGCTGTCAGTGGAGTCGTAAGTAAAATTGACTAGACGCCACCAAGCTTGAAATTCTTTTTCAAATTTAGTTGCATTATCCCAAACTACCTTTTGGATTTCAGTGGGCAAGGTGCCCTCATCACCTTCCCTTATAATAGCTGCCACGGTAGATTGTATCCATAATTGAGCCTGGATGCAGCTAAGAGCTAGAGAAATATTATTTTGAATTGTGCCAAATGTATTTGTGATTAGTTGATGGTCCTTTTCATTAATTCTTTCCCATGTAGGCAATATATTAGCCAAAAGCCACTGACTTGTTCCTAATGCTGTCAAAGATGATCGTAATGGGTGTTCTAATTTATGTAAATCACTTGTTGCCAAATTTATTTTGTTTGCTTAAAACTTCAGCATCCATGCTGTTCAACATTCCTAGTCCCGTTCCCAGGATGCCAGTTACATCTCTCCTTGATCGTTTTGGAGAGGTGAGGGTTCGTCCATGTAGCCACGCTAACCATCCTGTAAAAGATGTATTCAGGAATGGTGAGCAAGCAGGTTTAATTGTAGAGATATCAACTTGCATTGATAGCTCCACTCATTTTAGAGACCACGATGGATTAAATAGCACTTGCTGTTGTCCTGTGTTCTTGATTATATAGGGATCAATGTTATAAATGTGAGGAGACAGTTTGATAGGAGGCTGAGTTGGTGAATGTGGTTGTGCGGTATCAATCCTGAATTGAAAACCTAAGCTGGAATGAGAGTTAGGGTTTGTCCAAAGACACCTTACGAGTACTGAATGGGATATAGTAAAAGTATACCAACATTCTTGTTTAAAAGGACAGGTATGTATGTTGTCTTTTCCTTCAATGTTGTTTATAACAATGTGTAAGGTTGTTGTCATACATTTAGTATGATTTTCAATTCGGCATCCTATCGAAATGGTGTCTCCTTTGGTTCCCTTTAAGGATGGAATTTGTTGGTTTTCATTTTCGTCTTTAATAATCCATTCCTGCCTATGAAAGGTGATGTTATTGTGTAGTACTATTGCAGATAAATTTAGATTAGATGTAGGTATGTTAAAAGACACATATGCATCAACCCACGGCCACCTTGTCGTACACAAATTCCAAATTTTTCATTCACTAATCATAAAATCAAACAATAGTTCTACACCACAATTACTTCAGAAGCAAAAAGTGAGTACAGGTTGCGTGAAAGTGAAATTGTACCAACAACCTGGTTCTGGTGTCTTATAGCAAGATTTCTCATTGTCTTTACGTTTAGAAAAATATACGTGTAGTATATTTTAATTTCAGTGCGTTTTTTTGTGGGTAGATCCATTGATTACACAGCACCCTATTTTTATTTCTTCCCCTGGTGTGGCTTGAAGTGATAAAATTTGATGAATGTTATAATTATTGTGAGATATCTTAATTTCTTTCTGGTGTAGTGTCTCCCATCTCCATTCATCTTTTGAATATGTCTCATTCCCATGTATAACTAAAATAGCAAGGTTCAGGTTTGTCTTTTCTGTTGGTAGGGTTCCCATATTTCCAGTGTAATTTAGTAGTGCATGATCCCAGGGATCTTGTGTCTGAACTAAAAGGATTATACTTATCTCGACTAAAAGGAAAAATAAAATTGGGTTGGGGAGATGCTGCTGCTGTTGTTGCCATCGGTATAGGTTCATCTTCTCCTGTTTAAAAAAAAAGAAAGAAGACGTTTCGGTGGGGAAGGCCGAACGGGTTACCCCTTTTAGAAAGAAGGAAAAATCCATCTAGTACTGATTCTCTGTTTTGCACCACTGCTATCAGTAGCTTCCCAAGCAAGTGGGCCACGGGGTTTAGTTAAAGTCATAGGCACAGTTCCAATTTGTGGTAAATTTACCATAACAGGTTGTCCTGGCTGTAATGTTAGCGGACATTTTCTTTCATCAGTAGGGGGGGTATTAGATTTAGCTTTTACAAAGAATGCTCAGCTCACAGGACTTCCAGTGGGTCCATATCGATTGTGTAATTGATGGAGTACTTCATCAATTGTTGTGTATTGTTGTACACAAAAGTTGTGTATCCCACCGGACTTCGTGTGGCTTAAGACTCTGTTTTAATAAGCCATTAGCTCGTTCTATCATCCCATTTGATTGGGGGTAGTAGGGGGTGTGGAATACCCATTGAATTTCTTTCTGTTTTGTCCATTCTTGCACTTCCCTATTTGTGAAATGTGTGCCATTATCACTTTGGATAGCATCAGGAGTAGGTAGACTAGAGAACCAAGAAGATAGTCCTCGTACTGTGTTTTTCCCATCAGCTTTTCGGCATTTAGTTGCCATAAGCAAGCCGGAGACTACTTCTACCCCTGTGAGGATATATCGATATCCTGCAGAAGATTTTAGTGGCCCAATGTAATCAATTTGCCATGTAGACCACAGAGTCTTTCCCTGACTGATACGTAAGGGGGTGCTTTAGCAGGGTGATTCGTTTGTAATTTTAATCTACATTGAGGACATTCTGTAAGAATAATTTCACAGGTTTTCCTGTTTAGGGGCCAACCCTTACTTTGTGCAGCAAAATAAAGTGCTGCTTTACCTGTATGACCTAATTTTTGATGTAGCCATTCTCCCAATCGATACCACTCAGAATTTAAGGAATTTCCTATTTTTATTTTTTTAATTTTTGCCAATTCATCTACCTTTTGATTCCAGTTTGTGGCTGGTTCATTATTTTTGGCATGAGCTTTCACCCATCTCCAAACTGGAGATCTATTTACTTCCCAGTTCAGGACTTCCCACTGACAAAGCCACTGTGTGGCACCTGCCCACACGGCATAGGAGTCAACATAGATAACTTTTGCTCCGTTTTGTGCTGCTAGAACAACTGCCCTTAACTCTCCTACTTGTGCACTACCTTCACCTTCTTCTATGATTTGTTTGCCAGTGTTGATGTTTAATGCAGCAGCCTTGTATTGCCATCTGCCATTTATTCTCCTTGCTGAGGCATCAGTAAACCAAATATCTTCTGATGGTGTTCCCTCGGTAAAGGGAGGTGCATTTAAAATAGGTGATGGTTTAGAAGGTTGTTGTAATGCTAATGTGTCTGCATTTATAGGCGTCTGTAATTTGGAGAGTTTAGTCTGTCCTTCAGTTAATCTCATTTCTTCTGCAATTACTGTCAAATAAACATACCATTTCCTAATTGTAGGCTTTTGTGCAATTCCTTCTGGGGGGGCAGTCCCCTTTAGAACTGCTTCTAATAAATTAAATGGACCTCTGGTTTGTACAGGTTGTTCCTGGTGTATTTTCTCAGCTTGTTTCACTGCTCGGACTAAAGACAAAAGTCCTTTTTCCCACTCGGAATATCTCTGTTCTGTCTCTTTAAGTGCAGTCGAACTGAACATCAAAGGTCTTTTTGGTCCGCCAGGGCCAGTTTGGAACAGGTTACAGTAAAAACCTATTCTGCTATAATAGGGTCGTGGGGGTGTAGTGGTCCCAATGATTTTAATTCCTGAATTAGAGTTTTGACTGCCTCTTCATGTTCTGAATTCCATTCCCATGATTTTCCTTTTCGTAAAAGTGAATATAGTGGGCGAGCAATGATAGAAAATCCAGGTACATGTTTCCTCCAATATCCTAAAGTACCCATAAGCTGTTGTAATTCTTTTCTAGATTGGGGCATCTGCAATTGTTCTATTTTACTTAGGGTGTCTGGTGGAATTGTTGCACTACCTGCAATCCACCAAATACCTAAAAATTTTACTTCTTTACTTGGTCCCTGACATTTCTCAGAGGGAATTTCAATTTCTGCATTATGTAACACTTGCCATACTGCTGTTGCTGCTTCCCCTACGTCTTCAGAGGAATCTCCTCCGATTAGAATATCATCTATATATTGGTACAGTTTCACATTCTGGGGAAGTGAGACTGTTTGTAAAAGCTCAGCAAGCGCGGCATGAGCGATTGTGGGTGAATGTTTATACCCCTGTGGGAGGCTGTTAAAGGTGTATTGTATACCTTCCCAAGTAAAAGCAAACTTCTCTTTATCTTCTTCCTGTAAAGCGATCATAAAGAACATATCCTTTACATCTAATGCTGCCATCCATGGGTGTGTGACTGCTTGTAATGTGGCTGTTAAAGTTGCAATATTAGGTACGGCAGCCGTTAGTGGAGCTGTGTTGGCATTTAAGCACCAATAATCAATTGTTAATCACCACCTCCCGTCTGGTTTTCGCACTGGCCAAACTGGTGAATTATATGGGGAGTGGGTTTTGGAAATAATGTGCCATTTTTCCAAATCTGTTATTACTTCAGAGATTCCAACTCGTGCCGCAGCAGAAATCAGATACTGCGGGACGTTAGTGATTTTTGAATCAGGGAGTACAGGAGCTGCATGGAGTATGCGCACTATCATTTCCTGATTTTTATCAGGGATAGGGGCGACATTTGAACTGAAGGACCACACGCTGCCATCCGGCAGACACCAGGTTCGACCGTTCAAAACATCAAAACCTAAAATATTTTCATTGTGATCTTTAATTGCAAAGCAAGTAGATGATACATGTTTCTCACCCGGGAGCCATAAATTAACTTTTGCAGTTTGGCACATAACACTTGCTCCGTTCACTCCAGTGATTTTAACTCTTTGCCATCCAGGTGGTATACCCAGCTTCTCGGCATCTTGCTGTGTTAATATTGAAATTTGTGCTCCCGTATCTATTAAAAATTTTACCAATTGTTGTCGAGGACCAACTGGAATTAAAATATATTTTGCTTTAATGATGGGTCTAGCCTCATATTCAGAGGAATCTAAGGGGAACAAAGGGTCATCATTTCCCTCATCATAGTCATCAGGATCACCACAAATACCACCATCCAGTTCCTCAGGGGATACAATTAATTTCCTAATCTGTACAATGTCAGGGGGATTGGGAGCCCGCATAAGCATCGTCTCGATCTTTTCTTCCAACTTTTGTGATTTCTCCTTTTCTTCCTATAACTGTTTTTGCAGCTGCTCAATTTTCAAGGACAGTATTAATTCAGCTTCCTTTCTGCCTTCCATTTCTTCTTTCAGGTCCAGCTCCCTTCTATTGTTATTCTTTCTGTACTGATAAGCAGCTTCCAAACAGGTGCCTAACATTTTGCAAATAATTCCTTTTCCATCTTTTATATAGCCCTTAGCTACTTTTAGTTGTTTTTCCACAGCTTCCCAATCATGCCAATTATTACGAACCCATTCTTCTGAGAAGTTAAGACTTGGATTTATTCCATGTTTTTGTAAGTAATCAGTGATACTACTTGCCATCCTGCCGACTACGCCAATTTGTCGCAAGTGAGTGGTTTGGAGGCCGCTTAAAGAATCACCGTCAAAGAAATTAGCAGAAAGTGATTGTAATAGAGATTTATAAAGGTGCAACCTAATAGAATTCGATGGCAAGGTTCACTCTATTACTTATTACATGGGTGAAACATATAAGGGAAAATCATCTAAGGGTTTATATTTCAGGGACAGTCTAGGTTTCATTCACAATTTAGCAACACTTAATTATCAACTAATCATTAACAAACTTTAGTAACGTCTAATCATTAACTATTCAATATTTGCAAAATAGGTTAGTAAGTCTACTACAATCACAACTTAATTACAGATTATGCTTACTATTAGTTCACACACACAGAGAAACATATATATATATAAAAATATACAGAAGGTATACCTGTTAAAAATTCCCCTCAATTTCATTGAAGAATGCCTAGGCATTCCCTCTCAATGGGTGAAGGGTTGAGCTTCGAAAGGGACTCACCCAGGACCCAGTGGTCCTCCGAATATCATAGGCCTGAAAGATGGCAAGCTCTGAGAGGCTCCCACTCAGAGGGAGATGCTGGGCGCAGCCGCTGCAGTCCAGGAGAGCTCAAAGGGCCTCACTCAGGACCACTGTTTATAGGTTCGCAAGATGGGTGGCTTTAGTCATCCGTAAATTTCCATCCTGGCCACAGTCCCAGGTGGTAATTACTAAAGAATTCTCAAGGTTTCGGTGTTCTGCTGGACACCTGGGCCAGGCAGTAGGAGGATGTTCCCAGCCTCAGCTATGCAGAGTTTCTGACACAGTCAAGGAGCGCTCAACTGCCAGACTCAACACACCAAGGCCGAGGTTTCATGGAAATTTCTGAGATCGACAAGCGGCCCAGATCAACAAGTGGCCCAGGGAAGAAAGGGGGGTATGAATGCACCACCACAAGTTGTCCATAGCTGAATAAGGTTAGAAAACAATCTCTAATGATAAACACATGTACACCAAACATTTTTGTCTTGCTGTCACTCAGTGAAAATTATTCCTTTTAAATATACTAGAAACTACTACCTTGTTATAAACACCTTAACATTCAATATAATCTTCAGGTACACACACATATGCATTATGTAAGTATGTATATGTGTATTTACCTTTTTTTTTCCTTCTCCAAATTACATTGTAGGTATGACTGTATAAGAAGATGATAATTTCTAGAATACTTTTCATATATTCTTTTCATAATTTCTACCAAAATCATTCATTATGCTCTTCCAGAAAGCTTCTGATTCTGAAATTTGTTCATGATTTTTTTCTCCTTCAGGTGTAGTTAAGAAAAAGCATATTTAGTGCTTGCAGTGAAAACCATTGATCCAGAAATCCTTATGACAAATCCTTTTTGTGCTGCCTTATACCAAGGGAAAAAAAAGAAACAAACCAAAACCCAAACATAAAAATGTCTGCAGCGCAGATGTAGTGGCAGGGGCGTGCCCCTTTCTAAACTGACATGGGTTTTTAGTTCTTTCCAAAGCGTATTTTTTTTGAGAGAAGAGGTCCCAGGGTTTTTTCTTCATGGGAGCCAAAAGTAAAGCAAGGGTAAGTGGTTGCTAAGACTGAAAGTAGGATGCAGCTGGTCTTTCATGTAAGATTTATCTTTAAATATTCTTATATACTAAAGTGATAAAATCATAAATAAATATTAGTCATTAATAGATATTTGTTTCACATTCTGACTAAATGCTGTGAAGCCTCCTACACGTGTCAAAAGTAGAGGAAATGTGTGCTTGCAGCCCAGAAGGCCAACCGTATCCTGGGCTGCATCAAAAGAAGCGTGGCCAGCAGGTCGAGGCAGGTGATTCTGCCCCTCTACTCTGCTCTGGTGAGACCCCACCTGGAGTACTGCGTCCAGCTCCGGAGCCCTCAGCACAAGACAGACATGGACCTGTTGGAGCGGGTCCAGAGGAGGGCCACAAAAATGATCAGGGGGATGGAACACCTCTCCTATGAAGAAAGGCTGAGAGAGGTGAGGTTGTTCAGCCTGGAGAAGAGAAGGCTTCGGGGAGACCTTATTGCAGCCTTTCAGTACTTAAAGGGGGCTTATAAGAAAGCTGGGGACAGACTTTTTAGGAGGGCCTGTTGCAACAGGACAAGGGGGAATGGTTTTAAACTAAAAGAGGGTAGATTTAGACTAGATATAAGGAAGAAATTTTTTACTATGAGGGTGGTGAACCACTGGCACAGGTTGCCTAGAGAGGTGGTAGATGCCCCACCCCTGGAAACGTTCAACATCAGGTTGGACAGGGCTCTGAGCAATCTGATCAAGTTGAAGATGTCCCTGCCCATGGCAGGGGGTTGGACTAGATGACCTTCAAAGGTCCCTTCCAATCCAAACTATTCTATGATTCTATGATTCTACGAAATTTTTCTACTCTACTATGGGGTCCATGGTAACTTCTTAAACTGAACTGCCCTTGGACAATTGCCCCTGTGTTGCCCTCTTTGCTGTGTAGCATGCGGGCAATAGCAAGGATGCTTGGCTCAGCTTCTGCTAGACCAACTCAGCTGTCCTCAGGTATTTGATCAAACAGCTCCCCTGTAAAGAAGAGTTGAGATTGTGAAGCTGGTGCAGTTGCTGCAATGGCTAAGACTTGCACTGCAACTGTAAATCCCCCTCTCCTCTTCCAGAATCCCTCTCTCTCAATCTCTCCTCACCAGCAACAAGCCTCAGCACAGAGCTGGCACTTAAGCAACAGCTTTTAATGTTCCTGCCAGTGGTGATGTCTCACAGAGCTGAGTGCTACAGATGCAGAATATCTGTTTGTACAACACAGGGGAATTTTGCATGTGCTGTTGTCTTATTCTGGCTGCCCTAAGCATTGCCTTTATCAAAAGATTATGCTTCCCATTGTGTTTGTCTTATGGAATGCATTTACATTTTTATGCCATTGCCAAGTTTTTGAATTTCTTTGTACTTGAAAGGAATAACATCAAAAAGATACACTACTTGTGAATAAGCCATGATAAAAAAGCATACTCAAAGTGGTTAGGCCAGGCGTTCATTTTGGCAAAGCCTGTTTTAATTATCTTTTTAAAGGTAATTTATCCTTCAACCAGGCCTTCAATGACAGGTGACATTTTCTAGTCTAAGTTGTCATTGTAGTTCTCATGATATGTCTCTGACAGTTAAGTGTCTTTCTCTTGTCTTTAAAAACAACTGCTTCTGAGCGGGTTCATTGAGGAACTGACGACTTTGAAAGGTAATGATACTTGAATATGTGGTCCTCCCAGACTTTCAGGCTTGAAATCAATCCCCGAGAGCTGAACATCTGTGGTAGCACGCTGTGGCATTCACATAAGGAAGATAATGAAATAATTTCTTTGTTCTAGCAACTGTTGAAGGTAATAAAGAGGAAAACAGTACTCAGGATGGTGACAATTTACAATAAGACTTTGCATTTATTCATGATAATTTTTTAAAAAGATCATAAGAACTGAGTATACAATGGTAAATGTTAGGATTTATTCAGTATTAATGCAGTAATATGATTAATATAACTTTAATATATTAAAGGTATAATTGATATATCTCACATGCATATTTATTTCTGGAATTACTATCTTTCTAACAGGAAATTCTTAAAAATTGTTTTGAGTTACCTACCCCATAAATTTTGATTGTGTAGTTAAACTATTTTTCAGTCTAATCTGCACACTGTACATTCAAGTATATTGTGCTGCACCTTCAGATTAGTTTGTTTTAATCGAGTCTCCCTCTTCAAGAAAAAGGAAGTTACAGAAGAAATATTCAAAGAAAATAATCCCCGTGTAAACTGCATATATATTTGAAAATGTAAAATATCAACCAGGGCTTGTTTTTTTTTTTTGATAGCACTTTAGCATTTGCAGCTATATTTATGCTAGTGCATACAAGCTTTTGGGGGAGGTTTAGCATATGTAGAGCATTAAGGATTAGACTGTTTTATGCTTTTTTCCTTTGTCAAAAAGAATGTTCAATTATTGTTAGCTTTCTCAGTAGGTGCCCTTCTGCAGTACTGCAGTCTGCTAAGTGTTATGCATTTTCCTGTGCCCTTTTGAGACTCAGAACAGCTTGATTCCTCTAATAAACTAACATGTTGTTTTGAAACAATTCAGATGTAGCAATGCTTCAAGGACCTATGGCCCATATGGAATTTTGTGGGGCATGGTAAGCCTGCAATTAAAAATCTGTGCAAACGAAGCATGGTATCCCATTTAAAATTAATAACAAAAGCAATCTGTAATTGCTCACAGTGTAAGGCTGCTGGTGAACTTTAGGTTACATCTTCCTTCGTGCAGCAGGTGTTTTAATATTGCTATGCTGAGAAGGCTAGTAATGTTGCATCTGCCCTAACCACAAATAAGTCGCTCCATTTGTAAACCTGTACATCTGTATATTTTTGGATGTCATAGCATATAGGATTGCATTTGCATATAAAGAGATTAAATGTTCTTACCTAATTAAAAATATCTGTGATATGCATTTTGCTTGTTCTGATAGTCTGTATAAACTATAAACTATATTACTGAGAAACACATTCATTCTGTCATGTCTAGCAGATCTCAAATATTTGTGTATATATGGAATTTTGTCAATTAGTAGCCCATTTAATAAAAAAATACTCTGAAAAAAAAATCCTGAGCAAAAATAATGGGTGTAGTTGTCATGGTTAAAAGGCTAGATGTACTCTGGACTTCTGCCTGTCCCTCTCAAGTTCACCTGTGAAATGACAGGCGTGACTTGCACCTTGCTGAATTGAAACAGCGCAGCAGAACCACACTCAAATTTCTTCCCCTTCTTATCCGCCCTTCAGCAATAGGCCTAATGTGATAGGTGCAAGTGTAAACCCTTACTAGTAGTCTGTGGCAGAACACATTCAGAGTGATATAAAAAATAACATTTTTGAAACAAAATAGTAAATGAGCTAGCAACAGAGCAATAGTCTCTTCACAGCCAATGCCCTTGCTATTAGGTTTGAGTGTTTGAGATGCTCTTTATCTAGGTCATCATTTTGCCTTTCCTACTTTGTCATGCTTACAAATAATTCTTATTTTACCCCTTAGCAAGTAATGAATTATAAACACACAGAGAACACATACTAGTCATGAAAAAGAACACTAATATTTACCAGTTCCTCAGAGTCATATAAACATGTCTGGGGCAGAAGATAATGGGATGAGGAAAGGACAGAGGGAAGGCCCCTATCAGTCTCCTCTATTTATGCTGTTTCGATTGCTATGACCTATGAAAGTACACATTGAGCCAGAAAACAAGAAAAAGTCAAACTTTATAACTTAATACTTGGGACAGTTCATAAGAAGTGGAGTTCAAATCAAATATGTGATTTTTTAAAGTCTTTTGCAGTATGTTTTGGGGTTTTTTTTTCTATCTGAATAATTACTTTAATCTATTACACGAATCTGAATATTATGACACATTCAAATTATAGTAACATCAACACGATTGTCTAAGAGCCATTGCTTAGAATATCCTATTGCTTAAGGGTGAGAACAATTTCCTTCAAGGTGTATGTTCAGTCCCTCAGACAGAGGAAAGAATTGCATATACATTCTCAGAGCCTGGCAGGGAAATACAACAGTTAAGCTATTGTATAAATAGAGTCACAAATCCAGAGCAAATTGTTTATATATTTATTTATTCGTTGCAAGTTTCTGAAAACTAAGCAGTTCAGAAATATAAACTAAAACGTTAGATTGAGTCAAAATTATGTTTTTAATGTGACAGGGAGCATATTAATTTCCAACAGGAGAAAATAAAACTCCTTTCTCCATCCAATCTAGTTTATTTTTTTCATTTTACCATCAGGCTCCCCCACAAGTATTATTATTATAATTCTATTACAAGTAGTGCTATACTTTCATAACTAGACAAGTTTGCATCACGTACTACTGTCATTGTCTACCTTTGAAGCTATAACTAAGCTGTTCCTGAAGACTATTTGTGACTAGGTAGTTCTAGTTGTGTAAGTCATGTTTTTTGTTAGTAAAAAACTGTAAGTTCACCTCATTGTTTTTTCATGAATGAATTTCTCTAGTGTCTTAGATCCTCTTGTCCACTTGGTAGCTTGCTGCTGGAATTTGCTCAGGACTTTTACCTCTATAGCAGCTGCAAAATAAATGGCCTGTATAGAATTCTGGCTTTTAATTTATCCCAGACACTGGAATTCCTGCATTCTCATACATTCAGTTATGAGGTAGGTTTGTCTAACTAACCAGCAAAGGACCACTCTGACATTTTTACTGAGTAGGCAATAGATATTTCTTGTCCATTGCAGGGATTTATTTGTTATGGTGGCTACTGTCTCACAAAATATTTTCTTTGCTTTCTCTGTGGGCACAGTAGAATCCTAATTGTTCTTGACATATGAAATTATAAATATTAGGCAACTACCATTTCCCACTGTGGCAAAAGACAGATGGCATTTTATACATTGTCATCAGAGAGTGCGTATGCATGTGCAAGAAGCATAATTGAGAGATCTGGATGCACTTTCAAGGCATTATTTATTTCTGTTTATGGCATTTGGCACTGATTTTGTAATAGAACTTTCTCTGTGAAAAGAATTTTTTTGATTAAGTAGAAAGAAGCTCACCAAGTAACCTTTTTCGTTTGGTGTGGTTTTTCCCTGTTTATCTTTCTGTAATATAACTCATTAAACATTCCTACAGAAAATTCAGTTGTTCACGAGTCACTGCTCCTTTCACCCTCAAATACACATTTCAGAAATGAAAAAAGGTTCGATGCGGGTATGTTACTCGTTTGTGTTGCTTACTAGTACCGGATAAAACTATCACTGATATCAAGAAGGAACAGTTGTCAGAAAAGTCTCAATCATTGCAGTCATAGACTGGAGCATATTCAGTTGCTGTGTGACGTTAGCATTATCACAGTGAGAGTTAACCTGAATTCAGAAGCTCTTGAGGCCGTTTTGAGGGTTATCCTATCGAAGTCTTTGGCCTTTAGCATCACTTGATTTCCATAAGAAGCTAAGAATGTCTTCATTTGTACTGCATTCTCTGCCTGTAGGTCTTTACTGTTCACTGTAGGTTGATCCAGAGACTTGCTCTCTCTCAGAAGCAATTGCAGGTTAAATTCAGTTAAAAAGCCACGTGCTATTTATTCATAGTCAAATAAAAATTCTTCTTTAAAAAGCTACTTACCACTGACATATTGTTTTACCACTTAGAATATAATACATCTCTCATACAAGTCCTTTATCTCTTCTTCCTGGAGAAATCATTATATTTAAAGCAAATTGTATCATCTGACCAAGAAGGCCAATGGCATCCTGGCCTGTATCAGAAATAGTGTGGCCAGCAGGAGCAGGGAGGTGATCGTGCCCCTGTACTCGGCACTGGTGAGGCCGCACCTCGAATACTGTGTTCAGTTTTGGGCCCCTCACTACAAGAAGGACATTGAGGTGCTGGAGCGTGTCCAGAGAAGGGCAACGAAGCTGGTGAAGGGCCTGGAGCACAAGTCTTATGAGGAGCCGCTGAGGGAACTGGGGTTGTTTAGCCTGGAGAAGAGGAGGCTGAGGGGAGACCTCATCGAGCAATACAACTACCTGAAAGGAGGTTGTAGTGAGGTGGGTGTTGGTCTCTTCTCCCAAGTAACCAGCGATAGGACGAGAGGAAATGGCCTCAAGTTGCGCCAAGGGAGGTTTAGATTGGACATTAGGAAAAATTTCTTCACCGAAAGGGTTGTCAAACATTGCAACAGGCTGCCCAGGGAAGCGGTTGAGTCACCATCCCTGGAAGTATTTAAAAGACGTGTAGACGTGGCACTTAGGGACATGGTTTAGTGGTGGACTTGGCAGAGTTAAGTTTGTGGTTGGACTTGATGATCTTAAGGGTCTTTTCCAACCTAAATGATTCTATGATTCTGTGATTTTTCTGGGACACTCCTACATTTTGTGGTGCTCTTGGATTACATGTAGTTTCCCTTATTCTAAGTGAAAGTAATCTTGGATGCCAGATATTTTAAACTAAGGAAAACCTATACATGCTATTTTTGGTATGGTTTTTCCCTGTTTATCTTTCTGTAATATAACTCATTAAACATTCCTACAGAAAATTCAGATGTTCACGAGTCACTGCTCCTTTCACCCTCAAATACACATTTCAGAAATGGAGGAAAGGCTTTAAAAGGCTGATTATCCACATTTTTTAAATTGGGGTGTTTGTGGTAATTCCCTCCAAAACAGTATAAGTATTTGTAAGAAAGCTGCTAATGTGACCCACTAAGTGAGGAATACTTTTTCTAGCAAATAGAAAAAGCCATATGTGTCACCGTTAAATTATGCTAGTTCTTGAATATGCATTTTATTTCATTTGTCAAGTATAACTCTTCCAGGTTTTCAAAGCTGCTGCTGTAGCCATGTGCAAATCTGGTTGACGTGGGAATTGATTAGGTTAGGTTAGGTTAGGTGCAGATTGAGTTTCCAGATTGTTTTAGCATCAGACACTGGTAAACTTCTCTTGTATATATATATGAAGAACAAAATATTTTTCAGAGATAATAAACGTTATAAATTTGAGTGGATTTTCACAAAAAGAGTAAAAAACATGTTTCTATATGTAAGGTGACTCCTTCAAAAAATGTTATCCCCTGCTCTAAATGATGTGCTATAGCTTCTTAGCAAAATATCTAAAAATTGTTACTGTAAGAAAAATGTGGTGTATTTTCTTAGAGTAGCTGTTACTGGATTGCTTTGGCTAGAAAATTCCAGAAAAGCAACCCAGGGAAGACAACTGGCTTGGACAATTTTGAATTGGAAAGTTAGTTTAGCAAAGATATTAGCAAATGTCAGTGAGTTTTAGAATGGAAACAAGTAGGCTAAATTAATAACCTTTTACTTTTCCCCTTATTAACTCTTGTCCTAAATCTCATTTGCTGCTGATATTGCAAAAACTCGAAGTTCTATGTCTTTTTAATTTGTGAGCCCTGCCCTTTGTACTTAAGAGGAGATAAAAATGCAAACAACCTTTTTCAAGTGTCAGATTAAATTTACAATATGAATTCCGGTGATTGTTCCTTTAATATAACTTAATGAAATCATAGAAGTATAAACATGCAAAAATAATTTGAATGCTGTTATAATATTAGCAGAAAGGATTGGAATAGTGCTATTATCTCCATTTTTAATGTTTTTTGTGCATAAAAAAATAATTAAAATGTATTATTGCAATATTTACATTTGCTAATACACCACTGATTGTGAGTTCAGACTATACAATGATTTGCATAGGATGAATGCATCAACAAATGTGTTAAATTTTATATTTAGGTAATTTGTATATGTGTATTAGAGATTATGCAGCAACAATCAGTCAATAGTTAAATGAGATGTCAGATACTAGAATGTATCTGGCTAGCGGTCACTTTGCTTTTCTGTGAGCTGAGGAAATACTTTAGAACATACTTTGTGGTGTCATTATCTGTCTGTTAAATACCACACTTCAGTTCACATCCAAAATTTGAACTGATTTGCAATGAACTGGCACATTCTTTTCCTTTACCTTGACTTCATATTACTGTTTACTGAATATTAGTTTCACAGTCTATAGTAAACTTACATATCCACAAATATTTTTTCTCTCGATGAATATAGTGGGTTTTTTTCAGGTGAGATTTTTTGAGAGATATTTTGAGTCCTGAGCACATGCTTGTTTATCTGTACTGAAAGATCCTTGCTTTTTCCTTTTCTGTTTTACACTAAGGTATATTTATTTTGTTCCACTGAACTTTTGCCCTATATTTTTCCATGAAGACTAGAGAAATCTCATTCTCATGCTTCTGTTTCAACTGGTTTGCCTATTTCCTACCAATAAATTTATGGAGAGAACATGTAACATTTTTTCTTTATTACTCCTTATAATGTCTTGTGTGTCACAGTGGGGTTTATTAAAAGCATGATTTGTAAGTGCTATGTTGTATATCTGATCTCAAGGATCTTTCAAACGATCCTCACTTTTCTATAGGTAGGTGAAGAGATGAACAGGCAAAAACGTCAGCAAGTACTACAGGGATTCCTGTGTCCTGTATGTTTAGAATCTTCAGGTCAAAGTTCATTTGTTTTGAATTAATGTTCATTTGTCAGAATTAATGTTTGCATTTATACCGGAAATTAGAAATTATCTTTGAAAACAAACTTTGAAAAGCATTAATTTTACCATTTGGAGATTTTTTTCTTTGTTTTTCGTATTGAATAATACTGAATGGTGTTTGCTTCTTTTTTAAAGAATATATACTTTTTCTTTCTAAATCGGAAGAATGTAGACTGCATTCAGAGTCCCTCTTCTAGAATACACGTAAACATTCTTATTACTCTTTGAACGTGATATGATATATTGCATTCAAATCAGTATTACTTGCTGTACAATATTGCAATTAGTATTACATTGTTTTGAAGTGTAGAATGCATATTTTAAAACATCATACTTTTTGCTTAGGCTTCACATAGCAGTCACATTGTGATTGCGGTAAAACATGCTTTTTACATAGGAGATGTTTTACAGATATAGCTAAAGAAAAAGCATCTAGCATAAATGTTTTGTATGTCACTATTGTGGCTATATGCAGTACTAAATAGCGTGCAGGACACAGAACCTAGCAAGATCTGAGTTATAATTTTTTTAAAAAATGTGCATAGTGTGTATGAAACATGGGAAATATACATATGTAAATTACTGTCCAGTCATTTTCAATTGGCAATGGATCATGGTCCCTCATGTCCATGTTATTTCAGACCCAGATATCATGCATCTTTAAAAATATACCCCCTAATAATGAGAAACCTCCTAGAAAAGTTGCAGTCCAGTAAGTACAACAGTAATTCCTGAGGTTTTAGGGGGTTTACAAAGGCTTTTGTGTTTTTGACAATTAGAATGAATTATAAAAATGTGATTAGCCTTCCTGGTAAGATATTAAAGTAAACTTGTGTTATTTAGGAAGAATGTTTCTTCTTTCGTAGGTGTGATATATATAGTAATTATTGTTGAATGTTGAATGAAAGAAAGAATTAGAGGATTGCTTTCACTAAACTCTCTGGATTTACCACTTATCTACACCTTAGTTGTCCACCAATATATTGAGAAATTAGTAAGAACAACCAGATAAAATCCAGCATCTGTAAATATGACAGACAATATCCATGAAATTAATGAAGGGTTGGTTTTATTTAGTGTGGTAGTACATGAACATAAAGCTCTTCTACTTGAAGATTAATGGAATTTGACTGCATCATTTCTTATTTTATTGAAAACATAAATTGCTCACACAACTCTGCAATAGGTTTTCCTGAAATCTAATAAAAATCTGCCCACTTCATCACTGTGGTCAGGATTCTATTTCATATAACTCATTTTGTATTTTATGGATGTATAGAGAAATATAGTTTTCCTGAAATGACTAAGGAATTTTTCCTAAAATGACCTAAGTGCTCAGCAGAAACATGTTAAAGTGGTCAGAAAATTATACTCGTTAATAACACCTTCTTCAGGAAACACCCATTTTTGACCCCAGAATAATGTTGCCTTTTTGTGTGTGGTGTTGCTTTGTGTTGCCTCTTTGCCTTGCCTTAGGAGAATAAGATCAAATACCTACTCTGTGGCAGAGCTTGGAATGGCAAGTGATCCAACTCCCAGAGAACTTGATTAAAAGGTTCCTTTTAAAATAAAAAGGTTATGCTGAAAAAGAACATAAATGGACACTTGTCAGATTTAATGCCTTTGCATTTGCCTAGCTGTGGTTCTATGAAACATTACAGTAAGACTATATTAGGTCTGATAAAATGCTTTTGGTTAATTTCATATTTTTACCATACCACCTGTATTACGGAAAAATGAATTCTATTGGTAAATACAGAATAAAAAATTTTCTAATGAATGGTGGTCAGGAATCACTCTGTAGGACGCATGAGTATAATTTTTGTAATTTTGGCTTCTCTTCACTTAGGAAATAGGCATTCTTAGCCTTAAGATTCAGCATGTTTTTTTAAAGGAAACTGCATAGGGTTAGCCTGCTAGAATATGGTAGAGAATTTAAAAGTGAACCCTAGCAGACAGAGCCTATCTGTCTTCTTGCTGAAGTCTCATGTAGGTTCATGTAATAAAATGAAAGTTAACTCATAGTTAAAGATTCAGTTAGAAATTGTCATATATTCCAGGAAATGTTGTTAAATTAGTTTCCTGGTAGCTAGGAGGGGTAAAATCTTTGAATATTGATGAAGTTCCATACTAAAAATGAGGATATGTGGTGCTCAACATTTCTTGGGTCTTTTAGATATTTTTAAAAGCTGCTGAATTCCAAGCTGAGAGATATAGACCTTTTAGGGAAATATAGCAATTAATTTTACAGTAGCTTCTAAACTCCGAGGTAATTTCTATAATTCAATTGATTCAATGGCATTTGCTTCTCAAATGAAAGACTTGTGCTGCTTAATAGAGTGTAGCTTTTAAATACCTTGCATGTGCATGTACTCGTAAGAACAATTACTTGCTTGTGTGACACAACACTAGAATAAAACTGGACTGAATTTGTCTTCAGTAAGCTTATTTTGAATTTATTGTGTTGGCAATAATATAATATGCCTCAGAATTTCATAATAAAGAACATTTAACCATTGGAAGTATATTTCACCACAGCATATTACACCTAGAAAGCACAGCAGCTGGAGGATTGTTAAAGAAATTCTAACAGGCCTAATCTGCTAAGACTTAAAAATGAAAGCTTTGCTAAGCCTTTACAATAAATAAGTGCCATATTTGTGAGCAGGCTTCTGAGATTTAAGAATACATGCTGCTTTTCTGCTGCCTTTTTTTTTTGACTGCTACTTTGATCTTCTGCCTGTCACAGGACATATTTCATTCAATAACTTGTGTTTGACTGAAATAAAAGTTCAAAAAGGCATTAATTATACATTGGTATGTTGTTTCTCTACCATGAAGATTTTTACCAGTTCTAAAATCATTCAAATTTAATATTTGAATTTTTCTGGCTAACAGTTCATTGATGTTAAATATTATGTGTCAAAGAGGTCTTAGTAGCCAAAAAGTTTAATTTATGAAAGTATTTTATGCAGCATAAAAATATCACCTATTTAAAAAAAAAAAAGAAAAAAAACCAACTATGACCGATTAGATTTTCTTTCTTTGGAGCAATATAATTATTATATGTATAAGTGTCTGTATTTTGTATGTATGTTTTGTATTCATCCTGATGTGGAACAGGAAAACATGTGAGTGTCATTTTAAGGATTTCCATTTCAAAACTGGAAATCATCTGAGTACAACTTGTCCTACTGTGCCAAGGGTATATCAACCATGACTCTGTGTACACAACTCCTGAACTCGCTTTTACTTTTTCAGAGATGTTAAAATGTCTGTCACACAGCTTACCCAAGCTGTTCACCTGGCAAGGGATTTCCTAACATAAGTCTCAGTTTATACTTACTTAAAATGTGCAGTGCTATGCTAAACCTGGCCAGTGAATACTATTTCTGCCCAGATGCAGAAAAGGAAAAAAAAAAAAGGTTTTTTTATTTTACTCCATCCTTTTTTGCAACTTCTTCAAGCAATTAGTATTGGTGGCTTTTCTGCTACACTGACATAAGATGTCTTTGCCTTCTGTTCTCTTTCCCATCCCATTCCTCACTGCGTGGTTTATATTATTTTTGTATGCATCCTTAAATATTATTGATAATTACCCTAACCCTCCAGAGAGCCTGCAGGGAAATTTAAGGACCCCTTTTTCCATGATCACCCTGGCAGCTTTATACACCAGCATAATAGGAAGGAGTAGTAATCTTTCTGTTCATTATCTGAGGCCTTATAGGTCAAATATATATATTTCATGGTAATTTCTGAGTACTTACCCAGAAATATATATAAATTTCTGTGTAATAATATTATGGGAATATTATTTTTTCTGGGTAATTATAAGAATACATAAAATTATGTATATTATAAATTACCATGAAATATTTCATGGTAATTACCCAGAAATTACCCAGAAACAAATTTACCTTTGGATTTTTCCAAAGGTAAAACATAGGTAGACAAAGATTAAAAAAAAAAAAAAAAAGAAAAAAAAAAAAGAAAAAAAAAAGTTGTCAATAGAAATAAAGCCAGATATGGCAAATGGAGAAAAATCAATAGACTTTTGGAGAAACCTCTTAAGAATTTGAATAATTTTAAAAGTTGTATGAAGTAAGTGGGAGCAGGTAAGGTTAGTACATAACTTGTTTGTATTCATTGGGTTAAGAAACTGACTGACATGAGCATGAGCATGGTTGCATCTGCTCAGGACTGCAATCCTAGCTCTGTGTTTGTTAACAGTGTACCAAGAATTCTAGTTTCCTGTGAGCTAGAGATTATGACTGTGAATGAGGGTGTGCTGAGGTATTTGGTGGAACATGAGAGTGTGTTATTTAGGTATAACCTGGTAGATATAACTTGTTACCTTGCAGTTACCTTTGACAACCATTCCTCTAGGATGTTCTTTAAAGCTATTTACTGATGAAGACTGCAGGAACCTAAGTAATCTGTCCTAGTTCTTCTCTACCCTTATCATTGTAAAGTTTTCCTGATACTTTTCACATGTACTAAAGCCCACCATTTGTTACTCTTTCCATCAGGGACAGGGAAATTGCTTTTAGTAGCAATCTTTTGTGCATGTGAAGATTGTAATCATTGTCTTTCCTTAAAAACCTTTCTGAAGAAAAAGGAAAGAAAAGAAAAAGATTTATTTAGCAGTAGTTGTTTTCTGAACTTCAAATTCATACTGGTTATACTAGTTTTTCTGTGTTTTCATGAGTCTTTTCATCATTGCATAACAATTAGCTACTTTGTGGAGTTTTTTGACTTTTCTTCTTGAGTTGTTCTTGTCTCTCTCCCTCTTTGGAATTATGTGCTTATTCTACTTTTAGACTAGATTATCCTGAGTATCTCCTCTGCTTAGCCTCAGCTTCTTTCTTTGCCAGGTCTCTGAACTAAGGTAATTATAATAATCAAATCACATTCTTAAAGCAAATATAATTTATCTTCACATTAGAAGTTAAACAGTATTTTAAAAGTGTGTTAGTATTCTAAGCAACCAAATCACTTCATTATATAATCTCCAATTGTATCAAATTTATTCTAAACAGTGAAAAGTTCTAGTTCCTCTTGCTTGCTATTCAAACTTCTAAAACAATTATATAGTAACTGAAAAAGTATCATCTTCCCATAAATTACCACAAAGATTCTGCTTGTGATACTGGTCTGATTTTGAGCGAGCCAACTGAAACGCGTTGGTTTTCTAGACTAAGAATGATAGAGCCAGGCAGTAAAAGAGGAAATAATACTGTAAGGGCAGAGTTTTGAGAAAGCCATGTGATACAAATTGTCTGAGGTGCAGGCCACTCCCAAACGTTCAGACCATCCTACTTGAAACCTACCAGTGCTCCCCAAAGGTGCTCTGTTTATTTTCAATGGCTCATTCATGACAGATTCCTTATGTAGTAGATTGCTTCATCTCCTACGTGTCCGTTTCACCCCACCTCTTCAGCGAGTATTCAGTGGCTTATGATGCAAGTCTAGGGTTCTTTTCAGTGTGTGGCTTATATACTCCTATTAAAGAAGGCAGGGTCAAGAAATGTAGTTGACATTGTGGACCTACTTTGGTAAAGTTTGTGACAGTCTTTTGAATTTATTCCTCCATAATTTATTCCTCCAACCCTTAACATGGTAGAATATTGCCCCCTCCCCCCCATCCAGTGAGTTTTCGACTCTTGTGTTGCTAAAATGTGCTGAATTTCTGTTCAGCATTTGGAATTTTCTTAAGCTTTGCATACTTTGTGTTCATATATGTCATGCTGCCTGCAGAGCTTAAAAAGGTGAGGGGAGATGGAGTCTAATGCCAAATATATTGCCTGTATTATTGTCGATTTTTGATCTTCTTGGTTGTATTTATATTTACTAGTGTCACAAGTGCTTGGTATACTGGCATATGCTCCGAGTTTGCTCCCATGGCATGATTTGCTCAGAAAAAGAGTTTAACATATGAACCAGATCAGACCCTGAGTTCTGCCCCAATGCGTACCAGCAGATAGGTCTGTGTGTCATCAATAGACAGTTGATAGCAGGCTAGGCTAAATTTAATGAAAGGTACATGCCCTGGGTAAGTGCAGAACACAATACAAATGGAGACTGAAAAAAAGCTCCTGTAGAAGGGGAATAACCATATTTGCCATATTTATATTTTATCACCCAACTGCAAGGGAGACGGGAGAGCTGTGACATCATCATATTACAGTACTGAGAGTTTATGAAGGGCATCAAGAATATTCTGAGTTAAAGGGATATTTTCTTTTTTCCAAATCCCATAGACATAGCAGATCTGCTGGATGATTTTTTTGAAGCTGTTACCTGGGAGATGGATATAAGAAAGTGTCTTTATGGAGTAAAGATGTCTAACTGAGAAATGGTGTTACGACATCATACTGTGGTGATATTAATAGCATGGAAGACTGAGCTTCAAAAATTGTCAACAGCATTAGTCATCCATTTCTTTGAAATAAGCTGTCTGTGGTAAAATTCTCTCTTCTCCTTACAGTTTTGGAGAAAGTTTAGGGAAAAGGAGTATCATTCATGAGTTAGTGGTGTCTGAGTTTCCACCGTAAGGTGGTGATCTTCATTTGAAAAGATGGCTTTGAAGGCAGAAGAAAAAAAAGAGGTTCTGGGATTCTGCCTTATAAAAGTGCCAGACACTTTTTCAGAGCTTTGTCTCCTGGTGATCACAGCTAATTCCAAGGGCCAAAATGTGGTTTTGATTTTACATTTTAGAAAATTGTTCTTATTTCTGTTTCCAAATTTTCCCAAGTGACAAAAGGCTTTGGAGATGCAGTCATTACCCAGTTTAGGACAAGTCCTAAAGAAAAGGAACCCTACTCTAGCTTGTAGATTTCCCTCGTGTAGAATGCCCTTCTTCACCAATCCTGCCTGTATTGTATTAACTTGAAAAATTTGAATTAATTCAATATTAAGTACATTTTTACATATGAAAGCATCATAATTTCATTTTAAATTGCAGCATTTTGAAGGGCACCACTTTCATATATCAGCTCCAATTTAGGTGGACAAACTAATGCAATCTTCCAACCTCAATGTCACTTTAGTAAAGTCCCTCTCTATGACCTAGGTTTGATATAAAATGTAAGGCCCATTCTAAATTTATGAAATTTGCTCTAAGTGAATTATAACATCATATCCTTTAAGAACAAGATTAATGTCTGAGGAATATTAAAATATTTTTTCAAGCAGTATCGTAAGGGATACATTAAATGAATATTCATTTAAATGTTAGGGTTACTCAAATATGTTCATATGCATAAAATGGCAACTGAGAGCAAAGTTTATCTTGCCATGTAATGCAAAAGCATTTTTAAAAGCTATACATATTGATTACATTTATTGAAAAAGTATAACCCTTAGGTGAGAAAACTCATGAGCTCAAGCCTAAAGGTGACAACCCTAAATTAACAACTTCTGTCGTGGTTTAACCTGGCAGCAGCCAAATACCACGCAGCCGCTCGCTCACCCCCCCTGCCGGGTGGGATGGGGGAGAGAATCGGAAGGGTAAGAGTGAGAAAACTCGTGGGTTGAGATAAAGGCAGTTTAATAGGGAAAGCAAAAGCCGCGCACGCAAGCAAAGCAAAACAAGGAATTCATTCACCACTTCCCATCGGCAGGCAGGGGTTCAGCCGTCGTCAGGAAAGCAGGGCTCCATCACGCGTAACGGTTACTTGGGAAGACAAACGCCATCACTCCGAACGTCCCCCCCTCCTTCTTCTTCACCCAGCCTTATATGCTGAGCATGACGTCATATGGTATGGAATAGCCTATTGGCCAGCTGGGCCAGCCGCCCTGGCCACACTCCCTCCCAGCCCCCTGCACATCTAGCAGGGCATGGGAAGATGAAAAGTCCTTGACTAGAGTAAACAATACCTAGCAACAACCAAAACATCAGCGTGTCATCAACATTATTCTCACACTACATCCAAAACACAGCACTATACCAGTTAATAGGAAGAAAATCAACTCCATCCCAGCCAAAACCAGGACACTTCCTTGGAAGAAGAAAGTGTAGCAGCATTGCCTTTCCAAGGATAAGCTATTCCTCACGTAGCAAAAATGAATATTAGTGTCTGCCTTTTTGTATCATTTCGAGCTTTTAACATAATAGGATTGAAACATTTTCTTAATGTGTTAGTGTTTTACAGCTTTCCTCCAAAATTAAGTGCAGATTTTCTACACTTGGAAACTAAATGTGGAGAGAGATATCTAGAGCCAGTTAAAATAGGATTTAATTTATAGTTTTCAGTGGAGTGATGGGTCTACTTAAAAAGAAAAATTGCAATTTTTACCTTCGACATATGAACCAATTAGATTTATCTAGAGACATTGTTAAAAGAAGTATCCAAAACACTATTGTAAAGGGTTTATATGTCTTTGGACAGATTATTGTAGCTCGTTTTGTATCTGGAAAAAACTTTGAGGTTTATGGTAAGTGAGTCTGATGTAATCCATTAAAATTCTTTAAAAAAAAATTACAGGAAAAAAATCTGTGAATTTAACCTGGTAGAGAAACTTAAATTGCCAGGAAAAGTTTACAGAAGAAATGTTAGGTCTTGTCAGTGTAATTCTTAGATTGTTAAGGCCAGTCAAATTTGAAAAATAAGGAACATAAATCATCACATGTGCTTAATAGCTAGTCTGTTCCAAATAATTTATATAAAAATTATTTATTCAAAATCAAAAAGGAAAAGCTAAGTAAATACTACATATACTTATTAACTGATCATTTTTCATGAACAACAGCTCTTGTTCTTCAGAGATGACTCTACAGGGGGTTAGTTACTCATGGATGTTGTGTTTGCCTGTGAGCAGAATGAAGTCTAATTTTCTATTTATCCTGTGCTAGGTAGTGATGAGCTTTTTATATATTGAAAACTATTACATATTTACATATTGTAGGGAACTAGACAAAAAGTCTTTTTTATTTGTATTTTACTTTCTGTAAAGTACAGTCATATATTATAAGAACACATTAAGGGTACCCACTCAAAGAGAATTTAGATAACTACCAGCCTGGAAAGTTTTTTGTAGAACAACGAAATCAAGCTGTGTTATTCCTTTGCGTGTTATTGCTAAAAAACATACCCTTAAAGACACATCTAAGAGTGTTGTTGATGTTTTATTTAAAGCTGGCATTGAATCTAATTTATTTCTTTTTATTGCTATATTAGCTCTGCAAATATCAGGTAAAAATGCTGTGGAAAGAATGCACATTGAATTTGAAAATATCACTTTTATTCAACTTTTTGTTTAAATAATCATACTTTTGATGCCAATATAAGAAGTCTGTAAAATTAGGATAAAGTATTTCAAATAAATTATTTTTATTTAGCAGTACAATTCCAATTGCCCCATTGTGTCCACATCTACCTCCCCCCCAAAGTACCATAAAGTCTACAGTTTTCAGGAGACCAAGCCAAATCTTCCTTCATCATCAGTGATGTGTAATTCAGCTGAATGATAGGCAGCTGTGTCCCAATCAGGAAAGAAGAGTCTTTTCTGTTTTTAAGCCAATATATAACCGCTGATGCTTGACAACACATTTAACGGCTGGTGTAGCAGACACAGGATGAAAAGTAATTTTAAGGAAAGGACAAGGAAAGGAGACAGACAGAACAGAAATTTCAGTTTGTGGCTGATATGGCAGTAATGTATTCTCATCCAAGTGAATAGAGAAAAACATCTTGTGAGTATAAGGAAGGGGATTTCACAACAGATAACTCTTCAGGACATGATACGAAGTATAAGATTAAAAGTGTATGGCTTACAACACTGATTTGTTAAGCAAAATTTTATAGCATTTTAAAAATTGCACAATAAAATGAAAAGATCACGCACAGGAGGAACAGCTTATTTGCATCATTAAAGAGAAGTAGCATAAGACACCAGATTGACTGGATTACAAAAGGATGTTCAACTCTCTGGAAGAAAAAATGATGATTTTGGTATATCATATAAGCTCGAATGAGACTTGGAGGGCACCTGTGAAAATTTTAACACAAAAAGTTTATTGAAGGCTCAAGTTTAATTTTCATGTAAATTGTAATTTAGTAGCCCTATGTTTTAAATACAGAACTTTTTATTCACAAACATAATTACTGTAGATAAATATTAGTTGAAGAAATTGACTTGTTATTAGGGAATGGATACAGAAATATGTCTGGTTTTTGGTTTTGTTTTTGTCCCTCTCCCCTTCCAAATTCACAGGGTAACTACATGTAATAGAAAGTACACAGCTTTCTATGCTTCCAATGCTTCCATATAGAAAAATAAGATTTACAAAATAATCAGGCAAAGTTCTAAAAAACTAAAAATAAGTAAGCTCTTTTATAGTGATGCTGATTGAATTCGCAGTAGCTAACATACGGAAGATGCTGGTTTGCCCTAAACATTCATGACAGGTGCTTGACCCTAACTAGCAAGGGTGAAAACCTACTGACCAAGGGAGAGACTAAAAGAGAAGATAGTGGAATTTAGATATTTAAGTAGATGCATTCTTATATTCAGAAGATTTGTGCTCACTCCTTTTTAGTGGTGATTTCTGTCTGAAATACTGACTAAAATTTGTTCTGTTTGTGTTATGAGATCTGACAAGATCATGACCTGGTGGTTGCATAAAGCAGGCTAAGGATTTTTGTCATTGAAGCCCCGGAGTGAGATGATAAGAGATACAGGCCTAAAGTCAAACTGAGTTTATCTCATAACACATGAAAGTACAGTGCTCAGGCCCTAAGAAGAGACTTCAAAAGCATTAAAAATGTCAATGTAAGTTTAGAAAAGTGGGTGTATAGGTAAGCGTGAGTTTATACTTGTGTTTGCAATAGTATTCTCTGTTTTGAGTTGTTCATAGAGTTCTAAGAACATCACGTTCTGGACTGAGACGTCTTATGTGGAGAAAAAGACATCATCTCAAAACAATGTCATCAACTTGGAACCTTTTTGTATTAGAATAAACATTTTCTGGGGTAGGGAGAAAAAGAAGTGTGTCTATTTTTTTCTGCCTCTTTTTTAAATGTCTGCAGAAAACAGAAACAGACAGATATAATCTTGTTCTGTGAGTTGGGAATGAGCCATCTCTGTTTCAGCATGAGTGTATTGAGATTACCTCTGTTGCCTGTGATGTTTCAGCCTTGTTTTCCCAGCATCTACTATCTGGTAAAGTAAAACTCTTTAAAAAAAACCTAACAAAACCCAGCAAAAGATATCCCCCAAACCCCCAACTTCTGCTCTATACCTTAGCAAATGAAGTTCTTATTTTCAGCCATGCAAATTCTTCTTCAGGTTTGAAACAGAAACACCGAGATACAGCTAAAGGAAAGGTCAAGAGCAATTGTTGTGAATTTAATCTTCTTATGTTCATTTTTTTTCATGCAGCTAAAGCTTTAGTAGATTTTTATAACTTTGGAAGTGACTTCTGAGTATTCCTGAGGGTAAGAACTAGGTTTTGTCTTGTGGGTTGCCTTGGCAAGAGAAGAAATTCAGAGTAAAATTAGTCTATAATCACTTGAGAATGAAGATACTTGAAATAAATTGGCTTTAGGCTAGCCCATTCAAATACATTATATGGATAAATACCTGAGGTGGGATCATCTATAAAGTCACTATTTGGTATCAGGTTTATGGCTAAGTAGGGACAAAGCCCTAGGTTTTATGTTTTTAAAAATGCAAGTGGGCAGCAAAACAACCATTCAGCTATGTTTTTACTGAGTAAAAGTTGACAGAACATCAAAGTTTATACAACTTCAAGGCTTAATACTAAACAATACTTGCAGGAATGTTTGTTTGGTAAAGAGTTCATCTGCAAAAATAAACGGAAAGATGCTCCTTCAGCAGAGAATTGCCAGGTTCTTTCCATGTGTTAAGAGAAGTGTTTCAATTAAAGTAATTGACATTTTTTAGGGAAATGTCTGTTAAAGGTGTTATGCAAATAATATTATGATCTAAAGTATCTAAATATATGTAATATAATTTAAAAATGCATACAAGATATTTCCCTCCCAAACACGATATCTGTTTTCCGGAAAAGTAATCTGTGGGGTGTGTTGTTTATTTAGGGTCTCCAGAAAAATTACTTGATTTTCCATAATTGAGGAACATTTAAAGAGAAATGAATCTAAACATTCAAATGCATAAAAAGTACAAAAACTAAGAGTTCCTTACAAAAAAAAGGTGGTTTGTTTTTTTTTTTTTATTTTTCAAAATACTTGAAGTCAAAACTAAAAAGAAAGCAACTTGACCTGAAAGCTTTGCTTTTGAGACATGTCAGGAATTGAAGTATCTTTAAGCAATTTGTGTGAACAGAATCAATGAATTTATATATAAAAGCAAGAAAAGAAAAGGCAAGTAGATTATAACTTCTACATTACAGTAATTATGAAGTACAGAAAAGTGATTCAGGAAAGCTAAGAGTACAGAGGAAAAATCTGTGATCAAAGACAACAAAGCAGTCTGTAAGTCTGTATGGAAAAATATCTTGGTAGCAGTATAGACGTATTAATTGCTGGAAGGCATAACATTGTAATGACAAGTAAGAAAACAGTTCCACAAAACTTATGGTTGTGCATCAGGAAAAAAGTGAAAGTACTGCTAGCACGCTGGAGATACACTTGCAGTTGATCAGTTTGTTAGAGACAGAATATGATACTTAAAATATCTGTCCTAGGGAGAAAAAGTGGTTAAGGACTTTTCACACCAAAAGCAAGCCTTTTCACTTCAGGCTTTATCTCTCTTCATGGTGAGAACTAGCCATTTCTTCCTGTTCTTTCGTTTCTGTATTTTAATCCCATCTTCTAATATTCCCCCTTCTGCAGCTTAGTTTCCTTAGAAGCCTTTGGAAAGGGATCTTAGAAATAGATTTTTGGAAAACCAGGGTACTATGTGAACCACATATCCCTTGTTCACGCAGCTGCTGACTTTGTCAAAGAATTCAAATAGTTTTGCACATTGTAGCTTTTCTCCTTTATTGTGATTCTTAACAATTTTCTTTGGAATATATAAACAAACTCACATCTGTAATTTCTCACCTTATCCCAGAGACCTGTCTAAAAATTGGCAGCACATTCTTTGCCTTTTTATTTCTTTGTACCTGAAGTTGACTTAAGCAATGGGTCACATGCCGATTTGCACCACCGCACTTTCATACGTGAGTTCCTTTCGAATTGTTGGGCAGAGACTCTCTTGCCCAGGTAATTTGCTACTTTCCTCTTTATCAGTCTGCTCCAAAACCTTTTCTGCCAAAATCTTAATTTGGGAGAGTCCCTCTGACCATTCCTCTCAAAACAAGCTCTAGGGTGGATGTAGGAAGCCCCTGAACTCCGCTATAGCAAACACTACTGCAAAGAATTAATTTAGATTTTCTGCTGCTGCCTTATCTTACTTGGGCATTCCTTTTCCACCCTGATCATCTATCAGCCCTTCTGAGTTTGGCAGATGTGTTTCAAAAGATTTTACTACTTCTTTTTTAAAGTCTTTAGCAAGTTGTCGCTCAAGGTTTTTTTTTGTATGGTTGTTCTTGGAGGTTTGGGGACAGGGAGGCATCCTGTTTAAATAACAGTTTATGCTCTTTTCTATTTTCCTTAATTGTACAGAACATTCATTCATGAATGTGTTGTTTTACTTTAATAAATCCCTTTGTCCTGCTGTTTAATCACATATCCTGTGTAAATAGAACTTTACTGTTGACATTTCCTGTGTTGTTTCCTACCTGAATTTTATAGACTTCCATTGTACCCTTACTTACAATTTGGCTGCATTCCTGAAGGATGTGATGTCCCAAGCTATGGGCACCCACTTTCTTTTGGCCTTTAATTGAGAACTTCTATTTCAGGTTCCAGGTGATGTGTTCTATTTTGATGTAAGGGCATCCTCCCTTCTTGCAGAAGCCATCTCTCTTCTGTATACTATTTCTTTCACTTTTTAAAATTGATTAAACTCAGGGTCATGTGCATGCCAGAATCCTTTAATGGACATTAAGAAGATGTCTTTACCTCAGTGATGTGAATTTTTATAGATCTTAAGATACTGAGGCTATTCCAGAGACTGGAAGACTGTATATTCTGCTGGTATTAAAAAACCAGTAAATAGTAAGCATATCAAATTAGCCTGAGCAAAAGAATGGGTAAGTTAATACAGGATCTGTTCAGTGAAGATTTTTGAAAAGTAATATAATTAAAGCCTGTCAGACACAGTTTTATTGGAAGTAGGGTTTAGGTATAAAGTCATATATGCGGAATGAGGAACTGCAACAAGTAAGCAGTGGCTCTGAGAAGAGCTGGGGTCACAGCAGAAAACAGTAGGAGCTCCCAAGCTTAATGCTGTGGTAAAACAGAACTGCTAATGTAGCTCTCTAGTGTATAATTCAGGGAAGCATGAGTGGGAGGATTAAGGTTATTTTAATCTCATACCATATACTGAGAAGCAGGAATACTGCAAGCAGTTCTTCTGTATGCATTTTTAAAAGGTGCTGAACAACCGTTTATACTTGCAAAAAAATTACCACATGAAATATTTGTGTTGTGGAGATCAGGCCTTATGATGAGAGATTTTGGGCTCAATCTCTTTCGCCTATCTGAACAAGATTGAAAAGGTAATTTTATTGACATTCATGACTATGTTCTAAATACAGGAAAATGCTAGATACTTAATGCTAGATCTCTTAAATCTATCAGAGAAAATCATTATAAGATCTTTTGGCTGGACGTTGAAGCAAATCTAATGGAAATCAGACAGTAGACTCATATTTAGTTGTCTTCCAATGCCAGTGATTAGACACCAGGCTAGTGGATATCTTCAAATCAAGACTCAAAGTGTGTCTGGAAGATATGCTTTAGCAAAACACAGATTGCTTGACTGAAGTTGCACAACAACAACTGTAACTGAACAGAATTTAAGTTAAGTTCTGTGATATACCGAAGGTCATATTAGATGAAGTAATTTTGATTTAATTTTGCTTGATATAATATAAAATTATAAAAATTCTGTCAGTCTGATATGGACTGCCTTCAGTTCAAAGATCTGCTTGCCTATGCTTCCCATGGTTACTGGTAGCAAACACTTCCCTGTTTCTGGCCTTAATTGTAACATTCATGCAAATTCCAGTTATTTAAGGGTTTCATAATCATCAGCATCAGCAGAATTTAAAATCTATCCTTATAATTTCACGAGCATACACATGTGTGGGATAAATAGTCTTCTGTGGCTTCACAAATGATCTCCAAAATTCAAAGGGAGTCTCTGATGCATTTCAGCTTTTGTACATATCATTGGAATTTCCCATCTTTCCTTTTTGGACTAGATAATACAAAATACTGAAGGGAATAAAATCTTCTTTTTCTCACTCTCACTGATTTCTCACCAGTTTATCGTGTAATTAAATGTGGGCTTACAAGAGTTTATTGCACGTTTTTTCTGGCCAAACTTTTACTAGTCATTGATAACAGAGCTTGGGATAAGATAAATAATTAATCTGATCTAACAGGATAATACTGATGTGTGAATGTTTTGATGCATATATTTACCATCTTTGAGCATTCTCGGTCTGTTTAATGCCAACTTTTTTGTTATCACAATAACTCAGGACATCCTGTCTCAAAACCTGATGAAAAATACGTTGCAGTATAAATCAACGTATGTTCAAACATGTATTTGAGGATGGATTCTGTGTAACTGAAAATTCTGATCTGTTTAATGAATAACTTGTAGTTTTGAATCTATGGTGGATAAGCTTTTAATAAAAAATGAATTCAGAATATTTTTAACATTGTCTTTGTTGAAGAAAAACAGTTATGAATCAATGATATTTAAAATTCAGAAACAATGTGATAGTCTAGGAAACTAATTTGCCAAAGTGCTATTTCCATTCAATCTGTGTATATATTGGTTTTATTACTATTTTGAATCCAGACAAGAAGGGATTAGATAATGCAGTTGGTTGACAGCAATTAAATCAGTTCATGATTTGCTTTGTCTCAATATGAACAATGACTGGCATTTCTGCTAAAAGTCCAAATTTCTCATTGATTTGAATGCTGCTAGGATTGATCACCTCATGTGATGATTTGTAAGGCATTTTGTTCTTTTTAACATAGGGGGAAGTTCTTCAAATTGCAAAGTGTGGTTCTCCTTAAAGATTAACAGCATACCTGCAGCACCGGAGAGAAAGATAGATGTGAAATGCAGAGCTCTGGTAAGATTACTCTAAATGTTTAATTTTGTTCTACTGCATTAGAAGAAAAACATAATTTTTATTGTTGATCTGGCTGCTATCTCAGAGGATTGATCAATTTTATTAAGTGACCACACACAATCACTTTTTGAATAATAAAACTCAATACTTACTAAGACCTCATTTAAGCTTAGTGATATGAACTAAAATGAATGCTTGAAAAAAAGTGTCTTCATCCTATTTGAATAATTACATTTTTACTCTGCTGACATCTGCTTCTAATTTTGGATCTCAGATAAGGTTGAATTCTATAAAAACTTCAAGCAGTTTCTGTACGGTCCACGACAGAATAAGTCTCTTTTGGTACCCTCCTTCCTTATGCATGCCAAATTTTTATTGTCATTTAGATTTCATTAATCATTGGAATGTATTTAATCATATTTGTATTACTAGATAAATACATACTTTCACTATCAAAAATTAATTAAATGGTGTTAGTAATTTTAGAAGAACGATTACATCATATTAAGTAAGTTGTATGTTTTAAATCACTTTGGTATGTAAACATAAAATAACTGTTTAGTATGTTTGCTTAATTGATATTGTTTGTATTCTCCAAAGATTTGTAACTGTATTTATCTTTGAGTTATACTTTGTAAGGTTTTTATTTTCAGAGCTAATATTTTTCTTATCTTCTGTAAATGGATATTTGTTTTATCATCTAGACGTCCTGCTTTCTCCATGAATCATAAGCAGCTAAGAAATATTGACTTTAATAATGGATGCTGGTAACGGGTTCTATGAATAGAAATGACTGGTACGGTATTTTGCTGCAGGAACATTTTTGCAAATAAAAATACGTAATACAAGTACTAGGGGACTAACTCTTCCAGTAACAGATGCTGGGAAGGGAGTCTCCTCAGTTGATTTTACATATCAGCATGTGTTTATGTGGAGGAAAAAATCCAAACCAGTAAGCATTTCTCAAAATATTTCATAGAATCATAGAATCATAGAATGGTTTGGGTTGGAAGGGACCTTTAAAGGACATCTAGTCCAACCCCCCTGCTGTGGGCAGGGACATCTTCAACTAGATCAGGTTTCTCAGAGCCCTGTCCAACCTGATGTTGAACGTTTCCAGGGATGAGGCATCTACCACCTCTCTGGGCAACCTGTGCCAGTGTTTCACCACCCTCACTGTAAAAAATTTCTTCCTTATATCTGGTCTGAATCTACACTCTTTTAGTTTAAAACCATTCCCCCTTGTCCTGTCGCAACAGGCTCTGCTAAAAAGTTTGTCCCCATCTTTCTCATAAGCCCCCTTTAAGTACTGAAAGGCTGCAATAAGGTCTCCCCGAAGTCTTCTCTTCTCCAGGCTGAACAACCCCATCTCTCTCAGCCTTTCCCCATAGGAGAGGCGTTCCATCCCCCTGATCATTTTTGTGGCCCTCCTCTGGACCTGCTCCAACAGGTCCACGTCTGTCTTGTGCTGGGAACTCCAGAGCTGGACACAGTACTCCAGGTGGGGTCTCACCAGAGCGGAGTAGAGGGGCAGAATCACCTCCCTCCTGCTGGCCACGCTGCTTTTGATGCAGCCCAGAATATGGTTGGCCTTCTGGGCTGCGAGCGCACATTGCTGGCTCATGTCCAGCTTTTCATCCACCAGTACCCCCAAACATGATTTAAAACATCATTGTTCATATATCACTTCTGGTTTGCTCTTCTTTCCTCGAAGTGTAGCATCCTGTTATAACAGTAGTTATAGCTGTATCTTATAGTCAAATGCAATACAAATTTATTCTCAGCATGTCAAAAATACTTTTCCTGTTTTACACAACTGATCAGATTTCTGAAACGTCAGAAGAGGTAAATTTGGCAGGACAGAGTTTTGAAATGAGCAAGGTGTATATTAACATCTTGCTTTTCTTAATGGTAGACATGTGGCCGCAGTGACTACCAGCCTACAGGCAGCGAGGGAGTCCCCAGGGAGGTGAGGGCTAGAAGGCATCCCAGGAACAGTGGACAGTATGGGATCATCCTGACATATGTCACCTGGGATCCACAAGCGCTCTAGACATTAACAAGACTTCGATTAATATATTTGCTTGCAGATTCCAGTTTCATGTTTGAGGTTTGGAAATGCTTTAGGCTAACTCAGTCTTTTGTACTTAATAAATGAGTGTCTGTTTGAAATGTAATGCCTGTGACAGGATGATAGTTCATACCATATGAAAAGGAGTGGCAAGATGTGAGTGTCAGGGTTCAAACTGAGTTTGTAACTGTAGATATTCTGACCCTTATGGACGTCCTGAGGCAGTGGCCATCAGCTGATGTTGCAAAAGGAATCCTCTGTCAAAGAGTGCAGAGAATTTTGAAGAAACAAGTAGGTCTACCTCGCAGCACCATGCAACTGACTGTAGCTCAGGTCTTGGAGACAGGACAGAGTTGGTCTCTTCTGCTTTCAGTGCACAAAATCAGCTGAAAGGAAATACCACAGTTCCGTCTGTACTGCCCCCCTGCCCGAACTTATACGACTCTCACAAGGCATTGTGTCACCGTCCTCTTTTAATTTGCTCAAGATTTCTGTGCTAAGTAGTATTGCAAGTGTTTTCATCTGTCTTATGATACGTAATTCTGACTAGATTCATGATATTGCAACAACACAGGATTTTCCAATTACATTTATCTTTGGTTTGCACTGTTAATTCTGTGTCTTACCGTCCTTAAAGTGTAAAATTTCATTCTCAAGAGGTATCTGCGGGTATGAAAAGATATCTGAAACACTTAGAGATAATTTGGTTTGACTCGTGTTTTTAATAAAATATAATAAATTTACATTTTTACATTGATAAGACCAATCTCACTACATATCACTTTTGGATGTGTTCTTTCTCTCTCAACCTAAAATTCAAAAGTGGAGGTTGAATAGTTAAATGGATCAAAACCAATTTTATGCTGCTCAAGTTTTGTTAAAACTCTTTTGGCTTGTTATGGCTGAAAGCATTTAAGCTTGTGTTTTGCTAATAAACCAGATTATGATTAGGCTATTTAATGGAAATAAAAATATTGAATAAACATGCCATATTGAAAAAGTCATTATTTTCAAGCTTTAATCTAATTTCAATTAGTTTAATCACTGTATATCAGTAAAAGTAATATCCTTGTTTGAATAGAATGCTTGAAAAGGGTTCTTTGGCTGGATGAAAATGTCATTTTTCAGTAGGCAGAAATTTGCCATCTCTTCAAGAGAAACCTACTTTTGTTTTCCTCTCTCCAATAACAGCCAAAAAAATAGGGAAAATATGAATATGGAGAATTATACTCTTTTTGGCCTTTCTCAACTTTATATATATATATATAAAATATATATACACACACAAAAGCATATATATATTAAATTATATTAAAATGTACAAAGGCAATGAACTGTTGTATCCTTAGCACAAAGGATACATTTTCTGGATCAAGTAGAATGTTTACTAAATCCATTTAGAAATAGCCTAGCTGATAGATAAAAAATAAAAGTTGATGATTCCTTATAATGCATCTTTTCATCTGTTATCCATGCTTGCTGGCAGCAGAATCCCTGTAAATTAGGATAAGAAGTTAACTTTTAGACTGGTTCATCCAGCTGTAAATAGTAAGTTTGGCTTCCATCTTGTCCCAGATGTAGCTCCATTAAAATGAGAACTTCAGTCTAAACAGAAGTTTAGATTCAAATCCTATTGTAGTCCTTACTCTTCGGTAGATAGTATGGGTTTCTGGGAAATGGATGAATAAACATTTCAGTAAAGACCTCAGACTTTGACCCATAAATTGAAGGAAGTGGCTTTTTAATTTTGAAAGATAATATTTTTTTTCCTAGTTTTTTTAACATAGAAACCAAATAATTCCTCTAATTTGAAACACATCTGTCTCTAAATTGAATTAGGGTCAATTTTTTTGTTGTCCATGTGGCCACTAGAATGTTCTCCACAGATTGCATGGTATGATACAATGCTTTAAAAGACAATACAATGTTTGAATAACAACAATATTTTCATCTCTTTTTCTTTTTATATGTGTGTCTTCCTTTTTTCTACCAAGAATCCTTTTTTCTACCAAGAAAATAATAGTAAAAAAGAAGAAATTGCCTCAAATTTGGCCCTTAATGGTGCTAATACTGTTTTATATTGTTACATTCAGACTTTTTGGGACAGTGAACCACTTCCACTTCTCAGCTTTTCTCCCAGATCATCAGGACTCAAGGTATCTCCTGTGTTTGATAAATGCATGGTGCCACTATTTTGCAAATAGCAGAATCAAATATTGATTTTACGTTTCATCGTGGTAATTCCACATGCCTGTATTTCCAAGCAAGAGCTGGGTCACAGTCTGTTTCTTCAATTTTCAGTTGATCTTCTTTAAGAAGCTTTTGTCCCCAGGGGTTTTTTTAGGGGGAAGGTTGGGGGTGTTTACATTTGTGTTTTTTTTTTTCCCAACCTAGACAGTTTGGTACATGATTTCAGATTACATTTAAAATCAGTTTAAAATGAATGGGGATAATATGAAGCAGAATAGTCACATATAAACCACGCTTTTACTTTCTGGTGAGGCAGGTACATCACTTGGAAGTCTAGCAAACAGATGACAAGTAGTGTTCTAAGTTCAGACCCTCATATAATTTCTGAATAACACTCAATAGTCACAGCCTCAATATTTGTGTTTTAGGCCATAAAAGGGTAAGTGTTCAGTTGTCCTTCCTCTAAAATTTTTGCTGGGCTCTCTGAAACTCACTGGACTCTCTGAAACTCTGAACTTACTGGACTTTCTAGGCACAACCTTGGTCTGAACCTATGATATGAACGCTGGACTTGTCTCCAGGGGTGTTTGGAAATGTCAAGGGAAAAAGCAAGAGTATGTACACATAGTATGGTACTTTCACAGCTTTTAAGGGTTTTCTGTTCAGGGTTTTTGCTGAGCTGACAGGTCTGTCCTTAAACTTGTGTATACATTTACTATCCACAACCTCCTTTGCCTTTGAAGTGTTTACTGACCGTGGTGTAAGAACCATTACCTTTATTTTTAGCTGTGTTCTTTATTTTAATTTGTGCCCCCTAGTTCTTAAGGGCACACTTACAGGGGTCAGTGGACAGTTAAACCCTATCCAGTATCTCCATGCTACTCATGATTCTGTAGACTTCTATATATTAATTCTGAATTATCTCTCTTCCAAGATGAAGAGTATGATAAGGTAGTCATCTTAATTTATGTTTTCCGCTTGGACATTCATATTTTACTATTGTAGTATTTCTCTAAAAGTATTTCTTTCAAAAAAAAAAAAAAAGATCAAACATGTATGGAAAGGAAATAAATAATTTGGTTTTTAGCGGTGATTGTCCTCTAACTGCTTCACTAGGCGCACTTTGAAGTGTGGCTATCAAAACTAAGTTTTCAAAACTTAGCTCTACCAGTTAGCCTTTTCGGTTTCTTATCAGTTGATATAAGGCAAAGCAATGATGAGATAATTGAGTAATATCTTAAGATTTGAAATTTTACTACTTTAAAAAATCCAATGCAACGTAAAAAAATTAGGTTTCCATTGATGACATTTAAAAATATTAGGTGAAAAGTAACGAGAGTTGCTAAATCCCATTGACCTTTTAAAGTGATTTATAGCATAGCAGCTCCTTATATCAAAAGTCAATCTATGACAAACTTCCTTGATGCCAATACTTGACCATACCAACCATTTAAATGAAATCTTAGAAATGGTGTTAGGAAGACCTCATTATTTTTCTCACTCTCAAGAATCAAGCAAGCTGTCTTACTTATAACCTACAATTGCTGTTAGGAAGTATTGCAGCGAATATTTAATTGTGAAGCTCTGATTGTAAAACACTTAAATAAAAGAGAAGATTTTTCTTTTTTTCTTTTTGTAGAAGAAGAATTTAATTTGTCAAATCAGAGTATAGCTTTTACTTTGAAGAAAGGAGCATAACTCTGATGTGAGGTTCCCTCAGTTCCTCATTTTTTCCTGCCCAGTGTGTGCATGGCAAACATTCATAGAGTTAAAAATAGTGTTGATCTTCTCAACATGCAGGAAACTGTAAGAAGTAATACACATATTTCCCAGCATGCAAATGAAGATTCTAATAGCCAAGACCTAAGTGTAGCTCCCAGTGCGAGGGCTGGGAAGCCTAGTAGGGTGAAGTAAAGTGTGAGAAGGCTTTAGTTTTTATAGGTAGATCCCCCTCCTATTCCCAACTTTATTCCAACTATTGAAAGGAGGACAGTGAGACTAAGCAGTGAGTGAGATCCTGGACTCATAGGAGGGTCTGGTTTAGCTAAGTTTCATTTTGTGGAATAATGGTACTTTAATTTTCCTATACAGAGTCTCCATCTTTTGTGTGTTCAGATCACTTTTACTATGAGTTCTAAATAACTAGGGGTTCATCTCTGATTTCTTAAAACTAATTAATTATTATAAACATGTATGCAACTGTAGAAAAGAATGATACATAGATCTTTATACATTGTACATGATAGTGGTAATAGTTTCACATATAGAACTGTGAAGAGGCTTGGAATTAGACCCTGAATCTTCAAGAAGCTAGAATTTTTCGATGGACTATGTAGTTTAAATACAGCTTGCATTTTCTTTGAGTGATTCGTTTTGTGTATATATATATCATACACTTGAGAATGTCCACAGAATAGCTCAAAAATCTTGAGAAGAGAAACTAGCTCTCTAATCAAGAGTGTGTCTATATTGTTATATTCTGATAAAATAGATGGATTATCAAGATTCCTGATATATTTCTAGTAAGTGTTCTTTAAGAAATACATTATAACCAGTTAAGTATATTTTGGAGCATTAAATGAAAATAACTTACCTTCCTGCTTTTACATTGAGTGCTTGTGATAAATCTCATTGTACTGTCAACCATGTACGGTTCGTGTCTTCTGACAACAGTGGTAATTTTTTATTTTGCCTGAATACCTAATGTTTTGACCACAACTATATATTGCATCTCTGAGAGAAACAAGACAATATACTCATTCAGTGAACACATCAACTGGATTATAAGGAGTAGCAATGATTCATGTTGTAAACCACATAGCTTGCTGATCTGGATATTTTTCCTAATTCAGGCCCTGAACACTCTGAAATCCACTCATCACCATTCCAGGGTTGAGAATAACCTTACTGAAATGGAGGGGGATTAGCCAAGTGCAGGTTTATTTTCTAAGCCCCATGTGTATTAATAGAAATTAGCTCAATTGGTGAAGCCTGGAAAGGTTGTAAGGATGCATTCCAGCTGTGAAGAATTCCTGCCCACCTTAATTGTTAAAGCTTGGTAAACAAGGGAACCCTTATGAGTGCTTAGACGATAAGCCTATTTTTCAGAGGAAGGATATTATCAAGTTTTAATACTGAAATAACCCAGTCAATCCTAACACTGCTTATAAAAAACACCTCCAACCTTACCTTACAGCTTCATCAGTCACTGCCCTGCTTCAAATTCTATTTTTTGCCAGCTGTCATAATGAAAGCAATCAATCTAAATTCTAAGTACGTATGTCTTTTGTTGGTGTCCTTTGCCTTTCAGTCCAGCCTGAGAACCAGTTCCGGCAGTTGACACTGCTGGCCTATAGAGAACATTTCCCCACAGTCATGAAAAACTCCATCAATTGTGTGACTTGTATAAACATTTCCATAGCACTGTGCTGGAAATAATTCCAGTAAAGAAATTTTGGATCTGTGAGGCCTCATTACCTATTCTATTGTTTTGAAAAATCCTTCTAAGTTCTATTTTGTTCTGCGTGATGTAAGGGAGATTGATGTTGGAGACTTGTCAGCTTTGGCCTCCCCCTCCCCAATGCAAATTTCAGGTTGCATTTCACCCTGACAAAGATCATCAACTCTATTAAAAGAGATCAGCTAAAAACTAGTTCAGGGAAAAAGGGAGAAAATATGTTCTGTGATCATTGTCTGCCCAGGAATTTCTTCCTTTTTCTTTTATAGAAGCATTAATGTATTTTATTTCATTTTGTCTTGTCCAGACCAGCCTGTGGCAGTCTAATGAATCTCAAAGGCAAAGAAAACAAATCTGCAACAGTAGAGATGGTACAGGATGCAGAAGTGTAGTTTCAAATGTATATTTTACTTTAAAAATAATTCTGAAGTATATTTCAATAGTTCCGTGGGTTTTACTCTTAGTGACTTCTGGATAGCACAGGCTAAATCAGACTGTTGTTCATCAGTAGCTGACAGCCTGTCCAATTCATTATGAATTCTAAAAATCAAGCTGTGTCTTTTTTCTCATATATGATTACAAGAAAGATGCCGTGATTTAGCATGTGGAACTATCACTTCTGTCGATCATGAGAATGCTGTTCACTTGTCAATAGCTAAGTTGTTCTACAACTCTAAGAGGAAGCGAGAAGCAGCACTCTCTTATTATCAGCTAGATTTGGAAATGCAAGTCAGAAAGCAGATAAGGAACAGTTCAGTTTGGAACTGGATTACCTTAGCACAATGTAGCCTACTGTATAAAGAGAGGGGGAGCCATTCTTTGGACACCCTTTTCCTTTCCCCAGATCCTACTCTCTTCTTTAGATGGTAGACTGAAAAGGAAGGGTGGATAGCAGCATGGGATTCCTTCTAGTCCTACTGCTGGCTCTACTCCTCAAACTCTTCTCACCCAGCTCCAGAAATGATTTTGCCTTCTAATGGATTTGTAAGCTGTAGATCAGAAGTAGCACCCATGGCAACTCAGTGATGTTTTTCTCCTCACAGGATATGTTGGCTCAAGGAATGGTTCCGCTCAAAAATCATGGCAGATCTTTAGCGCTTGGGAATCATGCTTTGGGGACTGTAGAGGTAGAAGCCATCTGTGGGAGATGTCAATCTGTTTTAAATCCATAACTGTTTTACAGAGAGCCACAACAATAAGAGATTGCACAAAAGACGTGTTAATTTTCTCTAAATCATGCCTCTTGCCTGGCACCTTTGCTTCTTTTGTTTAATTACTTGAATAGAACCCACAAAGAAAGATGCATCTGTGTTAGCCTTTCAGTTCACAGCAACAGCGTGGTTTTCAGGTGTCTCTCCTGATCATTCCCACTTTCATTTATATCACACAGCAGTCCTGGAGTGCATGAAATGTATCTCTTTTGGGTGTGACTTAACTGGAGAATATTTTCCAGGTGCCCATCTAATGTTCTTCAACCATTAATAGGTGTTTAAGTTCATGGGAGCAAAATAGGACATTCATGGGCGCTTGTACTCTGTGGATGCTGTGTCCTCACCACTAACTGTTTTGCTCTATGTGTGTATTCCTTTTGTGTCTCGCTACATGCTAATATAGATAGATCATAGCACCCAAATCTTTGTAACTTTTGTTGTCAAAAAAGACTGTGTCATGTTTATTCTAACAGGAGTTTGCATTTTGTGGGAACCGCATTATGTCAATAGACAAGTATAATGTAGAGACCTTGTTACAAATACAACCTGTGTTAAAGTAGATGTGTCAGTGTCTCCTTTATTATTTTTTTTCATTGTTTATTTAATTAAAAGTAAAAAGCATATAATTAAGAATATTGTGTAATTATGTAACTTGGCAGTTGAAGACAGTGACACTGTTTTCATAGCTGTGGTGCATTAATTTTTCATAAATCCTAAGCTAAACTGTAATCTGAATATTGTTATACATGGCTGATACTTGGATCATGTTCTCAGAAATTGAGTAACCTGAAGTTATGAATCATGCCCTACCACCTCTTTTTAGAATATGCTTTCATAACAATTGGTAGCATAAAAAGTAACATTCTGTAGAAGAACAATGGCAACATGGTTTGTGGAAGAAAAGCAAATTTGGGAAGGTGGTAGTTATTAATCACTCTAACTAAAAGCAGTTTGACTAATAATTCAGACTAGAACTAGTTCAATTCTAGTTGCAATTCAATTCAATTCTAGTTGCATAACCCATTAAAAAAAAAAAGAGGTTATCAAAAGGAGGGTAAATTATTAGAAATATTAGAATGTGAGTGAAATTTTTTGATAAATATATAGCAGTTACTAACTCCCTCCTCTCTTCCCTACAGATGCATGAATCAGTTCATTAGCAGGGAGCTAATATAGATCACAAAATGACAGTTGAGCTGTCACTAACTGCCATTGAACAAAAATGTAAGGTTAGATCTAAACCAAATACTTAAGTAATTAGAGGGGTGTTTAATCTATGCTAGATGAGTGGTCATATATATGAAAAAATAACTGTCAAGTGAAGAAAAAGAGTAGCCTTGTATAATTAAACTACTATGTCATTTAGTCCATAACTGCTGTGGCTAGCCCTGTGGCTTATGAATCAAAACAAGAAGGTTTTTTGCTCAACCATTAAACACAGCAAGTGTCTTTTTAAAAAATTTGCTCACTGATGGTATCTGGAGTACAGATTGTATAGCTCAGTGAATTAGGCATTAAAGTAACATTACTGAAAGGAAAACTTAATGTTTGAACTTTGTTCCCTGGATACACCTCTGTAATGATTGTCCTAATCAGTGGAACTTGTGCTGGATTTTTAGCTCAAGACAAAACATGGTTGTATATACACTCTCTAGGGTTGTTTGTTTTGTTTTGTTTTGTTCTTTTAAAAATAACAGTGAGAGGAACCTGAAAGAGAACAGTGAGAATTTCTCCAAAAAATGTAGTTATCTTAAGTATAAAATTTCAAACAGTGTTTGGAGGCTTTTACAAGTGATGAACTGTGAATTTTGCTGCAGATGTATGATCTCTAAACCTGTCCTGCCATTTTTCTGAGTTGCCAAGAAAATTGGGGGTAGTCCCACCGGTTTCCTCCTCAGTGATTAATGTGAATTAGTGAGTAGTGAGGACTCACTGCTTTCCTTGTGTAATATGAAGAAAAAGGAAGAAGGGATCTTTATTCTTCATTGCATTCCTATGAAGTTTGTCCATCTATATAATGGGAAGCTGTATCTTTTACTTAAGACTAATTTGGCAGGGGTACTGCTGCTCTCACAAAATGTAGCACTATCCATGCTTCTCCAAAATAGTATTGCTGTGTTCCTGTGATCAGAATACTATTTAAAAATGCTGGAGTGAAATTCAAATACTGTTTTATAGTTGTGCATCTCTAGAACATGGATTGAAGCAGCTAGTTGTTGTTCTTTTCTGCTGGATTTCTATGGATAGTATGCACAGCTTCTGAAACAGCAAATGATAATTAAATGGCATCATTACAATGAGCAAGAAGTTTATCCACACATACAAACATTCTCAAACAACATCTGAATCAGGAACTTGAGGTAAGTATATAAAACTAGTTGATTACGGATTTGATTTGAAAACAGATGCTGTGTTGAAGTTTGTAAAATGCCGTTAACTCAGGAATTACATGCTTTCAGTTATACAATTTTAGTTGACATTTTTACTTTAGGCTAAAACCCTACCTATTTTAGATGGTTTGGACTATTGAAAAAGGAATTAAAATCTTCCCTCTTCTATTTGAATCAGAATAAGGAGTGACTATGTAATTGTGACAATATGAACATATCTCTGGCACTTGCTTAATCATCACCCTCACTAGAAAGGAGGGACCAGTGTCTGTTGGAAGACTATTCTTCAGCCTTTTCAAAAAGAATTTCCTGCTTGTTTTCAATTCCTGGTATAAAGGTATATGAAAATCATTGCAACTGAAATCTTAGAAGACTAAAGAGAACGTAAAGTCTTGGTGAGCATAGAGACAACATTACTTTAATCTCCAGAACTATTTGTATAAAAGTAACCTAAAGATCATACAATTGGTTCCCTGCAGCAGATACTTCTATTGAACAAATTCCATCTAAAGTTATTTGAGAGAAATATGGAGTAAAAATTAATGTTATTCATTTCACACGGAAAGAGATAGTGAATGTGTACTCAGTAATTATTCATTTATATATTTCTCTGGGATTTAGAAAGCATACTTTACAAGGAATTTTAACAGTTCAAAGGAACCATCTGAGAAAGCAGGAAGCTTTCAAAAGCCAAATTACAATTTGTTTGTGAATATTCATTAATTAAATAACGCTTCCAGTTATCATGAGTTGTTTGTATATTTGCAGATATTTTTAGTTCTAAATGCAGAAAAAACAACCATATTTTTGAATTTTACCAGTTGATAATTATTAAGTATCTTCAGCCATTGACAACATTGTAAGAATTTACAATTTTAAAAAAATTATGTTTTGGTTACTGTATTTTACTTTGGTGTTTACTGTGGATTTCCCAATGGGGAACAGTAATACAGAGGCTGAATTTAGGCTGATAGATTCAAGTTCATTATCTCAGATTGTTTAGAAAAATGGACTGTAACAGCTACTTTACCTTGCAAATATTCGAATGGCTTTATTCAGGTTGCATATAGAGGTCAAGAAGTAAGCCGATTCTTAAGTTTTTATGTAAAACATCTAACAGGCTGGCAGTTATTGCTTTGAGCACACTTACTCTTTAGCAGTTGTCTATTTCATGGAGAAAATTCTAAGTGTATATTGCTGGTTCACTGAGTCAAGAGACTTTCTAATCCATTCATATATTTGAAAAATAGTATTGGCTGTCTTGAGAGGAAGTATCTAATATGTGAGCTCCAAGCAGGATCTGTACAGCAGGAGATAAGCCTGAGGGGAAGGTCTCTTTAGAACAGTGAATTATTAGTTTTTGCTTTAATAAAACCAAATGCCTGGAAGGGATTGAGTTTGGTTTCCACATAAGTGCGGAGACAATAGTTTTGTCTATTCTCTGCCAGACCTTTCTCTTTCTCTCTTTCTCTCAAGTCCCTGAGAGCCACATGAGTACTCAAAAGTTGGTAATGTAACTCTGAAACATATGCTGCCTGCCCCCACTTCCACGAGAGTTGTTCTTGCCGAGTTGAAACTTGTGCCACTGTTGCCATTTGAAATGGCTCCCAGATCCGTGCCGCTAATGCACTGCTTCTGCATCTTCAGTGGTGATTTTAAAAGATCACAGTCTTCACACTTAGCAAGATGTTTACATGCAGATCTAAGAATAGGCGGGATGTTTCCGTTACTGGTTCCAGCTCTTTCCAACCTTCAAACCTCCTCATTTTTGGGAGTCTCTAGAAAAATGAATGCAACAATTTGTTCTGCGTGATCCGTACACAGCAGATGGTGACTGTAGGATGAATATAAAAATTGAGAAACACTTCATTGATATTTACCCAAGTTTTAAAATTGAAATCTCAGGAGGATACGTTTTAGGATGAAGTAATGGCTCATGTCCAGATACATGGATATGCCAAAAAAAGTATATTTCGGGTAACTGTAATAACAGTCCTTTCCCTCACAAGATGATCCGCCAGGTACTCCTGAGTACACAGGAATATGGAGAGATCAGCTTTAAATGGGCTTTATATCCTTACTCATAAATCCATAGTTCTCTGGTAAACACTTTTTTCCACATCTTTCCCATACCACCCCATTCAGAGGGAGAGGCTGCTTTCTGGGTGACAGCAGTACTAGTCGGACTGCATAGAGAGACCCAGAGAAGTGCAAGGGTGGGCCTTGGTTCAGACTGCTCTAACTTTAGCTCCTTCAGAGGTTCTAGTAACAGATATCAGTCAATAATAATATATATTTTGATGATAATATTATTAATAAATATTGCTTGTGATGTAGTGAACTTGCATTACTTTTTTAGAGTAAATACTAAGGGACAGATTGCTAATACAGATGCCTCTAATATGTCACATATGGAAGATAAAATTAATAATGCAGCATTTGTTGTTGTATATGAGACAGTAACCTGTGAGCAAACTTCAAGGACTTAAAAGTTTGCTTGGAGCAACAATGGGGATGTTTTTAAAGTTTATCTGATTTTTTAAGTCATAGTAAGGCATAGAACTGGATAACTCTTATAGAGACTCTTCCTTCAGATTTATATATATTTCTGTTTTCAGAAAAACTATAAACATTTAAGAAGTTCTCTTTGCATTATGATACTGATACTCTCTGGCTCCTGAGACTGCAGAGTTATGCCAAAAATAAAAGTTGGATTTAAAAAACCAAATGTCTAGGTTTTGGGAGAAGAAGGTTGTTATTCGAGGCATTTTACCTGTCAATATGAACTTAATTGTAATTTTCTACTCTTGGCAAATTCAGGAGAAAAAGTTATTCTCAGTACAAACCCTGACAATTTCAGCTTTGTTCTAGAATTATCTCTACCTCTGTATGTTTTGTGCAACTGATAATGATGATATCAGTCTTTTAAATTGCCAAGAAACATGCTTCCTTAAAAATCTCTTCTTAGTCCTATGGAATAAGAGAGTTACAGTAGGTGCAAGATCTAAGGCAGTCAAATTAATTAGCATTTTCCCTCTGTTGATTGAGTAACTTGATGGTAGGTGGTGTAGCCGAGATGTAAATTACCTCATTGGTATGATCATAAAAATTCAATAAAATGAAATATTATCAGAGTTGGTTATTAGTTTTAAAAAGTAAGGAAGTACTTTTACTCAGCTCGTCCCAGCATGAGTTGAGAATAGAAGCACAAGGTAGAATATTTGCTTCCACATGTGTAGCAGGAGTCATTAAAGTTGATGGAAGTATTGTAATAATTAGTCATTACTGCTCTTCTACTGTAGTACCATTAGGTTCTGATAGGTGGTTGTAAGTTTATTTTTACCAAGTATTTCTGAAAGTCTTGGAAGCACTGGAATACGGGCAGTGCTGGTCACTGCCTTTTCCCAATCAGTTCTGAGCCAGCTGATACCTCAGCATTTCACTGACATAGGCTTTATCATGTTTGTAGTTCCACGCCAGAGGGAGCTTTCTAACCTCACCACAGCAAATTTTCAATCCAGGACAGTATGCCCATGGTACAAATATCAGTTTCAATTTCTAATGGGGTAAATTAAATGCTATTAGAATAAGTTCCTGGAAGTAATTCTGTTGTTTCAGTCTCTGACTTCATTATGAATATGCAGAAATCATCAGCACTCACCAAGCCTCCCAAAGTCTGTTCTAATCTATTGGAATTTTGAATTTACGGCATTATTGTAACTTCATATAGCACTTGAAAACAAATCAGTGAGACCAGCAGAAAATAATTGCAGCTAACTGTTTGTTGTAGCCTTATATGGGTAGATACAATTATCTCAGGAACTAAACTTTGTAGTTCTGTATACATTCAAAGTCCAGGGATAATAGTGTGCTTCTTTGGTAAATAAGAGAGTGACAAAGATTTGCTTAAATACTTAACCTGACCTTCATTCACAAAGATTTCTGTGGGTAAGATTTAGTCTAGATCTGAGAGAAATGATTGGAAAAGACAGGTTTTGCTAATTGTCTATCTGATATATCAGAAGCTATTTGGAAACTGAAAGTATTCTAAATTTTACGTCTCCTTGACTTCCCTGAAAGAAAGGGCTCGTTACAAATGGTGTTTGTCACTATTCTGAGGCTGATTTTGGGTGAGTATTTCTGTGTCATGACATGCTTGAAGAAGAATTGCGTATTACCTTTCCATGAGACATAACTTGACTCTCTGAAAATGCAGTAGTAACTGATAGCTCTCTTGACTTCAGTATCTAAGAGCAGTACATTTCTAGCTTAGAAATGTTGCACTTTCTAGTGGCTTTATTGAGCGATACTAACCTTAAGTATTTTGTTCTGGCATTGTGGATATGACAGTCTGTGAAGGAGATAGGACATTCTGAAAAAAGAGAAATGTCTCTTTTTGAGAGATGCAGCCTGGGTTTACTGAAGTGTCCGTCATCCAAAATAGTCCTATTGAACAAGGACTGTAAATACAACTATTGATTTGCTTCAAACTGTGTTTTCCATCATTGGCACCTCAAGTATTACATGTATCTGCACAGCAAAGTGACTTATAAGAGTGATGAATAGGAGCTGTATTGAAATCTGTCAGTTGCTGAGTCATGCTTTCCAAAAATGTTGCTGACAAAGTAGATGTAAATGATTTTCCTGTAAAATCCTCTGAAGAGAAATTTGGTCCTTTGTTACATTAACACAGTGGTAGGTAGCTCCTTCCAGATTGGCTGTGGTAATGGAAAAGATTAACTTACTGTTATGTTTTTTAGTAGTACTCTCTAACCTGATTCAGTTCTGATAAGCCAGGTTACTGTACATGGTGGCTTAGGCAACTGAACTGATCACTGAAAGTGCCAACCTTCAGTACAGATGTTGGTGAAAAGTAGCTGTAATTGATAATTTCTTCATCTCACTCTACTGGATCTGAAAAGGAAATCTGCCTGTTGTCTCAGGAGGATGGTGAATTATTGAGCTTCAGTCTACATGGACTCAGAGGTGGCCTTGATTTCAAATGCAAAGGAATATTCATTAAGATGTAAGCATAGTTATTACTTCCTCAGTTATGGGAATTTGGGATATTAATTTGACTTTGAGCCAGACTGTATCCCCTTGTCAGGTATGTTTTTTATAATTATCTTAATATAGCATTTCTCTTGTAATTCAACTAGTCTTTGCTACAACTTCTTCTATCTATCTATACCAAACCAGAAAAAATATACAGATGGACAAAACTGGGGTGCATGGAAGTCCAAATATGCGCATATTATTTAGTTCATTAGCTTTTCCTATATGTTTTACAAATTATTGTAATATCACTTTGGTGTGGGTTTCTCAATGTGCATGGTTATTTTTGGTGGCTCTGAGGACATCATAGATAGCTTCAGTCACAGAATATAATGCTTTTACAGTCCCGTCCTTTCGTTCAATTTCAGAAAGACATTTTTAGCAATCATCTATTGCAAAACATTGTTTTCCCAGTTTGTTTGCTTGGTACAATGTCTAATCCCTATTAAGAGGTTAACAGTGTAGTATTTTTTAGTCGGTGAGCTTAGAATTATTGTAATAACTTATGAACTAATCATCTCTGTATCCTATTTTAGGACATTATTACTTAGGCACTAATTTCAGTTTAAAGAAATTCAATTCAGTGTGATTTTTATAGGTAAATTTATATGTAAATTTACACCTGAAACTCATTTCACTATTAGCTTGTGATATTAAAAGTCCTGTGCACAATTTTTCCTTCTAGTTAGTTTCTTGTGCTGTAATAGTGACAAGAATGGATTCCTTACTAAGCAAGTTTTACAAATATATAATTTGCTTAAGGTGTTTAGTCCTAGGTTTCAAGTAGTTAAATTTGCTGTTCTGATAAAGACTTAACTTTGATGAACAGTTGGTGCCTTTTTGCAAGCTGATATTTTGTAAGGCAAAATATGCCAAGTTAAATGGGAAAATACAGTATCAAGATAATGGCGATGCTGTGATTCTCTGTTGTGATAACCCTGGAAAGGAGGGGGTTGTCTTGGCAATTAGTTTACATCACAGAGAGAAGAAAAAAAAAAAAGGTCTTGTATGGTGAGGGGGGTCGTTCACTTCACAAAGATCTGCTCCATTAACCTATGAGTGAGTAGGAAGCTGGAAGGACTTATCCCCTCAAGACATAGGAGGTTAGGACTTCCATGTGTCTGAACGATCAATGCAAGAAAGGCCCAGCTGAGTGTGGACATGTGGGTCTGGATTAGAAGTGTGTGTAGAGAGAATTGGTGAGGTGAGGTGCGTGTTGGAGGCACGTTGCATCAAGCAGTTCAAGAGCCAGCTCTGATTTCTAAAATGAATTTGACCAAACTGGGCTGAATGATGTTCAGCACGGCCCTGAAACTCTGTCATCAACTCTGCTATCAACTCACTTGAGCCTCTTTTGTTCCAAGAAATGGAAATGAATAATAATGAGTACACAACAGGAGACTCTAGCTTAACTCCTACTACTGACATAAAAAACCAATGATGGTGACATTGAAAGCTCTGATCATTTTTAGCCTACGGAAGATAGAAGGCCAAGATCTTTTTTTTCAAGAATATTGACACCATTGCAAGTTCAGTCTTTGAGTAAGAAATGTTCCTGCTTGTCATCAGGTGCGGCACAGAGAAAGAAGGCACGTGTTACTTGTCAGTCTAGAAGAACAAGGATTTGGACAAGGACCTACAAAGGAAAGAATTTCTGCTGCGTTATCTCACCAGGCCTATCAAAATAACTTTCTTACCACTTACCTGACTTGAAAATTTGCTTCTATAGCAATAGCCTGGCAAACTCGAGAGCAAGTACAAATGCTTTCTCCTCAAGGTCCATGGACTTGAAAAGCTGCAAACAAATGCAGAGTGAATGTCATCTCCTTAACGAAACTGGATTTTAATTGAAAAGAGTTGTTCTACAGCATTAAGAAGTGTAGTTAGTCTCTTAGAAACTTTGGCCAGATAGTGCTTTTATTGACACCTTATGATGGTTAGAATAGGATTATTACTGAGATTTGAAAACAGAGAAATGTTATGCACAGTAATTTTAGAATGTGTCCATCTTCCTAGAAGCTACCTTGTCGAAGTTAGAGGAGGATTACTTGGTAGTTCAGTGCGGTGCATATATTAATAAAATGTAAAATTACATATTATGGACTTAAATCCTTTAGGACTTGTTGCTAAAAGAAGGATGTAGAGAATGGTATGATGAGAAAATCTTTGGTATAAAATTTGTCAGGAAAATATTGGGGAAGAGTGGCTGGAAAGCTGCCCAGAGGAAAAGGACCTGGGGGTGCTGATTGACAGCCGGCTGAACATGAGCCGGCAGTGTGCCCAGGTGGCCAAGAAGGCCAATGGCATCCTGGCCTGTATTAGAAACAGTGTGGCCAGCAGGAGCAGGGAAGTGATTGTGCCCCTGTACTCGGCACTGGTGAGGCTGCACCTCGAATACTGTGTTCAGTTTTGGGCCCCTCACTACAAGAAGGACATGGAGGTGCTGGAGCGTGTCCAGAGGAGGGCAACGAAGATGGTGAAGGGCCTGGAGCACAAGTCTTATGAGGAGTGGCTGAGGGAACTGGGGTTGTTTAGCCTGGAGAAGAGGAGGCTGAGGGGAGAGACCGCATCGCGCTCTACAACTACCTGAAAGGAGGTTGTAGTGAGGTGGGTGTTGGTCTCTTCTCCCAAGTAACTAGCGATAGGACGAGAAGAAATGGCCTCAAGTTGCACCAGGAGAGGTTTAGACTGGACATTAGGAGAAATTTCTTTACTGAAAGAGTGGTCAGGCCTTGGAACAGGCTGCCCAGGGAAGTGGTTGAGTCTCCATCCCTGGAAGTATTTAAAAGATGTGTAGATGAGGCGCTTAGGGTCATGGTTTAGTGGGCATGGTGGTGTTGGGTTGACGGTTGGACTCGATGATCTTAGAGGTCTTTTCCACCCTTAATGATTCTATGATTCTATTTCAGCACACAGGTATAATAACACAAAAGATCAATCAATGATGGTGAGCATCTTTTGAAGCAAAATCTTGATAACAGAGTATTACACCTGTACATAGGTTCAGGCTATTAGTGTAGGATAAAGCGTAAGCAGTCAATTGTTTTTTCAGGTTCCACAGAGAATAAATGTTATCTCATATTTACATTTCATTTTATTTTATTTTACCTTATATTGGATTATTTTAAATGACCTGCACTGGACAAGAAGTGAATCACAGCAAGTTCTAAAGGAATAAAAACATGATATATTGCACCAGAATGGCTCTATCTTGGGCATTGGCAGTCTTGATGCAAGAAGCAGTTTGAGGAGTGAGATTAATTCTCTTCTTTTTTCAACTGTTACATTTTTCCTCTATCAAAATGTTTATAAAAAATACAACACTGAAATGTGGATGTAAATTTATGACTATAAATATCTTTGGAACTTGCCTATGATGTTACTCCTTTGTATTCTTTCTGATAAAATGGTACGTTCAGGAAAAATAATACTCTTAGCAATTGCATGGGTGTTTTGTTATTTATCCTAGTACTATGCCTCCATAACAATCCATTAAGGACCAGAAATGTACAATATGTATACATGCTGTTGGTAAATATACATCTGCTCTTATTACCATCCATGAAGTAGCAGATCTTAGAAACGTTTATAGCAATTCCAGGGAAATTTCCTGGGAAATTCCAGGGAAATACATAATACTAGGTATTCATACTAGGTATTCATATTATACTGGCAAGAGAAGACTCTTTTACGTTAAGCTAATGTTGGCAATATAAAAACTCCTTTGTGTACAAGGTTACAAAGTTTTCTTTGATAGCTGCTGCTTTTTTCCTAAATAAGCAGTCCAATATTTCCTTTTTACTGTAAAAGTATTTCTTCAACACAGCATGTAGATGTTTTACTATAAAATTGTTATGAAGCCTTTAGCAATAAAATGGTAGATAGATTTAGAAATTTGTTTACACCAGTAAAAACTATTAATCTGAGCTTTAAAATATTTTATGGCAAATTTAAATCCCATCTTACTGATGCAAGGCACTTGAATGATTTAAATTGTTGGTGTAATCTTGCCATCTGTAGAACATTAAATGTGTTTTATGTGTGTTCCAGTAGTCATTTTCTATAAATATAAATATAAATATATAGAAATTTACCAAATCATAGGCAGGCTGGTTTAAAGCAGAGTGAGGCAGCTGTGTGTGGGGTTGTAAAGTATTTCATGTTCAGTTTTTAGTGTATTATTAATTTTAATAGATATTTTATCTTTTTCTCCTTTCATATTGCAGTTTGAATTATTTACTTATTACAAAAATGTATATGGCAAAATTTTGCTGTGAGAACCAAATCACCATATGTTAAAAAAACAAAACAAAACACTTGCATTTTGAAATAAACTGCTTGGTTAGAGCAAAGGAAAGAGACCAAAATAGGGATAGAGATAAATATAGATACAGAGAAATAAAGACATATATTTGGTTTTGGATTTTGCAGATTTTATATAGATGAACATACATGAATAGAACATATGTATTTTGAACTGCAAGTATGCATCCTGAGTTGTGACAGTGGACTTTCTTCATTAATATATTCCTTCCTGTCTGAAATGTTTTGTTTCATAAAGTGTATTGATATTTACACACAAAAGGTACATAGGATGGATTTACACTATTTTTAACTTTACAGTGAAGAAGGAGGTCACTGGAACACTGCTGAAATATAGCAGTGTTTCAAGGGCTGCTCAAGAATGCAATGTAGGAGCTGTGCAGAGTGAGCCACCTCTGCCCAATTCCTGCTCATCTTAAAGGTGTTCCATGTGTAAAGTATGCATATTTATCTAATCAGGCCATAGTTTGGCTCCCTTGTATTATAGTAACTGGAATTTAATATGCGTCTTTAATAGTAGCCATGTTTTCCAGATGGTCAAGAAAAGATGGTCCTTGCCTGAAGTGTTCATAGACTTTGAACAGAAAGATATGGAGACCACTAGTAAGGGAAATGGCAAAAAGGAACAAGAGAGGGAATGTTTATTGCGGTAGTATTGTTTTAATGTCAAGTGTTATGATGTAACTTAAAAATTAAGAGGAACAGATCCTGCAGAATTCAGCCTGAATCGATTGCCAGCTTGCAAAGTGGACATTTTCAACTGTCTGTGCTTGGCTGTTACGAGATGGCTTGCAGGGTTTACCTGGTTGGGACTACAGCAGATCTGCCTGAAAGATGTATTTTGGCAAGCCTCAGCCATGTCTTGGAAGGTGAAGTAGCTTGTTAGAATGCAGACTGGCCAGGGAGATTTGAATTTTTCCTTATTTATGGAATTTAAAAGTTTACAATTTGAAGATTGGCTGAAATGTCTCTTGCTGCAACTTCTCTTTTTTGGGTTAGTTCACACATTAAACAAAGGTGCAGCCCGTTTTTGCATAAGTGTAAATCATGAGTAAGCATCTTTCTTACACTTATTTGGAAAGATGTGTAAAGGCTCACAATTCATTTTGTGTTTTTGTTTTTGTTTTTGTTTTTGTTTTGTTTTTGTTTTTTTTTCCCTAGGATAGTGTTGGAATTCATATTCCCATTACTAATCCTGCAGATAAAATTCTCCAGCTGAACGTGGTGCTGGAGAATCAGTCACTTTGTGGACAAAAGGCTTTCACTCTTAGGCCCAAACAAACATTTTTCTATCAACTAAAGTTTTCCCCAGCTGTTGTTGGCACTTCAGATGGAAGGTAAGTTGCAGAGTTTTGATACTTGTGGTTGTGGCTCTTGTACTAATAAGTGAACTACTTTCATTGAAACCTCTGTCACTTGATGTAGGTATCGTCCTAAAAAAACCCCACAAAATGTAATAAATGGAATTTTAAAAATTTCAAACTTTAAATATATTTTATCCCAAACAGCAGCTTTCCTCTGAGGGGAAAAACCTGGCTGACAGGTAGTAGAATAACCCCTAGTTATTCTAGTTCACTGGAATTCAGTGAACAATGTTTTAGAAATTTTCTTAATATTACAAGTCCCCTCTGAAAACTTCAGATGGATTGTTATTTTTTTAAGTTTGTAAGTTCCATAAGGGGAATAACATGATTTCATTTTTCTTCTGGGAAGGAATGAAACTATAACAACATAACTAAAACCAGGTAAAGAACCCTTTAACAGTCTTCACATAAATCCATTTAGCTTCAGAATCTTCCATTAATTAACAATGATCTACTAAATGAATATGGAGAGGTTTTAAATTACAAATTTTTCATTACATTGGAAATCCCAATGAAACCATGCAGGTATGATAATTAGCAATACAAAGACAGATGACCTCTTGGTCTTAGTTTCAGCTAAGCCAGTTCAGAAGTAACTGAAGAGTACAGAATTGCAAAGCTTATTTTCCTGGAATTTGGTTAGCAAAGCATTATTTAGTTGAAGGGCTGATTGAAAAACAATTCCCTGTTTTTCAATGATATCAATTGACTGGCAAAAATATGGGGATGGGGAGGAGGGTGAGGTGATGGTTTATGAGGAGGGCAGAGACAGATGACCTGTATTCAAAAACCCAATATTTACAAAGCCAAAATCCATGTATTTCAAAGTTTTTTCAATTTGCTTGTATGATTTTTCCAAAGACCAGAACAATAGCAGGTTATCATTGTACAATACAGCTTTCAAGCAATACTGTTTTATAAAAATGAGTACTATTATCACTCTAGTAAATATTTTTTTCTGTGAGAATTTGTAGAATTTATGCATTCCGAAGCTGCAAATGAGAATAGACCTCATTTTTTCATACCAGATAATATTTCTTATTTCTGGTATTTTTTCGAGTGCAGAGTTTCCAAATAATAAAATAAAGGTTTGTTTTAACTGGCAAAACTTTGGGCTCAGCTGATTGGTAGGCTGGGACTTAGGGGAATATATGCAAAGATGACATAAAGCACACCTGTACATATTCAATACAATTATGCAGTACTGTACTAGAAAGCTGTCTAATAGCTGCTTTAAATTGCAATAGCTCCCAAGGACTACAATTACAGCTGGACAGAGGTACTTCCACATTACATCCACACTATTATCCTTTTTTCTGAAGCCATGCTCTGTTTCCTTTGCTATGTTAGCAGCTGGGAAGAAATGTTATAAAAGTGTTTGTGGCAGGTGTACCTTTTCAAATGGATGATTCTTTCCTAAGCTGTTTTATGCTCACTTTAAAGGCTCTGTTGGCACAGAGGATAGTCTGGGACCATAAAGTCACAGAACAGACATAGTTATCTATCATTTAGAACAAGAACTGGTCCTTAGTGGGTCATGGGTTTGCACAGTGCATTTCATGTAAGTTTTTATATGCTTACAGTGCTTTGGTTTAATGTTATTATGACTCTGCTACTCAAAAAAACATGAAATAGAAAAAGAAATCTGCAATAGGAAAGGAATGTGTTAGAATGTCTGTCACAGAAATATACTGCTGTACATATCTCACCTAGCAGCAAGCAATTTTCAGTCATGACAATATTTGATTGTATATCAAAACAATATATTGGATATTCCTTTGAAGCATATCCCTTTCTCATGCTCATATAAATGTGTCTATGTCTATTCCACAGTTTTCATCACTAGATTTGAAAGGATTTTCCTTTTTAAAATTAGTGAATACTATTTCTATTTCTTTGTCCTTTGAGTTCAAAAAGGCTAGAAAGAAAATACTGTGACATTGAAATGAAATTAAAGCTTACTTTTGTAAGTTAGCAGTTGAAATGCTTTTGAGTTGTATTTTTGAAAAAACAAACAAGCAAACAAAAAAACCAAACAACCTTTTTTGCTAAAATGTTAAGAAAGGTGAAGAAGAGATTTTGTTGCATTCAGATACCAGCAAGAAGTGTTATGGGAAAACTGGGAGCAAATTAAAGGACTCATTGTTTTGAACTCATTACGTTTTTCCTGAATTTTAATCTGTATATTTTTAATTGTCTGCACAAAAGCTGTGTCATATTAAGCTTATGTATCTGTTTTTAGTGTCATATTCCTGTCAGATATGGTTGGAGAGTTTTGGTATGCACTGAAGTTGATTGTAGAGAAACCATTGCCAACTAGTCTACCTGAAATAGAATGTGAGCTTGGAAAGTAAGTATGTAGTTCACAGTGCTGAACTTGGTAACTGGTTTGAAGTACCATGGAAAACATATGAAGAGTTTACATCAAAAAGCCAGAATAGTGCTGTATATGTACTATAGTAGTTTGCAGATAATTTTCATAGATATATGTGTAGATAGGTGAAATTCTCCTTGCAGAAAAACAATTGAAATGGAATTGTAGCCTATATGTAGACTTCCTCTGAAGTCTATATCTAGAAATCACTCTGAAAAGACTGCAGAATGTAATCATAAAGATCCATAATACAGAGTTGTGTAGGTTTGTTTTATTTCCTGTTTCTTTTGTCTTTCTGAACTAGGAATATATCTGACAGTCCTGCTTTACAAATGCTTGTATATCAATTTCTTTTAACCTCTTAAGAAATGGCAAAGTAATACAACTTCTGTCCTGCAGATCCTAGGGGTAGACATGGTTGGAACACTGCAAGTGTTAAGAAAATGAGCTACTTAGAGCAGGCAGAGAAATGAACCCAATTTTTGTCTTTCTTAACTAAATTTCATCTTGCATTTTGATAGCATAATTTTCAGTTCTGACTTTCAAGACAGAAATAAAAACTTTTAGGATAAGGCTTTCAAGAATGCCAGAATTTCAGTAGTGCTCTTCCACCTATTACCTCTCCTTAGTAGTAGGTTCTGTGGACACACTGCTCTTCTGAATGCTGAATTCCACTTAGTTATGTATACCTTATCTTTGACTAACTCTATTATTAATATACATTACAGACTGAGCAAAAAATGTTGTTATTTCTATTATGTCATTAGCACAATGTCCTCTTCTTGAAGTGCAAAATCTTGGACAATGGCAATTGATGATGGCATTGAGATTACAGTTAAATTACTGAGAATTGTTCTACCTGCTGAAAAGATGAGATAGTCTTAAGTAAATTGGCTGCATTAATATATGCTGAATATGTAAAGGCAATGCAGGCAGACATTTATGTGTTGTCTGTTTAAGAAAGGTATCAATTTGTTTTGTTTCAAATGGGTGTACTTTCTTGCTAAATTCCCAGAGACGTGGACTATAAATGTCATAAAATGTCTGAAGCATTTCTGGTTGGTGAAGCTTTGTAGTTCTTTAAGAGACTAACTTCCATTCTACCACCTTTTCCTTGAATGTGGAAGAAGCATTGTCATATGTGATATCCTTCTAAGAATAATGTTTTTCATTATGTGCTCGCTTCATTCTTTTTGCTATCAATCTGAAAAATTTAAGAATTTGTGTCCTTGAAACATCACTTGGAACTGGATTAGGAGCCAAGAATCCATTGATACACTTAGAATCAATTTCTAACCAATTCTTGAAAGAGAAAAGAACAAATTCTAAGTTTATCTTTTAATCCTTCTTCAGATACCCTAACATTCTGGGTTTATCACAGTCAGATCTGCTTTTTGTTTCTGTCAACTGAAACACATCCTTTAGCGTATGCCTCTAAGCAAGGAAACCTTCTCCTTGATATTCTCCATCTTCATTTATCCATCCTATTATTGGCTCCACAGTGGAGTCATTGAAGACGAGCCAGTCAAGTGATGTTCACAGTGGTCTTGAATTTACTGTCATATGCAACAACTTCTTCTAGTATAACCACAGTAGTCGATCTCTGTGGGGTGGTAGAGGTTCTTAATGGACTTTGATCACTTGAAGAACCTCTACCGGTCAAATAGTTGCTTACTGAAATTTCAGATATTCCAACATAGTTTTCCCTTTGTATTATGTATGAAAGAGACCAGATAAGAAAGTAAAGGCTAGAGGTGGTAAATGTGAAAAATGGGAATTATCAAGTGAATCTGAAGTTCTTGTGTGAAAGTTTCCTAGTATTTCTCTACTTTCTGCTGTTGAGACCTCAGCGATACAATGCTTTGACAGTGTTAGTCAAAAACAAGTCTGCCACTCAGCTGGGGATTTATATCACTGCATATGTTGGAAGAAGCCCACCTGCACACAAGTTTTAGGGCCTGAAGTTACAGTCGTAAAGCTTAACTGAAATGCCTTCTCTTCTGAATGTTGCTTTTTATATTTTCTTTTTGCATATCGAAAAAATATGACTAATTTTTTCCAGAGGATAAATATGTGGAGCAATCTGGCAGTTGACCTGCCACAGCTTTGACTAGAGGGAATATCCGTTAGGTAGATAAATTACAGCAAAACCAATATATGTATCTCATTTTTCAAACTTTTCTTATTCACTGTTTTCACTGATTCACCTTGAATCTCTTTTCTGTGTCCCTTGGTGTTATAACAAGAATGTGATTTATGGTCATCTGTCTTTGTTAAAGGCAAATAATACCTTATTTTGATCAGAGGAATTTTTGGAAGTCTTATAAATTCTTTTGAAAATTGTGCTTCTTATTGAAGGTATCTTGTGTTTGTTTATTCTTTAATTAAAAATAAAGAAGGAAAGTCTGTAAAATAGAGTGCCAGCTGATTAAAGTAGGCAATCAGCATACTCAGTCTTTGCTCTGGGACAGCCGCAATACTCATTAAAATACATAATCTACATGTGCCACATAATGATTTACCATTATGCTATAATGAACAATGCAAGAATTGTACAAAATGAAACAGATTTTGAGTCCATGCAAAGGAAGAACGAGGAGGGAAGCAGGCAGAACCTCCATTGAAATGGCTGGCATGGAACACTAAGTTTGTTTTGAGATCTCAAGGTTACAAGATGATCAAGAAGAATGGTTGCCTAGTGGCACTAAATCAAAAGCTATTGGCAGCACCACTTAATTACAAGCTTTTCCTGTAAACCATTGCTTAGACAAAAAGGAGTTACAGATATCATTTATCTGATCATCTTTAATTTCTGTCCAGTGCTTTTCCGGAGGCAGACTATGAGTCCATGGATAGACTACAGAATAATAAAACATACTTAAAATTATTTTACTTTTTGGAACCAAATTTTTTTGTTGGCCTTGGCACTCTGAATTATCTATTTGACTAAAATGTTTTATTCCAAAGTTAGATCTACAGAAATTAAGGAAAGAAAGGTGAGACATAAATCTGCAAGGAGCCTAGGAATAAATGTGAAGCTGGGGTATTGGAGACACTAGAATTCATTTCCACATCCTCCTATCTAAAAGTTAGGCATCAAGTTTAAGGCATTAATTCTAGGTTCCTCCTGTAGACAATGAAAAGTCATTCCACGTCTTAGTGATCTACATTAGGACCAATTCTCCCTGAAAATCTTTTTCTCCATGTTGAGTATTGAGGAAGCTAGACAGTCCTTTTAACCAACTAGTTTAAAGTAACTTCCTGGCAACTGAAGTACAACAAGACAAATTCTGCTCTTATGAATGACCCAAGTATTAGAACGGTTATTGCTACCAATTTTTATTATTATTAATAATTATAAATAATATTAATTAATGTTATTACCCATACTAGTGGAAAAATACTAATGCAATAAAACATAATTCTTATTTTAAAAAGTATTCATTTTTCAAGAAAGAAAACAAGTGATGAATAATAAAATACAATGGAAGAAGCTTTGTAATTAATAGTCATTGCATATATGTATTTTTTCTAGATGGGCTCGTCTATACATACCTCTCTCTAATCCTACACATGAAACTTTGGAACTAGAAATTATTAACAGCAATCCCAGCAATTTTTCAACTGAGACTGATCCAAAACACCCTGTAAGTAAGATTTCTGCGTTTTCATAAAAGTGATAGAAGAGAGCCTTCTTTTCAAAACATACTGAACAGTATTGTACTGTGCGTTCAGAATGCACAACATAGTCTCAAGGTTTAGAGGCATTATAAGTATGTATTCTAGAGATTTTATAGGTTAAGGATGAAAACAATTAAACTTGAAAAACAACACATGCTGAAGTATAGATGTTTTTTCCCTGGAATGCTTTGTGGAATGGTTTTGAGAAGGACTGCAGTATTGGTTGCAAATAATATTCAGGAGATATTAGAGGAGAAGTTGTAAACAAACTAGCTGTATTAGAAGCTTCACAAGTTTCTAAGAATCAACAGGATAACTAGGTAAATATTTACGTAAGTAAATAAAATGTTAATACAAGAATATAAGAATATCTCATAGTCATGGCAGCTATAACCAACTTGCAGGGCCTGTGAATAAGAGTTTGATCAATTTAGCCGCAAGGAAGCTTCAAGCAAATACCTGGAATAATTTTATTCTCCAAACTCACATTTACCCCAAGACTGATTTCTACTGAGAAAATCTTCATCCTGTTACTGTTATGGACACTACTTTTTCCTCCTCCATCACAGAAGCCCTTCCATCTTGCTGCCTAACATTTTTGTCCTTTCAAGGACTGAGAGTTGTATAGATGGACTCAGCTTTCATATTTTCATTGAGTTGGCTAGAGTTCTAGTTCTAGACCTAGTTCTAGAATCTAGGTCGGGATTCTGAAAAATATTTGTTATTGACCATTGATTACTAGTTAATAGTATAGGTCCTCTAAAGAACTCTTTGGATGTTATTAACAATTAATGCTATTAAATATGTGTCCTTTTTATGGTGGGGAGATGAGAAAAGGGAGGACGGATGCATGGAAACTCTGGTGCAAGAGGTTAGGGGGACCTCTTATTAGGACATGAATATAGAGCCTTTAATGTGAAAAAAGAAAATTAAGAAACCTGTTGTGGACAGGAAAGAAATGGCAATTGCACCTTTTCTAGACATGAGGAAGATAATACCGGGAAGACATACACAAGAGCTGGTTTATTTGTGCAAACTGATATAAGGGTCAGAGGGAGAGGAGAGGAATATTGTAATAAGATCCTAAAATAAAGCTGAGAAGGTAGAAAATGGATTGTATGGGGAAAATAGAGGAACACTACAAAGTCATAATATGCGCATTTTTGGTTTTCAGAAACTAAACAGCTTTCAGCCTCAAATATAGCAGTACAACAAGACCAAATGTTCTTAAAAGGGGATCTAAAGATAACAGCTAAAGGAGATCATGCTTACTGAACTTCCCTATGTTTTGCATACATAGTATTACATTAAGTTAAAAGTATAAAACATGAATTGTTTATTTTAGTCTGTCTTTTATGTCATGCATATTAACACGTCTTCATACATTACCTTAAAACTCGGCAAGTACTATTACTTATCATTTCATTAATTGGTATTTGAATAGGAGCTAAGAAACATAATGGATGCAAACTATATTAATCATCTAGGAGTATTATACATGTTATGTTTAGGTCATTGGCGCAGAAGTGGATTAGATTTAATTATAGTGACTTTTGGCTCCTGCAGATTACATGTTACCTTGTCCAGGAAATCAAAAAAAAAAAACCAAACTCTTCTCTTTTCAGCTTCCTAATTTATCACCAGAGATTCACATATCACGAATAACTATATTACATTGCTTAGGAAAAGACACATTCAACACTAACTGCAGTAATTTTCTTTCTTTTCTTTCTTTCTTTTCTTCTTAATAGAATACTCAATCCTATATATCTTTTATGCATTGAATTCTGAAATGTTCTTTGTAAATTACAGTAGTTTTTCCAGTTAAAGAATAGCTTTGGTGAATTTGCTATAAGCAACTACCTAATATTTATTTCATGTATCTGTCCCTTTTTGAACTTGTTTCTTCTATTGCAGCCCCATGTTTGGAGAGGTAATGTGATTTCCTTCACAGTTTTGATGACAAAAGCAGGGAGTGGCGTTTAAATACCTGCTGCTTCTCCTGAATATGTTGCATCCTAGGTTTAGTCCCTCCATACCGCACTGCGTTCAACTTCCAGAAGATTACTGCTTATTCTTATAAACTGTAACCTGTGTTTCAGGTATTAGTTTATATTAATACCTGTTTCAATGTCTCTGTGATGTGTGGAAGAAGTTTCCCATCTTAATTATTCAAGTTTCTACTCTCTTTCAAGGAAATAATGCTTCCTTGTCAGCAGAAAAATTCTGATTTGAGTGATCCTCAGATAAAATGCAACAATAAAGAGCAAATTATTAGAACAACAGATTGAAGATGGGATTGTCCAATTAAGATAAGTAATGTTGAAGAGAATTAGTAGAGTCATTTTAGAATTCTGCATATTCTAAATCAGTAATTTTAGTATTTCATGTAATTATCCATATTTGTTTTTATGTCATCTAAGACGTAGAATTGTTGAAGATATTGGCTGTCAGTCAGAAAATAACTCAAATGGATTTCATCAGTAACGGGTTATGTTAGATAAACCAGATTCAACAGAGATATCAGAGAAAATTTTATCTTGCCTAGAGATTAATTGCCTAAAATGTTAACCAAAATTTTGCCTAATATTTCAGAATTTAAACAAATTTGAATATCATATTTATCATACTTCCATGTATGTCAAAGTTTGTTCCAGTTTCAGTTTGCAACAGAAGGCATTACTGAAATACCACAAGGGATTGTATTTCTATAGATCTGATTCAACTTCAAATACTGACATAATTAATAATAGACTTTCCTGAGGTCCAGTTGAATTACGCTCAAGAATTCCTGAACTTCTGGGTGCTTAATGAAGTCTAAATGAAATTCAAAGGCTTTAAATCTCTTGTCAGCTTCATGTAAATTAGAAACAGCTCCATTAACTTCTTCGTAAACTGATGAAAATGAGAAAAGTATACATATCTTGTTAGGAGCTTTGCAATTGTACCCTAAAACAGCTTTAAAAGGAATATACCATCTTGGTTTTCTTTCAAGAATTTGATAAAAGTTTTAAAGGTTTCCTTTAATGTGATTTGGATTTTCATATCTTTTTTCTTGTTTTTTTTTTTTTTTTTTTTAAAAAAAAAGCTATGCCTAATTTTTGTTTCCCTTCTTGTCAACCTTACACTGTATGGGTTAACTTAACATCTTTATAAATGCTGCCAAATTCTCTAAAAGTTGGAATAGAAGTGAACTCCCATAAGTTTGCTGCAAAATTCCTAACTTGCTTTTCATTAGCATACTGGACATTATGAGTTGCTGCAGGAACAGTCATTGGGATGTTGAGATTTGTGTTTCTTTCCTAACCACAGCTTTATCTCTAGTAGAGAAGGTTCATGTTCAGCATTTAACAGATGAAAATTCTCAATCATCGGTAATGCTATGTTCCCCAACTTACTTCTTTCCTTCTATATATATACATGGACAGATTTCACATGTATGTGTATTATATTTATACACACATATATTTGTGATGTAACTTAAATGTACAAAAACCTCTTACAAATGGGATCATCTATATTGCCAAAAAGAAACATGCTTTCCCTGTAAGTCTTCAGCTTGGTATTCTTCTGGCTTATAACTAGCCTAAACCTTTTTCATGAACCTGTCTTCCATCCTGATCGGCTATGAAACACAATTTTTATTGAGGAAAAATAACTTAATAAAGAACGGCTGGCAGAGAGGAGTGCACTCTCAAAGTCTCTGTGTGCAAGCTTTATTAGTTTGTCAATGACCAAGAGTATTGTTTTGTACGGAGTAGAGAATAAACTTTTAGATTTAATGAAAAATTTCCCTCCTTTGTTGGATTTATAACAGGAATAATGCAAGTGTAGTTCTTCAGACTCAGTTTCTGTATTTGAACAGCTATATCTGAGATCTTATGAAGAGCAATGATACCAGTTCCCTTTCACATGAATATCTTGGAAGACACTTGTTTATGTAAACAAAATGAAAGGCAGGTGATGGGCTAACTTCAGCATATTTCATTGAATGATTGTGGCAAAGTATGACCTTCTTTAAACATGTTGTTAACGTTATTTCTCAATTCTAGTTTTTAAAGCAATTTCTTCTTTGGTTTTCAGTAGAAAGTAAGTTCTTTTTTTTACCCAGCTCTTTATTTCAAAACAAATTACTTTCTGGATACAGTAGAACATCATAGTGTGTAATATAAAATGAATTTTTTAAAACAGATCTATAACGTAAAAAATAAAAATCTTTTCTGCTTTCAGAGCAGGCAGTCTGCTGGGTTATCATAACTCCATGTTGATTATTTAGATTCATTGTGGCAGTGCATTTTCTGTGTAATGATAATATGTCAAGTGATGCTTATTGAAAATGGAATTCCAGTCTGTTTTCATCTTTATGGGAGAATTATTATTCCAAATAATGTAGATCTCTTAGTGAAATTACTAAGAATTTAAAAATTGTAGTTTTAATTTAATCACGTATTCTTATGCTGTGACAACCTGTCTTTACCTTGCTTTTTCATTTCGTTCAAAAGTACCTGGGAGGGGGTAATCATTAAGGTTCTTTCTCCATTTGTAAGTCTTCATTTGATAAATGGGGCTGGTTGGTTTGGACAAAGTGGGAACTAGACTGCAAATCAAAGTAAAAAATCTCAAAAAAATGTCTCTGGATACTGAGCATGCTCAGGAACTCACTGAGAAATGAGCTGTTCAGGCTCCTTTTAGATGATGAACAGCTAAATGAACTCTGGGCAGTGGGGCAGATGGGGATGGAGGTGGTTTGTGGGAGATGACTCTCCCTCAGTCTGTTATTCTGGGTAATACAGAAGCCTTGCAAAAGTGACAAGTGTGGGATGGTGGCAGTTGACTGCTGGTGGCAAATGTGCTTTCAAGTTATCACTCACCTATGGGATGTACGAGACTGTGAAACGTGGGCGACGCAGCAGTGCTGTGCTCCCTGTTTGGGAGGTGTAGGTGCTGTAACAGCCAAGTGGGAGTGGGCCCAGAGTGGTGAGCCGCATGCTCTGTGCCTGAGACCCACCTACTTACCCTTCCAGAAATGTTTTTTGTGATGCAGTGGAAACTGTAAAATTAAATTTGTGAAGTTTGAAAAAAACCAATACCACCCCCTCAATAGACAAGACAGTTAATATCTTCAAACCAATAAACTGTTATGGCAATATTCCAATAAATTATTTTAAAACTTGCCTCCAAAAGAGAAAAATAACATTTCAAGTTTTGTGCATTAGTTGACCACATCTGAGCTCTGTCCTCTCTTCTGCTCAGTCTAGCTCCCACTGCCATTAGCAGGAATATCCGTTGTTCAAGGTACGACAGCATCCCAGTCTGTAATTGTGCTGGTACCCTATAGACACACGCAGAAGATAACTGGCAGGACCAAGATGCCTGTGGCCCTTGCCTGGGTCCAGCTCTGAGATGGCAGGGAAAGCCATGGGGCAGCGAGGAAAAGCAACATAAGCCTCATCAGGGGCCTCCGCCCTGGGCTGGGAGTGGACATCTCTGTCCCTGCTTCACCCTCTGGGACCTCCAGTTTGGCATCAGTGCTGTGGCCATGGCCAGTGGTCCCGGTGCCACAGTGGGCCCTCACTCCTGTCCCCGTCATGGCTCTGCTCACTGTCTTTGGGTGTGTTGGGACAGGGCTACTGATGGAGGTCCCTGCCTTGCTGTGCCGTAAGCTCAAGTCTTCCTCAGCCCCAAGCCAAGCACTGTATCAGGGCGCAGGCAGTCAGACCCCTGGAGTGGGAAGAGGTTGCAGGGCTTGGTGCAGTCAGGCATCTTGCAACCATTAAATGTAGTAAACAAAAATGAATGTTTTAATAACTCCTGTTCACTGCCTGTTAGTGGCCCGTTCTTCCAGGGCTGACATTTCCTTTATAAAAGGGCTTGTCAGTGCCAGCTGTTGTAGAGTGTTGTTTTGACCTTTATTAGTTGTAAATTATATTCATTTTATAAAATACACCTTGAGTGCCCATAATTCCAATCAATTATCTTTTTATATCTTCTTACATGCAAACATTATTTAAACATGTATGATATTAAAAGCCTAGTCCTTTTTTTAATTAAAAAAATAGACGGTAATTGTGTATTCAATTATTCTAGCTGATCGTTCTCTCAATGCATTGGCATTTTTGTTATTCATAATTCTATTCTTTCACTGCTTATCTAGTTCTTAAAAACATTTATGACCCCATTGTAGTCAGCTACTTTGCTTTTCCTGTGCAATTGAGACTGAAGTAGCATACTTCAGTTGAGGAGAAAACTAGCAACACCATTTACAATGTTAGTTTAGATAAAGGTGAGCCGAAGATAGGCAAAGCACTAGTTTATTAAAACCTATTATGTATTTCCCTTATAAGCCAGTTCGTGTCTTTGGAGGTCAATGTGATAACCTTTTAGCGTCAAAAATACAATCAGACACCAAAGTCATGTTTGAACGGTATTTGTGAGAGCTGCTGTCCATGTCCTTGGAGCAATCTGTAACACCAGCTCTGTAGTTTCTGGGGGATGAACGTGCAGTGACTGCCACTGGGATTGTTTACTGCAATACACTTGCTGCCTTAGCAGCCTATACGTGCTGAGAGGAAAGAATGCGTCTGGTGGAACACATTAATCACATAAACATCAACACTGTCGATACAAAGCACAAAACAGAAACAGACTCAAAAAAATTGATTTCAGCCCCCTCCCCTTTGCTTCCTTCTTTTATTTGTACAGCTGATTGTCGCTCCTCATTCCACCACTGAAGTACCCGTGCAATTCTGTCCGTCTGCCCTTGGAAGAGGCAATCACAAGGCATCAATAACCTTCAAATGTTCACAGGTATGATACTATGTTTGCTGCCCACAACACTTGCAATTCAGATTAGATAATATTTTTAACAGACATGTAAGTAAGTTTTTCAGTCTGTAGGTCAAGTTAAAATTTAATGGGTGGATACATAATGAAAGAGCAAATGCAAAGATGTTCAAAAGTTATAATTTGTTTTAATCTCAGTTTTACACAGAAATTATTCTATTTACAGTATTGAAATGTGGCATAATGGCCTAGGAGCTAGAATAAGTGATGAATAATTTTAGCTTTCCTGGTAATTAGTTCTGCTGTTTTTAACACCAGAAGACCAACACTTCTTAGCATTGTCACCTCTGAACTTAAATTTCTTGATGTTTCCCAACCCCAAACAAAATTAAATTCTTTCATTTTTTATCTGATCTGAATTTTGGAAGGTCACACACTTGAAAAAGTGAATTCTTCCTTTCAGTTTGTTTGAAAATGTTTTTTACTTTGAGGATCTTAGAATTGTTGACATTTTTTTCTCTGTGAATTTTGCTAATTTTCAATGAGAGACAAGTAAATAAAGAAACATGAGTCATGAACACGACCTACTAGCTTATTAAAAATTACAACTGGAAACAAAAAAAAAACCCTGATAATATGATGTAAATGATAATATTTCATCATATGAGCTGTGGGTGAATGAAGCATTTGCTTTCCATGCAATTTCCTTTCTGTATTCTTTTTGGACTTTCAGATATCCTAATAGACTGCTGACCTGTGAATTACTCCAGTTAAGTGGTACCAGGAGTTTTCAGTAGTGTTTTAAGTAATACTGCAAAAGCAATTATTCTTTTATATGAAGAAAACAAATAGTGACGGAAGTGATGTGGCATTTTTTTTCCTGATAAAGTATGTGAACAGACAAGTTATCTGTAGGTGGTGGTAGCACAGCATTTATTTTCAGTATCTCTCTTCTTAAATATTTATTAAGGATAAAAACAAGGAGACAGCAATTCTCATATGAATAGTATATATCCAAGGCTAGTTCAAGAGGACGGAATGTCCTTATCTTGTCTGGATCCTAATGGTACACAGAAATCTTGTCTATATTTTAGAAAAGAAAAAAGAAATTCTTCACCAAATACAGAAGCAATAAAACAATACAACAATTCATTTAAACCTTTCAGGAACAAATTGAGCCCTGCCACCTGAGTCTTGTTATCCAATGCATCTCCTTTCAAGTAATGGCAAATCTCCAAGTTTTTATTTGCAGTGAACTTTAGTCACTATCTTATCCTTCTAGCTGCTTTGTCCAGACCCCTTTAACTCTTACAATATATTGGTATAACCTTTGTAATTTCTTAGTGCTCTTTTTATGCCTCAATATTTGAATTTTGTAAATTTTAATTCATTTTCACTGCTACAGTCCTTACTAAATTAATCCCAGACTATTTTACTTTGCTAATTTTTATTCTGATAGCTGACAGTGAATATTTGCACAGACATAACTACCCTTTTTAATGAAGACTTGAAGAATGTTTTTCATCAGTGGTGGATGCCTCAAACAACATTTAATGTAACCTCCCCACCCCGACATTGATTTCCCTCCCTTGATTTCTCTGATTAAATATATCTGAATGGACACTTAAGCCATCTGATAGCTGAATAGCTGACTAATCTAAAATTAGTTAATGACAGTACTTATAGGATAAGCCTTAACTATTTCTGATTGTGCTTCTTTGCTGAACTGACCTGTTTCATTTGTTTCTGGTTTGAAACTGTATGAAGAGCTCTTCACAAAGTGAATCTGAGTTTAGCTCTAATCATTGTGAAAATCTGAAATTAAGTTTGTTGGGACAGCACAATGGAAGGGTCAGCTTGAACATAACCCACACCCAGAGTTCTAACATATCTATATTATCCTATTCTTTTACCACATTGCTAGCATGCAGGTGTAATGTAGAGCATTTAACAGTAGTAAGTAATATTAGAGAGAAACTGAGCACAATATTAGACCCCATCTTGTATTATTTGCCTTAGGATTCTGTTCTTTTTAATCTTTTTTCCTCTTGATTTCTTGCACTAAGCATACATGATCTTGAGCTCCATCATAAAGTGGGTTAGTGAGGAACAGTAGCTGCAGGTCAGGCAAGGCAGGCCCGTCCTATAATCTGTATAATTTCTTGTTGTCTTGTTTTATTTTCCAGACTGACCGCTAATTTTGTTTGGCTCCTTCTTTAGTTGCTCAGTTTGACAACGTTTAAGTGTGTGGTTTTAAAGGTTTGTAGACCATGATCCTGAGCTTTCAGCAGTAAAGCTCAAACTTGATCTTTTTTGTGCAGGTTACCTGCACAAAATATGATCATGTGCACTCCTTCCCACCCTGTACTGTACCTCAATATAAAATTACTTGCTATGAACAAGTGGTTCACACAAATTTATAGTGGGCCTGGAAAGCATTGGTAGACTAATATGGCCTCACAACTTCTGTAATAAGAGTTTTGCAAAAAAATTTTTTGTAAGCAAGCACAAAGTATTAATAGCAAGCCAGTGTAGACCACTATTAGCCTGACACATCCAGCTTTCTGAAAACATGGTCTTCTGGCATGCTCATGCCTGTGTTCCAGTCCTTCAAAATAAGCCTGCAAAGTGTGCTCAGCCTTTTGTTTACATTTAACTTCTTGAAGGCGATCTGGTAAGGAAGAACACGAGTCAGAAACACAAATGCTATGGCACGGTGGCTTGGGAACTGTTGGGCAGTTTCTTGTTGACTATGAACAAGAAAGGGGCTTCGCCAAAGAGTTAGTCCTGTGTTGCTTCAAAATCTGTATAGCAGACCTTCCCGTCAGAATCTGACTAGTGAGTGGTGCTAGCTTCCTGCTCATGAATCTGTAACCATAAACAACCTATAGGTCATGTTTAAGTCAACAATAACAAAATAAAATGTAATTTTAAACGGAGGTAGTTTTAAATTCTTATTAGTCTGGGTAATGTACAAGTCCCTGCAAACCAGGTGATGGAGATCACTGTCTAAATCCTAAACAAAACAGAGGCTCTATTTTTATATTCTGACTTTTAGTATTGGGTAGTCTCTACATCAGTATATAAACAGTTCTTCCTCTTTTTTTTTTTTTTTTAATTAAAATTCTTTAGCCTTGGATGACTTGTACCAAAAAATTTCCTTCAGGAAGATTAAAATGTCTTTTTTCTTGTTGGATTGAATGTTTCTCTATAAAATTATAATAAAGGCATGCAATTTTGCTGTCCAAAGCTATTTTCTGAAGACATACGATGTGCCATTTTATTTATCCCTGTTTATGCTGAGAAGTCTCAATCCATTAGTCACTTTTTACTGTAAGCATTTCCAGATTTGTTGTTAGATTTTTGAACCCTGTCTATCGCAGATTTTCCTTAATTTTTTCAGACAGGCTATGCAGAAGTAAATACAATATTTCAGATAATTAAAATAGTGTTTTGATTTTATTTATTATTTTCTATTCTCTTTGTGATGCATACCTTTTTGAGTGATAATGAACAAAACAGATCAAAGGGTCACTTTGAACAGTTTGTAATACGCCTCAGATTTTAGTCTATGTTGTTATTATTTGAAGGCAGCAACATGAATGTACAAATTAAACATTTTCCTTAAAATAACAGTAGTAACTTTATATTTACCATTCGCTTTTGCTGCTCATTCACCTTTAAAGATTCCATAATAAGTGACATTATTAACATCACTGTTTATAACCTTAAAAGTGTAAGTGTGGGGCAGGCAACTCTTTACTGTCATGCTGAAAAAAATGATGAAAATTAACATATCAATTTAATTATATTTTCATTTTTTCCTGCTCTGTGGTGTTACTCTATATCTACTAGGTCTTTCCAATATTCTCGATTGTTCTGTACATAGTGGTTAATGTTCTTCATTATCTTTAGAGTAATAATTTTAGCTTTTTGTGTGATTTTACTGCTGTCCCATCAAAGAATTATTTTCCTTCTTCCTTTGGCTTCTGAAGAGAACTTCTCACTTCAGCTGCTTTCAGGTTCTAATATGCGTGCTTTGAATTGCCCTCTTGCAACCATCTACATCTTTCCATTCACTACACTGGAAACTCTGAGTAGCTACATGGAAGTTAAATACTCCATGCTCAGAGTAGCACAGAAATTAAGAGGAGATGTGAACATCTCCCAGACTGGAACTATTGATTTCCAGATAGCAATACTTAGAATAACAAAACAGCTTGAGGGAAGAAGAAAGAAAGAAAGAAAGAAAGAAAGGAAGCATTAAACAGCAGTTCACTTAAACAGAAGAGAGGCATAGAACACTAGAAGAAAGAAGTAGGCAAAATGCCTTAAAATGGACAGATCTGACTCATCAAATAATAAATAATGACACGTTTCATCTACAGCTCAAAGAGTGGATATTTTACCTTTCGGGGACTGGTCTTCCTCCTCAGCTGATGGAACCAACCAGCATAAGTGCATGCATTGGCCAGCGTTCTTCTGTCATCATATCCTTCAAAAATCCAACTCCTGAAAACGTGGTGGTAGATGTCGTGCTGACAGGTACAGGGGTTTTGATTTTTTGGGGTGGGGGGAGGCGCTTAAGCTCCTTGGGTTGCATCAAAAGTGTGAGTGGGATATGATTACATTTGCCTCATTCCATTTCCTGGCAAAAGAGATGTTGTGTATCATTCACGTCCGGCCTGAAAAGCTATGTAGAGCGTGCTGTGGGAGCTAAGAAATAACACAAACTTTAACAACTGTTCAGTAGACCTCTTAGGTCATACAACCTCATGTATACATGCAGCTGGTTGTTGGCTGTGGACTGCACTGTAGCATTTAGGCAATAGGAGACTCCTGGGGCGTGTTTTGGGAGGTGTATGTCTAAGCCAAATAGCTAATGTTTTGTTTTGGTTTTATTCCTCAGTTATTTTCCAAAATATTTTATATTATTTTGTTAGATTCTAGATAGCTAAAGGAGTTAGTAAGGGCAAAACATTTGAGTTTTTTTCTGATTGACCTTCCAAGCAAGTATGTTTCAGCAATATTTTCAAACATACTTTAAACAATAATATAAGATCCAGAATTATCAAAGATCACCAAGTCACTGTTAATACTGAGATTTCACAAATGCTGTAGAACTCAAGTTTGGAGTCCCAGATTCTCCTTGGTGACTGAAATTTACTCAGTGAAAGAGTAAATTTCACTCTGAGTGAAGCAGAGAGCTTTAGAAGGTTCTCTGAATCTCGACCTAGTCCAACATAACATGTAACATCAGAAAACAGGTGCCAAAGCATTTCCTGGCCTCTACATATGACAAAAATTGAAGATAAACCTTCCAGTGGCCCCTGACACAGACCCCATGGATGGGGAAACATAAGAGAATAGCAAAATCAAATCTGTGCAAAGGTTAAGCCAGATTTTGACACTCACACTATGATTTGGGGCACATAGAATAAGTGAAGAAATGTGACTTTTAAAAAATTTAGGTTCATGTTTATTTGTTGCATTGAACTCATGCTTTTTAATTACATCTTCTGAGATATGAATTAGAAATACAGAAATACAGCTTTGGCTGCATATACAGTTAATATATGGGGGATTTTGGAGATTCTTTCTCCTAAATGGTGCCTGGTCAAAAGCATTTTGGTCTCATGACTGAGACTATATAGACTGAGTTCTATACTTTTGCTGACCAAGTTTTTTGGCAAAATTTAGTGCAGTTTCCCATGTCTAACTGCTAAAATATTTTCATTCACGACTGTCACAAAATAGAGTTCTGATTGTAAATCATCAGACCACTTCTGAGTTTCTTGATGTCGATGTTCTCTTCTGGACAACAGTGAAGGAAGCAACAGCATGCAGTGGATCCACTGTTTACAGGCTAAGTAAATCATGGCTAGGATCTCAGGGTCAGTGCCAGAGTTTACCTGCTGAGCAGGGGACCTGACAGAGAGAGGACAGAGTCGAGTCGTGTCCAGCTTTCTACTTATCTGGCATCTAGGCACCTTTAAGTGACAAGGAGCATTGCAGACTGGGTCTGCACACAGTAAAAGGGCAGTTGATGCAGCAGTTGGCATTTAGTGCACATACAGAAGGCTCAAAAGTGCTGCTCATAGTAGAAAGATGCGTAAATGTTGACAATGCACCACAGGAGCCACTCTCCGGGATAGTGCAATCATCTGTAATCCAAATGGAAGTCTTGAGGGTGGATGCTGCAACCCTGGTCTTAGGCAGTTGGGAGTTCTCGAGGTTTCTTCCTGGCACTGCGCTACGAATGGCAATGACCTCACCAGTTAAACATGTGCTTTGGTAGACTTCCTGTGGCGCCAGATGCAGGAGCTTTATTGTGTCAAGGTTAATAAACAAGAGGTTGACAGGATCTTTGCAGAGACCCTGCAGAAACAAGAGCCAAACCCTTCAAGGCTGAAAAGTTTGGTGTGACCAAAAGAAGACAGAAGCATCAAGAAGACAGAGTCCCAGCAATGGGGAAGTCTCCATTTCCATCTGCAGCTGTTCCTTTAAAGAGTATGTTCAGAAGAAGGGGAAAAATAGTTCCACTGGGGGGGGAAGAGTCTGGGCTGAGCATCTCGGATCTTCACATTAGAACCAGCACTATTAAACAGGAAGCAATGAGTGCTAGTGGTTGAAGTTTTCTTTCTCCATGGGACAAAGGCTGCCAATTTCCAAAACAATATATCATCCCAGGAATTTTGCTGCTTTCCTGGAGCTCAAATCTGAGATGGTGCAGAAAAGATTGCCAAGGTTTATCTGACCTTGCAGTTACTATATCTTGCTGTTCATTCATATAGCGAATATGTGGATCTATACTCCCTGCACAGCCAAGGAAACATTGAACAAATTGAAGAGGACTAGAAGGTTCTGTGGGCATTCTTTCCTCAAATATTTGTGCACACATTTGCACAGAGCTTAGGCAGCAAACAGGAAAACCAGGAAGAACAACAATTCTAGGACAGTTGCAAGGCTGCAATGTGATCACAGTCATGAAGGCAGTCCAGTGACAGTGTGCACAATTGGAGCATGGCTCTGGATGGGTGCAGGGATCCTCTTTAGAAAGGATAGAGAAGACAAATTTGGTCACTTGTATGGCTTAGACTACCGTGACCATAAAATGATTCAGCTTATTCAAGTCTGTACACTAAAGTACAGAAAAGTACTCAGAGCTGGATGAATTTTGCAGAAAATTTATTAACAGTTCAGGAGTGAATCGTCTGATTTCTTAGGAAGACAGAATTTCAGCAGAAGACCCACTTAGCGATGCAGGGACTTTCTCAGTGAACTAACATACAAAAATTAAGCATACGCTGCTGTGGATCCGGTGCAACAGATGTGGACTGAAAAACCAGATCTTACATGTGACGCTAAGAATTTATTAACAGTCTGATCAAAATCTTGGGTCTAATCAAAATACAGGTGATGAGATAATATCAGTCCAACTACAATGACTCTAGGTGTGTGTCATTGGGAGCAAGAAGAACAGGCTGCTCCACAAAACAAAGTAAGACAGAAGCCAAAGGTGACAGCAAGACTGGCAGAGGCCTTTCAAACAAGAGCTGCAATCCACAGTATCCAAACAAGAAGAACATAGCAGGTCTGGTGGCAGTAACCAATTTCAGCCAACAGTCTAGTGACTAACAGCCAAGTCCACAGTGAGAAGGTGAATCCGTGATCAAGCCGGGAAATCAAGTAGGCTAGGCGTGGCATGGTGTATGGCCAGAGACAGCATACCTAGGACATAGCTTGGGCAAGGACCAACAACAGGAGCCTGAGTTTAAATGCAACTCAAGCCAGTGGGTGGAGGCCCCAGATGCTACTCACTCACAACTTAGCTGTTTTCACGGAAGTCTGATAGGAGGTTATACAGCTGCACTGGACCAGAGCAGATCTTGAAGACAGGCAGCTAGGGCCTTGTGTGTGGAGAAGAGGTTACAGAGAATTTCAGAGAAGGATGGTTATTGGCTGGACAGATAAATTAGCATACGGTGCTGAACTCAGGGCCTTGACCACTAATACTTTTATTCCAAATTATCCAATTAGTACTAATTGGATATACACAAATATCTGAAACACACAAATCTTCTCTTATCTACCTTGTATTTCTTCACAATTATCAGAGAGTCATCAACATCCTAGGTTCTTCATTGGGAAGGAAACGTTGATAAAATGCCAGTTTCTTCCTTCCTAGTCTTGGATCTGCTTGGTGTTATTTTTGTATGTTTCCAAAAGGGTCTGTTGCTACACTTGGGGTTTAGTTCCACAATGACCCCTTTGTTTTGTTAGGTCTTTACCATATATTGTATGATTTCTTTAGGGTAATACCACAAAAATATACATCACTAAACTGAGGCTGAAAAACAAATAAGGCTACAGTTGGCACTTTGGCTATGTGCTGTTACAGCAAACATTGAACTGAACTATTGGTCTCAAATGATAGTGATCAACATCTTGACAGTCAGCTGCTGGCTGGTAATGAGTGTGGTAGCCCAGGCGACAGCACTGGGGCCCATGGTATTCAAGACCTTTATTAACGACATGGATGATGACAGAGAGTGCAATGTAAATTAGGGGAAGTGGCTGACATGATGAATGGTAGCTTCAGTCCAGAGGTACCTCGATAAACTGTTGGTATACCTCTTTTTTGAATTGCTCTTGTTCGTCAACTCATCATCCCTGAAGAAGCTGAAGATACAGTAAACTTTTACGTGCAATTTTCCTGCTAAATTGCTAAACCTTTGTGTTTTCTCCTATCATTCCATCTACCCTTTGTGCTTATCTTAGCTCAGACACGTATAGAAGCACTGTGAATTACTAGCTGTGCAACCCACCCTATTTGACCAGGAAGTCACTGATTATATAATCTCTTGAAGAGTATTACATGTGAGGTATGAAGGTTCCCATTGCACCTCATGGAGTGCATGGAGTAGCATGCTTTCTTCTAGCATAAAGTGCAAGCTGGTATTCTGATTTGTACAACAACAAGAGCAATTATGAGAAGCAAACTGCTTGGCTCGTTGAGCATAAATCCCTTAGTGGCGGACAGCACAGTTTAATACTCTAATACTACTAAGTATTTTTTGTAAAAAAGTTAATCTAATCTGCTATTCACAAAATAATGGAAAAGAACAATCAAACTTATCCACAATGCAATTTCATCAGAAATTATTTACAGAGCTTAAATATTGATACTAAAACCTAATGAATTGTGATGTTCTGAGAAATATTAGCAGAACCTGCATTGTTTAAGTATTTTAGGGAAAACATATTCATCTTTTAACTATAGAGCATTAACTTGTCCCAGGGAGATTTTCAGTAATAGAGACAGTGCAGAGGCAGCTGGCTTAGACAGTGAAAGACTGATGTTGGTTTTTATGCATCAGAAGTTTTCAGTTTTCATTTTTCTTTACACATCAGTGCACCTGACATGATGATGATCTAATGTGTCTGTGATCTGTGGAATTATGAAAAGTTTTCTTTGAAAAAATAAATTTGTACTGTGATCTTTATGGAAGTAAAACTATCCTTGTCCTTTAAAAGTTGTCTTGAATTTGTTAAGAGCTTAATATGTAATGTTAATTTTCTAATTCAGCTGCTGCTGCTGACCTGTAAATAACGTTTGCTTGTTTTTAATCACAATAAGATAGTTGAGTTATGCATTCAAGCTGTCTCTCAATGTGGTTGTGCCTGCCATGATTTGCTCTCTGTAGGAATATTTACTGTAATTCCTATTTCCTTCTTTCCAGAGGAAGAGAAATCTAGTCTTATAAGCAAAGTCATGGATGCACAAGTTCAGCTTAGTATTTCTGGCCCTTACATATCTTGGAAAATAATTTTCATAATGGCCTATATATTTAGTTGAACTTTCATGTTCTCAAGACATAGTTTACCTGGAAAGGAAGCAAACAGTATTTTAATATACTAACTCGATATTATATATACAATAGCAATACAGATATGTTAGTCCAGTGTACAGTAAAAGCTAATTGACTTGGTTTTTTTCAACATTAAGAATGAATTTGCCATCCCACAAGACTAATTAGTCTGGTGAGAAAGTTATCCTAGTATGAATACATTACTTCTAGTACACTTTCTTTCCTACCAAGAACTGAATTTTGGTAGTTCTGAACTTGCTTTTCCACAAATTTACCTTTTTTTTTTTTTCCTCCTGTTTATTTTGCTTGTATCAGTTTGTTAATGAGACATCCAAAACTGAACTTTATTTCAAGACCATTTACACTGTTAAGTTATGGAGAAAACCGTATCTCTTACCCATGTTGTGATGATCTACACTTTATTTTAATGTGTTTTGATCTGAAGAGCCTATTTTTGCCCTAGGATCTCTCATAGCAGTGTAAGAACACACTTGGGAATGTACAAGCTAATTAGGAATGACAGTAGTATTACTTCAGACATAACAATAGTAACCTTCCATCTGAATAAGTTAAACACAAACATTTTAGGCTGAAATAGAAAGTACTCTTAATTTATTCCTTAAAGAGTGACAGTCTAGTCATTCTTAAAACCTGTTTTTTCATGAAAAATATTAATCTGAAGAGTAGAAATGACCCTCTCAGCAGGTAACTCAAATTCACAGAAGTTTTTGAATCCATCTCTGAGAACAGCACTTAAAACTGTAGGTTTAGAAATATAAGACCCAAGCTACTACCATTTTGAAACCTCTTAGCTGATATTTTAGCATTAAAGCAAGTTACGGGAATGCCTTCCTTTATTTAATCTTTCGATAGGCTCATCATGCTCATTGCTGGTGTTATTGGAGGCCAGAGAGAGGGAGGAATGGGGAAATTGACAGTAGCAAGTCAGAAGGCAGAATGAATTGTTTGATTGATCTTGATCTTTACAAATTGTGTTTCAGACCATGTGCCGCTCCTTAAGAGAATTAAAAGTGGCAACAATGAAAACAGGGCATCTCAATTAAAGTGTACAAGCAATAAACATCAACATTTATAGATTTACTTAATACTTTAAAGAAGATTACAGAAATTATCTGTATCTTGTTTTCAAGTAACATTCCATAGGCAGTTTCTGCCCTAGATAGATGTGAAATTATGTTTAGAATTGCACAGTTCAGGAAATAAAATAGAAATAATTTGGGAACTGTCGTATCTGGACCATTTCTGAAGCTGTCATTTGCATTTCTGAAGCTTTGTCAAACCCAAGAGCATTATTCCTCAGAAACGTTTCTTTCTGAGAATTTTGACTGATATTTTAGCACAAACAGTCCTTTATTTTGGATAATTATAGAGCAAGTAAAACTACCTACCATCTGATAATTTGTGATGAAGGGTTGAATCTTGGACCTCCTAAAACTTGGTGTTTTCTTACCGAATTTAATAGCAATAAGTTTTCTTCCTAGGATTTAGATACATATCTGTGGCTTAAATCTGCAGCTGTTATTCACATAAGCATTCATAGCTACGTTAAGAATATTCATGGGAGTAATGTTTATTTGATAGCAGGTAATTTTCCCCAATATGAGCCAATGGTCAGAGTTAAGTATGCAAACTCTTGTTACAGATGGTTTAGCGACCATTTGTACTAGTTCAGCTGGTTCAAGTTGAATGTTACTGTTCTTCTGTAAATACCACTATATAAGTTTTCTACCAAGACTGTATGGAAGCAGCTAAACTGATATAAATAATTGATACTACTGAAATGTCCATCATAAACCAAACCCCATAGCGTTCACCTGTATAAGAATTGTCCCTAAGTATTAGTGGTTCATTAAGACCGATAATGCTTTATTTTGGTTGAAATGCATAATTTAATTTCATTATTTCAATGGGCCAAATGTGTTTTGAAGTTTCAGGAGAAAGATGCAACTGTTTTTAGAGGATATTCACTTCAAAGTTTAAAGGACCATGATCAAATAAAAGATTAACGCTACAGTGGTAGTTAGGAATCGGATAAAGGAAGTAAATTGGTTCCTCTCTGGAATCCAGTGTTATCTGCGTTATCAAAACTAATATCTGTGACAGTGTATAAGACTGCTTTTGGTAAGGGTGTTGCACAGTCATATTAAAATAGCTGTCTCATATTGTTGATTATTAAAAGCTACCTTATTTCCACGATAAGGTTCATGCACAGTAACTTGGCCATGTCTTTTTCCATACAAAGATTTCCATACTAGGATTGCCACTTTTTAAATGTGCATTGCGAAATGTTTTCAGACTGCTTTCTCTGACTTTATTATGTTAACTGAACTAAATACTCAAAGGCAAGTCTGCTGCTAACAGTTATTTTTCTTTCAGGCAAAATATATTGGACATAAGTATTATTGCATATATTTAAGTCAGCGTTAGAATGAAGTAATAGAAATGTGAAGAAATCTGTTATTTTCAAATCAGTTTTGAATGTAGATAATCAGTTTAGAATAAAAATGCTAACATCACATTGTGCTGATTTTGGCATAATTCAAACTGTGATGTTAGCTACCAATTAAAAAAATAATGTGCAATATATAAGTGCACTTCTGAACTGATAAATGCATTCTTGAAATATCATGAAGCATACCTAGTGCTTTTAATTTTATACAGTGAAATTATTTTTCAGAGAAAAAAAAAAGATTTCCAGAGATTAGTTAGCTAGTTCTGTGAAAATTACTTTTTAGCTGAATATGTAGATGGATATAAAGAAAAAATAAATAACAGATATTTTAAACGTTGGAAAAATCTTCTAGTAGGGAAATTTACAGTATTCAGCTTGTTTGCATCACAGTCAAAAAAACAGAAAAGAATTCCTTCAGAATAATTAGCATTATAGGGAAAGCTTTCACAATAGCCTCGTTTCTGCCATTGGAGCATCTCAGGTCAAGAAAAATGGCAATATAGTTGCTTTATTGATATATGTGTAGGCTTTTCTTATGCACCCATCTTTTAATATTTGGAAAGGGCCCTTCAATTCTTTAAGTATTTCCCTATAGATTACAGATTTAATTTTAAACCTCCAAGCTGGTTTCCAAAACCTGAAACTTTGTTCTTGAGGTGAAATAATTTTAAGGCTGTTTCTCTTCTCGCAAGAAGCAAGAAGTTTGGTATTTCCAGGAGAGCTTTTCTTTGCCTTCCTAAACATCTTTGCTCATTGTTCTGTTCCTTAAAGCTATTTTAACTTTGTTCCATAACCCCAAATGACAGTCTTCCGCTGGCTGTTTGATGCATTCCTGTGTATCATATCTTCCTGTCAGCAGTTCATCATTCAGTGAAACTACCCTTTAATATGACATATTATTCAGGTATAGTCTATCTATTGGGCTCAGATTCTTGGAGTTAATTGTTAGATATATTTCCTACAAGGCATTTCCTGCAAGTGTAAATTCTTTTAGCAAGATACCTTTGGCCGCTTGAACAGCTCCAAAACCCATTTATAAAATTGGACTTCAAACCAGTGTTTCCCAATTAATTTTTCATTTATCCACAACATTGACAGTAATCAGTGAAAACAATCAAAATAATGTCTAAATCCTCTGTCCCTATGAAGTAATCTATTAGTTCATCTGGTAACTTGTCATCAAGAAAGCAATTCTTGTCTGCTACTGTTGCAGTACTGCTGGTCCTGAACCCATTTCTCTCAAGCTTTCTCTTAAATGTTTCATATCACCATGGGCTTTCTTGTCCATTTGATTTTTTTACCTAAAAGCCAATTTCTTTTGTAATCTCTAGATATTAGTTAACTGAAAACATTTTAAACTTTGGGTTTTCTTGATGGTTATTTTATTTATTTTATAAATAAATTTATTTTATATTTATTTATGTTATTTTATTTTAATTTTATTTAAGAAGATCTCCATATTATATCTATACTTTTCTTCATCACAATGAGGAAAATGCTGAGAGAACCTTTAAGCAAAGGGAAAAAAAAAAGGCCCATGCACTCCCATTTGAGAATGCATTTTTTTAAAACCTCTGTCTATGAAGCTGTTTTATTAGGGAAATTGTTCAATTAATTTTGACTTTTAAATGAGTTTTCCTGAATGATTTTTTAAATTTTTTTTTAGATCAGGAGCAGTCCAGTTGTCATCTCAGTGCATCTGTCCTGTCCATGCCCACCAGTAAGGAATCTGTCTTCCATCTTCTGCTTAAAGAACCCCGAGGTATGTAATTTCTTGAGTTCTACTTTGAGTTTTTTACAAGATGTGGTCTTTTGTGGATCCTGAAATCAAGAGTGTGTATAAAATTCGGTGTTTTGATGAGTGCAACTCATCAGTTGATGTGTTGAATCTGGCTCCTTGTGGAAACAAGAATTGGCCCCATGTCAATGAAGTTTGTTTGTTTTACTTAAAATAAATAAGTAAGTAAGTAAGTAATAATCAGAGGTGCATCCAGTAAAGTTCCTCTGAAGTGTGTATTGTTCATTTTTTGTCAGTTATTTTTTCCTCACCCCTGCAATGATTTTCTTGGACTTTTGACATATGATTTCTTTTATAAATAATGTCTTACCATCAAAGCACAAATGTCATGTGTGATGTCAAAGTGGTGATTAGGTGTAAAAGAAACAAGAGGGATGCAACCTGACCTCATAATAGGTGCTACAAGTATGATATAAAAAGGGGAGAATGAGCCCATGTAGTAATGCAGTCTTGATGTATTCCTAGGAAAGGCTTTGAATTAAGAGATTAAATCCAAATAAATATAGTTGTATTTTAGGACTGTCAAGATGAGCAACACCACTATAAAAATGTTTATGAAATACTAGGTAGAAAAGCATCAATTGTTAAAATTCTTAATTAAATTTAAATTGAAGGCTTCTTAAAAGTTTTTTTTTTTTATTGAGAAATTGTATGTTTTTGTAATAAGTGCAAATGAATAAACTTGAAAAGTAATCTTTTAAATATATTTAAACTATTACCAAAACTTATTTTCTCAATTTATCCTGCAACAAGTCACAGTTTCCTAAAACTTGAAGTACCAGAAAGCAAAAACATGTAGTTGCTAAGAAATTTCTTTTTAAAATAAAATTTTCCTAGTTTGAAGGATCAGTTCAGGAGAAAAGGAACAGGTAAGAAATTCAAAAAATAAATGAGTTAAGCAGTTATAAGTGCTTTTACTTTTTACAGAATTAACAGAAAACAAAAAACAAAAAGGAAATAGACTTCACAATTATTTGGTTCTAGATATGCTTATCTTTCTCTTCAGACTTGCCAGTCCTTTCAACTGTTTTTTTTTCTAAAATTGTTTTTCTGTTGCAAATTATTATTTTCTGTATTTTCATATGTTGTTCCTGATAATTTCAAATGTGACAATAAAATCTAGAAACTATAAACCTGAACTATCTGGAAAGAATTAAACTATTTGGTTTTATTTTTTGAATGAAATTTTACATGACATTGCTGATCACATCTGATCTGAGATAGGATAGGAGTGAATTGCTTATAGTGTTGTAATTTCACCAAAATTTATTTATGACTTGTATATGATAGCAATTGATTTATTCGATTTATCTAGTGTTATGGTAAAGCTTGGATTACCACAGAGTTAGCGTATTTTAATCATTACAAGTTATTCATTGCTGAAGTATAGGAAATAGGTAGATTTCTGTATTTACACAGAATATTTAAATATTTTTCCTAATAATTATTTCTATAGATTATTACTCAGATAGGCTTTCTAATTTCAAAACACACAGATAAATTATTCATATCTTAAATTATTCACCAAAGAAAATAATTGTCCTTGCTAGTATCCCACACAAATGTATGTGTGTCTGTTTCATGTTGATATAGATACCAGAACAAGCCATACCATTTTCCTTGAAGAAATGTTATCTATCTCAAATTAGTGACCTGAGTTAGAAAAATGAAATGAGAGTGACTTGTTTTTAATTTCATTAGAAAATTTGCCATATACTGTGATTTTCCTGAAGATGTACTTGCCACACCTTTATTTTGTAAAGGATGTTGCAGACCTCGGTGTTCCCAGCAAAGAACTGTTTTTTTATTCTCTCCTTGAAGCTTATTATGCCTCAACAATATTTCTGGGTGATACAGAATATCACCCAGAAGGGGTGAAGGATTTAGAAGAAAAAGAAGATATAAGAATTGATCTGGACGTCATATCATTTTCTATATGTACATTTTACACAGGCGTATATAAAAGTTGTAACTGTTGTCATGAGATTATATTTATTTTTTTCACAGAAGCAGTGAGGAACTGTCCAAAATAGTCTAATTCATGTATATAGCAAAACTGACAAGCAATCACTTGATAGAAATATTAGACCAGCAAAGCCATCTTTATAAATTGTACTTTCCATTACTTATTCTTTTATATTTTAAATATTTTCATGATGTAAATCTTTTGCTCTGAGGATTCTGCAGCCCAATCTCCCTTGTTGGGAGGCCATAAGACCGGTGAATGCACGCTTTTTTTTGCACCTGGTCTCACTCACAAGTCAAGGGCAGTGGAATCATGTTAAGAATCATTTTTATGGAAAGACTCTGTACTTCTTTTTCCCTACACTTAACAGTAGATGAAGTGTGGATTAGATGCAGGTGTTACTGCTTTACCATTGTTCCCTATAACGAAGAAAGAATACTTTGAAAACGTGTTGGAACCAAATATTCTGCTTGCTGGAATATGATTGCTGGATCATTTTATGAGAAACATTTATGCTTGTGGAAAAACTGTGCTTGCTGCTAATTAATTACTTGTTTTTTCCTCACTGACTCTAAAAACTGAAGGGAGAAATTCAGAAATAGTGAGATAGGCTGAGAATCTTGGAATCATTTTTACATCATACTCTTACAAAAAAGCCAAAATACTAGCCATGCTGTGAAATTGTTACTCATGGTAGACTACCCTTTTTTCCTGCCTTGGCTTCACAGCAGCAACATAAGTCTTCTGGACGGCCTGGTACTGTTTCCCAGTAACACAAACTGCATTACTTCAGCCGGTCCTAATACTGAAGCTGTGATCTCATTTTGCACTCAACCTCCAGTCATTGCATTTTAGGGCTTAGCTGATGTTCCAGGTGGTCAATAAGTGAATGAGTTGGTGTAGCATCAAACCAGAACAGTAAACGGGGCAGTTAGCTGAACCTAGTTTTTTAGATATCTCTCTCCAAATTTCAGTACAAGTTCTATACTTGGAAACTTCTATATTTTAAAGCTGTCATGTCACCTATCCCGTGTTCATCTCTTTTCCCTTTTTACTGAGATCTCTATGATTAGCTATTAAATTTTGCCTTCTAACTTTGCTTTAGTGTAAAATACATGTATTTATTAACTCTCCCAAGCACTTAGAAAGGAAAGATAAAATATATTTGATAAATGTTAGGGAAACATTTTCCAAAAAGCTGCCTGCTTTAGTGTTAAACCACTTTGATGGCAATCACATTTGAGACATTAAAATTCTGTGTATGCACTTTGGAAGCATGTTACTATTATAGTTTCATATTTTATTCAACAATATTTGAGAAAGCATTTTAGCATACTTTTTACATCATGTACAGTCCACTATGATTATGGATAATTTGGCTTTTAAACTAATTTCACCTAAGAAATGGCATAAATTTTCTTCAAGTCCTCAGGCTATTTCCCTAAAATGTTAGATTTCAAAACTTCATTCCTTTTCTATACTTACTTGCATCTGCTTTTTTCTTTCAGTAATTCTGCATGCACAATCTGTTTTTTCTTGTGATAGCTTTCAAAGACTGAAAAACAATGAAACTAACATACTTGATTTTCCTGGTTGTCTTAGTTCCTAGGAAGACTCTGTCTCTGTTTCTTTAATAATGTTTTCATTATCACAAAATGACTTGAAGAGCTAGAAAAAAAGAGCTGTGAGAAATAGTTCTCCATTCTAGCAACTATTTTGAAAAGTTGTTGGAAAATGTTAAGCTCTCTTTCCTCTTCCATGTTTTAACTGCATTCTGTGACCATGGTTTGGTCACTCACAACAAGCAAAAATAATTTTATGCTTTATAACTTACATCCGAGGTTGTTTCAGGAAGTAGTCAATATTCATCTAATGGATTCTGTAGGGAAGGGACAGTCAAGCAATAAAAAGACTGAACAACCAGGTACATACACAATACTATCTTATATTTATCTTCATAAGCAGTTATTAATAATGAAATTAACTGGAGAAGAAGGACACACACACACAGACCTCACTGCAAACTGAAATGAAATAAGTTAGGATAATTAGGAGATTCACTTAAAAAAAAGTGTTTTCCTTCTTTTCAGGGTATTAGATTCAACTTTCTTTCTTTTTGGCACACATTTTCACAAGGAAACTGAAGGAATTAGAGTTCCATTGAAATGCTGGAGGATTCAGGTGCCAGATTTCCTTTGAACTTCCTTAGTCTAAATATTTTCCTGTTTTATCTATTCAAGTCTTCCTTCTTTGTGATGAACTTTTGCTACTTTTCTTTAGTTTTGATTTTCTTTCATTAATGTTATTGCCTTCCCTGAATTTTTACCTTCTGAAACTATCAAGTTTCACTTTTCTGAGCAAAACTGTTCAACAGAGGTACTATTCACGTGAGTAGTTCATAAGCTGTGGTACATTAATTACTTGTGTTACACAAGGTTCATTCAGGAAGTATACAGCCTAGTATCAAGTCAGAAGCTGCTTCTGTCAGTGAGAGTGACCTCTAATGCCTATGGTGCAGATGCTAGTATATGGAAAAACAAAGTTCATGATTCTTGATTTAGATTTTCTTGAACATTTTCTAGACAGTGTAAATAACTTCTAGTCTGGATTTATTTGTGAGGAAGATTTTAAACTTGAATGTAGATAGACGACTTTCTTATTGTGTAGTGGCCACAATAAATAATACTGAATTTGAGCACCTAATTTAGGAAAACAATTTGAAAATTACGTAAAACTAGGTAGAACAGTTTGAATTGAACCTGGGCTGCTCAGAAACTTAGGACTGAGATTGTTGGTTTGAGTTTTCTCTTCCCCTGCTGGCCCTTTGACTGACCAAATAGCTCTACAACATGCTGTGTTGTGGGTACATTAACTGTTTCAAGACTGGGTACCATGTATGCAGAAGGCTTTGCAGGTAGGTGTCAGACATCTGTCTGACTCTTCATGTCTGGGACCATAGGACTGGTAGGTTGGTTTCATCATAGATAGAGAAGGAATGAGGTCAGAAAGGAATGAAGGCAAGGAGCAGGCAGGCAGTCTTCTGAAGACAACCGTCAGCGACTCCTGCTGGTACTGTTCCTTAAGCTGTGGGTACATTCAGCTTACAGGACTGCAACTCATCTTTTCTTTCTACTCTACTGTCTCACTTTCTTGGGAAAGGGCACAGTTTAGTAGATCAAGTTTTGCCTTTTATTGTCCCCATCTTTTACCCTGCTTCTTCTACTGTTCCTGCTCCTGAGATGCTGTTAGGGCTGGCTTCCTGGGAGGGGTCCAGGATTAACTCCGGGATCAATTCAGTGCACAAAGGCAGGTTTAGCTCCAGTTCTGCTATGTACTATCAATATAGGACAGTGGCTGGCTGATTGCAGACCGCATCTAGATGGAGAGTTACTGGTTGTTGGATACCTCATAGAAAAATGTATGGGCCACGTGTCCTCAGCACCAGTCTGTCAGAGAAAGGTTTACTGACAGGCCATATCCCATTGTAGATTGGTGGATTGTCCCTGACTGATGGAGGTCCTATAGAGTTAGTGATCTGTCAACTAGGAACTTCATGACAATATTGTGATATCATCTTCACTGGAATTGTCCTTTGAGTGAGACACCTACCTGTCCTCCACCTTGAAGTTATAAGATTCCTTCCTCACTGGGTCACTTTTGGGGTGGACATCTTTTGCTGTGCACAAAGAGACTTTGCAAGCAGGATTTATGCAATTTTAGAATACACAGCTTTGTTCTATTGGCTAATACATGTAGTAGATAACTAGGACTAACATGCTGCTAGGCGAGGCATTAATACGGTGAGTATTTCCAGTGAGAAATGGGATGTATCTTTGCTGCCAGGGTTGTCATCAGTCATTTGGGATGGGTCAGCCTCCACTGCTTCTTGGAATGGGTGGATCCGTGATGTTGCTGAGTTGCCACCTTCTGATTCTTTGCTTTCTTTTCACAGTGCTTTTATATCTTCATTTCAGTAGTTTCTTTCTGAGTCCTTGAGCTGCTACTACCATTCTGTCTATGTTTTTACTTTTCTTATCTTGCAAGGCTTAGTTATTTTCTCACACCTTACCAATTTTCTCAGTAAAATCAATCCAAAGTTGCGGTGCTGTGCTGCACCTGATTAGACTTTGCATCATAGGCAGGTGAACTGCTACTCTGAAGATTACATATGCTTTTGAAGAAATTATTGTTTATGCTCACCACAAAATAGCAGCCTTCTTGAACACAGTGTATGCAAGACAGAATGACGTTCCTTCTTGGCCATCTTTGGCCATCTTTGGCCTATCTGCATGACTGTTGCCTTGTTTAAATCTTCAGCTAGTGTTTTTCCTTGTTCTGTTATCTCTGAAGTGCCATCATGGCACTTGGAAAGTTGTATGGATGCAGATTTGCTTTGTGAAATTTCCAGCAGAAGGGAAGGCATGGGACTCCTTCCTATTCCATGTACATGGCAGTTTCCTGATTGCTAAATCACCCTGGCTTACCTCTCTCAACCAGGTGAAACCATTATAAAAGAGCGGTGTTCTCATGTCATAGCTGACAGAGAAGCATGCTTTTTTTAAAGAGGGTGTCAGTACTGGGACATGACATGGCAACATCAGTGATGCAGTCTAAGCCATATTTATCTCCAGAGAGATATGCAGACTAAGTCAATGCATTCCAGCTGGTGGCATTCTTGAGTGCAGGTTGTCTCTACTGTCAGTATGGGAAACCTTGGAGAGCTCTCTAAAGCCACAGCACATCTAAGACTTTCCTCACGTGAAGAAATTCAGTAACCAGTAGGGACATTTTTGTGTCACGTTTTAAGGCAGTCCTGCAACTGATCGTGTGAATGAATAGTTGGGGAATCTGTGCTCAAAAATATTCTTACAGGAAAGCCTAGTTACAGGCAATGGGAATTATAGTGTTAATGAGTGATACGCTTTTCAGCACTGAAACAGGTGTGCTTGGTATACTGGTACATTAAACCATGAAATATTCTAATACAATGAATAATAAAACTTAAAGATTTTTCTTTGTACTTTTCTGGAATGTCTTCAGGCCATATTTTATATATATATTTATAGGGTCTGTTATATGCACTCTTTTTACCTTTGAGTTTTACTTTCATTACAAATTATATAGTGTGGACATATCTTTATGTGTTTTTGCAAATCCAGGTAACTGTTTTAGTGAAATAACTTAAAGTTAATGAAGTGAAAGGCAGCACTGTAAGAATAAGCAGAAAGTCATTTTTACTGTTCTTTTAAAAACAATCCCTTGAATTGAAGGAATAGAACAGTACATTCCCTTGACTACATAAGGAAATGATTTATCTACTTCAGCATGCTCTCGTGATGTTGCAAAAGGGGAGAGAGGAAAAAAGATATTCAGGATGCAAATAAAAGAAGGGAAGACATCAGAAACCCATCTTTTGCATAGTCTCATGCAAATCCACATAAGACTTCCCATGATTTATCATGGAAAACAGATTTTTAACAGACTTAAGTTAGGCCATGCAGTAGGTTTCGTCAGAATCTCATGTTTTGTTACTGAACATCCAGAGTATAGCACTTCAGAGCATTTAAACGATGCAAATCAGCCTCAGGGGAGGCTGTTATTTCACATTGGCCTAGCTTATTTCTCTATTTAAAAATATCTGCTGTGTTTAGAACTTGATAAGAAAAGTTATCTCCTTTGATTTCAATAGAGCTAGAAAATGAAAAGATGATTAATTCTGACTTAGAATAGCATATTGCTGCTAATTTATTTGATAACAGCTGTGGATGGACAAGATGGAGCCAGAACGTGTCCTTGAATAAGACAAAACTACTTCCTCACCTCCCCTTCTCCTGATTCTTGCTTCACCTTTTAGGTAATAAACCCAGTGAAAAATCCAGAGACATAGATTTGTTTCATCCTATAAATTAATCAGTAAATCTATGTCTAGCTCTAAATTGGCTATAAACAATTATCTGCACTAATCTTTTGTTTCCAGCTGCACATGCACAGTGGGAAATTGCCAGCAGTATCAAACTGTTGTTTCTAGAGGAGCAGAAATAAAGCAGCTTGATTTTCTAGACTTCTGTCTTACATCTATTTTTCCTGTCCTCCTCTGCTTTTGGAATAATCACAGAATGTACCTGTCTCCCATAAATTAATCTGTGCAAAACCCTTCCACGTCCATGCTCCACCCCAAATATACACTAAAGACTTTCTCCCCTTCCCTAAACTAGCTAGTAATTTCCTGATTGAGAACTACAACTATTAAGTCTGCTGTAGCGTTTCTTAGTTGAAGTTTCTAAGTTGACTTTCCTTGTCTATGCAGCTGTTGAGTTTCACAAAGCATTGAAGGAGTGTGGGAGATCTATGTCTAACTTCGTTGAAAGTGGACAGAAGACTAAAAAAGAAACAAACAACCCTCCCCTCCACCACCCTAGTGATATTGATATTAATAGTGAAATGTATGGAAAAATGGAACAATTACATAGATCTTTTTTCCTAAAGAAGAGGGTGAAAACAATTATAGAGTTCTTGAAAACATTACCTTAACATATTGTATTTTTAAATTAGGAGGTATGTGTAGGAAATAAATTGAACTTTTTGTGCAAGAACTTTTGGAGATGGAAGATCATGATAAAACTTGATGTTTTTCACAAGGTGGTCTGTGGGGTTGAGGGGAAGAAGAACTAGTTAGTTGGAAGTTTAATGTGTTTTTTTGTTTTAATTACTATATTCTGTCCAGGAGAGAAGAGACAATTTAAACTTATCTTATTAAGTAACTGTCTGGGGCACAAATTTTATTGTAAAGCATAAATGCTAGAAGGCAGTATTGAAACTGAGCTTTCAACCGTGAATTTTTATACCTTAAGAGTGCTTGATAATTACAGTGTTGAATTAACGTTCATTTTTTTCCTACACTGAGTTTTTCTAGAGCTTTTTTGTAAAATGTTTTCATTGATTTTTATCGTTTTTTCTTTTGGTCAATGAAGAATGGTCACAAATATAAGACAAAAGCTAAGAGAAAGTCAGATTCCATATATAGTATGCATTCAGTAGCTAAATAACTATTTCTACCCACAGCGGTAACACAATTCTTCTCATTGTAGTGGCTAACGCTTTAAAGTCAGTGGACCCTTAAGGTTTTTCTTAATCAGGATTTGATTTAACTGGCCTGCAGGAGCATTGTGTACTTCAGCTTCATTTTAAGTTTTATTTCCCACGTGTTAAGCTTTTTATATATCTATTTCAGTATGATGATCCCTGCTCTGACCCTTTTTTCTTCATCCAAAGTAACATCAAATGTTCTTAGAAATCCAGGCTCCAGTGCCAGTGTGAGGAGTCACTGGGCACAGGTATTTAGGAAACAACTGTAAGACTTTTTTGCAAACCCTTGGTACTCTGTGTGACTGCTATATTGAGGTACTGTGAACAGCAGGGATGTGCCTCGAGTCTCTTTTGAATTTCATGTAATGTGTAAGACCCTTTGTGTAAAACCCAATCAGACAAGTCAAACTTATACAAACAAATAATTCCATAATTATCCTGCCAAACAATCAACCTTGCTTCTACACATTTTCTAGAGCTCTAGGAATTCTTTTGTCTACCTTCTTTACCCGTAATTCTATTTGACAGCCCTTCAATGGATACATATTTCTGTTTCTTTCAAAAAATGTTCTTACACTGCAACCTCAGTTGATATTGCATGAAATCTCAATCTGAATTGCAGTCAGCAAGGAATAGAAAGCAAAGTTGTTATTTTTTTCTTTTTTAGTTTAGTCACTAAGTCCTCAGGACTAATTGTTTGAATTGGTTAGGAAAGCTGTCAGAGTGTGCTGGGCATGCAGATATTTATTTTCTATTTCTCGGTGCAGTCAGTGTTGGCTGGGCTTTAGTTTAACAGTATACATGATAGCTAGATCCAAAATTGTTGCCACTAGCAGAAAAAAATCTTGCTGAATAGGGAGGTTTAACATTTAAGAGGGTCTATGATATAGCGGAAGTCTTAATATTCTTAAAACCAACGTGAACCTCACTGTGAGAGATAAGAATCCAGCGGACTTTGGGACCACAAAGGATTCTCTTCCCCCTTCTGCTGGAGCCAAATTTGAGCCAGGGGCTTCTCCTGCCCGCCCAGCAACCAGGCTGAGCAGCTACTCCTGCAAACAGACCAGCAGACGCACACACACAGAGTACAAATGTAGCCAACCACTCAGATCAACCCAGAGAGCAGTGCCTTTACCAGCACATCCATAAAAAAAATCAGCACTCAGGTGAATACGAACAGCATGGGCAGCCTGGTGCAGTTGCTGGTGTTTGGCTGGTTAGAACTGAACTGCGCTGGAGGTACGTACACACACCCTCACTCTATTGATGCACCAGCACCCACCCTCTCCCCCCCAGATCTTTTGAATATTAGCATGGACTTTTAAGTTTCTCCAGTATTTGTGTCTGACTCCTGGGCTCTTCATCCAGTCACTGGCTCAGACTTCGGGTCTTTCTGGGTGCTGGTCTGCTCCTACTTGCTGTCTAGCCCAGCTCAACGTTTACTAGCAGAACATACATATACATTCATTCACTCAGCTCAAAAATACGTCTGCTGGCCTCTCGAATAGTCCATTCTGTATGCGTGCTCCCTCTGTAGGCCCTTTACCCAGTCACTGGTGCTGACCATGGGTCTTTCCAGATGCTGGTCTTCTGCTACTTGCTGGCTAGCCTGACTTGATATTAGCTAGCAGCTGACACCCAACCACCCACGCAAAACACTCTTCTCTCCAATGACTGCTCTTAGACTTAGTGTCTCCAGTAGCTGGCACTCAGGCCTCATCTTACTTGCTGGCTAGTCCGGTTTGAACTTTGCTAGTGGCCAACTCACACAGAGGCTCAGGATAGGGAGAGTACTGACGCAGAAGACAGACACAGGATTTACACACAGTCTAGAATAGTGATCAAGCCTGAGGCATTGTCAGACAGCTTTACTGGCCAGCACCTGCTTACATGACTGGCATCTTTTATCCTCTTTTACCTTTATTCTCCTATGCTTGTTCCTCTCTCATCCACTTTGATCTTTCTCTTTTCCCTCCTGTGTTCTCTCCCCTAAACATCCCATAAGAAGTTTTGTGCACAATTAAATAATACCTTTGGTTCTGTGGTAGGGTATGTGATTAATTGAAATAATAGCTTCTAACAGTTGCATTCAGAAGTCAAATTATTCATGATAGGGAAAAATGCATTTGGTTTGTTCAGTTCTGACTGATGGATGAAGTTCTTGATTCAGTGGCATATTTGAGTATGTTTAATTTCAGGTATGTAGGGCAATCCCTAAATAGCAAAGAATTTAAATTTAAACATCTGCTTCAGTTGCACTGAAATTACAGGAAATGTAAATGTGTATGCTAGGCATGTATTCTAATTGCTGTGGTGTGAATTGAGGTGGCATTATTTCTGTGTTTAATTATTTTGATAAATACTTTAGTATGCCAATATCTATATGTTCACCTCAAAATTATATATTTCTCCTTGTTCACAAGATATAACTTGGATCAATAATACTGTAGCTCCAGTTCTTGATAAATGGAGTCTTTAAAACTGTTCTCTGTAGGGGAGGAATAATTTAATTAAAATGAACATCATATCCTTAGTGCTCCGCTGCTTTAATTCTCTTCCCTAGATATTTTGTCATACTATTACTACGATTAACAAATTATTCAAAGTATTTTTTTATGGGGGACATAATAAATTATTCACATTCTCATTAAAAATTGATATCTTTCTGTTACCAGGGGGAATTGGATTCCCTGATTTACTTTTCTGCCACAAAGCCTGAATGATTAGGCAGGGCCTATTTTGGTTTGATAAAGCCACTGGGGTTGTACCTGCCTGAGTGTATTTGCAAAAAGAATGCATATCACTGGTACCTCTTTCCTCTTCATGTAAGTCTCAGGAAAAAATTGATTTATCTTTTTCTTCTATCTTTTATGATGCATACAGGACCTTATTTTCAGCTTTCACAATATTTATGCTGAAACCCTTCCTGTTTACATGAAGATCAAGTTAATACCTTCAATCATCAACATTAGTAATGATGTTGCATCTTACAATAATATTTAGATTTAAGCAATATTTATTTCTTTAAATGCACATCACTGATACCAAGCTAAAAAAACCCACCCAAAACCCAAACCAACCCAGGAAGAAAAGAATGTGGACACTACTGCTGTGATTGCTGTGTGTGAAAGAGGAGGACATGCTTTAACTGTAACTCAGTCTTTGCCTCTGTTTTAATGTAATGCTTATCTGGCTCATAAATCATAGTCTATAAGTCAAAAGAGGGGATTTTGATGTTAAGTACAGGACATAGTTTGGGTATTCTTAGGGAAATGCAGAACAAAGATTTATGTTACAACGAGGTGAAAAGTGTTTGAATCACAATCTTTACTATTACAAGGAATAATATCTCACAACCATTGAAGCATGCAACACAAAATTCTTCATTGGACATCAAACTTTATGTTAACAACATACATAACATGCTTCATTATCTTCATAGTCACTTGGTCTAGTATCATCTTCTGCTGAGTGGAGGGAATTGAACTTATTTCTTTGCATATAATATATTTTCAGATGACAACACGTTTAAAGGCACATGAGAGCAAAGTTAGGACTCTTCTTGCCAGGACATTAATTTTATCATGCAGTGGTTTATGCCCAAGGATCTGACACTTCTGACATTACTGTTAATATGTTATTTTAGCTAAAATCAGTATTTGCAAAAATAGTTATAACCTTTAAAAATTGAAGTAGGTGATGAAAATGTACTGATACTTAAGTACTTCCCACCCTCGCATATTATTAAGGTACTTGATAATTTTATTTTCACAAATCTCCATTTACTTGAGGGAAGGTATTTAACACTGTATTCATTTTAACCCAGAGAAACAGAAGTATAGGTGTACTAAAGCTTTCCCATACTAAAGCTGTGACTGTTTGAAAACAAAATCTAGAGGCTTGAAAGGTAAGCAGATCCTCTTTTCTCATAATTGTTTGGTGAAGCATTTTGAAAATAATTTTCCTATAAAGGTCTAAAAGAAGGCTTAGAATGCAAACTGTTCCATGCAACCATCAAAAAGTCCATGAAACTTCCTGATGTGACTCAGTTTCTTTTACCTATAAATTGGAACTATTAACTTCCTCTTTAAGGTGTGAAATTCAGTCTAGTTAACATATGAGAGTTTTTTTGTAATAGATGAACTTATTAAATGCAAATCATGTTTTGTGATTGCCTTGTTTGCCTGCGTGTGTTATAAGAATGTTAAATATCCTTGTTTTGTATGTTGAAGTGAAAACTATAGTATTGCAACAACTTTTAATGTTGAATTGTCTTTTATCTGATTGCTTCACAAGCACTGAAAATCCCTTATAAATTAAATCTTTTTCTCCTTCATCATAGATATTAACATAAACCAAAGGTTAATAGCCCATAGAATTGATATCTATTAATTACAGTTAGTACTGCCTTTTCCACAGTGAATACCAATAATGTAAACTAATCCCTGAGGTTAGCTGCCATTTTTATTACCTCTGCTACATACAACCAGCAGAAACCACAAGCTGAAATGTATGGAGTCCTATTACAGGCTGTTACCGTTCCTTTTTTCTAGTCATTGTACACAATGTTCTTGTTCAATATCTTTATCAATGATCTGGATGAGGGGATTGAGTGCTTCCTCAGTAAGTTTGCAGACGACACCAAGCTGGGCGGGAGCGTTGATCTGCTCAAGGGTGGGAAGGTTCTGCAGAGGGACCCGGACAGGCTGGATCGATGGGCTGAGGCCAATTGTATGAGAACCAACAAAGCCAAGTGCCAGGTCCTGCACTTGGGTCACAACAACCCCAGGCAACGCTACAGGCTTGGGGAAGAGTGGCTGGAGAGCTGCCTGCTAGAAAAGGACCTGGAGGTGCTGGTTAACATGAGCCGGCAGTGTGCCCAGGTGGCCAAGAAAGCCAACGTCATCCTGGCCTGTATCAGAAATGGTGTGGCCAGCAGGAGTAGGGAGGTGATCATGCCCCTATACTTGGCACTGGTGAGGCCGCACCTCGAATACTGTGTTCAGTTTTGGGCCCCTCACTACAAGAAGGACATGGAGGTGCTGGAGCATGTCCAGAGAAGGGCAACGATGCTGGTGAAGGGCCTGGAGCACAAGTCTTATGAGCACAAGTCTTCCTGCACAAGCTGAGGGAACTGGGGTTGTTTAGCCTGGAGGAGGCTGAGGGGAGACCTCATCGCGCTCTACAACTACTTGAAGGGAGGTTGTAGTGAGGTGGGTGTTGGTCTCTTCTCCCAAGTAACTAGCGATAGGACGAGAGGAATGGCCTCAAGTTGCACCAAGGGAGGTTTAGATTGGACATTAGGAAAAATTTCTCTACTGAAAGGGTTATCAAGCATTGGAACAGGCTGCCCAGGGAAGTGGTTGAGTCACCATCCCTGGAAGTATTTAAAAGACGTGTAGATGAGGCGCTTAGGGACATGGTTTAGTGGGCATGGTGGTGTTGGGTTGATGGTTGGACTCGATGATCTTAGAGGTCTTTTCCAACCTTAATGATTCTATGATTCTATGATTCTCTTTTCTATTAAATCGGAAAATAAGAAATTGATTGATGAAAAGAGCTGTTACTCAGACCTGTATGAATAACACATTAAGTTTTCTACATGCACAAAGAAGCAATTCAGTTTTATCACACACAATAGCGCAAGACCACAATACACAATTTAATAGCATGTCAGTAGCTGTTGAGGAAATTTTGGATGATCCTTATCTTTCCAGCTTGCTTTACATCTCTTCAAGTGTAAAATCACCAACTGTAACCTATTAGTCATTTCCTTTTATTGATTTGTCCCTTTTCCAAATCAAGAATGAATTTTTATGTTATTTGTGTTGCTTGGATCCACAGATTTAAATCTCCCAACTCTGAATTAAGTTGAAATGCTTTTTTCCCTACTTTTTGTTATCTCTACCTTTACTTATGTCGTGGTTTAACCTGGCAGGCAGCCAAATACCACGCAGCCGCTCACTCACTCCCTCCCACCCCCAGTGGGACGGGGAGAGAATCGGAAGGGTAAGAGTGAGAAAAACTCATGGGCTGAGATAAAGACAGTTTAATAGAACAGAAAAAGGGAAAATAATAATGATAATGATAAAACATACAAAATGAGTGATGTACAATGCAATTGCTCACCACCCGCGCTGACCGATAACCAAGCAGCGATCGGCTTCCTGGATCACGCCTACCCTTCATATACTGAGCATGACGTCACATGGTATGGAATACCCCATTAGCCAGCTGGGCTGGCTGTCCTGATTATGTTCCCTCTCATCTCGTGTACCTAGCTGAGTCAGTAGGCACGGGAGCTGTCCTTGGACTAGGAGGGCACTTAGCAACAACTGAAAACATCAGTGTGTTATCAACATTCTCCTCATACTAAATCCTCATACTAAATCCAAAACACAGCACTAGGAAGAAATTTAACCTTATCCCAGCCGAAACCAGGACAACTTACAATATCCCTCCATTTGGTATACAATGTTAGTTAGCCCATGTTGCCTTCTACAGGTGTTGTTCAACTTCGCAATATAAGCATGTTTAAATTATTTAAGATGAGACTGAGAGATTCAGTGATCCCAAATTATTTAGCTGGCCAAAGAGAATTTTGGTGATGATTCATTTGTTCTACCTCACTAAAAACCAGAATGTTGATAATGAAGAGTGTTCACTCTCGCAGGAAAAAGCAGGCACTGAAACCAGGTCAATGTTATTCAGTAGCCAAATACAAAATGAAACATGTTTTTAACAATGAGCTTAATCAAATCTCAGAACAATTCTCAAAGAAATGTGGAGGATTCACCATCACTGGCAGATTTTAAATAAAGCAGACATGTTTTTTCTAATTAAATTCTCTTGTTCAAGAAGAGTTATTGAGACTGAACCTTGATTTTTAAAATGAGTTCTGAGAAATCCTGTGGATTTAGGTCAAGTTAGATGATAATGACTGAAATATTTAGCAGTGAAGAAATGAAAAAAATCTCTGCAGAGTTCTGGATAAGTAAACATTCTTTAAACATGCTTGTATTGGTTCAACCAAAAATGGCAAAAAATATTTTGAAATTTCTGAATTAACATTTTCAGAATTTCCATTATATTATTTTGTTTATTCTTTTACTACTTCAGGATGAAAACAGGGGCAAGAAATCAAGTACCATCAATAGATATGGACTGTACAAGTTTTCTTTTCTTTACACATAAACATTGCAGTCTGTTGCCTCTAAAGAATCACCATTTTCTTTTAAGTTTTGTGGTCATTAGTCTTTATACAAAAGGAAGATACCTAATAATGAAATTAAATTTGGAGATCCAATATATTCCCTCAGAAAAAGCTATAGATTGTAGGAAAAATTAACTACTAATTTTTTTGAACTCTTTTCTAACCTTTTCTCCAACTCCTTGCTGCCATATATCAGAAAATAAACCTTTTCCTTTTTTTCCTTTAAGTTGATACCAAATGATAGTTTGTGAAGATCTCTTCACTGTCATCTTTATAAACAAGGATTTTTTCTTCCACCTTTTCTTCAGTTGACATCTATGACAAACAGCTATTGGGAAAAGCTTTTGTCCCTACATTTGTTCAATGTTTGATTGCAAATCACTTATGCCTTGAGATGCTTTAGAGACTGTTCTTAAACATACGGAAAAGGAAAATGCCTTAGATTTGAAGGCTGGCTGCTTCTTATTTTGACAGATTTAAAATGGGTAACCCTAATTGATTAAGTCAATTCCATGAAAATTTTCGTTCCCAATTATCTCACCACAAGTTATTGTCAGTGAAAGTTACAGTAACTGACATAAAATGTCTCCTTCCTATTCCAGAAAGGTTTTGTTTTCATGTAGTTTTATCCACTACTGTATTTTAACTAGGTTTTAAAAAAGAATCAGCAATGATGACCTGTTTTCTTCCTTCCTGAATCAAAAGAAAAATAACTTGTCTCTTACAAAGAACTAAAAATGAGTAGCTTGTGAAAAAATAAGCAAAAGCTAAATTGTAGACATTTGTTTTGTATTTCATATGAAAATGTTGGTGTTGGTAGTCATCTTGCCTCCTGGGTTGTGGGTTACATATGATTTCTATTTGTGGATTCACACAGATGTATATGATATGCAGCAGCCACCTCTGTTCAGAAACACTGCAGCTCCCGTTTACCAGAGTCATCCAAAGCCTGTCTCCTGTGTCAGTACGATTCAGAATCATCCTGACACTGTCAAGTAATTTGGGTCCTTGATCCCTTACAGAATATCTTAATAGTGATTCCCACTTTTGATGGCATCTTCTCTCTCTCCACTGAGGGACTTTATTTGATTTTTTTATCTCCTACCATAACAAGTCTTTCCAGTCCAGTTGATTTCCTACATGTCTGCTTCTAAGCATTTTGTCCTTTTCTTCTTTTTTCTGGAGGTTCCCAAGCGTATCACACTATATTCCTCTCTGAATTTAAGAGGCTGCCAACTCACATATTTATTGTATTTTTGGAACACTGACTACAATTTGCTCTAAATTAGGACTACAGAGTTGATTTTAACCTTGTTCACACAACAGGAAGCAATGCACAATTCCCAATCAAGAACTGCTAATTGTCTTTATGGCTGGAAACTCATGCCACATTTCAGCTACCCCTCAGGAAACCAGGAGAATTGTAATAAATATCATATTAACCACAGCAATTCAGGGGATAAAATATTATGAGACTTTAATGAAGTCTTAATAAAATTTAAATATGATCTGTGTCTATACCTGAGTCTGACAGGTGAGTAGCTATGTGCCACATTAACTGATCCAACATGTCCCAGATCTTTGCAGTAGGGTTAAAATATTTCTAAACATATATCTAAACTGATGTGTCCTTACGTGGTATTATGACTGAGTAGCAGAGATGTACATAAATAGCATGTGAGACCACACTGACAATAAAAGATGGTAGTCTGTAGACATGAGAATTTTCAGAGGTTGAAAAATAAATGATTTTGTAGTTTGAGACCTATGCACCTAAGACAAATACGGTATGTATGGGTTCTGTCAGAAAGCATTACTTGTTAAGAAAAGAACAAGTCAGTGTGAATGACCAGTTTGGCCATAAAAATCCAAAATGTCTCTGAAGTAGAAAGTTTCTGGACAGCTCAACATACTTTCTTCCTAAAGGATATTGCTGATGTTTTTTTCTTTACTTCCTCTGGGAACAAATTACTGTTGTGTTGTAGTCTTGATAAACTCTGGAGCAGGTTTTGCATGACAATGATCACAGTCAGAACATAAGATGTATTCTTTCAATTGTCATCCTGGACATATAATTGCTGGCCTCTCTATGAGGCCACTGCAGTTAAACCAGTGCTCGCTCCTAAAACTGTAATAAAATCCAACAGCAATGACATCCAGGCCATTATTTGACTTAATTTTCTTCTGGACCAAGGAAGTAATCAAAATGACTTGCTAATAAATGTAAAAGAAATGAAGGTTCTTTGTCTTCTCTGAGGGATTTTCTTTTCCTACATAAAGTTTTATAAATTGAGTCCTGAAACCTTGTTTTCAGAGTGCATGATTTTTCTTTTTTCTTTTTCACTTGCATTATGCCACAAGAAACATCTTGAACTCATAGGTAGCATTAGGAAGAGAAGACTGCTTGGTTTAAGTACCAAGTTATCTATTGCTGTTGTTAATGCATCATATGCTATTTCCGTGGAAAGTCCACAATATGTCTAAAACCAAATAAGGAAACAGAACTGTTTTGCAGCTCATATTACTTTATATGTGTAGTATATAAACCACAGTAGAACAAAGGTTTTGAAATGTTTATTCCTCTGTCTGAGAGAAAGAAACTACTCAAAATTGTGAAAAAAAAGGTCTATAGAGAGAAGTAACTTGAGGGCGATAGAGGTCTCAGGCCTTGAGGATATTCTCTGAAGATATCAGGTCCCAGCCAAAATCCAAATACTTCAGTTACATTGCAGTAATATTCTGGCTAACCTTTGAATATTTCACCTATAAGGTCAAGGACAAAGAAATTCAATCCGCAAAGCTGCGAGTAGGAGAAAAGTTTCTGTTAAGGGAACAACTTTTAGAATAGTTCATGTAAGGGCTGAACCCCCAGCTCTAAAAACCATTGTTCTGCCTAAGGATTTTGAGTGAAATGCAAGTAATCTAGAATTGTCTTTTGTATTTTATTTGCTCTTCTGCTTTGTAGGTAGGAGCTTGACCATATGTTTTCATTTAAGCCTGATTTCTTTTCTTTTCAGTCTGAATAATAGGTGTAACTAATTTCTTCAGAATGTTTGAATCTAGAGATTATCTGCTGACAAGTTTCAGGGGTTAACACTGAGGCTGGCGTTGCCACATGTTGGGTTTTAGGATGTTGCACACAAAACACAGTGGGCAAAAGGGTACATTAGTGGAGCAAAAAAATTCTTGTTTGTCTCATTTGACAGGCTAATAAAAGTTTTTTTTTAGTCCAGTTACAATAATACTACCATTTATAGTCAACAACAATACAGAAAAGCCTCTGTTAATATAGTTAAAATTGTTACATAGAAAAACTTTCCTATTATCTACCCCTTTTTTCTGGTGTAATGATCATCCTTCTGGTCTCCCTCTGGGTCTTAAGCTTGACAGCATCAGTCCTCCCCAGGTGCAGAGGTTGGATGGGAATGTCAGAGAGCTGCCAATGCCCCAACTTCTTTGCTTGGAGGGCTAGTAAAGTGTTTGTTCCTCAACAGTTTTGGGATCTGTCTGGATTTATTTTTATGCATTATCTTCACACAGTCTGCATAAGTGAACTTTCTCTTTGCTGGTTCTCAATTATTCAGTTTTCTATTCTCTGCTTTATCTAAACTTGTTTAACAAGATTGTATTCCTGTAGTGACCGTTGTGATTTGGACGTCTGGTACCATCCTGTGTTTACACTCTTGCAAATCATTTTTTATTCTAGTATCATAGATAATTCAGTCTGCACAGATGTTTACTCATATCTCTATAAACTCAAAATATCGTAAACCAAACCTGACTGCTAAACAATTGCTATCATAAATAAAAGAAGCTAAAATCAACTTATGTCAAGACAAATGTCAATCAAATCCTTAGATCCTGCCTTGTAAGACCACTAAAAAGCCTTTTAATAGTAACGGAAAGAAACCATATTTACTGGGCTACAGAAGTGTTCACTCTGGTAGAAACAATATTCTTACTACAGGAAATATTTAGCTATGAAATACATGTAGCATATTGTGGGTTCTGTCATTCACAGAACTACTGTTTTATGACAGAAGTCAAATTAATGGGCAAAAGTTACTTTTCAAGAGGGATTCTTCTTACCAACTTTGTCTGTTTTCTTGAGTACTAAGAAATCAAAAAAACAGTGCAGAGCTCAATTCTGCCTTACTACAGAAACCTGTAAACCTTGAATGATGAAGAGTATAAATATTAAGACTATGAAAATGCATAACTCAGGAAATATATATATGTGACTCACAGCAGAGAATAGATAAACTGGCTGTTTCAAAAGTTTGTAAACTATCTCAAGGAAGCAACTTTGGAAAAGGCAAAAGTGCTGAGTAATCATTCTATCCCATTCACTTACAAGAGTCAGTTGGAGACGTATATATATATGTTTCCAGTTACTGTCTGCTGTATGAAGTGTGATATGTCTCCTGGAAACTTGTAAAAAACAGTACATTTTTTTGGTTGTATATAAAAAGTAGAAGGATGTAACAGCACCAGTGTCATTACCGATTTCACAACACTGCAGATTTTGATTAAAATCTGCTATAGCTTCAGAACTTGACTGTGCTTTCAGAGATTGGACTAAGAGATACGTATATCCAAGAAAAGTTTAAAAAGAAAGTAAAAATATATCTGCCAAAATAATCAGATATTTGACATATGTCAAAAATTCAATTACTCCTGAACTGAAGCAATTACAGTTTCCTTTCAACCATGGACTCAAGACATTTTTGTGTGTGTTTGGGTCTAGAAAAAGATTAAGAAAAGGGGAAGCTGTCATAGTCTTAATTTACTTGCTAGTACTTTAGCTTAGGGTAACATGAACTTTCTTTAAGTTAAGGATAAAGTTTGGTGGGTTTTTTGTGGCTAGGCACTAAAAAGAAAGTCACACTTGTTTACAAAGCATATGACATTTCTTGTGTGGCTCTTGCATTTTCAAAATATTTGTGTGGTTATTTTCTAGTTTTTGTTAAGATTTTAGGCAGGTTATTAAATGCTGGTAGACTGTTTTGTTATATACAGAACACAGTTAAATCACTGTAGTATAGGGGGAGAGGTTGAGTGGGACATAGTTTTCCCATTACCACAGTAGGGCAGAACATGTAAGATCCCATTTCTAAAAAATATGACTATCTATCCCCCCACTCTCCTCAGCAATCCCTCTCCATCCACACTGTGTTTCTGGTCTTTCTTCTATATCATTATTTATCAATTAATCTCTTTTGAGAATATCAGAATTATATTTAAATGTATGCAGAAATAAAATGAAACTTTAGTTAAGGAAGGACCAATTGACCTAATGTAACTGAGTTTTTACTTGCCTATTTTTCAATGTGTCACAAATAGAATCATTCAGAGAAAAGGTGTATTGATACATTTTTTACAGTGCTGATGTAGAAGAGATTTTGTATTTTTTCCTTTGACTTTGCAGTATGCCTCCTGCTTTCTGTGACTTTGGATCTAGGACATTACTGTGCTGCAGACTTTTAGGTCTTGGATGCCTGGATGATCTCACAAAATTTTATCAACACAAAGTTGTCATTGGGGAAATAAGGATGATAAATAATTTTCAAATGTATAAAATGGTCAAAGGAAGATGGGATAGATCTACTGTCTATAAGATTATTGGAGGGAAAAAAATAGATTTGGAAGGAAAAAACAAGAGAAACTGTCAGTCCATCACAAATTTTTAGAAAAAGTGTTGGACCATCGGATAATTAGAAAACTTTTACTGCTCTCATTCCTGATTGTTCTTCTTCACTCCTTACTCTTATCTATTTGGCGTTCCTTGTGCCAAATGACTCCGTATAATGCAGTGTAGCCTCCTCCACTCATTCTGCTCCCTGCCATAGCATCGTTTTGCAAGTTACTGTCTATGCCTGTTACCCATTTTCTGGTCCCTCCGGTGTTTTGTTTGTATGTTTTTCCAGTCCTATTGCTCACTGTTCCCTGTCTTTACAATAATTTTCCTTCTCTGACATGTGTCTTATGCGTTGTTCTGTACTGCTGTTCAACCTTGCTTTCTTACTGTTCTCATCTCCTACCATTCAGATGTGTCTTTCCTAATGTGCAGGCCAACTGGATTTCTGTAAAGTGAACCCAAAGTCCATCATCACAGCACCTCTGAAGGGAAATTGCAAAGATATCCCATGCTGCCAAGAGCAATGCATAAGATAAGAGCAGAGGTGGAAAATATAATTGAATGTGGCATGTATATGAATGTCAGGAATTTTCTTTTTTTTAGATTTGACAGGTCTAATCTAGACCTGTTTAGAGGTCAAAAGTCAAAGTTGCAGGTACCAGAGTTTCAGAAATAAGAGGGATGTTCTGTATAAACCAGTTTAGGAGGTTACGTAATTTCTGTATTACTGCAGAACATTCTTACATCAAATTTGATAATCAATCAGATGTGATATGGAAGTGATGGAGACATTGTTCTGAAATATATTAAGTGATAATCTTATATTGGGGATTTAAAAAAATATTGTCCATTTATCCTCAGTAAGAGAGTGTGATCTTCATGATTTCATGTATTTTTTAAAGTTTTCTTAGAGTTAAAAATCTTAAGTGTAATTTTTCTTGGTTTAGTTATCACCAAAGAAGCGAATTACTGTACTTAGAAACATTTTTCCTCAGTGTGCTTAAGCCTTGTAAGCTTAATTGTTACTGTACTTCAACGATAAATAAATGTAATAGGTATTTCTGTCAAAATAATTGTTTTGATTTTGGCTGCAACTGCCTTATAGGCTATTAGTTAGAGAAGGATAATTTTAAAAATGAAAAGGAAACTTTATGCTTGGCCTTTTAGACATGCTTCGTTTAAAAACAAAATAAATTGCATTAAACAAAACAACATATTTAATTACTGAGCCCTGTTCTCAATCCATTTATTTTAATCTAAATAGCAAATGTTTAACTTGCATCCATTATTTTGTACCAGCAAGAAATTCTTCTAAATTAAATGTCTTAATGAAATAAGCCAGAAAGACTCAGCCAGAAGTATACAAAATTGAGTTAACACAAGATTCATAAAATGGCAAACAAATCTTATAAACATGCTGTATCTAATACATTTTATTATGCGCTTATGATAGTGATGATGTGAAGCCTTTCAGTTAAAGACTCAAACATTCATTCCTTTATTTGTGCCATTTATTTCTTAAAGTGACTTCTCAAGTTTTAACCAGTCATTTGTGAAATTGTTTATTAGCATTTGAGCTACATATTTATGACAGCTTTTTCAACTAAGGAACTCAGCAACTCAGGGGGGATCTTATTAACATATATAAATACCTGAAGGGAGGGTGCAAAAAGGACAGAACTAGGCTCTTTTTGGTGGTGCCCAGTGAAAGGAAACACAGGAACTTCCATCTGAACATAAGGGAATACTTTTTTTACTGTGAGGGTGACCGAGCACTGGAACAGGTTGCCCAGAGAAGTTGTGGAAACTCCATCCTTGGAGATATTCAGAAGCCTTCTTGGACATGGTCCTTGGCAACCAGCTTTAGGTGACCCTGCTTGAGCAGGGGGATTGGACCACATGTCTGCCAGAGGTCCTTTCCAACTTCAACCATTCTGTGATTTTGTGAAGCTTTCAGAGGCAGGGGAAAGGACAACTCTAACTTTTGGTGGAAGAATCCATAATTCAGGAAGCAGAGTGTCCTCCTAGAAATACAACCATTGTGGACTATCTGTGAAAGGAATCTCTCTTGCATCCCACCTACCTAAATAAACTATACTAAGGGAAGGAAAATGGTGATGTAAACATTAAAAAGAGATTAATTTAACCTTTAGCATTTTGCATCCTTATTGTATTAGCTCTTTTACTTACTTTATTGTATATAAGTTGAACTAACTTGAAGTGCATTACATTCCATTTTCTTTGTCCCAGAGAAGATGCAAATAGGAGTTTTAGCATAACATATGTGCCCTAAGAAACTATAACTTAGATCAAGTTATACTTCATTTATGGATTTTGCTCTTCATGTCTGAGAGGACATGAAAAACTGAGAAACCAGTTATCTTCTTGGTTAATTTCAGATATAGAAAAAAACATTCAGAACTTCACTGATATATGGTTCAAGACACATGACTAACTGACATTTTAGTAATATGTATGCCCTTCAAACATTCATCTTGAGATGGTAAACTTTGTTTCATATCTTCCTCGCAGACGTAAGTCATTCATTTTGGAATACTTTTTTTGTATAAATACCATAGAACCATAGAACAACTCAGGTTGGAAGGGACTTCGAAAGATCATCTGGTCCAACCTTCCATGGAAAAGGGAGGCTAGATGAGATTATCTAGCACTCTGTCCAGTCGTGTCTTGAAAACCTCCAGTGATAGGAACTCCACCATGTCCCTGGGGAGGTTGTTCCAGCCATTGATTGTTCTCACTCTAAAAAATGTCTTTCATAGGTCAAAATGATACCTCTCCTGGTGCAACTTGTACCCATTGCCCCTTGTCCTCTCCATGTGGCTCCTTGTGAAGGGAGAGCCTCTATTCTCTTTGTGGATGCCCTTTAAGTACTAGAAAATTGTGATAAGGCCCTCCCGAGCCTTCTCTTCTCCAGGGTGAAAAGGTCTAACTCTTTCCGTCTTTCCACATAGGGCAGGTTCTCCAGCCCTTTGATCATCTTCACGGCCCTCCTTTGGACCCTCTCCAGTCTGTCCATATCTTTTTTGAATTGTGGGAACCAGAACTGGACACAGTACTCCAGGTGCAGCCTGAGAAGTGCTGAGTAGAAGGGGATGATCACATCTCTATCTCTGCTAGTAGTGCCCCTGTGGATACAGCCCAAGATCCAATTTGCCTTTGTTGCTGCAGCGGTGCACTGCTGACGCATGTTCAGCTTGTTGTCCAAGACCCCCAGGTCCCTTTCAGCAAGGCTGCTCCCCAGCCACACAGATCCTAGCTGTAACTGGGCTCTTTGGTTATGTCATCCCAGGTGCAGGACCTTGCACTTGTCTTTGTTAAACTTCATGCAGTTCTTGCTAGCCCACTTTTCCAGCCTGTCCAGGTCTCTCTGTGAGTTGGCTCTCCCTTCTGTCCACCTCATCAGTTTAGTGTCATCAGCAAACTTGGTGAGAACCTCTGCCTTGTCAGCATTATATGTAACTAGTTTCCCTCCCCTGTTTAGCAATCGGACTGTCTTCCCTGTGCTTCTGCTTACTACTCACATGTCTGAAGAACCTTTTCTTGTTGTTCTTGATATTTTTGGCCAATTCAATTTCTAGCTGAGCCTTAGCCTTCCTGACTGGATTTCTGCATGCCCTAGAAAGGTTCTTGTAGTCCTTGATGGGTATTTGGCTGCCTTTCTATAGCAGGTATGCTGCTGCTTTGCTTTTAAGTGCACCCGAAAGCTAATTGTTAAGCCAGGGTGGTCTCTTGTTCTGCCTTCTTCCTTCCCCTTTTGTAGGAGGTGCACTGTTCTTTATATCACCTGCAAGTCACTGAGATAAGTGTCTGTATCTGGCTTCGCAAACAAGAATGTATTTTATATGTATTCTTAAAAGCAGAAACAAGACAAAGTATAGAATTGCAGAATCACAGAACTGTTTAGGTGGTAAGGAACCCTGTGAGATCATCTTGTTCATCCAACCCTTCCTCAAGCACGGTCATCTAAAACAGGATGTTCATGACCATGTCCAGCCAGGTTTTTAATATCTCCACAGATGGAGGCTGTTGGCTGTTGGGTGATGGCTGTCAATCCAGAAAATTTTATTCATAGTTACTCATTGAGACTGACTGATTATAATACTGATGTAGCAAAACTAACACAGACTGCTGCATTCTCACAGTTTGTTAATTAGAACCCATAACAAGGGATTGTGATCATGTTTTACTGAAGTGTAATCAAAAATTCAAGCAGCCTCACTGGAAACACTAAAAAAAAAAGGAAAAAGGTGGAAGCAAAAATCAACCCACCCTTAATAACAGCTGAGGCAGAAATGTTGTCTGTTCTTTAATAAACTCTTGGAATTTAGCACTGAACTACTTTTGGAAGAGCTGCTATAAAAAATCTTAGTCTTTACATGTGATCCAGGCTTTTATCTCTTCTAGCAGGTGAAAATAAATGAAGAATACCTAGGCCTGACTTTTATTATGTATTGCAGATACTTACTGGAGTGCTGGCAATATCTCACTTTTTACTGCCTGATATCAGTCCTCCTTTTCTGGATGAGTTCCTTGAGAAAAAAATTAGCAATTCTTCCCGAGCAGCATCTGCTGTCTGTGAATATTTTGGAGGTTGCCCTTTCTAGATTCTGAGGATAATGGTAGAAAACAGACCTGATTATACTGGGTTGACATTTATATGGCCAGTGCTAATTTTAGCAGGGCCGTCTGTGGTTTTAACTGAAATGATTCTTTACTAATAATTTTAATGGAGAAACTATCAAGGAAAAAAAAAAAACGAACAAAAGTGCCCACTCTTAAATGATTCCCCATCAGACTTCAACAAGACATAGTGAGCTCTGCCTCATCTCTCTTTTTCAATTAGAGGAATCTGAACTGAGTGCTGTTCTTCTGGGTACAATCAATGGGAGGTACTCTGAGATGCTACAGACATAACAGCGACACATCAAGGAGATAGTCCTTTCAACATCTAGAAAATCTGCCATCAATGTACCTTACTAATATGAAAAATACATGGCTTTAAGATAAAGTTAAATGAGAGGATGATGATTCTTTTCAAAGATATTGCAGGATATTTTGCTCATTGCCATCACAATTTTATCAGTGTGGCACTGTCTGGGATGCTTGCTCTTAAACAATTTCCTAAGCTACCCTAGAGGCAACAAATGCTTTTTTACCCATCTGTATTCCTTCCAAATAAAATCCCAGCTATGGGGATCCACTGCTTCATTACTTTAATTAATTTTAGCTCTCACAGTGCTATGCTTTCAAGGGCTGGTACAGAAATTACACAGAACCCAACCACAGTGCAGTATCTCATAGAAGTGAAGCAGGGAAATATACTAATTTTGATTTAACTATCTAATTCAGTTCTGAGTTCTAGGCTCAAGTGTCAAAAGATGTGGTGCTCAAGGAATCTTTTACAGAATCAGTGCTCTCCACCGGTTTTTGGAGGCAAGGCAACGCAAGGCTTAAAACCAGGTTACCTAAAAAAGAAATGAGGGAGGACACAGATCTCCGCATGCTTCTCTGTAAGGCAGTTGACTCTAATTGCAGCCCTTGGTTTGAATCAGATGGCTTCAGACTTTTAAAAGGTCAGCTGAGCTTACTCTACTATCACTGTCTCCTACTGACCTGTAGGAGAGTGAAATAGAAGTAGGGTATTATCAAAATCCGGCCCAAAGCTTTTTACCAAATGTGATACTGTTTTATTCTGAAAAGAGCCTCGCTATGGATTTCTTATGAAGAATTTGTGGATACTCATTGCAGTATAAATACTTACACGAAGATAAGGATCAGTCGTTGGGATCAGTTCTTGGTATCCCTAGCAGAGTACTTGAGGTCCACAGGAAAATGGGAGCAACTTGGTTGGTAATGCTGGTTTGTATTAAAATTGTCCACATAGATATTATTGTCCCTTGTGCCAGCAGTTGCTGGCCCACATTCTATAAATGGGAAGGAGAAAAGAGAAGCATGAAACAATGTGTGGTTTGTGAAATTAGGCCTATTTAATCTATCTTATTAACTAGCAAAATCATAAGGAAATAAATCCGTACTAGCAGTTAATGATCAGTTGGTTAGTTGACAGCTGCAGGCAAGCCCAGTGATATAAAAATTACTGTCATTATGAACAGCTTCTACTAAGAGATTTTTTTACTAAAAATGTGAACACATTCTGTTTCGATGGTGATATTATAAAATTTGTCTTTTCATGATCTTTAGTAATCAATTTTCTGCCAGAATGATCCAGAATGCTGTCATATGGGTTCTGTATTAAAATTTAATTTAAAAATCAAGGCACTATGTACTGCAACAGGCATAATTAAGCTACAGTTCAAACATTATATGAAATGCATATATAGTATAACTAGTTATTAGTTTACAGCCTGTTCTATTTATCATATGTTAAAAGAGTTGCAGATCAAATTAGTAAAACCCTATTCTAAATTATAACTTCTGAAAAGATTTGTTTGTTTGTTTTCTGTTTGGGTTTTGTTTTTGTTGTTGTTTTTTTTTAAAGTTACAAATCATCCAGAGTATATTATTCTGGTAAAACACTAGAGACCAAAAATGAGCTTGAACAGCTACTTGGGTATTTTGCAATCAGTAAGATGCTGATGTAGCAGCAATTTGTTATTTGCACTGTATAGGCATCACTGTAGAGGACATGGAGAGAGAATACATTCTTGATATTCCCAGCAGAATACATGAAGTCCACAGACAAATAGGAGCAACTTGATCAGTCATGCTGATTTGTACTAAAATTGCCCACATACATATTATTGTCTGCTGTGTCAGTAGATGTACTGATGAAAGAGCTGGGATGGTGTTTTCCTACACACATGGGAAAAGGCAGGGGGAGAAGAACACAAAGTGGTTTGTGGGGAGCTGAAGCTGCTTTTTCACTTTTGTCGGAAGGGAGAAGGTCCTCTGTCCTTCACAGCCTTTCAGCAACTTGAGGAACAGCCAGCCATAAAGACCTAGAAGGACAACATTCAAGGTCAGGTTGGACGGGACTCTGAGCAACCTGATGTAGTTGAAGATGTCCCTGCTCATTGCTAGATGACCTTTAAAGGTCCCTTCCAACCTATTCTACGATTCTGTGATTCTATGACAAAAGAGAGAAAATACCCAAGAAGGAAATGGCTACAAACCAGATAGACTTGCCCAGTGTTGCAATAAAATAGGCGCACGCGTGAGCGCGTGTGTATATATAACCATCTCTCTCTGTGTATATACACAGAACATATAGTGTGTATGCAGTTCTATATATACATCCATAAATACACTGTTAAGGAATTAGAGATCTCTGTGATGGGAATGTTTAGAAGACTGACAAATTAGGCCATTTTTAAACTTTAAAACAAACCCTTACATTTATTAACAATAAACTTTATGCTAATAAGTAATTCTTACACACTGTTAATCACTATTACTACATATATAAAAGTGTTATTCCTTAGCAATCATACCCTAAATTATCAATAAGTATACAATGCCATGAAGTTGATGCCATATAGGTAGCAGTGATGGTTTGGGTCCTTGATGTTTCATCATCACGGAGGTCAAAGTGACCAGACTTGAGAGAGAACAACAACTCTGATAAGAGAAGTTGGAACTGAAGTGATCTTGTCGACTTCCTTCTACATCTTTCCTTGGTCATTGCTAGTGCTTTATGCTTCTTGCCCCTTCCACCTCCAAAGGGCAATCTCAACAGCTCCCCGTGCTGTTTACTTTGGCTGTTTCTTTTGCTAATCATCCCTCCTGTGTATTTAGCAGGATGTTCTGCCTATTTGCAGTTCCTTCTGCTTACCTTGTGCCTCATCTTGCAACTTCTGTTACCTGGATACCTCCTACATGCAACTTCAGATGTCTTTGCCCTGTTGGTGGTCACACTGCTCACAAACTTAATTAAAATGCCTAAACATTGTGTTTGGATATGCCATAACGGTGTTACAAAGTGCTTACATACTGTTGTTGATTACACTATTTTGGTATGCATGTATTTGGATTGAAGGCAATCTAATTGCAAATATATCCTCAAGAATACACTTCTAATTTAAAGATATTACAGGCCTCTGCCTTAACTACACCAGAGTAGACCCAAAGTGGGCAAATCACAGCAGAGAGCCGTCTCTCTTCTCTCGCAGAGGGAGAATAGTGCATCAGTGCTGTAGCTGAATTCTGTTCCAGAGGGATGGATCCTAGTTCAGATGTTTTCAGAAGTATGGCAACAATGTGTGTGGTCAGCTTAGTTATTTCAGATACTGGATTAAAAAATTAGTTGCTAATTTTTAAAGGTTTTCAAAAAACCCTTTGATCACATTATTGCCAGCAATATGTGTATATGTTTTGTATATCTTTTAAATCTTGGGTATGTACTTGATAGATAATGCATTAAATAGGGAGATTAAGATCTAAAGAAAAATCTTAAATTTTATTAAAAGAAAAAAAAAGGAGAAATCTAGTTTATTTTTTGTCTAGATATTAGCATTTTTAATGGATTTTTAATAAGGATATTTTCAAGCTATTTCAAGATACAAGACTTTTCAAGTAATTATTTCAAAGACAAATTGCTTATGTCATGATGGACTTCTACAAATACACAAAAATTAAGCAATTATGAGTGCAAAGCAGTTGGTCAATTTCCATAACTACCACATGATAAATCTCTTACCTACAGAAATCCAGATATATTTAGGTAAGAATTCCCTGCTGTTTGTAGAATCCATAATAATGTGAGGCAGTGGTCTATATTTGAGGTCTTGAGGCCTTGTTACCGAAAGAGGCAGAAATCCTGCAGACAGAGTGGTTTGTCTTTAAATAATCCCAACCTTCCTAATTTAAGATTGACTTTCCAATCTTAATTTGGTTAGTTTATTTTAATTTAGGAGTGTTTCTACTTAAAAGCTTTACAGCTACAGAACCACATCAACTCCAGTGGGGTTATATACTATAGGAAGTACCTACATAACACAGTACAAGATAATTCTTCATAAAGGTAATTAATCTGGACAGGACAATTTATTATTTTAAATATGCTGTTGATCTACCCAAGCTGCTTCGGATATCTTTATTCAAGGTTGCTGTTTGTGTTGAAGGAATAAATGATAGCAACAACAGATTGTGAGGTAGCAATAGAAGTTGCAATGTCCAGTAGACTTTATAATTAAATGCTAGCAGAGGGCTGGTGCAGATGAGGAGTCCTGACTTTTGTTCTGTGTTTTGGAAAGCTGTCTTTCAAACCCTTCTCTCCAACCCTGCTGTGACTTACTTGACCTTTTTTGCTTCTGGCCATCCCCGTCTGTCATCATTTTACTCTGTCTCCCTGCACGTCCACTTTCATTTCCAAACTTTCATGCATCCACCTCTTTTTTATATTTTGTCCTTCCCAAGACTGCATTACAGTTTTCTTATTGCCCACTCTGCTACAGCTCTCAGCATTGAGGTCTTCACCCTCAAGCCACTCTAGGCTGTAGGAAGGTGAACATTTGTAGCACAAGATAAAGTTTCCCTGCTGACATTTTTTGAGCACACAGCAGCCTGTGGTTATCAGCAGAAGCAATCACCGGGAGAGTGCTGCTTGTCCCACGCATGCTAACTTGAGCAGATTCAGTCATTCTCAGGGAACAGTGCTCATAGACCTGTATTAGCATGTATGCATTGTAGCAGGCAAGACAAATTATCACAAAAATGGATTCAAAGCTTGATGTAAAGGTAGCTGCTCATAACTAAGAGGTTTTTCTACAGATAGAATTAAAGCTGAAACCCTAACCCCGAGATGTTAGTTCCACCAAATTTCAAGAATTCTTTTCAAAGCAAGGAGCTTGATAGTGAAAAAACTGTATGATTTACTTGTTCTACTTTGTGTAATTTTCCTACAACTTTATTTCTGAAATAGCTGGAACGCATCCTAAAGTTCTGACACTTGGCAGACTGACAAGTCATTGGAGAAATGCCCTTAAAATGCAATGTATCAGGCCACCTTCATTATAGACAATATAGGTTTATTTTTTTTTAAAACAGCAAAATCAATCAGATGAAAAATCATACAGAAAATACATGGCTTGTATATAATAATGTAAATTCTTTCAAATATATTTCAATTATGTCTTGAACATGAAAAATTGCTTTTGGATTTGTCTTTTTTATGCAGTATTACTCTGATGTTGCAACCCACAGGTGCTCAAAAAACATGTCTTAGGCCCTAGAAAAACATGGGATTGACTTATATATATTATACATGATTTTTGAATACTAAATGTGGGACGTTCACTTAATTGTGCTTGTTTTGTTTTGAGCCTTCAGAGTCTCCCTGGGTCTCATTTCAAAGTTTTATCAGTAAGTAGAAGTCTAAAATAACACTTTATGTGAACTCGTCTATTCAGAACATTGAACCAAAAAGTACCTTATTACAGGAAGCCAGGCCACAAATGCTACTATAAGATGAGATTTGGCTGTAGCAAGAGCAGGGTAAAATGAAATTTGTATCACAAGGAGAATGGTACAGTATGATAAAATGTTAAATAGTATATCAAAAAGAAAAAAAGGAAATATATGAATAAAATGATATAAATAATTTTCAAAACTTTCAAAATACCATAATGATCTGTTCTATCTTACAGGAACCCGATTAGCTCCAAAAGAAAAACTGGACATCCCAGTGTCATTCATGCCAGAGACGATGAAAATGTATGAGGCTGTGGTGGTAATTCATGTAATGAGGGAAAATGGTGAAAACTGGCCTTATGAGGATTCTGCTGAACTAAATAAAGATTTAAAGAGGTAATTTATTCTAATAGGAAAAGAAAAAGTAGTTGAGGATACTCAATCCTATCATCATTTTCCCCTTCGGATATTTGTTGTAGCTCCCAAAGGCAATCAAGTGTCTGACTTTGAGGGCAATAGGTATCCAACATAAGCTTTTAATGTACCTTGCAAAGTATGCAGATTTAGGGTAGGTCTTTTATCTGTTTCGGTGCCTACCTTTTCTAACTTTAAATAAAGAAAATGTAAAGTACTAGCTGTCAGTGCAGTTGTGGATATTGAGCAAATGAAAGCTCTTAGATGCCTCTAATTTTTCAGTATATTTGGGCTAATAATGATTCTCCGGTGGATATGTTTATATAATGCATAAACTGCATAAAGTTTGTTTCAGTGTAGACATGACATAAGAGCGAGCAGATCAGGCCAAATGTTCTCATATCGTGACAGAATAATATTTGAAGACACTAAACTAAGTGGATATAAATTATTGCTGTTCTGATTTGCTTGGATTTAATTTCTTTTTTTTTCCCTCATCTATATTTAGCCTTACAACATAAAATAAAATGGAGTCTCACCTCTCCAACAACTCTTAAGTCTAGATTACTTTGGAAAAAAAAATTCTCAGCACTCTATCACAATGACACTCTTCACTTATTTTCCAAGCAGTGTTACTGTAGCAGAGAATGGGGGAATTCGAGGAATACTCTGGATCTATCCGGTTCATGGAATACCTGAAGCACCACAACAGAAATTAGTTCCAGGTAGATAATGATTGAAAAAAAGTCAAACAATAAATTTAAGAAAATTAAATAGTCATTTGTGTTCTCACCTGTCTGATCACGAGAATTTGTGGTAGTACTTTGCTACATCTTAAAAAAAGATAAAATCACATATTAAAAACAAAATCTCCTTTCCCAGCCTACAAAGCAAATCTAGAACTATTATTTTGTTCTCATTGTGGATAAAAGGAGCCAGGAGCAGCTGAAAATCTCAAGGCTTGTGCCCTTCAGTGTCCCAGTTAATGCTGAGTTAGAGAAGTGAAGGTAAATCAAACAAAAGACTGACAAAAAGGTAGATTTCTGCTTGCACATCCAGAACACCCTTCTGGAGAGTTTACAGGATACAAATTATTGGAGTAGATGTCTGCTGTTTTTCTCAGCCTTGAATTTCACTCTTTAATCAAAAACAGAATGTAGAGTAGTGTGAATAGCAGTAAGTTTTCCACTTGCTCCTGAGAAGTAAACTTGCATTAAAAGATGACTGACATTCATAGGGTTTTTGTTGTTGCTTATTTTTGGCATAGTAAATGCTTATAGATTTTATTCACCTATTTTTTAAGAGTGTGATATAATCCCAGAATTGTGAAACAGAAATTGTGCAGAAATTGTGAGCAGCTTTTTAAATCTATAACCTTGATGAAACTACAGCTCAAGGTGTAGATGAGGGACAATTTTACACCAACTTGTCTTTTCATCTTGTCTTTTGATGAGTGAATGTAATACCTTTCTACACTAAATAGACTAAAGTACAGGAATAACTTCTGGAAAACTATAGAAATAGATATTTTTACTGTCACTAATTCAATTTGCTTAAGGACCCTTTACCTGCAGACAAATACCAATGATGTGGTTATTAATTAGAGATTTCATCTCCTTAATTTCCACTTCAATACCTTCAGGAATGAAGCAGAATATTATCATGCAATCATCTGTTGCCCAAAATGACAATTTTAAGGAGTCTCATTAGCATTAAAACTATGTATATTGATGTGAATATTTGTTGTATTATTTAAAGCTGTTATGTAATTCTCTGGCAGACTTTGAGATAAACCTCCCTTTTATTGGGCTGCTGTTTTCATTAGGTATAGAAGTTATGAATTAAAACTGTTAGCATTCATAAATTGCTTAAATGACATCAGTTCGTATATGATCAGCAACTTAAGTAACGTCAAATATTAAGTAATTTTAAATTCCTAAATGCTTCTTTAAAACAGCAAAACTAAACTGTAGAATATTTATAACTGTGTTATCCTCTAGTTTATATTCAATGAGTGTTTGTAATGCATACAAGGAGCATTACATTAATTTTGAATATGTATCTCTTTTTGGCCATCACCATATTTTTCTTCTAAGGAAGTACTAGATCTTTCATTGAAAAATGAACTGAAAAACTAAAATACCTCTTTGTAAGTGTATTTATGAAACAGATTCAATTCCTGTCTTGATTCTGAAAGTTTATGCTTTTCAGTTATAAATGGACTTTTTAAAAATCCCTGTTGTAAGATAGGAATCCAAAGCAGGTAATTTATAAGAAACCTACTTTGTTTTTAAATCATTGTTTTTAATAACGATCAAAATAGTATCGCCATTTCTTTAATGCAGACATTTATTAAAATTGCCTGGAGGCTACAAGCTGTTATGTCAAAAACCAAAGCTGCTTTGCTAGTATATTAGGCAGTTCATCTTTTGTGTCATTCTTATTTGCATCTTAATATACTTAAACTTCTAGAAGTCACTTGGCTTAGTATCTCATGAGACCAATTAAAATGATCGGTGATCACAACCCATGTAGTACATGTTAAGTAGATTACTACTTGGCTATCTTATCAAAGTGGATTTCAAATGGACGATCATCCAGAATATTTTTTTAATTCTTGTAGAGTCAAAGCAATATACAATAATTTAGAGTGGAAGGGACCACTGTAGATCATCTAATCCAACCCCCTGCTCGAAGCTAGGTCTAATTAGATCAGGTTGCTCAGGGACTTGTCCCGTCAAATCCCACAGGGATCTGATTTTTATCTGTAAATATTGCTTAGCTATTTAGGAAAAAGAAAATGTGGAATCATTTCTGGTAGTAAGATGAGCTGCAGAATAGAAAATGATGCGGACACAATATGTGCACGCAGTAATCTGAAATACTGGGTAAACTGGTGTAATACAGACAATGTAATTTATTCTTAAATATAAGACCATGCATCTTGAAAAAAAGATGTGCTTTTAACTATTTCAGTAACTCTCCCTCATGGAAGAGGGAAGAGCTATGGAAGAGCTTAGAAGAGAGCTACAGAAAGTACTTAAACCCTGTTAAACAGGAAAAAGACCAATGGAAAAAAAAGGTTGTTTTTTTTTAAAGAAAGGAAATTACTTGAACTGGATGTGCAATTATCTATTTTCCAAAATAATGATAGTGAATCAAGCTCCAGAAATGAAAGTTGAAGCTAAATAAACATGGTATAGAAGTAAGGGTTTCATTGCCCTTTTTTAAACACTTTACATAATTACTTACCACGGTATGGTTCTAAATTATTTATCATTAAATCTTGATGTTAAGCTCAGAGTTAAATTTTAAAGAATCGCTGGGTTTAGTTCTCATGAAAATAATATTTAGACCTTGAAACTGAGAAGTATATAAAGGGCTCTTCTTTTTCATGTTGATTTCCATAACTCTAGAAAATTCTAAGTCTTTTCTTTGGGAAAACATATTTTTCTTTCAGTTCTTGCATCTGATTTTCTCCTCTTTCTGTGCCAATAATTATTGAAAAAACCATAAACAATGACTATTGAAGTAAGCTTTATAAAATCTAATGTATAAGCTAAAACCCAACTACCTTGTAATGAAAAAAGACATACTTTAGAAGCAGTAAATTAAAATCACTTCCTGAACTGAAAAAAGCTCTGTCATGCTTCAAAGAGAAACTCGTGTCAGAATGCTTTTTTATTCTGCCAGTTCTGTAAAAGCTGAAGTTTGAACAACAGTATTCTTAAATTAAGAAATCAAAGAGTAACTTAATATTCTTTCATTTAACTTTTAAATTCTTTCCTTTCTTTGTTTTCCTTTCAGTCTTCCTTTCTCATTGGCGTATGTCAAACTGTACCATAATTTCTCTTTGCAAATGAACTAAAATGAAGATACATTTAATGATTACAAAAAAGGGAGAAATATGCCAGTGCTGTTGTGAACTAACTGTAGGAACAGATTTTCGTTTGCTTAGCAATATTTTCTACTACTTCACTTAAACAGGACAATAGAAACTGTGGAATGGGAAAAAGCTTTTAGTTGTCTTGGTCCTTATTGGAATTCTGTCACTCTCTAAGCACATTTAACTTCTATGTTTAATTGTTTTGTTAAAATCTAGATGCTGACGCTTTACAAATAATGGGTTCTCGCTTTTCTGTAGCTGTGGTACGCTGTCGAGCCAGGCAGAGAATAGAAAGAAGAGTAGAAGTGCTGCTGACTGGTGTAGTTCCTGGTGCAAATGCTATGCCTGCCGCAAGAAATTCTGCCATCATCAATACAAATAAGCCAGCCAACATCCAAGAAGAAGTTCAAGTCACTGATGGTAAGAATAAATAGCTTGGATATCATGCTATTTTAGGAACATTGCAAATAAGGTAAGTGCTTCGCCAAATGTAGCCCTGGTGTGACAACAGATGAGGTTTAGACAAATCCTTCTCTCAGTCTGTATTTCTACCCTGTTGCAAATATGGAACATTCGTATAGCAGTATGTCTGTCGTTATAGGCACCTTTGAACCTGAACCTTTCTTTTTGTATCTGTCTTGAATGTGAGGCTAGCACACATATCACCTCTCCTTTAAAAGAGAATAGCCTCTGCAAAGTCTAAAGTTAGCAAAAATATGTCTGCGTAAGCATTGCAGGGAAATATTTATCTGCAGGTTGTTCCTATTTGTAAGATGCATTCCCACCCAGCAGGCCAATATCTGCAGCAAAATGGATTAAAGAAGGAGGCCTTGTTTGAAAAAAGCAATAAAGCTTTGTAAAAGGATAGCTTCCACTTACCGTTAATCAGCAAAGGACACAGTGAAAATCAATTTCTTCAGAAATACACCAGCTTTTCATATTATACCTCTCTTTGAAACAGAATCTTACAACGTATAAGTAGTAAGAAAAGAATGCTTGTTACTGCTGTATGCTCGATATTTCTGTTAATAGGAACATAACAGTCATACTCACTACAACAAATTATGCATTGTTACATTTTACCTTCATCAATTACTGCACCTTTACTGCACCATCAATTACTTAACCTACATTTCTTTTTGGGTTCAAAGTCCTCCTACTTCTTAAGAAAAATGTTATTTAAAAATTATGACACATGACATGAGACATCCTAATGTGTGTTTAACGTAGCTGTAAATGAGGGGAAGGGATTTCACGCATGCTTCAGCTTTGTCAAGAGCGTAATGCATTGTATGGTGGTAAAAGATGAGTCTACAGAAGTTGCTATGATTGCAATCTATTAGGCATCAGTTTGAGAGGCAGGCAAACTTGGCTTTTGTGTCTCATTTATGCCATTTAGAATCTGGCCCAATAGAGGCTTTGCAGGAATACCGTGTTAAAGAAACTCTCCTGCCAAAGAACTGTGAAAAACTGAAAAGCTGTAAAATGTAAATCAAGATGGATTACATCCTTCCTATAAGGATGATTTTCATGCAAACATGCCCCCACCCTGCACACTGACCAATGTAGTCTCATATTGGCAATCACCATCCAGATCTTTAAACAGATTTTGGTTTTGAATGCTTTTAAAACAGGAGAGGATCTGAAGTTGAACTGTTAACAAGAGCTTGCACAGCATATACTTATTGATTAGTTAATATTTGTAATTACTTAGTTAAACTTTATATTTGCTCATATTGCGCTGACAAAGGTAACTTATTGTCTGGGCATATTATTATCTTATATTCCCATATTACGAAGTGATAGCGATCAGTTTAGTAAAATAAAAAGATGTGAAGTTCTCAGTGTACATTCCTGCCTTTTTGGAGAACTGTAAATACTATTATATAGCTTTATTCAGCCTTGTGAGAACAGCTGTGTAACAAAATACATGTTACCTTTTTTTTTTTACTATAGAGTAGCAGGCTTAGCTCTTTACTGAGCTAAATCACATAGGTAGGCTACCTTAAACATACCTGGGCTATTTCCCTCCAACATGGTGGCATCTGAATTGACAAGAAGAACATGCATGGAGCAAGTTGAGGTAGCATTTTGAAAGACTTGCAGATTCATGATGTGCAGTGCTTGTTTTATTCATAGGAATAATCTTTCATATTTATTAACACTGGCTTCCTCACATACTGCAAGACATTGATTTGGGACATTGCATCTTTTCAAGCAAGAAGTCTGGTAATGAAATGCTTTACACCATGGGTAGTAAGATGATTTATAACTCTGGTGCTTTTCATGGTTTTCAATGACATTATAATGTCATTATTGCTAGATGAATTTGATGCCTGTTAGGAATCAAATTTAATGGTACTATCTCAGCTTTCTGCAGTCTACCAGTAAAAACGTAAATAAAAGCGTAAACCTCTAAGAAAACAGCCTGGCAAGCTGTTTTTCATTTTTTCTCTTCTGAAAGAGTGATTCATCAGAGTGTATGTGTGATGTGTAGTAAGCAGTTTTTATATCCAAAGATAAATGATGATAATTACTGGCAGATCAGATTTAAACAGCTACCACTGTGCTTCAGTATTTAAATTATTTGGACAAGTATAAATTCTTAAGAAGTGAAAAACCTTCAAGCTTGTCTTTACGTTAAAAGAATTCAATTTCATCCAATCCAGAAGGTATCATTTGAAACAGAAAATTATTATAATCTCTTAAGAAAGAGGGGACAATCTAAATACTGTCTATCTAAAATGACATAGATTGTTATTCAGGAGTCAGCAAAGTTCCAGAGATCAAATAATTAAAGCTTAATGTTATAGACATACCAATTATGATATGGCCCTTTTAAAAAATAGTTTTCATTGTATTAATGTGTATTTTTACCCTATATGTATTTTTCATCTGTTTTCTTACATACAGTTCTAAAGACATTTTTTTCAGTAAGTGAAATTTAAGACCCAAGATTCATCCAAACAAGTGTGAAGGTTGTTATTTTTTATTCTAATAAAACAGCTTTTTTAGTTTACTTTAAATATTCAATGGGAAATACAAACATGTTTAATTTTCCATGATCTTCTAAGAAAATCATCATTCACAAATGATCAGTTATCGATATTTGACTGGAATTCACAAATTTCTAAGCAACCAAACTTGGTTGGGAGCACATGGAGTTCACAGCCAGAGTATCTTCTGGTTGAGGAAATACACTAATCAGTCCTGTTCTGTCTCTGTGTTTGTAATGGTCCTTTGTAACCTATCCTTTTCAATTGCTTCAGTTTATCACATAAACCAACCACAAGGGCTGAGTGTTCATAATTAGCTTCCCTAATCTTTATTAATTCATAGCTCTTCTCACAGCCCAAAGGCTGGTCTGAGTTCCTTGCTCCTGGGTTCTTATTTCTGGGAAGGTTTCATGACAGTTAATTTTGGGGGAAAATACTGCTGTCCAGGTTCTGTAGGATAGCACAGGTATGAGGTTTTTTTATGTTATATGCAAGTTTCACAGCTATGCTGACTTCTGACTGAACAGATGGACAGTTCAGTTGCAACTAGTGGTTAAATAACATTTTCCAGATATGCTAATCCACAATGTACATTGGCATACATTATGCACATGGGCATACATTATGCAAAGTGTATCTGTACCCTTTGTTTCACCATTTACAGAACCAGCAAATATATATGTATATATTCTATACAATTTTATAGCAATTATCTAACATAATCTTTGATTTGATGATCACATATTACTTATTCATTGAAAATTAACGAAAATGTAAATTTATGCACGTGGAACTCTCTACTGATGCAGATAATTTGTTTCTGGTACTGTCACTAACATCTGTAAGCATGTCTTAGATAGTTTTACACTATAATATGGTCTATTCCAAAAGGACGCATTTTTTATCTTTTGACTTTTTTAATATACAAAACAGACTTAGCCACAGGACTTAATCCCTAGGGTCCCATTCATTTGCTTCCTTTTTCTTATGCAATGAATTGCATTCAGTTATACATAAGTGGAACATCTATACATAGGGGAGTGTAAATTCCTCTACTGTAAAACAGCTGTAATCTCATAGGAGGTATCCACCTGTGTTATTTTTTGGATCCAAATCAAGTTTCAAACTTGATTGTGTAGTTTGTGTAGTAACTAACAAAAGTTTGTGTAGTTACTAACAAAAGTTTGTCTAGTAAATTTCTGAGGTTTCACTCTGTCTTCCTCAGCTGGCTTGAAGAAAGAGTAATGGTTCAACGTTACCATTTCATTAAATGTTCTGCAGTGATTCTATGTAAATTCTAGTTATTTGTCTTATAATTTTAATTTCTAGCTATATCCTCAAAACTTCAGATCAACTTATTCTTAAACTGTCAAAACTACAGGCCCGATGTACTTATTTACAAAAACATAAAGCTGTATACATTCTACATAACAATGTGCAATGTGGGAGAGAAGAAGGAGATCTAGAGTGGATAACTTCATTTTCTCTAACAACAACAATACTTGAACAGTGCAGCTTCAAAGACAGAAGAAAACAAGGACAAATAATTTTAGCACAAAAATGACAATAGGATGTAATAACCTGGAAATAGAAAAGCATTTGGGATAGGCTTGTTGTATGTGTGCATGTGTTTGTTACAACAGTGACTGTCAGGTACATTATCTGAGGCAAATTTAGGTGTATAAATGCTCTGCTTGCTTTTTTAAGATGAAAAGCATGCAAACACAGCTGAGAGACAGGGAGAGCTCTGGTCCACTGTTCTTCTGGAAAACCTACAAAGTTCGCATCTTAAGGGCTTTGATTAGCAGTGCTTTCTTGATGGCCCATAATTAATGAGAAAATAATGCAAAAAAACTAGTGCAAATTAATGCAGGTGGTTCATTGTGAGATGCTATGATGTTGCAGAAGCTCAGCTAAGATCCTGGAGAGCTGTGCTGAGTATGGTTTTGACTTATAGAAGCTTTCCCAAAATATCTTTACAAAACAAGGGTGTAGTGGTGCTGTTTCTATGGAAGTAATACTTCCTTATCACCCAACCAAAGAAATTACAGGAAATTCTGTGAACAAGAAATGGGAGAAATGGAACTCTGGCAATCACAATCATATAACAAAGTAATTCATTGTCATGGTTTAACCTGGCAGGCAGCCAAATACCACGCAGCCGCTCACTCACTCCCCCCGCACCCCCAGTGGGACGGGGAGAGAATCGGAAGGGTAGGAGTGAGAAAAACTCGTGGGTTGAGATAAAGACAGTTTAATAGAACAGAAAAAGGGAAAATAATAATGATAATGATAAAACATACAAAATGAGTGATGTACAATGCAATTGCTCACCACCCGCGCTGACCGATAACCAAGCAGCGATCGGTACTTCCTGGATCACGCCTACCCTTCATATACTGAGCATGACGTCACATGGTATGGAATACCCCATTGGCCAGCTGGGCTGGCTGTCCTGATTATGTTCCCTGCCATCTCGTGTACCTAGCTCAGTCAGTAGGCATGGGAGCTGTCCTTGGACTAGGAGGGCACTTAGCAACAACTGAAAACATCAGTGCGTTATCACCATTCTCCTCATACTAAATTCAAAACACAGTACTAGGAAGAAATTTAACCCTATCCCAGCCGAAACCAGGACATTCATAGACTCTTGCAGCAAATTATATTGCCTAGGTTTCTCTTAGCAGCTAACTCAAAACATATTTTTAAGAGATATCTATTTGTGTGTTCTTCTTTCAGAGATATGTATGTTGTTAATTTTCAATGAATAAGTAATACGTGATCATCAAATCAAAGATTATATCATAGTACAGATATTAGAATTGAAATTATATCAGGAACCTTATAAACAATTTAATTTATTTTGATGTGATATAAGACATAGATTCTTTCTATCTCGTTTATAAGAAGAATACTTTTTATATGAACAGGTGAGGAATACTTGGTAGGAAATTTTTCTTTTTTTCCATATCCCCTTAGAAGTTAGAAAGAAAAACAGAGAATCACTCCATCTGAGGTTGCAAGTTTATATTACCCCTTTTACCTGTGTTTATGTTTGTCGTGTAGCATACTTTTTTAATTTGCAGAGCTACTGAGTGGGAGCTTTGAGTATGTGGGGCCATGTTTTCAAAACACAAAATCTGGTTTTGTATGGGAAAATCTTCAGGTTGAAGTTCCTTAGTCTATAGTCACACATGCTTATTTACCTAGTGATTTAGATTAAGATACTGGAAAATAGCATAACCTAGGTTGACATCTTTGTCATCCAAGCTTCTAACAAACGGAGCTATTAAAAAAAAACAGAACAGAAACAATTCCTGGTCCCTAGGTCCCTGTTTCATATGACAACCATGAATCTATGGATATACTGCAAATCACAACAGCTAGCATATGTCCTTCTCACATGTCCTCAAAAAAGAACACCCAAAACCTTACAATACACACATTCCCATGCCACACCTTTCTTACTGGCATCCCACACAAAAAAGATGAAGTTTTCATTGTGTTCAACAGGCAACCAGATTCTGATCAGTCTGGACTGTTTATGTTAAGAGAAGATATTCCGTTGTTATTGAGTAAAGTAATGGGTCTGTCTGAAATAGCTGCTAATTAAGTTAAAACATTTTAAAACACGCTATTATTAATCTTCTAAAACAAATTTGCATTGTAAATACAAGCAAGGAGTAGCTCAACAGATCAGATTGTAAGGTCTTTTCAGCTTCTGGAAGTACTGCATTCTGTAGCTGGCAGACTCGGTAAATGTAAAAGTGCCTTTAAAATCAACAAGAAGCTCTTTGCTACATATGTGCTATGTTATTTCAAGCATTGTGAGTTTCAGAGTTTTCAGATTACGAAGTCTTGGATTGGTTTGTGTCAGCTCTACAGAATTTCAAAGGGCAAATAAATGGTACTGGATGTAGGAATATTTTAAACAGCAGAGTTTTATGATACATTGAAAAACTGAAACTGGCCTTGCTGAGTAAGAACTGCATCTCAGTGCAATTTAATACATTTGGATTTTTAGCAGCAATCAGCCAAGGTGCTCCTTCTCACTCAAAATTGTTTCAGACTGATCAAGGCTGATCAGAAAAATCTATTCTTATAAAAGCAAAATGGTTCTAATTTTACAGCCAAGTTACAAGACAGAAGTTAAAAGTAGTCAGAAAACACTTATTTTCGCTTGGAACAGGTATTTTAAACTTATTTATTTTATCACCGTTAGTTTAGGAAAACCACCATACATTGTACAGACACACAGCTGATTTACAAAGTGATGCTTAGATCCACAATATTTTAAGATTGTATTCCTATGAAGGAATATGTATGTAGGAATATGTATATGAAGGAATATGTATATAGGAATCCTATGTATTCCTATAACTATGAAGGAGCTTGGATTTCTAAATGCATAATTACTCTCATTCAGTAGGACAAATTATATTTGTATTTTGTATGTAACCCTAACATAAAACTGTGAAGGAACAGAAATAGCTAGTGATAGGCTAAATCTATTTGTTCTTCTCATTTGGAAGGTCACATTCATACAGCAGTAAAATGATATTTTAACTGGCAAGTGATAAAGTTCCATGAATGGAAATGTTAAGTTCCAAAATATGGAAAAGGGTGTTTTCTGTCTCAGAGAAGTATACTTGACACAGTACATATTGACAGTGTTGGAAGACAAGGAGTAGGAAAGATTTCTAAAGCAAGTGGTTTAAATGAATTTTGAAAAGAGAGAGGAAGTGACTAAGTGTATATACCATAACACAAAAAGCTAGAAAATTCCTTGAACACGAGAGTGTGATAAATGAATTATTAGAGCAAAGTCACCGGTATCCTTTTAACCACCTATTGGAAATCGGTAATTACCGAGTCATTGATGCATTGTCAAAAAAACAAAACAAAAAACATGCCCCCTGAGTTATGTATTTCCAGCAAACCACCAAACAATAAAAAAGAAAGCTAAAAACTAGGATACTTCTGAGGGTGAGAGGGCGGCTGGGAGGGAGGAAAGAATAGCTGTGCTGACATATAAAAAGACTGGAAACAACCACCTTGCTATTGCTTCATGATCTGCAGGTTATCTGGTGGCCTATCTGTAAACACATGCCCCTCCAAAGGAATCTGAAGAAATGTGCTTGCATTGGAAGCTGGTCTTCCAAATGACAAGCATAATTTCTTTTAGTCATTAATGTAACTGCTTTAGGCGTTGAAGTACATAGACATCATCATGGTGAGTGCAGTGGAAAAACCTGTGAAATGATAAATCATATTGTTTTCAATTTAACATTTGTGTGGACCAATACAAATTGAATGGTTAGGTTAAAAGACATCTTGAGTTGTTACAGATTTCAAGGGGCAACATTCAAAGTGAGGCAAATGAATCAGGATACCATGGGAAAAATATGTCTGTGTGAATTAAGACTACATCATAACATATGTTCATGAAGAAGCTGATTTGACATTGCCTGTGCCCAGGTACAGATGTGATCTTTATTTGCTAGAATTGCTAGATAAATGAAGACAATGCTAAATAAAAAAGGAGAATGTTGAAAAAGGAATACAATGTTTTTGAAAAAATAAATTTTAGTCAGTTCCTTTAAAGTTTTAATTTATAGATTAGTGTACAAATCTAAGTAGAATGCCAGATCAATGCAGGATAATGTGAGAGATCCTTTGGGCTGATGAGAATCCTTTTGCTTTTTCTGAGGTTTTTGTTTCTATTTACTATGGCAAGTAATATCAAAATAAAGAAAGAGTGTTAAGAGGGGGGTATGGATAGACATAACAAAGGGAATTAGTCCAAAAAGGATGCAGAGAGAGAGAGAATATATGGAAACTAGTTGCAAGGAAGAATGCAGAAATGTGTGCGGAACAGCAGATGCTAGATGCACACTGTGTATTTCATATACATGGATTCACAAACTTCCATTTTATTCACTAAATGATGGAGTGTTTTGAAGAAAGGCATTCTCCAAAAAAAAGGGGAGAAAGTGCTTTCTACTGCTTTCTTTACAGTATAAATTTGCTTTACAGTAGAAATCTTTTAAAGAAATGTTTTGAAAGAGGAAAAGAAATCAGCAAACAGAAAATTCAAATGTAAGACAAAATTTAGAAAAGAAATGTTGAAGTTGGTTGCTAGGGGAATAGGCAGTGCGATGCAGGGTAAAAAAAGATGAGGCTAAGAGTGGAATTTTGCAGAGCCTTGAAGATATGGATGAAAAGCTTTAGTTGGATATGGGAAGAGAAATAAATTTGCAGGGAAGAGATATAAAGATTTATACACAGAACTACACTGAGGATTTCCTTGAATTGCATTGAGGATCAATGAATATATTATCAACAGAAGGAGATCACTTCATTATCCATTTATTTCTTTGTATTTAAGGTAATTTGGTATCTGGCATTTAATGAATTATATGATGTTATCTTTGCTGATATTTATAATGCTCTACATACAGCCATTTGTACCTGTATGAAGAAATTTAGTGAAAGGCATATTCAACTACAACCAGATCTTTTCAGGTTCTTGTGCAATTTGTTTATTCTGCTGCTATTATCCTGGCGTTATGACATTTTACAGTGAGAAATAGATACTTACTTTTCAGATGAGATTAATTTCTTACTGCCCAGATGATACTGTCTACTTAAATGTTAGGATGTTCTTGACCGCCAGGCTTCCTTTTATTTTTTTTTCTTTATTACTCTTATAATTCACTTTTGCTATTCACTTGAATGTTTACTTGAAAACTGTATTACAACAATTTAATCTACTGTACAATAATGTATTCTGTCTGCTGCTGCTTTTGCTGGTAAGGCATGACTGCATACTTAATGTTCATTCCCCACTACCTACTGAGTTCCAGCAGTGTGTGGGAAGTCTCCTGGAAGACAGTGGAAAAGCAGGAAAAGGACAAGTATTAGATGAAAGCTGAATGGGGTTATGAAGAGAGATATTTCACAAGGTTTGGAAGGTCAACACTAGATGCCAGCTGTCTGGCAGAAGTGATTAGTTAAGGTCTGGTCCTGTAGTTTCTATTTTACCAGTTTGGAGACTATTAGATCAAGAGAGGAAGAAATCTTTGGTAGGGGTCAGGGCTATGACGGATACTTAGCCTTGAAGAATTAGCAGAACCAGAGGAAAAAAATCAATGAGAGAGTGCAATATATTTATATTGAGCACCAAATAACATAATTTATCTAGCTTTTGAAAAACATGAAGCTGCAAGTTTATGAATGGCTGGGCTTTCATTCTGTGTTTGTATTCTGTGATTGTGCTGACCTCCTTTAATAAATAGCTGCAAGTAAGATTGCAGCCTGCTGAATGGGAGGTGAGGAAGGCCAATTGAGCAAATTCACTTGTATCTCTGTATTATTGCATCTATCCAAGGAAAAGCCTCTGTAACGAGGATAAGCATTTTTGCAGTCTGAACATCTTTCCATCACAGCTTTGATTTCCACCTGTCTCATTGGAAGTAGGAGACAGTGTGAAAGTAAGGAGGGTCCCTTAGAAAGTTCCCCCGCCTTGCTGTTTTTATGTCACCAAGTCCACTGCAGATTAAGTACTGTCTGCAGAGAGCTCAGGTAGCTAGATCTCCTTTAGGTATCCACAAGGGACTGCAGCCTTGCAGGCCGGTGTCCATTAGATTTTTATCATCAGAAAACACATTGTGTAATGAGCTGGTCTTCAGTGAAGTCAAACACTTATTCACTTTTCAAAAATAGGAGGGAGGTACAAAGGCTTCTCTAATGACAGTGTGAAACTCTATTCCAGGTCAGATATATCCAGTGGGCCTTTCACAGTACCTTCTACAGATGTTAGGCCCATCAATGTCTTTGTAATTAACTCTTCTGAAGCTTGAATACAGGTTCTTTTCCACTAAAAAGTCATTTAAATTCCTGAGGTTCTTATTTTGCGAACTTGTTAGACTTGTCTTTTAATTTTTAAATGTATGACATATATTAATTAGTTTTACAGTAATCCTAACAGTCATAAAAATGCACATTTGCCCAATTTACATGCTCAGAGTGTAAAATCCTTGGAGTTTCCACACTATCATTCTTATGAGTCAGAAAATAAATTTTAAAAAAGTGATCTATTTCCTTTCATGTTCTTAGAGGCTATTTAAGAAAAAACAAACAAATCCTCAACACTTTAATTCTAGTGCTTTTTAAGAAATATCCTTACTAGCACTTGAAAATAAATGACAGCCAAGTCATAGAACTATATAGCTCAAAAACCTTATTGCTTTTTAAAAATAGCTGCTTCAGTAATTCTGCATACACAAATGTTGCCTAAATGCATACTACCTTTTGGAAGCCTTTATTTACACAAAGGAAAACACTTAAAGACTGAGATTAATTGCCTTTCAAAAAAAGAAATGTTTAATGCTTTAAAAAAAATGTCTTGGAATAATTACCTCAAAAACATATTCTTACTCCTTTTCTTACTTAAATAATGCATAATATTCTTCAGGAAATATGAGGAAGTAATATTTTTTATATTTGGAATTTCTATTCCCTAGATGTAATAAGCTGTATATAAATAGCACGCTTATATCTTCCCAGTGTTTGGATTGATAAATATCTCTATGTTGGGTCAGATGTGGTTAAAACTCTCCTTGCTGCTCTCTATTTACAGAACAGAGGTGGATTAATTGGGGTATGCTTTATATCTGCATGTGTATTTTACAATTTGCATTAGATAAAATAGGAATTTTACCTGTATTAAAATGGTGATTTTTAAAAAGAAAACTAGTGAATGAAAACATACAAAGAGCTGGGGTAAAGGGTCAAGGTATATTTGAATCGTATACTATATTGTATTTGGCATTACTTTAAAAAAAAATGTTAATTCTTTCTCCAATGTTTTATTTATTTCACCATTTTAATTGAAACTGGAGTTTCACAGAGTCAAAAGAACTCTGAACATTTGACAATTTTGACAAATTTCTAGTAATGATTCACAAATTTTTTTTTGCCTTTAGCTTCTGCCAGTTTGTTTAGGCAGCATGTGTATTATGCAATTGTCTAGAATTAAATATTAACATATTCACAGAGGTTTTCCATAGTGTGATAATAGAGTAGTCTTCAGGGCAGCTGTGATGAAAATCTAATTACATTTTTCTTTTTTGAACAGTCCGAAACTAGATCGTCAGTGTAGATGGAAACCAGCTAAGGGACCAGCATAACAAAGCTTTTAAATATTGGCACTTATGAATGCATCATTTTTCCTTAGATGTTGTAAATATTAAAATAGTTTAATTAAATACTTAGTATGGGCATAGAACAGGTTACAAAACAGCCTGGAGCCGAAAAAATATAAATATTTAATTGCTTCTGGCTAAAAGGTACTACATACATACGTCAAACCAAACCCAAATGTCTTTGGTTACTAAAAGCAGCATGCAATTCACAACATTTTCTTCCTAGCATCTGAACCATAAAATAAGCTTTTCCTGAGTAGCATTGTGTGATATAACTGCTGAAAGAAACATCTGCTCAACAGTTGCAATTTTCTCACTGTGAAGTGCTCCAAATGATGTCATCTCTTCTCTCCCATAATAAGTTAATTTTTATGTCTGAATCTTCATGTTTTGGCATTTGTCTAGGGTGACTACTACAAGCCTTGGGCTGTGTTGGAATCTGAATGCATGGCATAAACATTATATTTTTCAAATAGAGAAACAACAAAGCATGGAACAATGTAGGATGATCCCAGGAATTTTATAAACTGTAGGAAAAATGTTCATGTTTAATTTCATTATAACAAAGTACATTTATTGTAACAAAGTACATTTATAATAGATGGATTAATACATGGAAATGCTGTGTATTCAGTACTCAGTGTGTATCTACTGTGACCGATAATCCCGTATGTTGGTGGTAATATTTTGCTTATGTCTGCGTAACTCTTTGATCTAGCATAAATTGTACAGAGGTCTGCGTGAAGGATCCACTTTAAAGAGTCAGAAATCTTTCAATATCAGCTGCTACATTTCTTAGGGTTAATCTCTGTGTTACAAAAACATGGGCAACAAAAGTTGAATGAAGTAGAAAGAAGGAACCTGTGCATTTCAGAAAAGGGGAAAGGACTAGAAGCGTAGGAAGGCATCTGCATACTCACTGACACTGGGTAGCGTTACAGATTGGCAAAAACGAAGTCAGGTTTTGTTCAAATATCTCACAGTGCATTGTTTCTTGGACTTTATGTAAAAATAAATCCTTAGTCTGTATTTTAGAATTCCAAGTCAGAAGGCCTTGGGAATTAACTCTGCAGCTGATTGGCACCCTGTAGCCAGCATATACAGGGACACATACATAGGAGTTGTCTTCATACAACACATTGTACTAAGCTGTGCAAATTCAAAATGTGCCCTGAGAGATGTGGTCATAGTAAAAGGAAATCTCCTGTAGGATTCAGTGGTTGTGTTAAAACATTTTTCATCCATAAAACATGTCAAATTTTTGAATAGATTAACAGCTTGAGATTCTTTTCCTCGTAGAAATGTTCCCTTCTGTGCACAAATTACTATTGTAATATCACAGTTTTCTTTATTACAGCTGGAGGAGACATTTGATTCAAGAAGCTCAACTGTTTATTCTTATGTCATTACTACTTGGCCTTTTCATAGCTGCTACGGGGAATAAGAGAAGAGGTTGCTAGTGACATCCTCACTATTTTTCTATAGACTGTTTCTCAGGCTTGCAGCCATCAATGGCACTGATGTCCTTAATGAATTTTTTTTTTTGAGATTGTCCCAATGGCATTACTCAAAAATAGTATTACATTCTTGCAATTTTCATTTGACTGATTAACTAGAAATATCTCACCATAATGCAGAAGTGGTAGCCAGAACAATATTGCTATTACTGTTCACTTCTCCTAAGTACGTTCTCCAGCTTCCATTTTGCCGGAAACTACATAGCCTGTCATATGAAATTGGAAGATTTTGCTATGCAGTCAACAGCAAATCACTCAAGTTTTGGATAATTACTAGTTTTACTTATTTGTCATTTTTAATAATAAATGAAAGAATCGTAACTACTAGCCAGCCAGCTGTGTGAGGTTAGACTGCACACAGACTGATCGTTCTCCTGTATCATTTAGGTTTCTCTACAACAGTGGAATTTCTGTATGAATTACAATATCAATCAAATGAAATTAAATCTCAGCTTGGAGCCTTGGTTGGTATGGATTTGATTCAAAGAGAACGGGATACAGAATCCGGAATAGTAACACTGATTTTTAATATAGTGTTTGCACCTAACAAACCAATGAGGTAAGCTCCTGTTCCTTATTACCAACAAAACATGCAATAAAATCCTGTCTGGTCACTCTTAGCTATGTAAGCACCTCCCTGCATTGTTTTGCTCATTTTGTTTTTGCCTTTGAGATCTATTATTTTAGATTTTCTCACTTGCTACTTCTCAGTATGATATCTTTGGTATTAAAACTGACAGTGTTTGTTTTTAATGCCTGCTAGGTGTTTCTGTTGAGTTACTGCCTTAGTCTGTGTGTGCATCAATTTACTTCTAAACATTGGAGTATTGAAAGACTTCCAGTGAAACTTAGTTTTTCTCAAAATGCGCGGAAAGCATACAGAGAAGATGGTTTGTCAGTCTTAAAAAACTTTTCCTAGATGAGCATGTGTGCATATTCTTTGGCTGGATGGGATGGTTGAATCTGAAATTAGTCTCTAGTGCCCCAGCAACAACAGTCCACAGAAAAATACTATCCTTTTTTATAGCTGTGATGTGAAAAATGATGGATTTGCTTTCATTTATATTAGTACATCCCACCTCTTTAAAAAGAAGCTGTGAAAGGGAGATTCTTTTGGAGAGAGAGGGAGGTTGCACCTTCCTTTTGAAGCAGTCAAATGTGTACGGGGAGGAAAGAAGCTTCAGTAAGATATAGGCACATAGTAAATTCAGAGGTTCAACATTACCAGGAAGATTAGGGAGCAGTCACTGCCGAATATCATGGGTTGCATGCAAAGAGGGTATTTTTAGGATGCAGGAGGGAACTGAAATAAACAAAGACCAAACCTTTAGGAAAGACTATCCACCCACCCCATGCAGTGTCATTGTGTCAGAGGGGAGGTTAACTTACAAACCCTTTTTATTTCTACTCTGTCCTTTTTGTTTTGTTTTGTTTTGATTTGTCTTTTTATCTTTGTGTACTTGAGACCTATCAGGCTTCATGCAGAGGACTCAATAACTGCAATTAATTAGTTTCTTTATCTTCAGAATCTACAGCACCAACTCTCTTCTTAGATGGTCTGAACACATCAGAGTCTGGAATTTTTCTAAAGTACATAGACCTTTGTCAGATCTATTTGATTCTAATATGCACTGCTAACATGTTCTGGACCAAATTCTCCTCTAACACCACAGTAAATAAAGAATAATGAGTAAAACAAGTTACGTTAAACAAGTTTAATTCAACAGAGAGTAAGCAGAAGAAGAATCAAATCTCATGGCTGTGCCCATCATTTTGCTTTCATATTATGTTCGTTCTTGTACTTTGCTGTAAATACCAAGTGCTATTTAGTCTACATTCCAGTTTAAGTGCAACTGGTATATACTATGCCACATAAAATTAAAGCCATCTGTATTTTCATTTTACTGTAGTATATTTCTACACACTCGTGGCTTATTTTGGACATTAATTTACACAGTTTATGTTTTATAATGTTGATCTATGTATTGAATGTTTTTATCTGAAATTTTAAGGAACAAAGCAACTCTCGTAGTACAGTGCACTACTGGAGGTGTTTGGAAGTTTCCAATGCTGTTCATTGCTACAGAGCCGGAAGTGGATGATGTCATCAACATTGAAGCAGTTGGCCTGAATAAGGAATCTATAGTGGGCTTTAAGCTTACAAGCCAGACAAGGTAAAAATACATATGAAAGAGTATTTATGCAGTTTTCTGAGGCTAGAACTCACACTCAAACACGTCGGATAGGGTAGATTTGGGCAACAGAAACATAACTGGGCTGCAGCTATTTCAGTAATACATCATTAATTTCAAGTGCTGCATTGTATAGGTAACAAATGTGATTTTGAAACTGTTCTATAGAAAACAGAAGCATTATACGTTTAGCCCCTCAGGAGAAAATCTGTTCAACAGATCCAAATGTTTATGTTATGACTTTAAAGTTTTGCCCTAAAATGCTTTTGTGTGTTAAAATGTGTAATATAATGTTAAAGAAGGTGTGTTGTGATATTAAAGGCTCACTATTAAAGCCTTAATGTTTTTACTAATAGATTGGTTTTCAAAGTACTTTATACTTACACCAAGTTAAAAACAATCCTTTGCATTGTGCTTTAAAAATTTTTAAATGTGCCATTTTTTTTAGGTATTCCTGTTTTATGATATAAGCATGTTATGAATTCATCTCTACTCTGCCCTTTCACTAGATAAAATAATTGTGTCATTCTCCAGTATTTTGTTACTCTCCTTTTTAAAAGTCCTGCAGAAACCCCTATTAAAATATTTTTTACATACTTTTCATTGTTTTCTCAGAGTTTCGTAATGTTATAGCAAACCCATGGTGTCATTTGTCTACAGAAGGAAGTGAAGGAATAAATTGTGTGGTACTGATAGATAAGTTTTAAAATAGTAAACAATGAACCTGAAAGAATTATGATGCTTACAATCTAATTAGCTTATGGAAGTTTTTAAATTTCCTTTTTTCTTTAAAATTGACATTTTTTAATGTATATCTAGAAAGTGTGCCAGATATGCTGATTGATAGTTAACTTTCAGTGTAGATACATGCTTTTGTAGCATCCCCAGCAGGAAAAGTCCTTTGTTCCAACTGGTTTTTTTTAAGACCTTATTCCCAAAAGCTGTGCATCTAAGGTGGACAGTTGTTCCAGCTTTTGGATGGCTGTCAGTGATGATAATTACTGAGGACTCTGAAAAAGTCTTCTATCACAGTGTTCAAGTTTACAGCTTCAATAGAATGGGCTGTTTCAGCAAGAAAAGTGAAGCAATTGCTCTGGCAATACTGTAATCTCCTGGTAGGTGTTTGATAGTAGTGAAGAGATCTAATGTTCTCCAGAAAGGTATTATAAAACCTGAATCATTATAATTATATGAAGAAGGAGCCATGATGGAAGACAGATTCCCTTTTTCTCTTAAACAAATTCCAACTTTATTTTACATAACAAGGGTTCCCCCATACATTTCAAATACAAAATATAATGCTTGCATGTACTGAATAAGCTCCGTGTTGTAAATAGTGCCAACAACTGCTCTGTCAGTTTTATATTGCTTTATCTTATCTTTGATTTGCTTAGGAGCTCTTGGTGGTGGAGGTTTTGTTATAGAAATAGAACAGTCAGCCAACCAACATTTAGCATACAGGATCTGCAGTTTAAAAGCAATTACAAAAGAAACCCATATATTACAGATGTAATTTAATGCTTGAATAACTCAAATGACTTAGATTAAAAACAAAACCATGAAATATTAAAATATGGATTAAAAGTTTCAATTGGGATATAGAGTGTCATCCCATAGACCTTCCCTGAAAAAAATGATCAGCCCTTTGGAGTTTTTCTTGAGTAAACAGTTAGCAGAACAATCCCATAGAGAATCAGTTCTGGTACTTGAAGAGAGGTGGGGTTTTTTTTCCCCTGCATAGAGATACTTTCTGTCTTCCTTTCTTATGCTGGATAGTACCTCATGGCACTGCTACTTGGAGAGTAACTGGGGGAGAAAGAGTATTTCTGAGTAACCTGCTAGAAAGGGACTCGGCAGCTATGTCTTTTTCTCCCTCTGCTACTTGCAGGACAGAATGGTTGCACAGCATCACTGAGAAGACCTGTACACCTTTTTGGGCTAGCAGGGTGCATAGTGATGGAACAAAAAATATTTGAGAACCACAGCCGCCAAAAAAGGCTCAATATCTAATTAAGGACTGATTAGGTTTCTCTTATACATACCAAGTTGAATGAGGATCTTCAGTGATCCACAGAGCACCTTTGGTGACCACTACAAAGCTATGAGGTCAATGGTTTCAGCTTTCTTCTTTACAGCTACTGCAACTCATATGTGGGCTTCTTTTAATTTCACGTCTCCCCTCCCCAGCAAAATCCTCAATGTGTACAGAATATTTCAGACTGAATTAATGATTTTCCAATTTATCCATAACTACATTTGATGTACTTGCTTCAGGAACGATGAACAGTTACAAATGGGAGGTAGTTGCTACGCTGTTCACAAGGATCTGCAATAATGAAAGCTCTGAGAGTCCATGCAAATATGTAATGCACTCTCTCTTTTAAAATTTAAAATTGACACGCACACATGCCCCCAGTGAGAAACAGCCCAATATCTTCTTCAATAAATAATGAAAGACACTGAGAATGGAGCCAAGCAGTTTTGTTGTATGAAGAAAACTCAAATAAATTTTTAAAACCTGTCTGTACCTAGGACAGTTGTGATATATGAGTAGTCCAATATTTTACTTTCAGTGTTACATATTCAAAAGGGACATATTTTTGAATGGTTTCTTGTAATGACATTAAGATTGGTTAGAGTCAAATAAGCAGATTTCACTTGTTAAATAGAAAAATCTGCCATTTTTTAACACTCATAGGTGACCTTCTTCAGGTTTTGTGATAAACGTAGGTTTAATTCAACACCAGCTGAAATCATTGGCAACATTTCCATTGAGGTAATTGACTTTGGTACAAGCCTTTAATGTTTGTCGTAACATTAGTGTTTGTTTTAGCACCAAATGGATTATTGAACGCCAACGGTTTACAGAATGACAACAGTATTAACCAAAAAGAATAGATAATTTCTTATCCCTGGAAATAAAAATTATAGAAGCTTGTTTGATATCCAGCTCAAATTATTGGTCTATTATTTCATGCTGATGTCTGTAATTGAAAGAGAGACTAAAAATTCTGGAAGTGATGCTTTGCTTAAGAAAACTAGTCCTTTCTATATTTGTTTTACTGAAAATAACTTCTTGATGTTATACAACAAGAAAATAACTTCTTGATGTTATACCTACAGAGGTATTTTGATGATTTGATTTATTTCTTCACATTAAAATACTGATATCCAGCTACAGCAGAATGTTACCTTATTTGTTTTCCAGTCCAAATACTTCAGCAGCCAACATAAAACATGCGGATAGATACATATGAACACTATGTTCACCTGAGAATTTTTTGTAAACTACACTACTTTTGAATGTTTAGTCAAGATGGTGGATAGTTCTCTCCTGTTCATTCTCTCTGCTTATTTCTCATACACAGAGCCTCCTTTCACCAACATAATTCTAGCTTTCTATGTACCTGTTAGTGATTGTTTTAATCAGATATTGCTTCCCACATACGGTAAAGTTTTATCCATCCTTCCATCCCAATCTCTCATTCCAATCCTGTGTTTGTCACAAACAGGGTATTTGTTACATTGAGGAAACTTCTCAGATGAACTCAAACTATGCTTCAGAAAAACATACTTAGTCAGCACCTGCTATCACAAAAGCAGAGAGTGTGGTATCAATATGGTCTCCACGGAGTGGTATCTGCAAAATCAAAGGCTCCACCCGATTATGGAAACAGAGCTGGAATAAAGAGAGAACAAAAACAGGTGGACTGGGTAGATGAATAGAAAGATGAAATTAGGCTTTAAAATGAGTGCATGTGCAGACTTAGTTATCTTAACCTATATTTCATATTTTGAAAACCACTGTGGATATTTTCCTTATTTCTTCTCTGCACATTTCCTAGTGCACAGAATAAACGTTCACTTAAAAACATTCCTTGATCACACAAAATTAATTTTAATGCTATCTGAAGAATAGCAAGCAACCCATTTTTTTTGTACCCTCCCTAATTGTGAAGGGAAAAACAAAAAAATGTTTACAGTTACACCTTTGAGCAATATTTCTATTTTACTGTAATTACTGCTGTATTTCTTTAGAATTACCATGAGCCAGAATTATGTATGCTGCAAGAAAATGCATTCATCAAGTTCTCAGCACACGCGCCCTCTCCTCACCCTCTTTCACACGTTGCTGTGCATGTTACAGGCCTGGATTCCTGTGCCAATCTCTTTGTTACCAGTTCTGCAAAATTCTACCAGTAATCTAAAGATGTAATTAGAATACTTTATTTTAGTATCTCCCACATAGTGGCAGCTGCAGAGAACAAATGTTGACTGAGCTCCATTTTTTGGAATCTGAATGAAGACTAGTGGGAAATATCGGTAATGGTACACATGCAGCAGAGCTTCCAAAAAGATACAGTCATCCTTCCTCATAATACAATACCTGACATGTCACACAATTAGTCAGGAGCTGTATCTAGCCATGTCACCTGGACTGCTTTTAGCAGGAAAAGTCAGTTTACCAATCTGTGAGTATAGTACCCCTGGGTAGAACAGGAATGAGGCAGAAATCTTAACATTTTGTGAAGATAAAAACCCTAGCTCCTGCTTTGGTTTTACAACACGTACACAACAAAAGTGATGTTATATTTGGTAAAGCATTCCCTGACAGTCATTTGTCTTGCAGTGTTTCTTCATATTTTTTGAAAGTACTTTAATTCTGAAGCAGTCTTTCCAAAGCTATAGAGTGATAATTGGAGTTAAATATTTTCTGATGTCCAGAGTTCAGGATTTAGAGTGGTCAATTAAACCAGAGTTGGTTTTGGTACGAAACATTACCAATTTTGAGAAATAGTGAGGATTTTGTAATTTTTTTCCATTGTCTTTTTTGTTGAAAAGGAATTATCTAAATCATACCAGCTATCACTAATAATTCTATAGAATTTGACAACTGCATACAGCCAATAAGTTTGAAAACTTCACTACGTAATAACTGAAATATCTTGTGTCATCCAACAGATGATAAATACAACTTACAAGAAGTAAGTTTAGTTATGATTAACTATTTTTGGAAGCACATTGCAACATTTTCAAACCGTATCCCTTCTTTGCTTAAGCAGTTACATACTTTACAGATTAAGACATTTTGTTATTTTTTATTGAAAAAAAATACATTTGATCAAAAGCTCTATGCGTTGGGTTTTTTATGTATAGTTTGCAAAATGCTGAGTTTTGTAAAGGAATACATTTCTACAGGAGTAATTTACTGCTTCACTATTTTGAGGAAGAGAGGAGTAAACATTAAAGATATTTTGAGCCTTAATTTAATAAAGGCTTATATTGTCAGATTTGCTGGGTATTTTATAAGTTTTGCAGTGACATCTCTATGGGAATATAAATGTTAAGGTTTTCTTTAATTGAAGACATAAGGTGCTATTCTTTTTTAATTTACTAATTTGAAAATTATCTAACAAGAGAACACTGATGAGCAGACTGCTATTTAAGAACAATGCTATTTAAGAACAAGATTAAAGGAGTAATTATAAATATGTCTATTACATACTAGCTCAATTTCCACTCCTCCTGGTTGCCATGATTTCATTGTCCAATTATTATTTAAATTCAAATTAATATTTACTCTTGTTCATTATTTGAGTAAGGGCAGAGTTCATATTGTCTGATAGCAATATCAAACCATTATGACAGGAGTTATGGAACACGCAGGTGGGAAGACACGTTTGCTTTCTTTGGTTTATATGGCCTCTGCCCTTATATTTACTAATTCATTTGTGCTTGGTTCGTCTGTATTTTCAAAACTCTACACATCATTAAACTTTATAGAGTATGTTAGTATCTGCCACCCTTGAGTTAAACAAAGCCTTCTTGAAAAAATATAGACTGCCTCATCACTGTCCTTCATGGCTGAGAAATGACAGGCCAAACATTGACTCCAGAGCTGTTTTACCTGAAGCAGTAATCAAAAAGGAGGAATTAATTTTTTATCATTTTAAACCACATAATTATTAATTTTTAATTATACACTAAATATACAGACACTGAAAACAATAATGTCTGTGCTGTCCTGGGAATTTTATCTCCATCTTCCTCTGTACTATAGAAGATGAGAATGACAAGCAATTTACTTATGCTAGCAAGCTAGCCAGGATGCCACATTATCGCCCTGATGTGAACATCAGTGGAAACACTACTTGTTTTTTCTTGAGAGGCCCCCTTCAGATATATTTTTAAAACAAAAATTCATGATTTATCAGCACTGCAGGCACTGTGAAAGGTCCTGTTTCTGATTGTGTGTGATTAAGTTTTTAATTACTAGTTCTTGTACTGTTAGCCATATCTTCATCAGAATCGCTGCTGGCCTATCATATTATGGCTATACATTTAATTTGCCAGAATTTCTATTTTCCTTATTTGGACATAGCTCCCACTTTGAGGAACATTTTGCATCCAGTTACTGACTTGAGTCTTTGAGTCTTTTGTTTAAAACTGCCAGGGTTTGGGGAGGGAAGGGGAGGGAAAGGAAGGGAAGTGTGAGGTTTTAGGTATGACTATATATGTGTATGTGTATATATGTTTTACTCAACACAGAAAAAAATTACAGCTGCCTCTAGGACCTTGGCCTCTAGTACCTTGTGCCAATACTGTCAAGAAGCATACAGATTTTCTTTAAAGCTTTTTTATTAGTTTTTCTCCATTTTTCTTTATGAAAATTAAAAACTGACAAGGTTGATGCAATAAGATTTTTTCTCTGACTTGGCAAATATCTTGTGTGCGCAATTATAGATCAGTTTTGTGACAGTTTCATTTTAAACTGTCTGGTCCCCTTGTCAGGACTAAAACTATAGCTTTTTCTTTTGTGTGTTTTCTGACTAACTGTTTGAGGAATCATTTACGGTCTCTGAAAAAAAACACTGTTGCATCACACCCTGCTAAAATGCAATTTCTGCAGGAATAAAGTCCTTATCTTCTTGTGTCTTCTGTGGATGCAGCCTGTGCCATCTCCCTTAGCATTCCATCATTGCATCTGTAGTCTAAGTCACGCTCTTGTATGTTTTACGAAGGCACAAAGTGCTTATTAGGAGTCGTCATCCCTAACTGCTTGCCAGAAAACAGACTGAACATGGGAGATAAAGTGCTGTCTTAAAATGTTCCTAAATCTAGTCTATAGAGCAATGATGTTGGAAGTGAAGACCTGTGTTCAGGTCTATATTTCCAGAACCAGGGTTTGAATATCATCTCGGACATTTTTGATGAGTGCTCTACTCTGCTACTCAGCCTAAGAGGCATCACTTCTTTTTCGCCCTGTGCCTGCCCTTTGTGTGTGGTAGGAAAGCTCTAGGCATTCACAGCTGAGCAGCCCTTGCAGGAAACACAGATGTGAAAACTCAAGGCTTAAATGGCCCATGGACGGGAACTCAGGCCGTAGCAGGATTAGTGCTTATGGCCCAGGGGTATAAACTCAGCTGCACAACTTTAGGCACCACGAAAAGAGATTGTCAGCATAAGTTTGATGTCACAGGACTTGAAGTGTCGTTTCAGACATTCAGTAGCTTTGCCCAGCTTGCTGTCACCTAAAGGGAAAGCTAGGCTAACTCTGCTAATGCACCCAAGTCTGATGGCACTGCTAGGCAGAAGATTTTTGGTTTCCATTTTCTGCACTTGCACTATTTGTTTCCACAAACTTAGAGTGTGACCTTTTTTTCATGAGGATATTTTGAATTTAAGAAAACCTTTCATGAAAACATATTCCAAAGGAGAGCTATTTTTAAACAAGATGACATAGACCCAGCGTACCACCCACTGAATAGCACTTGCCCAGGAAATGTGGGACATATCCGTAGAGATATGAATTGTCATAAAATATTAAATTTCACTTCTTTGTGAGTATTTTGTTTGAAAAGCAGTGTTACTTCTGGTGTGGCAGTCCATGAATAAATAGATTTGAACAGCTTTTCTTTGAGATGTTTTAGTTTTTCATTCTTCAAGTTTTATCAACTAAAAATGTGTTCACTCTAAGCATGCATGATACTTGTCCTGCTGTACTGTGGCAGGGTGTTGTGGATTATTTTTTGACCATGCTGTTGTATTTCTAGTTTCAATTTCTTTTGTTCTCTTTCTGGCCAGATAGTGATAGAGTTGTCCTCAGCAACACGTATAAAGACTAAAAGGAGAATGCCTGACTGGAAAATATAAACATGTATATTCTTTTCATGCTGAGAAAGTTTATGGCAAGGAGTCCCTGAGGACCTGTGACAGACAGGCTTCAGTCTGGGATTGGCCTAAGATTGTTTTGTAGTCCTCAGCCACTGTCTTTACCAGGAATAAGACATTTTCTTTGGGCGCAACAGTACTTCCATGAAACTAGCAATTAGACAAGATCTGCAGTACCTGTGACACAAATTCTTTGAGATAAGAGACATAAAATAATATCGATAGAGGAACTTAGTTATTATTACTGCAATATCTTAAAGTGTTTAGTTTATGGGATATGAAAAATGTGGAAAACAATGATAGAAAACTATTATTTTCCATACGTTCATTTCCAGGCTTTCAGAACTCCCTCCTAATCTAGTAACACTCCACCAGATTGCAAATTCAGTTCTAGTCATAAAACTTAATAAAATGGGCAGCTTGTCAGTTTTATTTGATTAGGGATTGGAAAAGTGAGGGGCTTTTAATAGGAAAAGTGGATTTTCACTCTGACATGGAATTTATTTCTATCACTATTATTATATCTTTACAGGTCAGATGATTCTTTTCTTTCTAGTGGCAAATGCTATTGTTATTCTTTAGTTATTATAATATTTATAATAGCATGTAAGTATGTTTGAAATGGAAGACCAGTATGCAGGTCCCTGTGTATAAACATTATAAATATGTATAAATAAATGTAAATAATTACTACAAAATATTTATTTTGTAAGAATGCTATTAATATTCAATATGCGTTCCATGGGCTGCCAAGTTTCCTGAGTCATGGTGGCCTAAATGTTAGATTGTAGATAAATTGTATTAAGATACCATAAAAGGCACAATAGCCTCCTGTGTTTTTCTGTAGGAACCCAGAGCCATTCACTGCGCACTTCCTGGCGGGCAGCGATCCTGAGTTCGTTGTGCTGCCGCAAGCTGGAGAACTTCTTCCAGCAGGCACTGTGGGAACCCATATAACGGTGGGATTCAAGCCAAGGATGTACGGAAAGAAGCATACAGCAACACTTGTAATTCAGGTAGGCCTTCCTGAATGCAATACACAAATATACCTTCAGGAGTGGAAAGAAAAAAAGAAACCCTATACAAAAAAGCAGCATTGAAACACACAAATGCATGCACTGTGATTATTTTACTACTTTTCATGATTGACAAGAATAAAACTAAATTTTGAAAATTAACTCATGACAAGATGGAAAAACATATTATATTTTGATTTCTGTGTTATCCTTTCTCTATCATCACCAGAGACAAATACTTATCTTGATATATTTGCCCCAACTCCATAGACAACATAACAGAATGAGTTTTCACAGAGAATCAAAATAATCATGTTAAGAACTGGTGGAGAATATATGAGTAATCAAATATGTGAGACCTTCATTATTGATTTTACTTGTATCATACTCCTACGATCAAAGGCGCTACATACTAAACTGTAGAAGGCAGAATTTCAGAACACGAAGCCAGGACTAACTTTTTTAAAACAAGCTTCAAAATAAACAAAAGGAATTTGTAGCCAAGTAGCTTCTGTAAGTCTGAAGGTCAGGAAACATTTGAAGACATTTATTCCTTCAGCAGTAGAAATGTTCTTATTACTGCAGGAATTAATTTTTAAGTCATTCTTTAAAAGGAAACTATGGAAAACATACAGTAACAGCAAACAACCCAAACTCTCTACAAATCATGGTTTGCCCTTTAAATCTATTCACTGCATGCTGGCAATGCTTTCAGGCTACTATATTAGAAGTGAAACAGCAATATTGATTTAAAAAATAAGATGGTCAAAACAAAGTTGATAAAAAGATGCATAGCAAATAACTATAGTGTTTTATCTCTCTGAGTGACAACTTGTACAACAGTGAATAAGAAATTCAAATCCTGGAAAAACAAGAAGGCCCTTTAATCCCTCCTACTTGTTTTCTTTTACCACATTAGACATTTGATTAATTTAGTCTTTTTACATAAACAGCAGTGATGCTTATCGCTCTTCCATTTGAAAAAGAAGATGACTGACTGAATTTATTCTGTGTTTTTTTTATATTTACATAATGCTATATGACACATCTACAGAGCTCAGAAACCTCTAATGTAGTTCTGGAACTGAACTCCCGTTTTTAGGCATGACACATGTAAATGTGCTAGCCATGTTTGTCTTTGGCTTAACTTCCATCGCTAACAAAGAGCTTTAATATAATGAATTTGCCTGGAATGGGATAAACACGATGATCAAAGATTATTAGCTTTCTAATCCAAGAGGATTAGAAATTTCCTTTTAGGAATTTATCAGTACAGATGGGCTTTGAGTAATTGGATTTTTAACCTACATCTACTCATACCTCAGTCTCTGGTTATGATCTAGGCAGACGGCTCTTTACATCTCCACCTTTGGTACCGTGGGTGGGTGTAGGAAGTCACTCGTACAGATTCCATATACATATCAGATCACATCTTGTCTTATCTATTCCTGTATGTTCCAAAACACACTGAGGACTCTCAATGCTCGTAGGTGCAATTTGGACTAATATTACACCGTCACAGTATATTAGAGCTATTTCTAACACTCTTACTCTAACTGAAGTATTAAGTTGTTTCAGTAATGTTTTCATGAGGCTTGTGTTCCCTTTGCTCTTATTGGTAGTCCTGTTGTGAACACTGGGCTTCCCCCTTTCCACACAAGCTTTCATTCCAGTAGTTCTAATGCAAGCCAGAGCATCTGCGACTGTCTGTAATTCTGCTGCTGCGCTCTCAACGCTGACCTGAAATAAGACTTGATGACGTGTTGAGAATTCCAGTTACTTATTTCTGGCTTTCCTGTTAGGTGAAATAATTTTCATTAGTGACCTGAGGGAGACAGATTTAGTTAGATGGTGTGCTGGTTTTCTTCATAGCAGCTAGTATGGGGCTATGTTTTGGATTTGGGCTGAAAACAGTGTTGATAATTTAGGGATGTTTTAGTTCCTGCTGAGCAGGGCTTACACAGAGTCAAGGCCTTTTCTGCTCCTCACCCCACCCCACCAGCGAGCAGGCTGGGGGTGCACAAGGAGTTGGGAGGGGACACAGCCGGGACAGCTGACCCCAGCTGACCAAAGGGATATTCCATACCATATGATGTCATGCTTAGCATATAAAGCTGGGGGAAGAAGAAGGAAGCAGGGGGACGTTCGGAGTGATGGCGTTTGTCTTCCCAAGTAACCGTTACGCGTGATGGAGCCCTGCTTTCCTGGAGATGGCTGAACACCTGCCTGCCGATAGGAAGCAGTGAATGAATTCCTTGTTTTGCTTTGCTTGCGTGCGCGGCTTTTGCTTTCCCTATTAAACTGCCTTTATCTCAACCCACGAGTTTTCTCACTTTTACTTTTCCAATTCTCTCCCCCATCCCACCGGGGGGAGTGAGCGAGTGGCTGCGTGGGGCTTAGTTGCCGGCAGATGGCAAAAACAGGATTAAATTGCTCCTATTTGGGGAATAGTAATGGAGGTGGTGAAATGCAATTAATGTTGCACCTAACACTGAAGAACCTCTCTTGCACATATCCTTTCTAGCCAATATACTGGCTGAGGCTTTGGGCTATTTTTAGAAACAGTGAGGAAGTTACTTTTCTTTCACAGTGTCACCTCTCTTCCGATGCTGTTGTAGTAAAGGGCTACAGCACTCTTGTGGTAAAATTTGTTTATTTGCTCTGCTGAGAACCCAATCCCTAGGAGCTAATTAACGTTAAGAGATTACAATTTGTCTTTACCAGAATTTAGTGTGTACATTTTATTAACTGAATGTATATATATAATTGAAAAAATGTAGCCTCATTTCTATTTTCTGCACACAAATCAGGTACTTCATGGGATATTTTGTGGATTTTTTAAGACTTTAATACTCATGAATACTTACAGTAGATTTTATTAGTAGAAGAAAACCGTAATTACTTTGCTGAAGCAATTAAATGTTCTTTAACCATCATTACAACTGTTCTCAGTCAACTACATATCAAAACAATTGAAGTTAGAAACTTATTTGAATAGCTGTTAAGAATCTTAGTTTTGTAAAAGTGACACAGAAAATTACTTTAAAAAATTCTGTAGATTAAAGAATGAAGTACAATAAAAAGCCAGTAAAGAAAATAATCATGCTTATTTCTGTAGCCATGAAACAGAACATCATAATCTAGCTGAGCTACAGGTAAGAAACAGTGACATGGTGCATGAAAAGCATTTTTAAATAGGTATTATTCCATAATCAAACTTCCACATTTATAATAGCATTCATAAACAGCACAGTTCTAACTAAAAAAAAATAATGCATTGCCACTAATGATAAATTAGCGAAGAGATCATGCTTCTTAGATAAGCTATAAAGTGCTGTGAGGAAAAAAAGGGCTTCCTCAGCCGCACTGACATCTCAGAGCTAGGCTGTGATGTGCCAGTAAAGCTGCACAGAAAATCGACAGAGCTGAGGGATGGCACGGTGCCGCTGGGGCAGGGGGATGCTCTGCAAAGGCTTCCTGGGGCAGGAATCGCTGCCAGGCACAAGGCGGAGCAGCCAGGAGGCCGACGAATCCTTGGAAAAGGGCGTATTCAAGTTGGTTTAATGTGCTTGCACTGTGCTGAATTCAGCTAGAGACTCGAGCAATTGCTTTGTAATTCATGGGTGAGACTTCAGAGATATTCTAAAGCAGAAGGCACACAAAATAAGTCTTAAATGATAAAATAGATGTCAGAGTAAACCAGATTGCAGGTAACATTATCAAGCCCTCCAGAAGTCAGGCTTGTGCACCTTTATTACTGAATAATCACTAACTTAACCTATGGAAGATAGCATATCAAAACCATTTGTCATGCTGTTCTGGGAATAAATGATGCAGTGTGCAAGCCACAGTACCCAAGTGTGACTTCTCTAAGCTTGTCTATGCAAACTTGCGTATCTTAACAGAAAATGGTACTGTTACATATTCAGTAGCTTGGCGAAGATACTTTCTGCATTGTTCCTGGTAGATTTGTTAATTACTATAGTTTAATGTTATTCAAAATTGTATCTCTTAAACAGAATGAGCAAGGAAAAATGTAACAAAGTTAATAGGATAATTGAAATAAGACATCACCTGTGTCCCTTGCCACTGGTTGATATTGACCTCAGTTTTATGATTAAAAGCAGAGATCCAGAAAGTTCATTTCAGACAGTGAATGTAGCACATCCTATCATTAACATTACTGGATTTTGAATGCAGAATCAATACTCAAAATGTTTGATTCCCAAGCATGAGGAAATGTTACTTTGCTTATTGAGACTGTAATTCTCGTACTGCCAAAAGATGATAACTATATGGGAACCATTGCTGTATGAGGATATTCAAACCATTGCCAGTCCTGAAGGAATGGTTGATATTGATTGTATTACATCTACGCAATGCTGTAAAACATCTAATATTTGAACTGCAGAAGTCAATTAAGCCACCTTTAATTCTATCTGGAAATATTCCTCTAAGCTAAGAAAATGATTGTTAGCCATCCTCTTCATTAGAAATTGCCCAGAGCCTGGCTAGCATTGGCCTGCTTGTGGGAGGTGGTGGGTGACTGCCTTTGCATCACTTGTTTTTTGTTGGGTTTTGTTGGTTTTTTTTCCTCTTTCCTTTACTTATTAAACTGTCTTTATCTTGACCCATGAGTTTTCTTACCTTTGCTCTTCCCTTCCACAGTTCACATAATGGTTTGGTTTAATTTCATTCTCTATACACTGATCATAATCGGTCATTTTTTGCTTCTCACCACTGCAGTATAAAGTAAGGGTCAGGGAATATTGGATGCAATATATGTAATTTCCTGTGTTTTAACTTATTTGGAAGTCTTGCAAATTTTATTTGGACTTTCCTGAGTTAACACTGTTTGGAAGATAATTGGAATACCGTTTACCTTAAAATTCCTGATACTTGCTCCTAACATTTAACACCCTCCTAACATTAATTAGCATGTAACTCAGCAGCACTGCCAGCCTACAGTGAATACACATGGGTGATTTGTGCTCTGCAAATTAATCCTATGAATCATGAGCCATCTGTAAGAATGGATTGAATACCAAAAAATATACTTTTATATAAATTGTTTGGTGACTGTAACCAGTATTTGCTGAATAAATTACTTCATGAACATTACTCAGTCAGCCATCAAGATGGTTAAATAACTTACTTGAATTACTTATGGTATTTGTAAGAAGTGCCAGCATGCATCTCATTTTTGCATTCTTCAAAATATTCTTCAGAAAGATTTAGCTCTGCAGGTAGCCATTACTCCAACCAGGTGAGCCAAAATATTTCTCTCTTCACACTTCAATTAGGTTATAGTCATCAGGAATTTTGAGGTTTTGATAAGAGGAAGTCATTCGTTTCAACAAGAAATCCTCCCTCAGACTGTCAAGGACATTCAGACTGTGGTCTGGTCTTTCTTCTTGAACTGTGTGTGAAATAGGCCTAGAGATGCATTGCAGGGAGCCTAAAATTCTTAAATACCTATGTTTATATTAGATATATCTTCTTAGAGAGACTCTTTTTTATGTTTCTATTCTAGTAGATTGTGTAGATTGTAGTAGATTCAATACCTTCATCTTTAGACTTTGTTGCTACCAGTGCTAATATTGGAATTGTTCCAAATTTGATACGATAAACAGCACTGCCTTAAGCATAGGGAGAGTTCCTCTGATTTGGGAAATTTTGACCCACTTCTTAGGCAAGTAAAGACAGCTTGTAAATCAAATATTCTATCATAATTATATGGTCATATATAGATGACCTTCCGAAGTCTCTCTCTCTTCTCTCCACCATTCCAGAAAAGTCTGAAACGTGATCCGTCTTTTCCTTTGCTGAAACATGTCTGACCTGGAAACCCAAAGAAACAGCTGCAAGGCACTTGCACAGATTCTGAACTTGGTAGACTTGCTCTTGCTGCAGTTTTCATATTGGTTAGAATAGTTGCTGTAGTTAAGCTATACAGCCTTATCCTGAAGAAAATACTCATGGCTTCAGCAGCTTTTGAAAACCTAATATTTTGCCCTCGGAAATTAAACATTCTAGTAAAATAGGCATTTGTGGATATATAAGGTTTTCTGAAAATTACTGAATATTAGATTGTCTTGAAAATTACTGAATTCTAGGTGGTTCTAGTGCTAAACAAAGCACTAACCCAAATTATGTTGACAGTTACAGTAACTCTTTTCCATTCGTGTAAGACTTGTTTCCCCTATAGCAGAAAATGCTAAACTAAACCAAGAGTCTTTCTTTCAGTAAATCAGTACATAAATGCACAATTTTTTCACAATGACTCTCTCCAACTGTCTTGGATGATAGCACATGACTTACAATAGATGGACTACCATAGTTCAAGATGATAAATTAGGATTGTTATTGCTCTTTTTTTTTTCCTTCTAGCTTGATGGATCCTATCTAAAGGGTTCATGTCATAATACCCAGAACATTTTCTCCATTGAATCTAATGAGTTTCCATCAGGAAAAGAGCAATCTGTCCTGCTACAGAGCCACACCTGACACAGGCTACAGTAGCAACAGAATAGGTGGCTTTTTTCACCAAGTCAAGCCACAGTTTTTCCACAGAACATACCATCTAGGATATTTGTATAGCAAAGAGAAAATTAGCAAAAAGTTATTACTACCCAGAAGGCTATATCAATTGCTTGATGCTGATGATAAATTAAGTTGAGAGATGGCATAGCCCATCACTTTTGTTTAAATCCCACTTCAAACAGTTAAGATCACTACAGACAGTAAAGTTACAGTATGTGTGGATTTCATGGAGAGAAATGATTTTTTAGTAACCTGATACTCAGTTTAAATTGTTGGTTGAAACACCTATCAGATCTTTTCTCTGACCTTGAAGTGATCAATGAGACTTGCATGCAGTGAATATGACCCTGAGGTGAAATTTTCTTTAAACTAAATTGTTCATCTGGCACACTAAAGAAAGATAAAGCATTTCATCTTATACAGAAGTTAATAAAACAACTAGCTAACTTTGGAGAGCGATCTACTTTTCTTAAATGACAACTTTATCTTTGGACATAAGATACTGATGTTGGTCCATGTCACACCTGCTTTTGCTGGATTTTATCTTTACAGGCAGTGGAGTTACTAGATCATTTCACAGTATTAAAAAAGGTTGAGAATAAAGATGAGTTAATCTGCCTGTTTTACACAAGAATAATATTCAATTTAAATTAGATTTGGATTTTAGCAGAATAATAATGAAAGTTTAAAAAATTATGCATGCATGGTGAAATATCTATTAAGAACTTATGCTTACTAATCTTATTTGAATAAGGCAATTAATTCAGAAGACACTATGTAAAATCAGTGCTGCCAATTTTAAAGCAGAGGTTTTAAAAAAAGTTTCTTTAAAAATACACAGCAAAAAAAGTCACCTATTCTTTCAACATGAGCACAGAAAAATATATATTCAGCTACCAAAATACTGGTTAAAACCAATTGTCTAACAAGAAACACCACAACTAGAGATTCATATGGTGATGACATTTAAGAGCTGTAAGTGTATGCAGCCTATATGCGAAATAGTGTAAATGCTGTATAAGTATATAGCAGAGAACAAAGCTTGTGCCAAAGGGTTTGCACTTTAATGGAATTTCCTCCTGTTGAATAGCTGCAACATGAATGCAAAACTGCTTGCAATGATATTCCTTAAATATACTTTAGCAATGATGGGTAACAATTAGAACAATACGAAGGAGCATGTGAAAGTTAAAAAAGGTAAACGCCATCAATTCAAACTTTTTCAGTGGCAAATATAAAATCGATAGTTAACAAAACTTAATAAAGTCAGAGAGCCACTTTATCATCCTTTTTATTCTCTTCTGTACGTTGTTATAAGTATGGGATGACTGTAGAGAAAGTTCGAGATGGAGAAGGTTGACTGCTCTTCCCTATGGCCTTTCTAGTGCTTTACCTAGAACATAATTAATTGACAGAATGCAATAAATAACTAGACAAATATACACCCTATGCTCTGGAGATAGTTGATGGCATTTATGCTATGTGAAAATTTGTCGCGATTTGTGTGGATACTGTTGCTCCTCTCTGGAGACCAAATCTGCTTGGTGTACGGACATGCCCAGCAGCAAAGCAGAAGCAGAGCTCTCAAACTAGAACGAGCAAAGGGAACACAAAGCCAGTCATGTTGGAAGTCAGGCTGTTAACTAAGTGCTTGAGGGAAAAACTCTTGAGCTTTGGGGTTGACTGTTGCACTGATTTCCAAATTGATTTGAGAGTATATGCAGCCTTTCTGACCTTTTGTTTCCTTGGACGAAAAATGGCACTGGTGTTACGTGTAATGGTTATATCTACAAATGATTGTTCTAAGGATTAAGTTAGTTTTAAATGGGAGACGAATTACATAAATCACAACTGTTGTTGGAATGATAAATCTCTATGACTTGGAGCAGGAGAGAAAGGTGATCCTACAAGCCATGTCTCTCTAGTTCAACGCAGCATGACGCAAAAGCCTAGCACTAACAAACCTGTGCTAGAACCACAAGCAGCATGGCTGTGTGATTGCAGCAGGGCTGTGCCAAATGCGGAAGGGCAGATCTCGGGAATTTGGAAACATCACGTAAATAACGTGACTCCACTGCTTTGAGGCTGCAAAGTCATAGATTCTGGTGTGTCCTGTGTACCGTATACTATGTATATATGTACTATGTACATGCACTATGTTCTATGTTCTGTTTAAAAAGAAATTTCACTTGTATGAATATATTTTTATAGACCTACATCATGCCATATTTTTTACTCAATGTTCCCTACAAGTTTTGCCTTGGAAGGAAAAAAAGCCCCAAACATAAAACCTGGGATTTTCAATCTCTGAGTGCGAAGGAATAGATTTCAGTGCATGCCTAAAGTGGAAATGCAATGCTTTCTCTTTCTTTTGCATAGTACAAAGCTGGACATAATGACACATCACTTGAAATCTTCGGTTTTTTTTAATTTTTCTGTGGTTTGATTCAGGTTTTTTTTAACGGAAAAGGAGAAGAGAAAACTAAAGACCCATGAATAGACCTTTTCCTAGATATAATGACAGGAAAATGCTAAAGACTTGGAATAAAGACCTGCTTTCAAGAATTAATGTGATACATTTTGAAAGAAAAATGACTGAAAGATATGCAATAGTTACACATGGGTTTTTAGCAACCAAAATTCTGCTTCAGGACAAAAATGAAACATGGGAGATAGACAGCAGTATAGCCTTAATATGCATAGAAATAATACGCCTTAAGTATACAAATAGATGGCATGTGTAGTAAGAATAAGAATCACATACTCAGTAAGAATCAAGTACTCAAGCATTACAAGACATGACATAGAAACATATGCTCCATTCCTAGAGACCAGTTATAAACAGAAAGCAAATGAAGAGTGTCATTTTCAATTCACATAAATATTCTTCAAACTAGAGATTTCAACATGAAGCTACAATTCTCTTGTGCATACTCAGAGTCCTTTTCTCTTAGTTTTGTTCATTATTTTAATGCAAAAAATCCACCATTTGATAATCTATTATTACCAATACCAGAGCTGAAATTAAATCCTACAGTATAAATCTGAGGCATTTATATTGTACTATGGAATAATTACCTTTGAACAACATACAGAGCTATGGGGTTTACTAAATAAAAAAAGGAATTTTAGATCAGCTAGGAAGCTAAATTACTGGTCTTTGTTATGCCTGGTCCTGAATTCATAACATTAAATCTGATTTCTGGTCTCTGTGTTCCAGGCGTGTAATTCTCATTCTGTGTTATTCCAGTACCTTGCATGGAAAAGGATATCTTTTGAAACCGATGTAGCATGGTAAATCACTGTCAAAAAGTTTCAAGGTATTTGATCACCGATTATTTTTTATTTCTATGTCTCTGTTCATTATTCACAGACACAATCAATGCAGTGGACATATGAAATCAATGGACTGCCTCCACAGACCATACCACCTACAAGGCCAGCAAAAGTCGTTTCTACTAGCAGTTACATGAGATCAGCCACAGTTCGACAGCGCAATTTTTTACGTGAAAATCTGAAACTCATAACCACTGGAGTATCCTCACCAATCAAGGGGGCACCTTTGGTCCTGAGGACAAAATAGAGAAAGTTACGATCAGTTATTTTTTTGGTGGGGGAGGATGTGACGTAGACACCTTAGTCAAATAAATTCTGCAGATAAAAAGAGGATATGTTTTTTGATTTTTTTTTTAAAGCAGATATGATATGCATTGATTGTATTCCTTATATGGAAGATTCAGAGTGCCTGAGCTCTAATAATACTCTTATTTTATCATGAGGGATTTTAGATGCTTACCTAACAGTTTATGTATGTCATACAGATGTCAGCAAGTTCTAACGAGAAAAAAGTTTGCGTTGAAAAAATGTACTTGAAAACTGGGGAATTCAAACTAATGCTTTGCTTTCTAAGGGATATTAGTTTGGTAAGACTTTAACAGGAAGCCTTAATGAACGTTCTGTGTGATGTTCAAAATATTACACCCATGCAAACCAAGCAAGCGAACTAATCCCTGATCTCTTTCACGGTAAAATGCTTTCCCAAAGTTTGCAGTATATTGCTAAGGTGAAACACATTTAGATGTCATATGTCCAGAGCTTGAATGCTTTTCAGATTCTCTTGCTTTGGCAAATGTCATTAATTATGACGTCTTTGCTTTCTCTAAAATAAGGATCCTGATTTATTAATCCCATAACACTTCAAAACCTTAGATAATTATACATAACGTAGAATGAAAATAAAATGTCCTCCCTCAGTATTTTTGTGTTAAGTAAATTTTAGAGAGTGCTTTAGAGTATTGAAATATAGAAGGCTATGAAAAGTCAGTGAGGAATGGAGCCAGATTTTACTTTTTTTTCTAAAATAAACAAACCGGAGGTGCCATTTATATTGTGCTTTCATTTCCATTCTTCCCATCTGCAGGTGACTTTAGATGGGTATTCAGGCTTTCTTTGCTCTTGATGTAATGTGGAAAATCAGATCTATGCAGACATGCCTTGTAAGATCACTGGATGGGTAACTCCTGCCTTCTTTCTTCATTGAGGTGTTTTTTCCTGATTTTACTAATAGAATGTAAATTGTATTTGTGCCTTTATTTTGATGGCAGAATGTACTTCAACAAAAAAAAATTGCTTGGCACAGATTAAGTGCTTTCTTGGCACAAATACAGAATGAGCATCATTGCTCAGGAATGGGGACCGTGAGAACAACCTATGTAGGTCAGTGTAAATGAGCACCAATAAAACCATTTTACCGCAATGTGCTTGAGGATTTTGTTTATGCCACTCGTTTTAAAGAAGCTATTACAGAAAATGTTGGGAACACATAAAACAGCAATGGCACTGTTTAATATCTCCTTTTAAATGCAGTGTGCCCCATTTTGGTCAGAAACCAGGTAATCTGAAGCAAGAATAAAATCTGCCTTACAAATTCAGTACACAACACAGGAAAAATACTGTCAATAGTGATATCTGGTATGTATCTAAAAGAGGGTAAGAAGCTATTGCAATATTTATCTTAAATGCTACTGGGACCACAAATACAGCTAAATTTCATAGGAAGGCTCTATCTGCATATATGAATGAGGCAAGTGTTTCTCTGACTGTAAGAAATCAGAATTTATGGATCAGAAATATGCAACGGTTTCACAAATGGTTATTGGTGTTCAGGAAACATTTCAATGATGTTTCTTTGTAAAAGCTTTGTTTTCCTTGTTTTGCTTTTTTTAAGTTTTGCTTTCCTATTCAAAATTAGACTTGTAAAATGTGTCGCAAATGAGTGGTTTAGAGGCCGCTTAAAGAATCACCGTTAAAGGTATTAGCAGAAAGTGATTTTAATAGAAATTTGTAAAAGCACAACTTAACAGACTTTGATGGCAAGGTTCACTCTATCACTTACTACATGGATGAAACATACAAATCGAGTTAGAATTGAGCTAGAATGATTTATACAGAGACTGAGGACAAAAAAGAGCAAGGGAGACCCTCCCGTTGAGTCACGAGGTTCAGAGAAGACCCCCTTGCTTTCTAAACTCCTGAAGGAGCTTAGGTGCAGCTGGATCCAATCCTAGTCTCAGACTTGGACAACAGTTTATATCTAATACGAAAAAGGGTAAGGAGACCCTTCCACTGAGTCAGAAGATTCAGAGTAGACCCCCTTGCTTTCTAAACTCCTGATGGAGTCTAGGTGCAGCTGGATCCACTCCTCGTCCCAGACTTGGACAACGGTTTATGTCTAAGGGATTATATGTGTTTAGCAACAGCTTAAGGTTCATTCACAGTTTTAAGATAGATCACAAGATTTTAGTAGCAGTTAATCATCGACTAATTTAACATTTACAAAGTAAGTTACTAGAGTCTACTTCAATCACAACAGTGACTTAATTACAGATTATGCTTACTATCAGTTCACACACACAGACACAAAGATAGAGAAATATACAAAGGTATACCTTTTAAAAATTCCCCTCGAGTCAAGTGAAATATTCACGTCAAATGTCTCGGCATTTCTCAGTGGGTGAAGGGTTGACCCTCGAGGAGTGTTTCAGCCCAGGTCCCGTTGTCAGTTGGCGATGGTCCTCCAAATACCACAAACTCGAGAGTTCGCGAGCTCTGAGAGGCTCCCACTCAGAGGGAGATTCTGGGCGCAGCCGCTGCGGTCCAGGAGAGCTCAAAGGGCCTCACTTAGGACCGCTGTTTAGAAGGTCGCAAGATGATTGGCTTTAGTCATGAAAATTCTCAGGGTTTCAGTAACAATGATATCATTCCACTTGAGCTACAACTCAGATAAGGGTATCAGGGGATGGCGAATTATCCCTGCTCTCGTTCCCCACTTGGGCCAGGCAGGCAGGAGTTCCTGGTATGGTCAGTACGTTCCCCAACCTCAGCTGTGCAAGGGTTCCTGATACGGTCAAGGGACGCTTCACCACCTGACTCATTACACCAAAGCCAAGGTTTAATGGGAGTTTCTGAGATCACAGAGCAGTCCAGCAGAGGGAGGCGGGGAATGCACCACCACAACAAGATGCTCAAAATTTTGTAATATTACCAGGGATGGATTAGCAGTGGCATATAGGTGAATCACTTAACAATTAAATGGTGTTCACTCCAGAAATTTTATTTCACAATTTGCTTGCCTGCACTTTCTGCTACATGTAGTAGATTTTCAAATTCTGTCATACATTCAAACATTAAAAAAATCCATAGGCAAATATTATGCAATAAGATAATATCAGAGGGGTGTTTTCAAAGGTGCAGTTTAATTATATTATCTATCTTAAAAGGGAAGCATAATCTGGACCAGATTACAGGGGTTTTCTTCAATGTGTACAAGGTCACTCATGCAAGATATGCCATCATCAGTTGAATTTGTACCTAATATTAAAAATGTATTGCATTTTTGTTATTTCTTACAGAGTTTAAACAGAACTAAAAATATTTCTTCTGATATTAAGAATATACTTCCAAAGGTGATTTAAATAAAGACCATTTTATCTGTGTGGTTGTAACATCCACAATGTTTTACATATTATCTGCATGCACTTATGGATTACACTGACTATATAAACTGTCTATTGAAAATAAATTCCTTTTTACTTCCTGGCTTGATGCTTTGCACTTCCGTCAGTGATATTACTGTATTCTTTATAGCACAAGGGCTAATTTTAAGTATATCACTTAAAAAACAGTTTCTAAGCAGCAGCACTGGAAGATTTCCAGAATGACCAGTTTTATTCATTACTTGCTCCCTCCTTTTTACTAGAATTACTGATCCATATTGAAAAACTTGGAGTTTCAATTCATGGAAGGAAAGAACTGACATAAGAAAAGATTATAAAATGCTGCTTTTGTTATTTAAACTTGGAGAATTCACTCCAAAGATTTTGGACCCACCATTAAATCCGAGCTTCAGAACAGTTGGGCAAGCTGCTTGCCATGACCTCGCACCTTAAAAATGTAACCTGCAGAGGAGTTTAACTATTGGAGATACGTCAAAACACAATTGTTGCAGTTAGGGTTCAGATCTAAAAAAAGCAGTCCAAATGATTTAGCTTAGAATTAATTCTAAATTCTATCTAAATCTAATTCTAAATCATAATCTTCTTACGAGGAAATGGGACAGAATGAACACAGCCTTGAGGTTATAGCTTTTGAAGAAGCCCTCGTAAAGTTTTCTATGCCCTCATGCCACACCAGACGAGCCACTAGCAGAAGCTGGAAGAGAAAAAAATTAGCTTTGTTTCTCCACATTAGAGCACTCTTCAGGATCCTTTTCTTCTGGAAAGGATGAAAAAAAGAGTATCTTTCTTCACATCAATCTGCGCAGGTACAGCAGAATCTAAGGGAAATGGGGGGGATATTAGTTATTACTGTAAATAATAGCTCTTCATTTTTAATTGTTAATTTTTATTAGAAATCTAAAATTACTTGTGCTGACCCCACTTATATATTTTGATATATATAAATATCAAAATCATAAAATAAAATAAGTTTTTCAAAGTCAATATGACATAAGGCCAATGTCTTAATCATAGTCTTAAGTGACACACGAGTCAGCTGTGCATTTGTTTGTTACTGGCTTACAAGAAATACTAGTTGGCTAACCAGTGTAGTCACCACCTGTTTATTTATATTTCTTCCTCCCTTGTCTCTTTATGACTCGCTATAATGATTCATCTTTCAGAGTAATTAAAAAAAGGATTAAAAACTTATGAAGCAACATTATTGTGTAATATAGAACTGGTTACTTTCGGAATGGGGTCTACATTTAAAGTTATTACTAAAATACCGTGCAGCTTTTAGAATCATAGAATCATAGAATCATTAAGGTTGGAAAAGACCTCTAAGATCATCGAGTCCAACCGTCAACCCAACACCACCATGCCCACTACACCATGTCCCTAAGCGCCTCATCTACACGTCTTTTAAATACTTCCAGGGATGGAAGTATCAACCACTTCCCTGGGCATCCTGTTCCAATGTTTTGCAACTATTGAGCTCCTGTTTTTTTGTGACATGTCCAGTAGTGGGGAAAATCTGCCCGAGGAGTTTACAGTCAGAGCACTAGCTTCAAAACAATACAAAAGCAATCAAACTTCTAATTGTTTGATGTTTGGGTGAGCTTTATTTGACAGAATACCACATAGGAGAATGACACAAGGATAAGATGGAAATGTTTTTTTAGGATGCCTGCCATGAGCAGCTCAGCTTGGAGTGGCTTTTGCTGCTGTATAACTCAGAAGATTTCAAGACTGCTTGTTCTACTCATGTCTGTCTAGCCATAGTATCAATGACACTCTAAGACTACTTTATACCTGATCTCACTAGTTATAAAAAGGTTTTAGAGCATATCAGACTTTCCCTTCAAGAATAATAAGAGCCTAACATTAACACCTGTGTCAGTGCAGATTTTGTCTGAGTCAGGAGAATTGAGAGATAAAGACTGCTTTAAGCACAGAAAGTAATCATGATCAGGTAAAGAGCCCATTGGGGCATGGGGCCACATACATTTCTACCGCTAGCTGCAAGGAAAGGTATTATTTTAAGACAGCTCTTTGGGACCGAAGCCAGGTTAGCAGAAGACACAATGCTGAACCAACAATGTTCCTACGTGAATAAGATAACATGGCAGCAGCCAAATCTGAGCATGCACTTTTTTTCTCTTTGATCACAAACCCAGACTATCAGAAGAAATGGAAACTTCTGCCTCACCCTGCATATAGCAAACATCAGAAAAAAAATAATCACTCTATCTTAATAAATATTCCTAGGAGGAAGGCTTAATATATAGAATAAGAAAGAAAATCTCCGGCTTTGCCTTACTATTTATTTGCTTGTGAGACGTTCAATAATTTTATTTCTCCCTGCAGTGACTGCTCGTTCTAAAATAAATGACTGAACAGTGTTTTACTGCTGACACAGATCACAGTTTGTTGCTAATGGAATGTTAACTGCTTTTTAAGTAACTCTGAATAAACCTGCTGATCCATAGAATATTCATCTAAAAAGGAACCCAATTCATCTACTAGCTTTTCTGCTTCCACTGACATGAAACATATCCTTCTGCAGTTTACTTGGCTGCAGTTATTGTAGTACTGATAGTGTCAAATTTCCTATAGTAGGATATTTTACATTTTAAGACCATGGTGTGATGACAGTGTGGTGAGGTCACGGTAGGACATGGATGCCAAGGTCACTTCACAGAAGTCTGTCCAAAAAGCACTGCTTGATGGCTAGAGAAATAAAGGGAAAGACATGGGGCAAGGAGAATTTTTGAGGGTTTTTTCCTCTTTATTCCAGGATTTACCTCTTTTCTACAAAGTATCCAGTTTCTCATGGTAAAAAAAATAAAAAATATTCTGTCAGTGGAAAACCTGATAATTCACTGCTCATCCCACTATACGAGCACACAGCAGATGCCACCAAATCAGTCTGGCACAAGTCTAAGTGACAAAAGAAAATCAGATGTATTGAGAAGGGTAAGGCAACAAAGCAAAATCCTGCCACTTATTAAATGAATAGTGTTAGTGTTCATCACATGAGACCCAATTTACCAACCCGTACAAAAATCAAAGGCTCAGTTTTTCCATTTTTTAGAATGCATCCTCAGTTTTTCCAAACAGATTTGCAGGGCGTCTTTACTGTAACCTACAGGTCTGATATTCTGAATATAAGGTGTGAAGGGTAGCTGCGTCCTGACTCCTCATCTCCTCAGTCCTGGTTACTTTATATAATACTGAAGCATAAAATGTACATTGCAAATCAATGAAAACCTGCAATTGTCATTGACAAAAGAAGACATAAGAAACAACTTCCTCCACCCACAAGCTTCTCTAAGAGCAGCATCTCAGAAGATGGGTTTTCATTTTGAAGAAACTAGTCTATGAAAAAAAAGATTCCTGATGACCTGTTAATAAACAGACTTCAGGGTGAGGTGTGAAATTTCCATATTCTTTGATGAGTATAGGGTGCATTTTTCTAGCATCATAGAATCATAGAATAGCTTGGGTTGCAAGGGACCTTTAAAGGACATCTAATCCAACCCCCCTGCCATGGGCAGGGACATCTTCAACTAGATCAGGTTGCTCAGAGCCCCGTCCAACCTGACCTTCAATGTTTCCTGGGATGGGGTATCTACCATCCCTCTGGGCAACCTGTTCCAGTGGTTCACCACCCTCATTGTAAAAAATTTCTTCCTTCTATCTAGTCTGAATCTACCCTCTTTTAGTTTAAAACCACTACCCCTGGTCCTGTTGCAATAGGCCCTATTAAAAAGTCTGTCCCCAGCTTTCTTATAAGCCCCCTTTAAATACTGAAAGGACACAATAAGGTCTCCCCAAAGCCTTCTCTTCTCCAGGTTGAACAACCCCAACTCTCTCAGCCTTTCCCCATAGGAGAGGTGTTCCATCCCCCTGATTATTTTTGTGGCCCTCCTCTGGACCCGCCCCAACAGGTCCATGTCTTTCTTGTGCTGAGGGCTCCAGAGCTGGACGCAATACTCCAGGTGGGGTCTCACCAGAGCAGAGTAGAGGGGCAGAATCACCTCCCTTGACCTGCTGGCCACGCTTCTTTTGATGCAGCTCAGGACACGGTTGGCCTTCTGGGCTACGAGCGCACATTGTCGGCTCATGTCCAGCTTTTCCTCCACCAGTACCCCCAAGTCCTTCTCGGCAGGGCTGCTCTCAATCCCTTCATCCCCCAGCCTGTATTGATACCGGGGGTTGCCCTGACCCAGGTGCAGGACCTTGCACCTGGCCTCGTTGAACCTCATGAGGTTCACACGGACCCACTTCTCAAGCTTGTCCAGGTCCCTCTGGATGGCATCCCGTCCCTCAGGTGTGTCAACCGCACCACTCAGCTTGGTGTCATCTGCAAACTGGCTGAGAGTGCACTCAATCCCACTGTCTATGTCATTGATGAAGATATTAAACAGTACCAGTCCCAATATGGACCCCTGCGGGATACCACTTGTCACTGATCTCCATCTGGACATTGAGCCGTTGACCACTATGCTCTGGATGCGACCCTCCAACCAATTCCTCACCCACCGGACAGTCCACCCATCAAATCCATATCTCTCCAGTTTAGAGAGAAGGATGATGTGGGGGACCGTGTCAAAGGCCTTACAGAGGTCCAGATAGATGACATCTGTAGCTCTTGTCCACTGATGTAGTCAATTCATCATAGAAGGCCACTACGTTGTTCAGGCAGGACTTGCCCTTAGTGAAGCCATGCTGGCTGTCTCGAATCACCTCCCTGTCCTCTATGTGCCTTAGCATAGATTCTAGGAGGATCTGTTCCATGATCTTCCCACGCAGAGGTGAGGCTGACAGGTCTGTAGTTCCCAGGGTCCTCGTTTCTACCCTTTTTAAAAATGGGTGTAACGTTTCCCTTTTTCCAGTCACCAGGGACTTCACCTGTCTACCATGACTTTTCAAATATTATGGAGAGTGGCCTGCCAATTACAGGAGTCAATTGCCTCATAAGTATCATGACTGATACCTGGGATCCAGAATTTAATATATTGGGCACCCTTGCTAACAATCTGAAACACTTTTGACAGCTTAATATCAATGGAGAAAACAAACCCAAAGATACTAGATCACCAATGTGTATTGCCAGCATACAAAGTCCATTTACAAATAGTTCTCCCTAATGTGTGGTATATTATGGAGTTAATATATATACATCTAATGTAAGAATAAAATAGCGATTATTTTTAGTCCATGAAATGTAAAATAAATACATACTTGCAAAACTGTGCACTTGGGAAGTCAAGCTGAATGTGCAAGCAGTCAGGTGTGTGCTTCAAAATTCAGAACGTACATGTGGGTAACGGGTTGAATACATGGTAAATATGTGGACAGCACTAACTCAGCAGTCTTGCATTGCTCCTGGCATAAACTGTTGCAATCATCAGCTGTAAAACCTTTGATTTTAAAATGCTTTTCTGAGCCATGCAGCTACCTGGCTAGCATTAATTAGTACTTGCATTCCATTTATCATTGTCTTATTTCTGCCCTAATGTTTGCTATCTTAAAAAAAAAACACAACAAAAAAAACCCACCAAACCAAAAAACCCACCCCCCCAAAAAGGCTACCTTGCCCAGTAGTCTTACTGTGCTCAGCTACCAGTTATTCATCATTATGAAACAGTTCTTAGTGAACCTGAATCTAAATTACATAGAAGAGATATTGTGAAGGAGAGACACAGACAAGCAAGTTCACAGCTACAAAATAAAATCTTCGTCGTAAAGAAATCATATTGTATAGACATTATTTCTAAGGAAACCTCTTTTTTCTCAGAGAACAGTACCTAAACACAGTGGCTATGATCATTGCCCTATCAGGGATTAATTGCTAGATGACATGGTGTTACTGTACTGAGACACAAATAGGCTGCAGAAACATTAGATTAGCTCATTAAAAATATTATTAGTTGGGAATACAACATCTGTAAGAGCTGCTTAGTCATTTGCAGGTCACAGAAAGTCAAACTCTTCGAATTCAGTGGCAGGAGGTGTCTAGAATTATGATACCCATGCGTGCTCCTACCTTGGACCGTAGAGGACAAAAGGCTGCAATGAAGCTGCCTGGAGGTTCCCTCCCCCTCACCCCCCTTCTGCTGTGGTGCTACAGCTGCCAAGATCAGTAGCAGTGTTTAAGCCAGAGCTGTGCTGCTGTAAATAAGAGGGAACAGCTGGGTAATATTACCACTGGGGGTCCCAGGGCCTTAAATATAATCAATCCATGGTCCGATATAATCCTTATCTTAACTTTGAGAGCATGCTGCAAATTATCTCTGCACCCCTTCCCCAGGTTTGTATTAACAGGAATAAATTACAGAGAGGAAATCTGCATTTAGCTTACTTAGCTCACTGATGATAGGTGATAGTGAATTGTGATGTTGGTCTTGGGAGGAGATTTTACCTATCATCTAGTGCATCTAGAATGATGGTTGGCTGCAGTCCTATCACTTCTCAAAATGTAAAAAAGTAAATAACTTGACTATCAACAGAGAGGATTAATGACAGAATCAGCTAGGTAGATTATCAGTGTCTGATATTATGAATTAATGAATTAAAACCAGCATGAAGAGGGAAGATATGAATGTAGAGGGCTCACTGGAATTATTTGGGAAGAGAAAGCTTGTAATTGAGGAATAGCTCCACCTCAAAGAAAGTAGGACAAGACAGCTGGCATGGAAAACTGACAAGGTTATGGAGGATTATTTAAATTAGAAACAGGAGGAAAAAATCAGCAGGTGTTAAGGAACACTTGGGCCATTCACAGACATCTGCCAGGACTGTCAACACTATGACAGTGTCTCTGTCACAATACAAAAAGTAAGAGAAATTATGGTAAAACTGGGGGAAGGAACAGTGCAGATCCCAGTGGTGCATCAAGGAAAATCAGCCAAAGAAACTGTCCAAAAATAAAAATAAATAAACACCAAACACAGTTCAAATCTCTTCTAGAAAGAAACAAAATAAAAACCATATTGCCAAGGAACAGTACCTTAAGAGGAGGACTATTGTAATTCTGGCTGTAAAGTAGAAAAGACAGAATAGCCCTTAACTGCAATGTAGTACCATGGCAGCGGCACAGTTCCATAAAAATAGATTGGGAGAGTGTTTGGAGGGGAGGCAGCCAGTGCGGAGAGTCTGTAAGGATGAGGGTGCAAGAACGGATGGTTCCCAGGAATGAAAGCACATTAGCAGCGTTAACACTACCAGCTACCGGTTCAAAAGAAGCAACACTGCATTCATAAAGGAACAATTAAAAACCCAAATATTCCCCTCCCTTAAATCAAACAGACCCATATCTGATAAACTTAGATTTAGTAATGTCACTTGACGGACAAAAGACAGGCAGGTGGTTAAGAAGAACTCAGTTCCCCAACAAAATTTCACTGTGTTTGGTTCCTTTCCAGGAAGTGTACAAGGTAATTAAAGCCCATACCAGGATACATCTAGCAAGGCCGTATCTTGACACACTATATAACTGTGTCTAGGAAAAGTAGTTCAAGAGCATTCAAGAGAGTACTATTTTTAACATAGTGTGAAGGTAACGTAAAGAAGTAACTGGTGTTGAACTTGTGAGCGGAAAATTATCATCATCTAAATAAGTTAAACATGAAAAGTCTCCACTCTGCAATGTTCAGTAAAACCTGAAGAAGCAGCAGAGCTTTCTCCTGAGATGCCAGTCACAGTTACCAACACAAATACCACCTTCCATCCCTCACTGTTCTCTTTTACAAAATATTACATGTATCTAAACATTAGTACGTAAATACACTAACTCTGACATATTGCTTTGCTTCTTCCCCTGGGCAAAAGCATCTCTTTGAGGAAAAAGAATATGGGTGTATAGAAGGAAACAGAAAGTTAACCAATGGTTTTCTCTCAAAACTAACGCATAATCAAACAGAAGTGAGTAGGGGTGGGGTGTGTCAGGTCATATAACCACAGCTTTGGGCTGGAAGAATACAAGCAAGTGCTGATGAACTGGATGAAGAAGAGTTTGGCCTTGCCTTGGTGAAACAACCGAGATTGTAAATTTGGGAGCCTAGCAGCAGTTGCAATCCAAAAAACAATCCCAAAACATCTGGCATCGATTACATGCTCTTCCAGTTAATAACTCTAGCAATTAATTTAAGTGCCTAGTGGAGATGATAATCAGCTGTGGGTGCCAGAGGGGTCAGCATGCCTGGAGTCATCTTGTAGCACTTTCTGCCTGAGGGTGTGCAGATCACAGGCACAGTTTCACACTAGAAGAAAGAAAGAAAGAAACAGAAAACACCCTGGACTTTGTCAGAATTCAGTACTCCAGATTTCTGTAGGATTTGGTGAGTGAATCATTTCTCAGTGTCACATAAGAATAAATACCACCTTATCCTCATATAATTAAATTATAAAATAAATTGTCCTGAATATCAGGTAGAAAACTATAGATGCTAAGGCTATAGAAGCACCCTTGTAACTTTGCTTTAATTTACCAACAAGTGCTTAATACTTTTGCCTGTTATCTCCGAAGTAATGGCCTAATGCAATATTTACTAACATACCTATTCTCATTAAAATGTTGAACAAGATGCCAAAGAACTGCCTCAACTTACTGGAAAAGTGATAACAACATTTTGTTTGTTGGCAAAACACCTTTGGTGACACAGCCTATTTTGTTTTAAGAATGGTCCTGAGCTACACCAGCAAGTGATTTTTGCTGCTAGGAACAGCACTGGGTCATATGTAGGGCCATGTTGTTCAACTCTGCTGGCAAACTTGATATGATTTCAAGCGTCTAAAATAAAATTGCCCAGTGAGAAAAGTAACCGGCAAACTGAAGACAACAAAAAGAAAAGAGGAAAACATAACACGCCCCTGCCCACTTTCCCCCTCCTGGAGTCATGCTGAACACTTTCCATTTTGAAAGGACTGTAATTTTAAATTAAGAAAAGAAAGAAAACCAAACTAGACTTCTAAAGAAGTTGAGGAACAAGGTGTAAGAGTACTGAAAAGAGGGAGGCAGAAGAGGGTTGTGCATATGTGGTTCCCATGTATAAAAACACAATGAGGCAATACAGGCTGCTATCAAGTAATTTGCCAGGCGTGCAAGCTGTGCTGCAGCTGCTGAGCTCAAATGACTGACCAGCACCTGACTGCAAATGGGAGAATTGGTTCCCATAGGACCTGTTAAAACTAGAGGTCAAGGGAGAAGAGGAAAAAAACATTATCCTTCATTTATCTGTAAAAAAACTTCTACTTATTATATGCAATGTTACTATTGCTCACACTAATGGCACACCTGGCTGAGAAGAACTCATGTAAAGCGTGGAGAAGCTGCGTGAGCCAGCCTCAGTGGAAAGCAAGACATGGTGTAACCAAAACATGGTCTAAGCAGATAGGAGAGTTTCATTGGCAGGGTAATATGGAGTAAGTCCTTGGGGATGGCGGTCCCAGCTGAAGCAGGGCATGAGGATCTGAGATCCTGTCTCCAGTTGTCTTCAGAGAAATTGGATTTCAGGTCACAGATACCTTCTTCGTCATCAAATTCTCCTCTTATCAGAAAAAACTGCAAGTCCCTGTATTTTGGTTAACTGCCTAGGTGTGAAAGAGGTAAATGGGTTTAGAGCTGGAGGCTCTTCCACTTCAATCTCTCTTAAGTGGCAACTACAAGTGAAGCAGAGGAAGAACTGCTGTAAGGATCCCTTTGGGTGTAAAGGCAGACTTGTAGAAAGTTGGTAAAAATGGCATAGTTCCTATGACTTGACAGCATGTCTGACTTAAGGTCTTAGACATATTTATTGCCTGCAGGTTTAGAGAGTCCTGGGGAGCCCGGGCTCGTTCTTGTTGTTTTCTCCAAACAGTGGCTTGACAGCAACAGGCTGCAATTAGGCTCTGGAGGATTCAACATGTAACCACTGGCCAGAAAGATTAATAGCCAATGAATTATAGACTTAGGGACAAGAAAATTTTTTTTTTGTGATTGAATTCCTGTGGACATTTGTGATAGAAAGCAGCCACCAAGTCCTTGTCACTGCTTTCCACCATGAAGTGCATTTCAGTGGCAGATGGGGCACCCTACACTGGTAATTTAACACCAGCTGAGGCCCTGGTCTTTTTGGCATGTCTTTGCATGAGTCTTTATGCAGGGTTGAACAAGGATCATGGAAGCTGTGGCTTTCAAAGTTCAAGAGAAAGAAGTCCTAATCTTGAGGACTGAAGTGCACCCAAAGCTCCTAGACTACCAATTTAAGCCATGATGGCCACACAGATTTTAACAGCAGAGTAGCCACTTCATATGTACCATTGATACAACAGGTCATGGTACAGTTAAGAGTTCACTACGGCCACCAATCCTACTGCATTGCTGATGAGAGTTTTCATACAAGACATTTGTATCATCGATATAACTGCGTGTCTAGGATCATCCCCTTCCTAGGGAAGCCACAGGGAGTCATCTCTAAACTCTGAGCATGGTATTTTATCTCTGTGTTTGGTACTTCTTGCAGTTAAAAAGAAACAGAAATAGCTCAAATTTCACCTTATGGCTCCTCCGTAAGGACAAGTAAGAGACATGAAGAACTCTTTTTTGAGATTATTGCAAAAAGTAAGTGAATAAAATGGTGATTTTTTCTCAATCACTTAAATATTTAACACTTAAATCTCTCTAGTTTATGTACACAGCCCATGAGACAGCCAGAGCACATGAATGTAGTGAGCTCCCCACTCAGTGCTGTGAGGTTTTCCGGGTTCGGAGCTTGATGTTTTGGGGTAACTTGGCCACTGATTGCCATCTGCTGCAGGACATCGCTCTACCAAGTGTGGCCATCCAGGAAGCACCCTGTCAGTAGATCAGCTGTCCCGCAAAGGCAGCTGGGCAGAGGCGAGGAAGGGAGAGCTTTTCGTACCTCACTCTGACAGCCAGCCTAAGGCAAGTTTTCCCCACGTCTGAGCTGGATTCCTAAATAGCAAAGGCGCGCCCAGCCAAACAGATGGCCACTTGGCCCAGCTCTTAAATAGCCGTGAAAAAAATCACAAGGAGGAGGAGCGAAAACTGTTTTAATCTCTGGACTAGAGAAATGTGCTCCCCTGCTCTGTGTTGCATGGTTTCTGAAGGACGTGTAAAGAGACCGTGCCGCCATGCTAGCCTCTGGTTTGGCCGCAGTGCCTCGGGATCTGTTTTGGGTAAGATGGATTTTGTTATTACAGATAAGCTCTAAAAAGCTGTCCATCTTCACAGCCCAGCAGGGCCTCACTGCCAGCTTTTGCTTCTGCCTTTTAAAAGAGCAGAAATTCATCCATTTCTCCAAGGAGTAGGATGGGTGGCTTTGCACGGCAGGAGCAGACCTTGCTAAGCTGCTGCCCACCTCCTGGCTGCCAGAAGTCATGGGCAGAGCAGAGCTGATGCCAGAGCTGGTGGTACCAGGAGAGCCGTGACAGGTCAGGAGCAGAGCCACGTGCACGTAGCTAAATATGAACTACCCGCAGGCTGAGTTGCAATGATGGGGGGACACTGCTGCTTTGTTCCTGAGCCTGATTCTCAGCACTTGTGCAGGACATACTGTAGCGTCGGGATAGCTTTTTTTCCTAGTGCATACCCAAATATGCGCTGTCAGATCCACCCTACCTACGGGGTTAGGGCCTCTTTTCTGAGAGCCCTCTCTCCCCCCGTGCAGTCCACGAAGGATTTCAACGCCCAGCTCTGATTTCTGGATGTTGCACTAGGGGTGGGCACCTGTATTCCCTTGTGAACCCAGCCCTCGGTGTCAGGGCAGGGGCCAACCTGCCCCTGCGGGAGCGGCTGCAAAAGTTAGATATAAGTGCTGGTCCAGGCTGATGCTGCTCCAGAGAGCCATGGGGTGGACTGGGGGTTTTGAGAAGCTGTTGCAGAGCCAGCATGAGCTGTACTGCAGTGCAGTTAATTAGTGAGCAGGGACGTTGCTGAGCCACAGAGCCAGTGCATGTGCAGGGCTGCAGGCTTAGGAAGTGACCTGCCCACTCCAACCTTGCATCTTAAATTACAAACTTTAGCTCAATAACAATTACAGTTGTACTTTTTTTCTCTGAAGAGGCACATGCTGATTTTTTCACCTCAGGCAGTTCAGGGACAGAAGGTGAAAGAGAAAAAATACACACAAAATATCGTTAAAAGTACAGAATAGTACTCCTGGCATTTTTATAGCACTCTTTACGCAAGAATGTGTGCGGCACAATTAAGATCACTGGTTTAAACACCCCATTTCACAGCAGCCACAACTGGACTAAATCACAGATGACGCCCTGGTTGGTTATACCATGGTTTGTCTGCTGAGCCTATCTACTTTCTCTGCTGAAGGCTGGTTTGAGCCACACTTCAAAATATTTATGTTATTCTTACTGTGTAAATAAACAGCTTGAGACTCTCACTGCAACGCCCTTCACTAGCATTGGCATTCATGAAAGAATAAACAAAAACCAGGCAGACCTCAGTCCTTGGCCCATCAACACGTTGAGCAGGCCATTCATCAGAGATGCCTGCGCACTGCAGTCATTACTGAATGGGCAAAAGCATTTACAGAAAAATCCATGACGCCCAACCCTATGGCTCAAACAGTACTGTAGTGGTTTAGCACCTACCCTGCTGCACCTCCTAGTTTAGAAGTGACCTGTTTCAATTGCTGTAGCGGGGAAGTGGCGGGTGCCATCCCTGTTCCTCGGGGTAGACGCGCTGTACTCCAGAGGGCACTTCAGAAAACTCCTGCAAGTGTCTCTTTTAAGGAAGCGTATTAAAAAACTGCGGGTGTCTCAGTGATAAAAGGGCCTCATTCACACAAATATTCAATTTGAAGTTGTTGTAAAGTGGGACTAGAAGCTGTCTCTACAGAATTGTATCTGGGTGTAGAAAACCAACCCCAAGCCTGTTCCTCCTTTGAGAGCCACATGGCTCTCAGCGAGACGGCCCTTTGGCAGCTGCCTCCCCTTCCCCGCACAGCATCCCTAGCTCGCCCCCCCCCCCCGCCTGATGCTGTTTTCTCACTCCTGCCCAACACCGGCAGATTATTTGACAGCCTGCTGCTATTTTTACCTTGTAGCTTCTTTACTCAGCTGTCTCAATCAGCTGCTGCTTTGTTTTGCCTCTCCCTTTGCCTGCAAAATAGCAGGCTGGAGGCTCTCGAGTCTTGCTCCTGTTCCCGCTCTCCTTGAAGGCCTCTCTGTAAGACTCCCATTAAAGTCAGCCTCTTCTTTCTCCATCCCAAACCTTCAACAACCAAGGCATGACACATTTGTCTTCCTGTATCTGCCTCTTCCAGCCTGATTGTGATAGAAAATGCTGGTTTCTCACGCTCGCTCACACCCCAAGCAAAGACAGAGAGGCGAGCAAACCCTCATTTCTCAAGACACCAGCTAAGAACCTTAAATAAGCCTAGGGAAGAAAATGATTCAGCAGTAACAGGAGGACTCAGTAACAGATGGCAGAATAGACAAGCTCGCTTGTATTTGCTTGCACAGCGAGGCCTTTTGTGACAGTCTTCTGGAGGGGCTGCTTCACGTGAGCAGTAATTTTACCGGCTGGCAGGACAACGCTGCAACGAGAGCAGGTCCTTTGTGCATAGATCTTTACAACACCCACAGCTGCCTGTGAGTGGTTTTCACACTTCTAGCTCATATTTTGAGTAGATAAACATGTTTTTGCTGAAAAATTTTCATGTCAAGAAAACTAATTTAGTTGTTCCGGCAGTTATGCTCTATGATATTTAATTGCTAAGGCTCTTTTCTCAGAGCACACTTAAAATTAAGCTGCTATGCAGATGCTTAGTTTAAAGAATGGCTTCATATCCTCCATCAGACAAGCCATTAATAGGACTTAGAAGTCAATGACCTCCACCTTTTCTTCTATGATTTAAAGAAACGAAAGAAAACAGAACATGATTTGCACAGGCTCTAGCCAACAACAAAAGAAGCCATTGAATGTTGAACAATAACACACAAGTTCTGTGACTAGGAGTAAGGTGTAGGGTTAGTGGTTTTCTTGTAAGGCTGTGACTGCTAGATCACCATATATCCCAATTATGAGTTACCACTAGATTAGTAAGCAGGAATAGAATACTTCAGTGTCTCTTAAAGTACTGGTTTTTTTCAGGTGCACAGTCGGTGCTATCTCTGACCTTTGTCTGACCCAGAGGTCCCCCCTCTGAGGCAAACAAGGTGCTGGCAGGTACCACTTCCAGACCACTGCTGCCATGTCACCGTCCTTCCCCTCTGTGCAAACACTGCTACCCTTAATTCTCCCAGCGCTGCAGAGTACACAAGGTGACCTTGAGTATGTAAAACTCATTACAGACTCTCATTGGAAATCTCATCCTCCACCAATTGTTAAAAATGAAAGGTGCTTTAATAAATGATATGTCAGCCACAGGATAATACTCCACGCCTTCCCTTCCATGTGCCCTTGCAGCCATGCCATAGGCATACCCATAGGTTTAACACTTCCAACCTAAAACCAGCCAAGTCTATTTTCTTCTACCCTGGGATGCTAAGGGTTGTTTCTGTCTCATTGTGGGTTATCCATCTGGTGTTAGTGTCTTGTGAAATGGCTGAGAAGTGGCTCTCATGCCACGCTGCTCTGCTAAGTGGGATTCCTCTTGGCCCATGTTACAGAAAGGTGTTCAAATCAAATAAATACATGGGGGCTTAAGTCTCTATAACTCCATGTGGCAGAGGTCTAATTTTCCTGCCTTGTTCTAAAGATCATTTTTGCCCATATGATCTATGCTAGCAGAATTTTTAAGAACAGATATCAACAGGTATGTCTGTATTTATAGTTCCTATTTAAAATGTTATATGGTTTTCTTCCATGTAAATGCGATGGCATGTTTTCTAACTTTCACAGTTTTACGGCTTTACAAAAAAGTATTTTTAAGATTGTCTGAAGGACTTACTGTTCAGTGAGCTGTGAATGTAAAAAATGTCAATTTGAAATGCTTGCCCACTTTTAAAAATACCTTGTCCTTGGAGGCAAAGAAAAAGCAAAACCAAATCAGAAGATGATGCTAGGAAGACCATAAAGCCTTGTTTTATCAATCATCTGATGTACACTTTTAGGGAGAGGTGTTCATTGAAATACCTTGATTATAAAAACCTAACTTTGAGGTCAGGTTGACTTAGTCAACAAAACCTAGGGCACTGTCTGTATCTGGGTAGGAAACAGAAGCAGAACAAATTCAATGTGTATGGAGGAGTGACAGATGCCTCTTTTAGAGGATAGAGGAATTAGACCATGTGTTAGGTTTAGGTTTTAGGGCTAAGATGAAAAGGACGTGACCCTTGCCACACTCTGTCTTGACCCAGCCCTGCATGTATTCCACTCAAGGTGGGATTCTGATGACATTTCAAGGTACTGAAAGGCATGATTTTAGTGGTGAACAGACTTCCAGCTTTCTAATTTCCCTTGAAATGAGCAGTGCACCAGTGTGAATGTCTTGGGGGAGTACACAGGACTCACAGGCAGAGTTTTGTGCAAGCAACAATGTGTCTAAACACTTGGGTCAGTTTACATGCACAAAAGAGTGTTATAACCTTCTCTCGGGCCTTTTCCTAGGAATAAAATAGCTTAATGGGGTGCTGTTCCGTTTCCAGACACTCACTTCTGTGTGCATAGACCAAACATGGAACATTTGACTACCAAAAGGAGACTGTGCTGGAAAATTATGAGTCTGTGAAAACAGGGAGCTGCAGTGCATAGTGATTTGCAGCCTTAACTACAGCAGTTGCAATGGGTGACAGCTGTAATGATTAGGAAATACAGCCCAACAAAAATTACTGCATTTTCCAGGAGTGACACGAGACATGAAGCTGATAAATAATCCTTTAGGAATCTACCGCCCGTAGTGTTTTATTGCTATTACGAAACAGTATTATTCAATAAAATTAAAAGAAAAAGGCAGGGCTATTAATTTACAAGGCAGTGTACTGATACATTGCTAGTAGTCAACCCAGAAATCTCTGTGTTCAAAACCATTTGAATTAGCCTTTGTAATTAGTCATTTACCATGACTATCTCTAACCTAGATGCTGTTAGCTTAACCAATATATTTAGGTGATCTCTTCTATTAAAAAGCTTCCAACAAAGCAACAAAGACTTCCAGAGATAACCAAAGACTTTACAACAAGCAGAGACATTTTTTTCACCACATGTAAATTGTTCATATTAATGCATGAAACCAAAATTGCAAAACAAATCAAATAAAGAATGTTTGCATAACCATTAACTTTAAAAAAAAAAAATCTGTATTTGAACAGCCACCAGAGGCTGCTAGAGACTGAACCTTGCACCCATTGCCCTCCCCATTATTACAAGTTTTTTGGCGTCCCTTGCAGTGTTACTTGTCTTCAACAACTAGAGGGTCTGTAGTGCCTGTTTTTCCTATGTGACAACTAAGATCACAATTAACTAACTATACTTTTCTGCAATAACCCTTAAGCAGCCTTTCCCAGAACAAGAATGTGAAATGTGGATTAAATTCTGCTTTGAACTATGCCAGTTAAAACTTAGCTATTCTAGATGAGCGCAGCTGAGAAAACACAGAAGTCCTTTGGCCATATTATTATTTTTTAAATCATATGTCATAAAAGCATGCATGATATTTTACCAAGGAGATAAAATTTCTTCCCCAAAGACCTTGCAGTCTCTAAAGGTCTAAAAAGACACAGGTACATTGGCTACAGGCTAAAGGACTCATTTGTTGAAGGTGCATGGTAATGATAGAAAATCAAATTTCACATATTATTAAATACGTTCTGCAGTCCTCTGATGTAACTCTGACACCCTCTGGCATTTGAGGCTGTGGAGCTGTTAATGCTTTTCTGACTGGGAAGGGGATTGGGGGTTGTAGTTATAGCAGGGTGGACATTTGTTTTGTTCCTCTGTCTATACTCCTTCACACTCCCTAAATCCGATATTCAAATGGATGGAGCAGTCCTCTTCTCTCAGGTTAAAGTCAAGCCACCCACACATCAGATAAGAAGGTCTGAGACCTTGGTCTGTCCAGACAGCAGGACAGCCAAGGCTACCTCAGCCCCCCTGAACTTTTCTTGGTTGGGGTAAAATTTTGGTGTAGCATTAAGGTTACAAAGAAAATTCATTTGGGGAATGCATGCAAAGGGTAGGTGGCCTCCAGGTTTTTGTCAGGATGTAGAAAGGGCAATAAAGAATGGGCTGAATGGGGGATTCTTATACCAGCAACGTTACTTTTGAGCTTAGATTTGTTTTCGTGGTGTGGGGAGGTGCTGGTTTCTGAGAATTATCACTCTAAGCCATATGCTATCGTCTTTTGCGTATCTAAGAAGTTATATAGCTGCTAGATTTTAAGCTTCTGGTAACCATATACATTTTTTCTTCTTTTAGATACAGGTGGGTATATACAATGGTACTTCAGAGCTTTCTTTTTAATGACACTTTAGAGGTTTCTTCTAAGCTCCAGAATAGTTTCTGCATATATATTACAATAAAATAATGTAACTAAATAACAGCAGATTCATTGAAAGTGGCATAGTCTAGGCTAGGTTATTAGCATAGCTTTAAAGTTCTTTACTGTTGCTGCAAATGTCACTGTTTTCTTCTAAACAGTTTTCTACCAGATCAATGCAGAATTACTTAATTTGATTTTAAACAAACAGTGGCAGCACTTCCTGTTAGTCTAAACAATAAATGACAATAACAACAATAAAGCATCATCTGGCAGGATGGGATACAGGTTATGTTCATACACCACCAGTGACTGTGCCTCAGCATAAAACCATCTGCTCTCCTGTTTCAGTTCATATAAGATTAAAAAATATTAAGTCTACCAACTGGATTTTTATTAGGTTGGCTATTGAAGTCAGAAAGCAATAAGTGCTGTTTATCTTAAGAATGGAAGAACCCCAAGAACTTGATTTAAGCAGTTAATAACTATGAGTAAGGAAAAAGGAGAAGACACATTAAGAGCATACACAAAGTTTTACCAGCTAAAAGCTTGTTCGAAGTGAAGCGTGCTGAATAAAAGCAATGCCCAAGTTTCAATGTCGGTATCCCTGGCTGGGTTGCCCTTCTGAGACCCACCACCAGCCAGCTGTCCATCCCTGGGCAGAGCACGGGCTCCAGGCAGGGAAGGCCAGGCAGGGATCAATGGTTGTTAACAGCCCTAATGGGCCTGCCTAAAGTGATGGGGCTTATAGTCCCTCCTCCTGCCAAGGAGGATCAGCCATGCCCCCATCACTCCTGGCAGGGGGCTGTCCCACCAGTTCTTTCAAAGGGGTTTCCACAACTTTCTCAGACAACTGGTTCTGACTTTCACTCTTAGAAACCTTCCTTAATGCTGCTCGGGAATATGTCCTCTTGCCATTTAAGCTTGTTACTTGTCCTCCCCGCTCTGAACATGGAGAAGAGGTGATTCCCTGCTCCTCTGAAGCTGCCTTTTACATATTTAAAGACTTCTGTCCCTCATGTGGTGTCTTCTTCTTTAGGCTAAATAGCCATTCATCTTTCCTCAGAGCCAACCTTCGTCAAATCTCTGGTTATTCTCTCCTCTAATCTTTTGACAACTGGTCAGAAATATGAAGTACCTGAGCTATGGCCATATCAGTACCACGTATAGCAGAAGACTCATTTCACGACATGCAGGCTCGACTTTTGTCTCTGCATCCCAGTCAGTTATTGCAGCAACCTGAGGTTGCAGATCAGACAGAATATGAATAAAAAAATAACCAAATGATACCATTTTGCAATTCTCTTATGTGTATTTATGTAGCTATTTTCTCCTAAAATTAAAACCCCATATTTGTCCCTGAATCATACCTTTTCATATGAAAGTGAGAAGAACATTTTGAGCTCTAAATCTTGCATTCAGCAGAGTGGCTGGTCCCCGTTTAGTCCCATTGGTCCCTTTTGGTGTTTTCTGAAAATTTAATTTGAATATCCTGTCCAGTCATCTAGAACAGTAAAGAAAATATTAAATATTACCAGGCTCCAGAGAGTCTGCTCAGGATACCCTTTTGTTTTGGCAGTGGCTCACAAATAACCACGGTTTGGTTATAGTTTTCCAGCTATCTTTGCTCTCACTCTCTTGTGGTTCCCCTAGTTTGATGATGAACATGTCATTCAAAACACTACTAGAAGCCAAGATATGACATTTTTTGCTTCCTTTCTATCACAGTGTTTCCATGTCACATAAGGCAATTAGATTTGGCAAAAGAAAGACCTGTCAGACTAATCCATGTTTCCTTTTGCATTCCTCTTTTTTTATATATATATTTTTTAATTCTGGATGTTAAAAAATAGTTGGCTCGATGATTTCTTTCCCTACCATATTTCTGAAATTGAAACTAAGCTGACACCTTTGCAACTCTCTGGCTCCTTCTTTTCCCTCCTTTTTTCAGAAATATGGGCACTGCATTTTCCTTCTTTAAGTGCCTGGCATTCACCCATCTTCTGCAAATTCAACAAGATGATTACTGATGACTCGTGAGATTCCCACCAGCCAGCTTTGGAAGGAAACCAAGGGTGAAGTTCATCATACTAAGCAGATATTAAATACCATACTTATCTAACCATTTTACCTGACTGAGGGCTGAAGTCTTGCCTCTCTGTCCAGTCATATCTAGTACTCATACTGGAGTCAGTTCAGGAATCAAAGATTTTTTTTTTTCCAATCCATCATATTAATTTTAAATGTATTTAAGAAAGAAAGAAAGAAAAAAAAACACATCTAGTGTTTTACAATGATGAAGAAAAAGCAAACAAAACAAGAGATGTCTGTTGCATTGTCACCTTGAAACAGAAAAAAAATTGTCACGACAGACACTCTTTTGTCTTTGATTGTGCATCCTGTTCAATACGCAGAGGTCAGACTCGCTCCATTAAAAGAGGAAGAGGCGCCACTGAACGAGGCACGTCTCCCCGCTCTCGGTGAGATGCATGCACTCTTACCGTGCAGTTAAGCTGTTAGGTTGCCAGCCTCAGTAATGCTGCCTTTTTTATGAATATTGTTAAAATATTGACTGGTCCTTTTTATTGTTAATCATTCAAAATCTGATTTTAAGCCTTCTCCCTGTTCCAGCTACAGCTATTTTTCACTAGAAAGCTCAAGTATATTTCTGCATGGGGTTTATCTCCCTGAGAAATTTCTATTGCTAACTATAATTACTAGAGAACTGTTCAGAAAAATGGTTTAGAGCAGGAAAAGTGTATTAAAAAATAGGTTACCTTTGCACAAAACCCATATATATTTAGGCAAAGGCCACACAGGCAAGTATGTCAGCCTGAAAGGAAGCTGCAAGGAATACAACACAGGCAGTTATAATAGGCAACTTTAGCTCTTGCGACAGCATTTATTTAACTAGATCATAACACTTCAAATTCCCTTTCAGCACTATGGCCCCAAAAATCTAAACAAACGCTCATTTAAACAGTCTCCTTGCTCCAAAAAGGTTTCCTTTAACTGTTGTTTAAAAACTGCAGAGAAGAATGCTAGGGGAATGCAATCACACAGGACAAGCGCCACTGAGCTTGCTGGCTATTACAAGTACATCGCTGTATTGTTTATTCCTCTTTCCACACACACCTTGGGGATAGTGTGGGTGCAGACCCACCAGAACTTTAAAAACTATCTGAAAACTCTTTCAGAATATTCTTTTCCTCCTGCACTGACTATGGGTGGGGCATATGCTTGCATCAAGCCCAGAAGCACAAATGGACCCAGAATTGCATACTGAAACAGGGTGTAACGTGCAGTGTCCGTGCAATAACCCTCACTGTGTCTGAGACAGATTCCCACCAGCTAAAAAAGCGTTACAACCACCACTGCATGCAACCACAGGTTATCCTTAAAAGCTACCAATTTTTTCTTAAAAACAATGTTCAAAAATTAAAAAAACCAAAACACCCCTCCCCCCTCCAAATCGTGAGGTGTTGCACTGGAGTGATAACCAGCAGTTTCAACGAGGTTAGTTGCCATTGTGTGAAGTTCTACATGTATGTCTGTGCATACTTGCATACATAGACATACATATATATATATATATATGCACAGTTGTCTCAGTTCTCAAACTGAATGACAGAGAAAGGCAAACTGCAGAAGAGGGCACACAGAGGTGAAATCATCTGCCTGTGAGTGCAGAGCAGGTGGGTACCAGAAATAGAAATACAACTCCATCTGTAGATTACAGTTGGGTGCTCTAGACTTTACTACATCTCTTTTCTTCTACCTTCAGGACACGGCTGAAGTTTGCCACATGTCTCTCCAAACATGCGCACCCATATTTTAATTTGATATAATAAAGTGTTAGTATGGAAAGATGGGAATATAATGAGGGCTGGTGTAGACCTACTTCTTGCCCACACTTCGGACCTGGAAGTGACTAGGGATATACACAAACCGAGGGGCCAGTAAGCCCTCCCAGGTCCACCAATTTTCCTTTTCTAGAGTTTTCCCCATCTTTACAGAGCCTGTCCCACTTGCTGCTGGCAGATCTCCTGACACCTTTGCTGCTGACCAGGTTAACACTCCAGGATATATCAGATAGACAAAGGCAGAAAATTTCTTAGTTCTGATTGTGCTCTAAATATGTCTGCAAATACAGCGCTACTGAGACATTGCTGGGACCTGCCCACTACCAACTCTATCATTCCCAGAAACGCAAATGGTATTCGGGGTCGAATGCATGAGCCATGTGTCTCCAAAGTCTTAGCAGACAAAAGAGTGGGTTGAAGCTGGATTTGGTTTACTTTCTATCTTTATGCCTCCTGCCACTGTAAATCATTTTTGTATGGAGAAAATAAAGTATCTGCAAAGTTATTACCAAGAGAGAATATGGCCCAGAACTTTGTCAGCTGTCAAAGTAATGGTTCCATTTTCTATGAAAACAAGCTTGTTACTGTCTATTTGGTACAACAATAGTATGTGTGTTCCAGGGAAAAAAAAGAGAAGCCAAGAAAGGTTACGGGCCCAGTGTTAAAGGAAAGAACATTTGCACATAATTCGCTGGAGACAGTCAAGAACAGTTCATTCTGATGTAGTGGCAGGTCCTGTAATGTTGCCAAAGGCAGTGTAAGTTGTTGGTCTCCTAGGCTGGAGCTGACATAGAGCAGTATTTCTCATAAGTAAATAACTTCATTGTGTAGCACAGAAAAAAAACATCATAAAGCCACCAGTAAATGTGGGCTAGACATTGACATTTTGTAAGTCTTCTAAGCAAGGTGGGAAGCTTAAAAATAGGCCTTCCCTTTGCACCTCCCCCACATGCACCTTTTTTTTTTTTTTTCCTCTGCTCGTCCTGTGGTCATTTCAATCTGCTCAAAGAAGCCTTCAGAAAGTCCACAGGTGTTGCTTTTTCTGGCCTCCACAGAGTGCTAATAGGCAATGTTATAAAAACAGAACTAAGAAATCTCTAGTACTTTGTGTTCAAGAACTGTAGTAAAATATATAGCTATGAAGGGGGAAATAGCTCAAAATAAGGTATGTTCAAAGTTCGAAAATGCTTTCTGTGTGGAGCTTTATGTTACATTGAAACCTACATTTGCTGCTATATTTTAAAGCTACTTAAGCTATTTCAGCACCACTAGATTGATGAGTCAGTTATATGTAATAGCTATGGTGAATGGAATAGTGATTTTTAAAATCACTAAAATCAAAATTTAGTAAAAGTTTTCAATCATATCTTGTTTATTAAAAAATATACCTCTATATACAGCTCTGATGTCTGGCTTGCATAATGAAGGAAATTAAAATATTTGTCCTACTTAAGTATCTATATATTTCAACCTGCAATCATTGTATAAGTATAAACACCATAAAGAAAATCACAAGACTGAGAAATGAACCTCTTCTATACAGATGCAAATCTGGGGCAATGCCTTTGAAATCAGAGCATGCTACTTGTGAATATCACACTTGTTCTTTGCTATTTGTTGATAAGATTGAGACGAATGTTTTAGCTTTCCACTGAGTTTCATTACTGAACAATCTTGCCCTAGATTGCTTCCCTAAATCATGGGAGAAAGAAGCAGCACAGCGCTCTTCTCCAGAACAGAGATAATGTGGCTATAGACCTCCAGATTTTAAGAGAGGTATGAAACACTAACCTGTGCCTGCGATCGGCCTCTGTAGAACACTTTCATAATAGGCGGAGTTATTTACTGCTTGCTAAAGAAACAAGGGAATAATAGAAGAAATAGTAAAATTGCTGTGAAGCAATTTATTGACTCTTGTGAAAATAACAGGAGGTAAGAAAGGCAGGAAGGTATGAGATAATGGAGGAGGGGAATACCAGATGGAAAATAATTTTAACTTACGTACGTAATAATTTCCTGGGCTGTGATATTGTCTGGAGGGAGAGGGGATTGCGCTGGGTCTGATTCATATCTAGCAGTCTTTTTTGTGCTTTGGACTGGGCCTAAGCAGTGATTTGAACACCACAATATTAAGGTAGCATCTGCCTCCTGAGAGGTTACAGATAGTATGGCTCTGGCAAAAGATAGGAGTTCCCATCAGTCCAGCATATCTAGAGATGTGTATAGCATTTATGGCTTAAAGCACTGGTATGGGAATTTTTACATTGCGGCATATTCAGTTTTCTTTGTAAGCTCATTTGGTTTAAATATATGAAGGCAGAATCCAGCTCTTTGTGGTGAATATAGAATTAACTTTCTGAAAAATTGCTGGTGGATGGATTGATGTGCTTGAAAGTTAAATAAAATATTCATCATCTTAAGAAATTCAGCTCCTACTGTCAGCCATCTTGTTCACTTAAACTATGTTAACAATTAAAAGGAGATATGGATGATTCCAAATCCCTTTGAGGCCAGCCCCATGAATTTCTGTGCCTGCTACTACACGCGAGGCCACTTTTGTCCTTACTCTGCAAACACGGGAGGTTCTCTTCACTTAAAGTTGGTAAGTTTTCACTATGTGGATTTGCAATTACACTTGACTGAGAATGGCTGCTGTAGGCTATTGCTCTAAGTGTATTCCTGGGTAAACCATGGGGACTTTGGCTTTTGTTTTTTTGAGCCAGTGGGTAGCTGGATCCCTGGTAAGGGTGCCAACGAGGGAAAATAGCCTTGAGGATGGGGTGTTTCTGCCCAAAAAGGATGCAAATCCATCTTGTGCTTGCGAGGAGCTAGGATGGGAGCCTGCAGCTGGAAGAATGAAGGAAAGAGGAAGGAAGGCACTGAAGAAGGCTGTCTGGATCCCGCACCCCACAGTGGGTGGCCAAGATCCTGCCAAAAACACCTTTCATATTGCCTGGATGATTCACTCTCACTTTAAACATATCAGAAACGAAAGCCACATAGGAGCTGAATGCTCTGGCAGAAGGTATAACAGTGTTGAGATGGAGCGGGAGCCAGGCTTGGGATGTGCTGCAAGATCTTGGGAATTATTTGGGCCGCAAGAGGCAGCCTTGGGTCCTCTGCTTTTGCTTGAGGGAGTCAATTCCTGAGGGGTTAACAGCAAAAAGCAGTAATTTTGCTTGTGTGTTTTGAGGAACTTCTTCATTTTTCTTAATGTGCCACCTCTTCTTGCTGAGTAAAATTGATTGGGATTTGGGAAGCAGAAGTATTACAACAAATTTGTCTGGGGAACTGCTTTCATCACCAACCTAGGAAATGGGTTGGTTAATGGAGAGGAGAATGAGATTTTTTGCTATTGAATTCTGTAATGGGGCAATACTCTGGTTTTGCAGCAGATTGGTTGAAGAGGCTTGGAATATATTTATTTTTTCACTGAAATGGGTTGGGATTGTGGTCGGAAAGAATTCCTTATGCTACGATGGAAAATATGAATGAAAGACTCTCATGTAGAGAAAGGAGAAATGAAGTGCTGGATCTTGTTGCTACTCTTTGCTTTGTCTCTGTGCAATCTAGTTATTCACATTCATGCAATTCTGTAGTCTAGTCTACTGGTTTATGTCAGAAGTCATCAATAATTATCCATCCTCCATTATTTTGTTGAAATTTCAGCTAGACATCCAATACCCTATGCATGAATCAGATTTCCTCAAAAGTATTGTTTTCCTGTACCCTAAGATAATTTGGGCACCAGATAGGTAAATTGCATTTAAGTGTTTGTATATCTGAAAAATCTTTCAGGAGAGAGATAATTTAATTATACAACAGTTCCTTTGTCAGAAATAGTTATTTTAGGATTCATATGATCAAGATGGTCTTGCTGATGGGTATCTACTGATCAGGAAATTCACTTTTACATGGAACATAAATTTTAGAGAAATGCCAACCAGATTTTGCATAGCAAGTAAGAGCTGCTTTTAGTTAAAAGCATTATATTTGCATGTGTCAAAATATTTAATTAAAAAACAGAAGAAAAGCAATGTGTCTTTCAATCCCTCCCTTCTTGATAAAATTCCCTTTCTTTGTTTTTTTTTTCTTGCTATTGCCTTTATTTCCTATTTTAAAAAAAATCTGGTTTTCTCCTTAAGATGGGAATTTTTTTTTATTTTTTTTTCCTTTATAGAAATGACCTACCACTGATGTGTTTTGCAATGAACCTTGGTCAGTTGCTTAGGTTGTGCATACAGGCATTAACACAGCAGGTAAAGGTTTAAGAAATACTAAGAGTTTGAAGTTTTGCAATTAGTAAAATCATAGTTACTCAGTGACTCTAGAAATAGCAGACTGCTTTGAAGTACAGTAATTAATTGTCTACAATCTCACTTGTTCCATTTCTACCAAAGCTTAAAAAATATCCTGTGTCTGCTCAGGAACATGTTATCTTCTGTTGAAAGTGTAGACTGGGAATCAGATTTTGATTTAGTTTCCTGATAAGACCTTCACCCTTAAAGACTGAGTGCACAAGATTGTAAGTGGAAGCTGACTCAAAACAAAATGATGTGCCAATATCATTCCAATGATATTCCACAACATACTCCGATATTATGTTGTTAAAGGAAAATACAATAAATTGGGTATAGCCTGTCTCATGACTGCATTGTAAGCAGCAGAAGAAAGTGTAAACATTTTTATTCTGATTCCAAGGTTAGCGGTGAAGGAAGACTGTTATCAAGGAAAGATGTGGAATGGATTTATGATAAATATAAAGATCACTGTACAGCCCAAAGCAGGTATGGTAAGTTATCACATTGTAGTTCATTACACTAACACTTAAAATACTTGCGCATTGTAATATACAGAGTGAAACTTCAGCTTTAATCTTTATAATGATGTTGACCTTTCGCTTACAAGAATCAGGGATTGGTATCTTTGCTCTCTTGCAGAAAAGTTTTTTATCTTTGTGTGTCTGTACAGATTGAACAGTCTGTTCATTCTCTGATAGAAATTTTTCACATTCATAATGCCATTTTACCATTTTTTTACCATTCTGTTACATTTGGTAGACTGACATGTCAGCATTTATCAAGTGCTATGTGAAGAAAACTTTGCAGGTAAAACGTATTTATTTACTGTTGTATAAAAATCTCTATGCTACTGGTATATTTAAATACCCTGGCTGTATAAATCAAACATCATGGAATCTTGAGTCAGTTCACATCTATGTGCCACTAGAAGTGAAACATTAACTTATAGGGAAGATAAGTGCTGTGATTCTTTCTCACTTGCTGTGGTGTCTCTATAGCCCTTTGCCATAGGCTAATTTCCATGTCTTCCAGCTGAGCCACTCTGTTTCAGAGCTGTGATGGCAAAAATTAAAAATCAGCTTCCACTGCCTTTTTTTGTTTACTTAAACAAACAGGCAGAACTTAAAAATAAAGAACATTTGTCCTCCTCCTAGCAAAGCACTCGAGTGCAAGCTTGCTTTACGTTGCCTTCAATGAGACTTAGAAATTCCTAAGAGCTTTGGTTCAGCGCCTCTGTTCCTAATCCTGGTTGAATGCAAATTTCTTGTTGACTGGAGTAGTGTAGGAAACAGCTCTTAATCGCTTATGAAAATATTACAGAAATAGCTTGAAACACTGTAGAAAGCTATTCTGTGCTGGTACAGCTATATTATCTTGGACGATTTCTTTAAAATATGGCACTGCTTTGTTTTTATAGTGGAAGCTACAGAAGCAGCTGTGTGTATTGCTCATATAAATGGAAAATATTTCTGAGTAGTATTGTGTCTTTGTTCTGGTGATTCTCTGGATTAGTTACCTCTACCTTCAGGCTTAAAAGCTTGATGACTATCCAAATTAATGTATATTTCTTGGTATTCTCTATTATTTAATTGTGAATCTGATCTTTACCTAAATGCTTCTTTAATCATATTTCAGATATTGGTACAGTACAGTAAACATGACTTTGACACGCCTGTATCAAAAATCCAATGCTGTCAATGAAAACATCCTATGGTAGAGTGAATAAACACCTTGTATGATCCTACTAAATGTAGGAACATATTACAGCATGATCCTGCAGGGCCTTGAGCATGCATTAGTTAGCCTTGTCACCAACAGTAGTGTACAACTGCAAACCATGTGATTACTCAATGCTTAAAGCTGGAACGTTTTCAAGTATTTGTCATGCTAGGCAGAGGAATACCTGATTGAATCCGCATTTTTCTTTAAAGCAGCAGCGCAGCGTCAAAGCAAATTCCCTAGCTGTCCCCACTTCCTGCAGGTTGCTTTGTTCTGCAGGGCTCTTCCTGCCGCAGATATAAAGGTTTCAACCAGTGAGTGCTACTTTGTACTGCTTGGTCACATGCATGGAGAGGGGATATTCCATCCCGATGACCAGACTAAACCTAGTCTAAAGTAAAATCTGGAAGACACTATACAGTGAAGATGTAGGGTCCTCAGCACCAATAGCTTCTGTCTGCTGATCCATTCCTATTATGCTGGATGATTTGCTAATGTAGGCATAGCCTTGTTAAGGTTTTAAGTTTGTTAAAAGCGTTCCTTCTGCAAGTCTTTATCAGATATCTGTAGATTTTTGCAAAAAACCCTATAACTTGAAAAGAAAGAGTAGATACTTGACTTACTGGCAAAACAAATGAAACTGAGCAGAGGGAGGAAGTAATGGAATATTAGTTTCTAATGGATTTGTTGATGGCATTTGCCATTTTCATGCTGTTTTGTTCAAAAAAACCCCAACCAAACCTTGTACTAAACACATTACCAATGCTTAGCAAGTCACTAAAAGTAATTACAGGTAATGAATGAATATGGCATCTTAGTTTGCATCTTGATCTAGTTCTTAGTAGAGAGTGCTCACTTGCACTGCCACTCTCCTGGAACAGAGATCTATAGGCCTTTGGCATTTCATACCCTTCTTATGTGGAGGTTCAGAAAAGGAAAGCTCATGTATGCTGCATAATCAAGAGATCTGAATTCTTTAAAAGTACTTCTACATCATCATTACAAGAACTTAGAAATATACAGATTAAGGAAATGGAAAGCTTCTGATATAGATAATACAGTATTTCATAAGTTTGATCACTTCCATATGTTCTCTTTACACTGAAATATAAGATAATATAAATCAAAATTCAAGTGTGAAGTCTTCTGAAGGAAGTGATATAAGAGTTGTCTGCTCTAGCTTGAATAAGACACGCTGCAGGCTTCATGCAATCCTTCTGTCTGGCTTTGCACACATTTGCCAGTTCTGCCTGCTATTTTGTGCTTTCACCATCTTAGACACATCTTGTTGAAAGACTTCAGCACACTTGTCATGGAAGAATAAACACTTCAACACGTGATTGAAGATGTCTGAGATCACAAGCTGGCCTGCGATGTTAGGTTAGGAACTGGAGAGACCTGCGAGTCTATCTTCTGCTCCAGGATTGCCACAGAAGGGTCCAATACTCTGGCCATCAAACACTAGCAAGGAGACCTTGTGGTACCTCTGGCAGCACCCATCTGATGCTGTAAGAGGGTTCGGACCTGAGATGTGAAAAAAACATGGGCGAGCTTTTTCATAGGGCTCACTTCACCAACAGACCAGACCTACCAAGTGCCACAGCTGTGCATGCTCCTACTGCAGCGTGTGACAACTCTTGTCTTCCCATGGACTCATGGGCTCCCTGGGTGAGAGGTGCTGCTTCACCCCCCATAGCTGAGACCCCCGCCGCTTCACTGGTATGTGAGTTGTTGTAAGTCTGGATGGAGAGGATGGATGAAGAGGTCAATATTCAAAGATGGCTTACGTTGATAATGTAGAGAAACCTGTTAATTTCTATGTAGGATATGAAATATATAGTGTTTGTGAAATAGGTACAGTGAATATATTTGCTGATTTTTAGGTATTTGTTAAATTCTCGTGTGGAGAGGATGTTTAAAGTACTGTTTCTGAAGATAACATGTCACACATCACCTTGTGAACTTATATATGTCAATATCAGGATTAGGGTAGCATTATTGTTATTATTCTCTTTTGTCAAGTGATGTAACTCAATTTTCAGCTGCTCTTTGGCAGCCTAAACAGTAGCCACCTCTCCATAGCAATTACTTTGGGTTGTGAACACTCTTGAGTGAGTTAGTATGTTAGGTAATCTCCCAGAAAACTGTAACTTTTCATCATCCCTTGAGGAAACGTTTATAGACCAGCACATCACTACCTGAAATCATGATAGCTTAACGGATGAATTGATAGAAGTATCTTACATGTTACATACTGTTTTGAGCACACAAGAATATCTGTATTAATGTCAAAGACTCAGATCTTAACTGTTATAAAATTGAACTAGGAGAAGCAAAGCTTTGAAATACTGTTTGTAACACTGCAATATAATAAGCTTCTTACACTGAGTCTCACCACTTCTTCAGCTCTAAAAAAATCCTTGGGAGAGAGATATTCAAAGGCTTAAAGGGCAACTTTGTTAGAAGTCTCTCTAACTTTCTGTTTCTGCCTCTCAATATCTCCACACTGCTAGCATAATGACACATGTGCACGTGCTTTGGGCAGACAGGCAAATCACTAAAAGCTTTGATTATCAAATCAAGCCATTTACCTTTGTCTGAATTTGGCCTTTAGAAAGGATTTTGACTAAATACAGGAGAGAACTGCGCTGATGCTTGTGTAACTGCAGCATTCAAGGCTTTACAGTGGAGCTATAGGAATCCAAGCTTCCTGATGGTCTTGTGTGTTCCTTTGCATTTATCCTATGTAGCTTAATTTAGAAATTGCAATATTTAATCAGACTTTTCTTACTTTCTTGTCTACTTCTGCTGATTTATCCTCTTTGGAATTTGGGCATATGTCATTGGATATGACTTTTTACCTTGTCAAGTGCTTTCCCTGCCTCCAGTCATTCTTGAGTTTTCTGCATTCCTTTTGTTTCACATTAACTTTTTTTCCCATAGAAAACATGATGAATGTAAGGTGATCAAATACCCCAGATTCATAGACAATCTTTTTTTCATTGTGATGTCTTCACATCTCACAGAGTTCATCAAGATCACTTTTATGTAATTATTTTGTTATGATCTTGAGCACTAACAGCCCAACGTCAGTCCTAAACAATTATTTTCATCAATCTACTTGCTAATAAAGCTTGCAGTCACCTTACCTATAAAATCAATATCTAATGATGTTACACAATAGGACATTAAATATGGTAAAGCTTTAACTGCATAACACAATATAAATATATTTTTATGTATCTGGTATAATACACTGTTTAATTTCAATTTCTTGTCATTAGGAACATCCTAAGGGTTGTGCTTGCTAGTTCCATCTACAGTATCCCAGAAATATGCAGCCATGCTAGCAATCATGTAGGTACATGGAACATATTTAAGCGTTATTGAAATCTAATGTATAGTGTACTGTAACCTAGCCTGGCAATGTTAGTAAATCAATTGATCCCTTGTTTTCCCCTTCCCAGCTTTTGGGCAAAGGGCTCCCTCTTCCTGTGTGTTTGAGTGTTAGGAGTTCAGCTGGAGACCTTGGGTTTTATATGAGCATTAATACTACGTATATCTTCCAATGGGTGTACGAGAGAAAAATCTTTGAGTACAAGAAAAAGGGGCACATTAGATAAACTCAGTGATGTTAGATAAATCAGTGGTGCAGTCTTTGTGCATGTATTTGCTGCTGCTTTTCCACCTGCAAAATAATATAGCAGAATTGGAGTAGATTTGTGGATGTCAAAGAAGGTGAAAAATGAGTCAATGAAAACAGCCAGAGAGGAGTTTTAGATTAGGATTGATTATTTTGAAAAAAACCCAATGACAAGCCTGAAAAAATACATATAAAATGACAAATGACATGGTGAAAAGAAAGTAGGAGCTTCATTTCTTCTGCTCTTGCTATGCACAAAAAAGGTGAAAGACTGTTAGATGAAAAACAGGAAATTCCAGCGTGATAAAAGCCAACACATCTCCATACAGTACGCAACTAAAGAAGGGAACCATTACCACAGGAAATTAAGGCCAAAGCCTCTGTTGAAGCAATCAGTACAGGTATATAGGTATTAAGGGTATGACGATAGCTTTTTAGAAAAGGATATTAATCCTCTTCTATCAGGACATAAGACAACAGAGTGGTATCTAGTAAGATTTCCACACTATTCCTGCTGCATATTTCTTATACTTCCTTATGCAGTGTGATCCCTCAAGAATCTAAAGTCCCATGTTGTGAGGTGTGACAGAAAGCCAGTCTTCTGCAATAAGTGTATTTTTTTCTTTTATTTTTTGGAATTTATTGCTCATGTAAATGCCTCTCATTGTTGCTGAGATGCAGTACAACCAGCTGCATTTCATAGTGGTGCTGATTCACCAGCATTTTACTGGAAAAGTGTCCTGCTGCGGTTTAACCTGCATGCTACAAAAATGAAGCTGTTTTGCAACAGGTGACTCTCCTGATCAAAGCTCAGATCAGCTGATTGTTTTGAAGCCATACGCCTAAGGTTGTACACAATAGTGAATTTAGGATTTTTTCTGAATGTCCAAAAAATCTCCTGTATTTAATTTTCTTCTCATGTGTTCCAAACGTATTTACATGTTTGCCAGAAGATGGTAGCTTGCTTTCTGTGCACTATGCATGAAAGTCATGAGGAAGAGCATGCACAAGGTTTGCTGTTAATGCTGTCTTAGTTTCTAGAGGTAGAAAAACATTCACTACCAAAGGGACACAAATAAATATGCCCCCTTTGCTGTGTGAGTGTCATAATCTTGACTCCATGATTAGCAAATTATTCACATTTTTTCCAAAGTCTCTCTCTGATCTAAATTTTGTGCAGTTTAAGTATTTAGTATTTAAAATTTTATACCAAGTTGAAGTATTACATGAGGGACACATGCAAATCACTTGTGGAAGAGCCCTACGTTTTTTCCTGTGTTTCATTCTATCTGTGAGCTGCTGTTTTACTGTCTTGGTCTGATGCCTGTATACCCAATTTGAAGTTTATATAAATAAAGAAAATAAGTTTCTACACAATTTTTTCCAACATTTCTTTGTAACACTAGATTTAGTAGAAAGAAATTATTTAGGATCTGAATTTGTTGCATACAAGTAGTATGGGAAAAATTGTTATCCTTGGTGAGTCTGTAGGATCAACACCTGCTAACAGAAAGAGTGTTTTCTAGCAAGCAGTGCAGGCTTGTGCCACAGAAATGTGAATTATAATTAAAAATTATTACAATAACATGTATTTGCTTTCTGTAATCTTCCTGAGGGTAATCTTGTGCTTTCCTCATCCCCTTCAAAGTATTTATTCCTCATAGTGCATAACCTGAAATGTCTGCTGCAGGAGAAAAATAACATAATCATCAAGGTACCCAGTTTACCAATGAGCGTTGCTGGTATATTGTGTGGTGCTGTCACAACTACTTGTGGCAGCTGATGGTTCCTATAAATTCAGTTATAACAGAAATACCACAGTCTTTTCTTTGCTGAAGATTGATTGCCAAGAAAAACATTTAATGGCTGTATAGCTTTCCATCTGACAGTCAATTGCAATGCAAAAAGAGCACACACAATGGCATCAGATGTGTGAAGTGGTGATATATTAGCAATAACACGGCAATAACAACATATTGGACAGATTTTTATTTGTAAGACTTTTCTGCCAGTGCAAGGTCAGAAACAAACTACCAACAAGAAGTCTACAGTATAGATGACTATGGCTTTAAAAAAATCTGATAAAGCGGAATGGTAGGTGCAATTTGATATGTGATGTGTACTATGCAACCACTTGTTCTCCAGTAAGCTCCTTTGCTGTAAGTGGAGCATAAAATATTTGGTAGAATAAGGCCTTAAAGATCTTAACAAACCATATCTGTACAGTAACAATTTAAGGTGACAGAGTGAAGAATTCTGTTTCACAGTATAAAAAAAACCCTACCTGTGTCATATACAAACAGTAAAATGCTATATCGGAATAGATAAAGTCAAAGGGCAGAAATATGGACATTGACAGGTTATCTGGTGTCCACTTGTGTTGTCCTCTCTTTTTCAAGTAGTTCTGACATACGGCTTTTTCAGATATGTGAAAAGAAAACTTGCTGGAATTAGAAAAATACATGAAATATAAAAAACTTTCTCAAAAAGAACTAACCCTTGTGTTGAAAATCAGGTTACAGAATATCTTAGAAGTTGAGTTTTTAGAACAGACTCATTGGAAAGAAAGTTATTTTTCAGCATTTGTTGACAATTAGAAAACAGGTAGGTAAAGTCAAGTTCTTCATCTGGAAAAACAAAGAGGAACAGCTCTTTTTGCATCAGAGTGCATGTGATGATGTTCTCTTACCAGCTGTGGGGAAAGATCATCTTCAGTGTTGCTCAAGAATTTCACATCTAGTTGAGTGCGTATCTAGCATTTATGTTCCTGAAGTAAGGGCTCTATGATCTGGAAAAAAAGTTGGTGATCTCATCTTTCTAATAATAAACTTCAAATACTAAATTATGCATAATTTCCCTCTGATTACGAATTTCAAAGAATATGCTTCTATGCTGTGTTTGTGTTTATTATTTTACATTGCATTCCCCAGGGTACTTTGCAAGCAAGCTATAAAGTCAACTATTAATTATTACTATTGTAATTAGAGTAATCATAATGAAACTAAATATAATGGAGAATGTAGTGAGTAGCAAAAAATGGGACTGACTATAGATCCAAGTTCCTATAGAGGTAGATGTTCCTGTGCTGTCTGAGAACAGTGGCTGACTGTCACTTTCAACACATCTTGCAAATTAAGAAAGTATATAAATCAGCATGAGAGTGGTTATGTTGTTAAAACATAAGCAGAACAGATCACGTTTGTTCTATCCCAATATTTTGCTGCTTCTATCTCTCCTCCCATCTCCTCTCATAAAAGTGCAAGAGACAATGTCTAAAATCTGTTCAGAATCAAAGGCTTTGAGTTGCTGCATCCATAATGTTTGAGTATTGTCTCAGTTTTTGCTTTCCTATTCTACTAAAATCATTCCTTGTTCTACATGGTGTAAAATGTGGAGAGCCTACTCTTTCAGAACATAACTGGAAAGGGGCGCATTTTAATTTTGCAAATGCCTAAACTTTAGTTACCTTAAAGCACATTGCTCTCAGGGGATAAAATTATTAAAGATTTCCAAAAAAAGGGAAATTGGAAAACAGACAACCAAATATCACAAGTTACTCTGGAAAATCCCAAACTCATCTAAAATTACTATAGAAAACATTTGCTAGCTTGGGCATTGTAGTCAAGTCTTCCTGTATTCCGTTGGCATCTTGCCTTACAAATCTTTTCACGATCTTTGCAGAACAACCTGGAGTTCTTTGGCCCTCTGGTACAGGGGAAGAAAGGGTCTGTAGCAATAACAGACACAGCTGTGCTAGTGTCTAAGGATGTCATGGAGGAAACATGCAGATCAAGACAGTACCTCTTATTAGAACAACCTTCATCATTGGAAAAACTTGCATGTAATCAGGAAATTCAATATGAGATTTGGACAAGAGGACTATTGAATAAAATTACAATAATATGCATGATTACAGTATTTGTTAATTTGCTATTCATTATAATGGCTACAAAGTTAATTTTTAACTTTATGTTTAATTATTTGAATATAAAATATAATTAAAAATTAAATATTTTCAGGAGGTAAACATAGTCCATGGGTGCTTATTTATTTTCTTAATAAAATGTGAATGAAAAAAGAATGGATGATTTGACATTCAAAAAGAAGTACCTTTGGTAGGTATGTACCTGCCTGCTCTGCTTCTCCAAGCTTCAAGATACTACCACTTGCTTGCAATGCAGTGACTTCTGCATCCTCAGTGGAAAATGTGAGCTTATGCCAAAGGCAAGATACTGCTGAACAGTAACACCTGCTTTTGAGGTCACACCTGCTAAACCTATATGTAGAAAGCTGAGAGAAATTGAAGGGGGGTGGGGTGGGGTGGGGTGAAGGAAAGGAATTGAGCCTTAGATTACTCTTAAACCATTTCCTGCAACTAAGCAAGTGGATTTGGTGTGTCTATTAATTTCTGAAACAATTAAAATCTAGCAGTTAAGTACTTGTTCTCAGGAATGCCACTGTATGACTTGATGTGGATCCACTGCAATGCAGGTAGAGATCAATATCTGACCAAGTGTGAAGACCTCAGGTGTTTGCCCCCCAAAAAAAGGACATTTGCTGTGTCCATGGCCTTTGCTTCTGCCATAGAAAAGAGCCAGAAGGCAGTTAGTTGGAAGGAAAGCACAGCTTTCCTTCATTAGAACCACAAAGAAATATTCATACTCTTGCTCTGCTTTGTCCTGCCATACCTTACAGGGACAATTTTCAACCATTTTCCTTCCTTGTTCTTTCTACGCCTCTGCTACATCAGGCAGGTAGGAGGGAACCCAGACTTGCACCCTTGCGGAGAACGTCTCTGGAGAGCCCGTGGAAGAGGACTGGGGATGCAGCCCTGAGTGGGGACACATACCATGTGGGAGACATGATGTGGCCTCTGAAGGAAAGAGCAAGAACGTCATTGAGTACAGGGGAAAAGGAAGCCCATAGCATCATGCTTTAGGACAAGAGGAAATGGCCTCAAGTTGCACCAAGGGAGGTTTAGATTGAACATTAGGAGAAATTTCTTTACTGAAAGAGTGGTCAGGCCTTGGAACAGGCTGCCCAGGGAAGTGGTTGAGTCACCATCCCTGAAGGTATTTAAAAGACGTGTAGATGAGGCCCTTAGGGACATGGTGTAGTGGGCATGGTGTGTTGGGTTGACGGTTGGACACGATGATCTTAGAGGTCTTTTCCAACCTGTATGATTCTATGATTCTATGATTCTATGCTCTGAGGTCCCAAGGTGTTTGGGAACTTCAAGACCTGTTTGAAATGGTCCCACAGTTTGGCATCATGCTCTGTTCAGGGAGAAAGAAAGGTTCAATATAGTGTGGGAGTAACAATTTCTGTATGTTTGTGAGGGTAGCAATAAGCAGTGTGATTATGTCTGACTCTCATATAGATATTATTATTCATGATTATTATTGACAGGACAAGTAAGGAACCATGGCAACCAAGGGCAGCTTATCGAAAGCTATTTTTGCCTGTGTTGTGATTTCCCCTCCTCCTTCTATTTTCTTTCTGAAAACATATATAACCTTTTCGAGCACAATTGATTCCTCTGGATCAATCTCCTCCTCATACCTAATAGTGCCTTATTAACCTAATCAGCCAAGAGAAGCTTTTCCTGCATTTTCTGCATCGTAATCTGTCTGTGCTCCTAGATCTTGCAAGAAACAAAAGATAAAATACATCTGAAACTATGTTCATCTTCAGAAAACTTAGTACAGAAAAAAGTGTTCTTCTAGTGGCATAATATGGTTGTCTGTTTTATGCTTGTAGAGTTATTTAAGAGGAGCCTTGAGAGTTTTGCTTTGATGCGTAAAAGTATTTTGGCCTGTGAAATCTTCCAAAGTGGACACAGAAGAGTGTGAATGAAATAACTCTTGCGTTAGGGAGGAAACATGAAAGTGGAATATGATCCTGTTTGCTTAAATCTGTGTAAGTGATGAGAAGAAATGCCCATGCTGCCTCGGGCCTGATAAGGAAATGGAGTGCTAAGTGCCAGCTGGGCTCCTGAGCTCAGTGGGTTTGAGCACAGAGGGCATTGAAGAGGGGGCCACGGGTTAGGAGAGTCCATCAAATAAGACTATTCAGGGACCTTTGCTTACAAACACTACAACAGTCCAGGTACTGGGCGGGGGAAGAATTCCTTTGACTTCTACTCCGACTAAAATTTTCTGCAGGAGTTTAGGGTTTAGATTTAAACTAGGGATGTGTACCTAGCTCTGCAGAGCTGCATAAGTGTCTGTGTCTGCCAAATCCCTCCCCATACAGACACACGCTTTAACTGGGCACGCTTGCACTGCCTGGTGCTGAGGCTGCATGCTGGTGCTCTGCCCGCGTGCGAACGCCAGATCTGCTTCCAAAGTGCTTGAGAACGCCTCTGGGTGATGAGTGGAAGATAAATTGTATTTCTATTGATGTTTTCTTCCTAGCCAAGGGACTGCTTATAAGGTACTATCTAGGCTGGATATGAAAAGTTTTAACCTTTCATGTTATCAGTTGATAGACAAACTCTTTGCTCAGTGAGAAAAACTAAACTAGGGCTGAGATTGTATTGAAGGACAAGACAGTACAGAAAGCAGTTCCCATCAAGCAAAACAGCTTAATTTTGGCTATTTGGCCTCTCTGTTTCTGAAATGGGATATTTCTATTATTGTTCACAGATTTGAATGCATAAATATTATCTGGCGATTGGGAAAGGAAATTGCTGTTGGTAGAGCAAGTGAATGGAAAACCATAGTGAAGAAATAAAGGACTACCAACTGATATAATGGGAAAGGGGCTTTGCTGCGAGCATGGAGGAGGAAATACTTAACAAAACAAACAGAAAAAAGAGCTATATACAAAGACTCCTGTGTCACTGGAACTGGACACACTGAAAGAGGGTGCTGGGAGAAACTGGATCTGTGTTCAGCAAGAAAACTGTGCCCAGGTTGAAAAAAATATTCAGCCTGGATAAACAAGGCATTAAGGCTAATGACAGGTGCAAAGAGTGAGGTGACATTGCTGGGTGGGGAGAGATCATATATGCTGCTGCGTTTCATCAGAATGGTCAGAAGACATCAAAGGGTCAAAAGTCCATTGTGAAAGTTATGTAGGCAAAGGTGTGTGACGTGGATTCAGCAGAAAGGTCAGATAAAAGGTCAATTCTTAGAAATGCTGCAAAATAAGAAATAAAAATTATATGAGGTTGGAACTGGAAAGTGATGGAAAACAAGGAGTTGAAAAATAGAGGGAGACTGAAAGCACAGATAAGAGCTTTGTTATGGGTAATGGAGGGGAAGAAAAGAAAGCTTACAAATCAAGACTTACATTTGTGCATATGCATTAATGCTATTTTATTCCATGAGGTCCTTAAAGGCCCAGTATGTGAACGAGTAGCTTTCTGTAATTAATAAAGTAAACAAAAAATAAAGGATTGCAATACTTCAATACTGCAACACTGTATCAATGCTTGGCTCCTTATCTTATTTTGATTTGCATAGGTTAAACTATATATAGCAAATTAAACCATGTCAGGGCAAGTAACATGACAACCTATGCTGTTCAGATATTACAGTAGCAGCCAGAGTGGTTTTAGCTGATGGCCATCCTACTTTGGAGAGTGAGTGTTTAACACACACAGGCCATTCCATCCCAGTTGGCCCCAGTGCCAGAGAATGGTCCCTGGTATATTCATGTAGGTATAGCCAGAGTACCCATGGTGCAGACAGCTTAAAGCATAGTATTTTTTGTTGCTGATGCTCACTTCAACTATTGTGTTATGACAGTGTATTTAGCTTGCTGCAAATTACTTCCAGAGGGCTGCTGGGAAAGGTAGAAAAGTTTACTTCTGCATTGATGGTGTGAAGGTTAAGAAATAATGGCTTAAATTACAAAAAAGGAGGGAGAGGTTAAATATCAGGGAAAGATTTCTGAAGGTAAGCAGACCAAGTAGATCACATTAGAAAAGGCACAGGAGAGCTCCTCACTAGGGATTTTTTTGAATATGTTGGATATGTATCTGTCAAGGATAGCTAATCCTGTCCTCAGACAGAGATAGATGACTTCCAGATGTCTATTCCACCCTGTGGACAGCAAGTCCATACATGAATATTAAATAGAAAAGCAGGAATGTGCCCTCAAATATCCCTAATGCACCAACAAACTGGGGGAGGATGAAGCAAAGGGAACCAGAAGGTGACCAGGCTCATATACTTTCCTTACACTGCTTATCTTACTGCACTGTGGCGTGTACAACACTCGGCATGACAGATTGTCCTTGTGACCCAGGAAAGGATTTTTTTTGTTTGAATGTTCTATCATTATGTTGAAAAAAGCACACGTGGCTTCTACAGGAGATATGGATAAAATGGAAGAGAAAAACACTATACGATCATATAAATAAATACTATTTTGTAATTTACAAGCTGGAGATATATGGTATCCTCTGAAAGCTTGACTTAGCAGCTTTAACATTCTTTTCCAGCTTGTACTTTAATACGATTTCCTAAACTTATCCATAATTTCATCTCACATAAAAAATTCTCCAAATTCTGTAGATTCTATTGACCTCTCCAGCTATGATTATCAGTTTAATGATACAAAGCTGGTAATACACAAGATAACCAGAGTGGATCTCGTGGACTCATCATCACTGGAGAAATGCAGGTAGCCTATGGGCTCCGTGCCTACCTGCTGAACATGGGAACAGAAAAGTCTGGAACTCAGTTTCTAACTCTAAGTTAAAATCATCCCGTGTTTACACACTTGTGTTTTTCTGGTGGGGTCCCGTCTCCTACCTGATTGCTGCTTGTCTTCTCTTGTCCATCTTTTTAGTTCTTGCTTGCTAACTTCTCATATTTCAACTCCCTCTGGCTCCTCATTTTGTCTCCTTTGTCATTATATTATTGCTACATTGTCATCTTATTAATTCTTTTTTCCTTCATGATTTTTCCTACTCCCTTTTCCATTTATGCTCTTACACCCTTTACATTTTCATTTGTTTCAAGCGGGGAATAGGTGCAAAGCATGTTTTCCTCCTTTTTGCCCATGTATGGGCAACACATGTTTTTGTAGTCCTTTCCAGGACTGCTAGTATGATCTGCCACTACTTAAAAAGGATTGTATATCAGCTGGTACTTTGTAAGCAGATGAAAACAGTCTTTGTAACAGGGGACACTGGATTGACAGTGCTGCCTACGACAATGCTATTCTTCTAGACTACACTTTTGATTCAATAATTGAGAAAGTATGCTAGCAGAAGTCCAGAATCTTCAAACTGATATTCATCTGCAGAACAGACAACATATTCCATCAACATCTCAGGCCTAGTCTCCAGAGAGCTACAATTAATCTAATCTAGATATGGATTTACTATGAAGGAAAGGATGGTTCAAAAGGGCAAAGCTCTGTAGGATGGCAGTGCTGGCATCAGATGTGTTTACAATCATGCGTTGGAATTGTAGCTGTGTGCTATCTTTGCATATTTTGAGGGCTAACTTACATTTGCAGCGGGTTTGGATGAACATTTCACGTTATTTCTTTCATAAGACTACACAGAAAGCACGTCACCTGTGACCACAGTGTGCAGCAGGGCTCTAGTCTAGAAGGGGGACGAAGGCACCCCTTGAAAGCAGGCAAGTGAGCAATGGGAGTTGGACTCTCTATCAAAAGTTAGGTGATGCATGTCAAAGCACCTTGCTGGGCTGAGCCAGCACCTCATTTCACAAAGGTTAGGGAATGAGCATCAGTTTGTAGAAAAACTTGAGCACTGATCTTGTGTGATATTTCAAAAAGTGACTTAAAGGTGAATCCTTCCCTGTCTCATTAATGGTCTTGGTCCTGGGAGGAATCCAGTTTCTCTTCCATCTTTTTGCAATCTGTCGTAGCATAACAGCAACACTTGAAGAAAATCCTTGGGGAAAGCAGTCTTCTCTTATTTCTTAAAGATTTGTGCATTCAAACAGAAGCTGGAAAACAAGCACAAGCAATTTTAGTCTGTCATTTTAGATATTATGTCAAATGTTTACAGTCAGATTTTTCAAATGCCTTTATGTCATAAAGAAACAGAGTTGAGCCAGATAGTGAAAGACAGATTAAGCTCACCTGACAACTATCATCTGGCCTCTAACTTTGCCTTTTGATACCTGATGCAACATAGTAAAAAGATGTATGCTGCAATTATAAAATAGCTCTCACCATGTCGCAAAATACTGATTTAGGATCCTGCCGAGTACGCCAATTTGTTGCGAATGAGTGGTTTTGAGGCCGCTTAAAGAATCACTGGCAAAGGTATCAGCAAAAGGTGATTTTAACAGAAATTGTAAAAGTGCGACTTAACAGAATTCGATGGCAAGGTTCACTCTATTACTCATTACATGGATTAAGTATACACAGGGAAAATTGTGTCAGAATTATGTTGCAATGATTTATAGAAAGACCAAGAACAAAAGGGGTAAGGAAGACCCTCCCGTTGAGTCACGAGGTTCAGAGTAGACCCCCTTGCTTTCTAAACTCCTTCTCAGGGAGAAGTCTAGGTGTGGCTGGATCTACCCCTCGTCTCAGACCTGGTCAACGGTTTAGGCCCAAGGGGTTGTATATGCTTAGCAGCGACCTACAGTTCATTTACAGTTTTAAGGTAGATCATAAGATTTGACAGCACTTAATCATTGACTAATTTAACAGTTACAAAGCAAGTTAATCAAGTTTACTACAATTACTAGATTACAGATTATGCTTATTGTTAGTTACCTAAACCAATACACACACACACACTATAGATTTATTCACACACAAGGGCCCATAGCTAGATAAATTCATGAAAGACAAAGGCCTATAAAGATACCAGTTAAAAATTCCCCTCAAGTCTGTGACATACTCACGTTAAATGTCTTGGCATTTCTCAACAGGCGAAGGGTTGAGCCCCGAGGAGTGTCTCGGCCGAGGAGTGTTTCAGCCCAGGTTCCGACAGTCCTCCGAATGTCACAAACTCGAGCGTTTGTGCACTCTGAGAGGCGTCCCACTCGGAGGGAGGCTCTGGGCACAGCCCGCTGCGGCCCAGGAGAACTCAAAGAGTCTTGCTTGGGACCACTGTCTATAGGTTTGCAAGATGATTGGCTTTAGTCATCAGTAAATTTCCATCTTGGCCACTATTCAAGGTGGTCCGGGGTAGTAATTATGGAATTGTTCCACGGTAACCATGGTATCGTTCCACTTGAGCTATGATCCAGGTAAGGAATGCTTCAGGGCTGTCAGAGATGACGAATTATCCCCTGCTGTCGTTCCCTACCTTGACCAGGTAGCCAGTGTCCCTGATACGATCAGTGTCGCTCCCCACTTAGCCATGCAAGAGTGCCTGGTTCAGTCAAGGGACGCTCAACCGCCCAACTCGTTACACAACGGCTAAGGCCTGACAAGGGTTCGTGAGATCGTAGAGTGGCCCAGGGGAAGGGGGGAAATGTATCACCACACATCAGCAACAAAGTTTTAAAGAAAATTTCACCATTCTATTTATAAATGATATTTATTTTCAATTTTTTTCCCACATTTTTCATCTTACTGTGGCCTAGTGCCCTTGTGCTATGAAACTGTGTGCCACACCCTAAGGTTTTCTGAAATACAGCACTCATTATTGAACATCTAGGCTGTGGCAAAAAATACCTTTCCTTTCTTTTGAAATGGAACTTAAAATAATGAGCTAGACTTCCTCCTTCAAAAGATCTTAACAGTTTCTTGGAAAAGACAGGTGTGTTTAATGTAATTCAAGGAAATTATGTTGTAAAACTTTCTGATGATGGAATTCTGCACTCTCTGCATTTCTTCATGATTTCTTCTGCAGACATGGCACAAGATTACCTGTGAAGATTGTCCCTTCAAAAGTAACCATGCAAAAATTGTGCTTTCTGATTCAGATGCAGTTTGTCCCTGATTGCAGTGACATAGATCAGCCTTTTTCATTGATTGTTTGTTTGACTCATTGGATTTGCCAAGCTAGCATTGCTTAGAGAGACTGAACTTGATTTTTTTTCTTACATATCATAGGCAATATTATTTATGCATTTCAGTGAGCTCATTTAGACAAGACTCTAGAGGTGTAGTATTAGCATACTCCAATAGCAAGAGAAAAATAGTGTTGCATGGCTATAGTTCAGGCTTGAGAATGCTTTATCACTCGCTGGGGAAGGAAGGAGCACTAGTTAATGCTTGAGCTTCAAACTGACATTTGGTCTGGTTGAAATTTCTCTCCTTCCACCTCCTACTGCATGTATGGAAATCCTTCTAACAGTGGGAGAACACGTGGCATCCCATAACAATGCTGATACTGCAAAATGGAAAAGCAGTGTCAAGAAAAGATGTTGCCAAATGATTGCAGGCTCTCAAACTTCTCTGCATTATTTGCAGTTTGTGTTTTGCTTTTCTAAGTGTGAAATTTGTCCATGTGCATAGGTCTTCCACAAATCTGTACACCTCTTGAATAGTGAAAATAGAGCTCATGAGGTATTTTGATGTAAGGTACTAGTCTTCTAAGCAGTGGGGCAGTGGAAAGGGAGCAAATCACTTAAAACGGAAACAGCCTCAGCTATCCTATACAGAAAAGGATGTATTTAGAATGCAAGTGCTCTTTTTTGCCTCTGTCCTATATCCGACCTGTTCAAAGAAATTCATGCTGTCTTTTAAGTTATTACCAGCCTCAGCAAGCAGTTTAGAGAGACCAAATAATCCAGTGGCATAAATCTGGATAGCAGTGTTGAAGAGCAGTTCACTGTCTGGCTACAGCGTTTGAAATGTGTTATAGTAGCAAATAGGAAAGTCACATTCTGCTTTTACCCAGAGCACCTAATGGAAGTGCAAGTAGCAGCATTAATGGCCAATAAATTAATTATGCTTATTAGTGAATTAATAATGAAATGAAGAATTAATTCTATTTTTTAGTGAAGACCATCTTAAATGTTTCATTCCTTCTTTCATTTTATTTCACAGTTCCCCACCGTGGTCAAGATTTCCTTTCCAGGCACCTGAGTGACTAGACAGCCCTATACCTTGAGCACAGCCTTCAAGATTTAGATATGATCTTAATGTAAGAAAATGTTAGCTCTTCTTTTTAAACATATTTCACATTACAAGGCTCATAAAAGAGATTTGTATTGTACAGTTTGATGATATCTGGTGGGAATACTTCACAGTAGACAAGTTTTCCCTCAGGTTTCTCATCCATGCTTAGTCTATTTTTTTCTGACATGTTGCTTATTTCATTGCATGCAGCATGTCAGTGTATTCTATCAGAAAAGTAAAGACAAACCACCCATGAGTCACCTGAAATGAAAATAAGTAGGAAAAAAAAATCAATTTATGTAATAATTAAAAGAAAATGAAAAACAAGGTGAGACCAAGGCATGAAATCTGAGAGGAAATACCCTCCTTTCCAGTTTGGCTGTTAATACCTAGCAGTTGCTAGTTGTGCAGGAAGCTCCCTGTGTGAATCTCTGCATTTCAGCAATGTTCCCCTGCATCCCGTCAACTCGTTAGAATTCTTGTGATGTCTGAAAAAGCAAAAGAATCAACAGCAATCGAGCATACTAAAGACCTTCTGAGTTGCAGAAACAGATGTCTAATGACTTGCTTCTGAAGTTCAAGTCTACTAAATCAGGTTTAGTTAAACCCCAAGGCTCAGGTTGCCATAGCATTTGTAAACAGAGGAGACACACAATTTTTGCCATCAGTAGATAGCCTTACTTATAAATTATCAGGATGGACAGGTAATTCTGAAAATGGCTTCCATTTATGTGTGTTTAGATGGACTTCTTTTTTTCAGACACATCAACACTCTGACAGTGATCTCGTTGTTCAGGAATGCCAGTCGCATCCATTATACCCTGCACTCCGTGTTGAGATGTCACACTGTCAGCATGCCATTAGCTTACAGGGCAAGTTATATATTTTTTTCTTCCCTTAAAGACAAAAAGAACCCTGAAGTATTCAAGGTTTCTGAATTACATGATTGTCCATGACAGCTGCCAGAATTGTAAAAGTTAATAACCAATGCTAAACAATCAATCTGTCAACTTTTGGTGAAGTAAATTAAAGGACAACAGAAGTCAGCAACCACTATAACATGTTTTTCCAGAGGTGCAATATTCTAATGTGGTGGATATGCTGCTGGTTGTCATGCAGAAACTAAGATAGCTGCTTTTGTTCCTTCAGCAGCAGCATTGCCCCTCCTTCAGCATCTCAAACCCAGGGCACACAGTTGACGGTTGGACACGATGATCTTAGAGGTCTTTTCCAACCTGTATGATTCTATGATTCTATGATTCTATGTTCTGTTCACTGTAGCAAATGATGGCAGTTAGCACTGGTGAGGCCACACCTCGAATACCGTGTTCAGTTTTGGGCCCCTCACTACAAGAAGGACATGGAGGTGCTGGAGCGTGTCCAGAGAAGGGCAACGAAGCTGGTGAAGGGTCTGGAGCACAAGTCTTGTGAGGAGCAGCTGAGGGAACTGTTGTGCCAGGGGAGGTTTAGATTGGACATTAGGAAAAATTTCTTCACCGAAAGGGTTATCAAAGATTGGAACAGGCTGCCCAGGGAAGTGGTTGAGTCACCATCCCTGGAGGTATTTAAGAGATGTGTAGATGTGGCACTTAGGGACATGGTTTAGTGGTAGACTTGGCAGTGTTAGGTTAACGGTTGGACTTGATGATTTTAAAGATCTTTTCCAACTTAAATTATTCTATGATTCTAAATGGCATGTGCCTCTGAATGCCAAGTCCATCTTTCTTTCCTTTTCCAATTCCCCTGTTAAAAAAAAAAAAAAAAAGAAAAATCTTCCTTACGCTCTTTCTAGATTCTTGGCATAGTCAGAGCACATCATCCCATTGAAAATATTTGACAAGTTTTATCCCTTGCAGGAAAACAGATAATCTATTAACAAAATCGTGTGAGCCTGCAATAAGCCTTAATAGCTTGTCCTTATAAAGTCATTTTTAAATGGTTTATCCTGACTTCTGTTTTGCTTTTATTTCTGATTTGCTGGATGAAAAATTTGGGCCTGCAAGCCAAAAGTTTTAGAGAAAACTACACAGTTTTTAGCAGATAGTTGTTAGAAAAATAAAAATTGGATCTCTTTTTAAACTTGTTACTCTAGTGTAATTCAGCTTGTTAGATGTAGAAGACAAATGCACATCAAAAACTGTCTCCTATTTTTACCTTCTCTTTAAAAAGCATCTCAGCTGGATCTTTGTGGCTCACTTCTCTTGCTCTCAAAAAGCAATAACCTTCATTGCCTTTAAGGGGATGCTGCTACTGCCATCCTGTGTATTTAGGAACTCGATCCCCTGAACTCTATCTTTCTTCGCACTATTGTACTAGCAATCTAGCTGAGGTGAAAACCACTGGAAAACTGTTTAATAATTGTCCTGTACTTTGATTTTTTAATTTTCTTTAAACCATTATTGTAGGTGTTGCCATTTTCCATACCCTCCTCCTGCCAGGGAGGCGCAGAGAAGATACCCTTCTTTCAGGACTGGTGCAAGCTCTAATGATGTTACCAGTGGCACTTCACTGGATGGCCTTGAGGAGAAAGCTATGTATTCATGAGTTGCCAACTTTCCTCTTGAAGTAAAGTAACTGTTATGTACTTACATTTCATGTGCACAAAGAATGGAGCCAAAGTCCATACGAAAATGCACTTTCCTTCTGAATCACTGCCATTCATTCTGTAGACAAGACAAATCATTGTGGTTGGGATCATCAGCTTAACAGAAGCCAATTCAGATACAAAGAGTTACTCTAGGTACATATGTAGCCCTTGTCTTTCCACAGCAGCAAAGAATCATGTTTACAGTGGATCCTCTACAGAGCTAATTTTGCACAGAATCAATTTAGATAGCATAACTAAAATATTTTTCACCTGTCAGCTGAACCAGCCTTGCCATATCTGCCCTCAAACTTCCCCCAGCTGGTGTCAATGCTCAGTATCTCTCTGCATGCAGAAATCAGCTTTTCTTATTTCGCCTGCATTATGATGTACGTTCCATACGTGTGTCTCCATATGTGTGTCTATGCTTTAGTCAAAAGAGAACAGTTGAAATGAAAGAAAGTAAGAAATATCCACTTAGGAAATAATGTAACACAATGATTTAATGTAAGCTGTGTCCTTTGCCCAAGGAGCCTCTCATTATCCGTGTCTCTTTAGCTTTGCAGTTTGAGACAGAGCACTATGTTTAATTATTTACTGGTTGCTATAGCGGTGTTAAATGAACCTATGAGACTGTCACGTGGTGGTTAGAGTAGTCACCTCACAAATACTAAAGCAGATCTCCAGCAATTTAAGTTTCCACAGATTCAAGAAGCCCCATATTCCCATTTTCAGAAGGCAGACAAGAAGGAGGAAAAAAAGTCAAACCCTGCACCCTGCATTTAATGATCCAGGAAGCTCACAGAAAGTGAGCTGTTTCACTTAGACCTGTCCTCAGTTTCTCTTTTCCTGCTCCCTGCCACTTCACATTACTTCAGTGTATAAAAATGAGTTTGCAGGCTTTCAGATACTAAGGCTGTTAACTTCCCAAATCTCTCCGTATGCAGACAAGTTCAATCTGTATAAAGAACACAATGATGCATAAAACAGTTACATTGCATTATGCAGCAGTCTAATTTATTTCCTGAAATATGTAACAAATGAGCAAATATATTTTGATGCCACAGTCATGAACGTTGTAGGCTTACAGTAATTCAGCATGACCGACTGAGTTGAAAACCATTATTGGTGAAGTGTGACTTGATGAGTAAGCAGTGTAAGGTGTTCTGGGTGTCCAGATGGGAATTTTATGAAAGGATACAAAAATCATTGAAGGACAAAAGAGAAGACAAAAAAAAAAAAAAAGGAAGAAAATATTATGTAAACTGAAATACTCTGTGAGGAAAATCCAAGACTTGTTTGCACTGAAGAAGTTTGTGGTATCTGCTAAGAAGCAACAAATGGATTTCATTTAAATTGTCATTCTCCTTCGTAAAACTAACCACTTTATCTTTTCCTAGTTTATGCAAAAGTACTTTAATAAAACATTTACTTATACCTCTTATTTAAAAATAATACCACGTGAGGAACTTGTCTAGGAAAAAAAGTCAAGAATTTGGACTCGCTTTCTACCCCCTTCAGAGAATGTTGTTGTTGTTGGGGGTGGGGGAGGAATAAAGAGAGAAGAAAAACCAAACAAAAATACAAGATCCATATAGGTGAGACTACAGGTAGTCTCACTGACAGTCAGTCATTGGAGTCAACAAGGAGAAGTACCACTTTATTGGAAACAGTAAAGAGATTTTTCTACGGAGTTGCGCTTTTAATATTGCATCCTGGGTTTTTTAAGTTCCAATGATGTCGGTGGAAGTTTTGAAAAACAAAATAGGAGCTTTGTGACTGAAGATGGTTATAGAATAACCTGGAAAGGAGGTAATTAGAGTCAGGAGTGACAATGAGAGGCACAATTCAGAGACAAATGTACAGGCAAGCAGCAGAGACAGCTCTACATCAGGATACAGCACTTGAGCACTGGGGACCTGTCCCAGATTCGCTGAAGCTATTAAATGCAAGGCTGGAAAGATGGGAGGAGGGGGGAACCCTATACTCCTGACCTCAGAAAAAATGAATTCATGTCCTGAAATATTTTCCCTTGATAAAAAATTTCTTAAATATTGTGGAAAAGAAATTTTGTAGGATTGCCAGCAACTTGTCCAGTCACTGTAGTGCTGATTTTATTTATGAGTGCCCTAATAGGTCTTATTCCCTTCTGCTTCAGTGGATAAAGCTCTATAGGACAGCAGGCAAATGGAAGAGAAACACCGGCATAACCTAATGGCTGAAAGGCAACATCTGTACATTTCCTACTCACCTTTTGCATAGACGTTTTATTTTGAAAAATATACTATGCTGCTAGCTTGAGCACTCAAGCAAAAACTTAAATTAAAATCCATGTTGAGGAACATGCTTAGTGCAATTAAAGCAGGGAATTCTTGAATAAACAATATCCTTAACTCGCCCTGGTGAGATGCAGTAAGCTGGAGCTGCTAGAGCATGGGGCATAGCCTGCGTTCCTCCAGCACCCAGAGAGTTTGTCTGTGTCAGTACCTTGCACAGCACAGGATGAATCAATTCTTAGCTTTTGTTAAGACCTTCATCTTCTAGATCTGCAAATAAATAAATCTGCAATCTACTGGAATGAACCTACTGATAGCTTTCAAGAAATTAGAATCAGGTTTCCATAGGAAAACTGTTTCAAAGGCTTTAATAAAAGTGAGCTCAGACAAATGGAAACAAAGATGGAAAAATATTAAAGAAACAAGCCTGAAATATTTCAGCTTCCAAAGTCTCAAAGTTGCCTGGGAGTGTAAGTTGCACCAATGGCATTAATGAATTCTGCTTTAGGAAATAACTTAATTCCTTTTCACAGGTTACAAAAGCAACTTTTACTTTTTCTGCCTATATATAATTTCCCACATTATATAAGCATAGATTTGTTACATATGTGGACTTCCTTTAAAATAAAAAAACCTCATACATTTTTCAGTGGTTCTGCACTGTATCCTTTACATACGACCATCAGAAATGAATGAACATTGGGTCTACTACAGATTTCTGGTATATAAATTTCTTCTATATTCATAGATTTAAAATCCCTTAGGAACCATTTAACGCTCTAAGTCTAACCGATGACATTTATGATCATGTCTCAGAATCAGCTAAATCATCTGAGCACCATTCCTTTAACCACAAGATGACCCTTTATTTTCAAAGTTCAGAATATGCTGAATAATCCTGGTAAATGATCTGTGGATAGGAAGGACTGTCTTGCTTCCCTGAAATCTTTGCAATGTATTCTGGTTCATTAAAGACATCCCAGGAACTGTAAGTAACACCAAAATATTGTATAACTTATTTCAGCCTTCAATGACAGTGACACAATTCTGAGATGGCATAAATAAGCCCAAAAGAGTACAAAATAATTTAGAAACAAAAATGTTTTGGTCAAAATCTTAAGTTTATACCGAATTCTCTTGCCTCCCCAGGAAATTCAGAGACATTGGCTACAGAAGTCTTTTATTTAGATTTTTATTTTCTTGACTCGTGTCCCTTACAGTCAATTTATTTTGAATTTTATTTATTGTATTGCTGAAGATAATCAATAGATTTGATCTAGACTCACAAGTTGGCTTTCTATAAAGAGAGCTCAAGGAGAGAGTCAATTACAGCATTTGGAGAGTAACTCCTCAAGAGAACAAATCTGTCAGCAATCTAATCACTGTCATTTTTCTGGTGGCTCTGCATCAGCTGGTATTTTTGTGATACAGGTGAGTAGAGCAAGACTTTTGAATGAAGGATTGAACTTTGTACAGCATATGAAAATCAAGCTTTTTCAGCATAAAAACCCAAATGTATCTGTCTCAAAGACATATTTACAGGGATTGATTCTTCAACCTCCCCGTGGATCCATTTTCCCCAGGCAAAATGAAGCATTGCAGGTGTAAAATGCTATTGCTCTTATTTGCACACTGCTTGAGCAGTGCAAGACCTCCAGCATCAGGCTCTCTTGCCACTTGAACAACTCATTGACTCATTGAAGATAATTAATAGCTTCCTGTATGACATCAGTGGAGGTGTTCTCATATTGAAAATTTTAAGGTGAAGTTGGTATTGCTATCATGTACTGACAATGCATTCACATATTCCTGCAAAGTAGAGAAGTAATGAAGAAACTCAGTTAGCAGTGCCCAATGTCACTTTGGTCCACCAGGATCGTGGGACTGTTCATCTTAAATGCTGTTTGGCCAGATCCAGCTGTTGTACCGGGGTGAATAGGGAAGGTAAGTGTTTATAAAAGTGGCCAAAGAAGTGTAACCTCCCTCTCTTCCTATTATTGGTCTCCATAGTCACGTTGTGGTCATATTGTGGAGTGCCAGGCCCACAGCTCTGCTGTCCTGGCTGTTCAGACTGACCCAGAGCAGGGGGAGTGGGAACAAACATGCAAAGGTTTGGGGCCATAAGACATCTTTGTGTGGTTTGACCTGCTGGCGTGGAGGCAGGAACGTACTTCATGGCATCCCAGGGACTTCCACAGAGTTCACTGTGAAAACCACCTCAGCCAGGGCCAGGCTGCCAAGTAGAGACCTCCAGGAGAACTGCAGTTCCCTTCTGACTTCCACTGACATGACTGAAAGTGCCTCATTTGCAGGCAAATCCCCATCCTCTCTTGTTAGAATGTAGTAAGACTCTTGTGAAATGGTGGTCTTGGGTTTTGGATTACTTTTCTTTGATATCACTGGAATAAAAAAAGACCTTCTGCTCATTCAAATGGCTTTCAAGGAGAAAAGCCAGATAAGAGAGGGATTGCATAGTCTATCTTAAATAATTTGATTTATGGATTGACTCCCTTCATAAATAAAGGAACCCACTCCTGGTTCCTTTATTTTCTTAATTTTTTTTTTCCTGACTGCTGTGTCTCCAAATTTAAATGCATCCATGGTGTGCAAATGTGGATATCCTTCCATTTGAAAATAGAAAAAGACAACAAATGCCACCATAATCGATCGCTTCAGCCGCATGGCTAAGTGAACGGATTTTTCTGGCTAGAAAATAACTTCATAAATTATGTCTGCTTTTTCTAAAATGTGGGACTTTTTGCTTAGTTTTAACAGTTTCACCATTCTTAGGGTCATGAAATTAAGAAACCACATTTCTTTCTCTTACAACAGCCAAAAGTTACAACAGGGCAATATCCTGAAAATGTCCCTTGCTACAACCTCAGCGCTGTGATAGAGTGCTTGTGCTACGCTGTGCGGGGTCTTAATGAGGTCACGAAAAAGACTACGCTTCCCTCTGTCGTCTTGTGTGCTGAGGCAGGGCAGATATATTAGCGTATTTGAGTCCTGCCACAGATGAGAGTAGCAGCTCATCAAGGGTGTAGAGAAGGACAAAGCTATGGCTTCATCTTTGTATGGCAAGAGAGCTCGATGGAGCCACAGAGAAACTAGTGCATCCTTTCAAAGGCTACTGGAAAGGACTTCTGATCATCCTTTCATTAATGTTTTGGAGGCTTAGAGTCTCCTACCATGTTTTGGAGTTGAGCTGTTTCTTTAGATTGTACGGTATGTAAAAGCAGTCGCTACCTTTTGCTATCTGTGTGTATGGTACAAAAGCACCCATCTCTGGAGATCCATTGGCTTTAGCGTATCATATCTAACAGTGAGGATTCCCAAATGTAAAATAGCGAGGAGGTAATTGTCAGGCTGGACAAATTTCTCAGTCTTCAACTTTTGCAGGAAATTGTAATTTCTTCAGGGTTTTTTTTTTTTTGGTTTTGTTTGTTTGTTTTGGCTGGGAGTGGGGGCTTTATACATTTTTTTAAAACAGTAAAAGAAATCCAACAATGATTTCACTTGGAATGATTTTTTCCCAGGACTACATGGAAACTGTTCATATATTGGCTGTGCTCTAAGATGAAGGTATTTCTTCTGAAGTGGAAAAAATAAGTCTTTGGCTTTTGGAAGGATTTGACATTTTAGATTCATCTGTTTCCTTTTTTGTATCCTTATCATAGGCACTATGGGATCAAAAGACTTCTAGAAATAGTCTTTTGTGAAAGTGCTCATAACAGAAATAGGTTCTAACCACAGACATTGCGAAAAAACACGTAAGAGCTAATAATTAACAGATACTGTTTCTCCTGAAGGTTCCTTTTGCAGGTTAGGGCAGTGTAGTCTTTCCTACAGTGGATATAGCAGAAGTAGAGATTTATTCAGCCAGAGCACTGGGCTATGAGACTGTAAATCTAAGGTCTATTCCCATCTCTGTCTCAGTCTGGCTTTGCTACCTAAGGCAAGTCATAGACTCTCTGTACCCCAGCACTAACCTGAAAAATGGCAGTGATAACTTGTGTAATTTTCTGCAGCCATGCTGAGATTAAATTATATGAAATTGTAGGATACATTTAGATTCTTGTACGGATGGGTGGGTGAATGGAGTAACAGGGTGGATAGCATTTTTAATATATACAAATGTGGCAAAAATCACTTATTTGTCTCCAGTGAGCGGACAAGTTAAAGATATTAGAATTAGTTTCCTTCTCTGGTATACGAATGCACACACATGAGATACTTGTGGACCTATTTTAACTGCTTCTGACTGAAAATTAGCTGTTGTACTGATTGTCTTACAATAGCTAATAACAATTCACGTGTAAAATTACCTGTTGCAAAGATGCTATTAGGGGAAAATGGGAGCAGGATAAACCTTATCCTAACGTATATCTAAAATGATGAGTTTACAAGAGCAAAATGGTACACTTGTGACAGGCAGAATAAGACTGCTGTACTGACCATTTAACCGTATGGCAAAGTACTTTAATTTGGCTATGCTCAGCCTGCCAGTGATCTTCTTTTGCATCATGCAGGCAGGTGAAGAAGAGACTTGTTTGCTAATTAGTGTTATGATTTGAGATGCACAGCTGTAATGAAGCATGAAATGGCAGTCACAAGTGGTATTCCTGCAACCCTTGTATGTCAGCCTGGTGAGAGGGCTGCACTTTGTCAATATCAGCAGGTAGAAAGTCCCAGAAGAAAAATACTAGATCAAGTGAGAAGGGGTTATTTAATAGAGGGCAATTAAAGAGAGTGATAGTCCTAATTACACATGCAAGTGCAGAAACTAGTTAGGTTTTTAGTACTGTGGTGACAAGACTTATAGTCTGCATTAGGTTCTGACTGTTAAGCATGCTGCAAGGGAAACATGTTAGTTCAGAGCATCAAAGAGCATTAGAAAATCCCCACCAGATAATAGCAATGTCATCTATCAGATCTGCTGTTGTTTAGTGAATTACATTATAGGAAGTACTGGTGTGAGTCCGCCAGAAACTATGAAGTCACTGCTTCATAAACACGTCAAGATGGCGTACAGCACATGAGTAGTTCGAGGTGTCAAGAGTAGTTTGAGTCCAAGATGCTTGGCAGTAGCACAGGTATCTTTTTCATGACATTCTATTTCAGATATGAACTTTCAAGGACTTTTTGGAATAAGATTAGAAGGGACAGATTCTGTTAGTCAAAGAGCATAAAAACCCATGGAGAACAAACAAGTCTTTTTCACCGTGTCCATAAAACATAGCCAAAGAGTGCTTTGTGGTGCTTTTACTGCTTTCCTTGGCTACATCAGAACTTCATTATCAGGCGAGGCTTGATGCATGCTGGCTCTTCTGCACTCTGTTTTGTTCCTGTTTTCATGCTAAGGAAACAAGGGGATATGCTCCACATGAGAGCCCTGTCTGACCATGTGTTGGTTTTGATGACCATGGGGGCAAAATCTGGGGGCATCACACTAATTGGTAGATGTGGTCAAAACCTATATTGTCAGCTGTGAGTGCTGCTTTCAGAAAGAGTACACCAAAAGAGCACAAAGGGCAGCATGGACTCAGGTTACAGCTAGTGGTTACCTGGAAATATATATTTCTGTACATTTTTGTTACTTCACAGAAGAGTATTTTGAAATCAGTCTTACTCATCAAGCATATATAACTGCTCTGATGAAAAACATTCTCTAAATTATTTACTATTCTTCTATGCACAGACTTCACTGAAATTCATAGGCTGAGCCATGAAGGAAGTCACGCTATGCAGTGAAATTATTGTTTCTGACTTAAAAACTTCACATTTGTTTATTCTTATTCTAAAACACTCCTCACTTTTCTGGTCTTCCTCCAGATTTTGAAGTGGCTTTACCAAGTCTGATCCCTGACATGCCAGTTATTTCCTCCCGACTTCCATTTGATTCAGTTGTGCCTGATATAATCACTATTAACCTTGTCTGCTCTGAGACCTACCTGCAGCTGAAAACCATGTCAGAACAGTTTATTCCAGTTCATTAAAAGCCATCCTTGTTTTTTTCCTTTCTCCATTCCTTCAGTAATGGATAATTTTACAGTCCCTTTCTAAGATAGTGTTTCATTAGTAACATATTATCATATAAGGGGATCTGTTAAACTTGCTGTAATCACGCATGATACATGACATATTTGACTTTTCTCTATGTGATCTGCATTTGGAAATAACAGGAGAAAGATTACTGTATTCTTATTCTGGGTAGCTGTGGAAAATCAGTAGGGTGGCATCAATCTGGTCCCAAGTCGTACCTAAATAAGATTTTTAATAAGAGAAAAAAAATTGCAATTCTTGATTAAAATTTGCCAATTACCACAGGAAACCATTACAGTGGTTTGGAATGTGTTCTTCCCCTCGCCATCTCTCTTCTGCTGACCTTGAACTTGTTGGACTACCTCTGTTCAGGGAAAATTGCAATACCTAGCTATATTTTAATCAGTATATTATAACAGATGTTTTTAATGCCCTATCTTTTATTTAGCTTAAAATACATAAGATAAAAAAATTGAACTGCATTTATTTCTTTTTTTTCTACTCCAGTACTTAAAAGCTCTGTAAATTCAACCTTAATTCTATTTATTTATTTACTTTCAAAGTATACATGGAGCACTTGATTCCTGATCATAACTACAGAGAACAAATGATGGTTTAATGGTACCTGAACAGATCAAATCCCTTCAGTTTTGAATTTGAATTTTATCCTGGAATTAAACTGCATTGCACAATTTCCATTTTCTCTACAATTAAATGTGGAAGTTAAATAGGTTAACATATTGAAATTAAACACAGACTCCACTTTTGCTACTCACAACATATATTTAACATGAAAATGGAACATAGACCTCAATTCAATTAGCACAACCTCAGATTCAGTTGAAATATTTTGGGGCAGTTGCCATAAAGACGGAAGCATTAGCTGTGAAATCTGTGGTTAATCTCACATACAGTTTAAGTAAGAGGCACCAGTGAATCTTTTGTAGAGCACATGCTTTAACAGTTATAAATGCGAGTCCAACCATTATGTTTGTTGCTCTGGTAAGCTAGCTTATGTGAGCTAGCATGCTCTTCTGCCTGAAACTTAAAACCTGATCACAGGCTCTTTTTCTGGATTGTTTGCACATCTGTTTGGTACCAAAAGCACAGAAGGTGCTTTACCACGGGAACTGGTGATTCTCTCTGGGTCCAGAGAACAATCTCAGACTCACAGAACAAGTGAAATCATCTGGTTCAGAAGGATCTGGAAATCATCTGGTCCAACCCCTCCGCTCAGAGCAGGGTCAGCGAGAGCAGGTTACTCGGGGTTGTGTCCTGTTGGGTTTTGAGTACCTCCAAGAATCGCAACAGCCTCTTTGGGCAACTTCTTTCTGTGTTTGATCGTCAGTAAAAAAGTTTCTTCTTTTGTTTAAATGGAATTTATCGTACTTCAATTTGTGCCCATTGTCGCTTGTCCTGTCAGTGGGTACCACTGAGAAGAGTCTGGATCCGTCTTTACACCTCCTGTCAGGTATTCATACGCATTGACAAGAATCCCTCCCTGAAGTGTTCCCTTCTTCAGGCTGAATAGTTCCAGTTCTCCCAGCCTCCTCTCACATGAAAGATGCTTCAGTTCCTTAATCACCTTTGTGGCCCTTAGCTAGACTTGCTACAGTATGTTCATGTCTCTCTTGTACTGGGGAGACTAGCACTGGAACGAGCACTCCAGAAGTGTCTCACCAGGGCTAAACAGAGAGGAACCTCTGTTGACCTGCTGGTGATGTTCTGCCAAGTACAGCCCAGGGTGCTGTTGGTCTTCTTTACTGCAAGTGCACACTACTGACTCACGGTCAACTTGGTGTCCACCAGGACTTTCAAGACATTTTTTGCAAAGCTGTTTTCCAGCTGGTAGACCCCACTATGTACTGGTGCATGGGGATATTCTTGGCATTACCTTTCATTGAACTTTGTGAGATTTGTGTTGACTCATTTTTCCAGTCTGTCAAAGTGTTTTTCAATGGCAGCACACTCATATGATCTACCAAGCACTCTGCCCAATTTTGTGTTGTCTGCAAATCTGCTGACGGTGCACTCTGCCCTATCATCCAGGTAACTAAGATGTTAAAAATATTTGCCCCTGGAGTACATTGCTGTTGACTGGCCTCCAGCTGGACTTTGTGCTGATGATCAACCCTTTGAGCTTGGCAGTTCAGCCTCGTTTCAGTCCACCTCACTGTCCATTTATCTATCCTGTACTTTATCAGTGTGTCTGAGGATGTTATGAGAGACTGTGTTGAAAGCCTTGCTAAAGATAAACTGCTCTTCCCTTTTCTACCAAGCTAGTCATCTCATTGTGGAAGGCTATCAGGTTGGGCAGGAATTACTCCCCTTTTGTAAATCCACGTTGATTACTCCTAATCAGCTTTCTTGTCCTTAATTTGTTTAGAAATGCTTTCCAAGATCAGTTGCTCCATCACCTTCCCAGGCATCAAGGTGAGGCTGACCAGCCTGTAGTTCCCTGAGTACTCTTTCTGGCCCCTCTTGAAGATAGAAATGACATTTACTTTCTTCCAGTCCTCAGGAACCTCCCACCATCACCATGACCTTTCCGAGATTATCTGTAGTGGCCTCGCAATGGGATGGCTCAGCTCACTCAGCAGTTGTGGGTGCATCCCGTCTCATCAGGTCGTTGTGTTTGTCCCACCAGAACTTGTGTTTGTCCTGTCTGTTTAAATGTCCCCCAACACGATCCTGATATACTGAGGGCAAGTCTACCTTCCACCAGAGCTTCCCACTGGTCTCAGGGGCCTGGGATTGCTCAGTGCCAGCCTTACCAATAAAGACTGAGGCAAAGAAGGCATTGAGTACCTTAGGCCCATACATGTCCTTTACCACCAGGTCCCTGCCCTGTTCGTTCAGCAGCAGGCCCACTTTAACCTCGTCTTCCTTTTACTGCTGATGTACTTGTAGAAGCTTGTAAATGCTGTAAAGGCAATTGCTTATGCTAGAGACTGTACGGTTAGGGCTCGTTAGTCAAGAATATTTTTTCTTGTGAGGTCCTCAAGGTCATTTCTCTTACAGCCCTTTTGCCTGGGTTGACCTTGGCCCTGGCAGGTCCTAGGAGTGAGGCAGTTTCAAAGGGGAAAAGTAGGCTTAGATATTGGCAAGGAAAATTACATTCCACTCTAGTTTGGGTCTGGCTTATGGCCCTGGCAGAAATTCCTTTAAAGGGTTTTTGTGTAGACGTTAGCTATGTTTCCATTAGTGAGCTGGTTCAGAGCAGTGGTGCTGCTTAGAAATTAATCCTTTGACTGCCGCCATTTACTGATGGTAGCCTCAGTTTCCAGAGTGGTTTTGGTATGTTGGAACTCAGTTCTTTTTGGTTCCTTCTGCTCTCCTCAGAAGACAAAATCCAGTCTGAAATAAACTCCCAGCACCCCATGTAGTGGGATACGTGAGAGACCTCAGCACAACCTGCTTCGATCTACCGATCCACACATTTGCACAAAATTGCTTTTAAATTCAGCCTAGCTGTTGTGGAAATTATAAATAAATCACAGTAATATAAAGAAGCCAGTGAATTAGGCTGGGGCTTATTAGAGCAGAGGTGTGAAATAAAGACTGCAGAATATGTGCTCTGTTTCTTTGCTCAGCTCAGGAGCAACAAATAATGAAGGAACTTTAGAAAAGTTAAGGGAGATTTACCAGTTTGCTAGCCTTTGATTGCTGTTTTGCTGAATTTTTCAGAAACAAGTTGATAAAAGCCACCAGCCATATTCCATTTTTTTCCCAGCCAGAGTAGAGGAATATTTTATTCAAAGATATGTATCTTCATTTGATTTGTGTAAAATGAGGAGTTATAGTCAGTATAAAAGATCACACGACTGGGGATACTGGCTGAAAATCAAAACTCTCTACTTATAGACTTTCTAACTTGCATTTTTTTTCAAGATGTATAGCATGGAGGCTTTGTAACTATTGTTTGTGTAGTACAGGTGGAATTAAGCGAAGCATCAATTTGTGGCTAAAATCCGATAATGAATAAAGTTTTATGCACGTGAATTATTCACAAATCCAAACATTGATTTATATTCAGCTGGAGAAGCAGGGTGATTGAGGGGGAATGCCAGTGGAGCTACGAGTCAAGGAAATCCATCCCCTGTGACATTAGAAATATTTTCTTTCTTCTGTGCTCATTCCCTCTACTATAAAAAGGCTATGAAATACTAATCTTTGGAGAAAAACATAATGATCAATTTTTATTTCCATAATTTAAAAATATAGTATATCATCTTAACATATAATTCCACACATTTGATATTGTGCATGTATTTTCAATAACCTGCATACTAATGTATGTATGTAACATGTACATTTAAAATAATTATTTTTTATAACAGTGATAATCGTATTATCACTATGTATAGTCCAAAGAAATGGTTTGAAGGATTTGTTTTGGAAAAAGATAAGTTAGGGTAAAAACAGGTTATACTGTCCTAAAAAAAAAACCAAACAAAAAAGGAAGGGGAAAAAAAAAAAGAAAGATAGAAATATAGATGATTACAGAGTTGCCTAGGTAGGAAGACCCTGCAATCAGTCACAGACATTCAGGAATGTTTCCTCAACCGTTACTCAGTAGTTAATTTCTCTAGTATTAACAGTCATATCATCCCCCTCTGCATCCCATACCATCATCTTTTCTTGATGGAATTCTGTCCAAAACCTTCATTGCTTTAGAAAAATAGAAACTGTAATTTTCAAAACCAGCCATTTCAATGTTTTCATGCAGGATAATAAGATTCTTACCATAGTAAATATGTCCCTGATAAATACCATCTTCCTGAGATGTAATGGCATTGTGTACTATTTTTATGTGTGCTCCAAAGTCACTGGTATTAAGGAGTGATCTTTATTTCTCTATTTACTATGATTTTAATATTCTATTGTTTTCCTCTGGTGTACCATATTAACTACACTTTCCCGTTTCAAGCAACAACGAATATAACTTCTGTCTCATTTACTTCCTAAGCCATGGACAGATAGATTCTGGGAAATATTTGGGGAATGCATCACTATATCTTTGACCTATTACTGTAGTCTTTACATTGGTCCTGTGCTATTGACTTACTCGGAATAAAGGATGCTGAGTTACATGGACTTTTGGTCTCATCCAATAAATATAGTTTTTCCAAGTTTACTGATGCTTATTTTTCCTTTACTCTCTGTTTTTCTTTTGATCTTATTTTTGTTTATATCGCACAAGGCAAAAAAGAGATGTGAAATTTTGCCAATATTTTTGCTAATATGTCAACTTATTTCATTTCCTGAAAAAAAAAGTGTTCTAATCATTTGATCCCGTATGCAAAAACACTACTCCCAGTAGCTCAGGACAGAATCCCAGTTACCATTGCTAATCATATCATCTTTCATTTTTTCCCTTCCTGAACCCCAATCAGATGAACATTTTCAACATCACCATGGCTGTCTTACATAATTTCCACCCTACTGTTTTTCAAACCTACCTTCCTCTAGCTTGGTTGTTCCTTGACCATCCTAGGATCTGTGTGGTCTCTGCAGAGTGACTGTCTTTTCTGAACTCTTCTACCCCTCTCCCTTAACTAAAGCACATCTGAAAGCTCATTTCTTCAATGACACTTAAGAAAGTCAGTTGACTTTATTGCCTAAGTATTAATTTTATTTAAAATATAAATAGAAGATGAAATAAAATGTTGTAGGGAAAACTTCAAGAACATTAAAAGGGAGCATGGGAATTGAAGGGGGAAAAAGAGGGAGATACAAGAAACAGCTTAATCTGCAGAAACCCACGTGAGGAACAGACATGCACTTAATGCATTACACATGATAATACTTGCATCAGTGTGTGTTGCTGATTAAGACTAAAGATGTAGGCAGCATCTTTGTGTAACAGGACAGGATACCTATCCTATACAGGACAGGCTTTGCTCCTATCTTTTTTCCAACATACCAGTAATGATGAGATAGGAGATACAAGTGGTATAAATTTGCATTTCTCCTTGCAGTCACTGTGGATAGCTGAATAGAAAAACTGATTACAAAATAGAGTACGGGTTTGGAACGTTAATCTCTTTTCTTTTACCTCTCTGTGTATATGTATAATACATGAAGCTTCCTGCCTTTTCCCTTTACCTCCCAATCCCATGGATCACCCTTTTTTACTCCTCTTACTTTGCTCAAGTTCTGGCTCACTTTAGTTTCAAGTGCACTTCTGCAGGTGAATAAATACAGAGAAATGTGGTTTTGTGGAAAATGAGTTTGGTTTAATACCTTCTTTAGTGTTTCTGTTTTAACAGGCCCTCGTTCCTAAGAGCAGAGATGCTAGTCTTCATATCCTTCACTGATTTCAGGTTAGATAATAACATTCTGACTGAAACTTAAAATGGGTACATTCTGCCTGTAATCTCCTAGCAGTTCCCCTTCTGCCTTAGTTTTCTGTCCTAAAATATCATTGCCAAGTGTTTCTGCACTGTTAGAGAGCTATTGTGCTCTATTACACAAGTGGCTGTGTTTCAGTGACTAGCTAAAAGTGATACATAGCTGTATGTGTATATGAGCATGTGTATGTATTTATGCGTACATGTACAAATACAGAATGTATATGAAAATTGTGTTCCTTACTTTGTATAAAGATGCAGGAAGGTTTTAATTGGGCTTTCTGCTGTAAAATTTTAGCAAAGTTTGAACAAAACACACTTGCAAAGAAACGAAAATCACATTTGTAATTTTCACTTATAGTGCCATTATTACGTTTAATATCTTTCCTCCCCAAGCTAGTTCAGCGTTCCCAGGGAGGGTTGAAAGCTGAGAGTAATGTGCAGAGCAGTAGAGAAATGCTGTGGGAGTGGATAAATCTGCATGACCCTGGACATGTTCCAATCACCGCCCTGTAATGTGTTCCAGCAGCTGCTGGCAAAGCTATCAGTTGCTCCTTGAAAGTCACCTATCATAATCCTGATTCCACAGTGCCACTTCATGCAGCCAGTTGCTGAAGCAGCTTATGTGTTGGACATTCAGACTGGATATAACCAGTCCAAGTTGCCTATTTCCTTGGCTGTTTGCATGGCAGAAAAAACACGTGTAATCCATAGCCAGGAAACAGACAACTTGGAAAACAAATTGCATAGTTCAGAGCAGAAAGGATAAAAATTAAGTAGGGTAGTTTTTAATAAGTGAGCAGAAAAAAAAGGGAAAAAACCCACAAACCATACAAACCAGAGACAGAAAAACACAGAAAGAGATGAACAGCAAAAATACAGAAGGCTGCAATTTTCTCAACAATGGAGACACAGGAGATCTGTAGGTCAGCTAACTTTTTTAAGAGCCTGAAATGAAGTAATAGTACAGCCAGATTCCTTTTTTTGACCCTTGTCATAAGGCACTGTTCATTAATTCAAATTAAACCTCCCAAAGTAAGTACAATCCCCTGGTCTGCTGCCAGTTTGTCTCACATGAATTTGCCCTGTCAGCTGAACACTCTCTCTCAGGCTTTCTTCTCCTAGTATTACCTGTCAATTAGTCCCTCTCCAGCTTCTAATCAAATGGGGTTAGCTGCTCCCTAAAAAGCACAAAGCCACCCTGCTACAGATCATCAATGTGGCAACCCAGCAACACGAATAATTTTGAGATCCACCAGAAAATTGTTAAGAACCACATGGTGACCAAAAAAGCTAGCTGGTGGGGCTTGTTCTATATGCTACACTTGGGTCTTTTCCCCCCCTCTTTCACTAATTTTAAATGTTTTTACTTAGAAGATGAAGAATAACAGAAAGGCATTTCATCCTAACTGAAGAAGGCATTTAAAAACATCTGGAAATATGTCTATACAAAATGACTTAAATAAATACCTGATATCTTTTTAATACTATTTTTCTGGGGTTGTTTTTGGGGTGTGTGTTTTGTTTTGTTTTGTTTTTAACTGTCCAACACTGTCTGTGTTGCCAGTAAATAAGGACAGGAAGATAGACAGGGTTGCCAAGCTACTAACTGGAAGAAACTTGAGACCCCTGAAGGGAGGAGGGAGGTGACCTTGAAGTGCAACTATTGCTTGTGCTGAGTGGAGTTTAGCAGGGAGAAAGTTCTTACGCTATAACAGAATATTTCTCTGTCTCTCCAGGTTTCTTTCTTGAAAAGTAATGTGTTTAGATAATTTACCCATTTCTTTTTCTGATAATCCATAAAAATACGGTGAAACGGACACTGCATTAAAAAAGTAGACAAAAGAGCTGAAAAGATGGATAATTTCATATATTTGGGTGCCAGTTTTGTAAGTTTTTTCTTTTTAAGAATAAATTTAACGGGACTTCTGAATATGTGAAGGACTTGTAGGATTTGAGCTTATATAACATGAAAGAAATTATAAATATTACAAAAATAACGAAATTTTATGCTTTGAAGCATGAACTGCTCTGCTCAGCTGTCAATATTCTTTTCTTTCTTTTTTTTTTGCACAGCAATTGGCCAAGTTTTTTTTTAAAAGGAATTCTCATCTCTTTCTTCAGTATTGTTATCAACCTGCCGTGATCTCTGGACAAAGAACATATTAAAGAAACATGCGGTTGAGAAATATCTTGATCATTCCTTGGCAGAAGTAGTTATTCCAGAGTAAGTGGAACAAATATGGAGAGCTATAAGCTTAAGGTTTTGGAAGCAGAAAGCATAAAAAATTCGGTTCTCTGCTTTTGTCACAATGCTCAGGATAGCAGAGGAGATATATCTTTAAGTTCTGCAGAAAAATATAGTCTATGTCCAGGCAGTGCAGGATTGTAAAAGATGTTTCAAAGTAGTTGCACTTAATTTATGTGGCAACAAGGATCCTGCAACAGCTGGACACCATTTTTCAGCCAAATCTATTTAAGGCAGCACTTTATGTTTAAGGACTATTAAGTAAACAAACTAAACTGGTTTTGTCTCAAACTGGTACAAAGTTCTCTTGGAAGAACTAGGGTCTGCTCTGCTGTAATGAGTAAACCTTGGTAATCTATTTAGCAGATGAAATAGCTTTAAATAGATTTAAAATTCTCTCTTCTACCAGCAAAATATATTTGTTTGGGTTTTTTTTTCATTATACCTGTATACTTCTTAATATATTACAGACAGAAAAGTTCATCAAAAAGATAGAAAATCTGCAACTGCAGATTAAAGTCTTTCTATTTGTTGAGACCTGATTCACATCAACTTTGTTTGACAGACATGCTGTACTCCTTGTACAGTGTGATGCCTTTCAGAAACGTCCTCCTGTGAGGAGGTCCACAAACCCATTAGTCATGTTTGTCCAAGATGCTCACATTACAAAGAACATTTTTTATCTCCTTGCTTTTCCTAGTTATCTTAGCCAAAGTCTAGCACTATATCACATCATCATGCTGGCTGTATTTCTTAAGTGCCTGTTTTCATACTGTCCTTAATAATCCTCTCAAAAAGAAGAAATTATTTTCAAATGTTTCTTTGGAAATTTTCCTTTTTAATGACTTTCTACTTAGTTTACTTAAGCTTACTCTTTGCTAAAACTTGTACTGAAAATCCAAGCATAAGAAATTCTCCATGTAGAGAAGATGTTTATAGGAACCACAGATGAAAACTTCGTCAGTAGTATATTTTAACAGATTAAAGGTTCTCGGAGACTTCTTGTTTTGTCAGTATATAGATTACCATCGTCCAAATCTGGATTTTTATTCCCCATGCCTTTTGGCTAGAGCATATTGCCACAGATGATGCTTTTAGCATACTGTAGACCCTAAATTGACACCTATAATGTTTGTTCAGTGATGAATGGATGAATAAAATGGTGATTTTTGTGTTAGCATGTTTGGTTTATTGCTGTCATGTTATTTGGGAATATTTTTCCTCTCTCCCATTTTAAGGCCATGATATAGTATGCAGTGTTTCATGCTTCAGCTCAAGCAGTTAGATTTCTTTAGTAATCTTCATCAGTGCTGCATGTTATCTGCAGTTTTAATCAAGAGGATTGAGACTGAATCATGCTTTACACTATCACTTGCTAACCAAACAGGAGTGCAAAACATGGGGCAATCAGGTGAATGTAATATTCTGGATTACATTTAATTCTTGAATATTCTGCAATATTCAAGAGGTCACACTGGATGATCACAGAAGTTCTTTCTGGTCACCTGCCCCATAAACATACACTGTTGGGAGGTTTTGAGTCAGTGAGCAGCATTTTTCTTTCCCTGTGAGAAAGTCAGGCATGGTGGGTATTGCTGGCAAAGTGCCAGCCACTCCTAAGCCAGCTGGTGTCCAGTAAACTCACATTTGAAATACTTTAAATTACTTATTCTTGGTAAATTATGCTTTGTAAAGGGAAGGCAAAGGAACTTCGTCTCTTTAGACAGAAAGGGCCAAACATTGAAGAAGGCTGGCAAGAAACCCAGAAGACTGTTTTTGCAGTCATGCCCTTTGTTGTTATTGGGCTAAGGAAGGCCAAGTTTGATAAGATTTCTGTTCAGCATTTCTTTCAGTTATTATTCAGTTCAGTTGAGTTCAGCATTTGTCCTTGATTCACAACTCAAATAGGCACTTAGGTAGTCTTACAGGATATCCTTAGATAAGTGATCTATTGAGCTACTTTATGATAAAATAGACAGATGTGAATGGATAAAAAGATAGATAGATAAAAAGATAGATATGGATATTTATAGATATGCACCAGCTTCCCTTGTGCAATTCTATAAACGCTTAAGAGAAAGAAGAGATAATTAAACATAGCATCATGTCATCTCTGATAATCCAGCAAAATATTTCAGCCAGGAACCACCTTCCTGAATCTCTTAATCAAATAGAAACCAACGAATTATAGTAAGCGCTCTGTCAGAAAAGTTCTTTCCTCTGATATTTTAAGATGATTCCACATGATGGTAGTCAAGACACTTCCATTGGTGGAACTAACAAATATTTATGTATTTAATATATTTTGGGATGTCTATCCAGTTACAACGTGAAAGGCTTGATGTCCTGTCAGCTGCTAAAAGCATGTTACAAAGTCAAGCCTTGAGCTTTGATGGGACTTCGTGTCCCATCCTACAGTCAATGTCTGACCTCTCTTCTCTGGGGATGCAATCTTAGTTCTGTCCCCCAGGTCCAGTTTGGTTAGTCGCGTGAAATTACTGCTCAGGAAGGCGGTGGAGAAGAGACATCTTTAAAACACCATGCTGCCGGACAGCTACTTGGCTTGAAGCTGGAACTGAGAAGACAACAGTTGTAAAAGAGAGATCTCATCTTTTCCATGGAGTGCATGAAAGCAATGTTTGACAGCATAGAAAAGGGAGCAAGGCTGGGTTGGCAGAACAAGCTGAGTTGTTTTTTAAGGGGAAGCTGCAGCACTCATTATTCACTTAGGAACAAACTATTTCAAATACGCCAGGAAAAACTGCAGTTTTTCTTCAATTCTTTGTCTGTATAAAACAGGGCAAACACAAACATGCTAAAGCGAACAGACTCTGCACTCTTCAGTTAATTGAATGCTTTTTGCTGTTTTAGTTTAATAAATTTTATCCCTTGTTAGTGAATAGCTTCCAATTCGTCATTAGCTTCTTTCTGTTGTTTTGTAGAATAATTCTTCATAGTTAAATCGTACAGGGAGGACCTGTCCCACTGCTTTTAGGGACAGGACAAAATAACGTGAACAGCAGGAGCAGCGATAGTTCAATTAGCAACACTGGCAACTTCTTCGGAATGGCAACATTGCTAGAGCCAAAGAGCTCGCTGGCGCTGAAGTGTCTCCTGTGAGGGGGAAGTGTAGAGTCCTTGGTACAGTTTTGTAGAATAGCATGACAGACAGCAAAATGGGCAACCAGGCTGGGAAGCTGAAAACACAGTACAAAGCCCTTCCACACTACGGGACTGTTCTGAAAGATTTTTCTCAACAAGAACAGCAAGCGTTTGCTAGGCAATGTATATACCATTTGCTGCTTTCAGTACATTCATAAAAGAAAGTCTGTCTTTTTGTTAGCTTTTTAGATAAAATTTTCATTTAAACCTGTGTTCCTGTAAATGTGCTCTTTTTTTTGGTTTGTTTTTAAAGAGTAGCCAAGTTGCTTGCTTGCTTGTATCTCTGTTGTCATTTCCCTCCTTGTTGAATGTATGAATGAACCGTGTTTCTGGAGGAACTTCTCAATAACAGTTCTCCATCAGAGATTTTACTTTAAGAGTAAATAAATTTTCACAATGTCTTTTCATGAGGAAATACGGTTATGAACGTTGGTCTCATGAAATAGAATTTATATGCAGTAATCTGCATAAATATTCCCAAACTGTCTCTCTTCCATAATTAATATGCTGACATTTTAGGAGGAAGGAAGGATTATCTTTCTATAAAGCCACAGTCAGTGAAAACAATTTTAAGTTCTATTCCCAGATCCTACTCCAGATTCCCATTGTGATGTCAATCTTAGTGTCTCTGGTTTTTAAGCAATGAGTTATTAAATAATTTTTAAATTCTTTGTTGTTGGAAGGTAAAGTTCATCACATTTTTTTTTAAGTTATCCACACAGTATAGCAATCAGTGACAAAGAAGAGTTTTAAAACATTATATCTTATCTCCTTAAGGGGATGAAATCACATAAAAATTCAGTTCCTCCAGGTCCTCTAAAAACTTCTGAATTCTGTGCTCAGTTCTGAAAAAAAGGTCTAAAATGTGGCCTACACCAGCATGATTTCAAATAGGAATGCCATCGGCAAAGATTCTGCAGGTTGTAACATTTGCTTCCATAGGAAGGGGCATGTAGGTAGGGGACGTGAATGCACAAAGTTCTTGCTTTGGAACAGTAAGGAGTTTTAATCACTATCAAGCTGAGACCTTAAAAGTATTTAATAAAACTTTTTTGCAAATGCTGATTAGTCGTCTTTGCTCTGATTGACTATTTTCACATTTCAGCAATAGATTTAATTCTGCCAAATAAGTTGCCAAATAAGTCATGATCTACATCTATTTGTTAGAATATTAGCTAAGACAGTGAAAGCATATTTTAGAGAGAACAGAGTGGGGTTTTTTTATTAAGGCTTTTCTAAATGGGATATGAGCTAGGCAGAAAATGAAGGTTTAGAGATAACATTTACTGTAGAAATTCACTTTTGCAAGTAAAAGTGTATTTGTTTCTGAAAATTACTTTCAGACAAGATTTGGCTCTATCTCACTGCAAGCTGGAACACAGAATACAGTATAAAGTATGGAATTGTATTATGATTGATTCTTTCCATACAGGATAGCATTTAACTTATCAAATTTTACAGTTCAAAGTTGCTGGAATAAAACATCTACATTTAGCAGCAGTTACCAGAAAAAGAAACTTCAGCTATGTTGGTTTCCAGAAGTATTTTCAAAACTTATTGATGTGTCTCAGATAAATGTGTGTTGTAATTGTGGGGTACTGTTGATCCTTCTTGTGGTGACTACTGTACTACTTTCGATATGGACTTTCAGGCAGTTATGAGGTTAAAAAAAAAATCTAGAAGAAAATGAGAATTCCTTTGCCCTGTAGGAGGTTTTCGTTCCTTCTGATTATGGGGCTGCGGCACATGGAGTTTTTGATTGATCAATACTTTGAAAACTCTGGGCTGTTTTAACTTCTCTGCTGAGACTTATGAAAAATTAGCACTTTTTACCAGCACCTGAACCAAATCAATAGTTAAGGTAACAAGTTCTTGCTATTTGACAGATCATTTTATTACACAGGTAAAATTTGGGGACTACATGGGTCGTAAGAACTTCTTCTTGGTGAACTGAGAATTGCAGGTAATAAAATATTTATAGTGCCTGCATGGAAGGGATTCTCAGATTACTCTCTTGCTCTAGGATGGATTGAGTTGGGATATTCAGAGTAACTCTTTGTGACTCAATTCACTGTGACAGGGCACAGCTATCCCAAACAGATCCTAGCTGTAATATAAAAAGGTATTGTTTAGAAATACATATTTACCAGGAAATCAGTACTCCATCCTTTAAAAGACTGTGATTAGGAGAAATACAAAAAATTTGGGGGCTAAATTTATTTATTTTATTTATTGGGCCTTAGAAACAGAAATTTTGGGTTTGAGTCCTGTTCATAGGCTCAACGTTTTATTTCTTCCTCTAGATAATGGTGATATCAAGGTTTCTTGTCACACAGTTCAGTAACAGACAGGGGTTTACTCAGCGCTTAGCACTGTAAGGCTTTAATCTGTGTTAGGTTGCTTTTAGCTATCTTTCTTACTCTTGAAAGTGATCAAGTAGTTTGCTATGTGTGTATCACTTACAAAAGTTATTCTGGAAGTAAGCTTGAGTATGGGATAATCTGCCTCATGTTGACCTTCACTCCTTGTCTAGTTGATTGCCTCATCTCCTGGGGATTAATAAACTGCCCCCTATGATCATGTGGTTCCCCATGTTCCCAAGCACAGGTTCTAGCAAATTTGGTCAAGAGACACTCTTAGAGTCCTCCTCAAAATGAAATGCAGATATTCCCACAGTGGTGTGGAATTCTGCGTACATGCAGAACATAGTTGGGTACCTACATCATATTGCCCATACTTATATTGTCTACAGTCAATTTGTTGCAGTGATTATGCCACTAAGATAATTAAAGGGAAACAAAACAAAACAAAACAACAGTTTCAAAGTTAACTGAAAAACTTTCATTCTGAAACTTGGATGGTTACACCAATACAGAAAACTGATGTTTGGCCACTTTTTGGAATGCTCCTTCTACAGCTGCCTATAGTAAGAGCTTGGTGGGGTTTGTTTTACTTGTTTGTTGCCTTGCTTTTGTTTTATTTAGTCTTTTAGGACCAGAGAAAGCAATGTAGTGACAACACTGCCTTTGTACAAAACTATAAATTTATGTGATCTGAAGCAATGATTGTGACAGTGATAGTAAAAATACATATGTGTTAAAAATTGGAGATAGAGGAGATAGAGGAATTTTTGTGTCAAAAATTAATGAAAGGAAAACAAATGCAAGAAATAGCAAATAAAATGGCAAAGCTGGGGTTTTAATACACCCGTGAGATCTGTGAATTGACTTAAAAGCTCAAATGCAAGCACCGAGTCAGTGGTTTCCTAATTCTAAATGAGATTTTAAGGTAAAGGCAAGAGGGAATTACATTAACAGGCTCATTTCCTTCAAACACATGAACAGAAGATGTTATGGTCAGGTGCACATATGGTGCATATCTTAGCAGTCTGTAGTCACTTACAATGTTTCTAATATCTTTAAAATACCTTGCCTAGTTTTCACTTAATAATTTTGTTGTGTGGACAAAGAAAAACCACTGTCATTGACAAAGAAAAATCACTTTCATGCAAGGATATTGCAATTTTGTTTTAATGTATATATCCCCCTTAAGTTTAATTTCTCTCCTAAAAAGTAAGATTTCTAGTCAGTCAGGGCAGCATGGGAATGTATTTCAGCAGACTTGGGATCTACTCTAAGTACTGCCAGGGGCTTGCTAAATGCCTTTAGGGAAATCACCTTGCAGTCACTCTCCTTATGTATGAAGTGGTTTCAGAGCTGCTGCTGAGTAGTTCTGTATGATGCAAGTAACATTATATTAACACACACTCTGTTCCAATCAGGGTGACAAAATTAAGTTTTGAAGATATTTTCTAAGCCTGTTTTCTGCCTTAACAGACAATTCTAGTACTGGCAGAGCAAAAGAATAAGGCTATCCAAACCAAACTACTGACCATAATGTCAGTATACATTAACAAATATGCCCCTTCATTACTTTAACATTAATTGGGAAGACCATACAGATCATCCAATGCTTTATTTATTTTGCAGGTTTTGCATATTGAAAATACTAAAAAAATATTAATTATGCTTAATTAAAAATTGAGTAATTGCTAATGACCACAAAGGTGAAGAATTAAATTCTTCAAAGAAAACCTTCAGAAGCTGGTCTCTTGCTTAATTCTTTTATAAACTATGGAATATATTTATAAAGGAAATAGATGCTGAATATAACTGATAAGGACAGAAAAAGCTATATAATAATTAGGAGTAAAATATAAAAAAAGATCATAATTTTAGGATGTAGTAAACCTCAATCCAGATTTAGCAATTATCAGAAGGTCACAGTGAGACTGAAAATGAGAGGATAGTGCTGTGTTTACTTTTTAAACGTTTTTTTATAGGTGTACATTATTCTCATTGATGTACAGTTCTCATTGATGCTTCCATTATTTTTCACTGTTATGTAATTTCTTCCTGAAATTTCCATTTCCCCATGTCATTAAAAAGGTGTTTGTGTTTCAGTTCCATAAAGCAGTCTGTATATACCTGTTTCTACCCGAATCAATGTATTAACTGTATTTTTCTCTCGCATTGTAATTAGTCATGTACCATACAGCAACACCTTATCATGATGATCTTGTAGTATATGCATAAGATTAATCTGTCAGGGAGACTCATTCATGGACAATCATAAGCAAAAATTAGAACCCTTAAAATATCTATATTAATTTTAGTATGTCTAAACACTGTGAATTTACACACCTCTTCTGTGGGAAACAGCATGGGTGGAGTGATAATCCTCTGAATAATGCATGAAAAAAATGAAAGGCAAAATGGACTGCATAATTTCCTCTGATACACTGACCACTGTATCTATTATGTGTGTGAACATCCAGTCCAGACGTAAAAACCTTCCGAATCTTGCTGTATATCTGCATGAGTGTACCTCTGGTAAGGACATCATAAGTCTGCATAGGTCAGCAGTGATTCAGGTAGTATTTGGGTTTAGGAAGGCACTGCAAGTAACAAACATTGCAGTGGTCCCTAATGGTACTATTAAAGAGTTACACTAGGAAATAAACCAACTTGTTGCCGTGTTTTATGCTATGGTATAACTGTGTGGGAAAGGTGGCAATGATGCCAAGTGGATGCACAAGAAAATACTCTGTCACTGGATTTTTGCAAAAAGTTGCACTTAATTGTGATGGAAACATGGTACACATTATTTTTGCCTCCCTTCTTTTGCCATCCACTTCTAACCTTGTCCCATGTATTTTCATAAACATATTGAAAATCCAACTTCTTCTCAGTATACTTCACAATATTAATGAAGAATATTTTCCATAACACGGTCTTTATGTTGTGCTGCACAAACACAGGGTTTCAGCCAAAGATTTTCAAAAACAGACATGTGAGTCACCATGCCTCAACTTACATCGAAAATCACTGCTGATAGCTGCTAATACAGCTAGTGAAGAATCTTGGTTATATTAAGCCATAGATTTTTGCCTCAAATCCATCCAGAAATGCCTGCTCTCTATTTACAATCATCCAGTAGTCTTTATTCACCTCAGTCCCTTTCTCTCCTACCACCTCCTATTTCTGGCAGGATTCCAACAGTTAAAAAAAATACTACAGATTTATTTAAATCCCATTTTCCAAAATGTGATACAGTAATAGAAGGAGTTTAATGAGGAACTTCATTATGTGTTCAACAGAGAGCTTTCTCACTGATCTTGCCACAAAAAAAAGAATCTTCCCCTCATTATTGGTATCTTTCTGACTCAGCCAGGCTTTCATGTAAAAATAACACTAAGCTCACAAACTTGTGATGGAATGGCAGCTATATTAGACACAGTTTTATTACCTCTTACCAGTTATTTTTAGAAACCACAGATCAGCTTTTAACATGAGTGGCAGAGTAGCGAAGATAGAAAAAATTGTTCATAGTTGGAATTTCTCTGAGGAGGACATATAGAAGTACCAACACTTAGGGGAAAAGGAAACAAAGGCTTAAAAGACAACTAGTATTAACCAAGGAGTGTGTAAAATATCTGTATTGATTTTCTGAACAAACCTTGTCAATTGGATGTTATTTTAATTTTTAAAGTGCTGATCAGAGATTTCTTGATGTAAGAATCTACAGAAAATCTGGCATTTACTGCAGATCATGACAGCTCAGAACAGTGTTAGATATGTTTGTCACAGCACACTCCTGAGTATGTGTTTTAATCACTCTGGGGCTTTCCTCAGTTTCTGAGGAATTGATGTCTGAGGAAGGGCTAGACTAGACTAGATTTTTGTAAGGCTGCTGCAAAACAACAACAACAAAATATATTTTGTTTCTGAAAATTTTGAATCTTATCTCATCCAAAGTGTTATGGTTTTGTAGACAGTGACTTTGCTATTCCCTGTCAGACATAGCAAAAGTCAAAAGAAGGCAATGCTCATGTTAAGAAATCCTGTGGCAGGATTAACCAACAAACCCTCCTCTTACATTTCATTCGTAAGATCTTTTCAGGATGCCAGCAAGCTAACTCCCCAGTTACAGGAAGACTGTAACTGTTTACACATATCTAATGAAGAAGTATAGATGTTGGTGCAGTGAGGTCAAAGAGAGGTGATTGCTTTGTCTGGCAGGGATGAAAAAATTACAAGTAGTTCTAAGGAGAAGTAAATTAAAACCATAATTAAATGAAAACCAAAATCTTAGAGATTCTTTAGGTTGTAGAGACAGAATCTTTCCTTGAGAAAATGAATTTAAGGGCATAAAAATTGTAGCTGCTGTACAGCAATCATTCTAGTTGCATTCAACAGGCACTTAAATATAGTACTGTAAGTTAAGATCCTGACTCAAAGAGTATCATGTCAAAAGACAAATCCCAGCAAATAAATTGTCCATTGTTATTATCTCTTGTTGATGTAAATGTGGATTATGTTTGGGATGATATATTGGCTGGTTAATGGAATTTGGACATTTGTGGATAGAGCAAAAAAATACTAACCACTGCCTCTTCTACATTTTTCTCCTAACAGCTTAAATATTATATAATATAAAAATAAATTTAAAAAACCCCAAACCTCCTAATCCATTGTTGTCACAATAGCAGAGCTTACTCTAATAGTTACTTGTTTCATGAATACCCCTAAGTAGCCCCCTATGCCCCCACAGGTTGTGCTTACTTTTCTTGGTTGACAGGTACGTCAAAAAGGAGCCAAGTCTGGAATGCGAAAGAGACAGGCGTGTTTAGTTTAGCACAGGAAGAAGAAGTAGAAAGGAAGACAATCTAGGCACAAAAGAGACTTGTGGAGTAGGAAGATGAGGTAAAGACAAGTAGAAGCTGAATGGAATAAAAAGTGGTGTTGGCATCTGAGAGCATATGAAGATAGAAGAGGGCAGCCTGACTTGGTTTCCTGCTGATACCAGTTACAGCAGCATGCAACTGAATTAACAGGCTGCTATTTTTCATTTGTCTAAATGCAAACTTCAGAATTATATTCCTTATATAAAGTTCACTTGAACGTACTTCAAAACAGTTGGACATTAGCATAGAAAATGCTTTTACCAAGACAGAAATTGTACAGTTAGGCTGGTGAATAAGCATTAGAAATCAGAGATCAGTCAGAAGGTTTCTTGCTGCCTTGAAACTGGCGACTACCAAATCCCAGTTTGTGTTGGTTTAAAATGAAGACCATGTTAAGGAAGACATGCAAAACGAAGGATTCAATTTTCAAGGGCATGTGTGAGCTCAATTTTCATGGAAGATCCAGTTATGAACATGTGGAAACGAAAAGCTTGATGCCTGTACATCTAATGCACAAGTTTCTAGCATAGACAGTATGAGTCATTCTTGGGAACCTGTTGTAAATGAGACTGCTAGGACTAAGGACTCAGATTTGTTGGAATTTTTGAAATTTAAATCCCTTTAAGACCTTATCTGCTCCTCTAAAAATGTCAACAATCTCCATTTCATGTCAGTATTCATTTTAAAACTGCATTGGTCTCTCCCATGGAACAGAGAAAGCCTTTATGTAAGAGATCATATTGTACATGATTCCTTGATGTCCTGTTGTCTCTGATGATGTCTAGGTGGCCCTGCTTGAACATGAGGATTGGACCAGATGACCTTCAGAGGTCTAACCTCAACCATTCTGTGATTCTGAGATACAACAGGAAGGATGTAATCCATGGTAACAAGAAGAGGAGACCAATCTCTATTTGGGTCAGCGTTTAGGCCCTGTTGTTGCAGACTTCCCCAAGAAGTTCACTGAATTCAGTACCTGTCTGCATGGGCACAGGAGAATTCTCAGAAATGGTCCTTGGCCTAAGCTGAAATCTTACCTATGGTGTGGCAGAAGCCAAAAATTGCGAGTTGGAAATTGCTTCCTTTTTCTTAATAGAAAGTAACAGTAATTTCTTCTCAGTAAGAAATAAGGGAATTCCTGCAGATATTTTTTAAGAAAGAAATATTTAACAGGTATGTAAAACAGATGTCCTATAGAAGTATTTGTTTCTACTAAGTAGCCAATGCTGGGATGTAGTTATGGTTACTAAATAGCTGCAGATATGCAGGGAGGAAGATGTAAACTGTTTCCTTTGTCTCCTGAGGGAAAAATGACCAAACATAAACATTTACAAAACTTTTCAGTCCTGCTTACATAAGTTGCCTGGCATTTGAGAAGCTCAAGATCTAATTCATTTTCTGTACTCCTTCACCTTTTAAATTGGGAAATTCTCTGCTCATATAAGCAGCTTTGAAACTGTATTCTCTATTGTGGACTCTCCCAGGTGTTACTGACAGTGAATAAAAGCCACCAACTTGTGCATCTTGTGAGCCTGCACATGAAGCCTCTGGGCTTCTCGAACCACCTGCTTCATCCATGTTTGAAAGGGTTGACGACTCCAGAAAGTCGTCATCCAGGAAAGATAGGGAAGAGACATAAGGAGGCACAGGCAAATTACAGGAAAGAGACATACTTTATGGAGAAGAGGCATATCGTAATGAAATGGTGTGTCTAAGATCTTACAGGCTGTGCAAGTCAGAAAAATAAGTCAAACTAGACTCTGCTCCTACGCCCTGAAAATAAAATATTTCTCACCTCTCCTAGTTTTTCTCCTCAAACATTTTCCTCCAATAGATGATTTTTTCCTTCTTAGAAAACATGCAATGAATAGAAATTTTATGTTCTGCCTTCAACAAGTATCAAATACCGGTTAATGCTAATAAAAGCCTAGACAAACCCTTGACATTCTTCACTCCTTTGATTTATAGGAAGCCTTTTTTCACCTGCCATCAAACATCAATATAGATGTCAACATTAACAGGTACAAAATATTCATTCAATTAATTTTCCTGAAAAGTCTCGCCATGACTGCCATTGTTTCTGTTGCAGAAGGAGTCTGTATGACGATGGCGCTCTCTGTGACATATCGCAGAATGTCAGGTAACTTCAATAGGCACTGACATTATAGGTGATTAAATTAATAGTGATATGTTCATGAGGTAGCTTGAGGTTCTGTGGTAGCGTCAGCTCTCCCTTTGACATCAGTGGTGGAACAAACCTAACCTTAGAGGATAAAAGAGACTCCTCTCAGAGTCAGTGTTAACATTAATGCCACCTCCCTCCGGCAGAACAGCCTGCATCGCTGTATAATCAGTTTATAAAGATACAACAACCTGTTTAATCACACCAAGTGTCAATGCTGGCATTTGACTTGATCATGTAGATCCCCAGAAGATTAGAGCTTGTTTTGTTCCATGGCAGGCTTTCGGTACACAGACAGCTCTATAAATATTCCCCCAAAGCTATACTGTCTAAACAAATTGCTGTGTGCTTTCAGGTGGTGCAGTATGATGTCACAGCACTTAAAACAGGATATCAAAAGCAGGGATTGTGAGGGAGGGAAAAAAGTAAACAATTTCAGGAAAAATTAAAGACTGCAGTTTTAAAAGCAACGTTATCTTCAGTAAACCTGAGGGAGCAGGAAAGATGATCTTTTCAAAAGGATGGATTGAACCAGCCCATGTGAATCTTACGTTAAGAGAGTTAATTATGACCCATTCTGCTACTCTGAGCCAAGTCTAAAGTTCTTACACATTTTTTTTACAAATACGTCCCTCAAAGAGATTCAGTGAGATCTTCAACAGGGAAAAAAAAAGAGAGCAGAGACCAGATTTCTTTTTCTGTATGAAAGAATATAGTATGATTGGGATGCAAAAAAATCATTTCAGCATGTATACATGTGCTAGACTACACTGACATCCATCCACCCAGTAACCTTTTTTTATCTATCCTTCAGTAATATGTCAATCGTTTGTCAGCATTTTGAAAATAACAGAGGTCTATATAACCAGTAATGAAACATCCCAATTGTAGGAATGTAAATTCTGCAAATATTTTATTAACTTTCTTAGAAGGAAAAAGATGAATAGCAAAAAAAATATTCATAATATGTGGACTTCTTAAGTTTGCAAAATTCTCTTCTCTTTGAAAATATTTAATAGACTAATGTTCATATGCATTTGTTCAAGTGGGAACTCCAAAACACAAGCATGCACATGCAGACAGATAAACATGCCTGCCAAACACATGTTTATGTTGGTAATTACTAGCCCCTTGAATAATATGTTCATATATTGTGTGAACATCAAAGACTACTAAATTGCCTCAGTAATTGTTGCCAAATTTTCATCCACGTCATCTTTTTTTTGTTTGCTCCTGAGTAAAGTTTCCAAAATGAAATTATTTCAAAAGCAAGAGATTAAATACAATAAAAGTAAAAATATGAACTGACAGAAATAGAGTCTCTTTGAGACTCAATTGACTTCCTAGGATTAATATTTTTTACTCATGACAGAATTTTTCTTTCAAAATGTCTCTTTCATTAATGTGGTCCAGAGTTGAGTGAAAAGAAAGTATAAAAAATGCATATATTGTAGGGCACCAGTGAAGAATATCTGCACCATATATTTACACTGGAGCTCTGCTTTCAGTCTACAAACTGTTGTAGTGAGTGGAAGTAGTCTAGTGATTTTTTTTTTCATTAAACTTTGAATGTCTCACTGTTTTGTGTAACACATACCAGTGTTAATTTTTCTTTAGTTGTTTGTACTTTGATTCCCCTTTGAATTACATAAATCCTGAGTTTGATACTGACCACTTTCTTCAAGGAAAAAACATCCAAAATGCAAAGAAAATATCATGGAGCCTAGTGAAAGCAGAAATTTATGTGAGCACTATATCCTTTTTAAAACATGCTTGGGAGAATTTTTTTTATTTGGATAAACACAATAAATATTGGTACGAACATTTGCCGAGAGACCTCCTCAAATCCCAGATCTCTTTGTCTTTTGCTTTCTACTGTTCTTTCCTGGCCTTTCTTTATATGGCCAGAATATATTGATATTTCTGTCTAGACAGGAGGTGGTTACATGACCACTGAAGGGAACAGAGCTCAAACATTTTAAGGCACTCTCATGGGTAAAAGGAAAAGAAAAAAAAAACAAAACAAAACCCACCTCCCAACCCTTTTTATATAATTGTTATTTATGGAAATTTAAGACCCAGAAAGGAATAATTACAAGGAATATCTAAAGCACAGCAAAGTCATGGCATCTTGCTGCATAATTCATTCATAAATCCTTTATGGCTCCATCTGAAAGCCTCAAGAAAGATGGAAAATGCGAAAAGTCCCCATGGATCTTTTGCTTTCTGACAGAGAAGCCCAATGACTTCATGGTGTGCCTCACAAATTAGTTATGTTTTGATTTTGTTGGTTTGGGTCAACAGAGAAATGAAACTTTTGAATCTGCTAGCAGTTGAAATTAAGATATTTTCTTAAATGTAACAAAGGAGAAACATAGGACATATTCATAGGATTCGCCCTAGAAAGATCTCAGGTTATTTGCTCTGCATTCTGTTAAACAAAGAGAAAAAGCATGACTGATCTTACAGTGCATGTGAATTTGACACCAATATGCAGTGATTTCAAGGTGCTTATACTGAAGTAACTATGATATGAATTGGACTAACATGAGCATTCAAGGGACTTCTTGTTTTAACGATAATGAAAAGAGAAAGCTTTATCCAGAAGAAACCCTGTACACTTCAAAGGTGCATGTGTCCGGTATGATCCTTGGTTTTGATCTTTACAAGCTTAAAGTCTTCTTTCCCTTCTTTGTTTGGTAGTGGCAGCAGGAGCTTAGCCATGGCCTATACTTCTCCCTTTCTATCTTTAGGTCTCTCAGAGCAGCAGAAGCACATATTCTCCTCTGCACGTCAGTCACTTGATTTGTCAGACAGCTGTGTGGTCTCTTTGTGGAGATGCAGGACAGAACTTTCCCTTGTGTCCTGTTCCTAATTTGAGTTAGAGCTTGTAGAATGACAGTTAAAATGTAACGAAGTGTTTTTGACAAACAAATCAATCACAAAGTGCAATCACAAAGTTTCAGTGCAGATGAAGCACAGAAGAATAAGTTCTACATTTCCTGCACCTATAGTTAGTTGTATTACTATCCTATAATGAATTGTGTCAGATATCTACTGTTGCTGTACTAAGCCAATGCTGGATGAAGCGTGTGACATTATACATATTTCTAGATTTTCACTTGTGGTAGTTCAAATTTAATTTTTCTTGCTACCCATAAACTAAAATCCTGACGGTGACATCTTTAAAAAAAGGAGAACTCAGAAATTAAGCCAGACTTCCAAATTTCATTCCTAAGATAGCAAAGCAAGATTATTAAATAATCAATTTATAGACTTAGAGAGGAAAATTAAGTGATAGAAAACCAGACAGCACAGATTTTCTAAGAACAAATTATGTCAAACCAATTTAATTTCCTCCTTTGACAGGATAACTGGCTCAGTCGATGAGGAAGAAGCTGCAATTGTGCTGTATATTGACTTCAGGAAGAATTTTGACATTGTCTTATATGACATTCACATAAGCAACATGCAGTCCTCATAAAATTACCACACAAATGATTTAAAAACTTCACTGAAGCAGAAGCTGTTTTTTTATTAAATAAACGTACCAATTCTCACGTAGCTCTGCAGAGCTCTTTCTTAGACCTGGTTCTAATCCATATTTCCAGTAATGTGCTGTATGATAGTGTAGATGGTGCATCTACAAAATGCAGAGATGGCTCCACAGGGGGTGGTGCAAATTCTTTAAGAACTGGTACAGAATTTAGAAATGCCATTGTCAGTTGAAGAAATAATCCAAACCAGTGATGAGATCCTACTTTTCAAGAGAAATCAAATGCATAAATGCCAAAATATGGGACAATTAGGTAAGAAGCAATATTGTAGAAAAAAAATCCAAAAGATCTAATGGATGACAAGATAAAAAGGAATTACAAATATTGAACTGTTGGAGAAACCACATCTTATTTCAGAATTATCACATATAAAACATAGAGAGAAATTATTCTGCTCTACTTAGTGCTGATGAGGCCTTATATGACTGCACTTTAAAGAAATGTAGATGTAGGCAAATCCAGGGGAGAGTAGCAGGACAAGAGTTTTAGTAAGAGCGACATTTAAGAAAAGGAGGACAAATTTAAACAATTTTACAAATGGGAAGATAAATGAGGAGGACATGCAGTCTTCCACTATAGAAGATGATAGTATACTAAAAAGGACAGTACCTAAATGCTTGTTCTCTGTGCTGTGCTTGCAGGGCTGGGCAATAAAATACTACTACTTAATATGTAGTAAGGAAGATTTAGGAATATGTTGTAAAGATACAAAGCAGTGAGTGGAACCAGCTACTGATGCAGTCTGTGGAAGTGTTTCATTGGACTTTTTAAAAATGGGTTTGATATTTGCTGGGCTTTCTTATTCTTTCACTTCAACACTTCTGCGATTGTTGAAAACATGGTTTCTTTCTTCTTGTAAACTACGTGCTTCAGATAGATAGTTACTTCTCTTTAACCATTTTTGTTATAATATTGTATGGTTTCTTACCAATAAGAGGTGGCTAGATTTTAAAGCTTATAGAATATCATCTCCATATATCAAATACAGTTTATAAAATTCTTTGGGATACTGGAACAAAATACAAAATATTAGCAAACTATTGTAACAAGAAAAAAAGAAATCAAAAGGGCAGATTTCTGAAAGCTGTAGTTTATTATTTACATTGTTCCGGTTTTCAGAAAAGTGGTTGGCTTTATTCCCCCATCCACTGCTGACTCTGTTCAGATATATGATACTGGACTATGTCTTTCCTGTCACCTCATATTATTTTACACAGTAGTTTTTCTACAGCTGGGAACTGTACATTGCAATTTGGTGTATAAGTTTATAGCTTGATTCCACCTACCAAGCACAAACACACAGATACTACCTAAAAGCACTTTGAAATCTGCAAGCTTTTTGTATAATTTATGGCTATTGGGTATACTGATGAGTATAAATGTATGTTGTTTTGAAACAATGTTCTTCCACTACAGAAAGAAGAAACGGTGACTGGTGCTGGGCATAGTATATGTGTAAGCACAAACTCACACTGATTTTCACTGGAACTATGCCGTCTTATACCAATCAGCAGTCTGGATTGCCGTTGAATGGCAGATTGCTGAAAACAAGGAGATACTGCCAGAGAAAGGATGGCCACAACCTTGTTTTGTTTCTTTTATTTTTTTCTCTAGGAATCTACTACCAGCCATTGTTCAAACTGTTTTTCCTCTGCTCTGGAATAGGAAACAGGCCCTGCAGTCGCTGTGATCCCTCACGTCAAGTGGCCACTTCCTGGTGCTGTGGATCACCAGTGAAGCCAGGGTCTCACTGATTTATGGGAAGATCCTGCTGCTTGTTAGGGGAAAAGGAGGTGAGGGGGGAAATAAAACTTGGATGGGGAAAAAATGTCCATCTCTATGGAAGAACAGAGCGGGAGGAGGAAGGGTAAAGCATTGGTGGCGTAGGGCAGGGGTAAAAAGAGTATGGGTACTCCACCCTGTCCCACCAACTTGAAGTCCTTCTCTGCAGAACGAAGAAAGTGGTGTAGTGGAAAATCTGGGCACGGTAAGAGATCCAGGCTTATAGAGTCATGCCCACGGAGAGATGAGATAGTGCCAAGAGCAGCCATGCCCCCAGAGTCACAGCTCCTGCCATGAGTGTTAGTGAAGGGCAGTGCCACGGGAGTCAGTCACTCAGGACAGTGGTGGTGTCTGGGGAAGCAGTGGTCAGGGTGATGATTTATTCCCCTCTTCCACTTCTCCCTTTCTTTGATACACTGCAAGGTAGGAAAAGGGCAGAGAGAAATCTCCAGGAGTCAGATCTACTGTCAGCATGGCCCCCTCCCAAGCAGCAGGGCTTCTCTTATTGCTGGAGATGCATACTGGCCTACAGAGGTAAGCCTGCTGTTTATCTTCTCTCTCGTCTAGAGGCATAGCATACAGTGAAGTCGATAGAGAGAATTGTTTCTTTAATTTATTATGATATATTTTAGAACAACAATCAATCAAGTTTGCACAACATATAAAATATACAGCATTTTATAGAACCATTAATTCTTGAAAAAAATCTGTATTTGCAATACTGTCAATAGCAGTTCTTTCCAACTCCAAGCTTTGCTTCTGTAATATTTAAAAACACAATAGAGTCCAGATACTGTGAATCAGAACCAGTATTGGTACCTATTTGCTACTCTGGCGGATTCTTCAGAACTTAACAGTCTTAATGATCCCAGTAGAGCAGAAGTCCCAGAATGATAAAAAATGCATGTATATATGTAAAAATAGTACCCCGTTCAGCCTGTGAATTGAAATGAGGATAAGGAACTTGAGTAAATACGGCTTCCTCAATGACATCATTAAGTGCTCAAACAGTTAATTGCACTGACTGGAAGGGGAACTAAGTTTCTTCAATTATATTCTTCTACAGTTTTTTTACATGAGACTGTAAAGAGTGAAGGAAGAGAAAAATACCTGGCAAAGTGTCCTTTTGTGTTCCAAGATTCCTCAGAGTCTGAGTGAAGTGAAGTTTTTTCTGTACGAGTGATGATGAGAAATCTCTGGTAATGAAGAGTACATGCAGCAAAGTTATTGACTGCACAGATCTCCTCACTGTTGCAAAAATAGTCTGAGATACAAAAAAGTTTGACCCATTTTCTGGAAGTAAAAGTAAAGTTTCCTCTTCCATTGAACAGACATCTTATATGAAAGCTTGGTCCTGGTCAACAAGGCCACTGCAAACACTGACTTTTTTGTAAGGTTTGCCAGCTTGGTTTCAGTAGGTCTACAAAAAATATCGTTCCAGCCAATGGGATGGAACTCAAAGGCTGTTAGAGGAAGATGAGATAAAAAGATCCACTTTGGTGACTGAGTCTGACATCAGTGATAAGGCATTTGTCCAGATAAGAAGGATATGATTATCTGAGTAGAACCCTGATTTCATCCAAATCCATATTAATATAGGCTTTACCTGAATAAGAATTTCACACAAGTTGCTTTGGGATGACTCAGTAACAAAGTGGTGGTACTGCAACATACACTTTCTTGTTCAAACCCCTACATTCTGCATTCTGGTATCTGGATTTCAACAGCTGTTAACTTCAATTGTAGCATTATTCTCTAGAAAAAAATGAACTCTTTTCAACATTTTTATTGTAAAATATTTACTGTCTTTTTATGGAAAATAACATTAAATATTTCCTCCCCACAAAATTCTGCAGTTCCTAGGACCACTTGCATGAAACAAAATTTCATACCTTCCCCCACATACTCCCAAGACTTCAAATACAAGTGCCTGCTTTTCACACTTTGAAAGAGACTTTTACAAAGAATATTGTGCTGGTATTAGTCTGTAGAGCACTCCATCCTTCCTCTAATTTTGATCTTGGCTCACCCAGCCTGACTGCTTATATTCTAGACATGATGCTAAAGAATTACAGATCCATTTTGGGCAAGAGATGTTATGTGTTGGGCTTTTGATGTGAATTATAGGTGCAATACTGATGCTACTTTTACTTTACAGCTCCTAGGAGTGATTCCCAGTTCTTGAATCTGAAAGCACGCTCTGACCATATCCTTGTTCTCTGCAGGACAAGGCACAGATTTGCAGCACCTTCCCTTCCACAAATCCTATTAGGTACATAAAGGAAACCAGGCCATGTGCTCAAGATGAATGCCATTAAATGCTCCAAACAGGTACTGATCTGGATGATTATAAAGAACTAGGATGCTTAGTAAGAACACCGCTGTATGCATCAAAAAGAAAGACTACACCTAGGTTAGGTAAATGAATTAATTTTTGTTGCTTTCTAAAGTGCTAATCTTGGGTCTTAAAGTTCAGCAATCTTTTAACTTGGTTAACTAAGTTTAGTATATGAGGATACAGAAGGAAAATGTATGAATCACTGAATGAGGAATTGCAACATCAGGATAAGAGGAGATACCCTGAAGTAATGGAACACACTGAATACTTCTTTCTATGTAGCTTAGAAATTAGTCATAATTTGTATAAATGTAAAAGCCCTCTGAAAGAATTGCAAAAGAAGTCAGATTTTTCTCATGGTACATAGAAACTGAAGACATATTTGCTCTATCAACAAGAACCACTGCTTGACACTTCTTTCAGAAGACAAGAAGAAAGCAAGCTGGACTACTGCTAATACCTGGCAGTTTACTGCAGCACCTCTGGAAATAGTTTTATCCTAATGCCAACTGAAGAAAGTGGCTTGACCTTGTATGTTCCTGTCTAGGAATAACAGAAGAGTTCTGCTCAGCATATGAAGAGAAAACTGCATTAAGGAGAAGTTTGGAGCATTGCTTTGGCAGTTTTCAAATGTAATGAGAGAAGTTAAATCATGCAGGAAGGATGAGAATAGCATTTTGATTCCTACTGAAAAGATAGTAATTATGATAAGTGTGGATTTTGCCTTCTTTTGTAAGTTGCTCTTCCACTGATGCAGTTTTTCTCAGTGTTAACTGGCTCATCTGGAGGTCAAATGCTGCATGACAAGAGACTTTTAGCCTCACTTGATAGTCTGGAGTCTGGAAAGGGACAAGCAGTACCAACAAAAGTGGGCTGCAGCAAGCACACAAGAACATTTATAGTTCCTCTTGGGACATTAATCTGCCTCTTGACTCATAGAGAGCAATTTCTTTTTTCCATATTTTTTCCAGTCATTAAGGTATAGGAGCATGCCTCTGTGGTGCCCTCTGAGCAAAGTGGAGAGAAGAGAGTTAGACTAGAGCACACAAATCTGGAAAGCATGGGAGGGACAAGGGATCCTTTGGGCACAGAGTGACAGAGCATAAAATCAGTACTCAGGAGATAAAAGGAACTGATCCAACCACTGCAGAGCCCTGATGTATCACAGATACTAGGCAGATGTTTGCAGCCAGATTCTTCTGTTGTTTCTGGGCAATCATCCATTCACTCTGTTGCCTCAGCTACAAGGTTTTTCGTTCCTGTCTGACCCCTGCTGATATCCATTTTGGCAACAATACTTATACTTCTGCTTTACTTGCTCAGTCTGCCTCGTTTAAAGAGAAACTTGTTTTTCTACATATATTTCAAAATATCTGTCACTGATTAGTGTCCTCCTTGGAAAATCTTCCTTTTCCTGCCAAAAATTCCAAATGTGGGACATGGAAATATTATCAAAAAAGGTAAGGAACAGGAATCCCTGAAAAGAATATGAACTATAGAACCTATCAGTAGATAGCTATTTTCCTACAAAATCATCTGGTATCCTAAAGAATATCAGCTTTCCTATAAAATTTCTATTATGAGTTTCTAAAATAACTTCCAAAAATCAAAACTAAAAAATCTCCAACTGGAAGGTCTGAATTTTTAAATTTCCTTTAAATCATGCAAAACAGAACATGTAGATAATTTCTTCACATATCATGTGATCTGAAAATTCAGAAATATAGTTTAGTTTCTACATGTACAGAAGAATTTAGTGACAAAATCTGAATGCAGTCGTGGGCTTCCACGTTATTCTTAGTTTGCAGAATGAAGAAAGCTGCACACTCTACACAGCATGTACTATTAACTGTGAACACAAGCAAATGAGAATGGTGAAGAGAAAAATGGAATAACCAACAAATAAGCTCAACTTGGTGATGAAACTTTTGCTTCTTTCTTAAAAGTGTTTAATAAAAGTAGTTAATGTAATGCAAAAACTTTTGGCAATATCAGAAGAACTCCTATTCTTTCTCTCTGCCCTCCTAGAAGTCATTGTGGTTGTAAAAGGGACAGGGCAACCTTGAAAATGGATTAGCTGCACTCGAATCTGTTACAACTGGTTTGCACACTGGATTGCTACAGTGAAATTTGCTGTAAAAATGGCAGTTTTGTGTCATTCTACAAAAGGAAAAGGCATAAGGAACCTTTTCTGTAAATTTGTTGTTTGGTGTTAAGGTTATCCAGGAATGGAGGAAGATATCAAAAGGGACTCGTGCATATAAATAGAGTACAGTTTTCATGTTAGCATGGTATTTTGTCTCGTATAATTAAAGCCATGCTTGCAGTCAATCTGCCACAATAGAATGCTGTGCATGCCCTCTGCTCTCATGCTGCAAACAGACTAACATAAAAGGGTAACTCTGGTCTCATCTGTAGGTGGCACATTCAACTTCTTTTTCCTTTACAAAAACCAAAAAAACCCAGATAGAGACAGGTGCAACAGCTATTCCATACAGTGGGAAATAGCAGAATGGGCAGGGTTATATCCCATGGGTTTTGCGTCTGATCCACATAAGCTCTGTTCATAAAACTGGCAAAGGATCATCCTCAGTATGCAGTTTGGAAGCAAGTGGTTGGTCTCCTGCAGCAGTTATGAATAAAACTCAGAGGAAAAATGGACCTTTAAAAGGTGCTGTTTTCTAATTGCTTACTGCCTGGAACCCTGCACCTGTTCTATTTTTTTATTTTGTAATTTTAAGTCACACTAGGGCACTGGAAAATTCCAGAAAAGTATGATTCATTATTTGTATTTAAATAAGTAACTATGAATGTAGCCAAAGTTCTGGTCAATACAATCAATTAATAGTGTCCAAGTCCAAAGCATCGTATTTCAATAAGAAAATAAAATATCCGGGATTACTTGAGCTTACTGTGAAACTGTAAATGCAACAGCACCTTGCAAAAACCCAAAAAACTAGTGCCTTAGAGAGTGAAGATCAAGCCTACAGGATCACATGCACTGAATATAGCCTTGAGTTTTTCAGAGTTAACTATAATTTCCCCTTACAATATATTCTCCCCTATTAGAGCAGGCTTGCACAGAGCTCCATCTGAAGGAATTCCTCATTACTGGGTTTCTCTGAGCTGGTCCTTTGCTATTTGGAACAGTGATATCAGCAGGTGGACACTACTTATTAGCTGTCAATCCGAATATTTTCAAGAATAAGTGCAGAAGGTCTATTTCAGAGTCCTCTTATTAGGCTTCAACTGAAACAGCCTCATTAGATAAAACAGGTGATGCTGCTCCTGCAGAGCTGGAGACAGGACATCACCAGCTATACAAATGGTCTTCAGCTACTTCTCTCTTCCTCAGAAGCTGCACAGTAAAATAACACCACTAAAAGCTTAGAAGGGAGGCTTATTTCATAACACCTGACTTGGGGACACTGGACCAGACGTCGTGCTCTCCATTGCATGAAAAATCTTTAGCAGCTGTTCAAGGCTGAAGCAAAGCATTGTTTGATTCATAGCAGCTCACTGTCACTCTGTATCTGAAAGCTTAAGGCAAGTCATCTCCACGTCAAAAAATATTAAGATATAGAGACTTCCATATCTTAGTTGTCAGTAATTTCAGTCTGTGCTTTCTGGCTAAACAAAATCTTATTCATCTCTTCCTTTAAGCCTTTTTTGTGTCATACATAGTGTGTTCCCAGAAAACCCTACAGGCAAGTCTCCCTAACAGCTCTATGCTTTGAAACACCAGTGACGTTAATTGCAACATGGCATCACATTTATTTTATGGCTTCTAGACACACTACACATGGGCAGACAATGTACCAGGATTTCAGACACCACAGAAGATGACAAGTGTAAGGATGCTATCACCAGAGTTATGTTACTCTGGGCTATCACTGTCAGCTTGCTCAGTAAGCCTTGAAGCCCACTCCACAAAGCTGTGATCAGATGGTGAGCTGGTACTGCAGTTTTGCCCCAGGTTCACTCAAATGTATAGCTCTTCATGACAGCAGAAGTTATGATTTCAAGTTTGGCAGGGAAAGAGCATTAATATTGATCTGGTATCCATGCAACCCAAGTACACAGAACTGGTATGAATGTGAACGACCAGTTTCTCAGAGATGGCACTAAAATAAAGACAGTGATAGTGATGCAAAGAAAACATTTCCAAAGTAGTGCCAAGTGTTGCTTTGCTACAACAGAGTGCTGTTCTGCATTTTCATGCATCTAAATGAGCACGAGTTCTGAAACTCATCCTGCAGCCAGTAGATCCTACATGGATCTAAAGAGATTGTGTATGGCATGAAACATCTTCCTTTTTTAAACGCAGGCTTCTCTGCACTGCTATTTCTAAACTGCGGGTTTTTTTCCCCTTCATAATTGAGGCAATGCATATATAAGGGTGTACAGGATACAATTTAGTGCCTCTCTCCCTGTTGGAACAGCATAGCATTCAGCTGTCCCCTACAACCAACGTCTCACAGTGAGCTGTGATGTGAGCTAAGCCCAAGAGGGTGAGCAAACGACGGTTACAGAACAAGGGAAAGCACAGAGAGAGAAAACATGAAAATGTTCCCTGTATTTTTCATCATCTTTTCCCCCATTCTTTATTGGCACTAAAAACATACAAACTCTAGGAGGAAATGGGATGTTTTACAGAACAACTTGAGAGTACATCAGACCAGGCAGAACTACAGTGATGGCAAGTGAAGCACTGGCTCCACTGAATCAATGGCAACTCTTCTTCTCTTACCTTCAGCAGAGTCCAAGTTCCCCCACATGTTATCAAATTAAGCTACTGTTAGGACTCCCGTTTGATTCAGGTGGCTTACTTATTTCATTTGTTGAGATTAGAAATGCTGCTAGACGAAAATAATTCCTGGGAAACACCTAGAAAGGACTTCAACACCTGTGCATTAGGTTGCATCCTTGGAGCAATAGCAAGTATGAATTGTATCTCTAAAATAGAAAACTTCCCCTCTCTTTTTGCACTGGGGAAGTCAATATGAGCTGCAAATTATGACTGCTCCCTTTCCCTGTTCCCCACTTTGCTTCCTGGACCTTCACGCACTGATTCAGCTCCATTTGCCAAAGCAACAGAGGGAGGACAGGATTAAAGCCTTTCCCTCTGTCCAGCCACAAGCTCTGTTCCCAAGCAAGCTGCATAGAAATAGCATCTTTGTGCAGGCATCAATGGCAAGGAACAGCCAAGCCCCTTGACTTTGAATTCCAGACTTTTCAGTTCTTGCTTTTTTATTTCAGTCCTACTTTCCTTGTAGCTGTGGTATGAAAGAAATGAAAAAAAAATGAACTCAAGCATTCTGGGATAATTCTTAATATTGAAGAGCAACATTCAATTTGAAATTTTCTTTTGTTTTTCCTTGAGAAAAAATTGCAAGTGATTAAGTAAGTAAATCCCACCATCTCCAGCTTTTGATTTACTTAATAGTAAGTTACTGTTTACCATTTACTAAAATAGTAATTACTTGAGGTTACAAAATTGCTTCTATAGTTGCTGCTGTTATCCTGTTAATTATTTTAGGCTAATATGAAGTGTGAGAACTATTTTTTGCATTGTTCCAGATAAATAGTTGTACATTTTTCTTTAATCTGAATACAGTAGTCTTGTTTTTGCTCACATTTTTTCTTGAACCCAGTGAAAATTACCATAAATATAAAACCCAGTAAAAGCCAGGCAAGCTATCTCAGTAACCTTTGACACATTGAGAGTTGTCTTTCTAACTGAAATATAGCAGAAGAGAGTGAAACTTGAAGTGTTATTTTATAGCTAACAACTTGAAATTCTGAATAGGCATGTCAGGATATGAAGAAAACTCTTCTGATTTGTTCCAGAAAAATGTATTATCTTTGAGTACTGTATTCAAAGCAGTATTTTTGAGAGCTCTACACATAACAAAGAGAGGCATCCTTTGACTCTGAAACCACTATGATTTCCTATATTCATTTCATAGAATGGCCTTGCGTAGTGTATAGAAAACTGAAAAAGACTCGATTTGCTGTTTTTCACACAGCAGATGTTTTCTAGTACTGAAAGAAATATAATAATAGACCTATTTGAAATAGATGTTTTGATTGCTATCTTGTTTATTTTAATTTTTTGTTGAGGGATTGTCTTTTAACAAACAATAACTACCAAATTTCAAATGAGTGAATGATTCTGACTTCCATGGTTTTTCCCTTGCTGAGCTACCTCTTAACAATATGGAAGAGGCAATACTTCAAAAATGGCAATTAAAGAAAAGAAATCAGTGGAGGAAATTTAGAACTTTATTCTAAAAACAGAACTTGCCTGCCTCTTTTCATCTTGCAATGCAGTAAAAAGTTGTGATGTTCAGGAAGGTGCTTCCTGGTTGGGAATAAGTAATGCAAAAATGCAAAAAAGTGAAATGACTTCTAGCAATGACTTAACTGCTACTGCAACATCTGATGTTAACATCCCAAGCTCCTTCCAGGTTACTAACTGGGAAAACAACTGCCCTGAGTTCAAATCAATTAATAAATGAGAAAAAAGCTAACTGCAGCCATGGAGTTACTGAGCAGCCTGTGGAGGTTATCAGTCTGAATGTATCAGCTGATGTAGCAAAAACCTAAAAATGAAAACTATTGCCACATCTGTAAGATTTGCTAAAATATGTACAATAATGTTAATGTTAAGGCAGGGTACTGTGCTTCAAGTTTTCAAGCAATCTCTCTTTCCTCTGTCTGTTTGCTAGATAAGTGATTTGATCTCCACAGTGACCCAGGCTATGGGATTTTGGGGTAAAGAGAAGAGAAAACAGACCTATGAAAGAAGTAATTGAAATTGTGGCTCATTAATGAAAAATAAGCTCCAAAATGTTTCTTTAAGATGTTGTCTAGGAAGCCATTGGTGCAAATATGGCTGTAGAATTTATCAACTACAATAGCATGTGCCTATACTGATATTCATCATGCCTAATTATTAGTTTCTCCAGGCAGTCTGAATATGTGCATATGTAGAGCTATTACTTAAAGAAATGCTCTCTGAGAAACTAAAGTATGCCACATGCAGACAATGAAGAATACCCAGCTCTTGAAGGTTTGTCATCCTGATCCAAAAGGAGCTGGAGTAGGCTCAAAACGGTAATTCAAGCTCATTCATTTTTTATTTTACTTGCATGCAACTTGAAAGTGTGAAGAGTGAAAAGAAAAGAACCAATTATTTCTTCATAATTCAGCTGGTTCACACCTAGCTAGATTCCTCTGAAGAAATGAAGCAACAGAATGTGAGTATGGTGCAGTGGTGATGGATGGTAGGAGTTTAGCATTTGTGTACATGGATGCTTGAAAGGTCTACTAATGGGATATTACCTGCTATGCTCTAGTTCTTTTATGATACATGAGCAGCAGTAGTGAAGAATTCTGCTCTAGGATATAATGAAATGGGAATCAACTGATTAACCTGGAAAATATTCCAGGTTTGACAATCAGGTCTGTGGGATAAAATATTTATTGTATAAAGTAGGAAGAAGGGAGAGAGAGTTACAGTCTGCAGAAAATGCCTTCCAACTGCAAAATGAAAATGAACTACTTATGTCATCCACATTAAATCCAGAATTTCATGATGGCATTGCTTGTCTGCAGCACCTATTATTAGTATTAATTATTTGTATAGTCCCAAGAATGAGCTTGGTATTTGATGGATAAATATAAAAGTGTTTCTGCTCAAGAGGGCTCACAAGGGAAGAAAGTACAGAGTGAATATTGCTTTCGAGTGCTTGTCTTTGCAACCTTAATGCTTTTTATCACAGTAGCTTGTGTATAATAAAAAATGAAGCTTGAAAGTACGTTTCAATGATGCTCATTGAATGTCCTCAAAATATTATCCTCATTTTATGGTTAATATCCATAGAGAGGGCCCTATAGCTTTATGTTAAAAATGTTAAGTGTCAAGAAGCTTAGTTCTGGAATGAAATGGTGCAGTATTCGGCAACTCCTAAATGAGTCACTGTCTGATCTACAAAATTCATCCAGCCCTAGCTTTATGCCTGTAAGGTCCTGCAAATTCTGAAAGGGTGGAACCCTGAGGTTTATGCTGAATCACTCGAAGATCAAGACCCAACTATGGCATCTGAAAACTAACATGTTTTGGAAAGAAGGAACAAAACGGAACACTTACGAGGCAGTTGAGCAGGGAAGGTGAGAATGTGAAAAGTTGTGTTAATTATCTCTGATTTCAGTGCAGACTGAAATGGTACATTTACAAAAGATCTAGCAACTAATTTTTAAAACAAATGCTTGTACAATATTTTGTTCTGAAAAGTGAAGTTTTATAGAATGACAGAATGGTTTGGGTTGGAAGGGATCTTAAAGATCATCCAACCCCCCTGCCATGGGCAGGGACATCTTCCACTAGATCAGGTTGCTCAAAGCTCCATCCAACCTGACCTTGAACACTTCCAGGGATGGGGCAGCCACAACTTCTCTGGGCAACTTGTTCTAGTGCCTCAACACCCTCATCTTAAAAAATTTCTTCTTCATGTCCAATCTAAACCTACCCTCCTTCAGTTTAAAAGCATTACCCCTTGTCCTGTTACTACAAGCCTTCGTAAAAAGTCTCTCTCCATCTTTCTTATAAGCCCCCTTTAAGTATTGAAAGGCTGCAATAAGGTCTCCCCGAAGCCTTCTCTTCTCCAGGCTGAACAACCCCAACTCTCCCAGCCTTTCTTCATAGGAGAGGTGTTCCAGCCCTCTGACATTTTTGTGGCCCTCCTCTGGACCCGCTCCAACAGGTCCATGTCTTTCTTGTGCTGAGGGTTCCAGAGCTGGACGCAGTACTCCACGATGGGGTCTCATGAGAGCAGAGGTGGAGAATCACCTCCCTCGACCTGCTGGCCACACTTCTTTTGATGCAGCCCAGGATATGATTGGCTTTTTGGGCTGCAAGCACACATTGCTGGCCCATATCTAATTTTTTGCCCTCCAGTATCCCCAGGTCCTTCTCTGCAGGGCTGCTCTCAATCCATTCATGACCCAGTCTGTATTGATACTGGTGATTGCCCCAGCTGAGCTGCAGGATCTTGCACTTGGCCTTTTTGAACTTCATGAGGTTCACATTGGCCTAATTCTCAGGCCTTTCAAGGTCCACTGGGTGGCAACCTTCCCTCAAGCGTATCAACTGCATCACTCAGCTTGGTGTTTCCAGGGAAAAAATATAAGGAAATCTTTATTGTAAAATGGCAGCTCTGAGGCATAATCTAGTACTGAGCATCTGAGGTATTTGTATTTTGCTGTAGTGATTTTATGTACATTTAGTGTTTACGTAAAAAAACATATTGTACATTAACTGTGTTAGCATCAAAGACTACAGCCCATGAAATTCTGAGAAATGGCACTTATGCTCCGGCAATTTATTTCTAAGTATTTTTCCATCGCCTGTAGGAGAGAAATGCAATGGGAGAATAATTCTCTGCCAGCATGCTTTGTTGTTTATCAGGCAAAGTAAATAACAGTGTGGGAGGTGAGTAGCATTAAAATTTCAAGGACTGACAATCTGAAAAGCTGGACCACAGTACCAGTATAATTTGACTTTTCAATAAGCCTTAATTAGGTTTTCCATTTTTGACAAACCACCTAGGTAGGGTATTCCCTGGGTTTCTTCTGTGCATCCAAGGCTACTCACAAAAAGTTGATCAGGATGTAAAACCCAGCAAGGTTTTTTGAGAGGTTACCGCATGAATGCAAGAGCGAGGAGAAGGCTTGAAAGAGCTTAGTGTTTTCTGTTAGGTCAATAAAATAGATACAGGTGTTCCATACACTGGAGATGCAACTTGCTCAACTTGACTAAAAGTGGATATCATGTCCTATATTAGCAACCTGTCAAAGTCTTAAGACATCTGAAGACAAACTGGGGACTGCAGAAAGTCTATTTTATATATATAGTGCTGATTTTGGCTGGGATAGAGTTAATTTTCTTCATAGCAGCTAGTATGGGACTATGTTTTGGATTTGTGCTGAAAACAGTGTTGATAACACAGGGACGTTTTACTTATTACTGAGCAGGACTTACACAGAGTCAAGGCCTTTTCTGCTTCTCACCCCACCCCACCCGCGAGGAGGCTGGGGGTGCACAAGAGGTTGGGAGGGGACACAGCTGGGACAGCTGACCCCAACTGACCACAGAGATATTCCATACCATATGACGTCATGCTCAGCATATAAAGCTAAGGGAATAAGAAGGAAGGGAGGGGTGTTTGGAGTGATGGTATTTGTCTTCCCAAGTAACCATTAAGCATGACTTTCCTGGAGATGGCTGAACACCTGCCTGCCGATAGGAAGTGGTGAATAAATTCTTTGTTTTGCTTTGCTTGCGTGCGCGGCTTTTGCTTTACCTATTAAACTGTCTTTATCTCAACCCACGAGTTTTCTCACTGGGAGGTAGTGAGCGGCTCTGTGGTGCTCAGTTGCTGGCTGGGGTTAAACCACGACAATATATATATATATATATATGTATATGTATATATATATATATATATATTGCAACCCAGGACAGTATTCCATAATAAGAATAAATTGCATTATTTTTATTACTGTTTTTCTGTCATTATTCCCCATCTTTTCTCTGTCTTTTGCCTACATAACATAGGTGAGACTAGGAAGAGAATTAACTACTTTTAAATGTCATTTGGAATATATTAATAAATTGCTCATAATATTCTTATAGCTCAACTGTAAATGACTTTAAAAGTTTAAAAAACACAGCATTTTTCCTAAGCATTTTATATATAACACTGTTTTTATGATGCTATTTATAGGTAAGTTGTTACATTATAGTAATATTAAAGGCTCCAGCTATGAAACTTGTTGCAGAAATGAACGTATATGCTTTATCTTTAGGAATAGTGTCTTATTAGTAAATCAACTCTTGTTGAAGTTCAGTTGTCTGTTCCTCTAGCATCTACACCATGCAATAACAGACACAACATGGATATCACCAGCCCCAGATATCAGTGGTCCCCTCTACAACAAGACATGCTCCAAAATGACAGATGACACAATGGCAATTGTATCTTTTTAAAAGTGCGTGCGTTCTTTCACAGCAGAAGTTTGGCTTTTGCAGTTATTGTTCATCCATTTTCTAGCATAATCAAAACAGTTCATTACGTGTTGTTTTCTGTCCAGTGCCCAGACTAGTAGCCATAGACTTTTGTGCATATGTACTGGAGAGGGTAACAAAATAACGGGTAGCTCCTTCTTTCAGTACATTTCCCACCATAAGACTGCATAATTGGAAACTCTCCATCAGGAAGGGAGATTTCTCCATTTGTCTCCCCTTTCTGCCTTCCACTCACATTGCTTTGGTAGAGCCCCACATTGCCTTATAGAAATTTAGCTCAAGAGTTAAGATGTAGTTCTGGACCAAATGAACAAAGGAGACTGTTCCTCCTTGTTACATCCAGTCTGACACAGAAACCAGGACCATGATTTGCCACTCCCTCAGGCCTGCCCCAGGGCATCCTCTCCTTTTGTCTCACAACACTGCTTCAGCCACTTCCCGAGGCTGCAAAGCAGGAGGAAGTGAGATAAGTCCCTCAGCCTTCACTGAGTTAAACACTAGAGTTAACAGACACGTTTGACCACCTTTATGTCACTTAAAAAGGCCTGATTTTGTTTGATTTTAATCTCAGCGTTGAAGGCTTTTTCAGATTTATTTTGACTGATAGCACCTCAGGTGGATTGCAGTGGGCAGGTATCACTGAGCTCCAACACCTGGTTCTTCCTGATTCATTGCATCACACAGCTTTCAAAAAGGGACATAATTTCAATTAATTTCCAATGTGTTTGTAATAACATGAAGATAGATAAAAACAAATTATTCCTTTTATTTTCCACTAATTATATACGTTCATACTGCAGAAACCAGAAATGTCTTCTATGTGTCAGTACTGTGAGGTGCACTGAAGAATTAAATGCATCCATTTAAATTTTCTCAATGAAGTTTTATCAAGCATAGAAAATAGTTTTAAGATGTCTTAAGAGGTAAAAGTAGCAGCATAGCCACTTTTTAAAGAGCTTGAAAGCTTCTCTAAGTGAATCCAGGGTAGTACAAAACCAATTTTCTAGTTAAAACGAATTTTCATTAGACACAAATCACAGAACGATCATCTGGCAATGACAGAAGACAATTATAATCAATAGCAGCATGACAACTCAGTTTAGCGAATATGTAAAATACTTAGTGTGAAATAATTAGAACCTCTGCTTCTGGCTTAAACACTCTCCTACATTCATTTCTAACCATTTCTAACTCATCCTCTTGATGGATTGAGACACACCATATCCGACACAGGAGTAATGCAATGTATTCCGTTAAAGGCTGCTGATTATAAGCACATGTGCGCAGTGGCAAAAAATTAGTGTAATGATCCAGTGATTGCAAAGCTTATCACAACATTGTATAAGATCTGATGCACTAGAAATTACCTTGACCACCTTTTCATGCTTTCCATACTACATTACTGTAGAATGCAAATTTGTACATTGAACCTGAAAAGATGCAAAGGGACTGATCTATATAAAGCCTGTGCTGGGGAAACACTGCCTTCCAGCAAATCTGGAAAATAAATTACAAGTGATTAGGATAAAGTGATGGAAATACAGAGGCAGGATTAAGAGTTAGTGCTCTGCTCTGTATTTATTGAAGCAAGATGTTTCTAATATGAACTTGTTGCAGGAAGTCTGATGGCATGGAGTTTGTTTACCCCTGTATAACCGGGTGCTCAGTCACTGCTGCTTGCCCAGAAGCCCCCTCCTCTGGCAGAACCAGGGTCCATCCATGCTCAGCACAGGCACCAAGCTGGCTGGCACAGGTACCTTTAGTTAAGGGTGATCGCCAGTGATACTTCACCTATTTACATGGACTATACATTGTACTACAACATTACTGAATTGGCAATCTACTTTCCAACATCCTCCAGTGAACGTAAGAGGGGAACAGTGCTGCGTGTGTGTTTCTATCTCAGAAGTAACACGCAGAGGCATGTGAACCAAGAGCTGCGGGGAGAGCAAGCAGATTTCTCCCCTCCCCTCCTCTTCTTCTTTTCTGTCAGGCCTGTGAGCTGACAAAGCCAAATAAAAGTGGGGAGAAGCCCCCCCGACCCCGGACTGAGATGAGCAGACAGAGACGGGGTCACACGGCAGGCAAGGCCGGGGATGGCGGCAGAGGCCTGTGCCCCACGCAAGCCGCAGGCCTCCTGCCGGGGGGGAAGTGGGGGTACAACTAGGAGTAGACGGAGTAAGGAAAGGCGTACAAGGAAATAAGGGCACAGCAGCTTCCCGCCTCTTCCAGACAAGGATTTTTTTTTCTTTTATCACTTCTCCCACTTACCACTTCCTCTCTTCCTTAGAGGTTTCTGAGCCTTTACTCCATTCTATGATTCTATGATTCTATGATTTACAGCCTTTTCTCCTTTTCCCTGAACTTTGTTCCTCAAGCAGGGCCCAGCAGTAAAAGAAAAACAGAACCCCATGTGCAGCAGGCACAAGTCGCAGGGCTGATGTAGCCGGGAGCTGCAGTGGTGCCCTGGGCAGCAGGAGGCTGTCAGCTGCCCTGAGCTGGTCGCAGCTGGTCACAACCAGTTCCAGCCGGCTCAGAGGCGGAGGTAAACAGGAGGAGCAAATCTGAGGAGCATACAGTGCGCCTGCGCAAGCGTATTTAAGAAAGAAACTGGCAGCTGCAGAGGAAAGGCTGGAGGAGGACACCCTGAGCCAAAAGGGACAGGGACACGCCCGAAGGACTTCAGCCGTGGGCAACCCATGCTGGGGCCGGGACACTAAGGAACAGCATGGGAGGGACATCAATGAGGAGCAAAGAGTGGAAAAAGCATCACACGCACGACTATCTCAGCCTCTGTGCCGCCTGTTGCCTCACTGGAAACAATTTGACAGGCACAGGGTAAACCATGGTGAAAACAGGGGAGATTTGGACAGGTGAGGGGTGAGGATAGGTGTTCAGTGAATGGATGTGTAATTGTGCACTTTTTTCCTCAGTGCCCAAATTAGTGATCAGAAGTTTTGTTTTGACTGGCAATAAACTCAGCTTCCTGGATTTGAAACATTTTTGTCCATGACAATGCAGAAGGAAAATTTCTTTTGGACTATAAAGTGTATTTTTGGGTTCCCTGGTGTCGTGGTTTAACCCCAGCCAGCAAATAAACCCCACGCAGCCGCTCGCTCACCCCCTCCCTCCGGCAGGATGGGGGAGAGAATCAGGAGGGCACAAGTAGGAAAACTCACGGGTTGAGATAAAAACAGTTTAATAATGGAAATAAAACGAGGTAGAACAGTAATAATAACGAGAACAACAACAATAACAGAATACACAAAGCAGGCAATGCACAATGCAACTGCTCACCGACCGCGTGTCACAAACGGGGGCGGGCCAGCCCCCCCCCCCCCCCGATTTTTATACTGAGCATGACCCCATAGAATACCCCATTGGCCAGCTGGGTCAAGCACCCCGGCTAAGGTCCCCCCGCCCCCGCCAACAGCTGCCCCTGCAGCTGGGCATGGGAGGCCGAAAAGAGAAACAAAAAGTCCCCAGTGCAAGCACCATCCAGCAACAATCAAAACATCGATGGGCCATCAACGCTCCTCTCATACCAAACCCGAAACACAGCACACCCCCCAAGCTACTGGGAAGAAAGTTAACTCTGTCCCAGCCGGAACCAGGACACCTGGGCGTCCTTACAGTGCACTTCATCTTTCTTCCTTTTGTTCTCCTCCCCTCTCTTCTAATTCTTTCCATGAGTCCTCTGGAAATGGGTGATAAACTGCCACTGTATCTCTTCCTCAGATGGTTCTGGATCTGAAGTTTTTTGCAGTGAGGGGATGGTGAGCAGTGACTCCTGGCCTTTAATGATACGAAAACGTGATGTGTTGCCTTTATATGGGGTTGAGAAGCATCAGTTGCAGTTGCCTTTCATTACTGAGTAGGCAAATGCAGGAGACAAAATCATAATCTTTGCCTTCAAATACAAAGGGTCTGTGCCATCCCTGCCCTGATCCAAGCTCCCACTGCCTTATGGAGCAGAACTGATAAACAAGTAGGATCAGAGTGTGCACATAACCGAAACACTGTGTGTTCCTATTTTGTGTGTCAGAAGTCTCAGTTCCTGAGGCACCGTGCTGCCTCTTGAGCAGAAGGTATCTCTGCTCTGTTGGAGGAGGACTGGCTCCACAGCTGGTGTGTCTGTCTGTGCATTAGAAAGAAAGGTCTAGTTCACTAAATCTGTTCTTGATATTTTCTTGCTAAAAGCATTTCTCAGTATATACAGCTCCCTTTTATCCCTGTGTGGAAGAACAGCAAGCACTGGGCACAAGGAGGTTACAAGTTTAGATCCTCAAACCTCATTCACAGTTCAGGTGTTACTTTTTATAAGGTATCGCAACAGATTCAGCCTATCGCTGGGACAGTCCTTACTCCCAGTCCAACATCTAGGACACTTGGCAGTGATGGGCAAACAGCTAAAATAAGTTCTGCCACATTCTGCCAAGGTGCTTATAATCTAGGAGACGGGACAACAGATGCTCTCAGACAGGCAGGGGAGGACAAGGTAAGAATAAGACATGCTTGGGCTGTATGACAGGACAGCTGTCTTTGTCAAATGTGTTGCATTGTACTTGGAAATGTGAATTTTAAGAGAATGTATTGCAAAGCAGATCCTTGAAAATATTTACAAGGAGTCTTTTCTGAGCATGAAAAATGGAACAGGGGAAAAAAAAAAGCAAAAAATAAAAGCATGGGTATTCAGGTATTAGCAGCTGGAATGAAGAGTTGGCTGGAGGTGCAAATGGAAGGTAACAGATGAATGACTGCCCAAGTAAAATGGTCAGCTCTGGGCTGAGCACGTCACAGCTGTGCGTATTCCAAGCTCCATAACAGAAGAACATCAAAAGCACAGGCAGCACATCAGCAATGCACCATTGAATGGGATGTCAAATGGGAGATTGACATGGTATTAGCATTTGCTGTTATTTGGGGTTGGTGTAACAGGATACCAATACATTCTGCGTGAGGACAAGATTGAGCCAGAAAAATAAGTCTTACTTCATCTCACTAAATTTTGAGGTTACTTTTCTGTCAACATTGTGACATACCCAGATGGTGCTGTTTGAGGAATATTTGTGTCGTCAGGTGCTTTGCAGCACACTGTTAAATTAAAGCATTAGCTGAACTTCCTTTTTAAAAGCTCACTCAAAACTTCATTATTGCTGAAGTGACAACAGGAGTCACAGGACTGAAAAGAATTGTACTCTGCACCTGTCTGACATTATCTTCCATCTAGCTCCTACCTGCTCAGTTAGAATGTGTGTTCAAGAGAAAAAAATTAACTAATCATTTAAAGGGCATATCATTTGGTAATGCCTAAATTGCTGCTAGTGCTATTTATAAATAATTCAAAATAAAATGAGAGCCACAGCAAACACAGCTGTAGTTTATTTGCTGTCACCCACCTGCTGGTGAATCTAGCATCGAGCTGCAGCAGCTGCTTATCAGCTTCAAACAAAAAAGGGTCCATTATTATTGTTATTCTTATCATAATAAAACTCTCACTAGATACCTGCAACTTGCAAAGCCTGGTTCTTGATATATTTTTGTCAACTGGCACACCAGAATTTTCTCCACTGCCAGTCAGGACATTTGTCTACAGTCTGACGCAAACCTCCTTGGCCTTACATATCCTTCAGAGACAGCCTAAGGTAAGCAAGAATGCTGCTGACTGTGCATGCAGTTATTTTCGCAGAAAATATTAGGGATGAAAATTCTTTAAGTTCTTAAGACATGTCTTAAGACATGAACAGACTATTCTTATATTTGTGTGTCCTTGTATTTGCCATTCTCTGAAAGGCAAGCTTCTGAAGATAATATGTCGAACCTTACTATCTGCCTATCCCAATTGATACAAATGTCATGTCCCCTGCTAATTAAACACAAATACTCTCCCCAGTAGCCCACCCATTTGTACCATTGAGGATTCGTCTCTGAAATACTCCTGAAAATACAATTTTTCCTCACATTTCTAATCTGTATGGATTTGCAACATAGGTAATGGATTTGCAACCAGATAGATTTTTTTCTCTGCCCTGTGAAATTTCTCTTTTTTAACTGTGTACCCTGAATATCTGTTTGATATCCACGTAAACTAGCCTCAGGATGTATGATGACTTTCTTGGCTCTGTAGCTAGTCACTATAAAAAGAACATTCTTTGGTCCTATAGGACTCCCTAACCATATGTGCAGAATAAAAAAAAAAAAAAAAATTCTGCTTATCAACATAAAATAAAATGTTGTGAAATAGTATCTTGTCCAAAAGTAGGAATACATAAGTGAGAAAGGAACTACCAATGCAACTCTAACACCTGTCGTAAGGGGATAGAAAGTCTTAATAGCTAGGTCCACTGTACTGATCGTCAAAGGTGACAGTCGTCTGTACATCAAAGACACACTCCAATATCAGAAGTCTAAACCACATCTAATCTATAAGTTGTGCCTGCTGGCCTCTCTATGTTCTTCCTCATGCAGCTCCCTTTTCCTCAAACACAAGGGTTAGCTCGATTGTTTACTTTGGCTACTTGATTTTAATTGGCTGCATACACAAAGTTGCAAAGCAGTGGTTAAATGAGCAATGCACTTTCCTCGGGCTCAACTGTTAAAAAAGGAAAATGGGAACAGGAAAGCTCTGCCATGATGTGGGGAGAGCTGTGCTGGAAACAGTCATGGGGTGGGTATAAAGACAAACAAGTGGTAGTTTTAAAAATAAAATGTTCCAAGGAACAGCTTCAGATTGCTGGGGAAGGAATTTGATTTTCCCTTGATTTTGTCCAAGAAATTAAGGGACTAGGGGGAGGGAGCTGCAAAAAAGCACACAAAGTGGTTTCCTATTTGAATGGGAGTGAAGTCTGCCAACTGGTGGCAAAAGTTCACTTTTTACTCTGCTTATGGAACGTATCTTGCTAATAGACCAAACAGAATAAACAGACTTTTTCTTCATACAAATATGAAGTGTTTGGAAGAGCTGGGGAGGAGGAGTGCCAGGGAAAAGGGGAGAAGCAAATCGAAGCCTTAGATGCTTTTAAAGCCTTTTCTATTTATAATTGCATCCAATTCAACTGAAATATTTGGTAAAAATGCACATAATCTTTAAAAGGGAAAAGTGCATCCTTGTAAGAAGTGTTTTCCCCTAGAAATCCTAGGAATATTACTTGTAAGTTTTTTAAAATACAAAAGCTTCAATTACTGTGCTAGCAGACCCTGCCAGCATTATGAAATCAAAGCCAACTTTGAACAGTAAAATATAGGTTACAGAATGTACAGTAGGGTTTCCTGGTTTAGATCTATAGCTTCCAAAGCAGGGACAAACTTGCAATTATTTGACAGACCTCTGGAAGAGAAGGGGGAGTGTTTGCTTAATGTTTCAGGGTCCTGACTCCAAGTTTTTTACTTCTCTCTCTCCTATGAGCAATTATTATCTCAGGAATCACTGATTTCCCCCAACCCCTCACGTTAATAGACTCAAATGCTAGGGCCAAAATCCAACAAAAGTCCCTTCCAATTGTGCATGATTAAAAGAAGATAAAGCAGGATGTTCAGAGTGAGAGAACAAAATTGGTTAAATCGCTTATACTGCTAAAACGGTAGCCAAGAAAAATTAGGATCTTATTCCCTCAAGTATTATCAGATCTTTTATGCTGACATTAGGTACTTTTTCAGTTGATTTCAGGATACTTGTTTTTATATGAAGTCATTGTATCTTACTACAACCATTCCTAGTTATTAAGTAAGTGGATTGGAAATTTGAATGAATTCCTGAGTTTTGATCCATTTCCTCACAACTTGCTGCCTGACATTGGACACGCCTGCTTTATTTCAAAGGAAATTTCAAAGAGAATATTCCCTTCCAAAGGAATGGGAAGGGAGTGGACTTTGGAGAGTTCCTTAGAGATCAGATGGGGGAAAAAATACCCTGTTCAATGGAATTTGCATAGTGATCAGTGATGGGACTACTGCATCATGTTTATCAGGCTGACTGCTTGGGGAAAAGGGGAAGGGGGAAGGGAAGGATCAAAGAATGGAGCTACAGGGAGTCTAAGCAGGGCAGAGCAAAGCATGCATGTGAATTTTCCCAGAAGTAGTCAAATGGCTGTTTTACTAGAGCTCTGTATGCAGCATCATGATACAGAGGCACAGTAAGAGAAATGATGAAGAGGGAGAGAGTAAAAAGAAGGCAGTTTCAGTCCCCATAAATTACCAGGTGGTAACTTTACCAGATAGGCTGGTGGTCTTAACATTCCGTTTTAAAAACAGAACTCTCTGCTGCTATGTTTGTTTTTTTGGAAACGTTCCTCACTTTGCAGACTTTCAACAAATCACAGGACTTTCTTGTAGCAAAAAAACAGTGCTGTTTGTGCACTGTATTCATTCTTGTAGTTGTAAAAGTGAAAAATTCATGCTGTGCTACCGTTTCTTGTGCTCAAACTTTATTAGTGCCCTCATCATATAAACAAGATATCAAAATGCTTATGGCAGCACAGAGCAACACCATTAACACAGTGCCACAAGCCCTTTGCATTGTGTGAATCAGTCTGGGAATTCTGATGATCTGAACTGTCAGATATGAACCCCTCCTACATTGTTAGCAGTGGAAGTTTGCATAATTGAAAAGTAATTATTCCTTCATATGCAATAAGACTGTGAGTCGAATATTTAAAAGTATTTCTTTGCCTTTGGAGCTGAAGTGCTATTGCAAATCATGGAATTTATATTCCTAAATCGTTTTGGAGCTTGTGAAAATCTATGTATGCAACTGACATACTATTTTAGCTGTGAACATTTTTAACGTACACTTTTCCTAAAAAAATTCTAACATTTATTTTGTAACCTACATTTCTGCTATTTCCATTCATAATAATATCAACACTGTTCCATCTAAAGTTCTGAAAACGGGCTGCAGTATTCAGTTCCTGCTTCTGCTCCTCTTGCTGTCTTCTGATGGAAATGAATATCCTGATGCTTCATTTTCATGACAAAGGCCATAGCAGAAAATAATACAGACCAAGTCTTCTTCTGACATTGACTGAGGTAAGTAAGGAGAATAAGGTGAAAATAACACATTCCTCACTCACATTTTAGCACCGTTATCGACAGGAATCCATAGATACCAGTTACAGAGGTGATATTGGTATGCATCATGTTCAGCATTGCAAGTGTTGCATGAATTACATTTTAACAGTCTTTTTCATATCTGCAGTACTGACATGTATTTCAGGCATGATCAAAAGAGTTCTTCTGCAGAGAACAATGAAATACGATTACATTTGTCATAACTGCAAATTTAAGGAAGATTTTTTGTCACTATTTTTTATAGTTTGGAGAGGCACTGGTGTAAGTTTCAGAGCAGTTGCAATCTGGCTTTCATGGGTGTGGAGAGCCAAGCTCAATCTTGGTCTTTCCCCTCTGTCATGCTGGTAATGATCACTGCAGGGCCAGAGAGGAACAAATGATTAACAAGATATCAGAAGTAGTGATAAATGGGAAATGGCTGATACTAGTTTATCCCCTAACAAGATAAACTTCATTAATGGTTGACTGATTATCTTTTTCATTTTTTTTTTTTTCAATCAAAATATGAAGCAGAAAAAACGTAAACAGGTGTGCCATCTGGGAAACGCTGCATGTCAAATCTGAGAAATACTGGTTTCTCCCATATATAAAAAAAACAAAGTTAAAACACGGATGATTTCTTAAAGCTAAATAAAACTCAGTTCTGCAGATTAGAAAACAGCTAACAGGCTGAATCTACCTGAAGGTGAAGAATAAAAGAGTGAACTAATTCAGTTTACAGTAATGCTTAAAACTGTACTGTAAGGTACCATTATTTGGAATGGAAGAGATCTAGTTCAGTCTCCAGCTGTGTTTTATATTTCCTCTGCCATTTTCTATGCCCATGCACAGTTGTATGGTCAAATTTGCTGGGTTTCATGATTCATTGTTCCAAAGTAAGATGTCTCAATCACTTTAGTTCAGATATGCTGTGACCAGCAGATCAAAGGAGGTCATTCTCTACCTCTACTCAGCTCTCATGAGACTCCATTTGGAGTATTGCATCCAGCTCTGGGGTCCCCAGCGAAAGAAAGACATGGACTTGTTGGAGCGGGTCCAGAGGAGGGCCGCAAAAATGTCAGAGGGCTGGAACACCTCTCCTATGAAGAAAGGCTGAGAGAGTTGGTGTTGTTCAGCCTGGAGAAGAGAAGGCTTCGGGGAGACCTTATGGCATCCTTTCAATACTTAAAGGGGGTTTCTAAGAAAGACGGAGAGAGACTTTTTACGAAGGCTTGTAGTAACAGGACAAGCAGTAATGGTTTTAAACTGAAAGAGGGTAGGTTTAGATTGGACATGAGGAAGAAATTTTTTAAGATGAGGGTGTTGAGAAACTGGAACAGGTTGCCCAGAGAAGTGGCTGCCCCATCCCTGGAAGCGTTCAAAGTCAGGTTGGATGGAGCTTTGAGCAACCTGATCTAGTGGAAGATGTCCCTGCCCATGGCAGGGGGGTCGGACTAGATGATCTTTAAAGGTCCCTTCCAACCCAAACCATTCTGTGATTTTATGTTTCTATCATTCTGTAATCAGGTAATTCTATAGACACTGAAGCTCATAGCATGGTGCATTTTAGAAAATGGAAATGGATGACAAAAAGCCTCTTTTTCTGTAAATTATGATAAACTAGGTGTCTCAGGCAGATGCTTCGCTTTTTAAGCAGCACTCAGAACTTTGGTCCCAATCTACGGCCCTGCACAATCAAGTCCATTACAGCTAAAACATGAAAGTAAACAATCAATGCAATATACTGCCTTCAGCTGCCATCATTTTCCATGCATTAATACCGATCTTGAGGACATTACTTCAGATTTCAGAAAAAGTAACGAGAAGAAAATAAGACCTCATCTCCTCTATGAGAAAATAGACTATCAATATGTCCATCTTCAGTACTCAGCACTGTGTTGGTGTCATGTTGTATGTACATACAGATATGCATATTTTCCAAGTATGGTACATGATGCCTGAAATGCTTGAATTCTAAAATAGTGGACATTTCAGTATCAAATGTTTTTCCATCTGTAGCTTCTGCTGAAATGTAATAGAAAGGTTTGTTTCTTGCTTGTTTGAAAACAAACCAACTGTAAACCCCTAAGAAAGCTGTGAGACGGAAAACAATCAACTCTCCTAGGTAAACTGAGAAAGACGAAAAGTATGACCCATGCTTTTCTCCAGTCAATCCATCCTCATGACAAGCATATAACATTAATTGGAAATGACATGAACTTAACTTACCCTTTCTGCAACTTTTCACTTGTAATTTTGTGTTTTTATTCAGCTGCCATAATAAATGTGATACACTAGGCTATCTTCATGAGAGGATTATTTCAAGTATAATATGCTGTATTGTTAACTGCAGCTGTAATTTAATTTCTGTGTTTGATATTACTTATAGATTCTCTTACACCTTAAACAAACTACTCTTGATATATTAGTTTATTCTTTTTTCTTGTTTTTGCCCTTTTTATTTTTTTAAGCCAAGTCTTTGAATCCTGAAAGTCATTTTAAGAGGAAAGCAGGAATACAGCTCTGGGTGTTTCTGCTCCAGTAGCACATGGCAAGATCAATTTGGGCATTAAGCTTTAGCTTTTACCCTCATGCAAGCCTGCCAGGCAGTAGGTATTATTATGCCAGGAACTCTCAGCTTCATTATAACTTCAGTACGTTATCAGAAATCCATATATTAGGCAGACATACTTCCTTACGTAAAGAAAATCTGATTTTTTTCATGCAGTTAGATGTATATATTCTTAAATTATTTTTGATAATTTCATATAATTTGCTCAAAATATGTAAACATCCACATTTAAAAAGGAAAAAAAAAAAAGAGATTCAATTTCCTACTGGCATTTGGTCCAAAAGTAAATGACATAACTGATTGATTATAGTTTAATATCAAGTTGTCTCTATAGGTGAGTATCTTTGATTTACATTAAATCAAACACATAGTGTTTACAATACAATAGAGACATAATTTTTTCTTTCCCAGTTCCCCCCTTGATTTGATTTTGAATATTTTTCTGATTGGATATGTTTTACAACAGAATTCATTTAATTTTTTCCCCTGTGTCAGCAATTAGACAAGTTACATGGTACCTACTTAAGCTGTTACCTGCTTCTGGAGCAAAATTCAGGTGACAGTAATGAATCCGTTAAGTGTAAAGGAGCTGAACAGACTTACAGCAAGCTGATGAAGCATCCAAAGAAAGGCGTTCGCGTTCAGTCTGCAAGCTAAAAGGAAAAAATGCTGCTGCTAGCACTGAAAATAAGCACACTGAACAATTTTATTATTGCATTTAACTATTTTACTTGAAGTGGTCTTATTTTGCTTAAAAAATACAACAACCTTTTGTTGTTGTTCTTTCCTGCAACTGAAAGAATGTCCATCACCTGTAGACAAAGATTAATGATAAATAAGTGATGCAGTAGAAAGCATACAAAGATATATGAGGATGTGGCCTGAGGGAATTCTCTGATCTCAAAGCAGCAACAAGTTTATGAAGGGAACTATAGGAGAAAATTCCCTCAGAACTTAAGGCTCTGATGATATTCACCCCGGGCATTTGAGTCAGAATACATTATGTGGTCATACGGAAGCTCCTTTCCTCTTGAACCAAAGCCAGTAATCACTTTTTTGGCACTCTAAATAGAGTGCCTCTAAATAGAGGGGTCAGCTCACCTTATCAAATTGCTGTGACTGATGGCATGCAGTGCTGAGAACAAAATGTTGGACTACATTGGCAAAACTGTGAACTTTCCCCTTTTTTTTTTTTTTTTTTGCAGTGGTTGGGACAGAACAAGCCCCTAGGTAGAATGTGATTTCCATCTTAGGTAAACTTATCATGCTTCATCTGGTAGTGACTGTTTTATAAACTGCTCATGTAACTACATACACACAAGGATGACTGAGAAACAAGCTACAGTGGAAACAGAAATGCAAAGCCACGATGGGCTACATCGGACGTAGGCTCTGCAACATCTTCAGATGTTCTCAGACCACTAAAACATAGCCCATATGATGTTATGCATCTGGGACCATGCCTGGAACACAATCGTTCTATATTAAAAGTAGATTTCTAGGGTCTCTATGGGGAATTGTGCAATTCCATGAGTATTTTATTTTGGTTCAATACTCTTCTGAAGTTAATATCCTGACTGTCCATACTTACCATTATATGATTTGCACTACGGAGCGGTTTCAGAGTGCTCACTTGACATTTATTTAGATGAAACTAAACTGAAAAAAACTGCTCTGGGAGAGCATCAAATGAGTGCTAACTGCAAATGGGAGATCAGTCCATAGGATCAAACTCGAGCTAGTCTAAAGGAGGCATGTATGGTTCTCATTTGCATTTGATCCTCCATGCCAGCTGTTTCATTCTACAGATCTACTCCAACTGCATGGCAACACACGTTAAGGTCGATATAGCTGCAGAGAAAAATGGGGCTGGACCTCTGCTAAGGAGGCATGCAGAATGCCCTTCATCCTTTCACCAGTTTGTGCACAAAATGGAGAACAAGAATAAGGCCACAGCCTCCTCTCCCTTCATTCTTCACTTTAAAAGGAAGAAATTGCTGAGGAAGCACAAAAATTTGGATTATAGTTAGCTACTGACATGGAGACCAAAACAACATAAACAATAATACCGGATGCAACATTTCTACAGAGACCAAAAAAGCTAATAGTCCAAAAAGTAAATATTTCAACGGATGCTGTCTTACAAAGAGATGTGCAGCATAGACAGAATGTAATTACATGCAACTGTTGCTTTTTTGTTCAAGGAACAGTATAAATCACAGTAATTTGTGTTTGATTTTCAAAGAACATACTGTAGATTTGGGCATGAATCAAGGAGCATGCCTTGGCTGAACTCTTTAGCTCTTATTCATTTGTTTGCATTGATTTTTCCATGACTCTTAGTGTTTTTCTGTTGTATAGAGAAAACAATATGGGAGACATCTGGTGGCCACTAATTAACAGAAATTCTAATTTATAGTAATAATTGGGAGGTCTACTACAAAGCTTATAAATGAGCAAATACAATTTAAAAAGTCAGGATAATGTATCACAAAATTCACCCCTAATTTATTTGCTACTTTAGTTTTAATTATTTATGGCTATTCATAGTGTATTGGTAAAATGCAGAGAACTGTTGTAAACGCAAATGCATCAGATTTATGCTTCCAAAAACCCAGTTCTGAACTTTGGAGAAGTTTAGAGCAAAATTAGGACCTTGACCAGACAACTCAGAACTATCTCTGCTATAGGGTCAAAATATTTTACATATATTTTTAATTAATTTAAAATTATTTATCTAGGCATAAAATTATTTACTAAAACTATTTATTTACTTATAATTTTTTTTAAGTATACATGACTGATTGATATGAAGAAGTGACAGTATATAAAGGCATCAGTTGATGTTACATTATTTGAATTATTAAAACAAGCATTTACCCCTCATGTCAATTTGCTACCCCTTCTCCAACTTGGGATCTTCATATGTGCGTGTGTGAGTGTAAAGATATATTTATTCACTTTTTTTTGTCACATATGATAGCATCTCGCTTCCTTCATTCTTTAACAAGGAAGGTAGAATGTTAAAATCAGTAGCTCTTGATGAAAGAACGTTTCCATCCAAATCACAAGAGCGATGTTCTTTTTCTCATCCCATTGCTTGGGAAAACGCTGAATAATAGATGTTACCATATTCAGAAAATCAACGTGTCCATGACAGACGAAGAAAGAGAAGTGCAGTACAGTCTCTAACATCGAGCAGTCACAGACAGTGTTGTTAACGGAGGTGCTACTGAATTGCCCAGATTTCCCCCTGCTTTAGGCAGCATAGGTCAAAATCTGCTTCCAAAACTTTAACTCCAATACCAAAGTAAGTAAGAATGTGGCCTCAGAAGAAGGAATGGGAGCTGCACCTTTGCTTTTGAAGTGACTGGGAGTTGATCTCAGCAATATAATATCTTCAATTCAGGGGAGGGGAATAGAAGAAGGAGAGTGAGAGAAAAATATATTTCTTGGAAAATCTTCTAGCAGTCTTTTTCAAGTGCCATAACTTCTTCAGCTTTGCAAATGACCATACTGTGTTGTTGGGATCAACTCCCTGTCACCCAGAAAACAGAGTCTGACTAGATGGTATCTTCATGAATTTCTGTGGGATTTCTGGATGTGCCGCCACCTGGCTGGAGCTATACAGTGCGTGTGGCCTGCCCTGGACGGGTGGGCAGAGTAGCCCAGCCACGAGCCGAGAGGTTGTACAGAAGCAGAGGCGAGCAATATGTCACTCCCTTTGGCTTCTGAAGGTGAAATGCTGGCATTCAAAAGGGTTTGTATATTACGCTGAAGTTTTAAACCATTCAGATGTGGACACTTAACGCAAAATAAGATGCAGTCATTGTTTTAGATTTTTCCAGGTAGGTTAGTGACTACTTGTGCTTTTAAAAGAGTTCTTTACAAGAAAGATCAGACCTAAACATAGGTATCTATACCTTCTTAATTATGAAAATTAAGGCCACAGATTTGAAATGTTTAGCTGGTATTACTTACTTTCTGAAAAGAAACATCACAACTGCAGTACAAAGAATGTTTCTTCTGTTCGTGATGATTCTGAGAATAGAAAGGAAAATTTACATCTGTGTGTTTGATTCTTCTTGATTTTAAGGCAACATTTTTGATACAGAATTTTAGGTTAAAAACATTGCTTCTGGGAGCCCCAGTGTACACTGAAAATTGAGCTATTGACCTAAATGAGAAATTAACATGATTTTATTTTGTTTAGGATCATTTGTAGATCAGGTGAAATGTTTATTTCCCCAAAGCTAGTAAGCTTTAATTTCTGCTAATGTTTTAATTTTTGCTGAGGTCTAGTATGTCAAGCTGTTGTGTCTGGTAATTCAATATATTGGTTTCACAAATGTTAATGCATTCTTAATCATGTTGTCTTGTGCCCAGGTCTACCGGTCAACCTACCAGTCTATTCCCAATCTAATGTTATCTCAAAGGTATAAAAAAAGGAAACCTATATCAAGCATTTTGCATTGATTTTTACAAAAACTGTCAAAACATGTCACAATGTTATTCATGTCAGCATTTCTCTGAGGCTTTGAGTGTTCACATATTAAAAAATCCTTCTTCTTTGTGATACTGGAGACGTCTGTCCAGTCAGTGCTTTCAATTTTGTCTCCCTTTTAAATTGTTTTAGAGTAACTTTTGCTCTTATGTTCTGATTCTGCTCTCTCACTTAACCTGTTGTTACATCAGTGTGATTCTGCCCACTGCTGTGAGTGGGTTTATAAAAGGCAGATCCTGCTTGACCAACCTGATCTCCTTCTATGACAAGATTACCCACGTAGTGGATGAGGGAAAGGCTGTGGATGCTGTTTACCTGGACTTCAGCAAAGCCTTTGACACCGTTTCCCGCAGCATTCTCCTGGAGAAACTGGCTGCTCATGGCTTGGATGGGTGTACTCCTTGCGGGGTAAAAAACTGACTGGATGACCAGGCCCAAAAAGTTGTGGAGAATGGAGTTAAATCCAGTGGGTGGCCGGTCACAAGTGGTGTTCTCCAGGGATCAGTATTGGGGCCAGTTCTGTTTAATATCTTTATCAATGATCTCAATGAGGAGAACGAGTGCACCCTCAGTAAGTTTGCAGATGACACCAAGTTGGGCGGGAGTGTTGATCTGCTGGAGGGTAGGAAGGCTCTGCAGAGGGACCTGGACAGGCTGGATCGATGGGCTGAGGCCAACTGTATGAGGTTCAACAAGGCCAAGTGCCAGGTCCTGCACTTGGGTCACAACAACCCCAGGCAATGCTACAGGCTTGGGGGAGAGTGGCTGGAAAGCTGCCCAGAGGAAAAGGACCTGGGGGTGCTGATTGACAGCCGGCTGAACATGAGCCGGCAGTGTGCCCAGGTGGCCAAGAAGGCCAACGGCATCCTGGCCTGTATCAGAAATAGTGTGGCCAGCAGGAGCAGGGAGGTGATCGTGCCCCTGTACTCGGCACTGGTGAGGCCACACCTCGAATCCTGTGTTCAGTTTTGGGCCCCTCACTACAAGAAGGACATGGAGGTGCTGGAGCGTGTCCAGAGGAGGGCAACGAAGCTGGTGAAGGGCCTGGAGCACAAGTCTTATGAGGAGCGGCTGAGGGAACTGGGACTGTTTAGTCTGGAGAAGAGGAGGCTGAGGGGAGACCTCATCGCGCTCTACAACTACCTGAAAGGAGGTTGTAGCGAGGTGGGTGTTGGTCTCTTCTCCCAAGTAACCAGCGATAGGACAAGAAGAAATGGCCTCAAGTTGCGCCAGGGAAGGTTTAGATTGGATATTGGGAAAATTTTCTTCACCAAAAGGGTTATCAGGCCTTGGAACAGGCTGCCCAGGGAAGTGGTTGAGTCACCTTCCCTGGAGGTATTTAAAAGATGTATAGACGTGGTACTTAGGGACATGATTTAGTGATGGACTTGGCAGAGTTAGGTTTGTGGTTGGACTTGATGATCTTAAGGGTCTTTTCCAACCTAAATGATTCTATGATTCTATGACCTGAAAAATATAATAGTTTGGAAAATCGGGCCCTTGATTTTAGTTGAACTCAAAATGATGTAAATAAGCGCAGATGTTCTTTATTTAATTTCTAATTAATGTGTTCTGGTCCCAGTTCAGCATGTGGAAATGTGTTGCATCAGGTTCTCTTTTCATCTTGAAAATGTTATGATTTTTAGAATTCCAGATTATTTGTGATATTTTTCAAAGGCCTCTCATAAAATTTACCGAGCACCTACCTATTCTCTTTTAATCATACACGGTTCTTAATGTCCGTAGCCATAGTGCTTCAGCATTGATGCTCTGTCACAGATTTCAATATTCCAAAGCACCAAACAGTAAAAATCTTACAGATTTTATACATTATCATCATTATTACACAGATTACTGCTTCCAGCACATGTACTTTCTCTTCAAATGTCCTTGGGATCTTGTGACTACTATTGAGCACCTTGCTAAACCTTAACACAATGAAACATTTTGTCACAGCATCCTATTCTGGGTGAAGGAGCCATTGACATCATAAGGTGTCGAAAATGCTCCTAAAAAGTAAGAGGAAGATATGCCACTTGATGGCAAGATGACTAGTCAGTTGTGTGCTCTCTCCGGAGAATCATGAAGCTGTATCTGCACTTCAGTGATGAGTTTTGGCCTAGGACTCTCTGGGAAGGTCAGAACAGCAGGATCTGTACGCCTTGCTCCAACTGTGCAATATTTCCCTTGAAACTATGCAAAGATTTATCTCACTGTCACATCCTCCAAACCTCCGAAGCAGCAAGTTCAAATTCCCTGTGGTCCTACTTGCATTTTTCAGTGCTGTTTTTCGATTGCAGGCAGTTTGTTCCCTTTCTTCTCTACATTTTCTCTCTCCTTTACTATGTACAAAGGTATAGATGTATGATATTCTAACCAAATAGAAAAATATTGAAGGTGGGGAGGTTTGTGGTATGACAGTTCTTTGTTGATTGAGAAAAAAAAATATTCTTGTAAAGATTGATTAGGCCATCTTTAAATTTGCTTGACTGATCTCTAGGTCCTATTTTGACAACTCTGGTTAGAAAGTAGGATTTAGCTGATGATTTCATTTACCTAAACTTCACCAGTTGGTGAAATTCCTCGTTCACAGGAAATTGATTCATAATGATTAAAAACTTCCTTAGAACTTGCTGGGTGCCTTCCCAGATAGACTTTAAGATGTGTTGTTCATCAAATAGCAAAAATCCAAATTACTGGAAACTCAGGTACTAATTAATCCAAGAAAATAAAAATAATTATCTTTGTGGCATCTCACATAGATGTAAATTTCAAAAGATAAATTTATACTTCTTTACACTGGATTATGTATATCACTCACAGAAGACGTTTAAACCCATGCCTATTAGGAGAAAGAGCAAGGTGGATTACATTACATTGTATTTGGTGACAACAGTTGTTTTTGTATGTTGTGGAAGCAAAGAAAGATTCCCATGTGAAAATAGCTTTCTGCTTCAGGAGGACATCATGGGTACTGACCAGAATGCAGGGAAAAACAAGCAATAAAAATTAGAAGTCAGTAAAAAAGCAAGGGATTTTAAAAATCAGATTTTTAAGAATGTTACATTATTTTCATGTTTGTTATTTTTTTCATCTTTGATGTTCAATTACTTCATGTCTTCGGGATTACTTCATGTCTTCAAGGTTTTCACCACAACGGTTAGAAATCTACTTTTCTTTATCTTTGTAAATGAAAAATGAGCTTCTCAAGCAAGATCACAATCACAGCATCTGAAGCTTTAAGGAAAATGCTAAAAATGATAACTTCCAATCATTTGCACAGAAAAATAGCAGAAGTAGCACACACCTGGGTAGCGTATACCTATAAATGTAAATATACATGCGTGCATGCACACATGCAGACACACATGCATATATGCATGTATATTTATGTATACATGGATGGATAAATATATATATGTGTATGCATGTGCACGCACACCCTTGGGTAAATGTACCTGAGTGGTATAAAATAGGAACTGTTTATAGCAAGCAGCAAGCATGTCTGGAAAAGAACATCTATGAGATGAAAAACACACACTCCAGTTTAGAGATGGTAATTATTGACGGATGTCCAATATCTTCCCTATCCACTCAGATTTAGGTATTTATGTGTTTTTATTAATTGTGTGTTTTTTAACATAGAAAAAGGAGCAAACCTGTGACAAAGCTACATGACCTTTTATAAGCACATATATAACTGGCACAAGGGGAAAAAACAGTGTCTTTTAATTGGTACTCCTGTGTTTCAGCATTCTTGGATTTCTTGTCTGTGAAATCCTAAATAGTGGAAGCACCATAAAGTGTGTTTGGAGGAAGTGGTGGGAGAAAAGTATAATGGAAGCTAAAGGAGCAAAAGGCACTGAGTGATCAGAAGACACTTTATGCTCTTGAGTCCTGCCAATAAAGTGAGAACACCCTCTCTGAGTTGGCTTTTTGCCAAGTCCTACAGAGGTTTTAAAGTCATCACACTTAAAATAACTAGCAATATAAGCAGGTTTTAGCATTCACCATGAAGTTTCACCTGTTATTTGCTCAGCCTCTCTGTAATATAAGGCACCTGTTTGTATAAATTTTGGATCTGGGCATAATTCAGTGGGCTCAGGTGAAATGCTGCTGGTTTTGATGATTCCCCAGTGGAAGGCTATAATGCCAAGAGATAGTTTTCCTGAGTTCTGAGTTTTTTGATGAGAGTAGTAGCTGATAAAAATAGCCAAGCACAAGTAAGAGTCTAATAAACAATAACAGTGCTTTTCTCATGATGGCTTCTGAAATTCTGAGCAGCATTCAGCAGTATGTTAACTAGAAAGATATTGATCAATTAGAGAGAATTTAGCGAAGAACAACAAATTAATTGCTAGGGGATGATGAGGATTTAGGAAATGGATTAAAGGTACTAAATTAGGTATGTGATGACTAAGCAAAGCAAGGAATGGTGTTCAGATAAACCTCTTGAATTTGCTCAGGTTCAGTGTCTGAGGTGGTGCTGTGTGGTTTATATGACAGAGAATATATATTGGGCTAAAAAGATGTCACGTTTGCTTATGTGAGAAAGATGAGCCATCATTTCCAGAGGGAGCAGGGGAACATGCCTGCTAGCAGGACTGAGGCAGCTGCAGGGCAGCTGGGCAGCTTTTGCAGCTAATGGCACGCAGCTAGCTGCAGCGTTGTGCTCCTGCCTCCCTCCTGCTCTGGGATGCCACGTATCAGATGCATCTGCTCAGAGATTCATATGGTCCTGATGCTGCATTGGAAACGTCCCCACAGTAAGGCCTTAGCCATACAGGAGTGTGAAGGGGTTCAGCAGTATGAGTCTTATGCTGAGCGTGTAAGATTTGATGGGTGAGAAAAGTGTGAAGCTTGCTAGCTGCATGCAAAGGGAGAAGTATTTAATGCTGTAAGGGAAGATACAGCTAAGAATAAAATAAAGAAATTAAAAAATTAGGCTATCAAAAAAACAAACCACAAGAAAAACCACAAAAATGAGTTCTGCTGAGGAATTGTCTCTTGAGAGAATCTGGAGGATGATTCACCACTGGTATTTTTAACATTATTCTGTATGAAACACTAGAAAGTGTGCTTCTGGGACTAAGCCTCCCTTAGCAGAGAAATGGGCTTCACGATCAATGAATCTTCTCTGATTTTAATGTCTGCAATTTTCTGAGTATATTCTAAACAATGTTCATATTTCTGCCCTGGAAGGTGCTGCTGCTGAGCGAGAAGAATCTGTGTACTGTTCCCATGAAAACAGTGGAGTGCAATGAAAAAGAGCTTGTGAGTGATAATTAGAGCTATTAGCTAATAGACTAACAATATTTTTCTCATTATGTGGGGAGGGGAGGAGGAGGAAGGCAGCAGGCAGGCCTCATGCCAGGAGCTCTGAGTCACAATTAGAAGTTATGCTGTGATCTTGCAGCATTTCCCTTTTATGGTGGCTGCCAGTTGTGTCCCCAGTAAGATCATGTAAATGTTACACTGCATTTCTTCCCCGTTGCACTGTATCTCCTCTTCTGTGCACAGAGAGAGAGAAAGCAGGCACAACCCCTCTATACTTAAACTGTCAGCTATTAACCCTGTGTGATTTTTCTTTCTACCTTACCCCAGAGAAGTCACAGAACTTTCTCTGCTTTTGCAAGTGAGAGACAAGTCACAAACACAAATTACAGCTTAGACGTGCCCTTTCTTCCCATGAGCAGGGAGAGAGCTGTTGTGGGAGATGGAAGATAACCGAGCTCTTCAGCATTCAGAGGCTGAAGGCTCGCTATGAAACTCCTTCATGGGCCTAGCTCACATCTCCCGCATGGATGCTGGTTCTGCAGGGAGAGGGAAATCACTGGTCTGGGCTCTGCCCTTGTGTCCTTTCCTCTCTGCACTCATACACAGCCCAGGAAGAGTCTGGCATTATGAGGATTCCCTGCTTAGTTGCTGTTTCCCAAGTCTGATGCAGAAAAAATTTTCTTTCTACTCTTCTCAAGCTTCTCTGTATTTTTTTGGGTTTTTGCCATCACATTTGCCATTTTTTCCTGTTCCTCATCCTCTGAAAAAGATCACATTGATTTTCAACCATGGTGCATACATATATACATGTATATCTGTTAAAAGGAGAATAACATGACATGTGGCAAACATGTAGTCTTAGTGATGGTGATTATGGGACTGAGGAGGCAATAATAAGTCGTGACCAATTCTTATGATCAGAAGATGACCAGGGAATGATATGTGTCTAGTTTGCTGTAACAGCTCGAGCTGGCATGAATTGTAGCAGCACCAGCGACATTGGGTTCCTGGAGCTACTACTTGTACAACTATCCATCTCTTTCACATGTTTTTGGCTTTCTCAGTGGTCTAATTTTTAAACCACGCTGACAGAATAAAAAAAAAGGGAGGTCTTGTTTTGTACTTAAGAATATTATAAGTTCTGTAATGCTTATCTGGCTTATTAAACTCTTGAAGTGTTTATCAAGTAGGCAAGAGTGATGTTTGTGGATCAACTGGTGCAGATTTAGAGAGCTCCTGATAGCCTCCAGGACAAATCTAGATGCCAATAACAAAAAAAGAGTCACTAACTTTGAATAAAAATCTTTATGTCAGCTTGAATGATAGGTGATGCATAGCTAATCATAACTGTGCCAGCAAAACTGTCAGCTCTGTCTTATCCAGAAAGTACTGCCTTTTGCTTATAAAGGTTAAACTGCCACTGTGCCTTCTTAAAATCTCTGTTCTCCACAGGTGTGCTAGAAATTAAAATCCAGCTGCCTGTATGGTTTAACAGTTTAATAGATAATATATATTTTTTTTTTTCCTTCTGGGGCTTGGAAATTGAAATAGCCTAAAATATTTGACCTTTTAAGGTTTCTCTAGTAGTTCTATGTTGTTTCTCACTCCAGTTCACTCAGAGTTGCCTCAATATTTTATCACAAAAATTCAGTAGGTTCATATATAAACTTGGAGTTAAAGCCCAGGAGATCAAGATGGAGATAGCAGTAAGAGTTTGTTCAGTTTCATGTCGTTGTCCTATTATACCAAAGAAATCCAGTCTCTGAATTGAATTTAACTTCTGCTCTATAAAAGTAATTCTATACCTGCTAAGAGCTGCAATAGAGTGATAATGTCCCAACAAGATATGTTGCCACGTGATTTATTTTCTAGTAGTTAAAATTCTAGGGTCATTAAGAGGGAAAGCAAAAGGAGAGGTGTTTTAAATATAATTGGCTTAGTATTATTTTTCCCATGTAACCAATACAGCAGAAGTTTGTTTATTTGTTCACATTTCTTTTGGCATGAAGGGGTCTTTAATTTAATAAGGGAATATTATTTGGCCTATAAATTCAGTGCAGACAGTAGAATTGAGTTTATTACATGAAACTGAGCAGCAAATAACTTTTAATGTGTTTTCAGTATCTTTCATCAGTAACACTAACATATGGTGTTTTCTTATCAGAAGTGAATTGTGAAATCTTTCTTGTATTCAAAATATAGGAGTTAAAACCATGAATGAGAACAACTTAGGAAAAACAATCATATTAAAAATGGTTCTTTTAACCTAGACAAATTGTAGCAAGATGCTTCACCCACAAATCTCCTGAAGATAAAGAAAAGTACAGCTTGAAAAGTCTGTATTTTGAAATTAATATTTTTGCTCCTCATGTAATTAATACAGGCATTAATCTGGTATATAGGACATTGTTCCTCATCGGCTCTTGATGTTATCATCTGCTGTATAAAAAGAAAGGCTTTATAGTACAACTTTGTTAAAATCAGAAGGAAAACCTAAGTCTTTTGCATGTAGAGTGTGCTACGCAATTTTAGTCCTAATTTTGATTGTTTGTGTCAATAAGCCATTTAACAACTCTGCCCTAGTGTACTTAGTAGCTTTGCAGTCATGGAGTAGCAGTGCAAAGGGTTCAATAACAGCGGGGAAAATAAAGGGAGCTACTGATGGTAGATGCTTTGAGCTGTAGTAAAATTGGAGGACACTAATATCCCATCAATACTTCCTTTTAGGTTTTTGTCCTAATTGACTTTTGTCCTAATTCATAAACATGATCCCTGCATTCACTTTTTTAAGCACATAAAAATGGCTGATCTTCCAAGGACTGGAAGATTGTATTTTTTTCTCCCTTGTTTTTCCTAACACAGTTATAGTCATTATTAGAGATCCCCTGCCAAGTTTCTATTATATTCAGACAACTGGGCTTGGATTCGTTTTCCCCACAAGGCAGTCTGCTGTGCTAATGACCAAGCAATCAGGTCACCTTTTAAAACTACCAATGTAGTGTTTGATTGGCAGATATGTATATTAAAAATAATGTTCTCTTTATGGCTTGTATTTTCTGCTCTGCTCTAGTATCTTTCTTCACTGGCTAGTTTATTAACTGTGGGAGTGTATGTACATGAAAATAACACTGTCCCTGATCCCTTGCCCTACTTGTAATATTCCTCACTAAGCTCTCTTTTTCAGAGCCAATTATATACTGAACTTTAAACGCTGCCTTTCCAGCTCTTTTCAGTTGTATGAAGCTTCTCTGTTACCCTTCCAGCTCAATTGGTAGCCTTCCCGCCTGGGAGCCAGGGCTCTGTCAGTTCAGTTTCCATCCTCAGCCTCGCACCCTCGCCCACCACTGACACAACAGAGAAATGCAGGCTGGATATTACCTCTTCTGGCCTCTCCTTTAGTGATATATAGATATAACCACTAAACAGCACCCTGCCTCAGACTGGGCAGCCACAGAATTTTCTCCGCATTACAATATGCGGTTTGCTGAACAAGAAAGACCAGACTTCTGAAATGGCTCTGCAGGTGGTTGCAGGAGGGGAATATGTATCTCCCAGTCAGGTCTTAGGCCTGAATATTTTCAAGGTATACTTAAGTGCCTGGGATAGTGCTGGGACGGACTTTGATAAAGATAAAGGCAGAGGATAACCTATAGTGAACACTGGGACTGTAGAGATTACGGTCCCATCGTTTCTTCCTAGCTTCGTGTATTTGAAAGTAGAGTAAGACACAGCCCAGATCAGGTGGTTCTGCTGTTGGTTAAAGCTCTCAGCTACTGCAGTGCAACACTTTCAAGATCATGGGAATCCCATGAGGGATAATTCCTAAACATGGAATCTGTCCTAAATACGAAATACAACTATGAGTTTATTGACTGAGATCAGCACCTCATTAAACTAAGTGGTAGGAGAATGGTGCAGGAAATTGAATGCTTCCCCTTTTTGCCAATGGGTCACCAAACAAGTAACCAGGATTCTCTCCCCGTTCCACTGGGAGTGGGGGGGAGTGAGCGAGTGGCTGCGTGGTATTTGGCTGCCTGCCAGGTTAAACCACGACACTTAATTACAGAAGGGAATATATTTTTTAAGATTTTGATAGCTGCTTCCTCCACTAGTTCAAGGTCTTCCTTATCTATGCCGTATTCTGAATTTCCCTTCAGTTTTGTTGGATCTTAACTTCTGTGTGTCTTTTTAGGTTTGTTGCTGATTGTTGCTATACATTAGCACTGATGTCCTAGGATAACTTTAGTGCATGTCAGTACACAACCTGGGTAGTTGCCATTTAGTTGTTTACTACATGGCAATCAACCGAAGAACAAATCACATTTAGTTTGGAAGGAAAAGTTAAAAAGTCACTTAAAAAATTTTGGCAGCTATTTTTTTGAATTTTGCATTCTTTAAATGCTTTTAATGTCAACAACTGAAATATGTAATTAACATTCATTTTTTGTGAGATTTTCATTGCGGTGACATGGAGCTGAGCCACAGAACATTCTGCCCTGTGTCTAGGTTAACAAAATAGGATCCAAAATAAAACTGTCAATTCTGCATGCTCATTAAAATGGTCCTTGTCCTAATAATCTAGATAAAAATCAGAGGAATGATCTCTTAGTACTTTCCCCTACACTTGCAAAGAAGATCTAAAGAAGGATCTCTTTGTCATGTGAATAAAAAGATCCTCTCCCCATTTTCTTTAAAGGCTTTAATTTTCTCAGTATCAGAATAGCTTGCTTCATATCTTCTTCCCATTATCAAGGCTTCAGGACACAGACTAACAGCAATTTAAAATCATCCTTTTACTTCTGAACCTACTAACAGAAAGATGCAGACAATCTTCTGGTGCACAGATTCACCTTCTTTTACTACTTTTTGTTGTGACTTATCCACTGCCCCTTGAAAATTCTCTTCATTCAACTAGAGAATGCATTATTTTCCTATTTTCAGCTTTCTTAGAATCAGTATATTTTGCAGAAATCAGGATATTTTGTATTAAATATAATACAGATGGGTGGCATCTAAGCCAGAAAAAAAAAAAAAAAATTCTGATGTTTGAATTTTTTTCTATGGCAAAAAGGTAAAATAAGGAATAATAATGAGTAACAACAGTAGCAAAGTTACGTATTTGACCCACTTATTCCTTCCAATACTGGCAGTTTCTCTCCACATGGGACTTTCAGATCTCAGTTTTTTTCTAATGGAAGCATCTTAGTACACCACAAGGTTAGTCCCTACAAACGACATTTGATATTTATAAATGTCTTGAAACTAAAAGGGAATAGCAAACAACTCTCTTGATATGAATCAGGCTTCAATGTAAATAATGTCTCATCTAGTTAGAAGAACCGTTGTTTAATAGACCTTTTCCAAGTGTACTGGGTCTGGCTGGGATGGAGTTAACTTTCTTCATTGCAGCCCATAAGGTGCTGTGCTTTGGATTTGTGGTCAAAGCAGTGTTGATAACACACCAAAGCTTCGGCTACTGCTGAATAGTGCTCGCATAGCTTCAAGGCTCTCTCTGTTTCCCACCCTTCTCTCCCTGCCGACGTTCAATGAGTAGGCTGGGGGTGGACAAGGGGTTGGGAGGGGACACAGCTGGGATAGCTGACCCAAATTGACCAAAGGGGTATTCCATAACATATGATGTCATCCTCAAGAATCAAAGCTCAAGGAAAGGATGAGGAAGGGGGGACATTTATGGTTACGGTGTTCTTCTTCCCAAGCACCTGTTAGGTGATCTGAGTCCCTGCTTTCCAGAAAGTGGCTAAACATCTTCCTGCCAATGGGAAGTATTGCATGAATTCCTCTTTACTTTGCTTGTGCATGCAGCTTTTGCTTTCACTATTAAACGGTCATTATCTTGATCCAAAAGTCTTCTCGCCTTCCTTCTATATTCTCCCCATCCCACCAGAGAGGGGAGCGAGCAAGTGGCTGGCTGAGCATATGGCTGTTAGCCAAGGCTAACCCACCACATCAAGTATTACTGCTAGAATCAGTTTCAGAAATTTTTGGACATATATGTTCAAGAAACAACTCTATAGTCTGATTTTTTTTTTTTTTCTTTCTTTCTTTTTTTCTTTTCCCCATGTGTGGAAGTTCTATGATTCAATGATCGACCCTGTACCTATTGTTATCACGCTGGTCTTATTTTTTAGCTGCATGTCAGAGTCCTTGGATAAATATTTGGAATCCAGATACAACAGAATTCTGGAACAGTATCTCCAGCAATATTTTTAAGGCTCAGTCATAAGTTTTGCTGATCAGTAGAAAGAGCCTAATAGTGACTGCTGGATCACCTTCAGTTAGCTGGAGTGCTTGGTATTTCTGGCTAAAGATGAGATTAATCACTCTGGAAGTAGCAACTATTTGTAATAATAAGAAGGGTAAATTTTAAATTATGCTTAAGTGATTGTCATTCCTACGTCCTTCTGAGAGACTGAAACTTAACTTTAACTCCCCAAATCACTAGCCAAAAATACATTTAGGCTCCTTGGTAACTTACACATTTTTGAAAATATACTTTGTAAAAAGTATATTCAGACTTTTTGCAAATGTATCCGGTCACCTTGCAAAAGTAATTTAAGAGAGAGAGAAGATGTGTGGGAAGTCTAAGTAGTTGTGGACATTTGCTACTGAATTAATTTCTTAGGTACCTGATCAAATACAATGATATGGCCGTAGCATAGGCTAGAAAACCTTCCCTGTCCCCCTGCTCCCAAAAGGTCTACCAACACATGTAAAAATGGATAAGCTGTAAGGAAGGCTCAATAAAAGAGTATGTATTTTGGGGTGGGTCAGCAGCCACAGCTCTCTTGCCTTCAACAGAAATGGGAGATGCTAAAAGTTCTGAAAAGCAGGCCTTAAAATGTGTTTACCTGAGTAGACCCAACTTGATAGCTTCTCAGAAAAAAAAGTCTTTGTAGTTTTTTTTGCTCTTGGCAAACAGTGATGCCTACCATTATAAACTTCATACCTTTGCACACACTCCTGCATAAACTGTTATGCCTAATAGACATACTCATGAGTCACACCACCAGCCATTAACCAAAATCATAAACACTGCACGTGTGACTGCGTGTGCAGGGAGATGGCAGGACAAAATCCCAGCAGCATTGCTAATGTTTTTATATAGTGCCAGAGGTGTGCATCGTGTGATGGCAGGACTCTTTTCCTGTTATTACAGGTAGATCAGGGCACTGTAATCCCATGCTTGTACGTCCATGACTGATAGGCAGAGTTTGCATTTCCAGCAGGAAACAGAAATGGAGGGCAGGCAGAAAGTGTTTTAATTCTCATCTTGGAACCATCAGATTAAATGATAAATGACCATCCCCACAACACACAAGAGGTTTGTGGCAGAGCACAGAATTATGCTCTAGTTTCTTATGAACCAGATTAATACCTTTCTTAGTGGATTGCCCTTGTTTTAATCAACTGAGACACCTCAGCATTGAATCAAAATGGAATGAAAGACAACCAAATGCACCACAGGCGCTTTTTATTTAGTAACGGTGGTGAATAACTAATTGAACAAACGACAAAAAGACATCACGCTTTTTCTTAAAAATTAATTCTTGCTAGTAGATATTTTAAGCAGTTACATTGAATGCCCAAGACAATTACATCACCTGCACTGTTGTGACAGCAAGGAGAGACAAAGGAATAACAACTCAACAAAAAGAATGTAAGAATTCTAAATAAGGAAAAAAACTAACACAATAATGTTGTTTTATTAATAATCCTAGTTTTATATACCCACAAAGTGATTTTTAAATGAATTATTCATTCTCAGAAAGTAAGCAAAAGAACATTCTGAACTTTTGTGCAAAGACTTCAGTTTTGATGAAAATCCGAAGGACAATAATTTGGAAAGCCTTCACTTAAATTTTTGCTGAATCTCTCCCATAACTGTTTCAATTCACTGGAGGTAACTTACATCAGAAGAGCCCAAAGTTCTGAAATCTGAGTTAGGCTTCATGTCATATGAAGCAATTAAATGTTGAAATACTACAGGGGCTGTCTGCAGTGCCTATAACAGGGCTTTTCCAGAGTTCAACTGTTGACTTCGCTTTGGCGCAACATGTAGTAGGTAGCTTTGAAAATTTAATTATTTATTCTGGTCCCTCAGTGTGGGTGTCATTCTTTTACTTAAGAATGAACATTTCAGCCATTCCAGTGTTATTCAAATGGATGTAGCTCAATATGTGTAGACAATGCCAGGTCCATGCAACTTCTGTACCTAAACGGAACAATCACCTTCCCGCTGCTTGCTTTGGCACCCTCTGCTATAGGGACACGATGTATTTCCTACACAGGGCCGGTTTTACTCTCTGAGGAAATACTGAGGTAGTAAGGAGATCACTTTTATTCCTTCCTGGAGAGGACAAGGCTGTGCTGTCACTAGAGTCTTATTTTGAAAGACCCTTGCAGTGTGCGAGGAAATGTGTGTATGTACTAGAGAAGACAGATAGAAATTGCATGTTCGGTTATTCTTGCTCCCTCAATTCTGCAAATTTGCCTAAAGACTTGAGAACTAAGTCCCTTCATAGATGTTTCCATTCACTTTAAGGGTTGTTTCAACAAACTGATATTAAATTAATTGCTGACATTAATTAGCTGAGTTAGACCATTGGGTCAAAAAAACCACAGTAGCTCTCTAACACTACAGACTTTGGAGAAGCCAATGCTTATGTCAAAGGATGAATAAACTGAGGGCTGTCAACATACTAGCCACACTGGGAAAAGGCAGATACTGCAAACAACAATTTTAATTATCCTAGGAGACGTATATACTATGTTAGAACAGTAGGGTAGCTCCTTTCCTTAATTATTACTTTTTACAGTTACTGAGCAGATATAGTAAAACTGAGCAGGCTTACATTGTTTAGCTGGAAACACAAAGTGTATTTTTTCCTGGCATAGATGTGGGCACTAATTTAATCAAATGTCAGGCTAGAAAGTTTGCTGAGGATCTTAGTGAGTACACAGCTGGAATAGCACAGAGAGCCCTAGCAAGAAATTTGTGGAGCTTTTATATTTTTCTGACAGTTCTGTAATCCAGAAGAGCTGGCTGTCCAGGCTACTCAAGAGTAATTGTGCCTGAAAGCAATAGAAAATGGATCTTTAGCTTTGCATATTATTGCTTATCAAATTCAAAATGCTCAAAAGCTTTTCTCTATCTCCAAAGAGTAAGCAGGTGGTAGTGACTTTTTCCTAGTTAAATTCCATATTCATCAGTGCTGGTAACTCAAAAAGCTTCTACTTTATATTGCATACATAAGTGGCCATATACTCGTTTGCACATTAATTTATATAATGAAATACAATTAAAAGGAGTAAAATTTGGAAATGGCAGAACACCTCCATTGACATTGTACCCCCCTACCCCCATGCATCCCTGACATCCTGTCTCTGAATATTATAATAAAATTGTTAACCACAGATCGCTTACTATTTCCTCTTCAGGACTTTGGCCTCAGCTAACACACAGATGCCTTGATAATGAAATGGAGGAAAGGGATATTTTTTTATAAATCCCTTTTCCTTGTTCATTTCAGAAGCTGACAGGTGGATAGTGACTGAGGCAGGGAACTGCAAGAACAGAAGACATGACTTATTTTTCCTGCGAAAATTAGTTCTATACCTGTCCCTTACGAAAACTCTGTATGCAATGATTTGAAACTCGGATATGTTCTTCATCTTTGGGTGCCTGGTCTGTACCTCTAGGTCTGCTTTGCAAAATATTGAATGGTTTCAGTTGCTAGCAAAGTCAATGAGAACTAACTTCTCAATATGTAAGTTATTGTGTAATGCTAAAATATAATTTTGACAGTCTGAAGTATTTCACATTGGACATCCAATGTATTTTACTTTAGTCTGTGTCTCAGCTCCCTATCTCCTAAATGGAGATAATGCCCTCAAATTTCACATGGGCTTTACAATGATGAATGAATTGTCTGCAAAACACTCAGATTCTGGGGTGATGAGCATCACAGAAAAGCCCAGGAGGAACTTAATAATTTTGTTTTCAGAGCAGGGCTTGAACAGTGGTTTTTAAACAAGGCCCAGGGCAACATATTGAACAATGAGGCTAAAAAAAATATTGAACAGCTGCTAATTAAATCCTTTCGATGCACTGAGTTAGGTAGGAGTGCTCTTGAGAGAACTGAGTGTATGATCCTGTAATTAAAGACTACAATTCATACGAAAAAGGTGGCCAAATTAAGGTCATACTGGTAACCTTGATTCTGTCCATTTCTAATTTTTGGCAGCTTAACTTCACAGCCATGATCATATTCTTCTGAGAGAGGAAATGGCAGGTGAATGTAATAGAAGCAAAACCAAATCAATGGCATGGTCTTGACAGCTACGTGGTTCACTAACAGAATTGGGACCTTAAGATCTACCCCACATTTCTCTTCTTCTTAGATTAATTAAGTAAATAACAGCAGCAGCAGGTTGGTTTTCTCCTGGATCAACACCGAAATGGGATGAGATATATGTTTTCTTAGACAAAAGATATGAGTTTTGGGAATCCTAGATTTATTTCAGACTCTAAGGAAGAAAGTTGGCACAATCTTTCATATCACCCCAAAACCCCCCTTTTAGCCACCTCCTGTTTCCAGTCTGTCTTGTCTTTTTTGATTCCACCCCCAGTTTTCTTGCCAAACCTGTCCTTGTTCTCCATTCAGTGCTCCTTACCTAATTCATCTTCTATCTCCCTCACAACAGCTGCCAGTCCTAATCCCTGCCTCAGGGAAAAACTTCTCAGTTCACATAGTTTAAATCAAATTATGATCAAAGTGATTTATTGATTTATTAATGACAGATCAGGAAACTATACATTCAAGATCAAGGCCAACAACACAATTCCAGACATTTACAAAATGTTAATATACACTTGCACATTTCTAAACACTCTTCCAGAGCTAATGCCCAAAAGTCATAATCACACACACATGTGCACACACACAATGACACAACCCCTTCCCTCAGGAAAAGCTGGTTACCAGCACATACGTCCCTCCTGGGGATGTGGGTTCCCCTACTTGCACATGCCTCCTGTTAGAGATGAGAGTGCTCTAGGTTTATGTATACTCATGCCACTTCCTACAGGCTGCTAATCCACAAACCAGCGAGAAAGTCCTTACTGAGGTCACCTGCGCACACCTGAGGTGCAGATCTACTCATCACATCCTACAGGGACAATGCACCACCTGGATGCAGGATTCCCAAGGCATCTGATGAAGAGGCTGCTCCGCATGGCCTTGACAGAAGTTGTGGTGCCAGGGGCCAGACTTCCAGCAGTGTCAAAGTGGGTTTGCTGCAGTTTTCATTCCAAGGTGTCTCCGTACTGTTACAAAATTTCGTGGTTCTTTTATACTTTTTCTCAACTTGACTTCACCTTTGCTGCCAAAGTCTCTTTGTAATCTGACTGGTGATTGTTTTCCTCTTTAACAGGATCAGTTTGGGACCAAATGTACTCTTAGGGAGTTAGGAGTGTTGATTTACACACACTCTCACACTCATGTTTCTGTCTTAACAGCTGTTGTTATTCAGGCTATATCGGAAGGGTGGGCTGTGTGAGCAGTTTCTTATCACAACTTTTTTTCCCTCTGGAAACTTTCTCCCAGCCTCCTTGTATACTTCCCCTACATCTGTGTCTAGTCTCAGCTTTGTAACATGTCCCTCCCTGCAACCCCACTGACTCACATCACTTACCCATCACTTTTCCTGACCCTGCTCTCCTTCCTTATCCAGGCAGATCCCCTGCTGAAAGTTAGGATGAAAGCTGCCTTTAGAAATGGGGGAAAGAATCCAATCTGGTGGAAGAAAAATATTTCTCTACATCAGACGACGAATGTCCTTTCACCCACATGATAGTGAAAAAGCAGAACAGAGTTAATATCAGCATTTTGAAGGTACTTAATAAAATAAAATAGAATCCAGACCAAGCTTCGGGCCTAGACTGCTAATGGCACTATGCTATCATAATCTTCCCCGAAACTCAATTTAACTGGCTACAGTTGGATCATCTGTGTGCATAAGAATTTCTATGAAGGCACAGAGGTCATGGAGGGCCCCTGCTACCATTTGTTTTTCTGTACTGCTCCAGCAGAACAGAAAATAACATAAGGCACCTTCCACTGTGCCCACAGAGAAAAGATGTACAGCCAGGCTGACCATAAGCTTTCTGTCCTGACCACTCTTTTTCGTGGTCATCCATGATAAATGGCAGCAGCTTGACAGCTGATTTTACATTGTTTTTCCAAGGAGACTGCTCTGTGTAGAACTGCTGGAGGATGTAAGGCACTTAAAGCAGTTTTTTCAAAGTCTTTGCATATGACTCCCAGCAAGAAATCGATAGAGTTCAGCGGTATCTTATGGGCTAGCACCACTCTTGCTTGAAATGAACTAATCCTAAATCATTAACTTAAGCAGTGCTAAACCGGAGAAATCTGCATCAAAATTGTAGTTAATGGAAGAAACTCTATTTTTTTTCTATTCATTTGTTTTGTTTTTAGGAGCTCTAGGAAACACAGAGGAATGGTAATCCCCCAAATCCTTACCTATCCCCAAAATAAAGTGGAGGCAAGGCCAGGGACTGTCCTTTGTATAAAGACCTGTGACCAGCTGGTCGGCTTTTGAAGATTTAGTTTCTGACCATCTCCCTATCACCTTGCAAACTGCCCTTCCAATTAGTGCCTGTTATTTCGCTCTTCCTTTTTATTTTATTTTTTTTAAAATTAAGGTGTGAGACATGAAACAGTCTTTACTGCATAAATAAAAATTAATTTCACATTACACAAAACAACTTTTCTTCTCCTGTTGGGTTGCTAACAAGAAGTTCTCATTCATTACACCAAATATCAGAACATCAAGATACTGATTAAACAGCGGGGGCAGAAAAAATAAAATACATCTTTTTCCCAATTGATCTGCCACCGTGCAGTCAGCAACGTATCCTTCTTAAGTCAAAACCCTCCTGAAGGTGAAGCCTTACTTCACAGCACATACATATTTGCAATGCCTGTGCATTTTTTTATTTTTTTTTTCTGAGTAATTTCTGTACAAGTGGGATTTATTGACCTGTGTTTGGAATATGTGGGGAATGTTCAGATGTCCCTCTAGCTCTCATACTCCTTGGAGAAAGAGAGCCATTGTGTTAGGAATGACTATTCAAGTCATTGGACTTCACTATTGTGAAGTTTTAAGAGTATTTTTCCTTTTTAATATGGTTGGTACATTAAAAAACATAAGACTGGCTAACATATGACAAGTAAAATCAAGTTATTGGCAACAAAAGGGCAAATCTAAAGACTGTATATATAGAACAAGTGAGTGGATGACATTTTAAAAACTATATCTTCCTAAATCCTTTACCCAGCTCTCACTGCATACCTAGGTCTCAAAATTACTTACATGCAAGTATATTACACTACTTTAGGAATATGTGTGTTGTGATGTCCCAGTTCCTACTGACCTCTTATAAAGCATTGTGAATAGCTAGGAATTGAAACCTCAAAACCATAAAATGTGAATGAGACAGACTTTCATTAGCTCCTGGAAAAAGTATGCTTTTTTTCCTGTAGACCATAGATAATAAGTTTGCAGACAACAAAGGACCAGCTGACGAACAACCATTGTGGGTAATAGAGCTGAATGGTTTGAAAGACGTTGTTGTGTGCTGCCTGACCTACATCTGAACTACTTGCAGCTTGGGAGAGGATTATAATGAACATTGGAGAGTTTCTAATACAAATCATAACTGGTACTCTTTGTTCTCATCGTAAACAACGTATAAGAAAATCTTACACAGGAATCCTGCCTTTTTAGGGAAAGCAGTGACAGTAGGCAAAGAATTTCTTCAAACTATTTTCTTTTCCTTATGGTGCCAATGCCAGTAAGTTAGACAAACTTTTAATAGCGGTTAGTCTTTGTGGCCATGCTTGGTGTTTGCTAATGTTGTTCTAGAGGAAGCTGAATTAAAAGGTAGACAGTGTGCAGGAGCAAGCAGGACCCTCGCCTGCTTCACAGAGTAAGACTATGAAAAGTCAGGACAAGATACCCTGAAAAACGTTTTAGGTAAAAAAGGAAAATTATTATTGGGTTAGTTGCACCACCAAATAAATAAAAAATACGTAAGTCAAATGATGGAATTTAGCGAGGGTACTAAAGCTGTTAACAGGTGGAAATAGGCTGCAGAAGCCATCTAATAGAGTGTAATTCCACAAAGAAACTGTGTAATCCCTTATGTTTTCATCCACACAAGAGCCATTTAAGCTCAGCTGAGATCACAAGTGAGCTGAATCTTGTGTTCTCCAAGCATGAATGTTCAGTAATATCTGACTATTATGGTAAATTCAGCAAAGAGTTGCGTGTAGTTAGAAGATATCACTGCAAAAACAGGTTTCATGCAAGTTTGTTGAAGCAAAGTATAAACTTCCCAGGTCATTGTGAACATCAGGATTTCAGACTCCTTCCAATGAAAAAATTAAACGTATCCATATCCAGTAGGGTCAATCCAGTGATTACCCTCTGCATTTGGTTCAACGAAGTCTAATTTCACAGACATTTTGGTTTTAATTGGGGAGGAGGTAGTGAATCTAGTTCAGTGACCTAGTGTTATGTGACTTGAGTGCTGGAGAGTCAATACTTCATGAAAGAAATGTCTTGAAATCACACCCCCATTGGAAGCAAAGACTGCTTGAGGCTAGCTATCAACCAAAATCTTTATTCCCCTTCTTCACAGAAACAGACACAAAGGCTCAGACTCAGAAAGCCTATTAGGGGTTGTCATGCTGAATGTTGTAGCACCTGCAATTAAAGGTATAGTTTAATAAACATCTGTTCACGGTCACATATTAAGAAACTTACATATCTATGAACTTACGTATGAGTACACTTACACACTGACTGGGGGAATTATGTTCCTTAACAGGCAACCTGATGGATGCAATGCTAGTCAAACAGAAATGCCAGGAGATTAAATGCCTTGTACAAATTTAGGACTTGTGACTGGAGAACCCTATTCAATTTTGCCAGATGAGACTGGATCAATCTGTTTATTTCTTTAATTCCAAGTTATACAAAATTCCCGAAACTGTACAGAAATTGCTGAAGTGTGTCAATCACCATCACTGAACTAGCACTGCTTGCATCCTTGGTAAGCTCTTTAAAAGACTGAGCAGTTCTGGAAAGGAAGGCAACCAGAAATAATCACTCCTTTTGAATAGAAATAACTGTGGCTCCTGTGCTTCGGGCTGACCTTCATGCTGTCAGGAAGTATTAGGTGCACTGTGAAGCTTACCAGACCAGATCTCAGGGGACTTTGGTAGCAGGATGCCTCAGCTGTGAATTCCTGACAGCCCTAGGTGTCGAGTCACGCAGCTCAGCCGGCTGGGTGGCCTATCTCAGCAAGCACAGTAGCAAAACTTTAGGCACCTACTTAAGCTTTGTGTTGAAAACTTTTGGTGCCTGTGCATGCTGAAGCACTCTAGCAGCAAAGCAGATTTTTTTGTGAATTCCCTCAGAGTTAAGTACATGAATGCAGTCTAAAATGAAATTGAAGTGCCACAATTCCTTTGTGAGGCTCTGCATAAGTTCTCTGAAACGAAACTCGCCTCTTTCATTAGGAATGTCTGTCAGCATGAAAAAGATTTAAAGGTCATTGGTTTGCAAAGTGGTATGAGCAGAATCTCAAGGCTGGTAGAGCAAGTCTTGCTGAGGAAGCTGAAAGGAAAGGGATGAAACATCTTAATTCTCCCTGCAGGCTCCCTGAGTTCCTCCAGGGCGCTTCTGGTTTTGTCTGTGCAACTCTCTTCTGATGAATCTTACAATCAATGGTAACCTTATTGTAGTTAACAAAGAAAAATTTTGAAGACACAAATGTTTAGTGGACATACATATCCCATTGAATTTCAGTGTTAGTGGGATGTCTTCTGCAGTTTAGGAAATCTTCACTTTTTTGAGATGTTTTAAAAACAATGGAAGGAAGTACATTAGCAATGCTTTGTAAAAATACCACATGCATAACTTCACTACAGATACCATACTACAATATGATAGCAGCTCTCTGTGAACACACTAAGGGTATAGAGAAAAAAGAAGGTCCTTAGGAAGAAAGAATATGAATGGAAATATGGAAAACTGCTGAAGAAATGTATGATGAAAAAAGTATTTTGCCCTTTTCATCTTTCAAACATAGATTGATGGGACTAAATCCTTCAGCTGTTATTGGAGTATAGTACAAATATTAAATAATTTACCCTAAGAGATCACACTTTATAATGATACTATCCAACAACAGAATTATGCAAGTAGGCCACTACAGGACTTTTTCTCAGCTGTTAACATCAATATAAAGAAACGATGTGGGTATAAGATGAGTCATGTCGCCTGTTGTTCTGAGAACTCAATTAAAACGAAGATTACCATTCCAAAGTATAACTCCATACAAGGATCTCTTAAGTGGAGTCTATTTTGTGTTAAGAAAATCTCGTTGCATAACTGTCAGCACTCAAAGAATTGACCTTTTAGCCCTAATATTTATGTACTATTAGGTACGAAAAAAAAAGAAGAAATTGCAACATCTCCCATAGTATGTAAATTATCAAAAGGGCACTACATCTGTCTTCATCCTAAAATTACTAGTGTGCTACCTTGATATCAAGATAGCTTCATCGTTGTTTTTACCCACTTTGTTCCTGACTTTCTGTCACTTTAAAGGAGGCAGGCAAGAGAACTTCTGAATCCAGTGAGACTTTAATCCTTGCATTGTTTTCATGGGGAAGGTGCATCCAAGTGGACTTTGGGTATGAAGACAATACGTTATTTATTATTACTGTGGAAGGAATTATGAATGCTCTGCTTGATTGTTCCTTCTGATTTAAAACCAGTAGAAGGAAATTTTTGTTGACTAGTCTCTGCCTTTGGACTGTTTCTTTATGTCTTAAGTTACCATAATGCCTGTATAATTTACAATTAATTTTAATGATCCATTTGTTCCACGTTCTTCTTTGAAAAGGGACCGGCTAATCAGACTTATTGACATTAGTCTCACAATGACACCTGAAGACCCAAATCACAATTCCTCTTATAAAAGGATGGAAAATTCAGAGACATCACTTTGGCCTTCCTAACTGTGCCATCTCAGTGCCTAAAAAACCTGTGCTTGGCTCTGTTGGGGTGATTCAGAAAGCTGTAATGAAGCAACTGGGCTTCCTACACAGCCAATAAGATACTCTAAGAGTCTCCAAAGAGTAATTCATATTGATTGGTAAAAAACAGGCACTTCTGAAAGCTGAGCCACAAAAAAGAATAGAGAAATTGGGAATCTACCTACAGCCTGTGGAAGAAGGCTGAGAACATGAAGATACGGAGCTGACTCCAAAGGCTCCATCTGTGCCCACTTATAATCCACTCCTCTTTTCTGTAGAAAATACTTATGGCATCTAACAGACTAGAAGCAGGATAGATAAAGATCTGCTAATGACAGATAAAGAATCAGGTTATAGATTTGTCTAGGTAGCTCACCGTTCTCTCTGATGAAGCTCCTTCACAAGTCACCATAGGCATATGGACGCATGAGGAGATAAGCCTTGGATTCAACTTCAGCAAAAGGTGAGAGAGTTCAGCACCCTCTCTTATGCCTTTTCTATAGTTTTTCATTGACTTGCTCGGTTTATTATTACTTGTTTTTTAGTATCCTTTTGAGAAACATAACTCTCACCAGTCCCTGTACATTATCCTTTGGAAGTCTTTAGAGCCATTAGTAATGCTTAGAGCACAGACACCTGACTCTTACTCTTTGAATAACCTCACTGGGGCCAGATCCTTAATGTTTAGGCAGTCCAATACCTAAACTCTTTGAATTGTGCCCTTAAACTTATTCAGGAGCTGTTGAAATTGAGAACAAATATGAGGCCTTGTGCTTAAATCATTGTTTAATTTTTTGTTGCTGTTGTTTATATTGCTAAAATAACCTTCACTGAGGTTTTTATTTAAGAATTAGTTTAAACATTTTATCACAGTGCATTGCTTTCAGTGTTCACCAAGTATAAGGGCTGGCTCCTTCTAAATACAACAGGATTTTGCCACTGAACATAATGGGAACAAGATCAGGGCATATGTGAAAGATAGATCATAGAATCATAGAATCATAGAATCATACAGGTTGGAAAAGACCTCTAAGATCATCGTGTCCAACTGTCAACCCAACACACCATATCCACTAAACCATGTCCCTAAGGGCCTCATCTACACATCTTTTAAATACTTCCAGGGATGGTGACTCCACCACTTCCCTGGGCAGCCTGTTCACAATGCAAGGAAGAAAAATACTAATGTTTTCACTGCAAAAAGGTCTAGGTCCTTTATGAGTTTCATGAGAAACTCTCTTCAATTAAATAAGGCACCATCAGAAGACAACAAACGAAAGAAGCTGGAAGCTCCTGAGGCTGAGGCAGGCAACAGACACTGGAATGAATGATGCCTTTGAAGCAGCTCCTGGTCATAAAATAAGAGCAGACCTTTCGAGCTGGAGGCTAAGGTTGGTCTGAAGACATTAGAAAAGGGGAAAAAGGCTCTTGGCAAATAGCTCTGTTGCGATTAAATAACAAAGAAGGGTTGTAGGACAGGGTGGGGTTTTTTCCTAGTATTAAATTCTGGGATTTCAAACAGAGGAGGAGGAGGACATTCCATGTGCTAATAATAACGGCTTAGGATAGGAGAGAGGGTGTGCAACATCAGCTCTTATTGCAACAGTGAGGGGGAGGGAAAGTTTGGCATGTGAACTGCAAGGACATTTAAGCCAAGTCTGCTAGAAACCAAGGCTCTGGGCTCCAGCATCCCTAAAATCTACCTAGAATTATTAAAAAAGAAAATCTGGAAGGGACTTTAGGCTGTTTACTTTATCCTTCCTTTTGACCATGGCTACTTCCCGGTTAGCTTCCTTTGCATGACACTCATTCAGCAAAGGGTGTCAACAAGTGCTCAGCTTTAAACACATCATTTGAATTATTCATCCCCTTGAGTCTCTTGCTGAATCATGGCTAGTACCGATTGTTACCAGGTCAGCCTTACAGCAAAACTAATGAAGTTAGCTTTGGGCTAATAAAACCGCACCATTTTGAGCATGGGTATGTAAGTGTCATCCTTGCGTTCTTCGTTACTGCTAAGGAGAATGCTATTAGTGACCACCAGTCACTAATAATAAGGACGAACAGTGAGCTAAGCTCGTTTTGTCCATGATGCTGTGGCAATTGATACTACCTTTGAGACCGGGGACTGCTGTTGCCACTTCCTCCTTCTTCAGTTCCCTGACTCATCAGAGTCTGTGAGCTTTTCTCTTTTGTTTGTTTTTTTTTGTGTTCTGGTCATTGCTAAGTGCCTTTCAGAGTTAAAACGTGCAAAAGGAATGCTATAATGAGATGTTATTTTCAGTGTGCATGTGCCAGGGACTGAAAGGTTGCAAGGTTCCTAGATTAATAACATCTGAAGCCTGAACGATTCCTGCACACAGTAGTCCAAGTAATTTTGTCTAAAAATTCTTTTGCCAAGTCCCATACCTCACAGCTGAAGTAGAGGATATCTTTTTGAAAACACACATCCAATACAACCGATAGAATCTTTTTTCTGTGTCCTTTGGTAATTATTCCAATAGTTAACTGTTTACTCTTAAAAAATATACCTTAATTCCAGTCTGAATTTCTCTAGCCTTAACCGACAGTCACTGACTGTTATTGTGCTTTTGTTAGATTAAAGTAAACATCGGATTTCTTTTCTCAAGTCTACATACAGATTGTTTCAAAATCACATCTCATCCTTCTCTTTGAGAAACTATTTCACTCTGAGATATATTTTTTGGAATAACTTTTGTCTATCTTTTCTGAAACTGCTAAATTGGCAGTATTCTCTTTGAAGCACACATCAGGACTACATATAGCTCACCAGTGTCTCTTCAGCCCTGTATACAGGACACTATACATTCTGCCTCCTTCCTGCTAACATCCCTGTTTCACATTCAAGGAGTGCCGGAGTCCTGCTTGTCACGGCTTTGCACTGAGAGTTCATAAACAACTATTCATCCACCATAACTCCCAATCCCTTTCCAGAATCACTGCTTTTCAGGACAAAGTCTCACGTTCTTTAACTATGATCTGTGTAAACAATGTACTTAGCTTTACTTCAGGCAAGTTTTGTAAGGAGAAATACCTTTTATGAGATCAGCATATATACTCAGAAAAGAAAAAAAAAGAGAAGCCTTGGGCACGTGAGCTCTTCTTCATTTCTGTGTGGAAAATCTGATCAAAATCAGACAGATACACACCTGAATATTGAATAGCCCAGACATTAAGGTATTCATCCATTTCAAAACAGGAAGGGACGCATCTCTCATGTCCCTGGTGACAGATCTAACTACTGGGATATTGTGTATTGAGAGCTTTCGTGTCTCTCTTTTGTTGCCAGCTTGCTCTTTTTTTTAGTTTCTCTTACTCAGGGCTATCCTTCAGCTAAAGAGGGCTTTGTGCATGAGATTTGGGGTTGGAGTGATTTTCCAGCTAAACCCGTTGATCCAATAAAAAACCAGCACCTCTTCCTACAAACTCTGCCTCACTTTTATACCATTAAGCCACCACAGCTGCAACAACATTACTACTTTTAGCTGCATCAAATGCTTGTTTTGTATTCGGAGCCAATTTACCAAATGATCCGAAAAGCTGTCTTTAGATCAGCTGTGTCATCTGCAAGCCCTAGCAGGAATTCTTTAAGGCTTTCTTCAGAATTATATTTAATAATATCTTAATATTATTACATATTTCAATACATCTATAACTATTTGTTTCTCATTTCATCAAATAGAAAATGAAGATTGAGAGCAGATAATCTTTTTCCAAATCTCAAGTCATTTATGGTTTCAGCACAGGTTATTTTAATTTCCCTGGTAAAAGTCAATCACAGATAATGAATCTTGTTAAAGAAATTATTCTGGTTTTGTAGCTCCCTAATGTGTATTATGACATGCTGTAGAAAGGAAACCTTTCTTAAATATGTTTCATCTTGTCTATTTCACCACTCTGAAACTCTCTCTCTTCTTCCTACAGACGAAGAGATGAATCTTCTTTCCTCCTTCTTCAACTTACCACTTCAAATTTCAGAGCTCCTAGTCCTTCAGTAGCTTAGCTAATAGCTAAAGAGATCACTGAATCCAATATACAACAAATCATTTCAGCATTTGCTTAACTCTAGGTACCTGATGAGTCCAGTGACTGTGTGTCGACCTGCCTTGTTGGACCAGGCATTTTGGCCACTACAGAACACATTTTACTTCAGTGTTTCTCATGGACTTAACTCAGACTCGCGGGCAAGTTGGTTCTTCCATCTAAGCGTAAGGTTAAACTGAACTTCAGTCAGCTGCTTAAACCAAAATAAACATCATGAACTCATACTGTGAGGTACAGAGGAAAAACTTGTGGTAGTCAATAGGCATTGTCAAAGTTCAATAGCAATCAGGCCTGTGCCTTGCTTATTTCTGTACTGAACTTGCTGAGGGATACAACGGTCAAATAATACCCATATGAGGAAGAATTCACTATTAAGAAGCCAACTCTGTCCTTCCTTCCAGTGATGTCATACGAAGTATTTGTGACAGCAGTGTTTGCTCTACTCTTTCTTTTGATCAAATGGTGCAATGTCTCATGCAGAGATTTAACTGCATCTGATTACAACCGACCTGCTCATCACTCAAGAATAAACGGAAAATGCAGATTATTAATATCTCTGATTCACACTTTGTATAATTATGAGCTTTATTTAAGAAAGAGGAGATCAGATTTTATACAATTCTTTTCGCATGATACGAAATAATTAAATTAGTGGTGTAATTTTATTTCAGAACATGCGTAAAGCATAACTAGATGCTGGATGTGAATATTGCTGAAAATAAAACAGGAACAATGCTGACCTAGACAGAAAATTATTAAGTGTGATCATTAAAATATACACACATTGTAATAATAATCCAATCTGGCCAACTTCTTATTTTTTAAGCATATAGTGTGCCAATGCCAAGACTATTAGTGTAAGTGGCCAGTAATGCTATTCTCGTTTAGTACCGTCTGTATTAACATTGAAAGAGAACAAACAAAAGACATCAAAAGCAAGAATAATAAAAGTTAATATCACCAGAAGAAAAAACACAACTGAAGGAGCAAAGCACCATCACTTCATTTTTAGCTGAAACCTTCCTGCTGACCCCATGTTCTGAACCAAACTCTGTTCCTCAGTCACAGGCTGTTATGGTTGTTTTAGGCTGTTTCCAGCTTTGCAGTTCTATTTCCAATAAGGAGAAGAGGAAAAGAAAAAGCCAGAAACCCTTAAAAAGAAAATGGAACTTTTAAGGACATATGTTCAAAGACTACTTGTATGTTCACTTTAAAAAAAGAAAAAAATAGAGACCTCAACTTTGAGAAAGACCAGAGATCAGCTGAAGAGATGGGAGGAAAGAAAACCAAAAGAAATTAATTCATTGTCAGAGCAGAAAGCACCTAGGAAAGGCTGATCAGAAAAGAAGATGCGGGGTGGGGAAGATAAGGGAGAGAAGAGTGTAAGCCGAAAAGGAAATACAGAGGCAAAAGCAAGCTCTTTTAGTAAGAGACATTTTTCAAGTGTTCCTTTTCCAAAAGGTGCTTTCCAAACAGATTGCACTGTATTTCACCTTTATGCACTTCAAAATTACAAAAATAGCAGCAAAAACTAGTCCTCTGGGTAACTGGTCCTCTGATTGTTCTAAGAACACATCACATTTGTTTTATAAACCAATTAGAAAGAAGTTATTTAGAGCCAGTTTCTCTCAGTGGTGCTGATCTACCTCCAAAGAAAAAGCTATAGAGTCTGTGGAATAACTGTAGATTTTCATTGGTTTAGAGGTCTAGCTCTCTTTTACTGTACTTTCTGTATGTGCTCTGAAAATGCAAGGCTAAAGTTTAAAGTATATACAGAAAGTAAACAGACCTCGGTTTGAGGAGTCTGAGCCTTCAACATGAGACTGAGGAATAAAGAAAACATCTATATGTTGTTCACTTTCAGGACTTAGTGAATGCGTACACTGGAAAACTCAGGATATTGCAAACTATGAAGACAATAGATAGAGTCAAAGAATCATAGAATCATAGAATCATAGAATAGCAGGTTGGAAGGGACCTCAAGATCATCTGATCCAACCTTTCATGGCAAAAACATGGCCTAGAGAAGATGGCCCAGCACTCTGTCCAGCCAAATCTTCAAAGTGTCCAATGTTAGGGAATCCACCACTTCCCTGAGACACCAATGCAGGCAGCATGAGCGGCAAACAGAAGGAGCTGCAAGCCATTGTGCAGCGGAGTAGCTATGACTTAGTCGCCATCACGGAAACATGGTGGGATGAGTCTCACGACTGGAGTGCTGCAATGGATGGCTATAAGCTCTTCAGAAGGGACAGGTGAGGAAGGAGAGGTGGTGGGGTGGCCCTGTATGTTAGGGAGTGCTTTGACTGTCTAGAGCTCAATGGTAGTGATGATGAGGTCGAGTGCTTGTGGGTAAGGATGAGGGGGAAGACCAACAAGGCAGATATCCTGCTGGGAGTCTGTTATAGACCACCTAGCGAGGACGAAGAGACAGACGAAATATTCTACCAGAGGCTCACAGAAGTCTCCCAGTCGCTAGCCCTTGTTCTCGTGGGGGACTTCAACTTTCTGGACGTCTGCTGGAAATACCACACGGCAGAGAGGAAACAGTCGAGAAGGTTCCTGGAGTGTGTGGAAGATCACTTCCTGACGCAGCTGATAAGCGAGCCCACTAGGGGAGGTGCCTCGCTTGACCTGCTGTTCACGAACAGAGAAGGACTGGGGGGAGATGTGGTGGTTGGAGGCCGGCTTGGGCTTAGCGACCATGAAATGATAGAATACTCAATACTTGGTGAAGTAAGGAGGGGGGGCAGCAAAACCGCTCCCATGGACTTCCGGAGGGCGGACTTTGACCTGCTCAGGACACTGGTCGAGAGGGTCCCTTAGGAGACAGTCCTGAAGGGCAAAGGGGTCCAGGAAGGCTGGACGTTCTTCAAGAAGGAAGTCTTAAAGGCACAGGAGTGGGCTGTCCCCATGTGCTGCAAGAAGAACTGGCGGGGAAGACTGGCCTGGCTGAATGGGGAGCTCTGGCTGGGACTCAGGAAAAAAAGGAGAGTTTATCACCTTTGGAAGAAGGGGCAGGCAACTCAAGAAGAGTACAGGGATCTCGTTAGGTTGTGCAGAGTAGAAATTAGAAAGGCAAAAGCCCAGCTAGAACTCAACCTGGCCACTGTCTAGAGAGACAACAAAAAATGCTTTTACAAGTATATTAATGACAAAAGAGAGCCAAGGAGAATCTCCATCCTCTATTGGATGCGGGGGGAACGTTGCCACCAAGGACGAGGATAAGGCTGAGGTACTCAACGCCTTCTTTGCCTCAGTCTTTAGTAGTCAGAGCAGTTATCCTCAGGGTACTCAGCCTCCTGAGCTGGAAGACAGGGGCGGCAAGCAGGATAAACCCCCCATAATCCAAGAGGAAGAAGTTAATGACCTGCTACGCCACCTGGATGCTCACAAGTCTATGGGGCCGGATGGGATCCACCTGAGGGTACTGAGGGAGCTGGTGGAGGAGCTTGCCAAGCCACTCTCTATCATTTACCAGCAGTCCTGGTTAACTGGGGAGGTCCCGGACGACTGGAGACTTGCCAATGTGACGCCCATCTACAAGAAGGGACAGAAGGAGGATCCGGGGAACTACAGGCCGGTCAGCCTGACCTCGGTGCCGGGGAAGATTATGGAGCAGTTTGTTTTGAGAGTGCTCACGAGCCATGTCCGGGACAACCGGGGGATCAGGCCCAGCCAGGACGGGTTCATGGAAGGCAGGTCCTGCTTGACCAACCTGATCTCCTTCTATGAGCAGGTGACCCGCCTAGTGGATGAGGGAAAGGCTGTGGATGTGGTCTACCTGGGCTTCAGTAAAGCCTTTGACACTGTCTCCCACAGCATTCTCCTAGAGAAGCTGCCAGCTCACGGCCTAGACAAGTACACTCTTCGCTGGGTAAAAAACTGGCTGGACAGCCAAGCCCAGAGAGTTGTGGTGAACGGAGTTAAAACCAGTTGGCGGCCGGTCACAAGCGGTGTTCCCCAGGGCTCAGTACTGGGGCCGGTCCTGTTCAGTATCTTTATCAACGATCTGGACGAGGGGATCGAGTGCTCCCTCAGTAAGTTTGCAGATGACACCAAGTTGGGTAGGACTGTTGATCTGCTCGAGGGTAGGAAGGCTCTGCAGAGGGACCTGGACAGGCTGGATCGATGGGCTGAGGCCAACTGTATGAGGTTCAACAAGGCCAAGTGCCGAGTCCTGCACTTCAGCCACAACAACCCCATGCAACGCTACAGGCTTGGGGAAGAGTGGCTGGAAAGCTGCTCAGAGGAAAAGGACCTGGGGGTGCTGATTGACAGCCGGCTGAACATGAGCCGGCAGTGTGCCCAGGTGGCCAAGAAGGCCAACGGCATCCTGGCCTGTATCAGAAATAGTGTGGCCAGCAGGAGCAGGGAGGTGATCGTGCCCCTGTACTTGGCACTGGTGAGGCTGCACCTCGAATCCTGTGTTCAGTTTTGGGCCCCTCACTACAGGAAGGAATTGAGGTGCTGGAGCGTGTCCAGAGGAGGGCAACGAAGCTGGTGAAGGGCCTGGAGCACAAGTCTTATGAGGAGCAGCTGAGGGAACTGGGGTTGTTTAGCCTGGAGAAGAGGAGGCTGAGGGGAGACCTCATCGCGCTCTACAACTACCTGAAAGGAGGTTGTAGCGAGGTGGGTGTTGGTCTCTTCTCCCAAGTAACCAGCGATAGGACGAGAGGAAATGGCCTCAAGTTGCACCAAGGGAGGTTTAGACTGGACATTAGGAAAAATTTCTTCACTGAAAGAGTGGTCAGGCCTTGGAACAGGCTGCCCAGGGAAGCGGTTGAGTCACCATCCCTGGAAGTATTTAAAAGACGTGTAGATGAGGCGCTTAGGGACCTGGTGTAGTGGGCATGGTGTGTTGGGTTGACGGTTGGACTCGATGATCTTAGAGGTCTTTTCCAACCTTAATGATTCTATGATTCTATGATTCTTCCAATGGCTGATTGTTCTCATTGTGAAAAATTTTCCTGTTGTGTCCAGTCAGAATTTCCCCAGGAGTAACTTGTACCCATTATCCCTTCGCTTTTCCATGTGACTCCTTGTAAAAAGGGAGTCTCCACCTTCTTTGTAGCCACCCTTTAAATACTGGAACATGGTGATAAGGTCTCCCCTAAGCCTCCTTTTCTCAAGTCTGAACAAACCCTGTTCTCTCAGCCTTTCCTCATAGGGCAGGCTTCCCAGTCCTTTGATCATCTTGTTGGCCCTTCTATGGACCCTCTCCAGCCTGTCCACATCTTTTTTGCATCGCGGAGACCAAAACTGAACACAGTATTCCAGGTGTGGCCTGACAAGCGCTGAGTAGAGTAGGATAAGGACTTCTTTATCTCTGCTGGTGATGCCCTTGTTGATGCAAACCAGCATCCTGTTGACTTTCTTTGCCACAGCAGCATACTGTTCATACATATTGATTTTGTTGTCCACCAGGACCCTTAGGTCCCTTTCCACAGAGCTGCTCCCCAGCCGGGTAGATCCCAGCCTGCGCTGCACTCCTGGGATTATGTTTTCCCAGGTGCAAGACCTTACACTTGTCCTTGTTGAACTTCATAAGGTTCTTGCTAGCCCACTCTTCCAGCCTATCCAGGTCTTCCTGCAGGGTGGCTCTCCCTTCCAAAGTGTCCAGTTCCCCACTCAGTTTGGTATCATCGGCAAACTTCATCAGGGTACACTTGATCCCATCATCCAGATCACTTATGAAGATATTAAACAGCGTTGGGCCCAATATCAATCCCTGGGGGACCCCACTTGTGACAGGTTACCAGTTTGAAAAGGAGCTATTTACCACCACCCTCAGGCTGCGACCTGTCAGCCAGTTCCCCACCCACCGCACGGACCACTTGGCTAGACCATAATGCATCAGTTTCTCTAAGAGGAGGCTATGGGAAATGGTATTGAAAGCCTTGGAGAAATTCAGGTAGACAATGTCCACTGCTCACCCCACATCAACCTAGCAGGTTACTTTGTCATAGAAGGCGATCAGCTTTGTCAAGCACAATTTGCCTTTGGTGAATCCATGCTGGCTTTTCCCAATCACATGCTTCATTTGACTTGTGATAGCCCCCAGGAGGATTCATTCCATAACTTTCCCGGGGACTGAAGTATGACTGATGGGCCTACAATTTCCTGGATCCTTCTTCAAGCCCTTCTTGTAGATGGAGGTGACATATTAGCCTTCTTCCAGTCTTCTAGGATGTCCCCCGATCACCATGACTTCTCAAAGATTATGGAGAGCGGCCTCGCAATGATGTCAGCCAGCTCTCTTACCCTTGGGTGGATAACGTCAGGGCCCATTGATTTGTAAGGGTCAAGCTCCTGTAATAGTTCACATACCAACTCTTCCTTCACTGACGGTGGGTCTGTGTTTGCAACAACCTGGATTTTTGTTCCCAAGGCCTGGGGTCCAACAGTGCTGGTAATGACAGAGGTGAAGAAAGTGAAGAAAGGATGGGTAGTGAATTAAGTAGTGGAGGTACCTGTGTCATCATTGCCCAGAGATGGCCAACTGATAAGGACAAAGGTGGGGGAGGGGAAGAAAAAAAGAAAAGACTTGCATTTGATTGGATGGCTAATTCAGGACCAAGCTCAGGAAGGAGGCTACTTTTGCTAGTGAGAATTTTCTCAATGCTTATGCACCTGTCTCTATCCTGGTAACTCAATAACTGTTCAATTATTATGCAAAATAGTACCTTTTACAACCCATCAGGGAGAAAATAAGGAACATTTGAACAATGAAATCCTGATTCTGCACTACTAAAGTCCATACGAGTTTTGCTGTTGACCTCAGTGAGCATTAACATGCAGTTATATATTTCAGCAGCAGTATAGCCCCCCTGTTCTTTGACTCAGTAAGACAGTTCAGTTTCCATATAATCAAGACTGCAATGAACAACTGCTTTCCCTTCCCACTAAAATCTGTCATAAAAAATGACTGCATCAACAGCAGGCATTTGGTATAATGGAATTAAAGTCATCATGTTGCAAAACATTGTCATAGATTGATATTTCTTGCCTTGACATCAAATGTTTTGGCTTTACTTCAACATTTTTGTATAAGGTAAGAATGCTTTGGTCTTGGGATTTTTGTAGAAGCAGACTGCTATGCTGTGAAAATGTCCATGTCATTAAAATGAATTACTTTGTGATAGTGTCAAATGCAGCTTTTAAAATGCAGAGTGGGATTTCCTCTGTCTATAGAGTTCATATCTGAGGCCAGGACTTGTTTATTTGATCAGCCTGCAAATGGGTCCTTCATAAAATACAGTAATAACAATAAACGCATCATGGAGATGAACTAATTCAAAAGCAAACTCCTCTCCACTGTTTCATGAAAAGCAAAGCAAAGAAAAAAAACTTGTTGAGGTTATTGGGTTACCAGGATATAGATGCATAAGCATCACTAGGGATTTACTGAGAAAATAGAGATTCTCACTATCAAAGGTGAACATACATATTTGAACCCTGTCATGGAGGATGACAGTACATATTCTACCTCCAAGTGGCTGGGACATCATTGTACAACTTTATAGAGTCTCCACAATGTTTCACCTCACTGTAAGGGACAATTCTATTTGAATAATTTCTAATACTAAGGCAAAAACTGTGTCATTTCACCTCCACATATGCAGCTTTTAGAAAAAGAGTCAGTGGGGACTGGGAATAATATGATTTTTTTTGTTTGTTTTTGTACCCCACTAACCTTTCTTTCACAATTATCTCCCTTGCATGGCTGGGCCTGTCCCTAAGAGACTCCAACTTGTGATAAATTCTGAAACAGCAAAGGGGTTTGGAAACATTTTCCTCCTTCTTTAATCCCCTGGATATGGGGTAACCCTCCTGCTCTTACTCCTCCAGTGTGTTTATGGTTGTAATAAACATTGTGCAAAGCAATTCCAGAATTATTATGCTCCATACTGTTATGGAATCCATTTCATGGTCATATTCTGTCCTTGCCACTGCTTTTCTCCGCAGAGCAGTGACCGTGATATCCCAGAGGTAGAAAGTGTGGGAGGATATAGTGCCACTTTGGGCACTTTGTATTGCCTTTTATGATACAGAAATCTTCAGGATAGGCCTTGGTTTCTCCAGATCATCACCCAGCAACAAGGAGACAAAGGGAAACAGTGCTCATTGAAACAACAGGATTCCTACCAATAGCCCAAAGAAACTTCACCGATCCTTTTTCTTAAATAAAAAAAAAAAAAAAAAAAAGTATCACAACTCTTGTTGATAGTATGATAACATTTTGGTATCAGATTTATGTAAGATTCAAACTTGATATCACTGCTTCAAACTTACATTGTCATAGATTAGGCAGAATTTAGACCTATATCTCTGTCTTTATTCCATAGAGCTCAGGGAGTTCTAACTCACTGAAAGTTTTGGGTTTTTTTCTTTTTGTCTTTCACAGACCTCCTTTCATGCATGGCAAGGTTGATTTAGGGGCAAAATCTTCTTCTTGCTAATGTTACATTACAAAAATTCCTTTCTTGATCTCTCTAGCTCACCAAATCTGCAGTTCATTTCAACTCTAAGTTGAAATATCTCCATTTTCACCCTTTTGCTGTTATAATTTCCTTTAATTTTGCAAACGTACTTAACTTTAGGGGGAATTGTAGACCCCATCTGAACAGGAGATACAAATCCAAAGTTCAAATCACATGCCCTTTGGAAGGAGACACTTTGGAAACTTCAGATCCAAGTCTGAATTCCCAGCATCCTCAAGAACTTGGCAAGTTAAAACCAAAATCTGGGTGCTTTTCGCATGTGTGTTTATGTCTGGAGTTGTTAAGCAATAAATGACCGCAAGCTTAACGGCCATTCCTCCTTCTCTTACAGAAAATATTAGCCAGTGGTCTTGTTTCTGAAAAAGATAGTTTTTGTGAAGAGGTGCATAACCTACTTTTCACCCCGTCAAGGCACTCTGTATGGAGAAGGGTTTAGGGACCATGTAGAAAAGGTTACCAGTCCTGGTAACTCAAGGACTCAAGATGTATTAGGTAATTGTGACCAAACTCTGAATAAACCTTTGAACATTTATCTGTTTACTCAAATTGAATCTGAATGTTGAGCCTTCTGAAGTTCACTTGTCCCTGTTTATTTTAAAAATGGATTATGACAAATTACTGAGTCATCACTAAGGGACAGGAGGAGTTCAGTGTGAGGCAAGCCAGCAAAACTCCACTGGAAATACAGTATAAATTATTGACCTCTAAAATTGTCACTTTGATATCAGTTGACAATGTCATTTTAAGCAGAAGATCTGCTTTTGTGCTCTCTCTCTTTGCTGCCAGTTTTAAAGCTTTCTGACACCTATACATTTCCAGTAAGATTTACTAGTCTGTATCTTCAGCAACAGGCAGAATTTGTACTGCACCTGGCTGGCGTTTCTCTTAGGCTGTCAGCAGGGATCCCTAGCTGTCAGTATAAAAAGAAATATTTGATTTGATGGAGCTGTGAGGGAGTAGTTGAAGTGTTTTTCAAGGGAAGGCAAGGTGCAAACTCTATAGAGTGCTCACAGGTCCTGTGGCAGGAAATACAGCAATTCAAATTGGAGAAACAAATTCAATATATGTAATCAACTGTGATTTCTCCCTGATTATCTCAGGACTAATTAGAGAGTGTTTTTTACAGCTAATCAGAGGTATCTGGAAAGAAGTCATTTGCATAACTTCAAGTCAAATTATGTCATGAGGACAGCTGAGCTAATGTAAACTGGCATTTACTGTAAAATTAGCATGTATTGCATTCAAAGAGGGAAACAGAAGCAATGGAAACCTGCTGGCTAGAAACTAGGAAGAGCAGCATTAATTGACGGAGTGCAGAAGCTGTGCTACATGAAGCATATCAATGCATGAAGCACAAGGAATGTAAATATGCAAAGGCCAAAACATTTGCAGAAGGGGACTCATTTGACAAAATTGTAAATACCATGGATTCTGCTGGCTGGCTAACTGTCACTTTGTCACTGCATTTTGTTATGGTTTGTAGTTTAATATTCCAGGGGAAAAATCCCTGTTTTCTCTTTTAGGGGAGACTGTTTTTTACTTAAAGTAAATCCAGTCTAAAATTAGCTTCTAATCCAGTATTATAGCAAGTCTCAAAAAGACGACCATACATGTTTTTGCTTCTCCTCCAAAAACATGCAACACGCTGGAATTCCTATTCACCTATTTCCTCAAGAGAGTGATTTTTTATCTCTGGGGTTGTAGGGGAGGTTTTGGCTACCTCACTTCAGGCTACCAGACTTTTTTGCCTGTCTCAAGCTGTAAATCTGACAAGTTTCCTATCTGGAAGTCCTGATATGAGAATGAGCTCCACGTGGCAAAGAGCTGGAACATGTGATTTTTCACATGGGACCAAAGGTTCAAACATATCTGTCAACGTGGTGCTTCACTCAATAGGAGGAAGATGTCCTTGTGAGCTCTGACATTCATCCACAATCCATTTTATTCAGAGCTAAGGCCTAAAGTTAGAACTGGACTTCTTATAAGGGTCTGACAGAGGATGGATGTACAGACATTTGAGTTTAAATGAACTAAACACATAAGGCAAATACGCTCTTGCGGGAACTTTAAATGCTAATATCCATTACCAACCCTATGGAACAACAGCCGTTCTAAGAGTAAATTAAACTGGAAATTGATGATAGTAGTTGGGCAGGATCGACCAAAGACTAATTAATCCTTGAAGTTAAGACAGTGTCCCTCCACAGTATGTACTTTTTCATAGGTCCAGATCTGGGTAACATTTTTCTTAATGAGGGTCACCCAGCTCATAAAGATTTAGTGCTTGGCATCTGGTATCAGTTTTGTTACAGATGGTATTGGAAGGCGCAGATTATCTGTCCAGTCCTACACGGAGACAAGAGAGTCTCGGTGGTGAGGCTCTGGATCTCTGAAAAGGTTTTTTACCTTCAGTGAACCTGATTCACAAGCATTTGGGTGATCAGTTAACTCCCATGTAGACTTGTTCACCAACATGGCTATTTTGTAATTACTTTTAGATTTCTTTGAAAAAAGTTAGCCCTTTTAAGTTTAAAACCTGGATTATTGTTTATATTTAAACACACGACATTCACGATGAAACGCAATTTTAATATAGGTCATTCATATACAGATTATATAATTTCTACTGCCTACTTAAATATGCATTTCATTTATTGTGAGTCCATATATAGATTTTTGTTTGAAACCTTTTTTTAAGGAGGACCTGACTGACATGGAAACCAGTGAACTCAGAAAGAAAATAACTGTTTGTATTCAAACCCTGACTAAATGTTTAATCCCTAGCTATGTCCAGATGCAGAAATTGTATTTCTGCTTTTCTCTTTAATTTTATCTGTCCCAAAAAAGCACATTGTCTTAGTGTGAGTTTGCGTGTTATATTTCCCTTTTTGTCTTTTCCCTCAGCAGCTTTCTTATAAGCACATAAGCATGTGTACCTAACATTGCTAAGCCTAAGTTCTTTGGCATGAAATTTGTTTTCTCACAGCATTTTTAAGAAAGTATGGAGAAAGTCTAAAATGGAAAAGGCTATTCCTATCTTCCTGTTTGGTCAATGGGTTATTTCCTTCTGTTGAAAAAGTCTGAATTTTTACAAACACCTCCAAATAACCATTTCTACTTAAGCTTAATAAGCTAAAATGAATTGTTAGTTCAAATTTCTGCTTAAAACTGATTTCTTAGATTACATACTCTTTCCAGTTTTCACTGGAAAAAAATTAAGAAAAAATGAGAGGTCTCAATTTCCACTCCATTTTACTGCTTAGATAGTTGGGTAATCTTATCCAAATCAGCTGAGATGCTTTAATCTAAAATCACTTTAATAACCAGGCACTGATGCAAACTAATCAGATCCTGGATATCAGAGAGAAGGGACTAGTTATGTAAGACCAGTAGGCCTTAAATTACTGAATGCTAGAAGATTGTGCCAGGGACAAGATCATGTTAGCTTTCCTGGTTTTTGCACTTTTCTTTCAAGCGTCTGTTGCTGGCCACTGTCCGAGAACGGCCACTGATCTGCGTCTAATTTAATCCAACAGTGGTTGTGTTGTTATAACTCAACCTAGTGCCTAGTAAAGGCACTAGAAGAGAGCCAGACCCTCAAAACAATCCCAGTGTGACTTGGAAAGATTTCTTCCAGTCTCTGCATTTCTCTGTCATTCTCTGCATGTAAGAAAGAAATTTTTATATTTAAAGATTTTTCTGTCTCTGTTATAGTCCTCTTCAGAGAAACTATACTTTCTAGAGTCTGTACAGTGCACAAAGCCTTCTTTAAGACTCTCAAATACCTCCAGGCTGTGTTACACATGAATATGCAGAAAACCTTCAGACCTTATTAAGACACAGCTTCTGGTTTGCTATTTACCTGTTTTTACCTTCCTTCTGTTTTCACTCATTCCCTCCTATTTCAGCTACAGCCAAGCACTTTGACTCCATCTGTGAGGGTGGCAATTCCAGCTGTCTCTGCAGCTGCTGTCTTCACTATTTCTTGGCCAGCCATCAGGAATGACTCTTCCTTCCCTAAAGATGTGATACATTTCAGCCAGCTTCCACTTGAAAAGCAAAAGAAACTATTTAAATACTGCATAAAGGCAGTTTCCAACCCCTGAATTTATAGAGCAAAACACTATGTCAAGCAGAGAGCTAACCATACATTTGCTTTGAATTCTAGTCAATATATTTATTTACTATTTTTAAGTTTCAGATTTCAAGTCAGTGATTTTTTTTCACTTTGAGATCTCTTCAGAATGTCCATGCAGGCCTTATCTAGATGACAGGTCCTAGGAGAACTTTGCAGGTTCCAGATCCAGGTACCTACCGTGACTGCAACCTGACAGCACACATATCCCCACCTTTCTGCTCTCTAGTTTTCATGCAATGAAAACCCATGCATGCAGGCTGGCAGCAAGCAGGATGCATGTAGCTGAGTACAATTAGTCTGCATTGTGGAGACGACTAAAAATGCAGCAAAATATAACCAAATCAAAACAAGAGTGAACACTATTATTAATGTTGTAGAAAATGGATAAGATTTGTTACCTTAATGGGAACCAATAGAAAGTATGTGACCAAATCCTGGCCACAGCTGGCAACACAATGCTAAATTATCTTGCCCCCATTAGGTTTGCCACTTGTAATTGCTTCTACACAACACAGCAGAAAATGAGAGACAAGAAGTGCATTCTAAATGTCTCATGGAAGAAAAATAAGTTTTTCCAAACCTTGTATAATACTACTTCACCCATTATTTAAAAGACACAGGTAGCTTGAGTTACTGTCTTGAAATACATCTACAATGATAAAAGGGAACTGTGGGCTTTCTAGGCTGGGATGATGGCTTAATTTGTGCTTTTATAAGATGGTGAACAAGATTCCACAGGTGCTAAAGATGTTTTGTCACCATTATTTCTTTGCTAAACTTACTAAAACATTTTAATGATCCAATAGCACCACTACTCTATTGCTGAAATAAGCAGGGAACATTAGCTTAATGTTATTTTCATCATGAACTTAATAGCTCTAGCAAATTTAGAGGCTTCTTATACCAGCTTTTTCTTTGAGAAAAATAAAACAACATCATTAAAGTAGAGCATAAGTAAGGCACAGTTAGTGCCAACAGTTATGAAGCTCATACTGATATTTCTTTTTCCCATCTCCTGCTAATTTGCCAGAACAGCTTTTGGCCTATCCATAAATAGGTCTGTGATAAACCAGACATTAAATTGGAACTAATTCCATAATTAGTGCAGTTTCATAGTCATATATTTGCAAGACAGCCTTGGTTAAAAAAAAAAACCGAACAACTAAAAAACATCTATTGACAGCTTGGGAAAGCATGCATTCAGTAATGTAATATTTATAAAGCTATACATTAGAAAATAAAAATCTAGAAAGCATTGGCACGGTATAGCAAGCCTATTGCCCCTGGGTTTAGCTCACAACCTGTTAAAATGCGTGTGCTGGTCAAGCTGCCAAATGGGCAGCCGTATCATGTAACAGCCACATGAAAACCACTGCGAGTCTGGCTGCACAGGCAACTCTCTGGTTTCCCTGTCTGCTGCACGGCAGGAAGAAAACCAGGCAGAGCTCTGCAGCTGACATCTGCAGCACCCACAGACACTGAGCTACAGTTTCAAACTCTTGCATTTGGCAGAGCTGAAGAAGTTGAAAAAATCTATCATGGAGGAAAAACATATGCGATGCTCTAAAGACATGGGATATTCCTTCCTGATCCCCTAGTCAGAAGCTGTGAAATAGGAGATTTTATTATAGATATCAAATTCTAGTTTTCTTAAGAGATTTCATCAGTTACCAAAACACTCTCCAGCTTTTCTTTAAAAACCAGTAAGAGGATCTAACCTCTACTCACACTTGTGACTTGTGACTTTTGCCAAGAAAAGAGGTGGAAGTTTTGTTTATGTTGATCTTATACCTATTGCTCTGCATTCAAGTGTCTCCTTTGTGTATACTTAAAATTTTAAGATAAAAAATGGTGCTTCATTTCCATGTTTGTGGTCCTTGAATTAAGACTGCACTCCTGAAAATAGGTGTATGCAAATAAACTTTTGTGCTTATGCAGAGTGCCACTGTCTGAAGGGGTTTCCCACGAGGGAGTGATTGCTGGGTCAGGGCAAACTTGAGAGCCTGAAGTAGGCATGAGGAACGTTTATGCTCAAGTCTAAAACACTATTGCAGTGCTGTAGCTTGAAACTTGTCCTGCAGCAGTTTAAATTTTTGGAAATCATTCATATTTGCTCCATATGTACCTGGAGCCTCATCAAAAGCCTACTGGTGTCTAGCAGAAGACTGAAGAGGACTTAGGTCAAATCAATTGTGCAGACCATTTAGCTTATTCAATACTTCAAACATCTAGATTTTTAAGAAAGTGTGGCAAATCTTTAAATATATTGTGAGTATTGTCAGCCCTAATGTCCACGTACATGTAGAATTGTGACCTCTTCTGAAATGTCCATCTTCGGGCCTTCCAGTCATAGGATACCTAAGCAACGCTGCTTAACATTTTTTCATGCAGTGCATATAAAACTGGTGAAAAAGCACACCATCACTTTCAAATTCTCTCTCCCTCAACTGCTAGACTTAGGCTGTTCACTGACTCATCGAGTACATGTCCAAAAGAGCTAACTGTGCCCACTGACACCAGTGACTGAGAAAGAACATTGCATTTATTCCTTCTGTTAATATTTAATTGTCAATCTCACCAGAACATCTTGCCTTTGTTATCCAGCCTGCTATAGATTCCTTAATTTGCCTTTCAACAAGGTTGTCCCAAATGTGGAAAAAACTGGGGGTAGCTTACTCAGCAGTGACCTCCTTAACAAATTTTGGGAAAAGAGTGGGAACTAACTGTGGGAAGGTGTGGCAGTGAGACGTAACTTTGGAACGAGAGTCACAGAAAATTAACATTTTTAACAGGAGGGAAACTGTAGTTTTTTACAAGTAATTCTGGTTAAATCTCTTTGCATATAGCCTGTAACAGTACTGTCAGGCTAGATCCTGATCAGTGGAAGAATACTACACCCTGGGATGTTTTGATACTTAATACGGCATCTGAAATTTATGTTTTCTTATGTGTTATGCGGAAACTGTATGGTTAACTATTGTTTCAGGGACTTTAACTGCTTTATATTCCTGTCTTCACACCAAATGAGTGGAAGTCTCATTTGGAAGCTGAACAAAAAGGTTTGCAAATGCTTAAGCTTTCAGCCTTTTTTTTTTTTTTTTTTAAGTGGAAGGGTGCCAAGCAACTGATCTTTGATCTGATCTTCAGATATGTGCCCAGGAATTCAGGGGCCATGCTGAATTAAGCTAAGCATGGTCTGTCTCCTGCAAGAAACCTGGCTTTTCTTCCATCTAAAGAAGGGTAAAGAGAAACTAAAGAAGCAACATACTGAAGTTTTTTTAAATCTCTATTTTGAAGAAAAAAAGACAATGGCAGACCGGATGCGGCACATTCCACAAGGTACACAGATGGAGTGTTGCACATATTGTACTCAACATAAACTAACAACACCTGAAAATGTGTTATTGAGTTTGTACGATAAGAAGCTAAGAAGTGCTATAATTAAGGTTAACAGTGCAACTATAGCTTAGCCCTTTTTCAAGAGTGCATACTGACAAAGTTTTAATTACATACTCATTTTTCTACTAGTGCCCTGAACCATCCAGGGCACAGAGTAACTAATCAACCTTTTTTTTTCTTTTTTTTTTTTACCTTAATCTCTCAATATGTCCGTATATCTCATTACTTCAAATTAGTCAAACTGCACTGAAAACAAAATTATTGCTTTCTGTAGTGCTTATCACCACATCATCTAACTGCCTGAAAAAACAATCCCTGTATTTGCACAAAACATGCATGAGATTTGAATTTCTGCATTACATAGAGGCATCGAGATAAGAATTTATGCATTACTTTAAGATGAGCCACACTGTAGAAATTGATATTGCAGAGTATTTCATGTTGTATTTCAACTTGCGTTCAAAGCTTAGCACCCAGAGGCTTCAATTGCATCTGGGAAGGTTAAGCATTTCTGCACATTCAACCCATATGAAATCAAGCATAATGACTAGTCTTCGTGAAACAGTTGGTTAAGTGACTTGATTAGCCCCAGAGAGGAAATCTGTGGCTGAGACAGGGCTAAAAGCCAGCTCTTCCATTCAGCATTTGACTTCCTTGACAATGTCCTCGCTCCTCCTGAAATTTCCTGCTCTTTTGTTTCAATAAAATTTTGCATGAAATAAGGCAGAAATCCCACACAGTTAGACTATTTGTCCACTTCATGGCTGCAGAACAGGAAAGATGTGTTAATAAGTATGGAAGAGTAAACCTGAAATGTGGCTTTCCTTAACTTTTGGGTGCTTGCATTTTCACAGTCTGTTTTTCTACATTGCTTTAAAAAGAAATCTTGGGGGAAAAAAGTCTATCACATAGTACCTCTTGAGGCACCCCATGATCATCAGAAAGACTGAGCTCTTTGGGACCACCACACCAGGTGGGCACAGTAACTGACAGCAGCGGTGGGTTATCCTCCTCTGCCTGTGCACAGGCAGTGAGAGGGCTAAAGCAATTCCCTAATAGTTCCTGCAGGCATTTCCTGGCAGGGAAGGGCATGGTGGGACAGCTGCACTGAGCAACACGCTCCAGACTCTGGAACGGTTTGCGCCATCTGGTCTGTTCACTCCAAACACAATCTCCTCTGCCTTGTTCACTCCACCTTAACACTCATCTTCCTTCTGTCCTTCTATCCCCCCGTTTCCGAAGACTCTTCTCCTTACCCAACCATTCCCAGTGTCCCCGCTTCCACTCCTCATTCAGGCTATCAACCTTACTCCCCAGACACTGGAGATGGAAGTAGTGTCATCTAACTTTCTGCATAAGCTATGTGGATTTCTGTACTCGAACTAACCATCCTAACCATCCTTTAAACTCAGTTGAGGGAAATGCACGTTTCTGGGACAAGACTTTTCTTATCTCAATGTAGATAACTAGCTCAGACACTGTGTAACTGACCCTGGGTATCAGATCTTTGCTTTCATTCCCAGTCTCACTTTTTTGCCCCAGTCCCCTAGCATGAGCTTCTTGACAAGCTGTCGCTTTTCCAGCTCCTTCTCCAGATCCCTGTGCAGCAATGTCCATATTCTATCTCAGACTAGTGTTATTCATCAAGCCTATTGATTCCCCTTTTCTTCACTGTGATACTCCATCCTACTGTCTCTTAGTTGCTTTGACAAGCCAATCTCTCTCTCAGTTCAGACTGATCCGGGTGCAGCGAGGGCTGGCTGTGGGGCAGGCTGGGGTGGGGAGCCGTGGGGCAAGCCAGGCCAGGGACCTCCCCCAGTGGTCCCATCCCAACATGCTTGGAGGCGGTGAGCAGAGCCGGGCTGGGGACGGTGACCGGGTCCTCCCTCGGTACTGCTCCTTGGGATGAGGCAGGGGGTGCTTAGGTGGAGGCAGCAGATGAGGCTCGTCACAGCTCCTTCTCACAGCTTAGCTGATTTCACAGATCCATATCAGAGCAGACCATGAGCTCGGACAGCCAGGCCCCTTTTGGGCTAAGAGAGGTTGCCGGGAGGGATTGCATCAAGGGCCCTGTCTCTGATGCCTTCTCCAGCCTTCCTTGACTGAGTTCCTCCCTGGTTCTCCATTCAAATCTCACTTTCTGTTCCTTAAGATCTAACTCTATCAGTTAATGGACCATTTTAGATTGAAAATCTATGAAGTGACAAACTCTCCAGTCTCAGTCCCACTGTCTCCTTTCTACTCAGACTTAGCTCCCTGTATCCATCCCAGGTCCAATCTTCTCCTGCATTCTGTTCAAGTCTCAACCCGGCAGGTTCAAGTCTCAGTCCCTGTTCCTCACTCCCACTTTCCTTCTCCATTTTATTTCCTTTGGACCCTATCACTTCTAGCTGTTCACCCCTTTACAGTTAAATTTTGCAGCTCCTCACTTTCCCCTCCTCTGACATGCTATCATCTGAGGCACCGGGGCTGCAGGTGATCCCCATGTTATGCCCCGCCATACTGGTGTGCCAATCAGACAGGTCAGGGTTGTAAGCCAGAGTATACCAAAGATCCTGTGCATCCCGTGCACAAAATTTTCCTTCCTGTGAAAAGCAGGAAATAGGCTCTGCTTCCCAATCTTGCGTCTGTTTCATCTCCGGACATGTCTGAGGCGGGCTCTGGGACCTGGGGAGCAATTTAGGGGTCGTGCAGTTTGGACTGATTTGAGGGAATGGAGGAAGGCAGGCTTCCTCTTCTCAGTTCTGCTGCCTGCAGCATCTTGGACCCATATTTGCAGAGAAAGTCCCACTTCAGTATCTCAAAGCTCCAGGCTGGAAAACAGCCCAGGAAAATTGTTAAGAGATTTTAGCCTTCAAGTCTCTACAAGTATATGGTACCTGATAACCTGGCACATTTTGGAGAACTCTCATATTGATAGTACAAACCTAGGCCTTTCCTGCCCTCTTTGTGATCCAGCTGCAGCACAGTGGAGGCATCCAGTCTTTTCAAAGTGCAGAATAAAATTTTCCTTAGCCTCATTCTCCAAAATAACGGAATTTGTGCTAGCTAAGACTTTCCAATGAAAAGGAAATGATGCATGGGACAGACAATGGCATGGAAAATTTCAGTCCAAATGGTCAAGCAAAGTCTTGAAGATTTAAATTAAAAGCACCAGGTAAAACAATGTACCAGTAAAAAGGGTTAAAAGGCAGTACTAGACAACCTTTTAATGAACCTTGTGAACAGAGTGTGGTTAGTGTATTATTGTAGCTACTATTATTAGCAGCATTAGTAACATTAGATGTAGTACGTGCAGCTATTTAGACACTGCAATATGTATTAAATATTCTTGTCTACCCTAGGTAAGAGTACCTTAGACAACTTCAGCATAGCGTAGCGCACTCTGTATGGCAGTGGTAGTGGGCATAGCTTTTTTAAAGCTGGTCAGAACTGCTGTGCTGCTCTCTAGGTCAGCCTTTCTACTGCCTGGCCTCTTGTCTGATCCAGCAGACTTCTGTAAAGTGGATGCACAGTGCTGCTCTTCCCACTTAACAACATCGCATACCCTCTTGGCATTTACCCTGAAAAACTGTAAATAACTAGACGCTAAGCATGGGGAAATCAGCTTTCCATCTGCATCTGGGCCTGTCCTGTTCTCAGATTTACCTAAGGCAGGTGGTGCTGGGATTACAACCCTGAGGTGGCTGGACACAAGGCACTTCATGGCAAATTATATCAAGGTGGAACATACAAATTAGACAAAGGTTTTCTTGACTTGACAAGCTGTCCCTTGTCTGCTGAGTGGCATAGACAAGATCCTGCGCAGAATGCCTTTCCTGCAGGCAGTAGAGTTGCATCAGTTTTCACCCACTGAAAATTGTATGCAGGGCATCACCTCAGATATATTGAAATTTATTAACAGTTAAGAATCCTGCTTATTAGTTTTAAAGAATTATACTGTGACAATACCAAGATAAAAAAGTGATTATGCATATGCTTTATTTTCAGAGCAGAAAACTGTACGGAGCTGGAAATTAGCATAAAACTATTTTCAAACTTTTAATTGTAATGTCATTGAAAGTTTTAATAACTATTCCAACTGAAGTGAGTACTAAATTATTAACTAAAATATTCTTACTTTCAAAAAATGGCCTTTTAAAAATTAAAGCAATATTAAGTTACAAAAGAGGGCAAAAAGACATTTATTATTTTCATGCCCATTCAGCTCCAACAGACAAGTATGCATTTTAATTACATTTCAGATTCAAACTAGAAGTGTGATTTTTAGATCTGTAAGTGAAAACGGATTTTTTTTAGACATATCAAAAAAATAATTTGAAAGTGAAAGGAAAAGAATAATGATGTTGTATCTTGTACAGACATTTTTACTACAAAGTAATAAAAATGCAATAAAATTATTTATGAAACTTGTCAATAGCGAATGTATTGTCTTTGGGATCCTCAGTATCCTAATATAACCCCTTGGAACTCTTTTACTTTTATATTGCTGTGCTGGGATTCTAGCACACATTGGAGAGCTATGCAGAATGTAAAACCAGTGTCAAAGATTACAGAAAACCACAGGGGAAATTAAGAGCTGTTTCTTATATGGTGTTATAGGCCTTAAGCTATTTTGTTCTGGGCATCTTGTCATTATTGTTTTGTGTTTAAGTCTTTGGTGGTGGTAAGTGATACATTCTGAAGGTAAGAATCCCTCTTCTGAAATCCCAAAGGGATTATATTTAAAAGATTGCCTTTTCTGAGACAGTTTTCCTGGAGATCTGCAGAATTACAGAGAAAAAATTATGGAGGTCTTGGAATTTTACGTTTGCATCTAACTGCATTACATTATAAGGATGAATCAAACTCAGTTAATGTCAGTGGCAAAATTTCTGTTAATTTCAGTAAGTCTAGGTTGTTAGGTTGTGGTTCATCACACCTCTGTGCAAACTCATGGTCACTACAGGTGAGAGTTTGCCAGAGTCATGTTGTTTCTGGCAAAATTATGGCTTGGAAGGTTTCCTTGCAATATTTTATAGAATCTTAGAATCATAGAATAGTTTGGGTTGGAAGGGACCTTTAAAGGTCATCAAGTCCAACCCCCCTGCTGTGGGCAGGGACATCTTCAGCTAGATCAGGTTGCTCAGAGCCCCGTCCAAGCTGACTTTGAATGTTTCCCAGGTGGGGCATCTACCACCTCTCTGGGCAACCTGTGCCAGTGGTTCACCACCCTTGTTATGAAAAATGTCTTCCTAATATCTGGTCTGAATCGCCCCTCTTTTAGTTTAAAACCATTCCCCTTTCTCCTGTCGCAACAGGCCCTGCCAAAAAGTCTGTCCCCATTTTTCTCATAAGCCCCCTTTAAGTACTGAAAGGCTGCAATAAGGTGTCCCCAAAGCCTTCTCTTCTCCAGGCTGAACAACCCCAACTGTCTCAGCCTTTCTTCATAGGAGAGGTGTTCCATCCCCCTGATCATTTTTGTGGCCCTCCTCTGGACCCGCCCCAACAGGTCCATGTCTTTCTTGTTTGTTTGTTTTTATTTTTTTTCCAAACCAGACTGACATACGAATGTTTACACAATTCACGATCTTTTCTTTTCTGTTTTCTGTATTATGTCTGTCTTTTTTTGTTTCTTTGCTTTATGGGAGTGGACTTGCATTTCTTATTCCCTGTGAAACTATGAACGAGAGCCTTTTCATGTTTCTAGTGGAAATGGGAAAGAAAATGTAGGGGGCTGTTTCTCCATCTGTCCGCCATTTAAAAACAAAGTTTAGTTTAAAGATTGCTACAATTTAAGTTGAATGACTGTTAGGGGACATACGACCTACATGGTCCTACCATACTGAATTTACTATTCATGTTTTCCAGTCGAGGTAGCTGATTACCTTTCTGATCATAAGTTGTTACCAAACTTAGCATCTTGACTGTGCTGAATACATTCACAATTATAACGAGCAGCGATGACTAATGCCTATTTGTGTGTGAAGGATATTTAAATGGATCTTGGGAATACCACCTGCGTTCACAAAATTGCTGTGTTACGGAGTTTATGAGGGTTTCTGTAGTCAGCTACCTGCTGCTGGGGCCATGCCATGTCACTTCCAGGCTAGTGCAAAGGAAAGCTGTAAATCTGCATGCCTTCTGTTCAAGTGGCAGCACGTGGACACGAAAGGGTGGCAGTGCTGAGACCACAGCATGTGGGGCTGAGGGGAGTTGGAACTGTAGGAATTTCCCAAAAAGCAGAATGAGGAGGTCAGGCACTGACCTAGGCAAGCTTGCAGAGTACCTGAAACTTCACAGCAATAAAAGAAATATGAGCATGGAGAATAACAGAGCATTGTGCATTCATAGCAAAGGAGTGTAGTTTAATTGCGGATATAGTTAGGAAAAAATGGTCTGCATAGCATAAAGAAGGTGGAGAATAGACCAGGGAGACTTCCTATTTCAGAGACAGAGAGGAAAGCTACTGATCTGCTTAGGTGATCCAGAAATGATACGACAATAAGGAAACAGAAATGGCAAATGTATCCAGTGTTGTATTGTTTTGTCTCATTTTCTTTGCTGTTTCTGGTAGCTAACATAAAGAATTCTTGATATTTTAGACCATTATGCAAAGGTTGTGTGTCTATTTGCTTGTGGTATTAAGCATCCCTGAAGACTGAGCTGCAAGCCCAAAAACCTAAAGTGAAAAAGATTGTATTATATTGCTAGAGAATCTGTGACTCGACGAAATTTGTGGGACAAAAACAATGCACGGTTTCATTTCCTTCAGGGAGTAAAAGACAAAAGTGCACGTGTCCACAACATGTACTACAGAAACCAGGGTAAGAAACCATTAATGTTACCTACTGAAACCAAGTCTTACAGACATTAAGGTCAAGTGTTTCAGGGCTCAAAAGCATTACTGCATAAATGTCTGCCATGGGGGCTTTATTGCAGTTGGGTCAGCAGGCTTTGTTCCCAGTTCACTTTTTGTCACCTTTATATTAGTGCACCTCCAGCGGTACATGATTGCTTTTCAGTTGACGAGGCCCAACATAATCTAGGGCTGAGGCACATGAAAGCAGGCTTTCACACACTAGTGCCGATAACATCTTCCACATGAGGACCTTTCAGCTTAGGAACACCCTGTGTCCAAAAAACTTATTTGCTGGCGTTCAGAGCACACAGCAAAACTCATGTGCCCAACCTGATTTCTGCTAGTGAGCAGCCATGCTCAGACAGCTGAGAAGTAGTGTTATTTCCATCCTTAAATGTGAACAAGGTACTGTGTCTTCTACACAACTGTGTGGCGACTGTGGTTCAGTATTTGCTTTAATGGTGATTATTTCCGATCCTTCTCCATCTGGCTTCTGAAGGAAGTTGGCCTCTGACACCACTTAAGCAGAAATAGTTTGTAAATCTGCTTCCCAAGTGCTTTGTGATTGCTCTTGATAATAGGCGCTGTTGATGTAAATCGCTGTTATTATCATCAGTGACTCACTAATCCATTGGTTATTGATCTATTAAACCTTTTTCATTTTAAATGACAGGAATAAAGATTGTTCTGCAACCTGCATTTCAAAACCTCCATTAAAAGTTTAATGAAATGCATATAATTTTGTAAGGAAATCAAGATGCATGAGATGAATGCACTATGGGTTTGGATATTAACTCCCTATTTTTTAAAGTCCCCTGTTTAGATGTTGATGGTTTCTTTTAATCTTGGCTACTTCTATCACCAGTGGAAGAAAAAGTAGCAACTCCAAAAGGCAATTCAGTTTTTTCCACTACCTGTGGAGGGGTTGTACATGAGTAACTTAGATGCAGCAGCTAACTCATAGATGCCAAAAATTAGGCAAGGTGAATTTAATTCTAAATACCTGACTTTGAAAAGTATACTCAGGTTGATTCCCAAGCCATCTTTTCTTATAAACTAATTAAATACTGAAGTGAAATAAAAATCAAACTGTTATTAATAGGGAAAAGTTGCCTTAGCAAAATATTAGCCCAGAAGAAAATTTGGAATGTTCTTACGTTACCACCTGTAAAAACAGGGGCAGCTTATAACAGGAATGCTGATACAAAATAACCCTAGCAGAACTAGTGAGATGGGCTGAAATTAAGTGGTACAGAAACTGCAAACAGTACAGGAAACCCTCTGGTCATGAATTTCAGTCGTTGAGGCTGCCCCGACCGGGAACATAACCCACTGGGGTACTTGCGGAGTGAGCAGGACTCTCCTCTATTAGAGATCTACCCTGTCATTAAACACAAGTAAGACAAAGGCAAATTGGGATGAAGGCATAATGTTCTTAGAAGTTGTTAGGAAAAATGGCCGGATAAGCACAGCTTATGTGGAATATCTATTGTTTGCTGCAAATATGCTTTAATAATAGGGTAATTTGTTTCTTCCACTGAATTTGCCAATTGATGGTAAAAGCAGTTCTGTAAAAGTCATCCAGGCAAAATAACGAATGGGAACAATTATTCTTCCTGAGTAGATTTTCTAAATTAAGACTCCCTGCAAAAAGGCTGAGAATGCTCGCTTTAGCTAATGCTCTTTCCTTGTTTGTTTTTCATCTGTAGAGCACTCACAGTTTTGCAGTGCCACAGCTGCTAAATTGTGTATTTCTAGTTTGCTTAAATCTCTCAATCTCTCTCACCCTATATAGACAGATACAGATAGACAGATAGGTTGATTCATTGATTGAATTGTTTGTGAAAGCAAAAGAATAGTTAGGAAAAATCAGTCCTGCTATTTCTTTTAAATCAGACATTTGCATGTATATACATCTCTTCAACTTCACAGGTGCCCTTCTTTACTCATAGTCAGTGTGTTAGGCCTACAAGGTACTGTCGTTCCATATACTGCCATAACAGTAGATACCTTCAGGTAAACTAGAATTTGATTCATCTGACTTGTAGTATGTAGAATAGGGCATCTGGGAAAAATTGGCAAGGAGCTGATGGCAACATGCCTTTGACTTTCACACATGCTTTCTTTGCTATAAATTAGCAGTACTAACACACTTACTTCTCAAATCACCTGTTGTGTTGGTAAGCCTTACCCAGACAGCTTTGAAAATACAATTCTTAGAGTAGAAGGCACATGCCTAATAAATTAAATTCTAGAAGACTCACTCCACAGGGCCCCAATGTTAGTTTTATGTCCAGAGCACACACAAATTCAGTCTTAGCTGAGCACCTAACTCCCTTAAGTATTTGTAAATATCTGTATAAACATATATATGAAGTATGAAATAATTGTTTTAATACATGGTAGGGTTGCCTGTGGTGGGTTAACCTGGCCAAATTACTGTATATGCAACAAATGAAGCAAACCAAACAGTACTTACTTCTTTGTCTCCCCAAAGGGAATGTAAGAATACTAGCTCAAAAGGAGATGGTGACACTCTAAGTGAGCTGAACACCACCCTGCTGTCAAAATTTAGTTTTACAAGATGTATTTCATTTCTCAAAGCTGATTTCACTGAACGTATTAACATGAAAAATGCTTTTTACATCTTCTGGGTGAGCACTCTGAACCTTACAGGACTGAGCAATCCACACTGGTTTAATCATCTACCAGCAGAACCGGGGAACCATCGTCCCAGGTAACGGCAAACAAGCGTCTTTGCTAAAACCCACCAGGGGGTAGAGGACTTGAGCACCCTTGTGGTCATTGATTTTTTGGCCTCTCTATTTAGACTGCAAGGAACAGTGCTTATTACTGTAAACCATGCTGGTACTTGGGAAATGCCACTCATTCCTTCTTGTCTTGCCTGACAAACGAATGGCAGAGCACAAGCCTTTCAGGGACTTTTGAGGCTGCCTCATTTGAACTTGTTCTATATAGAAGAAAAATCCAGCTATTAATCCTCTGAGAAGCTTATTTGTAAGGAGGCATTTAAAATCACAGTGGGAATAAAAATCTGCGTTGTGGTTTGTGTGGTACTGCTGTGTGATAATGAGCTGTACTTGCATCACTTGACATAGCTTCCAGTATATCCACCGAATTCTGGTGCAGACTACAGTCCCCGCAGTACCCCCACGGAAATGTGTGTACAGGAATCGCTAGTTTTACGGTGTAGGTAGTGAGGTCTCATTGTCACAGGGTAACACAACTTAAGAGGGGATCTTGTGCTGTGTACAAAGAAATCTTGCTCTGAGCCTGAACTCCTGAATTTGGGTAAGATGAGCAGAGAAACTCTGCCTGAATTCTATGTTGTATGGAGCACAAAGGCTGCTGCTTAGGTATGTCAAAGTAAATAAATGTTTTTCTGCACAAATCTCTTCCATTTCACAAAGCTCCTAGAACTCCCCCTCTCTAAGAATTGTAGAGATGCCAGCGGTGAGAGCAGCAGGTGGAGCAAACCTGACTTTTTTTCTTTTTTTTTTTCTTAAGTTGTCTGGTTATTTTGCAGTAGATATCATCATCTGGAAAAGACTTCATAGGTACAAAGAATTGTAATTTCTTCCTCAGAAAGCTAACAATACCAAAAAAGGAAGGGGATTTTTTGGTAAGCGAGTAATGAGGAATGTCAGAGACAGATCATAAAGCAAAGAAGTTAAAGTGATGACAGATACGGTCTTTAAAATGTTGTGTATCTTCTTTAGTTGTGTTTATTTTCTTATGTAATTTCTTTGATGTTGCTGATTTTGGCACAATAATTGTAACTACTCTGTAAATTTTTGTATACTTAGCTCATGACCCTGTGAATATTGGTTGGTTTTTATTTTTCGCAAGTATTGATTTCAGCTAAAAATGCATTCCACTTCCCTCCTCCCATTCTCTTTCTCTCTTGACTTTTCCTGGTGCATTGGGATTATTTATGGCTCACTGGATAATTTCAGAGAGTGTTCGGGATTTTAAAACTGGTTCCTAGGCTCAATTACTTCAGTCTTGCAGTCAGAGTTTTTGATATTAAATAGGATTGCCTTTAAGATGTACTGAGTTCCCACCACTTGCAGAGACATCCCGCAAATAAAATCCAGCATTTCTGAGAACTGGAGAAAAGCTGTTCTTGGTCTCCTACCAAGCTGTCTGGCTTGGAAGATGTTGCTTTTATAACGTTTGGCACCCAAAGCTGTCTTCTGTGAGACAGGTATGACAACTCTAATATATCTACATAAAAGTTGTAACGATCTATAAATCAAAGGAACACTAAATAATATTCATTCATAGGTGGGGCTAAAAACCACTTATGATAGTCACTACTGAACATAAAGTAGGTAACGTGACACTGATATAGGCTCCATTCAGTCAGTGTCTTCAACAACTGCATACTCGGGCTTCTGCTTGGTTATTTTTATATCGCTTCCTTTAGAAAACAGATTCACTTGCTAAATTTTTTTTTTTGCATTCATGGCTTTCAATACCTTAGCAAGTGGTAAAAACTCAACTGAATAGAAATTAAACTACAGTTACTTCTAGTTCAGTTTGAAGTAGTACCTCTTACTTAGCTTTCAGCTCCACTCAATCCTAAATCCTTGTTCTCTGTATGTATTTTTCTCTAAATGTAGCCTGGGTTTGGTTTATGACAAGCACTACTACATGACAATTTTATATGAATTTTGTCATGTGTAAAATATGAATTTTGTAGATTATGACACTGAGATTTGAAATATCTCACAAGGAAAAATGGAAAAATCCTCCTTGCCAGTTTTTCCCTCAAATGAATACAGTGTTTAAAAAGACACTGATAGCGCAGAAGAATGGAATTTATTTATCTGTGAGAGCTGCCTAGCACCAACAACAGCAGCAGCTTCTTCCTTGTTTCTGTGCCGATGCACTTGACTCTGAGGTGAAGTACCCATGTCTAATGAAGCACCTCATTAGTCACTCTAGACATGGCTTTCTAATGTTATTGCTAGACAAGGTACTGATGTTTTCCAAGTATGGATGTTTGACCATAGTGAAATTTCCACAGATCAAAAATACATTCTCCAAAGTAAATGAAAAACCACTGGGTTGTGCTAAGTTGCATTAGCATTAGTGATTTAGGAAAAGAGGATTTTGCATATCAGAAGCATTTTTCTGATCTGTCAGGCAAATTAAGCCTAAGAAACTTTGCTAAAGTTAAGTCATGAATAAATACAAGTAGTAAAACTACAGTGGAAAACTCTCAGTCAGTGGACTATCTCTGGAACAATGCAGACTTCAAAAGTTCCCATATTCAGCCTGCTCTTTAAGAAAAGGTTAAGTACCTGCTCGTTTTAGGTATATACTCGACTCCATCCCTGTTCACCAAAGCACCTGCAATTTGCTTGAATCCCATTACAGTCAATGGAAATATTCACATACTTAGGTACAAACTGTACTACTTTAGTGGACGTTAGTGGAGGTGGAATGTGGCCCCTGAGAGGAATGCATCACATAACAATCTGATCTTGCAACACTCTTGACTATGCAATTTGTAATTGTAAACCTGAAAGACAGGAGGAAACTTAAGTTTGTTTTGTGAATTTGTTTAACAGCTTGAAGGTCACATCCTGAAAAAAAATCATCGCCCAGTCAGTGGTCTGGATGATTTGATTTTTTTATTATTCGTGAAGCACTGGAGTGTTAAATGAAAAACCCACTACTGGAGGCAAGAGGGAGAAACTCTTGACTGGGGGAGAGGAGGAGAGGCAAACTCCTTAATTATACCAGAAATGGCTCCCAAGGAAGAACTGGCCAAAGAGCTGTTCTGTGCAGTACAATGAACTTGTTTAACAAGGTTACAATTCAAAAAATGACTCACTTCATTATCACAAGTATTGATTGCTTATCAAGTATAGAGACCCTGTGGCCATCTATAATGAGACAGTCTGAGCTCATTGTTTTCCAGCTGTCTTTCTACCCATTTTTGAAATTTTATAAATACTGTATTATTCTTCACAGAAAATCGGATGGGCAACATCTCAAGTGTCCATATGATGTTCTCCACCCATTCCCATCTTCTCACATGCATATGCACAGCATCACAGCATCTGTAGCTTCAGAGTCTCCTATTTCTAAAAAGAATAGAGACATACGTATATGGATATGCATATGTATGTGTGTACATATATGTATGTGTGTGTGTTTATGTTTGACCATATAATGCATATATATATTTTTATCTATATGTGTGTGCGTGTTTATATATCCTCCTTATTGCTGGCAAGATATAAATTGGTCAGGAGACCCACTTGCTGTCGCTAGCTGAGTGACCGCTCCCCTCATGCATAGGACTTTGCTGCTTTAAAACCAGTGTCGCCAGCTCTGTGTAACATGGTTTGCATTCCTGCCGTGGCACAGTGAACCTTCTGGAGACAATGCCTTGAGGGAGCATGACAAGGTATCTTCTCAGCCGTTGAGAAGCTCCTAAACACAGAGTGGCCCACAAGGGTCCATGGCTGCATCTTTCCTGTGTTGAGGGCAGAGAAGCGATCCTGCCTGGGGAACACGGACATGGGAAGCAAGCACAGCGTCACAAGGTACATCAGCTTTAACTCTGTATTGTTTTACAGTTCACTGTCCCTAGATTGGATACTGTCATTAGTTTTGATCTAAAGAATGAACAGAGTGACAGAATGTACCTAGATTACTTATGGCTTTTTAGCACTGGGGTTTTTTTTGTAATTTGGAGTCGCGTTTTATCTTCACACAGTTAATTTGGATCAAATATTTATTAGTTTTAACTGAGAAGACTAATTTTGAGATGGTTGTATGGATACTGGGTTTTACTTTATTCCCTGCAGTCAAAACCCATGAAGTTGTGAGTACACCATCTTTCACTGTAAAGGAGTGGATAAGGTTAGTTTTCTCCCCCTTTTACCTGTTTATCTCTTACCACTGATAGGAATAATACTGTTTATTAATTGACTTGATTCTATTTTGGTTATATTGAAATAATTTTATGTGATAAAGACACCAAGTGTAAACACTCATAACAATTTAATTATAAAAAATAATTGCCAGAATTTGGGATATGGTTTCCACTTTGTTCAAGTGACAGAGGGACTGCAGCCTACACAGACACTTTGGTATTTAACTGCTATTTAAGTACCAACTCCCATTCAAGCTGATAAGGAAACGACACACAGAGGGAAGCTACATGAAGTTAATGGCTCCAGCCCTTTCTACTAAGCGCTGGATCAGAGATGGGTTGCACCTGTGTGGGTTATTGCAGTGTAATATTGCATCTGCTGTTAGAGATTTACCCAACAAAATTGCTTTGTTAGGGTTGGACAACTGACTATCTATTCTCCTTTTAGAATAAGAAGCAGGCAATGGCAACATAAACCGAGCTTTTACATTACAGCCTAAATACTGAAGCCTTTTCCAAAGAAGCAGACTTACATTTTCCTGAGCATGAGATTATCAATATAAGCAGCCGGTCTTCCAAAGACGGCACTCTACTAAGAAGGCTAGAAAAGTCAGGCATTCTGTGCTTGCCATCACTGGGAAATTTCTGGACCCTAATAATAAACAAGCTCAAAGGATGTTGTGGTTTAACCCCAGTAGGCAGCTAAGCCCCACACAGCCGCTCGATGGGGAAGAGAATCAGAAGGGCAAAAGTGAGAAACTTGTGGGTTGAGATAAAGACAGTTTAACAAGTAAAGCAAAGCTGCACGCAGAAGCAAAACAAGGAATTCATTCACTACTTTCCATTGGCAGGCAGAAAAGCTGGCAGGAAAGCAGGATTCCATCATACATAATGGTGACTTGGGAAGACAAATGCTATAACTCCAGATGTCCCTCCTTCCTCCTTTTTCCTGATAGCTTTTATTGCTGAGCATGACGTCATACGGCATGGAATATCCCTGTGGTCAGTTGGGGTCAGCTGTCCCAGCTGTGTCCCCTCCCAGCTTCTTGTGCAGCCCCAGCCTGCTCGCTGGCAGGGCAGTGTGAGAAGCAGAAGAGGCCTTGACCCTGTGTAAGCACTGCTCAGTAATAACAAAAAAATCCCTGTGTTATCAATGCTCTTTTGGTCACAAATAGAAAATATAGCACCATACAAGCTACTCTAAAGAAAATTAACTGTATCCCAGCTGAAACCAGTACAAAGGAACAGGAGTCCCTAGTCTAGAGATGAGAATGGTGACTTCAGATGGGTCAAGCTTCATCTGCCTCTTCCCAGGACTGCTTGTGCATTAACGAGTCGCTGGATGAAGCATATGGGAATTTTGGGAGGAGGGACTAGCCTCCCAAAGATTCCACACCCAATCTTCTTTCTTCCTTCTGGCATCAGGACTTCTGAGTCGCCTTCTTCACAATGGCCCAAATACAGAGGTGTCTGCTCTGGAATCATTAAAATGAAGGCATGCCTTAAAACTCTGTCATTTTTTTATTTATTAGGGGTGAAATTCTGATAGGTCTCAGGATTCTGGAATACTAGCTGAGCTGCCTTGAAATTTGTTCTGCAATTGCTGTGGGCAGTTCATGCAAATCTGTTGGATAATTAGTTAAATCAATGCTCTCCTCCTTTTTGTTTGCAGTCTTCATGCTTGTGGTTCACAGCTGGTTTAGCTGAGTCACATTTTACCTTTCTGCTTTTTGTGAACAGTTATGAAACTTGGAATGAGTATTCCCATTGCAGTTCATAATGCAATGCAAATTTCCTTGTATGTGTTGACATTGAAAATGGACATGCTGTTTTTTCAAAGCAGCATTAGTTATATCAAGTAAAATATATGTCACAATGCTTAAAACAGAAGTTTTGCGTTCTGAAGACATTCTCCCTTATGAGAATTTGTCAGAATATGTCCATGAAACCTCTTGGTGCTAAACTGGATTTCGGATGCAGCAATGCTTTCTACCCAAAATTACAGCATTTCATGGAAAACTTTTTCCCTTCCCTTTGGTTCTCAGCCAGAATGCTTTAGCTTCTAAAATCATTTGTGATGAACAGTAACAGTTGGGTGGTATGTTCTCAGTTGCATGTTATGGTCCTTCAATAAAAGCCACTCAGATGGAAGTCTTCTGCAGGAGGACAGGGTCTGACTGGGGAGAGAAGACTTCTGGGGCTACAATGAAGAGGGGAATGAAAGGAACTTGGAGACTGCCACTCTGTCCCAGCAACTGGGACACTTAATCAAGCAGACAGCTAGGTCTCTGAAGCGATGGAGAGAGAAATTTTCAAAGGCTAAGAAGGGAGAGTATAGAGTTTGCTGCAACTCAGAAGCCACTGAATTGGCTGAAAGCAAGCCTGAGAGCAAAGACCTACCCTGCAGGGATGCAGCCTGTGAGGCAGAAAGCTGTTTATAAGCTTTTTTGTATTTTGGTTCTCCCTAGACAGACCTATCTGAATGTTCTGGCTGACAGAGCTCCCATTTCACAGCATTTGGTCTGTTCTAAATATGATTTTTAAAAAACTACTAAGAGTGGGAAAATGCTTTGCATCAGATGCTGGTGATAATGGTTCTGTCTAACAACTTCTGCTTGTTCAGAAAATGTGTTTTGTTCTTCCCTATTTGCTGGCAATTCATGACCTTGCAGCTACAGCAGCTGTGTAGTACACCAAGGTAAACTGCACCAGTGCAACCACCACCTGGTAGTACACACGTGAACTGAGCCCCGCCGTATCAGTATGGAGAGTCTGGTGCAAAAGTCTGAACTGTAAACACTTGTTGTTCTGTTGTTCTACAGATAATGTGGACAATCCTTTGTAATCTATGAGTAACACGATTGTATACTTTCTCTTCTTTAAACATGCTCGTTTCCTATCAGTCCATAATTCATTTTGACACCAGACATAAAACAGATTTTGTTTCTGTTATCTCTAAGCATGCAGTGAATATACTATTCAAATGCACAGGCAGCATGAGCTCAGACATTCAAGATCCTTCTTGGTCTTTTTTAGACTGTCAAGCACCAAATTCAAGTGTAAATCAACACAGAAATGCCATCAGTGTTGGGAACAAGGATTTTAATCTGGCCTTTCCTCCATAAACTGCAAAGGTGCTTCTTGTCCTGCAACTTTAAAAGTCTCTTGTTTACTTGCTTAGTTTGCATACCACATTTTAAAAGAGTGGGTCTTAGTAAGACATGAAGAACTTGAACCTCTTGGCTATCTGGATAGCCAGTAATGATGGTGTCAGCACAGCCACACCATGAGCAATGTGATGAGTGAGTAAGTTCCCATGCTTCCGCACAGATAAATGGTTTACACTTCATGCTACAGCCAGACAAAAGGGACTACTACTACTACATGTGATAATTTTCCTTACGTGTTTATTTTGCATGCAGCCACAGAGGAAACTGTATTTTTCTAATGGAATTTGGCTTTTTTGGCTTAATTGTGTTTGATCCATCTTCCAGATGAGAAATTGGGTAGCGGTCACATGTTGTTTCTTATGCATTGGTTGCAGTTAGTAATGCTGTTCCTAAGCGATGTATAGTTTATTTGTTTTTTGTGTTGTAGCCATGTGAAATACAGTTTGCTTGTGAGGGGTGTTGCTGTTAATGTAAGTGGACAAGCACAACATTTTAATTCATGGCAGTGCAGCTGTGTCTCATCTAAATTGAGCTTACAGACTGGTGGAAGAAATGTTAAAAATATATTGCTTGCTAGTTTCAGGAGAAGTTTTACTTTGGAGTGTGCGTTAGGGAAACTTTCTTGTAATTTCTTGAAATTGTCAGTACTTGAAATTTCTCCAGCCCGTCTCCACCTAGGCAGTTCTTTGGGGTGTGTGTTTGCTTTTCTTTGCTTTAGGAAAACACCAAACACCTTACCTCAGCCTGCAGAAGCAAAATTGCCTCAAAATTGCCACTTTCATAGTGCTGGGAAAGAGGAATCTGCGTTCTCTTAAGAGTCAGATCTTCCTTCTTCCTGAATTGAAAGCGGACTCTCTGCATCAACGCGTTTCCTTTACAGATTACTAACAGCCTTAATTAAATGCTCCCTTTTCCAGTTGGGGCACAGAGCCTTTTGTATTCTGCTGCCCTTCTCCCCTCTCCAGAGATTTGCCTTGATAGCAGGAGAGTGGCCCATCTTTGCACTGCGGGGCTCCTGGCTTCCCAAAGGAGAAGCAAGCTCGCCTCCCTGAGACCCAGCGTTCCCCAGGTTGTCTTTTTCTTTCCCCACACCGGCCCGGAGAATACCACTCTGGTCAAACAAACAGTCCTGGTAGTTGAACGTGATAGCAGCTATTTCATCTTTATTCCATTCCTCCTTTTTCTTAATAATCCAGTAGGGCTGTGATATTGTCTCACCGCCCCGTACATACTCTACATCTGATCACAACAGTGATGTAGGCATATACACGCCACACCACCATTCGTGCTGTTGAATGTCATACATTAAAACCAGCACACTGCTGTGTAGCTTCCTTTTTAGCATTCAGACGATTTAAATGTTTACTTCACTACAGTGGCAGCATCATAACTCCACATTTTAGCATCCACAGCTTCCAAATTTTTTTATCATCAGTGAGTAAATTAATCCCTGCTGAGACAGATGATGACACATTGGTGCCTTCACTGCTGGTGTGTAGGTTTGCGGCAGCCTGAATGCTCTTTTCACTTCATTTTCTTCTTACACAGACAGCAGAGGTGCAAGAGAGGAAGGGGTTTCTTTTCTTGCAAAACAGTCTTTGTTCAAACCTATGGCTTTAGGCAGAGTTAAAATTCCCGACTGCCTGCTAGTGCATTTATTTTCCTGAACTCAGCTGAAGATCTCAGCCCTATTTTTTTTATGACGGCCTAGACTGCATCTGCCTGGCAAAGGCTAGACATGTTTTTATGTATAAATTGTAAGATTTCACATTTTAATCCACTCATTTTGCAGGCATATAGGTTCAGTAATAACTTTCTCTTCCTGTGGGCAAGGTCCCCTGCCTTTTTTTGCATGTATATGGCTAAAGGACAGACATATGCTAGTCACTTCTTCCTCTTTATAGTTGTCTTGAAGAACATCAAATGGTTAATTGTTGCTTCCTGTATGGTCCCTATGGACATCACCCCCTAGTGTGCAAAGGGAGGGAAAGAAAAGAGGGGTTGTACCTTTCTCTTCCATGGGTGCTTTTTGTGCAGTGGGTACTGAACACAGACACTGCTAGCCCCCACATGATTTCCCCACACCCCCCCCAAGAGTACCTACAGATTCAGAATGAAGATTAAATCTTGGTTCCTGCCGCGCTGGATAGCACAGCAGCATTCCCTCAGACCAGTGGCTCTAGTGCTGCAGCATGACAAATGATGCAGAGCCCCTCCAGCAGCTCCCATGTCCATAGAGTCCCTCGCAGCCAAGGCTGTAGCTTTGTAACAAACAAACACCTGAGTTTTGCTTTCAATCCTTTTTCACGATTGCAGTTCTCATCTTTGACCTACTTTTCCTACCTTTCTTGCAGAAATGCCACGTGATGACCCGTATGTTTTTTATTTTTAATACACACATATGCAAATATGTGAGACTGGGCAGCATGAGAAAAATACATCTGGAGAGTAGAAGAGACTTTTTTTTTTTTAAGCTTTCAGTGGCTGCTTCTTTTACACATAAGACATGATTTTCTGCAGATTTCTGCAGAAAATTGAGTTGTGAGTCCCTGGCAGTGGGGATGCTGTGGTGAGAGGAAGGCTCATGAGAACATAGCCTCCACAACATCATGAAGAATATTGGCAATACAAACAATGAAGCAATATTCAAGGCATCTAGGGTTAAATCGTGTTCCACTATTCCTCTTTTGTGTGAATGGAAGAACTCACTCATGTGAACTGAGCTCCTCTACCTCATATGTAAGAAGGATACAGTAATCTTTATTTAATCTATTTTTTGACTGTAATCCCTTTAGCACAGGGACTGTCCCTAGCTCTGTATTTGTGCTGTGGCTAGTATAATCATGAGTCCTAATTTTTAGATTGGCCCTGCGTATTTCATAAAAGAAGTACCCACTAATCCTTTTCCCACTGTGGAGAGGGAAACTGCCAAGTGAGGCTCCAAAACCAGTGAGCTTTTGTCTAAGAGTAGACCATGCACAGGGTGCCCAGATGTCTTAGTTTGGCATCTGTGACCAAAAACCACTGCCTTCTCCTACACCTATATCTCCCTTCAGAGCATGACTGCATCTACTACTAATATACTCTCTGTTTTTTTCTTTTGTGGCTCACATGCTGACACAATATCATTCCCCAAAACAATATAAAAATTATCTACCAGGTTAGCATCAAACTACATGGTTACTAACTTGAGGCTACGTTTTATTTTCTTTCACTGTAATGTCCATCTAACTATACTTACGACTCGGTATTCCTGATGCAGCGTAAACACCTGTAAAACCCTCATTGACTTCAGTCTTTTGCCAGCTTGGAGAATTCCAGATATATCCTGAAACTTGCACATCTGTCAGCTGAGGTACTTTGTTGCATCCGCCTGCTCCTGCAGGAGTGTGGCAGTATTGATGATACATAAAAAATGGTGCACCCCTTTAAGTTGTATAGAATTAACATGCACTTAAATGTTCCTTAAAAGACCATCAAACATGCTGTAAGAAGTCCCAAAATGTGACACAGATAACTTTTATTTTTAGAGTGCATCTGTTCTGAATTGCAGGTACACAAAGCAATCCATAATAAAACAATTCTATGAAGTTTATTATGAAGACAGCTTGCCAAATAATTTTCTTCCACAGATAAGTTGTCAATTAGAGCAAGATAAAATATTATGGTGTTGTGAATATTTGCCTTAGAAGCTATGCGGAACTCTTTGTCTAAATTTGTCCCTGCACACATTCAGCTAGGAAGAGGTGTCATGACAATAGCTGTGTTTTAGCCACTGTTTCTTCTACTATCTTGCCTCTCCAGAAGAGAGCTACCTTTTTCTCACCCATATAAACATTGCATGTGCCCATGGCAAGAATGGGACTTGCCAAGTACCTGGATGTCTTCTCAAGTATGTCGATGTTTAAGAACAATTTAGCATGGAAGCTAAATGGATTTGGTTACCAAAGCACATTAATCACAGATACATGCAATTTTATGAATGACACAATTTCCCCATTCCACAGGAGAGATGGCGCAGACCCAGAGGAAGGTTGGGCAGGCCAGCACGGTGGCTCCTGCTATGCTACACATAGTCCTGGCGCAGGTTTGTGGGCTTTTTTCTGCTCCCTGGGTTCCCTGAGGTTAGAGATATGTTCTCAGATTCTGGTGAAGGATTGTGGGGCATCCCTCCCTGGAGTTTTTTCAGAAACTCTCAGTTACTCCAGTATTCTTATGTGTCCTCAGCTTTAGGACTGGGTAGAGAATACCTTGATGATGCTTAGGCTGTCTGACTTGAGCAGATGTTTTCTTATTTGTCAATGCCACAGTCTGCACACCTCTGGACACTTCTTCTGCACTTCTTGATGATCAGTAGGTTGTTTGCCCATCTACTTCCTTGAGCACACCAAAACAATTCTGTTGTTTAAGATAGGCCATATTTGTATCTACTTCTACTACGTACAGCAAATAAAAAATCAGTTAAAGTTCACGGGCTTATACTAATAGCTATGCTAACTAGGCCTAATTTATGCTAGCTGCCACACTGGATTATACTAGATACTCTAATGAGATGATAGATCAGACTTGTAACCAAATAAAACATGCTCTGCTCATAAGGTAAGTGCAGATGGATAAAAATAAGTTGTGATTATTTATTTATTTATATTTCTTTGTGAAAAATATTTGCTTATCTGAGTGGTCACCTCTCCATCTACAGTTACACATTTGGCATATTTGCAATCATATATTTTGCATATGCATCTACTTTGGGCACTTGCTAGAGCACCTTACTAGCTGCAATTTTAGTTCTTACTGTTAACGTGCAGTAAAGTAATCAGAGTGGTGGTGATCATTGTTTATAGTAAATTTTTAGACTTTCCAGCCCCACAAAACCAATTTCTTTTCAGCAAAATAGATGTGAAGAGACTCCTCATAAATTCACATGAACAAAACAGTGTTATCTGTTCGTTTCTTTAATTGGGTATACAAGTGTTTCATGGTGTTACCAATTTTCTCACCTTCTCTATCATGAAATCTAATCAGCTCCTTTTCTTTAATGTTTATGCTTTTTTCTATAAATGGAAAGTCCTTCTTAATGGGAACCCACCTTCTGAGTTGTGGAGTTGCATGACAGTCCAGTCTTAGTTGAAAGTCTTCATTGTTAGGTCCGCACAGGTATCTTACTGACAATAAGGTTAAATCAGAGCTTATCTATAGCATTAGCATGAAAAGAACAGATCCTATTGACCTAAGGCTGAATGTTTGGGAAAAAAAGCCTTTAAGGATGCCTCAGAATACAGTCAGCCATCTTTATTACACATAATAGAGTCAACCAGGCTTGTTGTATGATGGAAGATGGTTTATCCAAGCAGTCATGTAGTTTTATTACCTTCACTCGCATGCTTCCATACTTCTAAATCCTTGGTCTGCTCATTATCTCATATTGTGGCTACTGTAGAAGCTCTAGTTCTGTGAAGGCAATTCCCCTGTCAGTGCCTAGCCCACTTGGAGACCTTGAGCCTCTGATGAACTTTCTCGCGATCGTGATTTCACATCGACTGGAGTTTAACACCAGCCCTTCCAGCTGGAAAGACTTCTCTGATGATTGTACTGTGTTGTTAGTCTCGAGCAAGGGAGCTGATGCTAAGCACCATGTACATCTCAGGACTTCTGTAAGGGGTCGATGATGGTAATGTCAGGACATAATGACAAGGAAATAACTTTTATTTTCCTAGTTTATTTTGGTTGTGGTTTTTATTTGTTTTCCTAATCTGTATTAAAAATTATTTAGGGGCAAGAAGAGGATAAGAGTAAACATGTATCAGCAAGGAATTCAATGAGATGTTGTAGCAAATTAGTTCATTACACATGATTGCATGATCAAAATGATAAAATACCAGGCTTGGCCTTAGAACATAGAAGTTTGTCTGAATATATATGCAAGCCTGAGGGGTTGGGTTCATTATTTTTTAGGTTTAAGTGAATTGTGAATTGTTTATGTGAATTGTAGAAATAGCATAGTGACATCTTTGCACATATGTTGAGTCGTTGTGAACTTTTTATTGCTTTGGAGGGGGGGGGTTACAACATAATGAGTTCTCTCATGTATATGTGGCCTTGAATAATGATTTGTTTCCCTATTTTTTATTATTGACATAATATCTTTTAAGCTTGTGTTATTTTTGTATAATGTCATATATTATAGTTTTATCATGCAGAAATGGCCTACTCATGAAGTAAGCACATGCTTCATCAGACTGGCACAGTCGATGTTAAAAGTCAAAATATTTTCACCTGTTTTGTAACACTTGCAAAAAAATACATGATGACACAAATTGTTCAAGTTTCGCATTAAGTAAGTACCATTCTACTTGCTCCAAATGAACTGGTACTTCTGATCTGACGAAACTATGAGAGATATTTATTCTCATGAACAGTGAAGTTAATGCAAGGAGTGTTTGTTGAGACTATTTGATGAAAATGTACTGCATTCAGAGTTCACGCTGGCACCTACTCAGATTCTTCTTTTCTTCTTGCACGAGAGTCCTGGCAGTTGAAATATTTTGCATATCAAAAGTAAATTCTGTTATATTAAACAATGCGGACCAAATGTTGCAGTCCATTAGCCTAGAGAAAGAAAGTGGAAGTAATTTTATTTCCACAGAATTCCTTTGGATTTATGCTAGCATTAATTAGATAGGATTTAGTCACTCGGGATGCAGCACGAATTTTGTCATGCATTAGCATTTTTTCCAAGCTGCCAGTTTTACTCTTATTTGACTAGTTTAAAAAAAAAAAAATCAATGCTTAATTTATGAAAATATAACCCAGTATGTTTGGGGATTCTGCTTGTTTACTTACAGCAAAAACAATTTCTGTCAATATACCTACAGAGAGCTAGAAGTTCATTTTCACTGGATAATTCTAAGTAAACAGGAGAGCTCTTTTATAGCCACCCTCACTGAACAGTATTTCTGATGCCACAGTGTTGTGCTGTAGGAGTCTAAGAAAATACCTCTTCAGCACGCAAGATAACTCGTAGACTTCATAAACAGTTGCAGTATAGTTCAGTTGCCTGTTACCATTACAAACATAAATGGTAAAAGATGTATTTATTTGTATTACTGGAAGAATCTATTGAATGGATTACACGTTTATGGATAAATTTCTCTTTATTCTTGAAGTACCTTGTAATAAGTTAATACATCTAAGCATTCAAATAAGAGTTGTTAATTTTAAATATTTGAGCTTCCAGCCCATGTTGTCGGGCTCAGTGACACACACAGTTAAAATCTAAATTCTGTCTCCTTGCAGGAGGCTAAAAGTCTGTGCGAGGACTAAAATCACTAATCTTAGACCTACAATAAATGGACTTCACTGGGGAAGAAGACAAAATTATTTTCCTGTACCACAAGACTAGAGGTTGTATGTGCTAATCAAACACCATCCTAGGTCATAGAGCTACCAGTCCAAATTTTTTAACAGGCAGAGATGATCATGTTTAGCATCAGTGGTGCTTTGGAACGGTGGCTGTTGCGTCCATGTTTTAATGACCACCAGAAACCAGTCAAACCTGCTGCAGCATACACATGCTTATATGTGTTTATTAACATGACTTATTTGAAAGCCATTATAATATTGTAAAGACACTACAAGAATACAAACAGAGAGCAAAAAGAAAAGCACTGTGGAGTCTGGTTAGTAGAGGTGCTAGCCTTCTCAAGGTCATTCCAAAACTGAGTGAGACTCTAATAGGTTTGTGAAAGGCATCCTGCCAAACTTTGGCCTAGTCTTTATATACTGCAGGCTAGAATGAGGGATTCTGCTACAATTCCGTCTGTGTCTCCTTTGAATGTGGTGGAAAACCTTTTGTTATATGTTGGAGAAAGGTGTGTTGTTCTGAATGTTGGGTCCTTTATGTATTTATTACAATAGAACTGTTGCTGATTATCATCTTACCGAATGGTCTCTACATGACAAAGGAAAATAAAAATGGAATGTATCTTAATCCAGAATAAGATAAATACAGAAGTGAAAATTTCTAATGAAAAGATTACACTTCACCAATCTGCAATTTCTAAAATTCAATATTTCTCCTCAATTCTCAACCATCTACCGTTGCTCTTACAAAGAAGGCATATCAAAGGTTAAGGATTAACCAGTAAATCACACCCCCCACTGCCTTTTTTTTTTTTTTTGAGGAAACACTGGTAGCCAGAACAGTAACTGCAAAAAACTCAAAAAATCCCTCTTCTCCCCACCTTTTCTTTTATCTTGCAGCTTGAACAATACCAGTCTCCGATCAGTCTTTTCCTTTCTATACCTTTTTTAGTCTTTGTCCTTCAATTCCATTACAATTTGTTGTCTCATATTCAGCTCTCCCTGTTCAGTTACTTGTCCCTCATCTCTTTATGTTTTATCTTTTTCTGATCTGTCCTGCTGTTCTGCTCCTTTGTGATGTCTAATGGAACTTACAGTAGAACATCCTTTGTCAGGTTTTTTATTTGATTCTTATCTAATTATGGATATTATTTTTAAATTTTACATAGAAACACGTTTGGTTAGTTATAGTTTATGAACTGAAAGAAAAAACCTCAGTTTGCAGCATGCTGTGTGAACAGAACAAAGGAACAGTTGCAAAGATAAATGTACCAAAGGCTCTTCGTAAGCGCCGCTTTAAAAGTCAGTTTCTCAGACAGCCCAACAGGATGTCCGAACTCAATCAAAACATGTGTCAGGCTGCACGGTTGACATTTCAACACTAAAAAGAGCTTACCCTAGTTTTAACACACAGAAAATGGATTATGTCATGTCACCAATGAAACATAGTGCCAAGTGAGAGTTTGATTACATGCTATTATAAATCTGCTAGTGAACTGACTTTCAAAGTCAATACTGATGGGCAAATTAGTAATTCTTAGCCAAAGGCATGGGGGCTTCTAATATAGAAAAAGAGTGTTTCTTAGCTTCCTTAAACATAAGACTGTTAGAAATAAGATGTTCTCATTAGATAAAATTACCCCGCTTTCTGTGAGAGGCAATAAATACTACCTTATGAGTAAATCATGGGTTTATAACAATCCGTCACATTGCAGGTGGGAGAAGAGAAACCAATTATGTTTTCTTTTCTTAGACTTCTTCCTCTATAAAAATAATATGCATTCCTCTATAATGATGAAGCACTGAAGGAATGCCTGAACTTTGACAATGTTAAATATTAGAGTTGAATTTCTTTCTGTATAAAACATCTAGTAATGTGAGGGCTCCTTTTGTATTCTAGGCAACTCCCAGACCTTCTGCTCCCCTGTCCATCAGAGCGTGGAGGACTGGAAAGGACACCTGTCTGCTCCTCAACGGCTTCAGAGGAACTGAGCAGTAGAGATGTTGGTAGGCTTGATAATCATTCTGCTCATCATTCTGTCTGTAAGTAGCCTCACATCCATGGCTAGCCACAGATCAGTCCGATAATGATAAGTGTTGGCCAAGAGGATAAAGAGTAGGAGTATGCTGTATCTCTCACAGCCAATTCTCACTGCTGAAATGCTTTGCTTATGCCCTTTCAAAAGCAAGGCATTCCACAGGGAAGACTTAAATGCTAAATCCAACTAAAATACTTATGGGAATTTTAAACCAAACAAGCACCATACATGCAGGTGTCTGCAGTCAGCAACTTTACCAGTTGCTTGTGTCCATGATTTGAAAAACTGGAAGGCATGAAACTAGAAGCTGCTGAAAGCATAGACTCAAAGCAGACCTACCATTAAAAGGGATTTGAGAAAGAAAAAAGAATGGAAATAAGCTCTTCTTGGTGGAAGCAGTTGTTTCAAACTGGAATTCTGTAGAGTCTTTAGCTGTAAATTTTTTATAATGTTATATCCTGATTTTCTTTCCTCGCTGCTTTTCTCCTCCATCTTCCCCTATCTGCACACACACTCCCCATCAGTGCTTGCAGTGACATAAACACACGGCTGTTACAGGGCAGAAGCTGTTTAAATCAGTTGTTAACAACAGACCAAGTTGCAAATCAGAAAAAGAAGCATGGGGAAGAGACACATGCTTGTTCTGAAAAACAAGAAACCCAAGTAAACAAAAATCTCCAGGTGTGGAGTCCACCTACACAGATTTGAAGGGTCTGTTTGGAAGGTCACCTTATAAATGTGAAGTGCCTTCAGAATTTGGTGTTTCAGCTATTGTGACTCAGGAAAAGCATGATCTTTGTCTGAACAAAATATAAGCCACTTTAAAACATGAATGGTTAGGATAACCTTTAGATTCAACTCAGCTCTGAACTAAAGATAAAGCCACCAGCACTTCTCCCAGTGCATGCTTTGAAAAAAACCAACACTGAATTAGAGGGTTCACTTAGAAAAAAGCACTTTTTTATAACAATGCTTGTTTATGATTAGTCAAGCTGTGATTTATATTTACTTCAGTGACAGCTATTATCCTACAAAGAGGTTTAATATGGTATAATACAATATTTTGGAGTTGCTTAAATGGTGTGTTGTACACAATAAGTTCTGATGGAATGTTTTCAGTGCACCTTAATTAACATTTAGATTTGAAATGTGCAGGATGCAATCTAAAAGATTTTACGCCATTTAAAGGAATATAAAATAAGATTACTAGTGAACTTATAAAATTCTTTTTCCTTATACAACCAAGCTTTAATTTTATCTTTCTGAAAAGCATAAAGCGCAAAAACTTTAATTTTTGAGCAGTACAGCGGTAAACATGGAGTTCATTCAGAGTTCTTTTATGATGAGAAAGGACAGCTCTTGTCCTTCACAAGGTAGCAAAAACTTCCTGTAAGTAATTTTGGAGAATGTATTTATGGGTAGTAGATGTGGGAAGTTTGGAACCAGTTGTAATTCTCATGTCTGCAAATCTGTGTCCCCTTTCAGGCATTTGTGTTTGATCACTACTTGCATGACAGTAGGAAGAAAAAGTATTAATTGATTCTATATATCTTAGCTCTTTCTTAAACTTGAGTTGAATGATCTGTGATTTCCTCTAGTCACTTTTGAACCTAACCCAGCAAAGAAATGGGGCATGTACATAAGTCCAGCTGATGGCGGTCAAAGACATGATATATATTTAATAATTAGTGCCTACTTTGACATAAAGCTGCTTGAAAATCAAGTTTTCAATAAGATTTATTTACAATTTAAATGCATTGAAATGCCCCCCAAACTTTTTTCAACCATTTTAACTGTCTCTGCTTAAGCGTTGTATGTGGTGGAGAAGGGGAGGGAGGGAGTCATTTGTATGTGAGCACGGTGATATTCTGGGGCAATCCCTGACACGTTACTGGTGTTTGCATAACTCTTCAGTGTGAGGACTCTGTTTTGTCTGTTATAATGAAATCAGCACTTCTGAACAGCTTTCGTGTTTCCACAGGGACCAGCTAAATATGTACTGTAGGTCTGGCTCAGAATTCCTATAACCACAAAATGATTTTGTCCTGGTACAGCTCAGCATGATCGTTCAGTGTGGTTGAAATGACTGACTCTTGTTTTGTTTTTCAGTCTCTGGAGGGAGGAATAAAAAGGCTGCATTTTGGCACTTCACTGCAGATGCAGTCATCCCACAAGCTTCAGACAAAAACAAACTGATTTTTTTTCCAAAGAAATAAAGATTGTAATGGATGTACCTTTTTGTTATTTTAATAGTATTAATACCACTATTAATACTTAAAATCACTTAATGGATTTTTTTTTTGCTTGTATAATAGAATAATGGTGAATGCAAATATCTGTGATCTTGGAGAACATTAATAACTATTATCATGCAACATATGACGCACCAAGGAATTAATATTGAAAGAGTGTCAACCACATCAATCGTGGAGCATGTTAATGGGTTCCCCTCTGAATACAGTAAACCAATGCACAGGAATCAGGGAGACTAGAAGATATGCGAAGGACCATGGCAACAGAAGGTTCAGCCTATGCATGGAGTACATAAGTGTAAACAAATATAAATGAAATTTCTTTAGGTTGCTTGCTATATGAGCTCATCTAAAACAAAACACATGTCTCAGGAGAAACCTGAGAAGATTTTTATGTCACTTGGAATACATTTATCCATACTAATTTAGGGAAAAAAAATCATAAGATCTCTGTAAAATTCATACCAGTAACTGCCATTATACATCTTCCTTTCTAACCTCTTCAAAATGAATAAATTATTTCCTTAATGTATATGCAAAATATTCTGGGAATTTAATGATCAGCTATAAATGAAACAATGGATAACTGCAAATTCAAGTTTTAATTGAAAACCTTTTGATTTATTTTAAAGTAAAAGCACTCTCTTCTGTATTTCTTTTTACAGTTTATGTTTACAATTTGGGTAGCATGCTCTTTTCTGACACCACAATATTTTAGAGTCAGATGAAAGTCAGATGAAAGTAATTCAGACACTTGTATGTAAACCTGAGGTCAGGTGTGTGTTCACCACAAATGTTTTTTTCCAACAGAGAACTTAACAGCAGCACTTCCCAACATCTTCATCCTTCATTCAGACTCTGGAGCTACAAACAAGCGGCCTCTTCATCGTATTCACAGGAAGAAGTTTGTCAGGTCAGGGTTTCTGTGGTGTCTGCTTCCCTTCCTCAATATGTTCAATTTTTTATAAAAAATGCTTTGAGGGTTCCACGGCCCCCTACTTGGTTCCTTTTTTTTTTTGCTAAGTATCTCCAGAATCATTTTGATTTCAGTCTCTGGGGAGGATTTGTTGTTGTTTGGGGATTTTTCTTGCCCCCTTCACAATCTGGGAAGGGCTTTTAATGTAAAGAGTTTAAATCCTTTCTTCTCCAAAGGGAAACTGGCAGAAACAGCATCCTGTGGAGATATCGTCCACAACTTAATTTTGTCTTGAGCTTAATAAGATTTGACAACTAGAGCCTTATAATTAACTGAAGTGAGGAATGAAGTGGAGTAGAGTCACTGTAGGCATGCTAAAAATTCAGTGGACAGAAAGAGGGGAAATAGATGAGCATGATTCTCCCCTGTGGTGGGAGGATTAGGAATGGGGTTAGTCTTCTACTGTCAGTGTTTCACAGAAATTGCTAGAATTAGGTGCATTTAATCTGGTCCAATACTGCCAGAATTATTCTCAGTATTATTACCGGGCATAACTAGTTTCACAACTAGAAAATTATGAACTCTCTCTGCATTAAGCAGCACATTTCTATGAGAACTTTGGATTTGCTGTGCTAGGCAAAATGGATGCCATTCTCTTTTAAGCTGAATATATTATGGGTGATTAAACTAATCAAAGTTAATTTGGTATAACATGAAGCCAACTTGATAATGAAAGAATTCATTTATTTCAAAGTCTGTGATTCCAAAAAAGAGATGAAATATGCTTTTAATATAAAACAATATTACAATTAAAGTGCTCAAATATTGTAGTTGTGCACCTTTTAAAAATTCAAAGCATTTTAGTATGGGTGGTGTCTGTACTTAATTTTTTCCCCCATGTTGTCTCTTCTCCACTCTTCCAGCCTCACTGGTGCCTTTTCCTGGTTTCTGATGCCCATCATGTCCATGCCATGAACTCTGAATTAGTTCAGCTGTCAAATGTCCCATGGTCTCCCACAGACCTCTCTATGGGAGCCTCTCTCCTTTCTTGAGTTCACATAGGAAAGACAGGCCTATGGCAGCAAAGAGGGAAGGACAAGATGAACTAGTATTCATCTGTTCGTATTTTCATCTGTTGGAGGTTTTATCTTAGGGTAAGGATGGGCCAAGAGGATTTTTGGATGTCAGAATACAGAACTGTCTGTCTTTGAAGAAATAGGAACTCGAAGGTGAACATTCCCAGGCAGGAGAGGACCGAGGGAAGACTGTTATCCCAAAGAATATGGGCATGGGATTGTGGTGTCAACATGGAGGGAGAGGAGAGCTTAGAACAAGGCTAGAGCCAGGGAAGCATGGGGCAGCTGGCTCATGGCTGAGCCTACCCTCTGAAAAACACAGGATTTTAAGAAGGGGTTTTAACTACTCTAAAGGTTCATTCGCTCTTTGTCTGGCAGCTGAGTGACAGAATCAAGCACATGAATGAGGAAAGACAGGGCAGGACCTTCCATCGGATTGACCCACTGCAACAGCGGTTACACAGGGTGGCAAAAGGCTTCTAGAAGTGGGTCTGTTTGAATATGTTGCTTTGATCTCATTTCTGTTTCCTTCAAGTAGGAGGCCTGAGTGCTGAAGAAAGCCAGCTTTCACTAGAACAGAAACCACTGCAGCAGGGGAGGAGTGGGTGTCCTGGTATGGCCAGCACAGTGGGATTGGCATCACCAGCCCAGCTAAATGAACGAGGTAATGGAGGAGCAGAAATGGAGGTGAGGACAATACAAAAGGTTTGTGTTGAGTTTGAATGTTAGCATCTTATGACCAGGTATGAATTTGAGCAGTAGATGTTAAATTAGCTTATAACCCCTCTGCATTTAAGAGAAGGTTGGGAAACATTTAAGTCGAGGAAATATATGTGCAGGGTCACACTGCTGACATATTTACTTACTTTTTTATCTGGCAAAACTCCCAATTAAGTTAGCAAGATTTGTTTCAGGATTATTAAATAATTGCTTCTAAGACAAATTCATTTTACATGGTAATTATTTTTGAACCGTTGTAGGTGTAACTGTTAATGAAACTCAGTCTTTTGTCCCTGCAGCAGGGAAGGCAAAGGCTCTGTAGCCGCCTTCTCCCTGCTTCCCCAAGAGTTTGCTATTTCAGAGCTTGCCAAGTCAAACAAATTTAATTGCAGTGCCTTTTTTTTTCTTATTTCATGCTAAGCATGGACTCACAAATCAGTACAGAGCTGTAAGACAAGAATTCCTGGGTTTCTGTCTCTGTTTCCCTCTATGACTCCAGGGAAATGTAATAAAACCCCAGTTCACCTTTGCACCCAGGCAATGAAGATAATAGTCTTTTTCCACCTGTCTTTCAGAGCTGTAATGTGAAGTAATTTGGTGTTGACAGTTTTCTCAGTTTGGGAAATTTGGGATTAACTCTATCCTCCTTACACCTCTTAAGGCTTTCCTTCCTTTGCAGGCACTCCCACTAAAAGAAAAGGAACTACACATAAGGAAAGCAGATTATAGAGCTCTCCAAATGTTTCATGTTTTATTAATAACTACAACTACACTTTTTGGTCTTGCTAAAGGAAAGGAAATTGCAGCTACTTGGGCTTGAATTTCTCTTTACAGTCTCCCTGTAATTTTGCACAAGGCTCCAGACAGAATGAGATGGTTTATATATAATAACTTTTGAAATATGCAGAACATAAACAACTACCCAAAATGTCCAGTGTGAGCACTCCAAACCAAGAAGTTGAAATATGTAATTTTCATAGCTCCCTCTTCACTGGCATTGGAGAGCTCTGACAGATCTGTATCCTCAAAGGTACTGTACTCTAGAGCAGTGACTGTGGGAGCATCACCAGTCGCATCCTCAGACTCTCTACATACTCAGATTGCATTCGTACTCCAGTGCAAATTTGCCGTTGCAATGCTGCTTTGTCAGCCTTTAAATTTGGTCAGTCTACAGTGAACAAACGTGCCTGTGTTGCGATATGAGCACAACCCTTCCCAAAATGTGTGCATTGTAACATTTTTTTTTCTATTGTCAGACTGCTGTTTGATACACAGTGCTGTGTCAGCAGCCAGCATACGATGTGTGTATCCTGTGATTCAGTCGGTCAGATAGAAAAAACTGCTTTGATCTCATTCCCAGCTGTTGTATAAATTGGCTACTCCTGGAATATAATGGGACTGGTTTATGTTTCGTATTATTTAATGTAGTGGAATTACTACCAGAAATAACTATCATAATAACTCGAAAGTAATGATAGTCATTCTTCCTTCTGTGGAAAAAGGGCCGCCAAAAATTCACACAAGAGTTTCATTCCCTGGGCTTATGCCCACTGAATGTATCAGGTGCACAAAAACTTCGATTCCTAGCTAAACTCAGAGTAGGACTGAAGGTTTGAACATGGACATGCTCTGAGTCTTGGGATGCCTGTTACCTAAGTGCGGTGTTTGAGGCTGTGATGAGACAACAAACTCTCTTTATATATCATATGATGTTGTATCCTTGCAAGCTCTGAAGAAAATGAAAGCTAATAATCCCAAACCAACAAAACCTGCTTTCTAGTCATCAAGTTATACACATCATTGATAGCCATGCTTTCAAAATGCTAAGAAACTTGCAGGTTTCCTGATCAGCAATATAGAGTTGTAACTGAGCTAACAGAATAATCCATTCAATTAAAATAATAAGGAAAATAAGAGAAAATTCTGCTCTCCCCCTTTTTTAAAACTGCCCTTGAGTCCTTCACAAACAGACTTCTGTGCTGTTCCCATTAAGTCCCCTGAAGTTCCCAACAGCTTTCAAACTATATTTCACTTATTGTGGAATAGTTAAATGCGTCCTCGCAGGCTCATTCTCATGACACAGACTATCTGTTGAAATGACGGAATCACAGATCTGCTTCAGCACAGCACAGCACGCTACCTGGCTGCACACACAACAATTCAATGTCCTTCCAGAATTTTCCCTTCTGCAGCTTGCGCTCTCCTCCTTTCCCCTCAAATCCCATGCACACTGAATAGTGCAAATCATGGGACTGGTCACTGAAAATACTGTTGTATGTTCTGCCTGACTGAATGAGAATTTCAGTAAAAGCAAACAACCTCCCTCCCAAAGTACCGAACATTTTTATCCAAAAGCATCACTGTGTCACTCTCAAAATCAACCAGTTCCTCTAATGGTTTCTAAAGTCATGGCTAAACTTTCAAAATTTTACAGTATTTGAATGTATTCATCATCCCTTTTGAAGAAGGGAAAATAACTGGCGGTACTTTATTTAGGGCATCCAAGAATATTTCACCAGGTTCTTTGAAACGAAGTTACAGGAAATCAACCACTAGCAACAGAGAAATAAAACAAAATTTAGTGTTAAAAATTACCTAAGAGATAGAGTTAATTCTATGTTAATTTCTGTATTTAAAGTATGTGTTAATCTGGAAGAAGGGAATCAGGTAGCACAGTATGTATCTGATAAAGATATTTAAGATGGGAAATAATTATGTTTAAGATATTTTACTGGTCTGCCCTTAATAACCACTAGGTGGGAATTTATTTTTCTTTCTTGCCTGCATGGAGGAGACATGAATATTACACTCTGACCTTCTGAACTGTCCTTTAGGCATCTGAATTAGCCTTAAGCAGACGGGACAAATACCTTCTTTTGCCCTCCAATCTCTGAGGGCGCAAGAGAAACTTCAGCATTCAGTGGGTAAACCTTACAGCTGATGAACACAAGGTAATACATACATAGCTGAGTAAAATGAGAATTAACACAGTCAACATAGAAAAGTAAGTTGTACTGAAACTTAGTAAAGGGACTTGTGCACTGCTGAATGCAGGTTAATATTCTGCTGAGTTGTAAGATACACGAGTAATGAAGTGAAGCATAATACGGGAATATAACAATGCCTCTTGCTCTGGATTCAGACTAACATGGACGCAAAGGCAGATGAGGAAAATAACTGTATCTATGGAAAACTCTTCCTAAAAAGAGATTCAAAACGTGGGGTTTTTTACTATGGAAAGGAGGAGACAAATAAGAGAGATATGAAAACCTCTCTGTGAACAAATGAGGAAAATCAAAGAAAGCGGGATTCCTGAGAACTCAAATTTCCCTGTCCCACAGCATAAAGAAAGGTAGACTCTCCACAGAGCTAGAAACTGGAAAACTTTAAAATAAAGAAAACAATATTTTTCGACATGACAAAAAACTAGATGGTGGAACCATCGGCATGGGCAGTTGATTGGGCCAGGGACTTAGATATCCAGTCCTTTATTTGCAGATCTGCTAAGCATAAATAGGAGAAATAAGAGACAAAACAGGCACATTGCACCCATGCTAGCTCCTGGTATTCTTAGAGGTTTTTCTGAAAAATATGAGATTACAGGGGCCTTGGATCTGATCCCCAAAGGCAATTTTCAGCTCCTGATTGTTGTGGCAGAAAGCCAGGTTGTGAATACATGGGATAGCTCCTGTTCTCCTCAGTGTCCACAAGAGTCACTGTCCTCGGGGGACACCATGGTAGCAGGCAGTGCTGTGACCTTTTGGGAGAGGTCCCACTGCAGAAGGGCAGCAAGGACATTGCTAGAGGAAGGCTAGAGAAGAGGACCCCTCCTCCATTAGCTATAAGCTTATTTTCCATTGGTTTGATATTGCTTGCTTTTGGGGGTTGTGTCAGCTCTGGCCGTTTCCAAGAAGAGCAAGAGGCAAAGCAACCCGGTGTCACGGCACTCTCTTGGCAAAGTTACTGCCTCCAGCCTTCAAAATGGCTTCAACAAATCCAGTAGGTTAATCAGGCCTCCTCAGTAGCTGATTTAAACCCATATATACATTCCACTGTACAATATTAACTAGATCAATTACAGAAACAACCACAATAACCATAACAATTTGCCTACATTTTTGAAAGGGAAATCACAAGAGGGTGATTCATTTGTATTTATTTTGAAGTGCTTGAAGATAATAGCTGATTGCTTATAACGATATTGTTTGCTTAAATTCTTGACTATTTCTTTCCAAGCCTGTTATTTCATGTGAATACTGTTCTGTCAACTGATGACTTTTAGCAACACTTGCTTAGCATTTCAGGCTACTCTCCTATCAAGCATAGGTATGCCTGTGAGGAATTTCACAATTAGCTATCTCTGCAGAGAGAGAAATCCTTAAAATCATGAGGCTTGGTCTGGACTTAAACTGTCCCTATTTTGTTCTTAACTGTGAATCAACATGTTAAATCAAACTTTCTTTCATAATCTCAAGAACAGCAATCATTAAACTGGTTTCTTAGTGAATCACTCTTTCTCCTATAAAGAAGCCTCATTTTAACTGGCTTTATTTTTTTAATATTAAAATAAGTATGCTCACTGAGTAGAGGTAGCATTACTATCCTGGTTTGCAAAAAGCAGCTGTATTTTGTTCATGTATCATTGGTCCAGTTTTTAAACTGCTGTAAATTGGCATTAGCCCACTGGATCAGACAGTTGGGATCTGTCTTGATAATTTGATTTTTGTCAGCTATTTCTGCTATATTAAAAGTATCTTTAAACTTCTGTTGCCATGCCAAAAAGTAAGAGGCTTCCTGCTTCCCTAGACACTTTTTAGGTGTTATTTAGATCATGTCACTTACAAAAATAAAAAATTATCCATGATATTTCTTCTGCATTGGCACAGATTCATTTTTTCTCTAACTGGAAACAGCCGAAACAATATTGAAAATGCAGTGGCAGTCACAGGAAACAGATGCTACAGAATGACCAGCCACATACATATTTCATAAAATCTCTCATCTAGTCCTGCAAGCCTTACAAAGCCAGGGTTCAGCTGAATATCAGTTTGTCTCCTCCTTTTAAGCTCAGATGTATGTTTTCATTTGGAAGTAATGAAATCATAGCGCTGTTTTTCCAACTGGTGATAAATTTCAGACATTTCAGGTAGAAATGCAAACAGATGGACTAGCCTGATGCCCTAGCAGTGGTGTATCCTGCTACCCAAGTTCTTCTCTCAGGGTGAAATTCAGGCCTGTGCAGAGAGACCAGGCTAGCCAGGTAGCGCTGAGCTCTCAGTTAAACCAAGGACATAGGCCTCTTCTGACTCACTGTGCAGCAGGCTACATTTCATTCTGTTACCTGGGTTCACCTCCTTCACCAAAACTGACTTGCATTTAAAAGTGTGTTATCCTGAGAAGTCCCATCAAGGACAGAGCATCAGACAGATGGCAGTCCGTCCCTGGGAGATTAGGGTATAGCTGGAGAGAGAAAAAGCAAACAAATGAAGACGAAAATGCTACTGGGAGAAACTGGCCATTAAATGTCTGTGCGCCACCTCGCACAATGGGCCCTTGATATTTTCTCCAGTATAGATATTATAGGCACGTGACGATTTTCTAACATTCTGCACAAATTCTGTCTGATGAGGGTATTGTTGTTGTTGATAGCATTGTTGCTTTCTTTAACATTAATCCTTCCTTGTACTTCATTTCTTCTTTTCCTGTGTCCCTTTTTATGTGCAAGTTTTGAAGAACACCTTGAGCTCTAACTGAAGTTCATTCCAGATCTCTAGGGCCTGTCCACACTCTTAATGAAATCAAATTGCTGTCAGTGGGACATGTGAAATGAATTGGAATAATTTAGTGTCCCCAGTGCATGTGTGTATGTTTCAGTAGACATTTAAATTGTCCCCAAAAGCCAGACTAGATGTTTATCCATATGGGTTGCACTGGGAACTATGCATCCTGTGCTCTGCTAGCAACTGCCTTTTGATGAACACATAATTCACATAAACTATATTCCTATTCTTTGAGCAAATCTGATGTAATAGATAATAAAACCCTGTTGTTTAGACAGCCTGTTTAACCTTGGCACTTGGTTTCATGGGCTGTTAGGTTCCTAGGTAATGATTGCAATACTTCATCTACTAGCGCCCATGATGTTGTAAATACAGTTGAGTTAATAAGTCACAATTTCCCCCTTTTTTCGTTCACTTCTAAATGCCTGGTACAGACAACAGTTAGGGCTCTTTGCTGGGTCTGTATGTAGCATTGTGTCATATCTCTTTTACATGTACTTTAGCACAGCACATGAGTAGAGGGGCACTGGAAGGGCCATTAATAAGTGTTTAATTGATTAGTGACATAATCAGACTGTTTAATTCTTCAAAAAAAATTGATGAAGCAAACAAAAAAACTGCAACAATGGGGTTAAAAAAATTGATCTTGCTGTATGATAAATTTACTTTCAGTACAAGTATGTGAAAGCTGCTTCACCTTTCTGATATGGAATCCTAAGATAAAACTGAAATGAAGCATTAATATTTTGGAAGAAGGCAGCGATTTTGTTTAAGGCACCTGCCTGGGATTTGCAAAGTCCACATTCAATTATCAGTTTTTCTGATTGAACCATTTACCTGCCTTTAGTTCCTCGTCTGCCAGGCACGATGAACATTTCTTTTCTTCTATCCTAAATTTTTCTTATTCACTTAGATTCTGACCATCCTGCAGTCAAATACTGTGTCTTACTGCCTGTGCTGTTAGCAAAATGGGAATTAGTTCTTTATTGGACGTTTTATGAACTGTGGCTGTAATAGCCCAGAAAGGCAAATAAATTATTATTTAAAAATTCATTAATGATTAGGAAGATGTGCCTGTTTCTGCAATGAGATAACACTGGCCTTTTAAAATGAGGAAGATAGGTTCTCGGGGTTATATTATCCTATATCAGTCATGTTCTGGCAAGAGCCAGAAAAACTGCTAAGCCCAAGGAAGCCGTGTTACAGAAAAAGTGCAGTTAAAGAAAACCATATTGCTCAAGACTGGCACCAAAAAATTATAGAGGGCCAAGGTGATGCCTGTCAGAAAAGAGTGGTGGGGCTCTTGTAGCTTATCCCAGGTGAAGCATGCCTGTGGAAGAACAGAGGTACCATATACTTTATATTTCCCTAGAGAAGAGGAATTCAAGCATGAATATATGCGTACGTAGCTAAAAAAATCTGGAATCTCCATTTGGTAATCTGAAAATCTAGGAGATGCTCTTTTTATTTTGGCTTTTAAAATAACATTTTTCAGGCTTTTGATTTAAACTGTGACTATGCTCTGTGGGGAGTACAGTCTTCCAACAGGAGAAGCCTGGGCTTGCACTGTTCTCTTCGCTTCAGCTTTGAAGAATATTCAGATTCCTGCTTTTCCATCAATGGTGTAAATGCGCATACCATCACCATACATAGCATCATCTCACCTGCCACCACCAATCATTACACATTCTAGAGATAATGTAATCTATTGCTTGCATATGTATGTTTTAAAAGTAATAATAACTTCTATCAGCTTAAGGTGTCCCAGTTACTGTCAGCCCTGATACAGCTTTATTTAGTTAAGACAGATGAAAAGAAATTATAATATACAAAAATTATTATTATGCCCTCTTTTGTCATGGGTATTTTCCAAGAATAACTACTTTATTTCGATATCTAGATATCAGTCCTGAAACGAGCTGTTCAAACAGCATGCTTGGTAATTCCTGTGCCTAAAAAACCAGAGCCCCATGAGAGCATATAGCTGCCTCTAGAAAAAAATACAAATTGTACCTGAGACAGGGAGCAACCTTTTTGTATGCTCATGCGGTCCCTTCTCTGTTTTTATCCAAACCTTTGCATAATCTGAAAATTCACCACAGCGTGTCTTCCAAAAAGATAAAACTTGCTTATGTGTTAAGAAATTTGGGCAATAGTGTGAAACAGAGACGCTAAGTGGCTCTTTCCGTAGTAGATGACAATGCACTGATGGGTCTAAATTCCTGGGCCTAAATTCTCATCAGTCTAACAAATATGATCTACATTACATGAAGTTATATTTCATACAACCTTTTGAAAAGAAAATGCTGGCGCACTAGAGCTTCTTGCAGTGAGATACTGCTTAAGCAATATAGTCTTTTAAAAGTACATATTATCAGATAATTGTTCATGTTAAGTATCTTGAAGCAACGCCAAAGGCACTCGATGTCTAAACAAGGTCAATTTCAGATAATATTCCCTATTAACGATCTGAGAGAGCCGCATAATGGCTCTGCCTATTAGCTGCCAACACAGTAAAGACTCACCTGCCCCCTTTGCCTGCAACCCAAGGAGAGAGCAGACAGACAAAGATGGGAAACGGTGAGCTGGTTATATCACTACATATATAAACTAGCTCAGTTGTGGAGCTGTTATAATAAATATAAATTCCCAATTGTAGAACAATTTTTTCCTAGTTGAACTAAGGGATATAGTTCACAACAGGATGTATTACAAGAAAATTACTATCTGTTATCTACAGGAACTTCAGATTCTGAAGAACACCTTTGTACAGAGTATCACAACTTAATAATTAGTGGGGAGAATAAACAGCAGGACAAATTGCCTCCTATTATTCATATTATTAACATTTAGAGCAAAACAGAAAGTTTAAGGGGTATTTCTATCTTACAATATACTTCTAACAGTAGTAGGACTTACATAGTTACCCCTATGTAGTGGCTTCCAACACTACACCTGTGCCTAAACTTTTCCTGTCAACTTTGCAATTTTGCAGTCACATTCTTATGTGTGTGGTTTAAGTTGCTAAAAACAGCTATTACCCTGGGTCGACAGCCACAGCCAACAAGTGGCATCGTACTTGCGACATATGTACCACTGAGGAAAGATTGAATGACTCAGGTAATAAAAACAACTCATTGAATCAAAAAAAAAACCCAAACCAAACCATGCTTCTCTGGAAAATCATCTGACTTTTTTTCCCTGGGATTTAGGAATTACAAAAAGTCATGAACTAGATCTGTGAAAGGTCATATTTAATTTACTTTCACTGTTATGCGAAGGTATGACCTTGTTGTGCTTTCAGAGCAGTTCATCAGTCTCCAGAGAGAGGTTAAATAAAGAGGAAAGTTACCTCTGGCAACTAAATCAAGCAGTTTAGATTTTAGACCATCAGCTTCAGCACACTTAACAAGATTAACATGCAGGGACTCCTCCCATGTCTATTCAAAGCAGAGGAAGAAAAGGGCAAAGGAGGGAATGAACTAAAATCATTAGGGCCTTCAAGAATGAAAGGCAAGCATTCCAAGTAAGCAAGTATTTCTTAGCACATCAGGCCAGTTTTAAAACTAGTGAAATGACGCATTCATTAGCAATGTCAGAAAATTTTTCTGAAAGACCAGCTTCTGAGTGCTTGTTTGCCACCCACCAAACCAGTCTTCAACTCCTGGCCAGCATTTCCACGTGAAGTGTTTAGGGACTCTCCCTCTCCCAGCAGTTGGAAGTTATTTTGTAACTTAGTACATTTTGTAGCACGCTTACTTTGATCTCGGGGCAATCAATAATAAGAGACTGTGGTTGACAAAAGCCTTATCTTTCCATGCCTGATCCCAGACGATGTTTCACGAACAACTTAGCCAGTTTCTGCAATTACTGTTATATATTGATTTCTAAAGTACTCTCTGAGTATATCAGTGCTTTTGAGCAGAATGAACGTCAGGCAGAACAAACAGTATGAAATTAAAAAAAAAAATAGGAAAAAGAAATCTTTTAAAAACAGATTATAGATAAGAACAGAACACATAGTGTAAAGATCAAATGGGCCGGAAACCCACTACCTTTGAGCCAGAGGTATGAATGTTAGGCTGGATATCATACACATGGGATAAAAAGCAAAGAATCCAGCTCATAGGGGAATGCTTGGGCTGAAGTTTAACAAAATGAGGAAGGTAAGAAAAAGTTAAGACCCTCTGTACTTGAGGCTAAGATAGACTTTTGTTCTGAAATCTCCTAGGGGGAACAGTCATAAGTCCAAAATTCATGGTATGTGTGTTCATACTGGGAATGAGGCTGGTGAAAGCACCCACCATAGAAACATAGAAAATCTCCTGCCAAGTCAGACCAATAGTCCGCCTAACCCAGGAGCCTGTCTCCAACAAAGAGCAATAGGAGGGTTTTTTCCCCCTCATTCTCTTCTAGCATCCACAATTGTTATATTAGGGATGTTTGAGAAGGCAGTCCTGCCTAATCCTTTTCATGTCTTCTTATAGACCTGCTGTCCATGAATTTATCTAATCCTTTTCTGAACCCACTGATAAAAATATCTGCCTCTGCAACCCCCTGTGGCAGTATGTTCCAGGAAATCCCTCTTTTCTCTGCAAAAAGGAAGTACTTAGTTAAACCAATCTTTTACTAGTTTCATCAAGTGTCCCTTTAGTTTTGGTATTACAGGGTTCAGTGGGCAAGAGTCCCATGTTCACTTCCAAACCTAAAGCTGGGAATTCACTATGGCAAAAAGAATAAAAACCCCTCTTCTACTTCATCACTTTTAGGTTAAGATGGACAGCTGAGAAAGTGACTGTGGGCACTCACAAAGAGTTAATAAGAGAAGCACTTTCAGGGCACTTCAGAATTTGTAACTAAAAGGCATCTAATGCAGCTGAAAAATGATTGTCAAGATAATAGGAAAGTAAAACTTGTCACTTCTTGTCAGTTTGGGAGGCAAGCTAGGCTGAACAAGGACCACAAGCCTCAGGTAAAGAACAACCACAGCGCAAGAAATGTGCTGAGATTCAGACTTGGGCTTTAAGTTTGAAAAACCAGCAAATAGTGAAACCACACAGACATCTGAGACCTTTCAATACTGCACTGCAAAAAAAGATTGTAATATGTGAAGACGCTGTGGCCATATAGGGCACAAGTAACCACCATTCTTATGTGTGAATGTTGTAGTGTCCTGAGATACCCACTTGTGGCAGGGCAGGCTGCCGCTCTGAGGAACAAAGCTGGGCATTTTGACACATGCTGTGCCAAATTATCTGTGATGTAGTCATCATAGTTGTGTTAGCTTAATCCAGGAATATATTTTACCCTCTCTTTAATCTCATTTTGAATATGTAACAATACTTTTGAGCTGATTACTAGTACTTTTATAAGGGTGTACTAGATTGGACTCCTGCTCAGCAATACCAACTGATGTGACAAACGTCCTCCCATGTGTGTAGATAAGACAGCAAACACTCTGTTATACGATGGGATTTGAACTAAATCCTGTCCCAGTTTCTACCTGTGAGAGCTGAGAGCAGTGTAGATCTAATTCTGCTGGTGATCAGTGCCCAGTGCTGAGGGAGAGCCAGAAAGATGGAGTAGGTGAGGCGAAGCAGGACGTCAGCTTTCAGTTCAGTCATACAAAGTAGGTCCCATCCCAGAGACACAAAATGGGTGTTTATTTCATTATAACTAGCTCAACTCACCACTAGGCCATCTCCTGATGCATTTCATATCCTAAATTACTAAGGAAAATGTTGATCTTACCGGTTAAATTTGCTGCAAGGTCAGAGCATTGCCTTTCAGTGTGAGAGAATACCAGACCTTTTGTCAATATAAACCAGGCAAAGTAGTACTTCTTCATATCTTTTGGTTTTGTTCAACTTTATAGCTAAATTAGTTCTTTTTCAAAACAGGCCGATGTGTGATTAGGCAATTGGCAGTACATTTATGGTACTGTTAGCAGGAAAGTCTGCACATAATCACATCTGTTTTATTTTTTTAGTGACTAATTCCTTCAAAATATTCCTGATCCAGTTATGTAATTTCCTACAGACGCTGTTTTATAACGATGGGTCTGATTCACCACTGCATCACTCCAGTTTTATACCAGCACCAGTCTCGCTGATTGATTTTCAGAAGGGTTATATCAGCATAAAACTATAGCAATGTAGTTGTGAATCAGGCCAAAACAGGGGCAGGTACTCCAGGCAGAAAAATTGTTTGAAGAAGAAACCTAATTTTTAGAAACCTTGACAAGGCCATAGTACATCTAGGTGATTTTCTGTCATCTCTGGCTGAGCAAAAGCGCTTCCCAGGTCCTGTAGCTTCGCGGGCCCACTGAAGCTACAGCTGCAATTCCCAGCACATGGGTTTCTCCCACCCACATCCCCTCCAACTTGGCTCATTTTTAGCCTTTTGCCAGGAAGGGCTGAAAGAATTAATCTTCATAAGTATTATTTTAAAAAGGTTGTGTAAATTCAGAACAAACATGTTGAATTACTTCAGCTGAGGGCCTGGCCTTTCCTAAAAATTTTTATAACCACAGTGTCCAAAGCAGAATCATTTTGTTAGATACTACATGGGGCTGGCAGCTTTTCCATCCCTATCTTGTATTTGCAGAGCGTATAGAGCTGGTTTGGGATATCAGAGTTCACTTATTATTATTTCTGCGTGTGCTGTGGTGGTTGAGGGTCAGGAACGCCCTGCCTGCTGTACCTAGGGGCTGAGAGGAGACCCCCACCTTGCGGGATGCTGAGCTCTCTCCCCTTACATTGTAAGGACCAACAACTAGCTGCATTGTGGGATGTGCTTGGGGAATGTGAGATCATGTGTTAGGTTACAAATCACTCTCCTTCTCTTGCCAATCTCTGCTGTAGAGAGATGGATTTAAAATGTGCCAAGATGATCAATCAGATGCTTTTTAAAGAGTCTAAGACTGCAAGAACAGACAGAGGCAAGGAATCATTTATGTCTCAAGCAGCAGACAATGATCGTAATTACATGTGGGTTTTTTTTCCTGTTTACAAGATTTGTTGATAAGTTTGCTTCACCTTTTTCTATTTCTAACACAAGAGATTAGTAAATACTTTGCCACTCCAAGTCAAAATGCTCTACTGAGAGCAGCATTTCCACTCAAGCAAAAAAACAACCAACAATAAAAAAAAATCCTGCTGCTCTGTGGTTTAAGAAACATGTAATACAAACAAAAAGATTGGCCTCTCAGTCCATTTTCTGTAATGTTCTTCTCTATATCTTCACAAGAAAAAATCCTGTGTTTCTAAACTTTCTGGTAGCTTTCAACTGCTGGACATGTCAAGAAAAAAACATTCTTTCTACCTTCATTCCAGTCACAGGAATCAAGGATTGATCCAGCTAATTACATGTTTCCTGTGCACAGCAATCAGTACTAGTCAGTAAAGGGCAAGATACCTACTAAATAGTGTTCACTATAAAAATATTTATCTGCTTTTGATTTGTTCACAGTACATAGTTTATGCTTCCTGCTTAGTCATGATTTGTTTCTTTGTAAATTCTTTTGTTGTTTAAAAAGTTCAGTGAAAGGTTTCCTTTCATATTTAGGCTCTTCCAGCTACTCTGCTTGTCGTCTTTGTCCACACAATGAATGTATTCTTCAGTGGAGCTCAGACTTTCCAAGCAGGATTACACTCTGGTTGATGATGTTTTAGGAAAAGGCTTCATTTCATCATCACCATTTCTCAACCAGTCTATAAGGACCCACTCAGTAAGAACTGCTGGTGTGCAAAGACAACCACCTATCCTGTAGGCCCCCATATGTCCATCTCCATCTGCTACAGCTTGCCTTATACGTAGTTTGCAAGCTCTTTGCAGGGCTCCCATATTTCTGCTTTACATTTCTGACTGAGAAAAATACGACCCAGCACACTGCAGTGCATGTAAAATGAGTCTGGCGCTCAAGATCCCTTGAGCCAGTGCTGCACAGTTAATCTGTGCACGGGCAGTAAGCCCAGTATTAGGCAGCATGCTGGACTTACTGAACGTGGCAAGGATCAGCTTTATGATCTCACTGTATATACCCTTTGGGGTTTATCTTTGTGGGTTCAGTGGTTATATGTCTGGGAATTCCAGTACCTGAGAATCCAGTAAGTGGCTAATATTCTCCTGTAGTGCTCAAAGTTGGAAAAAGAGGGCTTTCTGGGAAGACTCAGACGTGTCAAAACCTATTTTCCTTGTGCTGTGATGTACAGCACTTCCAGTGAAGAGCCCAGCGTCAGGCTGTGGCAAATACTAAGAAATTTAGGATCTAAAATTGTGAGCTCGCAAAGACAGCAACTTACCTGTTCTGTCCTCGTATGCAATGGGGCCATACCTCACCTGGCTAGGTGCCAGCCTCAGAGCCTTGGAAGTGAACATACTAAGCGACGTGAGTGCCAATAGCATTTTTCAGCTGAAAATAACCATGAAATAGCCATGTCCTGCTTTTATGCAAAGTAGGTTGCATGGCATTTCAAGATCACCTTCAGGCAAAACGCAAAAAAAATTACTTCATTTTTGTCACTTCCTGCATTTGCAAAATCACTGGTGCTTTAAGTAATCCGTATTTCTCTTCTCTTTTTGGAAATAACTTCACAGTTGTGACTGATGTCAAAGCATTCCTGATCATATGTAGGGTATGTTTACATGAGCTTTTGCAGGCTGACATAACATGCTCTGTCCTTCCCCCTGTTCTGAACAGAACAGCTGCATGACACCTTGCTGAAAGCCTTGATGGTGACAGGGTTTATATTAACCTGAACTTCGTGCTGTTCTACCCCATACAATTCCTGTTCCTCTCAAAGGATGGGCAGAGCAAGCTTATGTCTTTCTGCAATTGTGTGTGAGGAAGTCTTTGCAGTCTATCAGCCTGATTTCCCAGCAAAAGTTCTAATTTCATCCAGGGAGGCTCAATCTAACCCAGGGAAACGGATAGAAAACTTAAAAAATAAAATAAAATACATTATTGCACATTGTTTCAATAGGGGGCTCAGAGAAAGCCAGATCTACTGAGTAGAGAGCTGTGTTTCCTCTGTGAGGTCTGAAATAGAAACTGAAGAAAAATCAGACTAACAGGTTGTCTCTGTTCACATTTTTAGAGTAATAGACACTGCAGAATTGTGGCATGTTTCTGAAGAAAGATTCCCCTGACATCATGTTTGAGAAAGTTTTCCATTAGGAAGGCTCATGTATTAATTTTCTCCATAAAGAGGGAGATATGACATTTAATAACCCAGCAGTTTAGCCCTCAGCTCTGTCACTTACACACTGTGTTCAGCTCCCCTTTCCTGAAGGGACTGAAGCCTGCATCTCCTGACAGACTGCCTATCTTGAGTACAGGAGTCACCTCGCTTTTCCCTTATCCCCGTGAGGACATTGTTATGATGCTCTCAGACCCGAAATTGGGATGGACTCAGTGATACCACGATGTTCAAGCCATCTGTTCTGGCTGTAGCCTTGCTAGCAAGGGGAGGCATCCACTACCTCCCGTGGTCCCCCAGGCCATGGAAGCAGGCTTGACACCTGGGGTGTGGTCAGAACAACAGGTTTGTTGTCCTGCTGTACTTGCAATGATGAAGTGCAGGGCTGCCTGGCAGGTACCCTTGGACATCCACAGTGACACCTTTTAAATATCTTGTTATCCTATTTTCCACCTCTTGACACTTTCTTTCACCATCCTTGCCCCTCTCTTTCTTCCTCCCCAATCCTCTTCCAGATAAACAACCCACCCCTAATTAGTTTTTCACTATTGGTTCCAGTTTTCCTACATCCATAGCCCAATCGGTATTCCTGACCCCGTTTCTGACACAGGTAGTCTCAGCTTTATATCCTACCACTGACGGGGTTACCAAGGGCTGTCGGTCTTGCCCAAGGTCCTGAAACTCCCTTTCAGGTAGGTTTGGCCATCTGTCACATCACTCCCTCTGAACCACCCGTGAAATCCAGCCATTCCTCATGGTGCTATCGGTAACTCCTGTCAGCTTCTGTCATCGTTATCTGTCACATCCAGCAATTTCTCACATCATAGCCAGAAGTTTCTCACGTCAGTTCAGTCAGCTGAACCTGAGGCTGGGGCCCGGTCACTGGCCCGCAGCCCTAACAGTCCTGGCTGCTTTCACCGGCGGGGGTGATTGACCAGCTCCCGTCTTGGACTGCAGGGCCTTTAACCTTTTGTTAAAGGTTCACATAATGCTCATCAGTCTAAAACAGGAGCCTCAAGCCATCACCACTGTACATCTAATGACAAATAAGAATTCCTGGAACTCTGGACTGAACGAGCTTAGGTGAACAGGGGAAAATAGAATGGACCTTGCTTTTTGCATATATCATATATAACAGAGGAATAATTTTGTATTGTCCTTATGAGCATCTTTATCTTTGGCATCTGCAAATTAAGACTGTTAAAAGACTTTTCAGTCACTAGATTAGAGTCTCAAACCAGCCTGTTAGAGCTGGGAGGGCAATAAAACTACTTTCAAAATGATACTGCGTTAGTTTCTGGAGGGGAGTAATTAGTGTGCCCAAGAGATCAAGGCCTTGGACACGATGACCCCCTGTGTCTCGCTAGTCCTTTCCTTCTGTGAAGGCAGAATTGGAAAAAAGGCAAGAAAACTTTGTTTTCTGTGCCCACTTGCAATTATAGTAGAGGAACTGCCACCAGGTTTGGGAGCCATGACTTCCATACGAGCATGCTTATTGCAAGAAAGTACTCGGTCATGTCCAATGACACAGCTGAGGTGAAGACTTGTGCTTCTGTCTTGAGATTCCTTTAATCCTGCTGGCAGTGAAGACACCTCCAGTAGGAGCCGACCGGCCACTGGGCTCAGATCAAAGTGGAAAGTGGAATCATACCACAGAGGAGAAGATGGAAAAGCTCCAGCTGTTTTCATGGTTCATTACCAGTCAGCTGGGGCCCATTGGCAAATCATGACCTAACGCAGCCACAGCTGGTCCAACCTCATTCCTCCTAAGCCTTGTCATTTGACAAATAGCCAAAACATTGGGAATCAAACAATAATTTCTTCTGAGCCCAGTTTAAAATTGTCTGCATGCAAGGTCATTCACTGGTTGTGATTAAGTCTCAGCAATGAGAGTGTGAGTTGCCTTGCTACAAGATATAAATGAGAAGGTAGAAGCATCGAGCCAGATACCATCAGTCACTGTTCATCTCCCACTGGGGTTGGCTCCCTTGCAGGGTAGACGATGGCATAGAGAACCATGCAGCTCTTCCAAGCTCAACTTCTCATCTGCCATGATGGCTCTATCAACCAGGGATCTTGCTTGGCACAGGTAGTGTAACCATGTGGGTAACAAGGTAGTTTAGCACAGGTCTTATTCATCCAACAAGAACTGAGTCCAAAACACTTCCTCAAACAGTTTATCATGTGTCCTATGCTGAGTTCTATTGAAATGATAACTTGAAATGTTATACATTGACAGAGTAAAATTCATTAAATAACTGAATTCATAGCCAAAAAGGTTGTAGCCAAAGTTCTGTATACGTGCGTGCAGCTTCCTTATCCTTTCAGCTAGTGCCTATATGTTTGGAAACTCAAGGGGAGTCCTTCACAAGGGGAAGACACAGTGGAGGAAGCATACCCAGATCCATGGAGAACAGATCACTCATGTAATAAAACCATGTAATAAAACTATTTTAAGCCCCATAATCTGACAAGTACTAAAAAGAGAGAGGCAGAAACAGGGTTACAGCCAAAGCTTTCCATCAGTCTAATTCCAGGTTGGACTGAGGGGTGATTAATATAAGCTCCGTCTACGTTATTTGCTGTAACCGCAGAGCTCCATGAGCACACATCCACAGGTAAAGCACTTAGTAGCTGGGGGAGGGGAGAAGGGACCATGAAATTCCTTTCTTTATATTTTTTCTCTTCTCAGAGTTTTCACATACCAGCAGCTAGAAGTTTTGGTTGCTGTCAGTTTTCTTAAATGCTTCTGGGTCAAGAGCCAGTATTAGAAATTATTTGAACAGTCATTCATTTTAAGCAAGAAGACACCCACTGCAGCTGTGATACAAAGGAAAATCTGCCTCAGAGAAGCTTACTGTGCAAATGCAGTTTTATCAAAATGATTGCAATAAGAACATACTTATTGTCCATAATTACATCCATATTAGGAGGAAAAAAATTAGCTAAGCTGTTCAGTTACATGCCAAAACTATTTCCTGAGGGATATTTATTTTGACTAATGTTAGAGTGAAAAAATGAAACCAATCTGGCCTGGTTTAAAGCACTTGATTTTTTCTTTTATTTTTGATGGAGAGAAGCAAAGAAAGCCAAGAATTTATGTAAAGCCACTGCTAGGTTTTAAGGTGGCAAGAGTTTTTAGCGTGGCAAGAGTTCCTCCCCCTTGGCAAAGAGCAGGAATTCATAAATGCAGAATGAGGCAAGGTTACTGTTCTCAGGGAGAGGTATTTTTTCCCTGTCTACTGCAGCACTGTTCTCTGGTTTGACACAATGCCAGCATTCACTGGGACAAAATCTTATCTCCTGAAGTACCAACTGCTATTTGGCTCTGAGTATTTGGAAATATGCTCTTGTTGCTACAGTGATCTCAGTATAAATCTGTTTTCTTGCCTACTTTCTATTTCTTTAGTTGCTGTTGTTCTTAACTCGAGACTAAAATAACAGATCGTATTACTCCCAAATGAGATAAGTCATAGCTAGACATTCTTAGGGTAGAGGCACAGGTCTGCTAACAGGCTGTTGGCTGGTTGTGATACTGGCTTGTCTTCAAACCCGTGTCATCAGGCTTTCCTGTAAATTGGAGGAAGAGGTTTATGTAGACCTAAGAGTGCCAGTGAGAATCACTGGCTGGCAGACTACAGTTCAGATTTAGTTTCCCTGCAACTTTTACTTGGCCTAGAGACTTTCCTCCCTGAAACACTACTTTCTAAAAACAAAACAAACCAAAAAAATGCGTTTGCCCATTGTGAACTCTGAAAGTTGCTCCCGTAAGTTATCACTGCATAATTGCTGTGCCTGTACAAGTTCTGCCATCAAGTAGTTCAAAACTGAAAAGCATTAGGATGGTTTGTGATAAGATTGAGGATTAATATTTGGTAACATGAAGAGTAGGGATTAATCAGAATTTGGGAAGTATATTGCATGAAAAACGAGGCAGTTATATCCCCTTTCCAGAAACAGGTGTTGAAATGCCTACATTCAGATGACTTGTCTTCTACATTCTGGTAATGAAGTCCACCCTCACTACAACATATCTCATTATATGTATCACCTCCTTAATCTAAATGCAGCAGTGTCATGGTTCTTTCCTTCTTTCGTTATCCCCCTCTGGCAAACAATTTGAACAGCTCTTAGTTATGGTGTCATTCTGAGGGAAAATGTAGTTTAGAGAAATATGCTCGAAAACTATCTTGTGTATTTTCAGTTAACTCTTCCTTTGCAGAATGAAACTGTCCTTTATTCAAGACAGTTCATTCAGAGTAAGATGAACCAACTTGTACTTACTACTTGTAGTAGCTATATAGAAAGTGTAGACAATATTTCAGATTCCCCAAAGACACCTATTTCGATGTCAGTCCCCCTGAAGGTCTGACACTTCACACAGTCTGCTGTGGAGTAGAGGCTTTGCCCCAGAAAGGGGCTAAGTAGAGCGTACAGTAGTGGGCCTAGTTATAGAGGATGCCATGTGAAGGGACCAGTAAGAGATCCAGTGTTTACAGGTCTGCCTATGGATGAAACCTGGTTACACAGAAAAGCAAGAATCTGCCTATGTTTTCCCCAAGAGGACAAAACAACAGAGGAGGGGGTATTGCTGTTTGAAGAGGAGGGATCACTTGGGAATAAAAGACAGCTTGTAATGGCATAAAGAGGGGGGGAATCTCTAGCTTTGAAGAATTTGGAAAAGCCTTGGTGGTTTTCCAAACCTTTGATGTTTAATTTGATCCAGACCCTGAAGAGGGTCCCAGAGAGAGAGGAAGAGCTCAGAACCTAGGATGTGGGCCCACCTTCACAGTTCTATTAAGCTAAATAAATGTATGTGTAAGAATAAGGGAAGCCTACTGGAAGGACAGGGACTGTTACCAGCTTTAGAAGCCAGCTTTAGCCCTGGACGCAGCCTGTCACAGGTACTCATTGCTGTCCCTCTCACACTGCAGGATCTTAGCCAGAATCTCACTGCTCCTGGCCAGTGTTTCATGTTGGACAACGTTGTTAACACCGTTTGCCAAGTCCGTATCTCCCCCATTGGCTTTATCACCTGTGAAGGAACATGGTAAGGTTGGAAAATATTAACTCTAGATGTTTCAGATTTTCAGAAAAAGGTTGTTTGATTTAGGGATGTGCAGACATTAACAAAACAACCTTCTAGAAACGTATGTCTTTCCAGTGCACCGGACTAGGTAGTGTTACGATGGTTACAACACTCATGGCCGATAACCCTAAGCTGATGTTTCCCCGACGATTGATCTTTTTGTTAAGAGCATTAGACTGAAACTCAGGAGGCTGGGCCAGTTTCCAGCTTTGTCACAGATGTCCTGTATGACCTATAACAAGCTGTTTATTCTCATTGTGTGTTACTTTGGAGACTGGAGGGTGATGATTCTCTATCCCATAGGGACATTTGTCAATATACATTAATCAGTCTCGTGCGAAGCTGTTAATGGAAACTGGAAGAGGGGGTGAAAGTGAACAGGCAGAACATCCCTGTTTCATCTAATTTCTCATGGTGTGACTCCATGGGAGGTTTTGATTATTCTTTCAAGCCAGCCTTCCTAAAAGGAAATTAAGCCAGGTGATGCCATGAGAGCAAAGCTGTCATGAGACAGCTTCTCCTCTTTGCTTGCTTTCCCTCATCCTTCTTCTCAGGTCTTTGTTTTCTTGCCTTGTCATTCCTCTGTTTCTTTTCTTATCTGTCTACTTCAGGCATTACTTTTCATTACTCTCCCATTTTCTCCTTCTGCCATTTATTCCCTTCCAATCTTTCTTTTTGCCTAATATAAATGTGCATTGGACTAGGAAAGAAGGAGTTTTGCTCATCCCTTGGGCTCTTTTGTCTGCCTGCAGAATAAATAGAAATACATGTTTAAGTACTTTTCCAATCTTCTGTTTAATGCACACTCACATTATAACAATTAGCTTAATACCAGTTTTGCTGTGTTTCAGGGGGCTGTTACCTGAATGCAATAATAGTCTATTTGTCTGGGTAACATTGTAGTGATAACGTTCAGAGTTATTGTGTGCTCATATGCTGAAATGCTGGTTTTGGGTACACGGTCAATTCTGTTGTTGGGAGACAACTAGATGAGAGAGAATATGTATTTATGCTAAGAATTTGTCATGCTGAAATGAATGTGTTGGCAAAGCCTAACAGTAATACCAGAGGGCAGTCTTCCCCTTTCTGTGCACATCTTCATCAGTACCTTACGCATGAGGTGTCCTATCAGGGAAGGGAATTTTACCTCCTTGTCATGTGGGGTATAAGGGGGCAGAGAGGATAAATGATTTGATTTTGTCTGTGTTTTCCAAAGTGAAAATAAAACATGTCTTCAGCTACTTCAGCTGTTCTTTTCTTGGTTATTGCATCTTTTAGGAGGTGCCTACGTGAAGCAGCCTGCCCAGATGGAATTCCACCTTCTCAATGCTTGACTGGTTGTTTAAAGCCACTGCTGAGTCTGCAGTGCTGTGCAGGGATGATAGTGTGTCTGCAGAGTGGAGAGTGAGAGGGAAAACAGGAAAAAGATAAGTAGGTAACTGGTGTGTTCCCTTGCCTAGCGATATCTTGTATAGAAATAGGGAAACAATTATTTCATAATTAGTGACGTACAAATGGAATAGACAGGGCTACTTAGATGACTATTATTGCTTGCTGTTAAAATAAATGCAGAGATTCTCTGACGTAGTGTTCGAAGGAATGTCAAAATGAAAGATGATCCTCCCTGAAAAGGTCTTGCTTTTCTTATCTAATCTGTGCAATATCTTATTAAAAAAAAAAAAAAAAAAAAAAAGAAAAAGAAAGCCTGCTATTTATTCAATAGCAGCAGGGATGCTACAGCTACTCCTAGTGTTATAGGTTATATGTATGTGTGGAAACTATGCTGGGAAGTTTATTCCAAACCTTCATCTCCTAGTAGCAGCACTATCAGTTCAGTATAGTTTGTTCATTCTACTCTGCCTCTGCTTTCTGCTTCAGGTAACTTATCTGAAGCCATGGGCCATGAACATGAGAATGCAGTTCTTGAAAATAATCTCAAATACTTACTTCCCAGATAGTATATTTGAACTCCTTCTGTAGAAGGTAAAATTTGCCTGGAATACAAGCAGAATTTGCAAGATTATGCTACCCACAACATGTCAGAATCAGTTAAGTAACACATTGCCCCAATTCCTATTGAAAAACAGTAGGAGAAAAGCAAGAAAACTAAAAGAAACAGTATCCTTTTTTCTCCATCATAGCTTCTTATCTTCTGCAAAATTTCAGTGCAAACATCCTGTTCTCTGGCATCCTAAGCAAATGCAACTTGTAACTGCTCTGTGCATGTTAGCGTCCAATACTTTGTATAGTGGCTGAAGAGCCTGAAGTTTGTAAATTTTTGAAATCAAAATAATTAATTCCTGCAAGATCTGCTTGGGACAGAATAAAATTATCTTATTTTCACACTGCTATGTTTAATTTTGAATGTTTTGACACAGTAGACTCCAAATCTTAAATCCAAAAGCAAAAACCTTAAATCCAAACACACTGACATTTTGTGCATATTAATAATAAGTACCAGAATTTTTCAAATAAACTGTATCAGTTTGTGGTATCAAGAATTGGTCTCTTGGGTCCAGTCCCCTGAGAGTTTCAAGGCATTCAAAATTTGCATCCTGGCTTTGTGACTTAGCTAGTGTCTTGTTTTTAATGCTGCCAAGATCTGTGTAAGCTGTTTAACTTGCAGAATAAATGTAGCCCAATCAAACCCATATCCTTAAGCCATCAGCAATTGTCTTCAAACATTTTTTCTGTAACATCCACAGAAACATTATGCAAGCTTAATATTCGGGTGGTGGTTGAGACGGTGGGGTGGGGGATGAATTGCCCTTTCTCCATAAATTTTATCCAGCTTCAGCTTATAAGTCACATTCATGTTGGATATTTGGTGCAACTGAAGTGTCACAGAAGGCAAATCATATGGAAAGGCTCTTATGCCCTTACCGACCCTGTCTGTATCCTCTGGCCAGAAAAGGCAACAGCAAAAGCATCAAATGTTTTTTCTCCCAACTTTTCAAAGGAACAAATACCTGAGTTTCCTGAGCCGGTTATGTTGCTTAAAAAAGGAAACGAGGAGAGGGGAGGAAAAAAAAGAAAAGTGAGACCGTAGTTGGTGGGCTGGTGGTGGCCTTGAATATTTGTTGTCATCGTCAGAGCTGGCCTTAGAGGGTCTCAACAAAGCAGTAATTGGGTCTGCTCTGTCATGCAGGTTTCCAAGGAAACAAGACTAATTAGAAGAGAGTGACGGTTGCTGGGAAATATCGTCTAGCAGGTAGGGCACTGACCAAGGAGTTGGAAGAGATGGGTGATAATCCTAGCTCTCACCTGTCAGAGCAGTGTGACCTTGGAAAGGTCAATTAGCACCTCTGAAGCTGCAAGGTTTACAGTGCTCGCCTTTGCCTTTGAAGTTCAGCTCGGCAGCCCTTCAGAGCAAGGAGCGCTTGCTGGTACAGGGATGCACTGCACGGAGTGCACTGGGGCCACTGTTCTGGCTGTTGTCTCTGGGTGCTATTGTAATCCAAATCATAACACGGCTCTCTTCAGCACACAAACACTGTTTGGATAGTTCTTCTGACGTGACTTTTACATCCCTTTGCTGGGGACTTACATTCCTTTGAGCCATCAAAAGTCAGACCTTTAAAACCTGCGACTCTGTGGCTAGAGGTCTCGCCAGGATTTTGCTGCTCATTTCTTACAGCACGCCTTCACAGCGTCCCTCTTTGCGAGACCTCTGGAGCTTCAAATCCCCTCTGCTTGGATGTAACGGTTGTCTCGTATCCACCTGATTCAAGCCACTTGTCCCTCCACTGCTCGCAGTGCCCACGACAGCCGTCCCTAGCTGTCTCTCCTCTCGCCTTCCAGCGGGTTCTCTCGTAACTCAGCCTCACAGTCTTCGACACGACGTTCGGGCCTGCAGCTCTGGGCCAGCAGACAGCCACTGGGAACCGGCCACCTCTGCCCTTCCTCCTGCTTCGTTATGGCCTCAGGACAAATTTTTCCTTGTTCATAATAGTTGACGTAAAGAAGTAGAGCGAGGCAGCAGCCAGCTCTCCCTAAAAGTCCGTTTCCTGTGGTACGCAGCCTCTCTCTCTATCACCACCCACGCGGGTGTCTGCCTGCACTGATAACCAGGCTGGCTAATAAGAGTTTCAGCAACAAGAGTAAAAGTCCGTCTTTTCCCTCCCAATATGACCTCTACTCACTTGTGCTGGCATGGTAGCTGGAGCTGTCACTTACATCACTGAAACCCTTCCCCGCAGGATCCCAGCAGTCATGACAGCTGCCTGTCTGAGTTCCAGTTAAAGGAATCCCCATTCTCAGCAACTTCAACCCCTCTGCGATCAGTGAAGAAGAAAATGAGAAATATCACAGCCCTGATCTTTCCCTGGCTTTCCGAGGTGGCATATTCTCAAAAATAAGACAGAGCGTAGCTACTTCTGGCAAGACAGCGATGAAGGGGGATAAATGGCAAAGAAAAATGAGCTACTAGACAGGAGGAGGAGAAGAAAGGGAGTTAATAACCAAGACAAAAATGGGCTACTTCTAGGGAACAGGAGAAAGTGGAGGAGAATAAATGGAGAAATGCTTGAGTATAAAGAAATAGAGAGGGCAGAGGGTAGTAAGATCAATGAGGAGGAATGGGAAGTTAATATCCCATGGCAGAGGATCAAGGGACACCTGACAGGAGACTGCAACAGGCATGATGCTAAAACCAAAGTGGATAGTGGCACTCTGCTCTGTATGTCAGGCAGATTCCTACCATACTTTATTTGCACTTACTCATTTGTGATTTTCCTTTTACTAACCTTTTCATAAATATTGGCAAGCAATGTTTTGAATTGTTTGGCACATGCTTTAACCAGTGAGTAACACTTCCCGGTTGTTTACTTGTGAATTATTGGATTTTGTTTCCAAATCCTTGTCATCTACGATGAGACCACAGCTGTCCAGGCCTGAATAGAAGGACTCAGGTGGCAACAGGCTGTACTTTCATATGTGTAAGTACAAAACCAAGCTTCAAGGTCATTGTGGTGTTGAGAACAAAGAGGAGGAGAACTTTACAAATGATGAAAACATAAAAAGGAGACAGGCTGATTAAACAAAAACATAGGCTCACAGTTCAGGACTCAGGGCAGAGATAATTTTTTACCTTTTGAGCAGATAAGACTGCATTGGCTACAGCTATCAGGGCTACAGTTACTTGCTACAACATGGAACTAATAATTTCTGTATGATTTGACATGAGAATCAAGCTTTTTCTGAGTAACCACTTAATAATGCCTCCAAACACTCTATTTCTCCTTCAGCAAAAATCAAACAAACACAAAACTTGTTCTTTCTCAAATTTAATCTCAGTGTAATAGATCATAAATAGTTTACCTATAGGTACTGCTTGTTAGCCACTTCTCTGCAGGTGCTCTCTGAAAACAAGCACTTCTATACTGCTTTTTCAGGGTATAAAGGTACTGTATGAAAATACAGAGTCTCTACAGATTGACAATGCCATCTCGGCCCCATACTACTGATCAATTATTATAATGTTACGTGATAACAGAATTATAATGGAATTTTTGTAGCAATGCATATGACAGTGGAAGTAATATCACATGAATCCATTATGATTGGTATTATTACGATGAATATGAAATTATTTCACTAGGCTAAGATACTCTTTCTAATGATTAGTGAAATTACTGCTGAGTTACAGTAGAAGTCTCATGAGATTGCATATGACATCCACACAGATACAATATAAATTAATAGTGGTTAGTTCAGTGACTTATTTCAGATGAATAAAGAGATAAGGCACCTAAAGCATTACTGCAGTACATTACAAGTCATTATTACTTTGTTGCAGAGACATTTATCATAGTGAATTTTTCATTCTGAACTAATGCTTGGGTCAACAGGATTTCTTTCAGTATGATACAAAGTTTTTTCAGGAACCTGTGAAATAATGATTTGATAACTTTCTGCCAAGAAAACATGACAAACACAGATGCTGGTAGAGGTGATCAGAAACAAAACTTTCCACCACTACCAGTCCTTTCATCATTTGCAGAGGGAAAAGCTTTCCTACCCCCAGAAAATTGCAGAACCTGAAGAAACTGAAGTCCCTGCTATGCAAATGTTTTTACGTTAAAATTGTGTTATGTTAAGATTCAGATACAATAGGTATGCTTATCCTACAGGTGTAGCGTGTCTACTCATAGCTCTGATCTAATCTGGAACATTGAAAGTAGGCTGGTAGGACCGTTAATGGTAGGTGCTAACAATGCAGATAAGCGACTGTCACCTGAGATTAATCTGTTGCTGCTAAAGTCCATGTCAGTATCTGGTAGATGCTTTTCAGAGCTTCCTGGTTTTGCTGCTCCCTGATGTAATTTGGGAATGGTTCAGTGCTTAGATTTGCTCTCAGGACACTCCATTAGGTTGTATGAATGATACTGTGAAGTCTCACTCCTTCAGTTCAATCTGGTCCTCCACCATGTTGGTCTCCTCACATGTTAGGACAATACATCTTTCAGCAGTGCTGCATGAAATAAAAATAAATAAGTAACAAATAAAAGTAGCCTGTTATCCAGACTCGTTTAGTGGTTTAACTTAAAGCTGACCTAATTTTTCTCCTTTAGTATTAGGATGTAGGTGCATAAATAAAAGCAATGGTGGAAGTATGGTGTGCAGGTCTGTACCAGCTTCTCTGCGTAATAGGAATTACTACCTACAGAGGATCAGAAAGACAGTATAGAAGTTGCCAATGGATTTAAGATACAAGAGATGTACCACAGCCTTTCCATATTTCCCATAACTTAACCTCAAATTCTCAAGACTGTGCTCCTTCCTAGGCCTCTATATGGCAGAACTTTTAGATCATTTGAGAAATAAATTCACGTTCCCATTATATGATTTATTTTCCTTTCAGTTTCTTTTCCTATATTTGCCGTTACAGTGTCACTAAAAACTGCTTGTAGTGTATTCACCATATCTCTACTGCATATGCAGGGTTTTAGGGCAATCACTTTTAAACCCTCATTTTAAAGTTGATTGAAAACATTCAGGGGTTGTAGCAAAAATATCACTCATGATCTTGAATGGACAGCGGGAAAAGCGTGGTGTGGAAATGCCAGGAACAATTGACCATATGGGTTCTCCATTGGCTCACCAGTTTTATGATAATGAGTTTATATGACTAGAGGAAAAACTGCACTTCAATGAACAGGAATTACCTGTAAAATAAATTGAAAACAGTACTTTCTAAAGGATTTGTGTGATTCAGTGTAGTGAGTCTTTACTAAAATTACCATGAATATCACAGCTTCATAGAGGGGTGTAGTGCTGTTTGTATGCATATTAGTCTGGAGAAGACAAATAGACCAATTCTCATTTTGGCTACACAGGTGTAAAACTGGAATAACATGATTGCACCAGAGAGGAACTTGATTGTATCAATGGGAGCAGTATTTGTTCATTGCAATAGGATTTCCTAGATCATCTTCTGTAATGTGAAAATCTGGATGCTTCTCTTTAATGTGAAAGCTTTGCTTTACTAATAACAGTATATTTGACAGCAGTGTGTTTAGGGAAGGCTGATCATACTGAGATTGTTAGTCCTACAGGATATGCTACAGCACATTTCCTTTATAGTATTATACAGTGTAAGTTGTTTAAACTCAACCCACCGGTTATCTGACAAGATAACTGGAAAAAAGTAGTCTGAGTGGGTTCATTAAAAGGTTCTATTAATGCTGTTTAGGTGTTAGCTTTAAATTGTTCGTTAGTAGACTGCACAACCCTGTGCTGGAGAACAAGGCAGCTTGGCAGCATGACTAATCAGAGGATTCCATACAGATGATTCCACCACAACATGGGCTACATATGCAGCTCTTTCTTATCTCTTACAGTTGCACTAGTTGTATCGTTATTGCTTCTGGTTTTGACTGTTCCTTAAACACAGCTGTAAAATAAACAAACTACTTTTGTAATACAGTGTACTTAAAATAAATCAGCCTTTCTCACTAATTTACAAAACTCTCCAAAGCATGCTAGAAATTCCAGTCATTGGAGCAAAACATGAAGCCTCTATCACAATTAGCTTTTCTGCAATACAGTGGATGAAACTAACATGTGAGGCCTATATTTTCTACCATTTAATCTGTGGTAGTTTTTCCACTAAATGGAGTGGGAACTGAAAAGGACTCACAAATATCCATCATTCTTTATGCTGGCTTAACAGACCATGAGACACAGTTCTACATATTCTGTCAGGCTACAAGTCTAGCAAGCACTAGATATAAGGCCTTAATATCAATATTTGTTAGTATGCATAGAATTAAATTTGCAGCTTGTTTTGCTTCGTAGCTTGCTCATCTTCTAAACTGAAGAAGAATCTGGAATTGGCTAACTGGTAAATGAAAAGCACCTGCTTTCTAACTAAGGACTCCTTCCCTGCAAAGCTGTGCAACTGCAGGAGGCTACAAGAACAGTCTGTATCCATTGTCTTCATCGTCAGCTTTTATTAAGTGACAGCACTCTGCACCTGATCTTTGCAAACCCTTAAATGACATAAATGATACCTTAAAAACTGTATGTATAAGAAAAACTGTGCAAGTGAGCAGGGGCCAGGTGGTTAGGTGAAGCATTTCTGACTTAGATGAATTCTTGTTTAAAGGTCTTTGCAAGAGAACATGTTACTCTTGAATTTTTTAAGTATCTGCCTGAAACAATTCATGCTAAAAAGCATTAGCTTCTAAGCAAGGAACATCTGGATTCACACTTCAGCTCCTGGCAAAAGAGAATCTATTGAACCCAGAATAGTATCAGGAAACAGAGCACTCGGATCACATCGACCTCTGATCAAATACAGCAGGGGAGACAGGCAACAGAGATAAGCCTTGAATGGTATTAAAGATACTACTTGGGTTTCTGAAGCAAAACGGCAAAATCTGCATTTAAAATGCATTTGATTGATAGTGACCAGATTGTTTCTGAGGTCCTATAGAATAACAAAGACAACAAAGAAGTGTTCAGCAAGCATCAGTGGTAGCTTGGGTGGTAAATATGCAGCTTGCGGGCCAGATTTTTGGTTTTGGTTTGAATTCACGAAGGGATTGAGTTCAAAACTTCACCTGTTTCATACTTCTTGAGAAAAAATAACTAAATGTAGAGTTCAAAAGCAGACTCCAGAATATCAGACAGAAGTAGGCTGGTGCACATAAAAGACAGGTGCAGGGAAGTGAAATGGGGAAAGAGGGGCATGGAGGGGCAGGATGAGGAAGTCTGGCATGAACAGAGAGGAAAAGCGGGAGCCACAGAGCTGCTGATATGCAGTAGGAGCAGTCATAGAGCCCTATGTAATAAACATGCCTTGAGGGAAAATGAGCGGCTCTGTCAGTGCCACGTAAGGGGCAGAAAGAGGCACAACATCCCTCCTGAGAGGTGAAGCAGGTGGCTGCGGGTAAGGAGAGGCAGGGCCCTGCGATGTGGGCAGCAGCAGTGAATCCACATCTCTGAGAGAGTAGGAGAGTTGCCACAAACTTCCAGGGAAATGAGCTGACCTGGAGGTATCTTGTGGGATGCAACAGAGGAAGGCAAGGAGTCCATCCTCTGTGCCTTGAGCTAAGCCTACAGAGATAAAGGCTATGCAAGTCCTTGTCTAGTTAAGATTTTAGAGCTACCTCAGTGCTGGAAACAGAGAAACAGCAACAAGATCTCTGATGGCATTGTAACTTTTCTGGTCAGGAATATATTATAGTAAACTCTTATCATGAGTCCCAGTATCTTCCTGCATAGATCTTTGAGCCCAAGGGCAGTTTTGCTCTCTCCACTAATTAAAAGAGAGGGAGGAGGAAGAGCTATGCCAGTTTTTGAGAGTAGATCTCTTTCTCCTTTGGAATTTATTTATATGATTATAGAAGAGATGGAATATGATTTCTGTCCTGAGAGTATTTTCTCTTGGTTTCCTTGTCAGTTTGTGATAGCAATTTTTCATTCGCTGGGTTTGAATCTCTGTTTGGCTTTTACTTACTGTAAAAGATAAAAATTTTTGTAATTTTTCTTTTCTAATGGAACTATATTCTAGCTACAGAGCTGTATTGTCTTGTAGTTATTGCAAAAAACTTTATTAAGTTCTCGTGGCACAATTTTTCATATTCAAAGCCAGAAAAACTCATCCTGAATTTCAAATTTCAGATTTAGTTTGCAGAATTCATTATTAGGAAGATGGAAGACCGATATTCTTTTATTCTTTTGCTTGCAAACTATGAAACTTTAATCCCTTAGGAAAATATGTATGGAGTCCTACAGTACCTGCTTCAATGTCCACTCTTAAAAGTATACCCTTTTGCTCTTTCTCAATAAGCGAATACCATTAACGCACCATTTGCCAAAGTGGTCAGGAAATATTGCCGCTAAGTATAAGGAATATTATACTAATGTATAAAGGAATGTGAATTGTGTGCTAAGATTATTTAGTTACATTAAATTTCCATGGTGACCAACAACTGTACTTTAAGACAGTCACACAACTCTAGTGAGCATTACCAGTATTGTCTGTGCAACAAATGAAAACCCAGAATGTGAATATTTTTTCCTGAGATATGTAAATTACAGCAGGCGTGATATGAATAATACATCCTGTGCATATTAGCACATTTTTCAAATGCAAAAAAGATTCTATATGCACAGTTAAAATGGGCTTCTCTGAATGTTATATCAGAAGAAAATCTCACTTAGGCAGTGGAAAGAAAATGTGGGACTATCAATATGACTTAACTCAAATGGTTATAGAGATCTGAAAGTCCTAGAGTAAGAAAATCCCCATTTCGGAAATCTGAAACTAGTTCTTCATTTGGGACATCACCCTGTAAACCCTGCTTCTGATCTCTGAGGGTTTTCATGCTTTTACACCTGCCAGAGTAGGGCCCCTATACAGGCAGAGAGACCCTTATTATGGCAATTGCTAATAGTATGGCTGCAGAAAGCATATGTCAGTGTAATAGAACAATTTTTCCTTCTTCTTCTTATATTTTCTCATTTATTTGTCCTTTTATTCACTTTTGTCCTAATAAATATGCATGTGTTTATGTAAAATGAGAGAAAATAACATCCTTCCTATTTTATATTTTCAAACCTAGGAAAAAATAAGAATGTTAGAAATCATTAGGTTTAGATGGAAAAGGCTTAAATTGCAAGAGATCTTCCCCTTCTGGAAAAGAAGGTAAACGAAACAAAATGTGACAGGTGCTGGTGGTGCTGCTCAGTGTTCACTGGAGGGCATTCAAATGGCAAGCGAGGCTGTGCAGTGTGGTTAAGGACAGAAGAAGAGGAACAGAGGGAAGGACCAGAATGATAGAAGTTCCCAGCAGAAGGAACCTGCAAGATACTGTGGAAAACCAATGTATATTTCAATGTACATATTTTATCTCACTACATGTTAAACATTTAGGTCTTCAGCTAGTACATAGGGAAACTATTTTGGCTGTTTCTGACAATTTTTTCCCCACCTATATTATAATTTTTCACATTTCATCTAATTTCTGCTACTTGTAGAGTTGTGTTACAGCTCTTTCTTCTTGGGCTCAGACCACCCCCTCCCGCGCTCAGATTAGGCCCTGGAGTCCCTACAATAACCTGCAGGATTCCAGAGAACTGTGTTAGGCCTGATTGTCATTTGACCAATCCTACACTACCACTGTTTTTGCTATGTGAAGCCACCATTTTTTTAACGTGGTATTAGGAGACTCATCATCTCTCATTGCTAGTTCATCCAGAATAATGTCTAAGACTGATTTACATTTGACTGTTTCTCAGGTCAGAGGTAGGCTCTGACTTTGCAGTAGGATGAGAAATCCTGCAGCAAGGGCTAGGACCAGAGTCCTTAAGATAACTCGATGTCCACGGCTCCATTCTGGAAGGGAATATTCAAGGAAGGACACGGCAGAACTTGACAGCCGAGGTCCACATTGACCCAGCGTAACAGGAATGCCGAAAGAGAGCTCAGGTTAGCAGCTCCCAGAGAAGAATGGGAAGATGGAGCCCAGCACTAACCCAAGAGATGCTGGCAGGAAAGATTGAGTTAATGTATGTCCAAATGTTATGTGGACCTGGTATGTGAAATGTACAGCAGTCTGTGAACCCTGGATAGAAAAGATGAAAGAGCAGATGAAGGGAATATATTTCTTAACGCACATCTATAGTGAGCTGCATTCATTTATCAAAGCAATATTTTAAAGACTAAAAATACTTTATGAAATTATTCAGGAAATAATATTCATTTCAGTTCTGACTTACACTACTCGTACATAGACCATAGACAGAACTCTTCTGCCTTTGCTTTAGTTCTTGGTATCTCACCCCAAATACACCTCCTCATATTCTATATTATTTAAAACACTTTAATTATATGAAACAAGGGTAAACTATCATTATAAGCAAGGAACTTTTAATACATGTATAGGAAGGTCCAGGGTCATGTTCTTTTTATAACAGTACAAATATTACCTTCTCTTACCTTTTAGGGAAAAAAAGTTATTAGAAATCACACACTTGTAATCCAGTACTGCTATTCTGCAGCTAACTAGTCACCACATTTTTTCTTGCTGATGTACAACTGCAAGTGTAAATCACACAAGATTTTTAAGACATGATGATAATCATGTCAGATTTAAGGTTTGTAGATTTGCTCCATCTAGGCATAAGGCATCTGGTTGTCCTTCAGCAATTTTAAATCATGTCAATACAGCAATAAATACTTAAGGCAATGAACTATCAGGAAAGACATTATGACTGTCTGTGCAGACAGACAAATCCAACAGAAGCGAAAAAAGAAATTAATAACAAAGGCAGAGATTTGGTTTGAATCTGATTGGAATCTTCCAAATTACGTACATTTTAAAGTTGCCACTTTCACATGGCAAAGAATTCTTGAAAAAAAAAAAAAAAAAAAAAAACAGAAAATAATTGTCCTTCTACAGAGAGTTTCTGCAATAGTTTATAAATTTATATTACTGGGTATATGTACAGAGGTTAAATGTGTATTGGATTTTGAGGCCTCTGCCTTCTGCAACTAGAATGAGGACATAATCATTTTACAAGTGCAAGGTTTATGTGTATTTTCACATAATTTTAGTACATTGAACTAGTTAAAAAGTCAGAAATCAACTTTGAAATGTGTAGGAAAGGAGCCACATGAGAAATCTTCAAGATAAGAAACATACAAGTAGAGTTAATCCACATATGGGAACCCCTGAAAATTTAACAGTCATCCTAAATAAATCATTTGCGTCCATAATTTCATGATTCATATACTTTATTTAATGTAAAATTGCAACTCCATGTTCTGATTTTTAAAGCTGTCCCAAAGTTTAAGGTCATCACAATGTTCAGATCATGTCTGCCAAAAATAGAGTGTTTTTATCTCTGCAGCATGAGGTGTGAAAATGAATGTGAAGGGTGTATATGGGTCGGGAACAGCACCTTTTGTCATAGCAGAGTTAAAATCTTTCCATACAAAGGTTTGGTTAATGATATTTTAGAAGCAATTTAAATCCACAAACTAAAAGAAAGATCTAAGAGTGGTTTGTGGAATTGATTTCACTTCAACAAGATTACATTTAGATGTGGTGCATGTGCCTTTCTTTTTTTGGTACAGTAGAAATGGATATATTCTTTTTTTTTTTACTTGAAAAATAAAATTAAGGAGTGCTTCTAAATTTATATTTAGGGATTCACTGGATTTTACTGAAAAAAACAGATTGAGAAGGATCAAGTTCTGTAATTATTAGAGCTTAAGTTATTTGCAAAGTGTGTTTGCAAACTCAGTGTTCCTACAAATACAGCTCTGAATTCACACTTCATCATAAAATATAAAAGGTAAAATATAAAAATTAATAAGGTCTGTTCACAGTGTCTTATAAAACCAATAACTCCAGGCAATAATGTAACTCTTCAAATGTTCACAGTCTTTACAAAAAACAAAGCTAATCTCTTCCCTCCTCACCTCCAAAGAAACCATTAGGAGAAGTTTGTCCTGAAATATTGATTCCAGCAAAGAATTTGGCTTGTGGTTATGGTGCTAGGCCAGATATTTCATGGTGGTAATCCACATCCAGGCAGAGTTGAACTGCTGAGCCCAAATGCTGAGAGTCCAGACAGGGATGGACGCTCCTGCTAATTAAGCTTGGGTTGGATGAGCTGCTCTCTAGGCCTTTGCACACATTGTGAAGAGCACTTCACCTGTTGTAGGCACACGATAACTCTGAGAAATTATTTTTGGTATCTTATCTTCCTTTACCTTCCAAATCTTCTCTCTTCCCACCCAACCCCAAAGGCAAATAAATTAAAAATCTAGTTTTATTTTCACACAAAATGGGTACTCACACTATACGCTTTAGCCTATTTTTACGCATTTAACTATAGGTGCCAAAGTTAGTTTGGGGCATGAGTTTGTTACGTGGTCAATGAAGGGGTGTCGATGCCTCTGTAAGACAATACAGAGATCTAAGTTGAGCAACTAACTTTTTTCTCACAGATGTAGATCTCTGTACAATTTATAACCATACCTGTGGCCTTGCTACCAAAAAAACGCAAACTTTTAAAGTAAGTCGAGGAGTCTGGACAACTCCTCTAGCCTTACTGAGCACTTAGAATTCACACCTGACTTAAAAAAACACCTCTGAATCGCAAACAGTTGGAAACTGGGAGACTACATAGGGAAAGTATCAAAATATGCTTTTACTCTTTCCTAGAAATGTGTATGTACATTGTTGGAAATAGTGCTGGGAGTGACCTCGGGTCTGATCCAGGAGAGCTCTTCTTCTGCATGACCTAGTACTATCAGCATCCTCCCACTGGAGATATGTTAAAGCTACAGATTAAAAAAAAAATCACATTATTTCTGCTGATACTTGGCATTTCACACTTTCAATGTAACTAAGGTATCCTGAAATCCTACAGTTCTTCACGAGTCTAGAGATTTTCCCCAGTCACCAATTTGGAGTAGTTCCCTTAGAGCAGCTGTAATTTACTCTACAACTCACCAGACAAATGTGTGTTAATCCTGTTTTGCCCAAATCCTCAATTATAGTCCACAATGTTTGATTACACCTTTCAGCTTTACTTGTTGGTGCTGTGGAAGTCTTGTGTTCTGCCTTGTTAGTGGAACAGTAATCTCATGAAATGGTTTAAGATCTCATTATTTGTTGCATTTGTTTACCATCTGTATTAACCTAAAACTGTCTGTGTAACCGTATCTGAGAATGAAGGATAGGAGAATCATTTTTATATGCAATTTAACGTGAGGGAAAGACTTCAGGACTCAGGGAAATGAAATTTTGATCAACCAGTCAAAATAATTTGATGAGTGTCCCTTAATTTACATTCAAAGCATAAAGCATCAGTGGCTTAGGGCTAAGGCAGATTTATGGTTTCAGAAACAAAAACATGAAAAAGAGGAAGCTTTTAAGTACCTTGAAGCTGGAAAAAACATGGGTTGGGTTCTGTTCTGCTTTAGCTTCAAAGAATTAAAAGTAAGTCCTTTCCTACAATTATGAGACTGGAATTGAAAATGCATATGTGTCACAAGTCCTGCTGTTACCTTCTACAGCCCAGTGCTTTGAAGGAAGCTTAGTCTGCTCCCGTCTCTGAAGTACAGAGTTCCTTGAATAGATACTTCTCTTGAACAAAACGTTCCTGTGAATTAATGCTCATTACCCTCCGTAAGAAAGTTTATAAAGAGCTTTCAGGGCATTTCCTCAAAAGGACATCGGTGTGTGCAGTCACGATAAGCTCCGGTCCTCTGGGATCTTGCTCTTCCCTTAAGAATACTAAGCAGTGAGTCACCTTATTGTCATTTCAGATTTTATAGGCAGACACGATTGGTAGACACGATTGGTAGACACGATTAAGTTTGGGATATATACCCTCTCCTCCAAATGCTCAGCTTGTCGATGAGAATGGATGTTTGAGGATCAATACCCCGGCAAGTTCTCACACCCTGATGCTGTGGGGAGTAAGAGCGTGGCAAGTGTTGTGTGAGACAGGTGCTCAGCTCACACCCAAACCAGAGGGAAAAAAGGGGCCATTTTTTTGTTGTTCTTGGTCCGTAAAACCCTTGTAACTGCTGCAATGGCTTAATTCTTCCAACCCTGGATGCTCTTTTTTACTAGTGCATTTTTAGAACATTAAGAAGCATATTCAGAAAGACTCTCTGCAGCCTGCAAGCACATGCCTACAGGCAGCGGAGAGGCAGATTCCTGCAGGGGGTTAGATTCAAAGCACCTAAAGTTAGTCTCTTGCTCCAAATCACCCTGTGGAGGAGCCTTCATTACTTTAGGCCATAAAGGGAATACAGCAGACTTCCCACCCAAGGCTAATGTTAGCCTTTATTAATATCTTTCTTTGCTTCCCCAGAGAGACATCATTTAGGTCACTGTTTGGCTGCGGTGTGTTTTTATTGTTTGTTTTTTAAATGGAGGCTGATTTTATTTTGTCTCCGAATGCAATGCGTGAAACACCAAAGCACCAAACTACAGGTTTTTTTCCATACAATGTAAATATTTGCTTCCAAGTTATGGGTTTGTCAGTCAGATTTTAGTCTGAAGAAAATATTTGCAACCGAGATAGCAACCCCAAACATAAATAAGATTTATAATGGAAATTACAGTCTTGACTCTAACGTTATGATCACATACCTCGACATAAAACAGTGCAGCTTTCCTGTTGTATAATCTACTACAGGTCCTGTTATGTGACCTAATTAAAACCCTATCTCAAGGATGTCTTTGTCATGCCTGCCAAAATATTAGGGTAATTTAGGAGTTCCCCAAGGAGGGACCTGTGAAACTGCAGACAGCAAATGCCAGCTTTCACACAGTAAGAGGACTTTGAAGGAAGTTGTGAGTAGCTGATTTTCACAGTGCAATGTAGGAATTACTCTTTTTTCTGTCATGGAGATCAATTCATATCAGATGCTCTTACAAAGAATTTTGTTACAAGTTGGCGTATATAATTAAGTTTATTATAAAACCTGTAATGACTGGAATCACATAATTAAATGCCCAGGAACCTGGGTCTACCCTTTCCAGAATGAGTCAGGAGCTGGCTTCTGCTTATGGTATCTCTATGCCACTAAACTCCCGTCAGTGAACAGGACCGGAGAAGATTTTTTTTCTTTTAATGCAAAATAGTAGAGCCAGTCCTCAGAAGGCAGGAGATGGGGTCCACCGGGTGCCCATTTATTGTTCCCATGAGTGTGTAGGATGTCAGCTATACATGACAGGAGGGGCAAAAGCAGGTGCAGGGCCTGGTGGGAAAGGATGGCCGGGATGCTGGGGGTGGGTCAGGAGTGCGAGAGGGGGAGTCGGGGATGGAGGGAGGGAGCAAAGGGGGAGAGGAGGAGAGAAACAGCCGGAGGAAGGTGGGGGCTGAAGCAGGAGAAGGGGAAGACATGACAGCACCCTCAAGTCATGCTAGTTAAGTGCCATACAAATTCCCATAACGCTGCAAACCTCCCGTTGGTCACTCTGAAGCACCTGCTGGAGCACTCTGCTTTCCCCAGGTAATCCTCCAAGAAAGCGGGGCAAGCAATGTGTGAATACGAACTCCAATATGCAATTACTGTTTTGAAATTTGTCAGACAAACATTTCAGTGCCACCAGCGACTTCATCTTGTGCTCAAAAAAAGTTCTGTTGGTTAGCCAGTTAAGGCTGCTACCTCACAAATCAAATAAATAATAAATAAAGGGGTACCAGGAGACAAGCAGGTAAGTGGCCCTGTGCTAATCAGCTGCATGCATGCAGTGGCTCAGATGAGTCAAAGGTAGCTGGAAACTGGCCAGCTGTCAACCCTGTAATCACTCAAACACAAGGGACAGTGACTTGTGAGTGGGCCACTAAACCTTTAGTGGGAAAATTAAATTATAAATGGATGCATTCTTCAAGCAATAGTTGTACTGAGCAGTTGAAGAGCTTCCCACTTGCTGAAATACATTTGCAGAATGCGTTTGTTGAATCACCTTCAATACCAAATAAGTTCAGAAAACTGAAGTTTGCTCATGGATAAGAAGCACAAGTAGTTAATGTAAATAATCTGGCAGTAAATAATTTGGCTTGTGTTAAAATGTACTCCTTTCTCTCCCTTCAGAAAATCTGGAGAGCTGGAAAAACAAGTTTGTTGTGGGTAACCAGTACATAGCACGATGTCCTCAGTGCTGAATACAGAAAAGGTCAGCCTGCAGTGAGGAGTTCTAGAGTAAAGAATTTCAGATTTCCCAGAGCTCAGTTGCTGCTTCTTTTTGCCAAAGGAAGTTTAAAATCAGTTTCACACTCCCCCAGCATTCTTTCAGGAAAAAGTACTGTAAAAAATAGGGTGGCAAAAGCAGCTGTACCCTCTCCATTGGAAAAAGAATCTAATAATTTGGCTTCTAATTCTTGAAAAGATACCAAGAGAGTTCTAAACACTTCAGCAGCTGCGTCCCCAAAAGGTGACTGAGTCTACAACTTTTTGCAACTTTTTTGTAGATTTAGGCTTGTAACATTTTTGTAGTGCAAAACTGTGGTCAGGAAACATTACCTGTGCAAATCATTACCTCAAATGCTCATCTAGGCGGCTGCCAGCTAACCCCTGGGATTGCAGCCTGCTGGGTTTCAGTGTGGGTTTTGTTCTTTATTGTTTTGATGTGGCATTGCTAATGAGTTGTGAAATTTCTTGTGCTGAGCATTCAGCACCTTTAGCACATTCCTGCATTTGGCAGTTGTGGGAGAGGGTTACTGCAGAACTGCCTTTTGCCATCTGGATGGTTTCCTTTTCAGAGGCCCTGCAGGGACAGGGAGATTGTAAATCTTTACTTGGCATTTTCAAAGGGTTAACAAAGGAATGAAAAGCTCCATTAGCATTGGAGAAGGATGACAGTCAGCCCCTGTGCTTACATGCACTGGACTTTGAGACAATTTTGGCACTAAGGAGTTGAGATTGCCTAAACGAGACTGAGGACAAATAAAATTTAGTAGGTTTTGCAGGCAAAGACAGTTACCTTAATGAGTACGTGGACAATATTGAAGGATTGGAGTACAGTACATGATTCTCGATAAAACAATCTGGACAAGGGGGCAGAGATGAGGGATCAGAGGAAGAAACCTTATATAGTTTTTGGTGTGATAGATATTCATTGAAATCCCAATCTTATTTTGGATACTTAAAATTCCATGCTCAAGAGCCAGAGAAATTTAGACCATTACTGTGCACACAAACAACATTAAAAGAACGTTATTAAGCTTGCGGAGATGAATAATGTTCTTTAATGTATTTCTGTGCATGTGTGCAATTTACTTGGTGTTTTGTTTTTCAAAACTATTTTCATCTTGTGGATTCATATTGATATTTGCATAGGTCAGCAGCAGATTGGGAATCATTAAAACAGCTGAATGTGTCACTTAAGCTAATGGAGTAGTTACCGCTGTCAGCAGCAGTATTGGTGTGAGCCCGCAATAGCTTTGCCAGTGCTTTTCATAGGCATTTATTGGACAGCAAAGGAAGGGTGAGACTTGGAACTGTGAACTTCTGGTCCTGTCTCGACAGGGGGGCGTATTCCAGGGGACAGAGACTCTCCTCATTCTCCCTAAGTTTGCTCCTTTCCCAACCCACCCTTTCTATCCTGTCATGGTTGATCTTTCCCAGATCTGAGTCCCAAACCATCTCCATACAGGTGGGATGCATCTCACCTAACTTCAGATTCTGCAACACAAATATCTATGTCTGACCTGGTCTTCTAAGTGCCTTCTGTAATCAAGTGTAGGGTCACGTTTGACCTATTTTAGATGCCTATTTTAGGTTGAGAAGAATTGTTCTTTGCTACTGTCTTATTTCTTGACAGTGACTATAAAGGACCTACATGACTGGCTTAATTGAAATAACTACCAGCTACCCCAATTCCAGAACCAATTTGCTCCTTTTTCTCTCTTTTCCTACTGCATCCTCTCCAAGCAGCAGTCCTTTACTGGTTTCCTTACTCCAGTTTCTGATCAGTCATAGGCTGGGATCCAACAGCATCATCTGATCGGTAACAGACCTTCCTCCTCTCCCTGCCTTCCTTCCTCTGCCATTCTTGCCTTCGTGTGGTTGTCTTTTTGCACATCTTGCCCAGGCATCATCGGGTCATGATGTTGCCTATAAGCATCAGAAAGAGAAGATCCTGACTCTGAGGCCTGCCAGCCGTTCCCCAGAGTATACATTGCAAGTCATTACAGTCACAGCACTTTCCTCACCTTGGGTGTGAAGTGGAAGGAGAGCACTCATGCTCTGCCTGTGGCACAAGGGTACTCTGACAGCAAGAGAAGTGTGTGAGATACATTGCCTATTCACTGAAGATGGGGATTCAGCTACTGGATCCTAAGGAGGTGTCCAATACTGCACAACCCATCTTGACTATGCCTACACTGCTAAATAAAAGGGGACTAGGGACTGATTTCTGGCTCCCAAGGCCCAAGTAGCATGGACTGGCTTGTGGCCACAATGTTTAAGACCAGATCCCACTAGGGCAGATAGTTTGGGTCTTTGACCTACCATGAGGCCCCAGATCTCCTCTGAGACTCCTGTGGTCCTAAAGAAAAATTATTATTTTGCGGGGGTTTTTTTGCAGCCCAAAGATTTGCAAGGAATTAGGCTCTGTTGCATTTCACCAGAGAGTTGTTTTTATAGCATGAAATGGAGGATATATATTGCATGCTGTAGGGCATGACAAAAGGATATATAGGTATGTTTAAGGACATACAGCCTGAAGAGATGTTAGAAGACTTTTTTAGGTGAACAAGACCAAACAGTGTAATCATCTGCTCAATACTGTCTTTTTGGATCAGTTCTTGGAGTGAACAATCATTCAAATTTTATATCCTTGTTTGGGTGGTCAGTTTGGAGGAGTGGGTACAGTACTCAGCCTTTCTCCTCTTTCTTCTTTTATTTAGCAGCATAGAGATACCCACAGAAACCTCAAATTATTTCTAAACGTGCTAGCTCAAGCATAAGAGACCGCATAATTATTTAAGCATGGAATCGGGACCTTACTAATTTGTCCTACTACTTGACTTAATGCTAGCTTTCCATTATATGGAGTAGCAAAGCCAAACAAGTCTCTATTAATCATGTATCCGTGTCGTGGTTTAACCCCAGCCAGCAACTAAGCCCCACACAGCCTCTCGCTCACTCCCTCCTCAGTGGGATGGGGGAGAGAAACAGAAGGGTAAAAGTGAGAAAACTCGTGGGTTGAGATAAAGGCAGTTTAATAGGGAAAGGAAAAGCCACGCACGCAAGCAAAGCAAAACAAGGAATTCACTCACTACTTCCCATCGGCAGGCAGGGGTTCAGCCATCTCCAGGAAAGCAGGGCTCCATCACGCGTAACGGTTACTTGGGAAGACAAACGCCATCACGCCAAACATCCCCCCCTTCCTTCTTCTTCCCCCACATTTACATACTGAGCATGACGTCATATGGTACGGAATACCCCGTTGGCCAGTTTGGGTCAGCTGTCCTGGCTATGCTCCCTCCCAGCTTCTTGTGCACCCAGCAGAGCATGGGAAGCTGAAAAGTCCTTGACGAGTGTAAGCACTACTTAGCAACAACTAAAACATAAGCGTGTTATCAACATTCTTCTCCTACTAAATCCAAAACACAGCACTATACCAGCTACTAGGAAGAAAATTAACTCTATCCCAGCCAAAACCAGGACAATGGGGAGTTATATTTTTATATATTTATCTCTATATTAATATTTACATAAAAAATTTCTATCTAGGCACATACCAGATGCATAAAACAGCACCATCCATCCTCTGCCAAATGTGAAAAACAAAAGCATAGGAAGTCTAGTTCTTCTTAAAAGTCAGAATTTTAGGAAGAATTTTTAAATGCAGAATTATAAAGTGCAGAACAATGGTTTTTTGTAGGTTGAATTAAAAAAATGGCTGACCTGCTTTAAGTAAAGTTGCTCCCAAACTCTTCAGACTGACCACCAACTTGAAATGTTTGAGCGTTAGTTTCTGAACTTTGTCCAGGTTGCTTGTGAATGGAAACAGCATTTTATAATAAGAAATCTCATTTGCAATAAGAGATGCTTCCCAAACTCTCTGTGGTTTTAGTGGCTCCCAAAATCCTCTAATCAAGCTGAAGGGTTTTATACAAACACAAATGGAGAGACATGGATCCTGCACTGATTCCAGGGAAAGGTTCACTTTCAGAATTGTAATATTATAATACAGAAATTAATCTAGTAATTATTTTAATGAAATAAACCATGAAATGCATTATTATATTTAGATGCTGAGGTTTTAAATGGGGGTGTAAATTTGATAGTGATTAGATTCTTTGCAATGTTGTTTTGCAGGTCCTTTTCACCAATCTTAGCAACATACTGTACAAACAGCCTTTCGGTGTCATTTGAGTCCTGGTGTCATTGAAATAGTATCACAGGGAGGCAAGGCTTATTTAGTAGTTACATAATGTATTCCATATAAATCCCTGGATAGGCAATGCAGCATTTTTTTCTATGGTGTGTCTGGAAAGTTACTCAAAACAAACCAAAATCTTTCTGATTGATTTCTTTAGTCACTGGTGTTGTACAGATTTTCAAGAATGACTGCAGCCTTTACCCTATATTTGTTGCTCCTGCTTCTTTAAAATCCAGAGTTCAAGCACAGTAAAATCAATGGCAAAATCTGTTTATTTCAATGGAACCAGGTTTTGGCCCTAGCAGAATACACAGAGAAAGAGCCCTTATCTTTTTTTTTTTCTGCCAATGGCTATCTGTAGGCTTATTTCAAAAGAGTAAGAAGCCTTTCTAGAACATAATGCTTGGTGGGAAACTACCCAGAAAGTCCAGAAGCTGAAAAAAGGAAGAAGAATCTTGGAAAAAAATAAATAAAAAGGATCAGCTAAATTTTGTGTAATATTTATGAGAACCATATAATCCCTCTTGCTGAGCACAGGGGGCCTTAGAAGGTCATTACTCTGCTAGGCTAAACCCTGCCCAGTGCTCCCCAGCCCTGCCCAGGATCCCTAAAGCAGCAAGTCTCTTTGCCAGAAGGCAGTAACTCAACACTCAGTAGGTGAGAGCATGGTACTGATAAACATAAATCCTGCAGCAGGTGTTTGGGGAAAGAATATACAAAAATACTTTGTTTTGAGTCAAAAAATACTTTGCTTATTCTCCCAAAGAAGGAAAACACTGGAGGTACTGGTATATTGAAACCAAACTGTGTCCCAGTTCCCTACTTTGAGCCCAGTAGCCTCTAATTGTCTCATTTCAGTCAGATCAAATACTGGAACATCAATGCTTGTAACACTGGAATTACGTGTCTGTCTCTAGCAGTTGCCAGTGCTTTAAAATCCAGAGACTTTTTATGCAGAAAGAATAAAATGGAAAACTTTCCCGGCAAACTCCCACAATAGTTTCCCTAAGCTTCAAGCAAAACTGTGAAAAAAGTCTACTTTATGCTCCTAAGGATTATTTTTCAGTCAGATTTTTTTTTTACATCTATTTCAGAGCTTTTGAAATTTATGTTTTAAAATTTAGCACATTGCATTAATAAATCAGAACTCTGTGGAAACAAATTATGAGACATAGTTATACGTCAAAAAGATAAATCAGAACTTAATGGCCAGGATAGAAGATATTTTCTAATCAGACAGCTAGAGAACTAATTAATGTTATCATTTGTAAACCAACCAAAGAAATACAGCCATTTCGTAGTTGGAATGCATAAATCTGCTGGCAAAGCTAACACTTATCATTTGGATCATTTTGTCTAATGTTTATAAATCAGTCTGTTAAATAAGATTTGAGCAAGATCTATAAATTAACACACTAAATTAAAAGTGTGTGGTTTCTGCTGATAAATAAGGACTTACAAGTGTTGGAGATAACCAAGCAGACAACAAATTCACATTCCTTGACTAGATGATGGTTAACCGTCATAAATCAAAGCTGTAAATAATGTTTATCTCCTCAGATGTTCATGTTTCAAAAAGCCCATTTTAAAGAAAAAGAGAAAAGCTGTGAATTTAAATTCTGTCTCCACTTCAGCATACAAATAGAGTACGTAGTAAAGACCAAGAGGAGCATGAGTAGATTCTCCTATTTGAACTGCCACAATACTAGCTTTTGTTCTGCTTTGTTTCTAAGCTTTGAAGCGAGTGGTATGCTGGTATATGACTTGCTATAAGACCATGGTTCATACTATTAAGCACATCTGCAAATTGGAGGATGACTGTTTCCCCCCCCAAATTGAACACGACCTGACAAGACGGAAGAGTATCAGGCTTCCCTCTGTGGATTTTCATCCTCTCCCTCCCCTGCTCTGACTGTCTGTGCAAACAATGGCAAGCTGAATACATCTCATGCCAGAAGGCAGCAGGTTACTAAAATACCCATGACATATTTATGCAAGAAACATGCTGTATAACATATGGGCCTTGGGAGCCGTTCCCACCTTCTGTCCGTCTGTATTTTTTTTAACTGTGAGAAAGCCAGATGAAGAAATTTACTTCACGGGGAAAATGAATTTTCAGGCAGGATAAGAGAACAAAGCAATCAAAACAAGTGAGTGTAGGCACAAGCCTGAACTTCAAAGCACTTTACTAGTTCTAGTGAAATAATTCTTGCAAACTTTAAGTCAGATGCCTAAGCATCATCCTGGGTTAAGAGGTGGAGAAACCTGAGCCGTAAGGAGGCTGGAGCCAAAATGTTCAGCAGGGGCAACAGATTTTGAGTGCTTGACTGAACAAATATATGCAAGGCTTCAGGCTGAACATGAGAACATAAGCAGCAACATAAATCAATGGTTTCTTTTGAAAATGTGGTTGTGGATTGAGGATGGCTGGAAAGGCAGCTGCGACAGCACTAGAACTCAGTCACTTCTGGCTCCTGACTTACTGCTGAAACCTTGACCCTTTCTAAAGACCTCGTCCCAGAAACCTCCACTTACACAAGAGCTTTGAGCTTTAAGACTGCAAAGAATCACAATGGAGTATTTTCATACTACATAGTCCACAGCGTGAGGAAGAAGATTTCCGCAAATTATTTAGCCTATATAAATTTAGAAGCAGATATGTTTGACCCACCTGGATACCTGGGAGGGGATCACTTGCTGTCACACAGAAGACCTATGTCCAGTAGATCAATATCTGAGCAGGGTTAGTAAGAAATGCAACAGTGTTTAATAGCAAACTGAAAGTTTCAATTTCTGCCAAACTTTTGCTGCTTTTATTCCTTTGCTGTATCCTAACTGACACACAGGGTCTCCATCTCCTAAGCTAGGATTTGCTGTCTTTAATAGGAGAGAGTGTAAAATGCCAATCCTGATTATTAATCAGGTTTCCTAGATGCCAATCCTACAATATCACTCTCTTGTATCAGTCAGCTCATTTGGGGTTTGCACAAGCACAGTTAGCATAAGATAAATTGCTCTAATCACTGAAAGTTGTTTCAGTAAGTAATTTTGAACACAAACTTCAATAGTTTGTCAGACTCATGGGAATGGAGTCTTAAAAAAAGAAGACTGTACTTACACACTTTACTTATCCACTAGAAACAGAAAATAGCTAAGTATCTATATTTTATTTTTAAGAACAATATTTATTTTTATTTTATTTTATTAGTTAGATATTATTATTATTATTATACATTACTGTTAGTTAGAATGTGATAAACTAATAAGATTATCCATAGATGGATGTTTTTTCTTTCCTCTATGGAGCTGTTTGTGTTACCATCAGTTTCTGTATTTCACCTATGAAACTGGATAGCACCCTTAATTTGAGGGTTTCTGGGCAACCATGTGTGAGGAAATAGATTGGAAAAGATACGATTTACATTTATGTAATCAGCACACATGGATAAGCGTCCCTATTCAGGCAGTAGGAGATGTACTGTCTACAAAGGCACTAACCTCGCTTCACTGGGAGAGCCATGCGTTTCTAATTTGGCAAGCTGATGGCAGCTTTATAATCCCTGCTTCTTTCCGTGAGGGGGGTGACCACGGTGACTGGTGAGACAGCGTCCTTTATTGATGCTGTTAAATCTGTAGTGATGTGTCAGCATCTGAGCCTTTATGAAGCTTCTCTAATTCTGGTAATCCAAGTGAAAGGACAGCTTTTGGAGGAATATGGCATCTCTCTCTTTCTGGCTCCCATGTGGAAGGGTCAGGAGTGAAAAGGCAAGTGAAAAAAAGTGACAGCCCCAAAGCTGACACTACACAGTTCAACATTTCAAGCAAAATATAAAAAAGAAAAAAAAAAAAGGAGAAGGAATTAGGAGAGGAGAAGAGGACAGTGAACCTTGCTTCTAGCAGTCTGCCAACCACTTGCCAGATTTGCATTTGGGTAATTGCTATCTGACAAGAAAGATTGTTTGATGCACTTATGATGGACTTCTAGCTCAGCCCTTCTCCAGCAGAGACTGGTAAAATAGGTAGTAAAATCTGGTACGTACTAGGAAAAAGTAGGAGTTAATACCACAGTAGCAACACAATTAATGTACTTCTTCAAATCCATGAGTCTTACAAACATCATACGCAACTTGCTAAACTAGTAATTATGTCAGTTTTAATGCAAGTAAGGTGCTACCGCTTTCAAGGCTGAACCTTTAGCTGTCTGCACTGGGTTACAGTAGAGCTGCTTCAGCGAGTAGTGAAATATTGTGCCCAGTGTGTTTCGTTACAAATGCAAAGTGATGCTTCCCTTTACTCTTCGGTTTCTGCAACAGAGAAGATGATGTGACCAAGCTCATAAGGAGCAAATATTCATCATGAGCCTGAGGTAGCGCCATTGATTTCCATCAGAACAATATGACATGAATAGGGAAACCTGCTTAAAATCGATGTCACATTTGAGCCCAGTATTGTCCCCAGAGCCAGGGATTCAAGTCACCATGGGTGTGGCTGAGAGTCCTTTCAACTCGTTCCTCAGCTCTCAAGACCGGGCGCATTGCTGGGCTAGAGGGTGTCACATCCCATTAAGTCCCTTCACATATGACATGATGCAACCTGACATAACATGTTTGGAGGGTTGAAAGAACGTTATCTCTGTGTCCACAGGCACTGAACACCAAGCTACTAAGCCTAAGCACGCAGGCAGTGATTCAGGGCATCAGTGAATAGGGCTTTTCTTCTCTTTTGGGGAGATTACATTAAGGCATAGTCATGAATCATTTTTCACTTACTTTACGTAAGTCATACTAGGAGTCTTAAAATTCAGATTTTATGCCTTTAGATACATTTTTGCACCTCATAAGAATTAGCAACCATGCAGAGAACTCGAGAAAACCCCAGGACTCCAACGCCAGTACAGACATCTGGGTTTGGAAAAACACTCCTTTCGGTATTAGATTTATGAAATCTGGAGTCAGTGAATTTCTAATTGAGATTTTTTACTTACATTAGAAAGCGGTTTATGCTATCTAACATAGACCTGAGCATAGGTGTAAACCTCTTTGTATGATGAGTGAGGAGGATACAAGGGACTGAGTGGTGACCTACTAAAATTAATAAATGTAGATTCTATTTCCATCTTTGCCTGTGACTGTGTATGTGATGCTTATCAACTGATTTTTCTCTCTGGGCCAGAGATGGTGAAACAGTATCATACAACAAGATCAGTAGATGTCTACTAATGTAAAGTATAAGGATCTCTCAGTCATATTTTCTCTGCATTGATTTAATTCTCACTATAAATAAGCTTCAAAATAAAAGATAATTTCATTTTGAAATAATCTAAATTTTTTCCTGTTCAGAAAATGACAAATCAATATACTTTGACAGCTTTGACATTTTTACCAAATGGAAATTAGATGAAATCAACCCTGTCAACTCATGCATTCTGATTAAAAAAAAAAAGAAAAAGAAAACCAAAAGCAAAGTTCCTGGTCAAGTTTACCTGCTATATTGCTTGAAATGATCTATTTGTCTCCAATGAAAGCAGTTAGCTTTACTAACTGTTGAACATATATCCTGCTTGAAATTTAATTGTTTCAATACATTTGCATTGAAAACTCGTGCAGAGACTAGAATAGCAATATCTGCATCAGCGTCCCACCCCCATCCTCCCAAATTTCTTCCCTAGTAGACAGGCACATAAAGAGCAGTTGCCGGCATTGCAATCGCCATGTCTAATCCTGTTTGGGGTGGGTCTAGTTCCGTGCCCAGCTCGGAGGGATGAACAAATTCCACGTGGGACACAGGTTTTCAGGCAAAGGACCTGTTCCCTCGCCCAAGCGAGGTCCGCTGGGTGCGGCGCTGGCCCAGGTGTCTCCACCCGGAGCTCCTCCAAGAGGCTCTGAGGCACAGCACAGAGGAAGATTCAGTGGGGGGGGGATGGGGGGCTGGCATGAGGCTCAGCTGCCCCCATATTCAGTGTGCGGTTGTCCCTCCTCTGTACACAATAGCATCGGAAAGCTTTTGGTGGGATTGCCCTCCCACTTGTATTCACCCTGCTTTGAGCCACCTGCTTAAGCGCTGGTCGTAGCACCCTAATTCCTCCCGTAGTCTCTATTTGCAATAAGCCTAAATGCTTCCCTATCGCCTGCAAGCAACCCCTCTAGCTACACGGGGTGAGAAAGGAGCAGGCTGCATCACGGCTGTAGGTGCCATGATGAAAACCGACCACTTCCTTATCAGGGGACAACAGACCAGTCCGTGCAGTGCTGTGAAGCCGTGGGGGGTGGCAAGCGTCCCTCCCAGCCTCCCGAATACTTGTTGCTCGAGAAGTTATCTCGCTCAGGTGTGAATTCAGAGGTGTTGAGACCCAGGCGGATTCCTGTTTGACTCTCCCTGTGTGGTATCCATGCCTTTTCTACTTACAGTGGTGATTCGGAGTGAGATGTTTCAGTCCAGAGCAGTCAGAAACTCACAAGGTACTTCGTTTAGATGCCTGCCTCTTTGATCAGCTGCAGCCACAAGCTCCCGTGTGAATCTTCTCGAATGAGCAAGTGAGTGAATGTGCCTCAGAGACTGCCGTGTTCAGGAGGCTGCAATTCCAGCTGAATACGACCAATTTTACTGTCACCTTTTATTAAAGGCAGAAATCAAAACTTATGCAGGAAACACAGGTAAGCTATACCATGCTGAAAGCGCTTTTTTATATACATGCACATATTTACTACATGTAGAAATACAGAGATACACCTATAGATCAGCTTATCGTAAGATGTAGACATCTTATGATGTTTCATTTTTACCTAGTTAGTTCTCTTCATGATTTAAAGACAGTTATATATTCATGACCTCATTAATTTAATAGGTTAAGTGCAAGAGAAAAATATTTTTAATTTAATCTAATCATGAATACCTCCGGTTAGTCATCTAGTGACAGGAAAGGAATTGCATTATTTTCTTTTAAAGATGAGGGATTCAATGTGCTCTGACAACACGTGGCTAGTATTGTCACACTGAAACCATCGTTACCATGTGTTTTTCCAGTCTGCATTTCCATAACTGACAGCTCTGAGACAACCCATATAAAGAGCAGTCATAAATAATAACCCCAGTAAGGGTATATATACTGTGCTATCACTGTCCCTTGTTAGTGGAGTATTCACTCTTATGAATCAGTAGAATAAAATACTTTTACCTGTTGACTGAAGGCTTAATATTTTTAGAAGTGCCAAGATTCCACCGTGTCCATGAAAGCCAGCTGCACGTGCTTCACACTTCCCTAATGCCTATACTGTGTTTTCCCAGTGCTTAAAAGGACAGAGGGAAGAAACGGAGACAAGTTCCCACCTACCGAGCTTCCCGTCATCTGGCTAGATGAAAAGGCACACTGATAGATGGTGAAATATAGTTCTCATAAATTTTTTAACAAGGAAGGCAGGAGATGCAATAGCTTTTAGACTACACTTTAACCTAACTTAGAAGCAAAATGAATAGCGCATTACTGCAGCAGTACGAGGAAAGAAAATGCAAATCCCCAAAACCCCTGGATAATTAGTAACTCACCCAGCTCTGCACTCTTTCTAAATGTTGCATTAAATATGTACATGGAATTCTGATTAACCGTTAGATTGCTGCCAACATTTTTCTCCATTTGTATTGGCTTTGGACAGATTTCTGTCATGGAAAAAATGTTTCACATACCAAAATATCAGTCTCTGCTACTGTAATTTTCTGCAATTATCCTAAATTGAGTGACTCCAAACTGACTTTGCTGCCTGAAAAAGTATGACCTCAAAGTGTGTCTAATGGTATTTTGATAGCAGGAAAACATAAAACTTAGAAATACAAGTAGTCGACTGTCAACTGTAAAGGAAGTAGACCAAGTCCCACCTTTTGTGTGTGGGAAAATCAGTCATTAAGTGTCAGCAGACACCCAATTTGCCAGGAGAGCTGGTCCAGACATACCACATTTGTTTTGTTTTCTTTTGTTTTTAATATGCTATTGATTTTCTAAACAGTTGAGTATGGTTTATAATAGCAATAACCTGCATGAAGCCAGCCATTACATGGGATAACACCTAGTTTATACAACATTAGCTTTTGCCTCTAGTAGTTAACTGAGAAACTAGATTAAAAGGAGGGGTGTTAGTTTTTGTTTCTTTCTTTCTTTTGTTATTAGTAATGAGTGACGTTAAGGTGAACATTATTTGCATATTTTCAGGTGCTTTTGGAGTGGGGGGAAGATATGAATGATGAATCATCCCTTTCTTTTTTTTTAAGGCATTAACTGGCCAGTATTTTTGCAACTGGATCACACACAGGCTGCATTTCATCAACTTATTTAAGCACGTGTTTACTGGAATTACATGCACTGAAAATTAAACATGCATTTAAGGGTTTTGGCTGAATTAGGCTGTTTAAAATAGCTTTGGTTCCTAAATGAGAGGTGGCAAGGGATTATTTGTATGTATCCTAACTCAAAAAATTGGAAGCTGGTCTTCATGTTTTCCCGTAAAGCAAGCAGAATACTGGCCAATTTATCATGTGCATTAGATGTGAATAATTTGGGGTTGTATTCAATTCTGGTGTTATTAAGAAGCCTTAAGAAAATTATTCCTACCCTGTTAAAGGAGATACGAATGTTACAAACTACGAAGTACACAAATTATTACAAAAGCATATTTCAAGTGTACCTCACTGCAGGCTGTTGTCATCTTCTCATGCACTGATATTTGCCCTGCAGCACTATTTATTAGCTCCACCTCTCTTTCTCTGTTTTATCTTTTTTTTTTAACCTTCTTTTTAATAAGCATATTGCTTTTCAACACATTTAGCATGCAAGTTTAGTGAAATGGTCATGTTGGTTATTGATGGTTGTAGCTAATGTATTATTACTCATCGTGTTACAGAGAGTGAAAGTGATTATTTTTTAATCCTGTAACCACAAAACTATTTATGCTTTTTTGGTGTCATCTCTTGTACTGCGTCCTAATCCATTTCCACAGAGGTTTGAGGTGTTCCAGAATAATTTTGTTGGTTTATCTCCCTATTGGTTGTTTCATTTTAATATATATGTGCTAGTGTTAATAGTTTTAACAAAACATATCCAGTCATTATACAAAACATAGCAAAATTTCATATTCCTATTTTGTTTAAAATATGTTCAAGTCGACAGACAGTTACTTACAGGTACAGACTGTGAAAACCTCCAGGCTGGGATATGCTCTGATCTGTAGATACGAATTACTACAATAGTAATAAAGATCATTTGCAAAAAATTGATTTCTGTACTTCAGTCCGAGGTGCTTGGTTCAGACCTCTAAGCTCATTTGCTTAGAGGTCTGAAAAAATCTATATGTAAAAATACACCTGTAAAAATCTATATGTTTAAGGGAGGCTTTATTCATAGAGAAGGCTGTTCTATTTCTTAGAAGCCTGAAAATTGAAATAGCAGCCATACAATTCTCAGCATTTACAAAACCAAAATATATTGTGTTGTTTGGGGGGAGGATTGGTTTTGGGGGTATTTTTTGGTTTTGTTTTTACCTGAATGCATGATATGCACAAGAGGTACCACCCTTGTAGGATATATTGCTGAAAGAACTATGAAAGCAAAGGGGCTGTAAGCTTTTAGGCTCTGTCTATCAAGTCTGATATTTTGACCACTGTAAATTGTAGTCTTCTACTTTTGGCACTATTTTTGGTAACTTTTCAGTGATAATTCAGTGGATTTAGAAGAGAGCTCTAGCATTCAAATAACAGCTTCAAGGTAGGTGAAATCTAAGCTCTAAATAACTTCATACTGGTTGTAGAATAGTTTATTAAGACATCTCAGAAGCTGTGTTTGGATGAACTTAGTGGAGCTATTAATTACTTTCTGTATTTATAATACCATTTCTATAAGCTTTGGAATTAAAAATGTAAATAAGATATTAAGCTGCCTAAGTATTTAAAAGGTTCAAAGGAAAAAAGGCTTACATCACTGTTTAATGTTTCAGTGACCTCCAAAGGACAGATAACAGTGAAGACCAGCAAAATCAGACATTCACTGCAAAAAAAGCCATTAACTTGTTATTATCACATATTAACGCGTCATATATCTCTCACTCTTCCAAATTCTGATTATATTTCTGGAAGCTGTAAAAATATCTAGCGTTTCTCCATATTTTGATTAGAATGCTTGATTTCTTTTAGACTGTAGAGTAAAAGCACAGTGAAAAAGACAGGAAAGACAGCACAACAGAAGCTATGGATTTGGAAAGAGTAGAATGCACTAAGCAAAAGCCGCATTGAGATGTCTAAATATATAAAAGCAAGCTCTGGTTAGGTCAAATCACATTAGATTTTGTTGCCAGTATAGCATACTTTCCATATTGAATATATTTTTTAAATCTAACATCATCTTCATAAAAAGAAAAACTATCAGCTTCCATATAAACTGTCCTAAAAATAAAAGACATTAGTAAAATTCCAATTTGAAATTCTCTAGTTTGAAATTCAGCCCTGGTGCAGCAATGAACAAGTGCGTATTCTGCACTTCAGCAGAACTTCAAACATATCATGACTGCAATGGGTTTTGCCTTGTGCTGAGGTGTATTTGTATGTTCTCCATAAGAGTTTTAGCATTTAATATCTGAGTACGAAGCTTTAGGCTTACTTTTTACTTAAAAAAAAAAAAAAAAGCTGCATGCTGCATTTTTGAACTGGAGTCTTAGTGTTCACTGTTGAAAATATTTCAGTATTTTTTAAACCTTTATTTTTTCATTTAGCTTAGTTGTGCAGTAGAATGTGTGGGAAACTTAAAACATGACCGCAGGCTGCCGCATGGCACAGTACTGTTGCCCCTCTGGGCACCGTCTCCCCTTTGAACTGCCCTGTGGGCTGGATGGTAACAATATCATGCCCTCAGGAAATGGTCACTTGTAGGGAAAAAGTGGAGACTGAATTGTCCTTTGATGCCTGCCTCTGCCCGGCCTCACAGAAGAAGAAAAGTTTGCACGTCCACCTCTTGGCACCGGGTCCCTTCCTGACGTAAAGGCTGAGCTCCCCACAGGTTGCTGGCCAGTGCCGGAGCCAAGCCTCCGACCGTGCTCTCCCCTTTCCACCACCCACCCAGGACTCAAATGGGACCCGCCCACGCTGTGGTTCTCACACGCAGTAGAAAACACAGGCAACCAAAGGACTCTCCTTTTCCCCTTGAAGTCCACCCGCAGTGTGGCAAGATTTCATTTTCCCCTGCTCCCAAGGCCGAGATGGCTAACGGTGCGGTGGCCTGTCACACTCTGAGCTACATACAGCGGCGGTGAGTGGTGAAGCTCAAAGAGCAGTCGGCAGAGCTGCTCTGTAAATCATCCTGTTCATTAGTAAATGGTAGTTAAGGAGTAACTCTGCTTGCACTTCACTTTACAGCCTCATACATCAGCTGAGCATGGCACCCACTGTTGTTGCCAGATTCCCAAGTAAGGGACGTTGCTAGATTGCAAAGTCATCCTCTTTCTCTGACGCCTGAGGGATACAGGGCTAGCCACCCCACACTGACCCCTGATGATTGACTCATGGCAATACGCAAAGTAGGAAAGTCAGGCTTCTAGTAAAATGGGAATTTGAAATATGTCTGATGTTCTCCTAACCAGTTGCCAATATAAGGCACTGAAGAATGTGTGGTTTAGATCACCTACACGCTGAGTCCAAAACCCATGTGCATGTTTTACATCCCTGGTTCAGAAGCCTTAGCTTTCTTATCTCGATTTGGGATAGCTCAGCTTTGTGTCCTGAACGGCCTCGGTTTGACCCCTGGTTTGTTATATAGGAGGGCATATGTCGCATTAAAAGGTGCTTTTCTACTATTCAAGCCGGGGTGAGCTTGGGGAATTTCTGTTGGTCAGAAGAAATATGTCACCCACTGGTACATTAGTGCGTGCACCTGGGTGGGTCTGTCTGACAGGCTCCCCTCAGGGCCTGAGCCACTCAGCCCAGGAGGTCCACCTGCACCTGCTGGATTTCAGCAAAAGCCTGTGTTGGGAGAACATTAACGAGCCACACCAGGAGAGAGATCTTTTGTACTACAGCACATTCACTACTCACAGCATCTTCTTTAGAAGCAAATAATTCTGTGGCAGTGCCTCAGTATCTTAGAAAATCAACTGAAGTCATAACAGCATCACTGTTTTCATTACCTGTCTTATATGGAAAGCATGAGCTGAGGAAGCTCTCCAGAGCTGTGTTCACACTGAAATCAAAGGTCTCCCTTCTCCTGATGCGAACCTGAAGGCTTCATCGGTATCAAGAGAACAGCAGCCTCTTGCAATGGTTGCACTGCAGAAATGGTCCATCCTAAGATTGGAGGGAAGCATTGCGCAATCCAGCTAGTTTAAAGCAGATTAAAAGACATATCTATTAAGTGGAAAAACAGTTGGAAGCAAATTACAGGATAGTTCAGTAACAGCTGCAGGAATCCCTGGTTGAAGGACCATGTTACGCTAATCCAACCAAACCTGTGATGGTGAACATAGAGTGTGTACACTGGAATTGGCACATGGTGCTACTATTAGGAACATGCCACCTGCTCCCTGGCTACGGTGTGGGAACTTGTATGTTCTCAGCATGCCACCACCACTTTGCAAACGCACCATGCAAGTTTGGAGAAGCTTTGCTGTTGTATGGAGATGGGGACCAGGAGGTCATAAGGCAGCTAAAGACTTTCTTCAGTGGAAATCACTTGACATAAACCTCATGTGGGGTATGGACTAGACGGTCTTTTCAACTGCCAAGTCCAGGAATGGTCATGTTGAGAGGGTATTGTGCAAAAGCTTCTAGCTCTGCAGGAACTAGAGTTCTTTGTCAGGTATCCAGCTCTCTTCATTTCACAAGCACTGCTATCTATCTACAGAATTGTTAGAGTCTTAAGGATGAACGCCTTGTTCAATTTAACAGAAAATTCTAGTAAACCCCTGATTTTGAAAACCTCTCACTGCTGCTTTTAAATGGGAAGATGGGAGTCTAACTTTGGATTCATAATTTGAATGGAAAACATGAAGAGATTTCAGATCTTACTTAGCTTTTCAATTTGCAAATCAATTTTTATTCCATATATTCAAATACAAATATTGTAAAATTTGGTACTTAATCGTGATTTTAAATAGAGTTGGAATACTTCTTAATTGCCACATTTGCAGCATTTGAATTATTTTAATCTGGCAGTATAGTAAGGAAAAAGGGAACACTCAAGGGCAGAATGGGAAAACTTTTACTGGGAATTATGTGCTTGTGTTGAGAAAACAGAATGCAATCTGAGAGCAGGGAAGACCAAGGCTGAAGTAAATTCCCTGACAAAGACCAAAAGAACTCAGATGCAATACAGTTATCTTTTGTGAAACAAAATATTGTGTCTTATTGAATCTGATGCATAATATAAAAACTAGAAGATTGTTTTAGTGCCTGGATGATTACTATTCCCAGCAGCTGTAAGAGAGACAGATCTTTGTCTGTTGATCTCATTAAGGACACGCCAGGTTTCGCTCAGTCCTTGAGAAAGGAAATGTTTTAGGCTGCTCTGCTGTGATTGTTTTACTGTCTGCAAGGAAAGCTGCTTGATGGCCCTACAGGATCTGCATGTGGGGAGCACAAAATCTACCTGAGATTATATCTTACGCAGTCATATAAGGTTATGACAGAAGATACAACAAAATGTTGGAGACTTGGAGTTAAAATCTGACCATGTAAATAAATTTAAGCACATGGAGAAGTATGTGAAGTTACACTTATGTTTGGAAGGCCCAGGCTTAGCTATGCATTTATTTCATCTCTGTTTTGTGTCAAGCAGACTCTTAAAACTCTTTTCATGTACTTCTTTGGTGGGTAAATAATAACAACAAGTCAACATCAACCATCTGTTGCACATTAACAATTTTAATTTTAATGCATCCAATGACACCTGGTTTAATGGTCTTTTTGACTTAGTTGCCAATATGAGCAGGATGAGCTTGATAATTGCAAGGGTGTGTAATTGATTGTCGCAGGTGGAAACGTACCACTTATTATTGTATACACTGAGAGAAGTGCCTTCAGCAACTGTGGGTTTTGATCTCTAAAAATGTAAATTGTTTTGGCTTTGAAGGATGAAATTTGGTCTTTAAGGCACTGTCAAAGGCTAGCTGAAGGAGGAAAAAAGGGCCCATTGAGGAAAATCAAATCTGAGCTGTAAGCTAGCTATAAATTGCTGGCAAAATATCTTTTCTGCAGACCCAGTTTTCAGCAGCAGCTTTGACAAAGGACAGCGAGCAGCAACGGAAACTCAAGAGCAGAACAGGTGTCTCCAAGAAAGTGTCAGTGCTGTCATCCAAAAGCAGTAACCGGGATCTTGTATCCGATGACAGTTGAGAATGCAGTATGGAAAAAAAAGTCTCTTCAACACTGGTATTTCTTTTAAACATGACGTTTGGTTTGTTCCACAAGGACCAAGGGGAAACAGGCATCACTGCTCATACCCCAAGCTGAACAGAAATGGGAAATTCTGCTACTTTTTGAAGGGAAAGTACAAGCTTTAAACTCCAGTACAAAAAAAAAAAGAATAACTGTGCCTTATTTTCCTCACCTTCACAAATGAAAACTTGAAAGAGCAGAGAAGTAGTTTTCTTAGAAATAGGCTGGCACAAATTTTTGCACCCGTCTATTAAAATAGCACTTTCATCTAAACGAATGTGCTATGCCCTTTAATGTTCGATACACTTCATAATGTTCAAATGGTCGAAGGGGACCTTCTTCTTCAAGATTTTCACCACAGATAGTTCACTTGTGGGTAACATCTCTCATGACGACTTCAGATTTCCCCACACATCGCAACGTGGTATCTTCATGGTGGAATTCAGGAGCTACAAATTACAAGAGGAGACAGAAAAGTTCCAAAGATGCCAGAGAAGCATTTGTTCTGAAGCTGGGAATAAGATATATGACCTTCCTGTCATCTTCAGGAATGATAGATAAGTGAAGTGGGCTAATGGAGTGACACAAAGGTGTACTGTGAGCTATTCATCCAGAAAAATGTTATCTGCATTTTAATGTTATGGGTGGTAGCAACCTTTGAAGCTGGTTTAAGAAAATAAGTTTTGGAAGTTTTGCCACTTCATTGTAATGGATGACTATACAATAAAGTCACAGCTAAAACAATGTCTGATAGTGATACTTACATAAAGTTGGGCAAATACAGCCTGCAGGTTTTTCTGAGCTTTTTCTTTCCTAGAGTTTTTGTGGCACTCATCACTGCAGTATCTAAGTATCCTCTGGTTAATTAGATATGCATGATAGGTTCCTTACTGGGAGCCTACTTCCTAGTTTAGGAGGTTTTGCTTTGGGTAAACATGGCATTTTTACTCTTCTCCATCCCCCATTAATTTAATGATGGTGAGAAAGCTTCTCTCAAAGAGGCTCCTGCAGTGCACCCTGAATGTCATCATTAGTCTAGAAGTTCATTTCTCCGATAAATATTTCAGCTGAAATTATGCATTTCCTGCTCTTGCACACTTTGCTATAGGCTCTTTAGCTTACCTTTTCCCACAAGATTGCAACTACTTTGACAGATTATGGCCAAAGACTTGGCTAGTTGGACCCTAACCTGCTGAAGGTGTTGAAAGTGAACCTTATGTTGGCATTAAAAGTCTGCAAGAAGCTCGCAGAGCCATCAAAGCACAGCAGTGGCCTGCACCATTGACATGCCACGTATGAACTTGCTTCCACTTTCATCCCTGATATGGTAAGTGCCACGACCCGGTTTGGGACTTCTGACACTGGGACATGGACTTGGATGGGACGCTGTGGGGCCTTCCCAGCCACCTGGGCCAAGAGGCTTTTGTCCGTGCTAAGTGAAAGACTAAGTCTAACAGGACCCCAGAGCTGTGCATAACTCTCACAAATACTGTTCACAAAGAGCACGGGTGCAGCTCCTTCAGACTGTCGCCGTGTTGCAGCTCTTAGTGCTTCTGGCTTGCCCACACGAGGTCTTGCTCTGGTCTGTATAGGTTCTTACACTGTATTGGTGTCCTATACTTCTAATGACAATCCAATTAATTCTTTTTCTTGGGCCACTTTTGTGGCTGAAGCCTGTGAATTTGCTTTGCTGAGCTTACCACTTCAATGATTTATCTATATATATTTATTCATCATAATCTGCATAGTAATAATTTTATCAAAATACTTGTTTCCTACGGGAACTGGCCTCCGACAATTGCTTTTGTCTGAGAATTTTGTGAACAGTGGAGAAAGGAAAAATCCTTTCTTTTAAACTGTAAAATGCCATAAGTGGCCACATTTTTATAAAAGCTGTCAAAGTTTTGCGAATCATGAAGAAATTAGTAAGACTGCAACCTGTTTGTAGATGGCTTGTGAGAATTGTTGAAAACATTAGTTTTAATGGCCAATTTTACCACTGTTAGCTCAATCAGCACAAGAATTATATTTCTGAAAGCTAAGACAACTTGGACACATCATCCAAATTTCTTTCCAACATGTTGGAAGCAAAGGAAACTGCTGTGTTTACTGAAGAGGACAGCTTTGTTGTAAGAGTTTATTTTTACTCCTCTTCTTACTCAGTTACAGGGAAAGATCCTATAATTATCGACTATCTTTTAGTCGTGATTTACTTGGTGAAGATTGATTAGCACAATCAGTCACTCTAAAGCAATTTTCATCACCAAATATTAGATGGTTTCTTTTCCTACTTGATTAACAGTCCTTTTGCAGGTTACATTGTAGATGTAATTCTATAAACACGGCTTGCAAAGTGTTGTTATATGGAAAATCCATATCTAAATATAGAAATTCTTAAATATTTATGGGTACTAATTGTGTGCATGCGCATGTGCACACATGCGTGTGTGTGTTTGTATATATGCATATGAAGAAAATCTGAAAATGTCGATTATATTCTAAATATGGAGAATCCTAAACATTTGGATTCAGAGATTAATCTTCCATATATGTATATGAATAATATTTTTGTTTGATTTTATCATCCTGCCTCAGAATAATCTGCATACAAGAAATTTAAAAATCCTTAGACATGCTTAGCAGAAAGTAATTCACATTTGTCCTTAGAAGTACAACTAGCTTAATACATTTTAACTCAGGAATTGTGTTCAGATTGTTTTGGGGTTTTTTTATTTATTTGGAATGCTTGCTTTTGAGCTATTCTGTTTTAAGTGTTGGGCTTCAAAGACTGCACTCTTTGGTTCTGTTCTCTAGGGCTTACCTTAGGTGAACTGCTACCCCAACTGAAGAAGTCATATGTAATTCCTATCCTAAAATCTTCCTCAGATTGAAAAGAAAATAAACATGTTCAAGCACAGATTCAGCAAAGCTGCTAAAGTGTCTGCAACTCTAGTTATTGCAAGGCAATGTGTATAGTATAGATCAAATAATATAGCTCACTCTTACAGCCATGTAAATAATACATTTGCCTATAAAAATGTTATATGTGCATTAACAAAAACTCAGGTTTAATGAGCAACTGAACATTGTTGATTCTGCTTCTTGGTGCAGTCTCTTATGCTGTACAAACACAAGGGCTAGCAAACTGCAGGTATGTGCACAGGAGGCACAGAGTATCTATCAGATGGGGGGGTTCGTTGCTTTGAATAACTTCTTAACCTGCGGCTGATCTAGAAAAAAAGGAAGAGGCTTCTACCCCCAGACCATGGCCTGGGGCAGCAGTCTTCCCTCAGTAAGTGGCAGTGATTGTGCTGCAAAAGGAGAGGCTGAGGATGAGGCCTGTGTAGGGGATGTAGGATTTGGGAGAGGGACGAGTTCAACAGGTAGCTGCAGCAGGTCCCTGTCTCCCACCGGGGCTAGCAGCCGGCGTGAGGACATTCCCAGTTTCCTTCGGTGGCTGAGATGAAATTATTTCTTGATTTCCCCAGCATTTTCTTTTTTTTTGGGGGTAAATTCAGTCTCTCACTTTGCCTTGACTTTTCTTGCAGTGCCAGCTTGGCTACTCAGTTCCAACAGTGGATACAGCATTTTAGACCAAAAATTTTTTTACATAGTGAAGCAGGAGAAATGAAAGCCTTTTGAAGTTTCAGTGGCCTTTCTCAGTCTTCAAATGGGGCAAGTCTTCCTGGCTTGGCACAACCCAGCCCACGGTTATGCATAGAAGAATATACTCTCCTGTATCTCCTACTCTCCTGCAAGTCACAAAGGCAGATAAAAACGGGAAGACAATCTTGCATTTAAAAATCAACTGAGCAAAGCTTCTGCATTTTTCTTGAGTTGCTAAATATATAGCCCTGTTTTCAGTGAAAACTTAGCCCTGTTTATATCTCTTATTTTTCTGTGCGCTCATCTTGTATATACTATAAGAGTCAATGGAGTTGTAACGTACCATATACAACAAATGAACATGAGAAAATGATGTTGTCATGTAAAGTCACATAATTGCTACCTTATAAAGTACTGGGAAAAATAAGTTCTTATTTTTGCAAATATATCTGGGCTTTCTCTTTTATAAACACACAGTCCCAGAGGTAACTCTTCAAAAAGGATTCCCCCTGATCCGAAGACAAAAACTGCATGTTCACATAGAGGTCTAAGTTTGAATTCTTGCTTACCAAGTAACCAGGCTAGTACACACAATTCATTTTTCTAAGCATGGTACCAGGCTGTAAAATTCATAGATACAAAACCCTGGGGAAAGAAAAGCAGATATGTAAGCTTTCAGAAAGGTAACTCTGTTGTATCACTGTAACACACAAAAAAACATGAGAGTATCATCACTAGGAAATACTTAAGCTGCCCAGAGGAAAAGGACCTGGGGGTGCTGATTGACAGCCGGCTGAACATGAGCCGGCAGTGTGCCCAGCTGGCCAAGAAGGCCAACGGCATCCTGGCCTGTATCAGAAATAGTGTGGCCAGCAGGAGCAGGGAGGTGATCGTGCCCCTGTACTCCGCACTGGTGAGGCCGCACCTCGAATCCTGTGTTCAGTTTTGGGCCCCTCACCACAAGAAGGACATGGAGGTGCTGGAGCGTGTCCAGAGAAGGGCAACGAAGCTGGTGAAGGGCCTGGAGCACAAGTCTTATGAGGAGCGGCTGAGGGAACTGGGGTTGTTTAGCCTGGAGAAGAGGAGGCTGAGGGGAGACCTCATCGCGCTCTACAACTACCTGAAAGGAGGTTGTAGCGAGGTGGGTGTTGGTCTCTTCTCCCAAGTAACCAGCGATAGGACGAGAGGAAATGGCCAAGGGAGGTTTAGATTGGACATTAGGAGAAATTTCTTTACTGAAAGAGTGGTCAGGCCTTGGAACAGGCTGCCCAGGGAAGTGGTTGAGTCACCATCCCTGGAAGTATTTAAAAGACGTGTAGATGAGGCGCTTAGGGACATGGTGTAGTGGGCATGGTGGTGTTGGGTTGACGGTTGGACTCGATGATCTTAGAGGTCTTTTCCAACCTTAATGATTCTATGATTCTATTATTTTGTGTAATTTTCGTATTCTTTCTAACAGACAGGCTTTAAGTCACTAATGTAGAACGTAAAGAATAGGAAAATTTCTTGAGTCTCCAATACCCCATTTTTTCTTTACATATATGTATTTAGTTCTATTTGTATGGGATATTAGCAAGTATATTATAGCATGTTTTACAATGTAAGAGATGTCAATAACAGGAACCGCCCATATACTAAATTTGAACTGTAACTTCTTTGTAGACTTTTTTTGCAAACTCCCACCATTAGAAGCAGTGATGGTAGTAGGCAGCATGTAGCATAGTGAGGTTTTTCCTGTCAGGCCATTTTCCATTTCTGAATTGGCTCTGTACCACTAGTAGTATACACATACCACAGTTTGAGACCCCTTAATTTATGTTAGGAAGCTGGGTGAAAGCAGTGAGCTCATGTAGAAGGGCTGCAAAAGTTTTTATTTAGCCAAATGAGAGATGCTGAGATTATTTTAAATAGTATTTGTGGCAAATCACTATATTCCAGTTGAACAATAATGAAGAAAACCTACAGATCCATAATGATTTCTGTTTCTTGTAAAACCTTTGATTATTAACTGGAAAAGATATCTCAGATCATGCAGTACGACCTCCTGTGTGGAGTATGATATTCCTGTACATTAAGCCAAAAAGAAATGTATCTAACTTATTTTTGAACACCATTAATGAAGGTGACTCATTATCTAATTCTGATCTTTCAATTTTACACAATTAATTCTGATTCGAAGCAGTCTGAAAGCAGCTATTCCTTTAGCTTTCTCTTCAGATGTAAGCAACGGGTAAATAGCTTCAAAAACAATTAAGTAATGCCAATTTAGTGCTCTGTAATATATGATAATCACCTTTGCCATGGCTGCGTTTCAAATGAGACAGAAAAAAAAAAAAGGCAACTTAGATGATAGGTACTTGGTTTTAAAAAAAGGCTTTAAAAAAAAGATCTCCTGAGTAGCCAAATCTAAAATATTAGACACAGGAACCAAACCCAACCTTTTACAAATAATGTATTTCCTACTGAAGTGAGGGATACATTTAGTTTTTGTTAGATCTGAGTGGACACCTTCAAAATACTCTTGCAGACAAAATATTGGAAATCTCAATTATATATTTGCACTGAAGAGCATACTACTAAATTAGATTTATTAGCACAAAATCCCATTATAAGCCCTCAAATCCATTTGAATGCTACCTGTAACTATTACAATTCACAAAAGCAGGAATTAGAAAATGTATAACCAACCTTTAATTCAAATCCTGAACCGTGCCTTTGAAATGTGTGTTGTAAATAGCAAATCATGTAAGATATCAAATCAGGAAATAATAAGTATCTTTTATGGCTTGTTTTCATTGTGATGCAAGTTCAAACTTTTGCAAGAAACCTTTTAAATGATAGGCAGGAAATGAAGGTTTTCTGCTGAAATACATTGCAAATTCCCATCTCAGTGAGTGATTATGAGCATTGCCTGATGTCAACAGCCAGTGCGGTTGTTTATACCCTACACGGCTCTCCTTTTAAGTCTCAGCCTCATATCACACTATTTTCTCTAAACTCATTATAGTTGGGACTAAAATGTGCCGATAAGTCATAACATTTTCCTAGAGACCATCTGGTGTCCAAAGTCACTGGAATGTTGGCTGCTCTGCCTGACCTCACATGCAGTTAATCTTAAATGTGTTACTCTTCATTTAGTGGGAGAAAAAGAAGTCACAAGTGTCTCCTTTGGTTGCAAAGAAGGAAAGTTTAAAAGGAAAAAAAACCATTTGAAATAGACGTCAGAACAGTAAGCGATAATACCTAACCCTGTGCAGCTGAGGTTGAGAGCTTAAAAGCTCCTTTCTAATTTTCAAACGAAGGGTAATTATTATGCAATAAGGTTCAAATTCAAAAAAATAACAGTAAAAGTTGCAACACGAGAATTGAGACAGCAGACGAGTGACTGTAGAGAAACACCCCTTTATTCTGGTCACAGTTGAATTTTTAAAACAGATCTTCCTTTCCAAGGAGTGAAAGTCCTGCCTGCTGCTGTGAGGGGTTGTACCCTGCAATCCGTGTGCTGCCGGACGCTTCCCCGAGAGCCGCTTCCCCGCAGCTGGTGCGTCTGCTTGCCTCAGAGCCTCGTGCCGGGATTTGCACGTGAGGGGCACATCTCCTCGCCCTGCTGTTGCAGGATGCTCTGCATCATCCTTCCAACAAAACGCCATCTCTAGCAAGGGCAAAGTGGATTTATGCCTCCTTCACATGTGCGACACCCTCAGCCTTGCCAGAGGCTGCAGCCGTAGCCACCAGCTCGGATAACCAGCATCTGCGCCACCTCCTGTAAATAACAACAGTCTGTGCGGCTAGATGGGGACGTCTTCACCCAGCGCTATTCGCGGGACATGTTTCCTCTTTCTTTACAAACTCGTAATTGTAAAGCTGCCCAGAGGGATGGTGGAGAATTGTTTCTTCCATGCTTTACGGAGAACCCAAACATGTAGACGATGCTCAGAGCAAATCCTTCGACCACACTTATCCTTATTCTACAGGGAACTGAATAGAGCTCTTGTCTGCCAGCGTTAGGATTCATATAATCAGACATGGTTACTTTATTTGTATTTATTTTTATCCACTGAAAAAAAAAAGCATTCTTTTTCCAGAAGAGATTAATTTTTTTTTTTTTTTTCCAGAGAAAGGAGCATATGCCAAATTGGAAAACGTACACTTAAGGACATTATAACACTGAAAATGAAAGAGCAACCACAAATCCAGCAAGAAGTTTGGGGATTGTTCTGAAAGACAAATAATAAAACGACATTTTACCAGTGAGGATGCCTGTTCTAGACAGACAGTGACAGCTGAGTGTCAGTGATGGATGGAGCAACTCCTGTGTGTATATACATAGGCACTAGCAAAGCCACCACGACTTTGTATTCTTTCCAGTAATGTTAATTGGGGTTTTGCCATTATAATTAGCTTGAGCAGACTTAGGTCCCTAATTACCATGAGTCTAATTGTACATATCTACAAGGAAGAATTTAAATAAGTAATATTTTTAAGCCTCTTCAACTATATGAATGAGTATTTGACACCCAACCAAACGATTTTAAAGTGAGAGACCCAGAGACCTCCCAAGCTCAGACCTAGCTGGAGACCGGGAATGAATTTGCTTCCAGAGGCATTAAGCATATAATTGCAGGGTGGATTGATGCCACCTGGATAAAAGAATCCAGATGAGCTGCAGATGTCAGGTGTCCAGTCAACCTAAAAAAGACCCCAAACCAACGGCACAGTACTGAAGATGGATATAGCATTGTCCAACCTTGGCTTTAGACAAGGTAAATGTCTGACAAGATCATTAACGTTGCGGGGTGAAAGAATGAAATATTCCTCTGGTAAGTGGTGGTTTTTAATTAAATGGCAGATGTGTGAAGCTGCTAAAAGATTTAGTACATTATAAACCTTGAAAAGATATATTAATAAGCCTACCATTGGTAGTATGTGTAACTACCACTGGTACACAAAAACACATGCACACCCTCTTATTTGCACACAATTACCGCCATTAGAAAAACAAGTGCTGATGAGCCAATGTTGTGACCCTCTTTACCTTTGATCAAAGTACTTCTTGTTCTATCTTTAACTTACTGAATCCTAACATGGGGAAAAGCATTTTAAAAGTACTCTGGTCTGAGAAACATAACTGTTTCAGAGACTGATGCTTAACATAAATGACAATTCATCTTTTCTACGCCAAATTTCATAGCTAAGCACTGAAATCTATTTCTTTATTGTAACCATTTGATAGCAATCTATGCACAATGCTCAAGTCTAAAACTATTAAGTCAACTTTTATAAAAGAAGTTTGGCTGACAAAGTCTGAGAGAAGATAGCAATACCAGGATTCCTGCTAATAGTTGTACTTCATGTGGCTAAACTTACCTGAGTGGGACTAGCGTACCAGGGTGTTCACAAGAAGATATATCAATAAGGATTCATTTAGGGCCCTGAAGTCCCTCTCAGCTTGCCCCATGGGATATGCTTCTCATTCCACACCTTTAAAATGAGCAGGGATAGTAGCAACCCAATTATAATCCCACTTGCAAGAAAACTAAAGTTTACTTTCATTTCAAAGTGAGCTTAGGCATTTCGAAGTGCCTAAGGTATCTGATCTTACTTGTTTTAGGAGTTCCACAAAGTTATATAATTTATAGTCAATCAAGAAAAGTTTTGCCATTTATATACAGACCCATATCTTCTGATTTATTTATCCTGAGCTATATCAAGGTTAATAGGGTTATACTAAATCTCATTGCCTATGAATGCAATTACCAAAAATTTGACATGTAGTTAAACAGAAGCGTTCAGCAGGTCCTGCTGCTGGATACATGTTGCTATATTAGAACCTCCCTGCCCAAGTGCAGGCATTAATTTTTACCAGTGTTCAAATTAAATGTTTGATTCTGCACCACAATGAAGTAAATTGAAGGGAACAGTGGGGATCAATGCTATTCATATTATTTCTACATTATGCATACATCTAGGGCTTTACCAAGACAGAAGGATATGAATTTCTGACAGTTACTCTTTTCTTCCTCCACTTAAAGTATGTGTGGTATACATATGTATTTATAGACAGATTATATTTAAGCATATTATATGTATGTTGCATGTCATTTATATGCATGTGCATACATATGTTTGAAGGTAAAGTAAAACCATGAAATAAGAAATTTTCCTTTATTTACACTGTTTTCCACAACCAATAGGTATGTGAAAAGGTGATTAAAAAACCACTGCAACTCAAAATAGATTATCAGGCAGTTCCCTCATCTAAATGAATGCCTATGTTTCTGGAAAAAATAGATTGCCTTTTTAAAAGGATGAAGGTACCTTCTGCTGTGACTAATCTTATCCAACCATCTGAGAAAGGCATAGCAGGAAACAATTTATTGAGTGTAATTATTCAGTATGCAGGTAGCAGTAAATAACAAACAGGAGCTTCTTAGAGTATAGTGTCAGTAGAAGAAATACGTAATTACTGAGGATTTTTGCAAGTCTCTTTTTAGACCAGAGTCAACATCCATCTCTTATGAATAGTGCATCATGATCTGTTGTGGAAAGACTTCGGACCAACAAATCAGCATTGGATATTGTCGCTGTATTTCTGTGACAGTGATAAAATGGATAATATAGAGAATATGGATAATATAGCAGCCTCATTTTATGAAATATAAGAACTCATAATTACTCAACCAAGTTGTTAAGATAATATAAAATAATCCTAATTAAATCTTTCTGCTGCATTATCCTCTTCTCTGTCTGTATAAAATGCACATTGTTTCAATTGCAGTATTTTGGAATCTATCAATTCATCATCTTCTAGATGGCTATTGTCAGAAACTATACGACCTTGAGATATAAGATGGGAAAAAACGTCATTTAGACTTCTTAGTCTATCCAAAATGAAATCAAGTATTCATTACATTGATCTCTTCAGCATATAGAAAGGGAGCCTAAATGTGCCTTCCAGAAATTTGGCATATGCAACACACAGAATGCTAATACTAATATTCCTCACTCCCTACTATTCTGCTCCCTTTTTGTCTTCTTTGGCTGCTTCAAACAGTGAGATGACTCTTCTGGTAAGAGGTTGGTCCTTATTTCTTGGCCTCATTCTCGTAAGATAAGAAGTTACTGGAAATAGTCCATAGCTGTTGTTCCCCTGAGAAAGAAACTTCCTATTTTTGGAATGGGTTCCTTCCTGTCCTTCACTCTATCAATGTCTATCAATACTAAATTATCTTCCAAGAACCTGAAGACCCTTGAATTCTATAATTTCATTTTAATCCCACACACATTTTTGCCTTTTTTTTTTTTTTAAAGTCCTCTGGTATGCAAATGCATTAAAATAATAATTTTCAATTTTTAATTAAATATTTTTGAAGATATTTAATTTCTTAGTACTAAACTGCTATTCTAAGCACCTTTATTCTAAACATCAAGGAAGTTTAAAGCAAAGACAGTGCTGGTAGCATCACCTCTGTTTTGTACTTCCTCTTTCAGAGCCTTGAAAGATTTGCAAATATATCATCTGGATAGTTTGCTTTATACTGTCTTTTAGATTCTTTGGTGGATATGTGAAGAATTTATATGGCTGATAATCCTATAGACAATGCCACATTGCCTAGTATTCTGAAAGCTTGACCAAAAAAAATCGAATGTGTTAATGGGCTAGTGAATGGTCACACTGGGTTTTTGCATATTTTCTTCCTTGTGTGCTGGTATTTTTAATAGTGGTAGCAGCTGTTCGGATTGCAATTTTATATTTAAAACCAAACTTAATCACCTTTACCTAAATGCAGACTCAATTTTGTCATCCTTCTTTGTTGCTGATACCACATCAAGAAATATGGAATAATCCCCCAGTAATAGCATTTTATTCAAGACTGTTCAGTGGGTTTCTAGGTGACCTGGATGCATTATTGCACGATATCTCATCTCCTTCATTCTTCCTCTTTTGCTCAACATATATATTATTTAAACCGTAGGTTGGTGCCTTCCCATATCTTTCGCAGTTTTTGATGTCTTTCCTCCTAAAATATTCTTTGCCCTCCCACTTTATGGCTCTTCATTGTCATGGTATGAGCTTAGACCCATTGATTCTCTCAGTTTTGTCATTCTCGTATTTACAGTATCGGTGTTATTGGATGTGGTATCTCCTCTGATGCTAGCATACACATTCTAGTGCTGCTTTTTTTTATGGGTTGTTGGGGGTTTTTTTTTATGCTTTGAATTGAGTTATAGCTTTCACTAGTATTAGACTTTGCTCTGACAACTTAGGATGCCTTGCTTATCTATCCTAGCCTATATTCTTTTTAAAGCCCTATACTCACAGTTTGATTACACTATGAACTGCATCAAAAATAAACTCCAGGTGTTTCCTTTTGCTCTTCCCATTCTACTTTAAATGTTATTTTGTAAATACAATATGCCTATTAATGAGCACCAATTTTTTGCATCTTTATGTGCAATCCATCTTTTCCATGTCAGTCACAGGTAGCACATAGACTATCAGGTATCCAAACCTTTGAATTCAGTAATACATGAGTGTACCCGAGTTTCCACAACTGATTACTCTTAACATTGTCATAGGGATTACAAATCCCATTGTATTGCATTGGCATTTCCACAGTTTCAGTTTAAGCAGTTGAACCTTGCCACTGCTTCATGCACATTCTGAATACCTCCTTGTACATAACCATTCTTTTCATCATTTTGTAGGTATTCCTGGTGTTCTATTTTTTTATTTTTACAATTTCTGTTCAGGATCCTTGACATTTCATCTCCACCCTTCTTCAGCTTCCACTCCAGCTTTCTTAACTTTCCACTGCATTTCTCGCTATTACTTCCCCAACTTTTCATCAGCTTTTTTCATAGTTAGCAGTGCAAAGGGATTTGGAAGGCTGTTGGGTTTTTTTGGTTTTGGTTTTTTTTGGTGTTTTTTTTTTTAATTTCTCTTTCTGAAGAAAAAACACATAGTTCTGAAGCAAGGAAAAGGCAGAGTTCCCAGCCTCCTAAGTATGAAAAGTCAGCCTGATCCAGGAGCTTTCAGAAAACTTTATTAAACTTCTGCTGCACATTACATCATTGTCTTTTAAAATTCCCAAATGCAAATGTAACAGCCACCAAAAGGAAGAACAAATGCATATGGCTCATTAATACGAGAAATAAACCAATGCATAGAGTGGAAGTCAGTGTCATCATTTTAAAATGCTTTCAGATAGGAAGGCCACTGAATACTTGACAGAAATTATTATCTCCAAATTGCATGGCCATTTCTAATTCTCACAACAGTCCTTTGTGTCTTCCCCGCACTGGGAAGTACTATTCTTGCCACAGAATTCATTACTTTTAATTAAGAAATCAATTTGAAAAAACCAACATTTTGCTACTACATTTTGAAATTCACATTCTTCTTGTTTCTTTCTTGGAGTGGGAAGAGGAGACAAATTCAGTATGACAAACCTTAATTTGCGTAGTTTTGAAGCCAGGGACATGGAGTCACTCCAAGTCAATATGGAGATGCTAGTTTATCATGTCCACGTACACTTGTTCATACACAGCACCATCTGATGCTTATGTGCTAAACAGAAATACTGGCGTTAAGCTAAAGTTGTCACACAATTCAGCAAGGTTTGAAAATAATTATGGCACAGACAGTTTGGATCTGATCCCAACCCTCAAGGATGTCACAAAATTTCCATAAAGCTGAAACTGAAAAAAAAAACCCAAAACCAAACAAACAAAAAGAAACAACCATAAATTTAAAACTTTGGGCGGTTGTAGACAACAAAACAGAGTAACTCACTTAAAATAGCAAGGACTAGAGAATTATGGGTAATTAATTGAAATTAATTTCTATTTTCATTGGTAATAGTCAGGCCAAATTCTGCAGTGTTTAAAAGTTTGTGCTCTCTGCTAACTTTCTTCTGGCAGCCTGTGAAGGTGGTTCCAGCCCTGTTCTCTGCCAGATGGAGTGCAAAGAGGGAAACATCTGCCTCTGTCTGCCAGGCCACTGAAGACATGTCTAACCTAAAGTATGTGAATACTCCTTCCAGAGTGGGAATTGGTGCTATTAAGCACAAAAGAGGCCAGACGTTATTTTCTTTCCTATCAGGATACCTTTATGTCACTGCACTCTTCCAAAACAATGTGAAGTGAATTGCTGTAGATGAGAGGCTGATCCAACCCTGCTGTAAAATCATCGACATTGGCACAGAGGACTTCCCTGTCAGACACACAAATTCAGGGGGGAGGCAGGGTAGTGGGATACGAGTTGATGTAGGCTAAAAAGAAGAACAAACCCTTCCAACCAGCCCCTGTCTCATGCCCTTCTTTCACAGTGCTGGGAATTAATTTGGTTTCGGTATAGTGCCATTGTTTCTAGTCAGTTTTTGGATCCCAAATGCCGTTGTTAAAGAGCCAGATATAAGATGCAACACAGCCAAGGAATCTGTTCTTCTCAGACCCCAGACCTGCACTGCCAATCTGCAGTTGTCTTCGTGCAAAGGCAAGCACCCAGCACGTGGCTCCCCCGCTTCCTAATCCTCCCTGTACGTTCAGGCTGCATCCCTTTGTGAATTGGTTCCTTCATTCTTCACACTGATGGGGCTCTTCAAACAGTTGAATCCTGCTCGAAACAGAAAGGCAGTTTCTAACCCACATTTTGGAGATGGAGGGATGCACAGTGCAAAAGGTCTGTAATGGTTCATCTCAAAACGTGCAGTGTACCACAGACATCTGTTCTTCGTGTGCCTCTGCATACGTTGCCTACAGCCAAGACTCCATCAGCAGGGCAAAACCAGCAGCGCTGGTGCCAGCAGTTGGCTGTCATCCCACTGTGGTCCCAGAAGGATGTAAAGCTGTGGGGATTATATAATGATTCTCTGAGTGATAAAAGAAAAGGGAAAATCTCAGCGCACCCCTGCATTCCTGAAATTGAAAAGGAACTTGAATTTATTTGTTGATTTTTAAAAAGCAATACTGAAACACAAATGTTTCAAAGGGCTGCGAAGGGGAGAAAGGGGAATGAAATGATACTGCAAAAAGGTATGGGATATTTATTACCAGTGCTTGTTCTGCGCCTAGTCTGCATTCCTAACGTATTCATCTACTCGAATCAATAAGAGTTTGGGGTATGCACAGAATCTGGGACTGAGTTTAATTTTCATGCTAGTCAAAGTGATTTTTCTTCAATCTGTCATACACTGTATTTGACATATGGCTTTTCTCTCAATCAGTAATTGACGGGTACATGCATTGTGCTCCAGTGAAGGTAGATTTAATATACTGGACATCGGTGTGAGCTATTTTTGTGTTTTGAATGACAAATTTAACTTTTTTAAGTTGTATTGTACTATTGTTTCTACTAATTTCACATTCTTCAAAAGCTCTTTGGTCCCTCATTTCATAACTAATGTTTTACTTCAAGTGAACAAGGATCTTGAAGACATCAAAGGTGCCTTGACATCTCTTAATAGACCATGACAGCCTCCTTCGTTCTCCATATTTCTTTATGTAGAGACATCCAGTGAAGGAAGAAATTGGGCTGTGGTAAACAGACTTAGGAAAAGTGACTCACTGTTTTTTCAGTGATGTTACCAGTGGATTTTTATTGCCGAGATTAAGTGGACTGGGGGATTGAGCAATTTACCTAACCAGCTAGCGGTGAGATGCACACGTTAAAAGAAAGTGTAACAGTCATCTTCTGTGAGATTTTTTTTTTGGGGGGGGGCTTAAACTGATTTTTTGGCTCAAACTTAAGTTCATTTTTCTGGTTTTAAAGTAATTTTGAAACTTGATTTTGTGTGTATTGCTACTTTATGAAAATGAAGGATTTTGATGAACAAAACTCTTAAAAATAGACCTAGAGAAACATTCTAATTAACATCCACTATTTTCTCAATCTTCTAAAAATTTGCTCTATTTGCTGAAGCTTTGTATTCAATTCTCTTAGGAATTTATTTTAAGTTCTTAAGACTGCTCACTGCAAGCCTTTCTCAGCTGTATTTCTGACTGCAAGCTTCCCTTTACTTTTATTTTTACTACTTCTGATATGACTCAGACAAGCCAAACAAAAATCTTTTACTGGAAGACTTAATATGAACAACGTAGCAACTAGAACTGTAGAGCACCACTTCTTGGCTAAAAACAAGTGGTGAGTGTACAATGTGCAGGAAAGAGCAGGAGGAAAGGGAACCGCTAGGTCTCAATTTTCTTTTTCTTAAATGTTAAACATGCATGAAGTTAAGAGAAAAGGAGATTACAAGAAATAGGATGGGTCTAAAACACGTGTTATAGATTCTCAGGGTATCCAAAAAAACAACCAGGAGACTGTCCTTTCCCTCATTTAGGAGAAAGATCTGAAAAATTTGCTTGAAGGCAGTGCAAAGACTACGACTGTAATTCTCCCATATAATAATAAAACAATAGCCTTGCTAGACTACTAATGGGGGGGGGGGGGGGGAAGGGATATTTAGAATTAGCCTCCAGGATTGTCCTCAACAATCATTAGCTGCCCTTCCTCATCTGCATTTCTACTTACGGGCAACACAGAAAGAGAGGAAATGTAAGGAGAGGAAAGGGCTGGAGTTTAGGAAGAGGTAACTGCAGGACTGCTGCTGGGGGACGTCTTGTGCCTGGTATTTGTCGTGCCAAAGGGACCACAGGAAGGTAAAAGCCTGAGGGAGCACAGACCTGGGATCGGTCTCACACCTGGAATAGCAACAGAACTTCCAGCCTTGTCTGTCCTTCCCGCTAGCAGGGGAGCTAGATCCACAGTCTGGACACTGGGTAGGAATGGTTTTCTAGGTGACCTTCACGTCAACCAAAGTAATCAAGGTGCATAGATATAGCAGAAATCCTGACTTCTTGCTGTGTTTTGTAAATTCCCATATATCCCTTTTTTCAAATGCTGTTTTTTGTCATTAATTTTAACTAGACTGGCTCTAACATTGCAGTTAGAGGCATGCTCTTAATACAGCAGAATAAAATAAACCAGCTTGCTCTCTCTAAACACTTTGCCATTTTAAGTGGAATATCAGGAGAAAAAAAACACACAAAACAAAACAAAAACGAATGTCACGTTATAAATGCAATGAAAAAAATAGCAACATGAATCCAGCCAACGAAAAATGCATTTCTGTTGATGCTTGAGGGCATATGAGAAGTGTTAAAATATATGAGTGAGGAAATGCACTCAGTCAGATGTGCAAATGACAACGATTTGGGGAAGAATTCAAAACATTGTGAAAGAAATTCCAAAAGGCACCAACAAGCAGAACAAACACGCTTTATCAGATATGATGTCTGGGAGGTTTCGCAGTAGCTCATTTGACCGTATGAGGTGATGATATATCAGGAGATAACATTTTTACGATCCCAGCCTCTGCAGAAAAAAAGGATATTAAAATTTGCAGTAATGATGCTCATCTTAGTTTTGGATAAATCAGTCACATTGAATTTTCTGTGTGTCACTAGCTTAACCATACAATTTCCCTTGGTATATCTACCACCTGTTGCAAAGAGTAGTTTCTACTTACCTTTTTTATTTTCTTTAATATGTCATATTCAGCTTCATCACAGTCTTCAAATGACATTTTGTCTTATTGTATAGAAATAACACTATTTTCTACTCCTAATAAGGATAAAATTTTCCCATGCTTTTTCAGTATCTGCCTCATTTTTTTCTCAGTGACTGTGCACTTTGTGGCACAGCCAGTACTAAACCACTACTGAGAAACTAAAGGTTTTCTGCTGCTGCATAGTGACAGGTTCACCGTGGTTAAGGAAAATGCAGTAGCTCTTAGGTGGTGATGTACTTCCCAGTCTGGGTGCTATTTGGCTTTAGAATCTAATTTAAAACCAAGCATGCTAGCAGCAGCGACCTCACCCCATGCATAATTCAGACCCTAATCCACTTCAGGGAAAGATAACTGAACTGCTGCTTCAGTACTACTGCTATTATCGCAGGGTCTAGTCCTAAGATACTATGCATAATGGAAGAAGTCCCACAGAAATCAACATCTTGCTTGCATGAATACTTGTTTAAAGGTTGCAGGGCTGAAACCTTCTCAGGGGACCTCTGCCGCACAGCTCTTCCTGTTGACTCTGCAAAGAATTGACAATAGAGGTAGAAGGCAGCTTGGTACAGATGGGACTGGGCTTCAACTGCTTGTTACTGCTCTCATGTAAGAGTCTCGTTCGTGACTGAAGGGGGAAAAGGTTTGTCTCACTCAGTTTTCCTTATGCAGTGCCTATCACGTTGAGGTCAATCTCTTCAGCTCTTTGACTCGGAGAGACCCTTGACTAGGGTAGTCCGTTGTTGCAGCTGTGACTTACAACAGCACGAGGAGTACCCTCCGCAAATTTGCAGTCAACACTGAGCTGGAGAGGGGAGCAGCCAATGCAGTGGAGGCCAGGACTGTGATTCTGAAGGACCTGGTCAGGCTGGAGCAATGGTCTGGCAGGAACCTCACAAAGTTCAAGAATGCAAATGCAAATCTTGCACCTTGGGGGGGATTAACCCAGTACAGGCTGGGGGGTGACCAGCTAGGAAGCAGTTCTGGCAAAAAGACCTGGTGGTCAAGGTGGGCAGCAAGCTGCACAAAAGGCAGCAATGTGCCCTGGCAGCAAAGGTGGCCAACAGCATCCCGGGCTGTCTTAGCAAGAATGCAGCCAGCAGGTCCCGGAGGGTGATCCTCAACCTCTATTCAGCACTTGCGAGACCATTTCTGGAGTGCTCTCCAGAATTTTGGCTCCTCGGTACAGGAAAGATATTGACATACTGGAGTGAGCCCTGAACAGGCAATGAGGATGGTCAGAGCACTTGATATATAAGAAGACGTAGACAGAAATGGGTTTGTTCAGTCCAGAGAAGTAAAGGTTCAGGGAGACCTTATTGCTTCCTGACCAGAGGACACAAAAACGATGTTGCCAGACTCTTCGCAGAGGTGTGTGGTGATGGGACATGAAGCAACAGGGAAAAGTTGGAACACAGCAAATTCTGATTAGATATTAGGAAAAGGTTTTTTTTACCAGGAGGGCATTCAAACACTGTGGCACCAGGGCCCGGGGAGGCTGTGGGATCTCCATGGTTTTGAGCAGTGGGTTGGCCTAGATGACCTCTGAAGGTCCCCTTCCAGACTAAATTATTCTTTGAGCCTACGGCCTATGGATGTAGTGGTACGATGTACAAGAGAGAGAGTGCCAAAAGAAAAATAGAGATGTCAGAGGGAAAGGAAAAAAAAAAAATTAATAGTCAAAACACAAACTGGAGAAAAAACAACAGAGAAAGGGTAAATGTTGATGCTGTGGTGATAGCCTAAGAAAAAATACTTCTGTTGAGAAATGGGATGTCATTTTAGAAACTAACTACTACAATGTTTACTGTTATAACATTCTTAAGTATCTTAGAAAAATACTACACATTGGAAATGCTTTAAATTAGAATTATATGTAGAAATTACATGTAGAATGATATATTGTATTTTAAAAGATATTGTTGTTCCAAAGTGTAGCACTTAGAAGTCTAGAAATGATGAGATTTAGACTAATATAATTCAGCTGTTTCTACTTTGTACTGAATAATGGTAATAGTGGCATACTAACTTAACGCATGAGCATGAGCTATGTTTCCAGAGGATCCCTGCCTCTCCAAGGAAATGAAGCAGACAGTCAGTACTTCTTAGAAGCTTTACTATTTATTTATTGCATTTTAGCTCCATAGTGACTTTTTATTGAATACAACAGTATTAATTCTGTTGGGATACTCCTATAGTCTTTGTGACTTTAGCATATGGGTTCTCATAAACAGTAATGAATATGTCTGACAGATTTATTTTTTTCAGTTTCCTAAGAGGGATTTCATGTACAGACTGATCAAGAATCATCAAAACTGCCACTGATGGTAAGAGAAATTTGGGTGCTTTGCACCTGATATTTGGGAATATTTAATAAGCTTGTAATATCTTACATGTTAAAAACATCCTTGTCGTTTATTTTATTTGTCAACATAAGCTCCAAACCTGAAACCAGGTAAGTCATTCAGACATTTAAAAAATGAATAATTTGTGCAGTGGAAATGCACATTGTGTGAAATTACACACTTATATCAGCAGCAAAGGTCAGAGCTTCTTAGTGACACAGAGGAGATCCTTATCACAGTGATAGTTGCAGTAGCTGTTCCTTCCAAGGACTGACCCCCCAGGGAGGCAGGGCAGGGGCTTTTCCAGTTGATTTCATATCCATCCACTAAAGGAAAAAAGATGGTCACAGTACTCCTTAAGTCAAAGACAAATTTCCGAGGCAGTGGTGCTTGTTACTTTGTTACGAACTCTGCTATTTCGTTTTTTCCTTGCTGTCTTTTCCCATTTTGCCTCTATTCACTTAATCTTTGCTTGTACATTTACGCTATCTCTGCCTCCTTCTTTCCAGCCCTCCTTGCTCTCTCTGAAGCCGTGGCTGCCTTCCTAACCCTCGAACCCTTGATGTCTGATGGTGCCTTAGGACCAAGCCTTCGGTCCCGCCACTTGGGCTGTTTCTCCCGGGCTCTGAGGCGGGGGGGCCACCTCCGACCCCGCAGCGGGCTCTCCCAGGTACTTTCAGGCACAGTGGGTGGCCAGAAGGCGGAGGCTGGAGCATGCCCAAGCACCCATTTGCTGGTACACCATTCATTCAGACACAGAAGCTGTAAATGGATGCAGCACGCTCACTACAGATGAAATCCTTGGAGAATTTAAGATGAAAACACATCTCTCTTGAGCATAGCAAGCTGCAGTGCGGTGTGCAGGCTGTGGTTGGGTTTGTGTTTTGGGGGGGCTGTATGTCAACCTTCTGCTTCTCAGTAAGAAACCTGTTGAAGGTTGTTGGGTTTTTTTTGTAGACAGTGAAAATATGTATTTTTCAAACTACATATGACTGAACTGTAGCTGGAACTTAAAAAAAAAAAATCAATCTGAGGCAGGTATCTTCCAGAGGCAACTCCAGCCCAAACAGCAAAGGTTTAATAAAGTAAAAACAAATTGAATCTTGCACAGAAAGTGCTAGCTACATTAACTATAGGCACCAATACTATTTCTGTATATAATATCCCAAGTTTTCATATATACTAGCAAACTGTTGACATTTTCTCCTCCTTTTTATGAAATACTAGAACAGAACCATGATTCTGCATTTCATACAGTTTTGACATAGTGTGCTTAGCTTGGCACACTGATGCTCTTTCTCCATTTTTAAATCCTTTCTGTTTTTGTTTTTTTTTAATTATATTTGCTATGTTCTTCCAATAATTAACATTTTACAATTGGGAAGCAATAGAAACATGACTCAAATGAACTAATTGGCTAATATATTAATGTCTGGTACATACCTACTGAAGTAAGACCAGACATTAAAAAAAAAAAAACAAAAAAAACCCCACAACACCCTAAACACAAACATCTAATTTCCTTCCAAGTTCTAGTAGTAACAGGTCAAAGAAATGCATTTCTTCTTCAGGATTAATGACAGACTGGTGTTAGTTGATTCACAAATACGTATGGCTTAGAGCTCTCAGAAATACATCTAACTTCTGCTAACGTCACACAGTTCATATATGCACTCTGATACACCTGCTACAGTATCAGGGCACAGAGCTTTGGTGGTTGTGTTTTTAACAAAGGCAGCACCTAAATACTTAAGAAAAAGAGAAATTGTTGCAATACATGCAAGTGTTCTCTAATGCAATGCCACTGGGATACCAGGACTAGACCTCATACACTAACTTCTATGAACAGCTCTAAGAGCAAAGTTGTTTGTCCTCTGAGGAGCTTGCAACATACATAAATAATATTCTTTCTTTCTGTTTCTGCCTTAAAGGACTATGAACAGAGTAAAATGAAACTTGGAAGAAAGTTGTGTGAACCCTTAGGATTTAATTCTGCACCTTTTGAAATTAATGAGAACATTTCTATAGTTAGAAGAAAGAAAGATGGACATCTTAGAAAGAAAATTGAAGTTTTGGGGGAAAAAAAAGCTAAATAATATTAATAGGGATATAATAATTGGCACTTATGGAACAGACTTTTTCCATTTCTTCACTACATGATGGCCTTGCTGGCTTGATTTCTCCCTTCCCATTTCATAGTTCTGCCTCAAATGTAAGTAGCAGCATTCGCTTTCAAATCTGCGGGTTGAATTGTCCTCCGTTTCTTTTTTAATAATCCTTAATGGACATTATATTCTATCTTTGTGTCTGTGTGTGTTTCTATCTCATGAGGGAGAGCTGCTTTAGACAGTGAATTATACTAGCACCCATGTTTAATAACTAACCAAAACATTTGCCCTTGACATTCTCAGCACCGTAATGCTAATTAAGCAAAATAAACAGACATGAAATGAAAACCGGGCAAAGTACTCATCCTTCCTCAAGATTTAATCTGGGATCAGAAACGCCGCTGACGGGAGAGGGAAGCGGGAATTGCAAGTACGTCCGCGCACGAACAATGAAATGTTGAATTATTTTTTAAACCTTCCGCTAATAACTTGTGATTTAAAGGTTACTTCAGGCAAGGAACCAAGGTCAGAGACCGCTAATCCTGAAGCCGAGGCAGACTTTCGTTTCTCCCGGTTCCGTTAACACAGAGCTGGCATCCGGGGCGGCTGGGGCCGGGGCTGCCCAGCCCCCGCTGCCCCCCACGGCCCGCCCGGGACACCCTTCGCTTCCACGCGTGACGCCTGACGACACGCCCAGGGTTACGGCGCGCACGACCACGGATCCGCCGGGCAGACGGGTGCACCCCCTCGCTCCCCACCCCCGGCGCGGTCGAGGACGGCGGTGGGGCCGGGGCCGGCGGAGGCCGCCCGGCGGCGGCGGGGCGGGCCGGGCAGCGGAGCCAGCGGCTCCCAGCACCGCCTGCGGCGGGGGGAAAGTTCCCCAAACTTCGCCCCGGCGCGGCTGGGCGGAGCGGAGCCGGCAGGGGCCGCGCCCCCGCCCCGCTCCCGGCCCCGGCCGCCGCGCACAGAGCGCAGCGACTCCCGCCCCTTCCCCGGCGGAGCCGGGCGGGCCGGGCCTTGCCACGGCCGCCACCTCCCCCGGCGGGGGCGGGCAGGGGGAGGAGCGCGCCGCGCCGGGCCGGGCCGGGGGGACTAGGGGGAGCTGCTGCACCTGATACACCGGGGCGGCAGCGCGGCGAGGGAGGGAGCGGCGCTGCCCGCCGCCTGCGAAAGCCTCTCCCCGCCGTTAGTCAGCGCTGGTCTCGCTGCTTCTCCCTCCTCCCGCCCCTTCTGCGCGGAGCTGGGCTCTCGCTCCTGTTCCCCTCGGGGCCGGCGGCAGCGCATCCTCCTCCTCCTCTTCCTTCCCCCCGGGCCCCATGGCTTCGGCCGGCAGCGGCATGGAGGAGGTGCGCGTCTCGGTGCTGACCCCGCTGAAGCTGGTGGGGCTGGTGTGCATCTTTCTGGCGCTCTGCCTGGACCTGGGAGCCGTGCTGAGCCCCGCCTGGGTGACGGCGGACCACCAGTACTACCTGTCCCTCTGGGAGTCCTGCCGCAAGCCCGGCAACTTGGACAGCTGGCTCTGCGAGTCGACGCTGCACAGCGGTGAGATACGGCTGCCCCGGGGCTCGTCCCGGCCCCCCCCCCGGCTCCGCTCCCCCTCTCCGGTGGCACCTCGACCCCGCAGCCGCCCTCTGCCTGGCCCCTGCCCCCTCCCTCCTTCGGCCCTTTCTGCCTTCCCCCCCCCCCCCGACCTCGGCCGCCTCCCGCTCCCCCGGCCGCTCCCCGGGCGCTGAGACTTGCCCCACGGCCCCCATGCCCTGGCTGCCCGGCCAGCATCCCCCGAGCCGCCTCTCCTTCACCCTTGTCTCCTCCGGGACCGTGTCCCAGCCCCGTCCCGGGGCCAGCCCCCCCCCCCCCCCCCCCGGACCGGAGCAATGCCCGGGGCCCTGCCCCGTCGTCCCCCGTTCCCCCTCCGGGCTCCTCTCCTCGCCCGCTGCCGCCCCTGCTCCCCGCCCGGATCCCCGCTCCGGCCGCCGCCGGGAAAAGTCCCCGGCACCTTTGTCCTCTCGCCCTCCGCACCCTTCCCGTTCCCGAACCGCTTCGTCCATCCCCATCCTCCTCATCCTCGTCCCTGCTTCCCCAGTCCCGACGCTCGCCCTTCCCGGCCTCCGCGGCGCCGACCCCGCTTCTCCCTGGCTTGCGGGTCGGGGCGAAGGCGGCGGCGGCCTCTGTGCGTGTGCTAGAGGGGGGAGCGCTGGGGGTCCGTGCCCGACTCGTCCCTCAGCCTGCGAGGTGGTCTAGGGCGCAGGGGAGATGCGAGGTTGGCTTCTGTGAGCCAAAGGGGTGACCGGTTTCGTATCTGCCTTTGGCTGTGTTTTCACAAAACATTCCGACTTTGGACTAGTTTTGATTATTTTTCTGTGTGGCAGTCGTTCTCATACAGTGAGAAGCTGTTGGGGATCAAGCATCTTATAATTTCCCCCCCCCCTTCCCCCCCCATCTCCCGAAGTCAATAGTCTTGGAAAGTTGGGGCTTCCTAACCAAAACCGATTGTTACTGTGTCCCGAGTGAGGATGCCTGGGCTCCGGCTCTCTCTCCGTCCCCTCGGCTCTGCTTGTCTGTGGCTTTCTCTAGCAAGTACTCATCTTTCCGTCGTCTTTCATACGCCTTTGCCTTCTTGCTACACTCCCTGATTTGATTTCTTGATGCTCATTCGTTCTTCAGCTTTCTAGGTCTTCGGTCGTAGATTTTTTTTTTTTTGGTAATTTTTTTTTAATGTCATTTCGCTATTGCTTGGAGTACTTAAAAAACGGGTTGTGAATGATATAACCAAGCCGCCTGTTGAATATTTTTCAGTAAATTCTTTTGGTACCATAATTGTTTAGGTTTTCATGGGTTGTTTTATTTATTTCATGCCTGATAGCAACTTCTGGAGTCCCAATAGAAACACTGACAAATGAAGCCAGCCTTTTCTCCCCCAGCCCCCCCGCCCTGTTTTCATCCCCATCCCTGTTCTCACCACACACAGACTTGCATTGCTAAATCATCCATTTGGATTGCTGTGCTCTCTGGTTGGGTAAATCATACAGGGACAAGATGTTTGTTTTGGGAAAGAAGGCAAGGGGCTGACTGTATATTCTGGATGCTTTCCTTTTTCCTCGTTTCTCTGACATCCATGTATGGGTTCTGGGAAATAACTGATCTCTGCTTGAGTAGAAATTGCAGAGGTTCCTTTGCTGCTGTGCTTATTTTTTTCTGTCATTGCCTGGAGTAATATTTGAGGGTTTCAACGTTGTTTGGGGTTTTGTTTTAAATCACGTAATGCCAAAACGAATTGTAAAGAAATGTCAGTTTCAATCAGTTACCAGGGTATCTACACAAACTTTGGAGAGCTTGCTTTTCCTTCCCCAGTATAAATGGAAATTTATGTAGGAATGTCAGCTTCTATGTGTCTCCTTAGCAACGTGAATCCTTTGCCCCTTCTCCCTGTCTCCTGAAATAGTATCCCCTTGATTGCAGAAGGACTTTTCAGATGGCTTGAATGAGAACCTGCTTCAAATCCCCCCCCACCTCCGCACACACTTTTTTGGGCTCCCCCCTCAGTTCATCTCCCTGCCACGCATGCGTGTATACACATACACACACACACACACACACAGACACACACAGAAGTGGGACATTAAGGAAAGCAGGACAGCTTATGGAACAGCATAAAAGGACACTAATCTCTCTTGTTGCTTTATTGGTCACCTGTCTGTTTATGGGAAGGTGGAAGATGAATGGGTGAGGACGGATAGAAATGAAATGTAGTTTGTTGGATGCTGTGTGTGGAAAATTTGCCCTCTCCTGGTGCTTTCTCCTACCCTGTGCAAAAATTCCTGCCTGTCTAGTTTCATTCAGGTTCCTTGAATGAGCTTTACTCATTTTCCTTAGATACTTTCCGGTCTAGTGGAGCCAGGTTTCACAAGCTACTGGGGAAGAAGTGAATGATTGTTTTATTTGAGGTGACTGACTGGAATAAACCCTTCATTTTCCTCATGTTTGGCACACAATGCTACACTCTGTGGAGACCTGAAATACGAGAAACTCTACTGTTCTCCCTTTGCCTTCTGCTAGTGTGTTACAATTCCCATTAAAGAAAATGGGAAGGCTCCCAGTAAGTTCAAGTTGGATTGGGCTCGTATTCGAGACCATTTTGTGTGCTTGCCTTAATATTTTAAGTGCACTTTCCTCCTACACCAAGAATCTAGCAAGCAGTATATTTTGGAGTTAGCGGAGCGCTCCCACAGGGAAAGCTCTTTTAGCTTGATACCAGTGCAAGCAGCTTTGTAGCTGGCTAGCTGTGAAAAGCAGTAGTACACACAGGAAAAAGGCATCTTCACTGGTGGTTTTAAGAGATTTACTTCATCATCCCTTGAAGGAGAGCACCTCAAGTGGCATCATCAAGGGCAAGCTCATTCTAGAAGCTGTTAAAGCATATTTGAGGTTTAATTAAAAACCTTTGTTGTAATTAGATGTAGGACCCCTGACTGCTATCAAAAGGGCAACTTAGTAGCGGAGAGCAGAAGGAAATGTACAGAGCATGATTACATTGGCTGATATAGCAGGAAATAATCCTTCTCAGCCGTTGCTAGTGCTTGGAGTATGTGTTCTTGCATTCATTCATTCATTGTTTTGAGGGCTTTTTTTTGTAGCTTGCAAGCAATCCTTTGCTCTCATACTGCTTTTAAAGTTGTGTAACTACTTCACAATATTGCTGGTTCAAGTATGTAAAATAGTGAGTCAAATTAATTTTTAGAAATCTGAAGATTATAAAATATCTCATCTTAATTTGATTTTCTTCTGTTTGAGTCTTTAGGGTCTATGTAAATCACCTGTTCAATTTTTTTCCTGTAATTGCAGGAGCTAGAAACATATTCTTGCATATCCCTCGTCTTCCTCTTCTCTTGATGAAATTCTAAAATTCCCACTAACATCAACTTCAAGAGCTAAAAAACCAACAAAGTTGCCAGTATGGAAATCTTGAGATCCAACAATGCTGCTTTACAGTTTCACCAGCTGTCTGGGCATAAAGTTATTTTCTATAATCAAAGCTTAACTTGGCTAATGCATAAGTTGTCTTTAAGTCAGATGTATTTTAAGCTCATGTGTTAAACTAAAAAAAAAAAAAAAAAAAAACAAACAAAAAAACCAAACCAAAAACCCCAAACAAACAAACACACACACACACAAAAAAAAACCCCACCCCAACAGAGTTTGGAGTGTTCCTTTGGTGTCTTTAAACAAAATTTTTTTAGACCTCATTTGAAGTGGATTATGTCTAATTTGTGATGGTTCATTTGCAGATTTATCAGGAGTTAGGAGTTATGTATGAATATTTATTTCTATCACAGCATGTGCCTAAAATTAAATGCATCTTATGTACAACTGCATGGCATGTCTGTACCTGTACAGGTAGTTGTCTTCTTCCTGCAGAATTAATAACAGTAAATTTGAATTTATGCAATAGACTGCAGCCGTTATAGTTCTTTAAATCAAAAATATGCAAATATGATGTGGAAGACATAAATGGTTCCATAGAAACTAATCTGCAGATAGACATTGTGTATTTTGGCTTCAATACACGTATATGCTATTCATAGAAAACAATGGCTCCTTCGCAGCATTTCAGTTTATTGTGAAAATAGCGTATATAAAAATATGTTAGAATGGTTTCATACTGGTTAACTGTATTCATTCTGGTTTATGGGGAGCATATCACTTTGTTACTTCTCAACCTGTATATTTGTTTATGCAACGTTCAGTTTTCTATAAGATCATTATACTCCAAGAACTGTCCATGAATGTTTGAAAGACAAAACAATCTCAAGGAAATAGGTGCCACAGGGTCTCTGTACATGTTTAAACTTAGTGGCGAACACACCATAAAGGTAAGCTTAACTTATAGCATAGTGCAGTAAAAAAACTTGAGTCTAGTTTTGTGTTTGTAATTGTGTTCTAATTTGTTCTTAAAATAAAAAAAGCATCAGAGGCTGCTCATTTGGTAGCACTTGAAGGGGTTTAACCTTAATTATACATTAGATGCAGATATCTGAATTAATGTGGCTCAATAGTCTTGGATAGTATCTGCTTGTTTTGAATCTAAGAGGTTGTTCCAAGGGGAAATTGCTAGCTCAAAAGCAGCTTCCTCATTAGAAGATCTGGATCGTTGCTCAGAGTTGATGTTGACACATATTTGTAAAAAGCTCAGCAAGGCTGATAGTTTGCTGTAAAATAACGTAAGAAGAACAAATGTAATTTTACTAAGTCTGAAGAAAGAGGCTCATACAATGTAAGGAGCAATTAATAAAACATTCCTTCTGGTTTTGAAAACTGTAGTCTGTCGTTTTGCATATTACTTTCTTTAATAATCATGCCCAGCACTTTACCTGAAGGTGGATATAAAATCAAAAGCTGTACTACTTCAAACTCACTGTCTAAGACCCTGAGCAAGCTGATCTAACTTTGAAGTTGAATCTGACTTGGAGATTGGCCCTGCTTTCCATGGGGAGCTGGACTAGATGACCTCCAGAGGTCCTTCCCAACCTAAATTGTTCTGCGATTCTATGATGACTAATACTCTGTTTATGCCTGATGGCTACCTGGTCCTTCAATGTGTTCAAAGTGCCTTGAATTTGTTAACTACCCCTCACAGTAGCCCCAGATAGAATCTTTTAAGGTATGCTCCCTCTTTTACAAATGGACCAGTTATTTTAGCCTCAGACTTCCCAAGGCCATGCTCTGTGGGAACAGCAGATCTAAGACTGGACCAGGAGTCTGGACTTTTTAGTATGATAGAGGCTACCATTTCAGCCACCCTTCTCCAACCAGCTAAGAGATGTGGTTACAGCACATTTGTGTGTAACGTGTGAAGTTTGTGTGAATTTATTTGATCAGATCAAGAGCACCATACACCTTGTCACTGATAATCTTTAAAAAAAAAAAAAAAAAAAAAAAAGGAAGACTTCTAGCCTTAGTGGGTTATTGTTACTGCTGTTTTTAAACATTGCAATTTTAAAATCAGTAATGTTGCTTTAAGTCTTGTTTATTTAATAGAGGTGTCTTGCACCAGTGAGTTAAAAGATGTTCCTTGTGTTAGGGATAATATAAGTGGTTTAAATATTTGATGAGGTTTTATATTTAGAATCACGTAGAGAGTAACATTGCCTCTGTTACTGATTTGTGGCCAAAGATGACCACATAAGATTCAAGGTAACAAGCAGGAGGCGGGGTGAAGTCTATCTAGCTGTATTGCTTTATGTGTTTTCACTTGTTCCATTTCTGTAATATAAAGGCCATCGTTTTGATGGGAAGTACTCCTTGAACTATTTTAAATGCTAATTGTTTTTCTCAAGGAACAGCGGAATGAGTTTTGAAAATTGCAAAAGATTGCCAGTTTTCTTGAAGAACATCGGTAACTGTGGGAAATAATTACATTCCTGTTCCAATACGAAGTGTACTTCTTCAGATTGCTAAAATGTAGTAGTATATATAGAAGAGGTCAGAAAAGGTGAGCTTTTCTTGAAAAGCTTGTATAACACATCTCCCACACTTCTGTCCTAATGACATACTCCTAAGATTTTCAGGTTTTTGTGAGGTTCTTGGAGTTGTGGGTGTGTGCGTTTTGGTTTTTTCTTGAATGAATGAATATCCAATAATTAAAATGGCATAGTAGTGAGCTAATCTCAGAAGAATGCCACGTATCCAATGGAAGAAATGCCTGAGTACATGCTGTACTATTCTGTGAATGAATTATAGATTACATGACTTTTTGTAATGCTGTGCTTGTGTCGAAGTCCTCTGTTGGCAAAAATGATGTGCAATGCATGTTGCCCTTAAATAATAAAATAAAGATCTGTATAATGGCAGCACTTAACCCTTTATTTGAAGATGCACTTCATTTAAAGGATTTTACTCTGTGATTTTAGAAATACAGGCAGCCCACGGCTCAGAGAGCAGCTGTACAGAAACCCCTCAAAGTGTATATATTTTGTGTACATAAGGAATGTAAGCTTTAATCTTCAGGAGAGATGTGTGTCGTGGGCAGATGAGCAAGCACCTGCTATGTTTCAAGTTGCTCATACATCTGTAACCCCCTCAGGCATTAGACCACCTTGTCGTCTTGCAAAATCTGTCTCCTTTGCACAACAGCAGAGTTGCTTACCATAATTTTATTGTTTTTGTTGTTCAGTCTGAACTCCTGTAGAGATGGGAGATAAAACTTGTGGTGGTGTCGAAGCACACAGAAAGTTTGAGTCTAGCAGACTCGGAGCCACACAGAGTCTGATGAACACGGCAGCTGAAATGGAGACATCAGGCAGATTAATGCAGTCCCTATCTTATGCGAGACTGCCACAGAGCTCATCCTGAGAAACTGAACCCAGTTCTTCTTTGTGTGCTGCTCACTTCTCTGGGAACCAAACTGTCCCCCGCATGCTCAGTGGCATCTTCGGATGGAAGGCAAGGGAGGTCTGCTTGCCATTGGAAGGCGAGCGGAGTCTGCACCTTGGCTGCCTAATGAGTCCCCCGACCCAGCAAGCACGTCCTTCCCGGGCTGAGGAGGGTCGGTGGTAGAGTACCTACTGCCCGGAGCGTCCAGCCTGCGGGCTGTCATCTTGCCTGGAGCTGGCCTCTTCCCCTCTGATCATGGTTATCTTGCTGTGGAGAAAAGGAAAGGCATAGGAGGAGCCTGAGTGAGAGGGACACAACTCTGTAGGTGACTGCTAAGGACTTTTCCCTCAACGCTGAGAGAGCCCTGAGGCTGGGCTGCCTGACGGTAACGCTCAGGTATTTTTGTATGTCAGTGGAAGGGTGTGTAAACAGCACCAGAAAGTTGGAAGGGACCTGTTAGGTAAGAGGCACTTCAAAGCAAGACTCAGATTTGGATTCTCTCCTACCTGTTTGTTCACAGACCCCATAGGTCTCATGTTTATCTCTTTCCAGCTTGGGTTTAGCAGACAGAAGAAGAGAGCGGTTTCAGTCCACTCTAGTGGTTAAGAAATTCTTCTGGGAAATGGGAGCAGAGGTTCAAGTCTGAAGCCGGAGCTGGGAAGCAAAGACCTCTCAGTTTCTGAGAAGCCCTCTAGCCCCTGGTGTATTGCAGCTAAGGAGGCGCCTGCCTTTCCTCCTTCATTAGTCGGCTGCCATCGTTAGCCCTTAGCGTTCTGTGTCTCGGCAAGACACAGGCAGACCCAGGTTAGCCCCAATTAGCTGTTTTTTGGACACGTCTCTGTGCTTGTTCTCTTTTTCTTTGACTGGCTCTAAATGACTCTTCACTCAGCATCAGGAACACTAAATCATCTTACAAGCATCTTGTACAGTAAATGGAAAGTGACTGATGCCTTATGTGGAGCCTCTGAATTATCCTTAGGGGAAGCACTTAAGGATTTTGGTACCCAGTATGAAATGCTCAAAATTCTGTTTGGGTGTTGTCAAAATCCTGGTGAATTAGAGCTATGAGAAAGCCTCACTATTAAGCCCATCTGTATTGTGCAAGACTCGGGTTATTGAGGGCTTTGTCCCGCGTGCTACCGTGTGTGGATGAAGACCGATCTCTTAGGGAATAGCTCAGTACATAAATCTCCTGTTGGAGAAGAAGCAGAAAATTGTTTTGTCTCTTCCACAAACAGCTTCCTTTTAACGTATCTGTGACCTCACATAGTTACTTCATGTGTTCAAATCCACGTCTTTCAGAAGAAAGCCTTGGTGTAGAGTGTTTGACTTCTGTCTTAAGGAAATCATGCATTCAGCCACAGCTGGCTGGTTCCCACAGCGCTGGTAACCCTTTTTATGTGTCTGTGTGACTTGGGGACCCACAAGCACAAGTCACTTTCATGCTTTAGAGAAATCTTATTCTCAATCCATAAAATAAAAAGAAAATGTAAAAGCCAGAATGCATCTGTGCTGCAACTAGCAGTAATAAGCATACTATACAAACTGACAACGAGCAGAAAATACTTATTTATTGCGATTTTTGTACAAGGCTCCGCTGTGGAAAATTGTGGCTAGAGCAGCTTGCTGAAGGCTTGGTATAGATGCTGTCAGAAAGCGCTTCTCTCTGCAGCGTGCAGAAGTGTGTGCTGCGGAGCCTCGAAAGTCTGCACTTGTGGTGCTGGCTGTACAAGAGCGGAGGAGTATGGACCAAGTAACTTATGGACACTGGGCTTCCCAGCTTTAGCCAAGATCCCCTTCATCCAGAGCAGAATTCACCTGAGCAGCTCCTTAAAAAAACCATCATTTTGGCTCAAGTGAGGTTCCGAAGGACTGACTTCTCTGTGGAATAATTTTATGTGAGAACTTAATGGCGACTGCAGTACTTATTTTATCTCGGTATTTCCACTGAATTTAGCAGAGCTTGGCCTTCCACAGAAGTCTGTGCATCTGATCATGCTGAAGAAGGAGGAAATCTTACTAATCGTGTGACAAATGCACTTTTAGAAACTAGATTCTACCTTTGTGTTTTTATATAATCACTACACTTTTTAAACTTTCATTGGCTATTTCATTGGCTAAGTTGATGAGCATTTATAAACTTAGAAATAGTTTTTAATATGAAGCAGTTAGGAATATCTCTGGCTGTCTTATTTATCTTAGTTGATTGTTATGACATTCAGTGGGTTATATTTAATTTCTTATGCGTGGGTGCCTCAACTTTTTATGCTTTACTTGACACGTTCTTTCCAATTCATTATTCTTGAATTTAAATGCTATATTACAATTTCTAAGAATATTTATTGGCTGAGGGCAGTGATAAGTGGAAGCTTTGCAATGAATCAGAAAAACTTACTTAAGAGTGGTGTTGTATTTTGTTTCTTAACAAGGTTTTATTTAGTGCTAGAAGAAAGTCAGTTATTACCTTCATCATGTAACAAGTTCATGCATTTTCTTACTTCAGCCTCTACGAGGAGAGGACTCGGTGGAAAACCATTGTATGAAAGAAAAGAATACTTGATTGTTTCTTAAGAGATTAATTCAGTTCCCTTGCATTATCTGAAAGAGCCCTATACACAAATGTTTCACCTATTCCACAATATGTTTTTATGTCCACCGCTTCTTTTACTGTAGAATACCATGTAGATAAAATATTTAATTTGGGGGGAACTTGCTGAAAACATGAAATCTGTGACAATGCTAGCCTTTTGTGTTGCTCTTTCTCATGTTAAAAAATGACCTAGTTATTAAAATAAAGAAACATTTCAGAACTTCGAGATGTTTTCTTCTTCTTCCATGGTTTTTCCTAATTTTATCCTAGTACTGAAGTATTATTTTGCCCAAGAAATAGACCAGATAGAGCTGCTCTTAATTAAAAATGAATATACAGCCTAAAGCCTTAGGTCATGTCATTTTGGGGGAAGAAGGGAAGAGAGTCACACATTTCAATGTGCAATTAACACTGTGCTTCTGTATCATTAAGAAACAGGCAGAATTTCCAAAGAGCAATGAGACCAAGCTGTCCTTACAAAAAGGCACTGATTTATGCTTGAGGAATTAACTGAAAATAAACATTATCATCATAGTTTGGGGGTTTGTTTGTTGGTTGTTTTTTTTTTTACTGAAGATGGTAATTTTAATAAATCTTACATATGTTTTGAAAATATGTGTTAAGTACCTAGGTTCATATTTATATATATTTACAAATACTGAAATCCACATCCCTAAACTAATAGGCAGATTGTTATAACAAAAATAATGCAAACATCACTGTCAGAACTGCAGTGTGTATTTCCCTTAGTTATAGACATTGTGATGCTTCTTGTGCAGTACAAAAACATGTTTGGATTTTCAGACCTAAAAATAGTATACATTAAGTGAGGCTTTTCGTAAGAAATCTGTCTTGAGTTACTTAACGATTGTCAAAAATGTGTTAATTCTAGTTGTTCGGATGGGATAGGTGGCATTATTAGTGTAATTCTTAACATATTGCTAAAATGATGGAACACTGAAAAAATCTGAAGTTATGCACATTCTGTTGACTCTACAGTTATAAACCAACAAAGCAACTTAATTTGGGCATGACTGTAAGATGACAGTGCTTTTTAAAATCTAAAAGTTTATTAAGATTTGTGGGAGTGCGATTTTACTAGTTCCTAACATTTTTCTTAGATAGTGGATGTGTAGTGTAAATAAACTCTAGTGATGTACAGTGAAAAATACTGATGTGCATTCTTAGAGTGCAACCAAATTGTGTTTTGAATCCAGAAAACTAATAGTTATCTCTATAAGGTCCCATTTTACTCATGTTTATGCATGTTTCTATCTCTATGAGAATAAGCAGTCTCACTGAACTGCCAAGGCTCCTGAACTGAGTATAGTAACTTCTTTGCAAGATTGGTGCATGCCTAGAAATGGTGCAAGCATATTTTGAGTACTCTAAAGTAGGCTTATGATGTTTATGTTCTGTGTACCAGTAACACTATGTAACAGAGCAATCTGCTGTTCCCGTTTTGATGCTGTGTGTTTTAAATCTCTCCTGGGTAGTCCCAGGAAAACTACAGATTTTTATTGTAGAAAACCGTTTGCTATATGTGGTTATATTGTTGTAGTTATCTAGCTTACAGGGTGTTCTTCCTTCAGTGGTAGTGATTCGATTTTCCTTGGATGTTTCTTTTCTCTTGTATAAAATCCAGTGGCCTGGATTTTTTCTTAAGAAATAATTGCCCGTACGTAGAAGGCGCATGCAGAAGGTTTTACTTACTTAATCCAACATAAGTTTTATTTTGTCACCAGGTCAAATGGCTTTCAGAATTGAAAGTTAAGGTTTTTCTAAAATGATGAGGAGATTTACACATGTAGTTTCCATGGTAGGCAGTATAGGAAAACTCAGTCCAGTATTCTTTATGCGCTAATGTCTGACCTTCATGATGCTCTTTAACCAGAATCCCTCTTAGCTGCAGCTCCAGGTAAAAGCTGGTAGGATTGTATGCTCCTGTAAACGGAGGCTGGAGCTAAAATAAAGAGGCAATTCCAGACATTGTGGCCAGAGCACAACGTTCAATACCTGATCCTCAGCTAGTGGTGAGGAACATTAAGAGCCTCGGTTTTGTCCTGGTGTCAGCATCACCGTGTAGGTTCTCTTACTCAAGAAATTAATTTTGTTAACTAAGTCAGTTCTTCCTTAGTTGAGAGCGTAGGTGTCTTCCAACACTGATTTGTCCTTTTACTCCCACGTCAGTACTATAGTAAGGTAGTTTGTTTATTTTTTAACCTTTCCAAAAATCCATAGATATATCTGTCCTGGAAGCTAAACTATGTTCTAACCCCACACTTACATCGTCTTTGCCTTAGTTATTTTCACTTGATTGGTGGTCTTGCCAATGTGGTTTTGGAAAGCAATAGGATACTCAACTTTTTTTCCATTTAGTTGCTACTCCAATGTTGCACACGTTTCGTTTGCATTAGACTTTGGCATCTGATCAATGCGAAGATAACATTTAATATTTTGTTATTTGTAGCGGCTTTCAAAAATTTTAGTTTTTGAGTTTTCCCATCTGGCACTTTGATTTATCTCATCAATTTTATATGGCTTTTAACTTCGGGGTGATATGGATTTATGTGTCTAGTCTTTGTATCTGTGTAATTTTCTAGTGCAAGGATTCCTTTCATGTTGTTCCAGAGTGGTCCATTCTGTTTATTTATTTCTGTATTTTATATCTGTAATGCACTCTGATATTGGAAGAATACTTTCTAAATCATCAGTACACTAACCACTTGCTGTTTCTGAAGGATCATGTCAACATTAAAAACCACTCTTCGTAACATTCCCATCCATAACTAAAATCATATTTCCATCCCAATAATAGTAAAGCAGTGGGACACACAGCAAACTGGCGTTAGAGATTGCATGCTGAAGGTAGGAGAACGAGAGATTGTTCCCAGCCTTGCGTTTTGGTCCAGTAAGAAAATGAGGAGTAAAATAGCTTGGAAGGTTGAGTACTTAGTAATTAAAGTATTAGTAAACAACATGCCTGGATTTCTAAAGAGAATGAAAATAAATGTGTGTACTTGCACAAACATGCCTTTAAAATAACTTTCTTTTTTAACAATGCTTTTATAGCTCTTCTATTCACTTTCTTCTTTTAATCATCTTCATCCTTTTTCATATCATGTATGAAGGCTTTTTGTGATAATAGCTGCCAGCCTTCCATTCCCAAACCCCACAGCTGCACTGTCAGTAACTTCAGCAGATTAGATCCCTCTTGAAACTGGATGTACGGTTTTTTAAAACGCTGAATTCTGCTCTTTTCAAAAAGAGAATGTGGATTTTTGTTGTTGTTCTTGTTTTAGTAACCTTAAGATCTCTAAATTTATTTTGGAAATAATTAATCTTATTTTCTTTGAATTATGTAATGGATTTCAACATTTTATTCTGAATATTGTATGAGTGCTAGTATTTTCAAAGTACGAGAGATGCATTGGAACCGTAGGTCCTTTTCCCACAAGCTGATTTTGGATCATCTTCCTTGAACTACTAAATAGTAGTGATAAACAGTAAATAGTGATCTGATTCTTTTTCTTGATGCCCGTTATTGGAGAGAGGCAAGGTCTTATATACTCTTTTGCAAAGAGAGACAGCACAAAGTCTGCCTTTCTAAAATCCTACAGAAGCTCTTAAGTTAGATCTTGGATGTTGTATAGACCCGTGATGGCCATCAGCTTGCAAATGAATTTTGTTTTATGTGATTTAAGACTGGAAGGATGTTGTTTGTAACTGCATCCATTATGTATGAAAATAACTAGAAAATACACTGAGCCAAATCCGGAAGTTGCTTTTGGGCGAAGAAAAGAAAAACTGACACTTTAGGATAACTGGCATTTTAAAATGGACTTCAGATTTGACTTGGTGTGCATCTAATGATCGTTACTGCCTTTATAAGGGCTTGACTTCCACCTTTTTTTTAGTTAATTTTTTTTTTTTATTCCTTTGAGCATCTCCTTCCTTTACCTTCCCAAGTGACAGGTGTATATGATAAGCCTCCACGCATTTCCCTTCCTATGTCACCCTAATCAGCTCAAGCAGAGGTTCGACTTTCACTCTCTTCTGTGAGAAAGTTACGACAGACTGGTCACACGCTGGCTAATCCTGACCCAGGCTCAATTTCTCATTATAAATTGGAAAAAAAACAGGGGACCAAATTATGCAGTCTTACTCAAGCCAAAATCCCAACGAGGCCAACTAAGCCTTGAAAAAGTGTGGGAGGTTGCGGCACTTTGCTCCTGAGTTGCATCTGTTGTATAAAGGTGTTTCACAAATTAGGAGAAAAGAAATCCAAAGCACAGTTGTTTATTTACCCGAGCCTTGGTGCAGGCTCCGCGTTCCTCATATTCTGCTGTTTCTGTCAAGCCTATGGGCTTGTTTTACTGAAATTGTGTTATTATTTTTTTCCCTCTCTTTTTCCACCCAGACTGGCAGATAGCTACTCTGGCTTTGCTGTTGGGTGGTGCTGCCATCATTCTCATAGCTTTCCTGGTTGGGTTGATCTCTATCTGCGTGGGATCTCGGAGGCGGTTCTACAGACCAGTTGCAGTCATGCTCTTTGCTGCAGGTAAGCAGATTACCAGCACCATTATGAAAATTTCATGAGAGCAGCTTCACTTTTGTGAAGGAAGACATGCCTTGTTCTGCATACTAATTCAGAGGCATTTGGTTTACCTCTGTGTTAACTCTGGTGAGGTTTTTCAGGATACCAGCTCTGCACGGCATTAATAATTTTTGCAGTTTTACTATTATTAGTTCATAAACAATTATTTATTTGCATTATATTTATTGTTCTGTGCAGTACATGCAGCAGGGGAAACTACAGAGGATAAATCTCAAAGTACCATTTTTAGTCTGTGACTTTATGCTGCTTGATGTCCCTATTTTTATTCTATATGCAAAGCCATTTCTGTTATTTTAGTGTTCTTCCTTTTACAATTTTAAAACAGGAAAATTAATGCTCAAATATGAACCCTTGAAGCCCTACGTGTGAAAATAAATAGGATTATGTTGCAAGGTGTTTATATATGCCCTTGTGCCATGAGGAATTAATTTCAATCTGTCAGCTTGCTTACTTAGTTATTAATTTAACAAGCTGTCACAATGTAGTCCCTGTTTGGTTTTAAAAACATGAAAACGGAATAGTTTATATAAACAATCGCAAAGTCTTAAGGGAGACTTATGAATCTGTATAGTCCGTAAAGACTGGTGAGGTATAATTACGGTATCAAATCATCTCCTTTTGTACATTCTGGTGGTCTGGGGCTTAGTCAGCACGGATGTTTCTGTTTCTCCTGAGATTCACCAAGCATGGTTTGCCTTCATCCTGTCACTCACATCTGCATTGGAGCCAGCAGCTTAAGCCCCTTCTGATAGCCCGTAATGAAGAGGGTGACAGAACCTCGTCTTTGGGGTGTATTTAAAAAGCCACTTACAAGGGTATGAAAAGACAAAGGCGCGGAATTTGCGGGGTATTCGGGAACGAAACAAAGCTCCGGGGAAGGCTCCTGCTGCCCCCTGCTGTTAACGTTACCTTGGTTGAGCCGCAGTGCTTCAAAATGCACTTTTATTTGCTCAAGACATATTGGTAGGTTATATTGCATTTGCTTTTAGGAAATGAATGCGACCTAGGATCAGACTTCCTAAGCGGAAAGCGTATCTTTTTGTTCTATGTGTCGCGTTGCTTGCTTGGTTGAATGAATAAAGGCACTGTTGCCATTATTTTAAAATTTAGGGTTAATTCTGAGATTATAAAGGATGCTGGGCAATTAACTTTGGAAATGGGATTACTGTAGTAGTTTCTTATTTGGATTTTGACTTAATTTCTCATAACATTGTGTAGTAACCTAGTAATTGTTCAGTCATACACTGCCTATCTTGTCATACTGCTCATTTAGTATGTAGTTTGTACTAAAAAAAAAAACAAAGCAAAAAAATTCCCCAAATCCTGCTGTTTGGCTTAAAGCTTAACCTATTTTCCTCTGCATAAAATTAGTTCTAGTCTTTACTGCAAAAGTTGGGGAAGAAGGGAGGTTTAATGCTTACTTGCATCAAAAAAGGAACATACATTGGTGCTTTAGCTCATTGGTGGCATTCACCTCTTTCCTTTGCCTCTGTGTGTGTGTGTTTGTATGCATGTGCACTTTAAATAGCCATGACCTGAAGCATGTAAGAAGAGAGATGATGAGGGTGAGACGGCCTGCCCCATTCTTCTTCATTATCTGACAAATCTGAGGAGAATCCTTTTGGGATTTGATGCTGACATTGTTAGTGTCATTTTCTACAGATATTATCTTTGATGTCAGCTATTTTTAGAGGTGAATATGGACTGGGATATCTTGAAAGAATTATGGAAAGAGTCTCCTGCTGAAGAGGGTAAAGTTAAGATTGCAGCAGAGTGGAGTTTGTGCCTTATGCAGTTGTCCATGGATTCAAACCTTCACCTGTGGATTTCACAGTAGATCTTTGAGGATAAACCCCGCCCCGACCTGTGAACCTGCTGACAAGACCAAATATTCTGTATGACTCTGGTTAGGAGTCTACCAGCTGCCTCTGGAAGAAGGACACAGATTGAATTGCCCAAAGACATTTAATGATCTGTGTGGGTGTCAGGTAGAAAACGTCACTGTGTGGGAGAAAGAACAAAATGGAAAAGTGGTTTCCAGGCACCTTAGAGTCCAAACAGTTGGTTCCAGGCATTTTTTTCTTCTAGTTCTGATTTATTTTCATTTATTTTTCTTTTTTTCTCAGCTTCAGGTTTCAGTTAGCGACTCTAGGTGAGGAAAAAGATTGACTGGCTAGGACTGGAATTGATGAGAAAACAAAGGGACAAAAAAAAATAATTCAACCTACATACTGAGAATAAGCCAGCAAGTGATCAACAGATGTGAATGCGTTTAAAGTACATACTGTCAGCTCTGTGTAATGGGGAGAGGAACAGTAATACCTCAGGTAATGGAAAAACGTAGAGCATACAGAGAGGCAGTTGCAGGACATTCTTGCGTGGAGCCGGCTTGGCTCATACAGCTCTTCCCAGCATTTTTGGTCTAGTAGAGCTTATGTACTTGCTGGGGTGTCTTAGTGCTCATGAGCCAAACTGGCCCTGAAAGCTGCATCCTCAAAGTACAAGCTCACACGCTTGTCAGTGTAGAGTCTCATGATACAGTTACCAAATAACTGAGTGCTAACCGAGTCTTAATTTATGGGTAGAAAGAGAAACTGTAATTGTTGAAAGTCCGTTCTGACAGAGAGTCAGAGCACAGTCCGGCTGGTTGTGTCCTGAGGTCTGTGCTATTACCTATTTTCATAATGATGTGGAAGATAGAGTAAAAGTCTACTTGTCAAATTTTACGGTGAAGCTAGAAAAAATTGCAGATACATTGGAGGACAGAATTTGATTTTCAGAAGTTGATGGAATGGGCTGAAAAAGTAGGATTGACTTCAGTAGGATGTAGTGGAAGTTGCTGCAGGGCGGCAGAAAGAGTCATAGCATCAAAGAAATATTGATAGGAAAGATATTCTGTAGGTCATGTAGTCCAGCTTTGTTGAGGCAGGACAATCGCTAACACTAGGTCAATCAGCTGCAGCTTTGTCTGGACCAGTCTTGAAGAACTCCAAGGATGAAGGTTCCACGACCCCTGGTGGAATGCATGTTGTCCTGGTGCCATACTACCCTCCTTAGGATATTTTTTTCTTTCCTGATGTCCATTCTGAATCTCTGAAACTGAGATTTGTGTCCATTGCCATTATCTTAGGTTGCCTGGCACTACAAAGAAAAGGGTTTTTTTCTATCATCATTGAAGCTACATTTTCAGGTAACTGTAGGCTGGTTTGAAATTGCTCCTTAGCTGCCTCTTCATGAGTCTAAATAAACCTAGCTCCCTCATCCTCCTTTTAAGGATGATTTGCTCCAGGATTCTGATTATCTTGGCAGCACTATGGACCCTTTTCCTTAGTTGGTGAATCCATGTTCACTACAGATTGCCGCTTTGTTCTGCATGTGCTAGGAGGTGGATGCCAAGAGGATGTACTCCATAATGTTTCCAGGGATTGAGTTGAGGCTGATCAGCCTATAATTCTGTGGATTTTTCACTTCTAGCCTTTTTAAAGATGGACACAAGATTAACCTTTTTCCAATCATCTTAATATCTCCTGATCACTGTGATTTTTTTCATAGATGATAGAGGACTCACAATAACATTGGCCAACTCTTTCATCACCATTGGGTCAATCCCATTTGCCACCATAGATATGGGTGCAACTCTAAGTCATCCCTAACTTGTTCCTGCACTGCTGACATCCTCCCAAACCATGTCACTTAGAGGTTTTAGAGAAAGCATCATGGTGCATCATCTGTCACTAGACTGGCTTTACTGTCCATCATTGTATAGATATGTTTTCTGAACTTTATTTGGCAACTGATGCACCTGTGGAAATTCTTCTTTATTACCCTTTTTGCCATCTCCTAGCTTAATGTTCAGCTCCAGCTGGGCTTCAAACTTCCTGATTTTTTATCTAAATATCAAAACCGTGCTTTTATACTCCCCTCTCATTGTCTGTCCTTGTTTCCTGCTCTTGTGTGCCCCTTTCTTGCACACTCATTGAGAAACTCCCTGTTTGGCCAACTGGGCCTCCTGCTGAAATTCCTGGTCTGCCTCTGTAGCAGGGTGGTCTGTTCTTGAGCTAGCAATATTTTAAAAATCAGCATGGACCCCCTTTCTCTTCATGCTGCTTCCCAATTAATTGCATAGGTTGTATTAAGTACAAACAACTTACTCGATGGCAGTTGCATGTGTGTTGATCTTTGAAACTGCAACACCCGTTGGTTATTAATGAAGTGCTTTACTCCTGTGAATGAGCAGGAGGAATGGTGTAGAGAACAGAAATACAGAACTTACTAGCCAGCACCACCATTTTCATAAATATAGACCAATTAGAAAGCCACACGTAAGGTTTTTTTTGGACAGCAAAACTGTTACAGTCAAACATTCGAACAAGGAAAAAAGATGACTGAAATTATATTTTCCTAGTTTTAAAGCGTTTGTTGTGATTTCTGTGTATTCAATATGGTGAGTACATATTGCATATATTTAATGTAAATGGAATAAAACTAGTATTCCTGTTCCTGTGCAATTGTCTTGCAAGCATCATAGTGCTAGCCATAAAAATGGGTCTAAACTTGAAATGAATACTCTAGTTTGAGATGACTAGTCTTTTTTGGGTAGCATTTGAAAGTAGCTTTTTTTTTTTTTAGATTTCTTCTGCAGCCTTTTTTCTACAGGAAAAGACTAGCGCTTCTGAAGAAAGGTAGTACACACACTTCCCATAAGCAGGTCAACATAGCATGGAGTTCCTTTAAATTCATCGGAAGCAGATCAGTAGTTGCAAGCATTGGTTTTAACATCTTTTTGGGTCATACTGGTCATTTTTCATAACTTCACTAACTGTTGTTTCTAGCCTACACAGGTCCCTTCCCACTCTACAAGGAGAAACAATGATGGGAGGCAAAAATAGTGCAGAGCGACGGCAGCGTTCTGCAGCATGGCTGTTTCTACTGGCCAGTTGCTGCCAGCGCTTCCTTTGAGTTTTACAATAGTGTAGCTGGACCAGTAGTAGCAAAAGCAGGAACCCTCACTATAAAAAGGTCTAAAATACCTGTTGTGGGTGTTGCTCCTCTAGCCACATGTTTCTCTTCCAATAGAATCACTTTTTTGTTTCGTTTTGACAAGTCCAATCTGTAGATTAAAATTCCGCGTACTTCATATGTTAGATTGAGGGAAGGTGGAGAGCTTCCTTGGTTGGAAGTTGATACAGACACAGATGCACGCACACACAGAGCAATTCCTGTATTGACTCAGCAGAGATGCTGCAGCCCCAGTTTGGGAAGCCATTGAAGAACTTGCTTATATCCATTCGCCTTAGGAAATCCTTTTTGACTTTGAATGGTCTTAAAGATGTGTCTGAAAGCTAAGCATATGTTCAGGTATTTTTGGGTGTAATGGTGCTCTCATTATAAAGAATTGGAATGCATAATCTTTTCATAAGTGTAGGCGCTTCCCCTAGTGTACCCTGTCAAAATTTCTCCGGTGTTGCGCAGTATTTTGTGAGCTGCCAGACAAAAAATTCTATTAAAATGGAATAACACAAAGTAAGACTTCAATAACTTTGGGATTAAAAAAATCCTGTGGATTTTGGCATCCACATCAGAAAATCCACTTTCCAAGCATTATTCGGATTGCCAGTCTCAAGTAAGAGTCCAAAGACTATTCTGTAGGTTAAGCGGACAGGGAGTTGGGGAAGAAATTTCCAATGAGTGTTTTGTAAAGTGTTATCACCAAGGGTGTATAATGAACATTGGAAATCATTTCCCCATACCAGTCCCCATCCAGAGGACAGGAGAGTGTTCGTCTCCAGGGCTAATGAAAGGTGCTGGTTTGACAACACTAAAGAGTGCATGTGGGACTGAAAAGGCAAATGACAGATTTTGAGCATGTGAAGTGTTCAAGCAGTAGGAGAATATAATTAACGTTATTTTATTTTCCTGTAATTTCTCAGCATGATTTCAGAAGGGCGTCTGTAGTCCAAGGTAGTCTTCCTTTCTATTATCCACTGGCGTTTTTTATTGGCACTGGCCTTATAACAATTCTCTAAATAGCATTTGTTCTTCTTACAATACCTAATAAACTGTAAAAAATGACCCAGTCAATGTTAAAGAAAGTAGTAGTTATGGCATTACATTGCATACCATTGAACTTCCGTCGTGATATGTCTCCCGCCTGCAAATACTTAAGCACGTGCTTGGCGGTGCGGACGTGCCCACCCCGACTGTCACCAGGGCTGGGGCAGCTCGCAGAGGCACTCGCCTGCTGAAGTCTTGAAAAATTGCTGGTGTTGAATGCTGGGAGGGAGCACTGCGATAAGGCCACCTCATATATTTGAGGGGCAAAAAGGATGTTTTGTACATTCCTGTGATGCTTAGTCTCTTGTGGGGGGCAGAGCTAGAGGCCTGAAGAATCGCTACATCATACAGCTTGTTCTTCTCTTCCGACCAAGTGTAATTTTCACCCGCTTACCTTGGAAACTGTTGTCCCAATTTTCTGTTAGCAATGCGTCTGAATTTAAAAGAGAATGGATGCCGATGAAACTGAAATCTTCTTGTGAAGATCGAGGTTCTTCATCTGTGTATTTTCCTTTTCAGGTTACTGTATGTGGCTTTTTTTGATGTAGCACAATACTTAACAGGTTTGCTGAATTCCACTGCAGATGTGTGGATCCGGCTGCAGGAGATCTGGCTCTCTTAGAGACAGTGCTGTAGAAAGGAATGATTTTTAAGCTTTTTACTGCCTTGGATTTATCTGTTTTATTAGCGCTTTTTCATCATGAAGCATTTCTGACCCACCTCTTAAATTCGTAATACAAGGCAATGTTTTGCCAGTTGGAAATTTAGTGACTGATCAAACTTTATGGATTCCTTGGTATTCTGTGTAACAATATCATTAATTCTGATTACAGTACACAGTAATGCATATGAAATATGTAATTCAGTGAGTCCCTACTGAACATAAATATGTATCACCTACTACAATGAATTATTTCTAGGTTAAGTAAATGATTTGATTCTGAGCTATATTTCTTAATATTCGTTTATTCTTGCTTCTCATTTTGACTCCTTTATAATAACTATAGAACAACTGATCTTAGTTTTGTTATTCTGGAAGGAATAATGACTGCAAACAAAAATACAAAGGAGAGACAGAAAAGAGTTGGGAAAAGATTGCTTTCACTGTTTATTTCTCGGACATCTGAAGGATCATCGTTATACCATAGCAATAACATTTGTTCATCAGCGAGGGAATATGGAAGAACTGCTCTGTTCTCTGTGGGTGAAAGGAAGGTGATTTTTTTTTTTTTTTTCAAAAAGAGCAGTAATTACAAGCTAAAAATGCACCAAGAGCGTTTTAAATGTGAATTTCAGTTATGTGATGTTTTCCTTGTTTTATGGAAATGAATTAAGGCTTCTTCTGACATTTGTTTTTTTTCTCTTTCAGTTGTTCTTCAGGTGTGCAGCTTAGTCCTTTACCCAATCAAGTTCATCGAAACGGTCAGCTTGAAAATATACCATGAGTTCAACTGGGGCTATGGCCTGGCTTGGGGTGCAACTATATTTTCATTTGGGGGTGCCATTCTTTATTGCCTGAACCCTAAGAACTATGAAGACTATTACTAGAATCATTTAATGAAAAGAAAAATAACAAAAGGATTACCCCATCTTTTCTAACTCACAGTTTTTTTAGAACATTTGTGGAGCACCAAACAGTCTGCTCTGTTGATAAAATAGCCTTTGCCTTTTGGGTGTGAACAGTATAACCAGCTTTTACAACCATTTAAAAGAACTGTAAACACTAGGATTGCTGATCTTACATAGGCAGATGCTGCAAGCTGCTGATACATAAGCTTCATTTTTCCTGACAACAAGCAAAAGGATCTACGTGACAGCGATCATTGTGAGAAAACTGGTTGGAATGAGAATGCAACGCCAGCATCTGCTATTGCCTTCAGGGGAGCAGCTGGTGTAGGCTCCATTTAGAAGTTTCCCTGTATCATAGAGGATTCAAATGTCTGATAAGCAGGCAATGGCATCTTGTACAATAGGCTGTGTTGGCCCCTTGTTACTTGCTCAAAAAGCTCTTAAGGAATTAGTTGCAAGTGACTGTGTTGAGGGCAGTGAATGTAACTGGTTAATGACTTGTCTAATATCTGCATTCAACAGTCTTCTGGGAGAATAATAAAATAAAAAAAAAAAGAACAAACGACCAACCACACAGGATTTCGTGAATTGGTAATCGACATCACCGTGCCAGCTGTAGCAGATTGTTGAAGGAAGTCCAAACCCGGAGACATGTGCTTCTGACTGTGTAGTTGGAAGTTGTCTCAACTCTGAGTATTTTGCTGGGAGGGTGGAGGTAAGGGGGAGTAGAAAAAGACCTCATCTGTCCCTGAGGCATCTAAAATGCATGAATGAATTGCAGTTGTCCTAAGTACCCATTTAACTTCTGAACATCGTCATGAAAAGAATGCATATGGAACAAGTTCAGTTATATTTTTGAAAGGTATATAAATGAATATATATAATACAAATATAAATGCAGAGGGAGAGAGACGATTCGTCTTAAAATTGTGGTAAGAGCTGTGATGCAGTGGTTAAAATACTAACTTTGTACACATTCTTGAGAGTCTTGGATTGATACCCCCAATTTTGGTTGGTGTTACAAAATAAACATAAAATGGTTTGTCTTCTGTATATGCCCTTGTACAGACTCTGTGTTATGGGAAATGCTTAAAAGTTCACATCAAGTTAAGGTAGAACTGGACAGAATAACTACTTGCTATTTCTTGTGTAATCTAGTACTTACTAAAAATTGTTTTCTAAGGCTGTTGCAAAGAAAAAACTGCCATTTTTTTAAAAGTCTAGTTAGGTTGTGAGTGTCTCTGATCATCAGGAATACATCTGAGACCCCATCATGACCATATTAAAACATTAGCACTTCAGGAGGTAATCTCTTGTTTTTAAAAGCTGAGTTTATAATGGACTGGCTGATGATTATGTACATCTAATTACGCCTTGCTTAGTATGTTTTCCACTTAAAACATCCAGAGGCTGTACACATGAAATGAAACCCAAGGTAAAATAGGGAGAACTTTCACGTGAATTTAATCTGCATCACTTTTATTTTTGTTTACAATTTGCTTATTTGGATATTTTCAATTAATTATGAACATATTTTTATACAATTCTAATCTTTAGATACAACTATTTTTTTTAATGGAGAAATTTAAAATATATTCTGTGTGGACCTCTGCAAAAGCAGATATGCTGGGGTTGCACATCCAAATGGTTTTGCTGGTTCCATGGAAAAGACTGCTGAATTACTTGATGTTAAGACCACATCTACAGTGTTAATGCTTGTGCTGCCATTGGCAGGGCGCAGAGGTTCTGCAAGGACCGTGGGCCCACTGGGCTGCCTTTGGGAGGTTGTCGTGAAAGTATTGCTGACGTACAGAGATGGTTTATAAAACTCTGGGGCTCTCTGGAGCTAAATCTTTACTACCATGGCAGAATATTCTGTATCAGCAGTCTTTCCAGGACCGGTGGTGATTAATTAGATTAGATGGAGCAAAATGATAGCTTGACTTGGAAGGGATTGTATGGCAATGCCTGGAGAATAAAAAGGATGGAAGGAAAAATTATGTCCACTTGTTTCACAGGCACCAGAGAGCATTTGTAACTCCGCTTTTTTTCCTGAGACTGACCTAAGGCCGGATATTCAGTATATAGTTAACTCTGTATCTTTCTGAACAGCTGTGTAGTTCTGCTTTTATTTAGCAGCATGGAGAACATTGTAGTTTGGCATGGGAATTAGGTTAACGTAGAGAAGCCCACCACGAGAAGATCTCGGTACCTTTCTAGGAGGGCGGTGTTTTGGTGCTGACGTTGCACAGCCTTACATACACTTCACCTATGCTGACAAGAAGGTACAGTGCTGAACCCATATCATATCTACTGATTTATCAAGTCATTTTTCTTTATGTAGAGTTTGAGCGAAAACAACTGTCAGGCCTAGGCATATGCAAATTAATGGCATGTGCTCTGAAAGTCACCCGGCTCTTAATATGAAAGATCAGGCAAAAAATCTACAAACGGGAATGCCTAAAAACAGGGTTCTTCATTCATATTTGAGTCAGAGATCTGATTTTCAGTCTCAACACCTGCTTTTCCTGTTGAAGATAATGCAGTCTATGAGCATACACCCTCAAACTCCTCAGGTCCTTTGCGTTTGGGCATCTAGTATATGCATTTAGGTATCTACCTTTAGCTTATGTTGCTACTACCGTTTATTTTCCCCCCCCCTTACCGTTGCCAATTTTGGCAAGCATTCTGTTTCTCAGCACTGAACTAAAAATAAATGCAATGTTCTGCTGATTTTTTTTTTCTAGCCACAAAAAGATACATATCTGTGTCTTGAGTGTACGTACGACAAATCAATCATTTTGTATGTTGCGCTTGTGTCATGCCACTGTTATTTCAGTCGTTTGGCTTTATCTCACTGGCAGGATGATTCTCACACCACAAATCCATTGTTTTTCTTCCAAATATATATGAATGAATATATATAGCAAACTTGCAAGCAGGGCTAGTTATTTGTATTTTTTAAGCTTAAAGTATACCGTCCGGTGCTAACAAGTACCTAGCACCTCTTCTGGATTTCTTGCACAACTTCGTTTAGCTTTTGTAAATTTTAAAAACAAATATAGAGACCTATGTGTTTGAAATATAAATGATATATATGAATTAGCATGTAACTGTATATTATTAAACATGCAATGAAATGACTGGTAAGTGAAGTCTAATCTTATGGCTAGCAGCGTAATTTATTCAGACTGTATTTTTGTACAGAGCAGTGCACACTAACCTATTGCCTCTGTGTCCTCTATAATGCCTAAAACTGTGCCTAGAAATTTCTTTTCTGTCTTTAAAGGAAAAAAAAAAAAAGACAACTAAATGCTTCATGTTGTGGTTGTTTTTTCTGATGTTGTTCTTTATTTATTTTTGAGAAGTGTATGGTATGTTTATTAAATGAATCCATCAAAATATGGTTTGTTTTAAATGGTCATTGTTAGCAGGGAAAGACACGTGGTTTTTTTATCAAGACTTTTAAGTTTGCAGTTTTAATATCATTTCTGCATTTCACTATTTTTGTAGCTTACATAAAGTTATATGTGAAAAAGTAACTGAAATAAAAAAAATTGTTACACTAACCAAATGTGCCTGTTTTGCTCTGAGTGGAACAGATATGTACACAGCTGAAACTGGCCTGGTTTTCTGTTGGGCAGGCTGAGAAGGAATGGTCTGCTTAGGCTAATGAATATGCCTGTATTATAAAGGAGTCTCATCAAAATATACAGGGGGGAAGAGAGAGAGAGGGAGAGATGCAGGATCTTGCTGATGTAACCCCTCCATCTCACCTGGCCATAGAATAAATAGCACAGGGTAATTGTCTGGGTGTCACACAGCCCATAATGCCTTTATAAAAATGCAATTATTGTAACACCAGAAAACCAAGTTGTTTTTAATGTGGTAAATAACAAGGCCACGTGTTGAAGTGGGAATCTATACTGAGCACCTTGTTCCCGGTGGGGAAATTTATTCATTATATACATACTTCTTTTTCACATTTCCAATAACTAATACTTTTTTCCATTTTGATTCTGAAAGCCAGGTTACTTTTCACTCTGAAAAACACAGATACTGTTTTTGAACCTGAAACGTGGTGTTGGAAAAGAATGTTTAAAACACTGAAGATGTGATACTGTGTTGTTTCTACTGTTTGATAAGGTACTGTCATCCTCTGCATCGGGGGGTACCCCTCATGTGAGCAGGCAGCAGCGTGAACAGGCGGCTGCCAGCAGAAAGCAGTAGGAGAATTGAGGGCAGAAGCCTTGGCTTCAGCGGACTATCGCAATGAGCGAGTACCGGCACGAAGGTAGGGTGCACAGAGTGGAAATCAAGTAATGGAAAAGGAATTCAGAGCAGGGAGTGAGTATGATGGGCGGGGGGGAAGGATGGGGGATGTCTGAAGATTTGTTTTCTTTTGAACCGCAAGTACCATGCGGGAGGACGTTCACAAGGAGCTATGAACCCACGGCCACTGGGGAGTGAGGGAGCAAGCCAGAGGTGATGGAAGGCGTATTTCTTGAAATCTGCATTAAAATTCTGGTTGTAGTGCGTGTGGCTTTAGGGGGCATATTGCCCAAGGATTTGACCTGGGCTTAGTGCCCGAATTTTAGGTCATCTGTGTGCCTACATGTTGGCACAAGGTCAGAGGGGCCCACTGGCTTACCAGGGGAAGAAATTAAGTGAAGGGTGAGTGTGCTTTACTCAAACCTTGCCTATCCAAACATGCTGAATGATAGGAGCACTGGCCTGGCATGAGCTGGCGCGCCCTCAATGTTCCAAAGATGTCTCAGCAGACTTGACAGTCTTGAGCAGCATCTCACAACGTGTTTGGTATCCACCATAAAAGTAGGCATGCACTCTGCTGCTGAACCAGATGAAGTATGGCTGGATGTACGGCGTGTTGTGAACAAGATAAAATGTGCGGAAGATGGTGTATGAGCCCAAGTTTGTTCCTACCAAAACGCAGTTTGAACACGAGCAAACTACAGAGCACTTGGTAGAAACAAATGGTTTGAGGTCTGCAAGTGATGCTGAAAACTCCAGTGTACAAACTCAGGCAAACATAGCCAAAGCAAAACTCTTTGGGACTTTACAAAATCTTCTTTTAAGTTGATATTTTGGTGTTTTGTCTGTGGACAGGGAGTTGTCATGCTCGCTGGTTTCTGTACCTTGAAGGAGTACTGCCCAAGTCAACATTTTTTGTGTTAAATGTATAGGTGCGGTGGGATTTTGGAGATGCAGAAGTTTTTTTCTGCTGTGTTAGTGACTTCCTGACACTCTCTTGATGGAAAGCAGTACTCTTGGGCTTTTCCAACATGCAGTAGCTTCAAAGAGGACTTTAAAATTTCCAAAAAAGCCGAGTGACAAGCATTGCAACCTACAGGAAGGCTGAGTTTTGCGATTTTTCTTTTGTTCAGTTAATATTTACACCGAGTTTTTTGATTTGTGAGGAGAAACACTGGGTGCAGGCAACCAGGTGGAAAACAGTTGTTCAGTGGCTCATTAAGAGCATGGTTCCCCCACTAAGTACACAGTTCCCCCCAATATACCAAATGGGTCTGCAATCCAGTAGGCCATTGCCTACTCTTAGAGCAACTGGTTTGATTGGTATATAGAAACTCATAATTTCTATGAGGAATGTATGAATTGTTAGTGAAATACAGGCATTTGACTAAGTTTTGAATTGTAATAGCAAAATCACTAAAGGTATATTCAACAATATCTGCTATTGCTTATTTTAGTTCTCCTGCTTTCTTTTTTCAGTCCATTTTCTTTTGCTTTTTCAGAGCCATGATATCATACTATTGAACTATAAGATTTGATACATAAATGAATGAATATGTTAGGCCTGCCACGGCAAGAGAACATCTAAATGCACACAGCTAGACAGCAGGTGTTCATGGCAAGAGAACATCTAAATGCACACAGCTAGACAGCAGGTGTTCATGGCGGACAGGAGCCAGGGACATGCAATCGCTGATGATGCGTTCATCTTTGTGGAAGCGACGTATCCTAGGGCAGATGAATGGTGACTTCTGTGTTTCAGGAATGGTATCAGAGTTGGGTTGGGTTCCTGACTGCATTGCAGATCCTCTGCCTTGTAGCCTCTTCCCCCTCACCTATGAGAGGGAAAGTTATAATTCGTCACCTTTCTGACAAAGATGCTGAGGAGTGATGCGGCTGAAATACCTGAAGTGTGAGTATTGGGACAGGCAGCAGAACTGGTTTGTGTATCTGATCGTGGTTACTGTAGCGGTACCACGTAAGTTACGTCACACTGAAGAGGTTGTACAACAGGGCAGCAGGGAGAGGAGTTGTCTGTTTACCTTTTGCGCTCTGGATGGGATCTAATGCTCTTCTGAAAGGAGACTGCCCTTCCCTGGGGTCAACCAGGCATGCTGGTTGTGGATAAGGTTTTGGAGTTTAGGGTAAAATGAACAAAGAGAGAGCAAGAGCATGAATGAGTGGTAAACAGGGAGCCCGTTGTCCCACGTCAAGATGAGAGACATTTGGGAGAAGTAAGTGACCTTCCCACCTGCAGAAGAAACAGACCCAGAGCCAAGCTTCAAGGGTGACAAATACTACAAGACTCCCAAAAGATCTGTAGAGTTAGTTTCAGCTCCCTGAGAGGTGCTGAACTGCAAAGCAGGTTTGGAGGCTTTTGTCAGCTGAAGCCCGTTTGCCCATAGGTGCCTTTGGTCACTACCTACCTTCTGAGCATCTGTGTGTACTGTACTGTGCACCGTAACTAAAACCCTGTCCTGAAGGGAGATGTGGCCCACTGTGCAATGAGACTTAAGCTGGGCAGGATACGGTGGGATTTGGGATGGTCCTCAGTCTTGCCACAGTTCAAGATTAGCTGCAGACAGCCATGCCTCTTGGTGAGTATGAAACTAGCTGTAACTGAGATAAATCATAACGGTACAGCGGGGTACAAAAGAATTTCTGCAGTAGCAGACAAGCCTTGCTATATAACAATGATGAATGGCTTCATAAATGCCTTCCTAAATAAGAGGAATATTTTCTGAGTGACTCAGAGCTGCTGTGAGCCTAAATACTTACCTTTGTCTCCAGGTTGCTGTTCTAAGAGCTATCACAGGAGGCAGAATCTGAGCCATTATCTTAAATTCTTTTCACTGAGACCAAGTCATGTTTTTTCTCAGAGAATTTTATAACATTAGAATTATTTAAAATACTTAAATGCACTTAGGTTGTGAAACTTCAACTCTTTTAAAATAATTTCTTAGCTGCTATGTCTGTTTTAGGTTTGGGGTTCTTTTTTTCCCTTTTCAACTGCTTATCTATTTTTCTCATCAATAGGAAAAAGAAAGCTAAAACATTTGAGCCACGTGGAAGTTAAGAGAATAGGAAAGCAAAGCTGAACATTATACTTATCTTGGAATAACAGGACAGGTGGGGGGGCTAATTTCAGCTCTATCAGCTGATAGCTCAGTAATGAAAATGTCTGAGAAAAAGTGAAATGAATAGCAACAGAAATACGGCCCCTCTTTCCTACACACGCCAACTTTGTTTCTATCTGTTCCCATTTCTTCCCTTGATGCTACAAGAAAAGGAACATTTATTTCAGGATTTGTCCTGGTTATCATCTTTTGAAGTAAGTATGCCTGCCGTAAAGCTGTATAACAAAGTACTTGTTAAACTAATATAAAGAATTTCTAATGGAAATGTTTAGAATACCTAATATCCAAGGCCTAATTGGAAGCAACTTAAATTGTTACATCAATAAAATTTGCTTGAGGGGAAGCCAAAGGGATTCATGTAATGAAATAAGAAGCCCTAGCTGGAGAAAATTATTTTCACTGCAGAACATCTAAAAAGCTTTGCAGCTGTTGGATTAAAAGAAAAACTACTGAATTATTCCGAATTTTTTAACACATGGACATTTTAACGTAAAAGATCATGCAACTTGCAAAAGGAACAGGCAAGGAGAAGCTGAGAAGTGTAAGTGTGAACAGATTGCACTCCATTTGTTTGAAAGGCAACCCTTACCTGATTGAAGTGCAATGCCATTATACTCCCTACCAAACATCTTGTAATTCTAACATGCTTCTTTTTATGGCTGTTTTTAAAGCTGTAAGAGTATGACAACATGGTGGTTTAAGCCTCAGGTTTTAAAATGCCAGTTTCTTGGGAACCGAAGGTGCGAATCCAAACTACACTCAGCTCACGCGTTCATACTGGCAAAGTGCATTTGACGCTATTTGCAGCTTGAGATTCTTGAGTCTCTTGGACAAAAGCTAAACCCCCAAGATTTTTGACTGTTCTGTGTCTATACAAAAGAAGTCTTTGCAGCAGAAGTGGGAAGGGGGGGCTGGGAGGGAGCCGTTTCAATTTTCTTGCAAATTCTCCCTCTCTCCCTGCGGTTATACTCAGACCTGTGTGTGTCCTGGGCACTGACTCTCCGAATCAGAGAGGTGTGCAGTCCAGCACCGCTGCTACCAAAGGGCTTTGGCCAGCTGCTCTCACGCTGTCAAAGCAACTGTGAACTAAGCAGTATCTGATTTTTTCCCTGCTTGACTCTGTCAAGATTTCTGTGCATAAAACACGAATAAGTAAAGGTGTAACCAGCTATCCTGGTGGTGGCTGACCAAGCCCCAACCTCTTTAAAAAATGTAGAAATTGTCGCTAAGTGAGCAGTGCTCTGGTGCGCGTGTGTGTCTGTAATAAATGACCTACAGTCACACACTGAAGATGACTGAAGCTTTTTGCACAGGCAAAATCCTCTCAGGAAATAAAATATATTATAATGTTGGCAGGGAAGGATATGTGACTCTCATATCCTAGACTTATTCTATATACAGGGAAACAGAATACCATCAAACACACATACATGCTTTCAATGTATAAACTTAAAAAATCAGAATATATATCAATGGAGAGTATAGGAGCACCATTCTAGGATGCTGTTCACACTATTACTTTTTAGCAGAGCTTAACAGAAGACAAAGTAGGTGGCTATCTTAGTAAGAAATTAAGAACGGGGAGAAAAAAATAAGAACCTCACAAAAAAATAGGAGGCTGAAAGTTTCATTTTTTGTGGGCTACACCTCTCCACAAAAACTGGCAATTGGAGAAGAATGTTTTCTCAAATTTGTATTTCAGTGAGAAAGTTTTCTTGCTCATCAGGTAAAGTTTAAAGCTAACGCTGCTTTGCAAACCTTATTTTCTGAGAGATCTGAATAGATACAGGTTAATTATTTGCTTACAGTAAACTCTTCACAACTCTCATTCAGTTTTGTGGGTCTCCAGCAGCTGAAGCTCCTGAGAATAGTTACATTAGTTCTTTTAAAGATGTCATTTTTAGTATCGCAGCAAAAGTTTACAAAAAAGTCAGATCAGCAGCCTCTGCCTCCCAACGCAGTCACATATCTGCAGAATTCAAAGCGTCATTCTCTGGAAGCTGCTAATTGCCTGTCAATCATCTGGCACACTAGCAGTTCACACATTTTTGCTATCGACCTAGCAGATTAATAGTATAACCCAAACAAAGGAACAAAGGCTAAACTGTTCAATTGGGAAGGGTAATGTGTGGTCTTTTCAGGCCAAGATTAACAGAGAAACAGAAAAATGGTGTTCTTTGTAAAACTAAAGCTGCAGTGACCTTAACTCTGGCAAACAGACTGAATGAGTTCAGCACTATTTGCCAGCAAAACCTGAAACAGCAGTGCTTTGAAAAAAAAAAAAAGAAAAAAAAAAGAAAAATCCCAAACTTATATTGAAAAATCTTTCCAAGCAAAATGAAGTAAAATTAAAATTAATTTGGTTTCACTTTTAGGAATCAGCGGCAGAGCTAAAATGATTCACAAAGCAGTGCTACAAACTGTTGACCATTATGCCACAGCCTTATGCGGAATGTATTTTTAGTATCTGTGTGAGTCTATTTTCAGGACAATACAGCACTGTTTAAAAACGAGTGTTCAAATTTTCCTCTGGTATCTTTGGGACTTGTATTCTTGGATTGAGGTCAATCAGAATAAGGGTACTATTATTACTGAAATTAATATTTTTATAGTTACTTGTATATTCATCATAGCTAGGAATTCCAACTGAGACTCGGACTCCAGTGTGCTAGCACTGAGCCAACACCAAAGGCGAGCCCCTGAAAATTTCCGGTCCCTCTATACTGTGGAGTTTCCAGTCAAAGCTTCATAATTAAGATTGCAGTGAGATTTGCTCTCTAAGTAGAGCAGTGTTGGATGAAGAGAAAAGGGTGAATTGTGTGTGGATTGACTGCTCCAAAAAGCATTTTAGCTACCTTTATTGACATTTACTTGGTATTAATTAGTTACCATCTGGAGGGAAAAATTGCTTTCAGGCTAAGAGAGAAAATATACAACATGGGCCTCTGGTCTTCCTTGATTTCTTGAGGCAGATTTTGTTTCCAAGGGTGTAATGACATATAGTTCTCCCTTTACCTCTGGTTTCTTGTTCCTGCTCACCATACCCATGTCCACAACCTCAGTTGTTCTAATACAATATCTTTCCAGGACTGCATAATAAATTTGAGTCATTGAAGTGACCCACTACACAATGAAGTGCTTGGGAAGTGAGTATTCTCAGCCCGGACCATTTCAGCAACAGACCAGCCCGGGTGAGCACCAGCAAGGAGGCAGGGGAGAAATCGCTGCAGCCGATGCATGGTATTATCACACCCTCAGACCCCTTACTGAAGAGAGCAGATAGTCTCTTCACAGCAGCTGTTGCCAGTCCCAAATAATACCTGCTTTCCAGGCCAGATGAATCAGAAGCCCTGGAAAATGTTAAAAAGCAAAAATCAAAGAGTCTAAAGCAAGAATCAGCTATTCTGATATAGTCTGACCTCCTAACAGGCCCAGGAGGCTCCTCCAATAATTTCTGCAGCAATTGCTTAAATTCCGTTTGAGCAGTACCTCCAGCCTCTGCATTGCTCCCAGGGGTTTTGGCTCAACCTTGCAACACCTTTCTTGCTTGTAGTCTCAGGATCAGCTTAAATCTTCATTTGCTGCCGAAGGGTCAGTTGCCATCAAGCAGTGGCCACGTGTTCAGTCACCTTCTCGTGCGCCCACGTTTCTGCATCCGTGCGGATGTGCACTCGGGCACCTAATTCCAGAGATGTTGAAACCCACAGCCATCAGATTTCAGCAGGGCTCCTGTTTAGGATGAGTCAAGGCCTGAAGTCAGTGTGAAAACACATCCCTAGAGTCTTAAAGATTTGAGCTTTGTCACAGCCAAACAAAAGGAGGACCAGGAGCGGCAGCGTACAACTGGGTGAGGAGCCCGGTGTTTTGCAGGTAGTTCCCTCAGGCGAAATTTTTGCACCCCCGGGAGGGCAACTGGCTGAAACACAACCCTCGGCAAGCAGCAGCACTGGGAGTTTGTAAGATGCCTGCAGATATTTCAACTTGTGGCAGGAATGGCTGCGAGCCGCACGTTTGGAGACCTGTCGTGAGTGTCTTAACTGTCTGCAGGCTACCACATACTCTCCCGAAAGCGTTACATACTTCATATGGAAACCTGCCATTTTCTTTACTGATATCCTATTGCATTAGTGACGTCCACAAACTCTACAGTAGATGAAAATGTGGAAACTAGCTTATCTTTCAAAATAATTAATTAATAATTCTTGTGACTAAATGTTGGTCTGAAGAGCTCAAGTCAGATAGCCATCCTGAATGTTTGGCTTTGAAATTTCAAGGTAATTTAAATTATCTGTGTGACTCACAGAGCTGCCATTTTCATGCCCTGATTCAATGCACATAATTCATAGAAAGGGATTTCTAAAATGCAGCCCTACGGTTGGATTCAAGTTTTGTTTTCTGTGAATATTCTGTAATATTAATTTGAGATTTTTCATTGCTAGAAATATTCAATTCAGTAAACTCATTCATTGGCCTATAGATTCTTGATAAGTTATAAGGCATCCACCCTTCTTTAGTGAAGGATGCAATTAACAGTATTTCATTTTATAGTCATAAAAAAATAGGGAACTTTCAGCCTAGAATCAGAGCCAGGAGACTTTCAATTGCAAAGGAACTAAAGTCAAAGAAACTAAAGTAAGGGCATATATTAAATGCAGGTAGAAGAATATTTCAGACCTTAGAAAATCAATTGAGAAGTAATGAACATTGATGAACATATAAAACTTGCAGAAAGTCTCATTTATTCATTGTGAGCTTCAGTAAAGGGCATCTCATTTGTCTGCTACAGAGCTGAAGCAGGATGGATTACACTACATAGCGAATATTTTGTTTCGTGTTTTATTGATCTGAGAGGGAAATACAGATTGTACTGTAGAGTATGAACCAGATTCAAAGCCACTAAAGTCAATGGAAAGATTTCTTTTGACTTCAGGGGGTTTAGAGCAGCTTACATCTGTGAAGTATAAGTTGCACAATCAATGTAAATTGGTTACACAATCCTGGACCAAAGCAAAAAATATTTTCTGCCTGGCCCAAATGAACCATAGGTACTTCCCAGTCTTTTCTTCTATGAACCTAATCACATAGAACAAAACTACAAACTTTAACTTTAAATCATCTCAGGTAGGAGGGGTTACATCCAGTTTGTGCATGCCCATAGAGGCATGTGCCCATAGAGGTATGTGCACCTTGACTTTCAGGGCTGCCTATAGAATATGGGCTTAAAAAACTAAATTTTGAGCAGAAATGGTTAGATGCTAGGTGGAATTGTTTTCCACCATCTTAGAATGACACTTCACAGTTATGGGTGTAACCCCCAAGTTACTTAAATGCTAATCCGAATTGTACCCAACGGGTTGTGCCTTGGAGTAGCAGCATTCAGGGGTACAGTTGAAAAGAAAAACATCCTTTTTGGAAGATCAAGCACCAGATGCCGGCAAAGAGATGAGGGACATCAGAAGGGGTATCCTTTGTTCCTATGACCGACTCTGGTTGGAACACTTCCAAGAGGCAGAAATGTCCTCTTCTCAGCCTCCACCACCAGTGTTTGAAAAATCTAAAGTTAACTTTAAAACTGAAGGAAAATAGAGACCTCTCATGTCAAAGTATAGACAGTGGGGAACGGACACTGATTCTGTGGAGGCACTGATTTTAAATACGTGTGCTCTACATCTTTTTGTTCCATTGATACTTGAAAGTAGATTTTTTTAAAAAAGAGAAAATGCAGAGTGTAGGTAATGTTTGGAAGAGCTACTGAACTTCACTTCCTGTTGCATCTGATTCTGACAGGCAGTATCGAATCAAAATTGCAGATTCTTCTTTGCAATACATGCACAAAGATCATGAGATAGCTCTTTCCCTCTTCCCCCCTTTTTCACTTTATTTCAAGAAACTGAAAAATTCTCTGTACCCCAGAGCAGCACATGCTGCTGATGCTTGAAGGGGCACAAAGAATGACAGTGGAGCTCAGCTCCTATATGGTACAATTTGGCCTGAAATATCAGAAATATAAGATAGATATAGTGTGTGCTAGTGGCAAATTTATCACAAAACATTAATATGTCACAAAGATGTTCTTTGTTCTCTGATTTTGACAACTGCAGTTTGCCTTTAGTTACTCATGATGAAATATGTTAGTTCAAGGTGTTCATATGCGTATTTTTAAAAACTCTTTAAACAGGCATTAGAACTCTCACTATGCTATTTATTTTTTGCTGAGAATTGATGAGTCCTGCTGAGCTTTGCTTCAATTTTGATATAAGTCAGAAATGATGTGTAATTTGTTTTAGAAACTGATGAGGTTTCAGAAATGTGCTATTTTTGGAGGGAGTGTAAATTAAGATGGTTGATGAACATGTGGCTACTTGTACTTCTGCTGTGTAACTCAGTAGTAGAAACGTGCTTATGGGAACAATAGAAAGTGCTGAATGGGCTTGTAATGTTCACTTAATGACGAGAGAGAGAAGGAAGGTTTGGACTACTGCAGAGAAAAGAATGCTTTTGGCAAGACGAGTGATTGCGTTTCAGAGCTGGTTTTCAGAGGGATTGTGGGTGGCACTGGCAAAGCTTTTTACAGGAAGACAGGGCAATGTCCTCTATTCAGATTCTGATGCTGCTCCCCTTGCCAGGGCTGCTAAGAAATTAGAAATATGGTGCGATTTATACAGCCTTTCAGACAACTGCATGTTATCACTTTCTTTTCTCCACACAGAAGCCCTCTGCCTCTGCTGGCCTGTACCTTTCTTCCAGCGCAGTGCCATCAGTCATGCACGGGCAAAGCTGAGCTCTTGATGCGCTAGATGCTGGACAGCCTCATCAGACAAGAAGAGAGTCAATGAAAGCCCCTCGCCTCAAGACTTAATTTAGGGTTCAAACATAAGCACTTGCAAACGATCTAAAAACAATCACCATAATTGCCAGTGCAGGCTACAGTCTGGCTCTAAATTTGCTTTCTCTTTAGTGTCTCTTCAACAATGACAAAGAACAGACTAAATCTTTAATCCCCTTTTATGCTATGTATCAGAAAAGCCAGCCTTAAATAGTTCTTGAGTATTTCATCATGTCATAGGCTGCATCTTTGGATCTATACCTATCTTTAAAATTTCCCACTACTACAGCACACAATGAATTTCTTGCTCTTCAAATCCTGAAACAAGCCAAATCCTACTTCCGCTTGGGATGTTCTATACCATAAATGCCAGAGAAGAAAAACACCACTATGGCTTAACCACTTTTTTGTTATAGATCCAATAGTTACAGTGAAGAGAGTGGGAAAGATTATATCTGACTCCAGATACTGTGAATATCTATAGTAAGCTCAAACACCAAGATGTCAGCAGTTCCTCAGAATATATATTCCTGGTGTAGGCTGCACATTAATTTTCTGGGAATGTGAAAGGAAATTGTCTTCTCTGTAGGTTTTTATGGTGCTAAAGTTATTGACCCACTTTTCTTTCAAAAGGCTAGAAGACTGTGAGATCTTGAACCATCCTCAAAAGAGTGCTAGTGAACAATGTGTACAATGGAGCAGTAACAGCAGCGAAAGCAAAGGAAATTATTATTACTGCTTTTTATAATGATGATGATGACTGCCGGAGCTAGTTACTGGTCTTTAGTACAGAACCTCTCCACACCCTTCCCACAATTTTCTCATATCCTAAATGTGGTGAATTATTATGTCTGCATCTTTTCTCAGCATATAGTAATAGTATCCTTCAGACAACAGGGGTACAACAGGGATACTTGATTCCAACTGATACAGTCACATCCTGGAAATGAGATTAAATGGACTAGGTAAAACATTAATTTCCATGAGTTCGCTACTTAATTACCATCCCAAACTGCTGCAAGATCATCAAGCATGACGAGGAATAATAAGAAAAAAGTTGTCTTCTGTATTTTACATTCAGCAGCAGCCACATTGCATTTATCTACAGTAAAAATGCTTGTGCATCTGCTTTCTTCCCAAGGCTTCAATGCATACTAATTATTTTCTCATGTATATTAACTAGGATTTTATAGCTTTTGCTGCTTTGTGCACTGTTTCAAATCTTTATCCCACAGCTTTTCTGCTATCTTGGTTGCTTAGAGCTGAAAATATTTTTTCATAAAAGTCTTGTGCAAATTCCTTTTTGTACATGGGCAGAGTCTTGTAAGTTTACTAATACTGCATAGTACAAAGACTGTACTCTTTAGAGGAGCCTTACGTTTCCTGGGTGAAGTGAAGCACTAAAGTACTCTAAGGTGAATTGCCTTTTTTTATGATGGGTTTTTTGCCTCCAACCACGAGTGGGACAGGCCGGGCTCCTCTTTAAATGCCAAGGTACTCATTCATTACAAGCCCCCATACTGATGACTAACCTTAACATCACACATACTTGGTACATATCGTTTAAAGATGTTAGGGGTATTTAAATGAGAATACAGCTCTAAGCTTTGTCCTCGTTGTCCTGCTTCCACTTCCCACCATTCCTTGTCTCTGTGTTGCTTTACTTGAATTCCTAGTAAAGCATCACCTTATTTGAAATAATTCACCAGTCTTTGACGTATCACCCTGATATTCACTGACATCTTGGTCTGCCTTTTTCATATAAATAAGTTTAAATGAGAATGTGCATTTTTTCCTGTTGTTCATAGGAAGAGAAACATTCCTTCAGCATACCAAGTCATGATTAAAGTCAGCAATTTCCTTCTCTCTCTCCTCATTTAGCCAGCACTGGAAATATCCTTTTCTATATTACTGCTTGGCCTAAATAATATGTAATTCACAATTGGTATTAATACTGCATCTGGCCATTACACCTTGCTCTGCTTCAGTAGTTCTCTCCATGGTTCAGGGGTTGCCTTTATTAGCAGGTCAGCCTGGGAAGTGAGCCTGCTGGAGAAGAACTGCAAATAGGATTCCCAATCCACTCCTATCTGTTCTGACATATTATCTAATCTTTGCAAGCCCATGAAACTTTAAGATGAGAACTACCTACACATTTAACTTTACAATAGTCACACTTTGCTGATTTTGAGATTTCTCCCCACACACATACAATTCAAATAGATCCAGTTTTTAATTTATTGTGGGAATTGGAGGGTGGGGATAATATATTCCAGGTCATGCACTCAAAACATTTATCATTGCTAATTAACAGCTAGAAGTTTATTGTATTATATGTTAAAGAGTTTTTCACATTTTCTTGTGTAGTGAAAGGGATGTGGCCTTGTGCATGGTGCTGTGAGTGCATTTGGCTAGGCCAGCTCATCCCACTGAAAGGCAGAATCAAAAACAACGGCTCCTGTTTTAAAACAGTTACACTCAGTCCATGGCACCCTTGACTGGTTGGCTGATTCAACATATAATGCTTAAAATGAGGCTAGACTCTGGAAATTGGTTCTACAAAAGCATAGTATGGGCACTTTCCACATTTACAGTGCCATATGGCACTTCTTTCACTTTGCTTATGCATTACTTTTATTCCTACCTTCCATTTTCCAGCCCTGCACCCTGGCCATGGCAGTCACACACTGCCACCTGCAATAATCTGCCACCAATTTACCTCTTCTTGGGTAATTTGAGAGAGCTGTGGGTTTTTCAGAAGTTGCTTTACCTTTGTAAAATTATGTCTGCTTCCTTCAGTACAAAGAAAGAATACCTTGAAGTTTAGGGTTACCCTAAGATTCAGGGAGCGTATGTGGAATGCCCAGGTCTCCCCAAAACTTCTTGTGTGATCCTGGGGGCATCCCTGAATCTTTTCATATTAGTCTTCCTCATTCTTATGATGGGTTTGGTACCTTTCTACTCAATAGGGTTAGGAGCCAGCAGTAAGAAGATATATATCACGTGATTAGATAAGCACACCAAAGAGAATCCAATGATCATTTCAGTAGACAGAGTCCATTTCTAAGGATAAAACTAAATAGAATTTTAGAAGACAGTTATGTAGATCGTTTAGGCAGAAACACCGAGACACATGTGAGATCTGCAGAGAGGTACCTCATTTACCTCTTTTATGTTTGCTGAATCAGCAGAGCTAGAATCACAGAATCATAGTCATCATGTAGTTTGGAGGGTCCTCTGGAGGCCAGCTAATCCAGTCCTTACTCAAAAAAGGGTCGGCTAGACAAGGTTGCCCAGTTGAGATTTGAATAACTCCAGTGATGGGGTTTCCGCAACCTCTCTGGGTGCCTGTTCCAGTGTCTGACCACCCATTTTCCTTGTGTCTAATCAGAATTTCCTATGTTCCAACTTGTCCCTGGTGCCTCTCATCTTTCCACTGTGTATCTTTAAGAAGAGTCTGTCTTTTCTACACCCTGCCATTAAATAGCTGTAGACCGCAGTATGTTCCTTGACCTGTCTTCTTTCTGGGCTTAACAAACCCAGCTTTCTCAGCTTGTCCTCATATGCCAAGTGCTCCAGCCCCTGGACCATCCTAGTTGTCCTGTGCTGGACTTGCTCTGGTATGTCAATGTCTTTCTTGTACTGGGGAGCCCAAAACTGCACAGTGCTCCAGATGTGGTCTCACAAGTGCCAAGCAGAGGTGAAGGATCACCCTCCTGGACCTGCTGGTTGCTCTTCCACTAGGCGAGGATGCTGTTGGCCTTCAAGGGCCCGTTGCTGGCTCATGTTGAATTTGTCCACCAGGACCTAAATGTCTTTTTCAGCAAAGCTGCTCCCCGACCAGTCATTCCCCATCCTGTAAGCCATGCAGTGGGCTGTCCCATCCCAGGTGCAAGGCTTTGCTTTTGATTTTGTTGAACTTAGTGAGATTCTCAGCCTATTGAGGTCCTTCTGAATTGCAGCCTTGCCCTCCAGTGTATTTTACTGTTCTTACCCATTTGATGTTATTTGCAAACTTGCTGAGAGTGCTCTCTGTCCTATAGTCCACTAAACATTATTGGTTCCAGAGCTGGTCCCTGAGGGATGCCACTAGTTACTGGCCACTAGTTGGACTTTGTGCTACTGATCCTGGTGGTGAAACTTTGAGCCAGGCTGTCCAGCCAATTTTCAACCCTATTTACTGTCTGTTTTTCTACTCTATATTTCCCTAATTTGGCTATAAAGCTGCTGTGGGAAAACACATCGAAGACCTTGCTAAAGCTAAGATAAACAACATCCACAGCTCTCCCTTCATCCATGCTACCACTCATCACAACTGGTAGATGACTGGTAGAAGGCAATCAGGTTAGTCAAGCATGATTCGTTCTTGATAACTCCATCTGGCTGTTCCCAATCACCTTCTTGATCTTGATGTGCTTGGAACTAAACAAGATATTAAAGCTTTAACCTTAATTTTAATGAAATCTGAGAAACTGGTATCAAAGTGACAAAATCTGGCTGAATATTGACAGAGCTATTTCAGAGTAGAACCATATTTTGCTTTTAGCATTGCCCAGCTAGTATAAAAAAAAAAAAAACAAACCAAAACAGCACTGCATGCTGTCATGTGGCGGAAGGAGTCATATAACCACAGATGCAGCTGAAGGCTTTGGCAACAACTCCAGAATAAGTTTAGGGTCCTTATACACACACAGTTACTGCCATCTTATTGATTGATCTGAACAGATTACATGAGCTGAGATCTGATACCTTGAATTCAAATCTTATTATATCTGTACAGCTATTGAACATTCTGAAGTGTACTGATTGCAGATAATTTCATTTAGAATTACAATCCATTCTTAATCTTAACTGCTTTCCTAGGCTGTTATATTTAAATTCATATTCAAGAACCTCATGTTCTTTATACGAACGTTTCTTTTAATTAAACAGGGTAAGTGTTTGCTACTGTGAGTGAAATTCCGAACCAAACAGAAATTGGGTAGTGTTATCTCTGGGTGAATGTGTTTTGAGATAATTCCTGTCTGCGCTGCCTCATTAAAGTTGTCTAGCACATATTTAGCTCTTTTAAAAAAAGAAGAAAAGAAAAGAAAAAGACCCTATAAGTATTCCACTTAAACCCATTTGCTCGGTAGGGTTTGCTCACCTTGTTTATAATTATCTCTACTTTTCAAATGTCAGTGTTATAAGGTTAACAAGTCCCACTTTCTGCAGCAAGTATATTTGAAGGAGACTGAGTGGAAGGAAAAACCCTTCCTTTTCCCTTTAAGTTGCTAAGGTGGTACAGGCTGCTGTCTGCTGCACCTTGTCAAGTACTAAGAATACCTTATTAATTCCTTCAGTTTTTGCACTCCAGTTTTACTCCTGCATGACTTACGCTATGGATTATATTCATGTTTAATCTATTTTTTAAGGCTAAATCACAAGAATTCAGTAGGATTTATTTCTGTTTATACAGTTGTTGCCTAGGAAATAGCAGTGAACAGTCTCACTGCTCTTTCATAAGAAAAGCATGTGTAGTTATGGAGCAATTGTTTCCTTTCATTATTGGAAAATGATTTTTTTTTTTTAGGTTGTTGTTTCTTTTTTCCTAATGTATTTTTAGAATTTCTCTTAAGTAAAAATAACTCTGCTACTATCTCTCTAAGCATCTCCAGGTAAAAAATCTTTAATCTTCTGTGACACCTTTGTTATCATAAATAAATGCCACTGTGAATGCAAATGCTCACAGTAAGGAATTACCACTTAGTGAAAGGAAATACAGGTGTAAGGCAGGTATGTTTCAAAGGTTTGTTAATGTAAAGCAAAGCCATTCAGTTCTAGGTCACCCATTTATACCACACTCAAGTCAGAGGCAGTAAAAAATCTTTACATTCAGGTGGCTATGCAGTGGCCCCAGCAAAACAAATGCATCTACTGTCTAGTTTCCAGTGAAAAGTTATTAAATTAGTAAATTGTTGTCACAACTGCAAATCCTATCTCCTTGTTTTCCCCTCGCCTTCTTTACTGCAACAAGAGACATTTCGGCAAAGAGAGTGATCCAGGAGTGTGGACCACGCACCCTCCTCTCAGAGTTGCAGCTGGTGCTTATTGGTCACTGTTAAGCTACGTTGGCTGGTGTGATGGTCTGCTCCTGCAGGAGAGTGAATTTTCTTTGTGTCTAAGGAATTAACAACAAAGTACCTACATTTGCTCATCTAGGTCTGTTAATATAGTAGATCCTTTCTGTAGGTACCCATTCTTGAAAATTTGGGGTGATAATTTTTCATAAGTGACTCCAGGTATAAAAGCTTACAAGCCCAATTGAAGAGATCTGAAGAAAACCCATTCTTTAGAAAGTGATAGATGGTTTTCTCTGAAACTCTTTGACCAATCTCAAGCTGAGTATCAAAAATAACATAGGCATATTAGGACTAGGCACTGTGAAAACTCTTTGTTTTGATGTAAAGTATTTTATAGAAGCAGTGATCTATAGAAGGGCTACTGTTTATGTAATATTCAAGAATAACACTCCAGCTTGACAAACCATTAGCAAAGCTCTAGTCTGGAAAGAGAAAGCTCCTCTAATGAGCTGAAAATGAAAACACCTGGCCATTATTAATTAAGAGCTTCCTTATGCATCAGGTAAAGTTTTACACAGCTGCCTCAATAACTATAAGGTTTCATTCTTATATTTACAACTGCTGGCAGAGGTCTTCTGGTCATTCTGCAGTGTTTTAACACTATGAATTCTGGGACCTTTTTGAAAGATCAGAATTACTTAAGGCATACTTATATGTATTGCTAGAAGGATGTGGGTTGTCTGGACAATCAGATTAAAACCACAAACAAAACTGTGTAGTTGCTTATGAGACAACTTGAAGTACTTTATGTAAATTTATTTAAATGTGTAGTCTCCAGCTCTTTTTTTGTTTTAATATGAACATAGTAGCATAGGTGTAGAGGGACCTTTGCTAGCTAGTATAAATTTCCATTGTGAACATCTTTATATGTCACTTTTACTTATACTCTTTTCTATCACATATCCTCCCTGTGCCTTCCTCCACTGTAGTCCTTGCAATCCCACCAGCATGCTCTGTGTCATCTCAGTCGTAGGAAATGTGTTGACTGTGGTCTTCTAGCATGTTCTCATAGTACGGAGTCCTGCTTTCATGCCACAGGACAGTGGTTTCCCTAAAGACAGTGATAAAGCTTCCATTGTCCCCAACAAGATCCCCAGGCAAAGATTTTTTTTAAGGGTGCATTTTCCTTTTGCCAGCTTTTTTCCTTTTGCCATGAGGTTGCAGGGATAAAATTTCATTCTTAAGACATTTATTTGGGTCTATAGAAGCCAGATCCTATCTGATGAAGTCTTTCTAAATGCTAAACAAACATCACTTGCCTGAAAGAAATGTGCTTGCTTACTTTTTCCTCCTTGAAAGACTGCAGCCAGTGGCTATGGAACACAACAAAGTAAACTCAGCTTTGTCCAGCTTCCTTTTTGTCTAACTCTTCTTTTAAAAGAGAAGCTCTCTTCCGCCTTCCTCTTTTAAAAATTAATTGTTTTCTTGTATGCCCTTGAATATTTTGATCCTCCAGTCATCCTGTAAAACCTAGCTACTTAACGGGATTTAGGAGAGAATGTGGAAATGTATTCCAGAATTATGGTGTAGTTTTTCTGTGGCTTGTCAGATGAAGTGAGTTAGTTGTCCCTACTGAATGTTTGTTCCTTACTGATGCTAGAATTATGATTTGTTGTAAATTAATGTCTCATAGTGAATGATCTTGAAAAGACCATCTTTACTATTCAAGTCTTCTGGCTTATGGGTGATTTGTGATGGCCCAGAGGCTGGTGCCATCGGCAGAATCTTGGCTTTTTTGATCATGGGGAAGTTTACACGGCACCGGGCCTGCTGGTGACAGACAGCGTTCAGCTGTCTCACAGGGGGAAAAGGATTCCCGCTCATGAGTTGGTGGGGCTCATCGAGAGGGCTTTAAACTAGGTTCAAAGGGGGAAGGGGATAAAACCAGGCTCACTACAGATGAGCCTAGGGGTGGCATGACAATGTTGGGGGCAAAATCAATAGCCCAGCTCAAGTGCATCTAGACCAATGCACGCAGCATGGGCGGCAAACAGGAGCTGGAAGCCATTGGGCAGCGGGATAGCTGTGACTTAATCGCCATCACAGAAACATGGTGGGATGACTCTCATGACTGGAGTGCTGCAATGGATGGCTATAAGCTCTTCAGAAGGGACAGGTGAGTAAGGAGAGGCGGTGGGGTAGCTCTGTATGTTAGGGAGTGTTTCGATTGTCTGGAGCTCAACGACTGTGATGATAAGGTGGAGTGCTTATGAGTAAGGATGAGGGGGAAGGCCAACGAGGTAGATATCCTACTGAGAGTCTGTTATAGACCACCTAAGCAGGATGAAGAGGCAGATGAAGCATTCTACAAGTGGCTGGGAGACAATCGCTAGCCCTTGTTCTCATGGGGGACTTCAACTTACCGGACGTCTGCTGGAAATACAACACAGCACAGAGGAAACAGTCGAGGAGGTTCCTGGAGTGTGTGGAAGATCACTTCCTGACACAGCTGGTAAGCGAGCCTACCAGGGGAGGTGCCTCGCTCGACCTGCTGTTTACAAACAGAGAAGGACTGGTGGGAGATGTGGTGATTGGAGGCTGTCTTGGGCTTAGCGACCATGAAACGATAGAATTCTCGATTCTTGGTGAAGTAAGGAGGGGGGCCCGCAAAACCGCTACCATGGAGTTCCGGAGGGCGGAATTTGGCCTGTTCAGGACACTGGTTGAGAGAGTCCCTTGGGAGACAGTCCTGAAGGGCAAAGGGGTCCAGGAAGGCTGGACTTTCTTCAAGAAGGAAGTCTTAAAGGCACAGGAGCAGGCTGTTCCCATGTGCCCTAAGAACTGGCAGGGAAGACGACCGGCCTGGCTGAACAGGGAGCTTTTGCTCGGACTCAGGAAAAAAAGGAGAGTTTATCATCTGTGGAAGAAGGGGCAGGCAACTCAAGAAGAGTACACGGATCTCGTTAGGTCGTGCAGAAAGAAAATTCGAAAGGCAAAAGCCCAGCTAGAACTCAACCTGGCCACTATCATAAGAGATAATAAAAAATGTTTTTACAAATATATTAACAACAAAAAGAGAGCCAAGGAGAATCTTCATCCTTTATTGGATGCCGGGGGGAAAAATTGCCACTAAGGATGAGGAAACGGCTGAGGCACTTAATGCCTTCTTTGCCTCAGTCTTTAATAGTCAGAGCAGTTATCCTCAGGCTATTCAGCCCCCCCAAGCTGGAAGACAGGGATGGCGAGCAGGATAAACCCCCCATAATCCAAGAGGAAGAAGTTAATGACCTGCTATGCCACCTGGACGCTCACAAGTCTATGGGGCCGGATGGGATCCACCCAAGGGTACTGAGGGAGCTGGCAGAGGAGCTTGCCAAGCCACTCTCTATCATTTACCAGCAGTCCTGGTTAACAGGGGAGGTCCCGGACGACTGGAGGCTTGCCAATGTGACGCCCATCTACAAGAAGGGCCGGAAGGAGGATCCGGGGAACTACAGGCCGGTCAGCCTCACCTCGGTGCCGGGGAAGATTATGGAGCGGCTCGTCTTGAGGGCGCTCACAAGCCATGTCTGGGACAACCAGGGGATCAGGCCCAGCCAGGACGGGTTCACGGAAGGCAGGTCCTGCTTGACCAACCTGATCTCCTTCTATGACCAAGTGACCCGCCTCGTGGATGAGGGAAAGGCTGTGGATGTGGTCTACCTGGACTTCAGTAAAGCCTTTGACACTGTCTCCTACAGCATTCTCCTAGAGAAGCTGGCGGCTCACAGCCTAGACAGGTACCCTCTTCGCTGGGTAAAAAACTGGCTGGACGGCCGAGCCCAGAGAGTTGTGGTGAACGGAGTTAAATCCAGTTGGCGGCCGGTCATGAGCGGTGTTCCCCAGGGCTCAGTTTTGGGGCCCGTCTTGTTCAATATCTTTATCAATATCTTTATCAATATCTTATCTTTATCAATATCAATATCTTGTCTCAATGATCTGGACGAGGGGATCGAGTGCTCCCTCAGTAAGTTTGCAGATGACACCAAGTTGGGCGGGAGTGTTGATCTGCTCGAGGGTAGGAAGGCTCTGCAGAGGGACCTGGACAGGCTGGATCGATGGGCTGAGGCCAATTGTATGAGGTTCAACAAGGCCAAGTGCCAGGTCCTGCACTTTGGCCACAACAACCCCGTGCAACGCTACAGGCTTGGGGAAGAGTGGCTGGAAAGCTGCCCAGAGGAAAAGGACCTGGGGGTGCTGATTGACAGCTGGCTGAACATGAGCTGGCAGTGTGCCCAGGTGGCCAAGAAGGCCAATGGCATCCTGGCCTGTATTAGAAATAGTGTGGCCAGCAGGACCAGGGCAGTGATTGTGCCCCTGTACTCGGCACTGGTGAGGCCGCACCTCGAATCCTGTGTTCAGTTTTGGGCCCCTCACCACAAGAAGGACATGGAGGTGCTGGAGCGTGTCCAGAGAAGGGCAACGAAGCTGGTGAAGGGTCTGGAGAACAAGTCTTATCAGGAGTGGCTGAGGGAACTGGGGTTGTTTAGTCTGGAGAAGAGGAGGCTGAGGGGAGACTTCATCGCGCTCTACAACTACCTGAAAGGAGGTTGTAGTGAGGTGGGTGTTGGTCTCTTCTCCCAAGTAACCAGCGATAGGACGAGAGGAAATGGCCTCAAGTTGCACCAAGGGAGGTTTAGATTGGACATTAGGAAAAATTTCTTTACTGAAAGAGTGGTCAGGCCTTGGAACAGGCTGCCCAGGGAAGTGGTTGAGTCACCATCCTGGAAGTATTTAAAAGACGTATACATGTGGTGCTTAGGGACATGGTTTAGCGGGCATGGTGGTGTTTGATTGACAGTTGGACTCGATGATCTTAGAGGTCTTTTCCAATCTTAATGATTCTATGATTCTATGACTTCTCAGAAGCTTTCTGTGCAGTACAGTTCACTTAATTGGGTGCATTACAAATCTCACATAGGGGAATATGTCTGGTACAGTGCAGTCTGGTGCCCTTAGTAGCTAAGTGGCATGTCAGCATATAAAAATCAATTGAAACCTAATACTGGCATTGCTCGCAAGTTGGAGTACTCTATGGGTACAAAATGGTATTGTAAAATGTAATTCTGGTTGTGTGGTCCTCCATTTGTCTGACTCATTCTTTTTTTCTGCTCTGCTTTGGCCATTAAACAAATCAATCCTAATTCAGTGTAGATTCTAAAGCATTTTATGCAAAGCTTCTTTTAAACTGGCTCATAAAACAAAAGGTAATATACAGCGTATCAACACAATGTTGTCCTCCAAGCCAGTGGTACTTGTCGTGATCAATTAAGAGGCTTTTTTTCCCTCCCCCCCCCCCAATTAATGTGTGTTGGTTCTCCTGCATTTAAAAAACAACAACAATGAAAAAAATATTTTCCCTGGGAATCCCCTTTTCACCAATTATTGCCTTAATTTGATTTCTATCCAGCAATTCTTGCAAAATTCACTGTGTTAGATTATCAGTCTTGTATTTCTGCTAGCAAGGCTTAATGGGTTCTTAATTAGAGAGCTGGCCTAATTATGGATACCTGCCTAACCAGCTCTATCCCCAAGTATTACTTAAAAGTAAATGTAGTGATTTCTCCTTACTGTTCTCATTTTTCTTTAGGCTGTGCAAAGTAACCCACAAAGTTATTGATTCATTGATTTAATCCTTGCATTTACTATAGTATGTCGTAGTTTCTGTCTGGATGGTTCAACTGCTCTGTTGCTGCTAGTTTATGGTTGTCACACACAACAATTTTGGGGTTTGGTACTGTTGTGCTTTAAACAAATTCCACAAAATCCCACTAGCAATTTCTGTGCATACTTCTTTTGCTTATTGGGGTGCTAACTTGTTTTTTAGCAACACTCCAGATTTTTGAGAGCTGATTTGGAGCTCCTAAAAGGTCTTCGATTTTCACAGTACTTTGCTGAACACTTTCTGCTGTCAAGCTTGTCTCAAGTTACCTCTCTGAAGCAATGACGACAGTACAAGGGCATATATAAGCTAACTTTAAATCAGTTTCCCTGCTGCTGATAGCTCTGTGCTGCTAGATCAAGGAGCACAGTTTGCTGTAAAACCCACCTGAGAAGCCGAGTAAACGCTAAGGAGATTAGTTCATGCTGAGCTCTGTACTGCTGTGATTATGGTGCCAACAAGTGCCCAGATTGTCTAGTTTAAAGTGTGCCTACACAATCTCCATCACTACAGTAGCTGCGGGACCACCATGCGCTACAGCAGGGAGAGAAAGCCCGGGCTGAAAACAGATGTAATCACTGACTGCTTTGAGTGTGTCGTACTAATGTATTTGTTTCTCACATGAGAGCTTGGCTCTGCTTTCTCTTATGTCCACAGTTGACTCCTTTTATTTTGGGTAGCTTTAAGCATATATTTCACTACAATTCAGATACTAACACTTGTAAACAACCACCGCCCCTACACCCATGGTCCCTTGAACAGTTAATTTTTTTTGAAAAAAAGGTCCAAGTCCCAGTATAAATTCATCCCCTGGTAGTATCTGTCCAGGGTCTTAAAAAACATTGATTAATGTGGGAAGCTATGGAAATGGTGTCAGATTGTAAGGCAAAAAACGTTTTTGATCCTTGCCTGACCTTATTGGATTGTTTTAGCTGTTTGGTTAGGGCAAGGTTTATATGGAAAAGTACAAATAGATTTTATTAGACCAGAAAAGGGGCAAACTACGGGCATATAAGTGTTTCCTCGGGTCTAAACCAAAACCAACAAGCTTAAAATATGTTGGGAACAACACTGTTACTACTTCCTTGTGTAAATCACTTCACCTCTCTCTGCATCTTTTTATTCTCCCTGTCTTTGTCTTGGCTTTTTAGGTCATAAGCTTTTCAGGAAAAATATGTGTTCTTTTTCTATATGTTTGTATAACCTATTGCAAGGAAGTGTTGTTCTTGAATGGTGACAGAGGATGTGGGCACCTCCCTTCACTACATTTTTCTCTTTGTCATTTTGTTCCTTGTGAACAGGAGCTTGTTTTGCGTGTCTGCAGCTGATGTCAGAGGCTAGGTGGAAATATAAAATAACTGAGTCTTCAGAGCATCAACCATCATCTGGCTCTTTTGGGTGAATTCTCCATCTGTCCGTGCTGGTCAAATGGTCAGTTTGGGATCATGGCGTGTGGTCCACTTCTGGAAGTTTCTTGCTCCTGATTGCATAATTTCTGATCTCGGATTGCTGAGCGCAGTGAAAAAACAAAGGCGTGTGTACATTACAATCACAATGGTTTAAATGAGTTGATCACATATAGTAACAGTCCTAGCCCTGACAACATGAGGTTTATTGCTGCCTGATTTAACACTTTTTTCCACACAGATTTAGCAGCCGGTGCTGAGCGCCACATTATTGGGACTGACGGGAGACCAGCAGCAGTGTTAGCCAGCTACAGTCATGGCTGTGATGGCAGTACCAGGTACATCCACTGTCCCAGTGAGGGGAGTGAAGTTGGTCCTTCAGCCTTAAAGCACGGGGTAGCTTATTTGTTAATCAGTATTTCAAACAACTTTGGGATCCCTTCAGCAAACATTCCTAAATATAGCCCAGTTCTTTTTGTACCACTGTGTGAATTCATCTGAAGACTTTCTGAGGTAAGACAGCAGAAACAGACTCTCATACTTAGCCACACCTAGTTATTGCTTGACTACCTGATCCATGGAAAATGACTACCATAGTGCAAACTGGTCTGAGTGTAGCTAAGTTCCTTACCTGCCATTCTGTAGCATGAAAGGCTCTTGACGCTCTCATTTAACTGCCCTGCACCTGGGTCTTATGATTAAAAAATGCAAAGCCAATGCCTTGAGCTTTTTTGCTTTGCTCTTGAAGCCAATGATATAACGGAAGAAGCTTTGCCCATTTTAAAGGAAACCTCATATAAATTCTAGGTCTGGAAGGCCAAGTACTCTCGCTGAGTACTTAGGGAATAATTTTATTTGGTCATAGAAGATAAAAGCATGTATGGTCCATGGTAAAAGTTATCCATAATTCTTAACAATAAGACTTTCCATTTTAACATAGAAAAGGAATTACTTGTATCTGTATCCTTCTAAGCTGCCATGTGTTCAAACAGCCTTGGTATTATGGGGGAAAGGAAAGCAAAATTCAAAGTACCTTTTATTTTGGGATTATCCATGCTATTTCTACAACACATTAACACTATATGGGATATTCCTACCCTTACCCAGAAATACAAATAGACATCAGAAAACTTAAGGGAAGATAATGCCATTAACTCCTTCGTATTCTTGACTGCAGTATACTACATTTCAGATTAAATGAAATAGTATAGGTCATCTAAAAATATCTTCAAGGAACATTGCCGGTAGATGTTCATTTGCAGACATTATTTATAGCTTTGGAGGTAAGTGGTAAGTTTGTTTCTTATTTGTTTATCTTAATCAAATATTTTTTCCTGGATGCAAAACTAAGCTAGTACCCATTGTAATTGCTGCACTATTCCTTCTCAAAGAAGAGATGTGCTGAGCCACTGATAAATAATTCACTTAGGCCTGCAACCATCCTACAAGCCAACTTTTACCTGCTGCAGATACTTCACTCTTTCGTTCACCTGCCCTGCTTAGGTCATTAGGGGCAAAAAACAAGAGCAAGACTAGCAATCCAGTCTACTGGGAGTGAAAGAAAAGAGAAAACTTTTCCCACTCTTTACGTTAGAATTCTGTCATAGCACTGAACTATTCAAATTATAACATGTCAAGTCACATTATTCAGTATCAAGAGACATTTCAGTTTTACTCTCCCCAAACCACTGCATCTGTTTTTTCAAACAATTACTGTTGCCTGTTGTTGGTAAAGAGCTTGGGAATATTATAAAACTTGAAAAATCACTAGTTAATTTTGGAAGTTGGGCTATCATGATTCAGATGTTGACATGGACTTGAAGTGAGCCACAAGTTGCCCAGAAATTATTGCGAAGCAAGGAATCTGTTTCATGGGTTTGGTATCTGAGTTGAACTCAGCACAAGAATTGTTCTCACCTGCTAAGTACACATCCTTTTTCCAGCCATGCCTGCGTAACAGTAGTAGTAATGTTGACTGGATCTGGTATGACCAGATGTTATGAAGAAAAATGAAAGAAGCAGTAGGTGACACTGAGACTGCTAACTTCACCAGGACACCAACAACCATTACTGTGAAGTGCTGACACCTGGGACCTGCTGTTGCTGTGTCCCAGGATGTCCCTCTCTAATTTGCTGTGCTTCTTGCCTGCCTGAGGTTATCTGCAGGGAAAAATGTCCAACTCGTTGCCCTTTATCTCCCTGTTCTGGCCCATTGCCTGTTTCCCACAGGAGTGTGGTTATTTTGGGGTGATTTCATCCAAATGGAGAAAAATCGATCTGTTTGTCTGCTGCAGTAGACTGCTGCTTCTTAGCCTAAAATGTCAATATCAGTACCATGAAGCAGTGCCAATTCCCACCATAATTTTTCCCCCTTTGTCTTATCTGTCATTTGCATCTCCTTGCACATCTACAAGGTTCACTGACTGATACCAGTTTCTAGACAACAGATGTTCTTGTATTCATCTTCCTGTTGAACAAAATATCAGCTAGTGACAACCCAGACGTCTTTGCCTCTGTAATTTAAATGCATTAAATATGGCACAGAGTCTACCTTAGTGCTCACAATTTGGTGTTTTCTTTTAGGAGACTACTAAAAATGTGGTTTCCATATGCACATTGATAGGTAAAACAAGCAGAAAAACAGACTGCAATTTGATTTTTCCCCTCTCTCTATCTGTTACTCCATTGTTGTTTGGCTACTAGTGGTTGGTGGTAGAGATTTAGCCAGAGTCCATAATTCATATAATAGTTGCTCTTTAGTTTGCCAGTGTTCATGGTGTCTTCCCTGACAACATTTTTTGTATGTTCTTTCTTTTGAGAAGATCAGAAAGTGATGTTGGTGTGGAAAAGGAGGAGGAGGGATGTTAATGCCCCCTCCCCTGCCCCCTTTCCATGATCTGTTTTAATATGAAAATTGCTTCACATTTGCTATACCTCCAGTTCTAGCAAAGTGTTTTGGGGAATCAGCATGGTCCATTCTTTTCCAGTAGGAAGTCATCAGATCTTAGATACTGAAGGAAGTTGCATCATCAAAAGACACTTGCTTTCAAAATTTTCAGGTTTGGTACAAATCAGCTGTCTTTTTGTAACTAGAAATATATATGGAGTTCATGTTTGGGAAAGAAAATTAGCTTTGATAATTACTTATTAACTAATTTTCTCCAGAATTATGTTCTCCTCATAGTACTTAGTATGATTTTTCCATGTTTATTGAAAATATCCCTTTGTTAGAAAATGAAAACATAATCTACAATTGTGTTGACAAAGGTGTAAGGACTTAATTGCCAATGTGTTCATTCCAGTACAGGCAGTTATGCTTTCGAAGCAAAAGTCATATTTTACTAAATTAATTGAGCTTTTAATGAACAAAAGTTCTCCTGAGCTTCATTCAAATTCAGGATAAATATTTCTCAAGTAGTTAATTCCCAGGCAATACCTACTAAAGTTGAATTTTATAGGCTGTATGAAGATTTTTAGCTCCAGAATCTTTTCATAAAGAAATCTCAGGAAACAAAAAATGCTATATGGGAATATTTGTTCCAACTAACTGACTAAAATCCATTGTCTTTGCTCCAAGGCACCCATCTTTCCATACTACAAACAAAATCTTATTCTCTCAAATTGGCCTATAATTTGGCATAGGTGAAAAGCTTTAATTGCTCAATCAATTCTACTGTTTGCTTTAGGTATACCTTGTCTTTCTCTTAGGTTTTGTAATTTTTTAACTTCTCATTCTTTTAATGATTTAGGAATCTCTGTCCTGATGACTTTTAAGTGAAACCTGTTTCAAAACAATGCAGCTGAAAAATATTTATTTTGGCTCTATACAACCAGGCTCATTTAGTACATCTGTATATTGCTGAAAGTTTCCCTGTCTTCTACAGATATTTTTCTTTTTTTTTTTTTTTCCACAGCTGTGAAGTTCCAGGTATCTTTTACAAAAGTATCATCATACCAGTCATCTACAAACAGTTTCTGCAGGAATTTCTTTTTTATCTTTGTGACCAGTGAGTCAATGATCAAGTGTATTTTCACCAATCTACATAAGGTCTTTTGTAGCTCTGAAATCAGAGGTTGTCTGAGGTGGTGGGAGCAGGAGGTATATTAACCAATGCTGGTTAAATGAAGACCTAAGAGCATGCCCTAAGCTATCAAATTCCCACAACTATTTCTCACCAAATAAGAACTTCAATATAATTACTGAGAGCTCTGTAGAAAATAAAGATTTAGGAACATTTTTGCTTACCTTCAAAGGAAATGGCTACCTTAAAGCATCTATGCTAAATTTAACAGAAAACTGACTAGGAAGACTGACTCTCTGTTCCATTACTGATAACAGGAACAATGCAGTGAAGCCAAAGGAAAAAGTCTGTAAATCTGGTCCACTGGAAGAAAGAAAAGCCATTTAAGCATTTTAGAATTATGAACTTCATATACCATGGTGCTGGTTATGTTTTCTTGAATATTGGATTCATCTGAGAAACTGGCTTGCAAGCATTGGGGAGGCCTCTGAGTCAGAATGTGGTTTGTTTTATTGATATCCAAGCTAATAAAAGAGCAGCTCCACAAGCAAACTCCATCAAATGAGCTAGAGCATGCTCATGGGTCTTCATTTAGCCAGCACTGGTGAACAGATCTCTCTCCCCTCCTTTACCTTAGCCAGTTTCTACTTTCAGAGCTACCAAAAACCCTCATATAGGCTGGTGGAAAGGTACTTGACCCTTGACTCCCTGGCCACAGATTAAAAAGAACTTCCTGCAAATACACGAGTGAGTCTTTCTTTCTGTTTTGCTACAATACATTCATTTAGGATAAGTGAATCCTGGGCAGTAATCTAATCCTGGCAATACTCCTCCTTTTTTTTGTATCTTTTGTATCTGTTATGAACTCTTCCTTTTTTTGTATCTTTTGTATCTGTTATGAACTCCCTCCTGCTCTTAGTGCAGGTATGCTGGTGTTCTGCTTAAGATGTTATGGGACAAATCTGTTTCCTCCTTGTGGCAGTGCTGTGCTGTGAGATTTATATTCCCTTTGGGAAAAGGATTACCTCATACAACAGATTTGATTACACAATATAACATTAACCTAGAAATGAGGGCCAGGCCCTCTGCTGAGGGTGAAAACCAGGAGGAGTGGATTGTGTTAGGTCCCGCCCAGTAGTAGATTCCAGCTGAGAATTTCAGCAAAAGACTGCTGTAGTGACCTAGTTGTCTGGGTTAACTTGAGGAGAAAACCTTTTATTGTGGTATTTATGAGTTAGACTCTGACACTTGCCCACTTCTGATGAGAAAGACAACTTCTACTGGTGTGCTGCATTATCGTATACCAATAGCTTCTCAAACTCTTTTGTGCTTCAAATTAACCCTTTACCCCTATATTAAGGAATACCTAGAACCCCCTTCCCTCAAAGTGCACACCCACCATGATACCAGAGGGTTTAGAAATTATATTCCTTCCCTAATGTTTTTGAGGACAGGTACTGAAGCTGTGAAATAGCTGTGGTAATTCGTAAGTGTCTGTGAAATGAAAAATCACAGAGCAGAGAGAGTACTCTGCAATTGCTGTAGTGCTTTTTATTATCCTCAAAGGCAGGTAGAAGAGCTTTTCGACACTATCATAATTTTCCATACACAAAACATTAATAAAAATTGGTTCATTTTTCAGTGTTTTACTGAAAGCAGCTACTTCTTCCTCCTAGCCCTTTCAGGTCACTATATTAAAATTTAATATTTGACTCTGGCAGTAACTAGAAGGATTTAAAATGGCTTCAGGACCACATTTATGAATTTCTTAGTTGCCTGAGAGATTCTGAAATAACCACTGAATCTGCTGACCTAGAGGCTATGTTTACAGTTTGTGTTCTTGAACCACCTGGGCTAATTACCTCTGGTAGAGGGCAAGGCTAGTGAAGATACTCTGTCTCCAGTACTCGCGCAAAGGTATCCAGAGACATCTAAGCATCACACTCAGGTCATCTGCAAGTGTAAAGACAAGTGTGAGATGATAAAAAGATATGAAAGGAACTTCCAAAAATAAACACCTCCTTACTGCAATCAGTCAGGATTCATCTTACTTATTTCAGAGGTTTACAAAGTAGATTCTCTTTCTAGTCAAAGGAAAGAAGTGACACCAATTGCTGTCGCTTACTTTAGGCATTTACTTGAGGACTCATGCCCTAAAAGCTCAGAATTTAATCTGACACATCCCACCTGTGACATCTAAGTGCTGAATGAGTCACCCATCACTGCATAACTTCTAAGGCAGCTCATTAATACTAAGAAGAGGGGTAGCTCTGCTCACATCTGTCCATCATGTTGCTGCTCTAAGCCCAGCAAACAGCTGTGAGGACGTAGGCAACTTTCATGTATACACAATAAGTTTCCTTGAAACCCATAAAGGAAGATTTATCTTAGTAAATACCGCTTAGTGACACTTTCTGTTACTACAACACTTACCAGGTAACTGTCACTGGGCAGAAGCTTTTGGAGAGATGACAGCACAAAAAAGGCTTTGTGTGTGTGCAAAAATATTGAAACAAGTTATCCCCTCTCTAGACAGCAGGAAGAAAAAATTTCACCTATAACTGGGCTAAACAGTTTTGTGAGGTGCTCTGCATGATGTGGGGAATTGCTATGTGACTCACTGGTGCCTCCATAGATATGAATGGATAGATGGAGCGGGGGAGGTGAGATTTTCTCTGTGGAATCCTGGATAATTTTTCTTTAAATTACATAAACAAGTGAAGATTTACTTAACTCTCCAGGGCTGTGAGTCAGGAGTCTGCAACACAGATAACTCTTTCTGTTTCTTGAGTGCCTACTCATGTTCAGAAGAAGCCATTCAGGGTTGTTCACTTTGAAAAAGCAGCTGTTTTTAGTTTGCATGCCAGCTCTTTCTCTTTGAGGCAGTCATAAAACCACACAAGAAGCATTACAGGACATCTTTACCATGGAGTCCTTTCAGCTGGCTGTAAGGAAGGCAGTAAGTAGGTTCATACTATTGAGCTCTGTATATGAAATGGTACAAACTACCATAATTCTTCACATCCAGATCATCTTGGATTAGGGACTTGGCAGTTTTTCCTAAAGAGAAAAGCATAATTACCCTATCTTAAACAATTTTTTTAAGGAGAACTGTAAAAGTGACTGTTTACTATTCCCCCAAACAGAAAACACCATTTAATAAGGTAGTATATATGTACTTGCATTGCATTTACACATCCTTACGTGGGATGTATATGACTAAATATACAGCTCACCTTCGAGGACATGAGCAATAATAATAGTCAGCAATTGCAGTAGTAATTGTGGGTGAAAATTGTGTGTGGTCAGAAAGCTCTGGTCTTGCATCCTAGCTTATTTATCTTTTATGTATACTGCAAATTCCTCACTGACTTCTGGTGAGAACAAAAGCTTACTGACTGAGATCAATGGTGTTGAAGCTGGGGCTTTCTTTATTGACACTGATTTAGTTACCCTTATCTAACAACTTTATACTTTATCTTCTTTTAATACACAAAAATTAAGTTATCTCTGCCATGAACAAGAAATGCAGGGAATCCCAACGATAGCAAGGAATCATATTTTTATATTTTGCCTTTATTTTCCCAAATAAATTTACCATTGTAAATTTATTCACAGCCACTACAAGAAGAGATGCATTTTGGCAAAGGATAACTTTCCTTTACAATTTTCCTTGTAATCTTCCGGCAGATTTCCCATCAATTAAAAAAAAAAAAAAGAAAAAAGTAAGCATCAAGAGGCTGCATTAATATCACCTATGCTGCCTCATGTGGCCATTTCCCTTCTATTTTTGACACACATGAGAATTATGCTCAAGAATATGAAAGCAACATACTCAGGGTTTCCTTAATGAGAAAAATGGCTTTGGAACCATACTTGCTGCATAGAAATTGAGCTGATGGGTCACACCTGAGCTAAAGATTTTTGTTGCTGTTTTTTTTTCTTTTTTTTGCATTGACATGAGAGTGTATGCCAGGCTGGATCCAGTGAACAGAGCTGAAACCTGTGGGCTTTGTTGTTTCCTGAAACTATTTTTACACATGAGCTTTCTTGGAAGGCTCTTTCTATTTATCTGTAGAGTTTTCTTTTCTTCCCTTGACATTTCTTCTATCATCTGATAAAACCATCTTACAAGGAAGAAGGAAACTGTTTTTCCTCTCACAATACAGATCAGATATCTGAATTAATAGACTGTGGTGATGATATTTCCATTGAACAGGTCAAAATGGGATGCAGCAGTATGTTTAAGTTGCAAGCACTCAGCTGTGAGCCACAAAGCTTATTTTTTCCGTTTTCAAGGTGTTTTTAATTGAAGCTGAAATGAAATGTGGCAATACCCTGACTGCAGTTATTCTTTCAAGGTCATACTGTAATCCTTTAACTTCATTTTCTTTCAGGTCTTACGGAGCTTCTCTCCCTTGGGAAATACACAGTTATTCACTTGCTGAGGGAAACAGGGAGGATGTTGTTTAATATTTTGCTTTGTTTATACAATGCCATTCGAAACATTTCAGGGCTCTGATTAAACTAGAGGAAATGACTTTATAGCTAGAGTTTCTAAAGGCAATATATTTTGGGACATGTACTCCAGACTTTCTCTGCCTCCAACAATTTTGTAAATAACTTTAATATGCCTGTGAATGCCATAGTTGTGTATCAGCAATGTCTAAAGCATTGTTCAGGGGAAGGAAACGGAAGAGTGAGAACATTGTGAACAAGCTCCTGACAAAAAATGCGAATATATCCCTTTAATGGATAGCTTCTGTTTCTTCAAGGTAAATAAACAATAAAATAAAAAAACCACTATTATGAAATCTGATATTGTAAAATTCCTTTTTAGGTAGAAAACTGTGTTGATGAACAAATCTTGGATCACTCACTTAATCTTGTTTAAATAAAAACCGAATTAATTCCTCTCACATTGAAATGTTAGCACAGCTTAGATTAAGACATATTAAAAATCTCTCACTTCATTAACAAGTTATTAATAGATTTGCTGTAACCACTCATCTTGAAGAAACACAATGTAATATTTTTATCAGCAGAATGTGAGCATTTATAAATAATATTCAATCTGAAATAAAAGGCACTTGGAATGAGTATGTTTAATAATACGAAGATTGGAAAATTAATTAGGCTGGGCGGGATTATTTTTCTTAATGTTCCTCTCATTGACAAAGAATTAATGACATTAACGTTGCTCGGGTGGACACGGTAAGGAATGTCATGGGCACTCCCTCTTCCCAGGTCTTAACAACACGAGTACTGGCAGCGGACGTGCTGGCAGAGAGGTCTCAGGAGCTCACATACGGAGCTGGCGTGGCTCTTGGGATGTTGGAGGCACTGTCTCTTTGCTGTTAGGTAGGTGACAAATCTTTGCATCAACATGGTGGCCCTGCGAACGCTCCCAGTAGCTGCAGCAGCCTGTGGCAGAACTGGACGTGATGGTTGGGGCTTACTGGCCTGAGCTGGCCGTGCCTTCCTGGCAGCCAGGGAGCTGTGGCATTTGGCAAATTTCTGTAGGAGAGGGAGGGAAGAAGTAAGGGAGAGGAAAGAGAGAATGGCAACAGCTAAATGTACACAGGAGTAGTTATAACCAAATCCTGCTGGCATGCCGGGGACATGCCTTTCCTTGGAAGGTCTGGAGGGGGTTGCTGCAATTTTCATCATCAAGTTTTCGCTAGTTTTAAATGCCACTAAACTCTACTAAATGTCTCATTTCCCGGTTAGCCACCCTAGACAAACTGCTTGACTTAGCAGCTGGAAACAAAAGTAAGTTGTTTGTGTTTAACTGATTTGGGAGGGAAAGGAGAACCATTAATGGTATGAGTGCCAATAATACAAAGAGTTGTTTCAAGCAGCAGAAGCGCTGAAATGGGATGCAGAGGTAATCAGCAAGGTTTGAAATGCAAGCAGTAGGTACCTATCTGATTTTCTCAGAGGCCTTTGAAACAGCCAGGACACTACAGTCAGAAGAAAAATTGGTTCAGAACTGTTTGGTTGTGTTTCTTTTCCAGAATTTTTCAAGCTTTCTGCTTGAACTGAGATCTATAAAACAAGCTGAGCTTAAAATTTTGGACTCTACGTGAAACTTTGTACCAAAATATGTAATACGAGTGAGGTTGGTATGCACAGGCTGGGGGTATATTGCATTGTATTCAAAACAAAGCACAGAATTCAGGGATGCTTGGATGGATGCTGTGTAAACCACTGAAATTAAATCAGTCTTCTGGGCATATTCCAAACATTCGGCCTGATGAAACGGTTATTGGCTACAACCAGAAAATGAAAAAGGAGGCTATAATGAAACTAGCATTTCAGTTTTAAAGCATAGCTGTTGCCACAGCAACCTCTGTAATGGACTCATTTAATCCTAAAATTCAGTGCTGCATCTGAACAGACTTGAACAGTAAACAGGATGTTAGTGCTTGCAAACCATTCGACTAACTGCGAAGATTTTAGCCTTCCCAGTTGGGATAAAGGGGTACATGTACATAAACCAGTGATGAAGGATATTGATTACCTTGATGTCCTATAAATTTTCTTTTTAAGCTATTTATTTGGTTTCATAAGCCTAACAAAGATAAGCATAGCACAAATAGCTTCAAAAGAAGCGTGGCCAGCAGGTCAAGGGAGGTGATTCTGCCCCTCTGCTCTGGTGAGACCCCACCTGGAGTACTGTGTCCAGCTCTGGAGCCCTCAGCACAAGAAAGACATGGACCTGTTGGAGCAGGTCCAGAGGAGGGCCACAAAAATGATCAGGGGGTGGAACGCCTCTCCTATGAAGAAAGGCAGAGGGAGTTGGGGTTATTCATCCTGGAGAAGAGAAGGCTTCGGGGAGACCTTATTGCAGCCTTTCAGTACTTAAAGGGGGCTTATAAGAAAGATGGGGACAGACTTTTTAGCAGGGCCTGTTGCGACAGGAAAAGGGGGAATGGTTTTAAACTAAAAGAGGGGAGATTTAGACTAGATCTAAGGAAGAAATTTTTTATAGCAAGGGTGGTGAAAGATGAACAGGTTGCCCAGAGAGGCGGTGGATGCCCCATCCCTGGAAACATTCAAGTTCAGGTTGGACTGGGCTCTGAGCAACCTGATCTAGTTGAAGATGTCCCTGCTCATTGCAGGGAGGTTGGAGTAGATGACCTTTAAAGGTCCCTTCCAACCCAAACCTATTCTATTCTGTTCTGTTCTGTTCTGTTCTATTCTATTCTATTCTATTCCATTCCATTCCATTCCATTCTATTCTAAATGATATTCTGAGGAAGATACTAGGCTGAGATAGATATTTTTGGAGACTATCAGTTCTCGCAAGCCCAAGGTTCATGCACCAAACAGTGGTTTAACATTTTTCTATTTACCAGCCTTTCCAGCATGGTGTCAAGAGATAACTGATCTGTTTCTGGTTTGAGCCCTGAGTCATATCTGTTTTACTCTAAGATTGTTTTTTTCCTTGTTTTAATCCTCTGTCTGCTTCTACCAGAATGGAAAAATGAGATGACACCCTGCCAGTTTTTAGGACAAGTAAGTATCTTACTATTTCTGAGGATGGCATGTCTCACCATAGGTTTATTATTCCTTCTAGACTCTGACTTAAAGCACAAATCTGATAAGTTTTATGTGCCATTAAACAGGCCATGAGTTTCATTTTACAGAGTCTGAAACTTGTTTCTTTTTGGATCCCACCATGATTTGGAAGGAGCAGAGAAGTTTTAAGATGGGCAATGTTGTGACTGAATTATTTTATTTGCAGCAGGTATGTCAGATCTTCATTCTCTTAGATTATCTTGTTTATGCTTCAGATAATGCAGACGCAAAACGGCTTAACCCTTAACTTTCCTGCAAAACTTCTATTACCAGAGAGAGATCCATGAAGCATCCACAGGGGCACTACTAGCAGAGACAGAGATGTGATCATCCCACTCTACTCAGCGCTTGTCAGGCCATGCCTGGAGTGTCCAGTTCTGGTCCTCGCAATTCAAGAAAGATGTGGACAGACTGGAGAGGCTCCAAAGGAGGGCCACAAAGATAATCAAAGGGCTGGAGAACCTGCCCTATTGAGGTTCTTTGGGCAGGAAAGATTGAAGGAGTTAGGACTCTTCTCCCTGGAGAAAAGAAGGCTGGGGGTGACCTTATCACGGTTTTCCAGTACTTAAAGGGCATCTACAAAAAGGACGGAGGCTTTCTCTTCACAAGACAAGGAGCAATGGGTACAAGTTGCACCAGAAGAGGTTTCATCTTGGTATAAAAAAGAATTTTTTTACAGAGGAAGCAATCATTCACTGGAACAACTTCTCCAGGGACGTGGTGGAGTCCCCATCACTGGAGGTTTTCAAAATGCAACTGGACAGGGTGCTAGGTAATCTCATCGAGGCTCCCTTTTCCATAAAAAGTTGGACCAGATGATCTTTTGAGGTCACTTCCAATCTGGGCTATTGTAGGAGTCTTTAATTCAATCCCTTAAAAAACAAGCAAACACACATTTTCAGGACCTACCATCCTGACTAATGTAGGTAATCATATTTGATTGCAGTGAGTCACTTCTTATGCCTCAGTGTGCTAGGAAAGTTATGTTAACTAAAGAATCAAGGAGGTAAGAAATAAAATGAAGTAAGCTAAGCTTGAGATGTAAGAAAGCTAAAGAAAGCTTCCAAAACCGAGCTAAGCAATGAATTAACAACTAAGCAATGTGGACCATGACGGGTACAGTTCCTATTTCCTTCCTGGTTTTATTTAGTGGAGTAGAACTCACCCTTTTCATGAATGAAATTACCTGCGAAAGCAGAGTGCACGTGGTGTTGCTTGTGGCTCAAAGTGGGCTGGATAGGCATGAAAGAGCTCTGGGTGGCACCCAAGATGGCTATGTAAGGAAACCCTTTCTGTCTGCTGTCAGTGTTGGAGGAAGAGCAGCTGTGGGCAACGGTGCCTGCATCACGCCAGGAAGTCTTGCACCCACATTAGCCCCAGTATTTAGCTTTTGTCAGGAGCATGTGTGCCTGCACCCACGGAGGTAGGCTGTTTGGTAACGCTGCTGCAGGCTGGCTCAGGGCTGCTGGAGGTCGTGGTGCCGGCAATGGGCTGATGCCGCTTGCCGATGGGTAGGCAGCAGGAAGGAGGGCAGCACTGATGGGACGTGGCTGCAGCTATGGTCACAGGAGTGGCCAGGGGACACAGTGGTAGCTGGTGTGGACATGTGCCGGGGACAGGTGGTGCAGCGTGCCAAAACCAGACATTGCATCCTATCCCCACAGCTCCCAGGTGAATGGAGCTGGCTTGGCTGGAAACAGAGCGGGGACGTGAGGTGTGGTGGCATGTTACCTCCATGCCCTACCACCCCTTTGCCTTCACAGGTTGGGGTTTATCCCTGCTGAGCCACATCCTTTCCTCACATCCCTTTCCTCCTCCCTGCGGGAGGGGAGCGTGTGCTGGCCAGAGAGTTTCCTGGGGACTGGGTCTGCACAGGGAGAGGCACCGAGGAAAGTCTTCCCTGTGAATCAAATGAAGATGTGATCCCTGCCAAAAATAAATGTACTGGGGTTTTCCCTTTGATTATACAACTTGCAGTATCCCAGTATCAACCTCTTTCTCCCTTTTCCTGCATGTGGCTTCTTCTTGGTATTCTTCTGTATCTCTCCCTTGCAATGTCCTTTCCCTTGTGGATAGCCTTTCAGAGGAAAATGGTTTAGGTCAGAAGTTAGAATCAATATTTTCTCTTCAATCTGAATATTTAGGTTATAGTTCCATATTTTCCTCTCCAACTCTTTTTGTAAATGCTGTTGAACTCATGCATGACTTTCTTTTGTTTTTCTGGTAAAATTTCTTACAGACCCTTTTGGGTTGAATTCTATCTTCTATGGGCTGGAAGTGATGCCATTGCTTAGGCTACTTCAAACCAGATATTTACTAATTTTAGGACATGCTAGATAAATTCAAGTTCAAGTTTTTGCATCAATGTGTTTGCAAAGAAGCTGTGGAAGGTGGAGCTGAATTACCACCACCTTGACAGAAGAAGCAGTAATAAAAAATGCTCGGCAGGTACTGAGAATTTTGATATTATGTGCTTTGGAAGGTTGTCTTTCAGGTGCATCTCAGTTATTGCAAACTTGCCGAAAAATTAGTTGTATGAATTATATAATAAAATAATAAAAGAAAAGAGACAGCCATGAAATTTGTAAGTTATAATCAGGATAGTTGACCCAATTACTTTTTTTTTTAAATGAATATAAAAGTGGGACAAAAAAATATGTAAAAAGATAACCATAAAAATGCCTTCACTCTTAATAGTCTGAACATCAGATGTTCCCATAATGATATGCCACTATATCCAGTCTTCTCCCTTCTTCTTTTTTAAACAAAAATAACTATAAAATTAAGTCTCTACCAATAACTTCTTCTATTGTGGCTGTATATTGAAGTTAAAACAGGCAATATTTTATTTAAGTAGTACTATTGTTTATCAAAACAATGTCTTAGAGTGAAGTCTGGGAATTGCAAGCACCATATTTTATTATTTGTGTTGTCTTTGAGTATTCTTTGTCAAGTGAATTTACTATATGCCCACTATCACTGGCACACACTGCAGTCCCCTAATAACGTGAAATTATTTTTGCATTACTTCGTATTCAATAATCAAGACACTGCTTTTAAATTTGAAAGCTATTTAAATAGCAAATATGTAGGGCAATATCCCTTCCACTGAATCTGTTCCATTATTTTGCTTAGGCAGCATAAAACAGTCAGCCTCTGGCAGCATCTGTCCAGCTGGGAATGTCCTTGATGAAAGGGGAAATTCAGCTGGCATGCAGCTTGTTTACCCACCTTCTTTACCAATATCAGTCACACCAAAGCAGACATACAAAGCAGGGAGGGACAGAAGTGTGCAGCTGCGCGGTGCTCGTACGCGTTTGGTGTAGGGTACCGCGGGGGGAGCCTTTCCAACAGAAGCGGGGAAAAGTGACAATCATCAGGCCTTAAAAATATCGCGACAAAAGTGGTTTGGGTTTTTTGACAGGGTATCCTCCCAGGGTGCGAGTCCTTCCTGGGCTGGTCCACAGCTCTCTGACTCCAGCCTTGCTCCTGACTGGAGAGCGCTCAGGGATGGGATCCTGCCTGGGGAGAGAGCGGAGAAGGGGGCACCCCTGGGCATGAGCCCACACCACAGGCCCCGCAGACCATCACAGCCCAGCCTGGACAGTTACCAGGGAGCTGGTGGCCAGTGCTCCTGGCCTGCTTTCCGGGATTCAGTGGGGAGTCAGAGGCAGGACTGGTTGGTGCCTTCCTAATGCCGGGCTGGGGTGGGGGGGGAAAGGGGGAAAAAAGGTTTTTTGAGGGAGAAGCTCCTTGTGGACAAACAGCACCAGCTACTCTAGAGGAGCAACCAGCCTCTTCCAGCTTCGCAGGATGCTCCAGCGAGGATGGCAACCTGCAGCTTCACCACCGATGCTGCTCCCTCTCGTCCACGGCTGCCAGCGTACCGAGCTGTTACCCCCACCTTCTGTATTACCTAGGTGTCTAGCACAGGCGCCATCTGGTACTGCATATGACCCATCAGATTCACAGCCATCTATTCAAATTAGCAGGTGGTGTTATCATTTGGAAGTCATAAAGTTGTGACCACCTCGTATGGAGTAGATTGCTTCTCACTTTTTCCAGTGCCATAAGCTTCCAGCAGGAGCATTTGTGACATGGAGTTACACTGTGGAGTATTAAAATACCTTATCTATTTTTGTCCCAGAAACTGAAGTGTTAAGTCTTAATCTGAAAGATATCCAAAGCTCTTTTCTGCATCCGTAGGAGTCAAGAATAGCAGTAGCAACAAGAAGAAAAGCTTCCTGTTCTGTTGAACTCTTAAAGGTTTTAAAATGTTTCTCCTTTTACAGCACACACCAGAAAAGGAAGAGTTGCCAGTGTCCTTTCCTTGCCCCAAACCCCAGCACTGGGGTACGCACTCGGCAGGAGCTGATTCTGAGGATGTCTGAACCCGCACTTCCCCCATATCAGCTAAACACGCTGGCTTCACAGCCATGTCTTCTTCAGATGTCAAGCCACAGTAAGAGAGAAAGTCTATGTGTGATTAGTGGAATTATGTGAGAATCCAAAAACCATTGCCATCCTTCTAGGGTGCCTGGAGGTGAACATCTGAAGATCCAATTGAGAATCACTCAACATCGTTTGAATGCTGTTTTATTTTAAAATCCAGCTTCAGTTGCTCCCAAGAGACTTGGGCACCGGTTGCCTGACCTGCAGTTCTTTCAGCAATTACTACTGGCAGTATTTCTTCTTAAGTGGCGATTCATTGTTTACTTCCTTTGATATTTCACATTGTAAGAATAGTGAAGGTAAGTTGTTCATATGATCACATGGATGCCATACATCTTCCCACAGCAAGTTCACTGCCGTCTACCCCAGTGTGTTTATTATATATCATGAGTATTAGAAATTACTTTAAAGGAAATCAAAATCCAGGGAGGAAAAAAACACTATAAAATGTATTGATGGAAAACAAATTTAATATCTTACAGGGACTGCTAACATCTGAACTAAGAAGTTATAAAATAATATTTGTGGTTGTTCTGCCATTGTTTTCTCCTCAAACTTGTTGGTAAAGGGTTAGTTTTACCATTTTGCTCAAGTAACTTTTGCCTGGTGTCTGCACCTCCATCTGTGAAACTTCAGTGATGTTATCTGAGGAAAATAGGAGCAGATGGAAAACATTTTTGCTCCATACTCACTGAGCACAAGATTAAAAGAAAGGCCATGGTGCATTTTTAGTAAAGTAGGTGATTACACATAAAGCATTCCTTTTCTGTCTGGGAAGCCATGTAATTTATAGAGCAATCTGGACTTCCTTGGTCAGCTGGTTTCAAAAATAAATTTTCAATTCTGTTGCCACTTATTCTTCTTCTAGGCAATTCAGAGAGTCCTTGATAATCAAAATCAACTCTCTGTTCTATTGCATATTAACACTGTAAATTGTTGCACCTGGAATTGATGAACCCTTGGTTTATTATGCTAGAGGAGTCATATGCAGCTGTTCTTCCCCCAAGTGATTCATTACTGCATGTGAGAAATGCATCCTACATTACACAGTAGCTGAATGAGTTTCCTGTTTGCCATTCAACTTTCTAACAATTAAAAAAAAATTAAAAATTATTCTGCATCAAAATTAGGCCAGAGTGCCAATAAACCCAAAAGTTATCACCAGAGCGCTTTCAGTAAGCAGCCTGTTGGAGATTCGCCATTGGAGTTCCCCAGCTATATTATTTATTACAAATATCTTTGTTCGTAGATGAACATTCTAAAAAAAAATGACCAAAATGTTCTCAGACACTGAAATAGGGAGTGATAAATATTTTACATATGATACAAGAAGTTTAAGCCTTCTGCAGAGTATGTCTCAAGCATTAAAGTGCAAAAGATTTCTGTTCTGTTTGTAGGTCTTCCACAGGCATCCTGTGGGACCTTGGACAAAGTATTTTATTTCTCTGGAGGAAAAGTCAAAGTGTATCCATTAGACTTGTCAGTTGCTATATACAGAAGGATGAGGATTGGCTAATCCAAACATTTTATGCCAGTGAAATAACAGTGCTGTTATGTGACATTTAAGATTACCTAAGATTGTGTTGATTCTGAAAAACACAATCTACCCTTCCACCGTCCCTACCTATTCACCCCCATCCCTGCCTTCCTACTGCCATGACATGGTCCAGGTGAAAGCTAACCCTGAGGACAAACAAAATGAGTACTTCTAAGCCAGACCTATGAAATGAAATGAGCCAGTTCACTCAAGGTCTGGGATGACTCGGTGCCACACAAAGGAGGTGATGGCAATACATACACAAAGCATACAGGGAAGGGTGGGATCGCGATTCATAAGACAGGCAGAGCCTAAATCGGCACCAGGTGACTGTGAAACCACACATTTGCTTAGGATTTGTGTATATTTTTTCAACTATTGTTTTCATATCAGCAGAAACCTTTATCTAAGCACAGTGATGACAAAGTAGTAAATTCAGCTGCTAAGTATTATTTAATTTGAGAAGCTGTTATGTCCTATGTAAGTAAAGGCTGCATTTGCAATAGGAGCACTTGCAAATACCACTTTACCAGCAACCTCCTTCTTGGCTGCAGTGTACTTTACTGGGCTCTTATGAACTGTGCTGACAGTTACAAAAACATAGTGCTCTGTGCCCTAGTTCTCCTCTGATGAAAGAGAAATAACTCCTCCCCACCTCATGGGAGCACTGAGAAAATTAAGCAATTGAAGGTATGAGATATTATGGTAATGACAACTATATAACATTGCAGTTTCACACTTAAACCAGTCTAACTGCAGTGCTGATTCCTCTGGTCGGTTTCCTTCCCCACGTGTCCATTCCACACTTTTTTTGCACCACTGTGGGGATCCCACCAGTGCAGGGTAGCCCTGCCTGCCCCACCAGCAACAGGTATTCCACAACCTCCACTGGAGCAACTTCTGCCATTTCAATCTCTCTAGTTCCCTCAAGGTTTTGCAGGTGTCTCCCTGACCTGCCTGTAACTATTCTGCCTTTTTATTCATATGCCTCCTTCCAAATCTGTCTCTAACTGATTATGTGGAAACTCTCTTAGTCTTGGATTATGGAAAAGCTTGTCCAAATGTTTACGATAGCTTTAAAATGGGTTGACTAAGAACATGTTACCTTGTTCGTTTGGCATAAAAAGGGCCAAATAATTAATGCTGCCTGTAGAAAGCTATCTGTAATGACATTTTTCAAACCCAAGTACTCTGTCTTGTATGAAAAGGCTTTCCAAATGTCACATACAAGATCTTGGTTCATTTTAACTGATGCAATAGCTTTTACGTAGATCTTAATAAAAACACCTACCTGTAGTATACCAGCATGGCTTATACACACTTAATTACATACAGTTGCATAAAATGTAAAATGTTAATGCATACTTAAACTGAAACTTACCCCTACTTTTAGTGTCATTAACATAAGTTGTATGTTAACATATTGTTTGAGCGATTGGATTTCAAACTCAGGGTCTTCAACAGTTTTAATATTTTTTGTGTTGGGACACCTGGGAGCATTCAGGGATAAGCAGACTTCTCTTTGCAGCCTGGACTGAGACGTAAGGGAAATTACACTTCTTATATCAGTTTTGCTGCTGAACGAGAGGCATCTTGCCCTACCTGGAGCCTACTTGCTTATCTAGTTCTGCAAAAACTGTCTGCCCGTCTTTTATTAACAGAAGGTACAGAATTAATGTATGCCAATTCTGATAGTCAGGAATATTAACATACATGTATGATTGCAATATACAGCAGTATATACAGTTACATAATGGTAAACTTAAAAAATATATGTATGTATAGTCTCACTATAAAGAGTTTCTGGAAAGCACTACTTATTTTGAACTTATTCTGCAGCAGGCCTCAACCAGTTTCATAACTTTTTTTTTTTCTTCTTTCAACTCTATTCAGAAAATTAATAAACGTCAAAAAATGCATTTACAAATGTAAGAGAAGCCTCTGTTATTTGCTGTGGCTTCACTGTGAAAAGCCCATCCCTTGTTTCCTGGCAAAATGGAATAAGCCATAGGAATCTACTTCTGAAGCTCTTGTTAAAGCTCGTTCAAAGAATATCCAGGGACAGAGCTGAAAGGAGAGGCATATACAGGTTCTTCAGCCCTCATTGTCCTTCATATTTTTGAGCATGCAAGGATTTACTCATAGCTTTGAACTCTTAAAAAATATGATAATATAGGTAGCATAAACACATTGTCATAATTTAACTCAATCATGCTATAGTATACAAATAATCTCACTTTGGTATCCCATTTTTTATTAGAAACTGTAGGAAGTACTAGGAATTTCTACGCACACACTCACTCATAACAAAAATATACTGCCATTCCTCCTATGGCATGATTCCCTCTTCAACACAACTGGGTCCTTCACAATCCTCAAGGTACTGTTTTGCACAGAAAAAAAATAGAACTGGTCATGGACTTCTGCTTTTTGTTTTATTATGTTTATGTAGAAATAGCTAGTATGATAAAAGAAAAACAGCCAGTTCTAACCTTGACAACAAAAGAGGCATAAGGCTGAGCAATCCTCAAATTTAAATATTCACGTTGAGAAAGCAACATTAAATGCTTTCACAGCAAAAGCTACTGCATTGAAATTGAAATTATGTGACCTGTGCTTTTTCTTACTGCACTATCACTGTTATTAATACCCAAGAAAAAAGTCATATTCACTTCTACTGAACCTCATCCGGAGAAAAAAAAAAAAGATTCTTGTTATAATTCATCATTCTCATTTCCACTAGCACTTCCGCCTCTTTCCTTATTCTGTCTTCTGACAGATACTCAGCAATGATTGGAAAATATCAGTCAGCTTTAACATACCACACGCTCTGTAAGACTTCCTCCACTTGCCTAGTAAGAGTAAGAAGTAAATGAATAAATATAAACATTTACATGGATAAGTTTCACAGTACCTTCACTTCTTGGTCATGCTCACCATTTATTGTTTAGTATGCAGACTTTTAAGAATGATTAAAATTTTTGTAATAGGCCTTTCAAAAATGAATGAGTAGAAACATAATGTTACATTCCATGTCATGCGGACAGAGTTTTCCCTTGAAAACCTTAAGAAAGCTCAATAGAAGATCCTGACATTTGCTAAGAAAAAATTAAAAAGCTAAACTTGCACATTTAATCAGGAAAATTACAGAAATTTTACCAGAAAGGGTTTTTCGCATAAAACTAACAGAACTGGAACAGGATTTATTCTTACCACAAGCAAACCACCAGAGAAGCATGAATCCAGGAAAACACTGTCCAGGTGCAAAACAGTATGTCATAGCTTTACACCTCTTCGCTCTTTCTCACCATTGTTTAAGGCAACTCTAGGATAGATTATGAGCTTTTTTGTCACTTTCACACTATGCATTAAAATAATATAAATAATAAGAAAAATACCTAACATTGATTGCAGAAAGTAATAAAAACAAAACTGGTTTGCATAAGTTGAGAATACAGTGTTGATGCAAGATTTTCTAAATTATGTGCAGTGTTCTTAGGAAAGAAGTTAAGATTTACAAAAATAGCCTTAGTCATTCCCCTATTACACTGTCTCTGGGCATACAGAACAGATGAAAGACATTTTAGGCTCACTGGCTCAAAAGTAAATGGTAGGAACAAAACTCATGAGGCAATAAAAATTGTGACAGTAATAGTAGTATGTTAACTTCCTCTGAAATATTGTGTATGAGATCAAACCAATGCAGATTTTAAGAGTTAAGATGACAGACAAATAGATTTACAACAACAAAACCCCCTTGTGTTTCCTTATTCCTCAAAATTTTTGCTCCAATTTAAAATCAATAGAACTTTTCCACTGACTTCATTAGCACCGAAACTTCATATTTTGTTTTAAATGTCAGGCTGCAACTAAGTAAACTACCTTTTACAGTGAGCATAATCATTTTTCATATGGACCTGAGAGAGAGGTATTCAAGAGGAATTCCAGCTGAAGAGCTATCTATTTAGTGTAGCCACAGGGCCAACAATGAAATTTCCTTAAGGGGTGAATCTCAGCAGAAAACTTGAGCAACTGATCTTCCTAGTGACTTCAGTAAAAAGACTGGGTTTTGTATCATCTGAAACTTCAGAGTTACTTAAATTCTTGGCTTGGGATAGTCAAACTGGAAAAAAAAGTCTGCATGACTCCTTCATCTCAGTTTTATCAAGCTTTGAAAATTACAGAATAGAAAGTACCAGAAAATTATAGAATGGATTATTGTACTAATTTCACATGGTAACTTTTCCTTAAATTATTTCGGAAACTGTGGATAGCCTAAGTGTGGGAGCACTTCTGCCTCCATGTCATTTGTTTACAAATGTTCTCGATACTAGTGGGTCTTAAACATAGCTTCATTTTCCTCCCGCTTGTTTGGGGAACAATATGGCATATTAGGCTTCCAAAAGGAGCAAGTTCAAACTTTTCTTTCAAAACCCATGAGTGAAAGCTGACCCTTTTTGTAAAGAAAACTAAATTGCATTTTTTAACTGTTTAAAAGATAATTTCTGTCCTGTAACTTACCTTCTTTCCTTCTTGGATGAATCAAAAGGTTTTGCAGTCTTCCTAGATCCTCATTTTCTCCCTGGAGTATCAAAAACTTCAGCATGATTCATTTGACCAATTCACAGAAGCAGTTTCTAAATTGCTGGGTAATTTCAAATACTAAACATGTTCCTGGAAAATTAAGATCTTTTGGTGATACTTCTGCAACTTACCCCCTCAGGTCTAATACTTATATTGTGCTTTTGCTGATTTCTTAACATTTATTAGCATCCATTTACATTTTTTTGGTAATTTTTCTATGCGCTATCACAGCATTTCCTAATAATGTAAGCTAATGGAGCCATTTACCATCCTGCAATTGCAACACTTGGGTTTCCTGAAAAACCACTTGTAAGTATAGCCAAAGTAAGTAGGTTCTATAAAGCATTTTTGAACTAGTAAACACTTCATGCAAGCAGTAAGACAAAATTTGCTACACTTACTAAAGGGGATTTGGATTATTCAGCGTGTGAAAAATTTACCTGTTACATGCTACTCTGAGGTAAAAAAAAAGTGGTTACATGGAAACTAACATTTCAAGAGTAGCCATGTGATACAAGAATGCAGGATATGTGCGAAATTATGTGGGATATTTAATTTCAGACACTTAAGTTACATTATTTCAGAAGACACATATTGTACAACTGATATAGAAAACTTCTATTTGTTTCCTAGTGAAGTAATGCATGGCGCTCAGAGGAGGGTAATGGCCGGCTAGTGAGCTGTGTTTGGAAGGCACCTTGTTATTTCCAATCCTGTTTTTGTTTTATGTAAGCTTACATAGTATTTCATCAGCAGTGAAGAGCTTCTCAGAATATTGCAAACTCCTTCATTTTCTTCTGGAAAAGAACAAATACTGTTCTCCAGTCATCACTTTAACTTAATCCAAAATGGTGATGAGAGTCTATAGCAATTGCAACTGCAGACAAAAACTAGGCAAAAATGTTAAACTTTATCTAATGCTAAACTTTAATGTTAAAGATAAAATTTATCTTTAATGTTAAAGATAAACTTTATCTCATGCTAAACATTCATGCTGAACTTAATGTTAAGCTTTAAAACTCATAAAATCATTTTGCAAAACTTGCAAGTAATATAGGTCCAAATTCTGCTTCCTTTTCATAGCTACTAGTCATTCATGCAAAATGTAAGTTTTCTGAAGGAGGGGAATACTACTCAAAAGCACAAAGGGTCTGTATGGTCTTTAGTTTCTGCAAGTGTGGGGAAATCTAAACTTCAGATTGCCCAAATCTCTTCCAAGAAATATTGAGCTATTTCATACATTGTTCACATCTTCCAGGCATGGTGAAAACAATACATTCTGTTTTTTGTGGCCATAAAAGTATGATGTATTAGGACATTTTCTGAGATGTTGTTTTGCCTATGGCCAGCTAAGACAGCTGGCTAACACTGTGTCCTGGTTCCAGCTGGGACAGAGTTAACTCTCTTTCCAGTAGCTTGGGGGGTGTGCTGTGTTTTGGGTTTAGTGCAAAAGGAGCGTTGATGGCCCATTGATGCTTTGGCTGTTGCTGGGTGGTGCTTGCACCGGGAGGGGGGAGCACAGCCGGGGTGGTGGACCCAGCTGGCCAATGGGGTATTCTATACCATGTGACGTCATGCTCAGTATAAAGACCGGGGGGGGGGGGGGGGGGGGGGGGGCGCTCGCGGGGGGCCCCGCCCGTTTGTGACACGCGGTCGGCGGTCGGTGAGCAGTTGCGTTGTGCATCGCCTGCTTTGTGTATTCTGTTATTGTTGTTGTTCTCATTGTTATTATTATTGTTCTACTTCGTTTTATTTCAATTATTAAACTGTTTTTATCTCAACCCAGGAGCTTTCCTACTTGTGCCCTCCCGATTCTCTCCCCCATCCCACCGGAGCGGGAGTGAGTGAGCGGCTGCGTGGGGTTTATTTTTGTGGCTGGGGTTAATCCACGACACACTGCAAGAGGAATAGAAAGGAAGGAATAGCTCCCACTTCTGTAGGAGAAGGACATGTGGAATTAACACACAACTTTGCTTCCTCTCTCCCTCTACATCTGCAGATGCTGATCTTGGCCTGGAAGAGTGTAGAGAGCGCACGTTGTTGCCCAGGGTCCATGGCTAAATCAAGTAGCTCTCCATTAACCCTGAGTACCTCTGGCGGGGTATTTTCTCCCTCTATCCTTTTTGCACTTGTGATCTCACACATCCTAATACTCTGATGCTGGGGCATTGCTTTAGTGCCAGTCAGTCTGGTTAGCAGGCAAAATAGAGACCGACTGCCCTGCAGCACTCTTGGGATTGACTGTCATTCTGGTTGTCTCAGGGCAACAGAGAGAGGAAGGAAACACCCACTTTCTCTTCCTCCGTGGGGATAGCTGCCCCATGAGATGGGATTCAGGTGTAATGAGGCAATGGGCCTGACATAATTTTCACAGTTTACATCACAGTGCTCACGTGACTAAACTGAATAAAAGCATTCCTCTCCCTGTTGCCACCTCATCCCCAAAATACTGGGGGTAGTGCAAAAGAAAAGGTACTAGACTATCATGTCTGGTACCATTAAACTTCAGGGATCTAGAAATCCAAATTATTAGTAAGTCTTTGAACCTTGTGAGAATTATGAAGCTTGCATATTTGGGGATGTGAAAGGATAAACTGCTTTTTTTTCCCTTAAGAAAAAACTGAATAATAAGTTACTGAAACTGTAGAGGATTGTTTAGCCTTCTTGGTACTTAAGTGACCTTCCAGAAATTACATGTCTTGATAGTGCTTCCACTTGCTGCTATTCTAATAAGGACAGTATGCCTGGAACTGTAATTAGGAGAAAGGCTATCTTGAAGTGAGCAGTGTAATGCCTTTCCCAAACAATAACTTAAGCAGATCTATATGATTCATGAGAAGTATTCTCAAATGTATGTCTTTCTCTACTGATAAATGCTTGTATGCTGCAAATGCTTAGATACACACTTAGCAGTATGCATAACAGCAGCCCAATTGACTTCAGAACACAATTTTAAATATGTATGTAAGTATTTGCAGAGATTGGATCTTTGTAGAGATAAGCTCTAGTTGTTTTTAAGGTAAATAACCCTTTTTATAAAGTTCAGCCAGCAAAACGTGCATGCCAATTTTCTACCTTTAAAAAATGGCAGTGCCAAGCTGGAGACTCAGCTTGAGAGTTTCATGTAGGCAGTACTTAGAAATCAGGTCTTTCCCAACAGCCACTCCTGCTTTTTGCCTGAGAAAACCCACAGCCATGATCTTAAAAGGACCTCTCTCCTTTCTGTCGTATTGTGCCAGACATTCTCAGGTGAGAGAGTCCCCACAACTCTTAGATTTCACTGAAACCATTTGCTTCCTAAATGTTCATAGAAGCAGTTTCATTTAGTTGATTATGGAGGAATCAAAATTGCAGGCTGACTCTTTGTTAAGAGAGAGAGAGAAGGATAGCTGCTGTGGCTCCAGCAACAAGCTTTGTACGCAGAGGGTTATTACTCTATTTAACGTGCTAGGACATGGCCCTCTCCTTCCCTCTCCTCCCTCTCACAGGAGATAGAGGGGTGGCCGAATCAAAATGGAAAACATTTCACAGTATTAATTTTAGAAGCAAAATAGCAGCCATTAGGACCTCCTAATTAATTTATCACTTGATTAGGAAAAAATCAGGTGACCCAGTTAGGCAGGGTGCTTGGTTACCTTATTGGAGCCGTATTTGTACAGAAGTTTCTTAATACCATTTTGACAAGATAAAAAGCTTTTAAGTGTAGGAAGTGTAATTCACACTCACTTGAAAGCTTTTGCACTGTCACTTCAATGAAAAGCAGCTTTACTGCAAATAAGATTCATACCTTAAATTCTTAGGTTTTTATTTGAGGTTGGAAAGAAAAGAACTTTAGTCTGAAAGTTGGTTTCCTGGTAACAGTGCTGGCACATGTACCTACTCCTCTGATGGTACACTATTCTGTGAACTAATCTTTTGAATGATGTATCAGCATCCTGAGCACTGGCTTTTATCTGGTCATAGTGTCAGACTTGAGTCCTGTGTGAAGCCAGATGTCTGCTCCACAGTGCTGAGTTATGGCTTGGCAAAAGTCAAGAACCGATCCTGTAAAAGAACCACAGTTGTCGTAGCTGTAGTTGTTTATTATTAGTACCGGACTCATACCACAAGTAATTCTCATTAGAACTGGACCAATTTTCTTTTGCTATCTTTGGAAAAAATACTGGTTTGAAAGCTTTGAAAGTGTGTGGGATCAAATTTATCCTCATGCCACATTTGTAAGGGATTAAATTAAATGGTTAATTTATAATGAATGTGATCATTGTATATTGTACCCTATAAAAATTGCTATCTGCTTTTTGAACTACTTAAGGGAATCAAGCTTGGCTTTCTGAACTTTCTTCCAGGCTTTATAGTATTTTGTGAAATGTCCCTTGAAATACGTATTGACAATAAATTTCCATCCAGTACAAGGGAAAAGATGGCTGCTAGCACACTCTAGGAAAACTGGAATCACCCTGCTTGTTTTGTAATCTCTTCTTTTTTCCAAATGTCATCTTCCTTGTTGCTTAGTTGGCAATGTTCTGGTGGCATGGTAAAACCTGAGTAAAAGTGAATTTGTGTAAAACACTGAGCAATGTTTTTGATATTGTAATTGTTTTTGTTGACAATAGACTACAAATATATCTGCTTTACATGTTTAAGTGCTTTGTGTAAACAGGAATGCTACCAGTTTAAATGGTTTCTTTTTTTGCACTTGTTTAAAAAAATAAACTTACGTAAATGCTCATTTGGAAACTCTTGCAGTAGCTTTAATCTGATGTATTTTGGTTTAGTTTGTACAATGTAAACAGCAGCTAATATAGATGATTATCAGTGAGATATGTATAGGTTTCCTGAGTTAATTTGAAATTAAACTGCTAAAACTGCACTGCCACATAAATAACAATCTATTCCAAGGTTAAGAAATCATTCCATTTAACTAACAAAAGAAAACTAACTTCTTCCAAACGTGCTGCTTCCTCCAGTGAAAATGCATTCCTCGCTGGAGAAGTTATGAACAAGCAGTGCCAGGAAAATTGTGCCTGTGGGACTGAGCAGTGAGCGCTGGGCTCCTGCTGCCTGAAGGAGCCCTGCAAAGCGGCTGGTAATGAAGGAGGGAATGCTCTTGAGGGGGAGTATAAGGATGGGATGCAGTTTGCTCTTTCATCCTTAGCTAAATGTAATGTCAATCCAGGCAGTAAGAGTTGTTTACCTTAAGAGAGAGAACTTTAACAACAATTTGGACTGCTCTGGCAAGCCTGTGACCAAGCAAATCTCTGCACAGTAGAGCAAGCTGCAGTGCTAGCAGTAATGAGAGAGGATTTAAGGGTTCTTCTGGATGATAGGTGACCCTCACTTTTCACTGCTTCAAAGTCTGGGAGAAAACTGTGGTTTAAAGAAAGTTGCCTGATGGACAAATATTTGATAATGTACATAGAGTGAAAAGCACCCGTTAGCTGGAGATGAGAAAGTGAGACAATGCCAAGCAACAGATTTTTTTTTTTTGTGTGTGTGTGCCTCATGCATTGGAGCGTCTTGAAATTTTAGTAGTGGAATGGCTTTTATTCTTCTTGCTCTGCCCCATGACATGGCTACAACTGAAGAGGAGGGATAGACAGGATAAAAAAAAAGCATGTCTCTGGTGAGGATTTCTCTTTTTTTGCCTTTAGATAAATTGCACTGTATTTCATTGAGAGCTGCCTTAGCAGCAGAACTATCTGTATCACTTTTCTGTGGCAATTTCCAGCACTCTAAGTATACTTTCTGGTTTGGTGAAATTGTGAAGATTAAGAAAGTACAAAATACGTAGAAAAAAGATTTTGAGATTCACATTAAACTTCAGAACTGCATTATCCAAATAACTTTCGCTTACTCAGTGATTAAATATTCTGTATTTAAATAGCCTTCAAAATTCTCTTTAGCATTGGTAATGTGTATGAACTTAAGGTAAGTCACTACCATTCTTGGCACCAACCTGAACATGAAGTGAAGTTTGTCACTCAGGCAGCACACACTTCAGAAGGGAAAGACCTAGGTGCACGAGCTACTCTGGTGGCCTTTGCTTCCCTCCGCCACAAGCCACCCCATCCATTACCTGCCTGACTCCTCTGGGTCACCCTGCTTAGGCACATCCCACCTGCCTCTGTGTTCAGGGCCTCATGTACGGGGCCATGCCAGCCACAGCTGCGGCCTCCTCAAGCACCTCGTTGCACCCAGGGCACCCAGACAGCTGCAGTGGGGAACTTCAACCAAGTCCACAATCAGGCTTGGTAAATGGAAGGAGAGAGAGAGACTTGGAGCTCATGAGCCAAAAGATTTCTCACCCCTTACTCCACCTTTGACCCTTGGGCAAATGTGGTTACTCTGCCTCAGACTGAATTCTCCTTCTTTGAAGGCAATGCAACCTTCATTTGGGCAGTACTTTCAAAGTGGTGAGCTCATGACCATGGCTCACCCTCAGGTGAGCAGAGATTTTTGACAAGGGGTAGAGGCAGCCGATAGATGGATCATGTTCAAGATGAGCAACGACGCTTGTAAAACACCAGGATGAAGGGGATTACCCACAGTGCCCCAATTAACTCCCTTTCTCTTCTTTCTTACAAGTTTCTCCACAAGATGTGAGTTAATTGCAAGCCAGAGAACTGACCTCTCAAATCTTAGGAACAGAAACACTTACGGAAAGGCTTTCACTGGTCCTCTGGGTTAGGTATCTCTTTGATGAAATATACTCCAAAGCTTCCCTCATGTAATTTAGTGATTTTTCTTGTGATGTCCTCACCTCCTTTCTATTGCAAAACCTGAATGAGAGAGTCCTCTCCATATAGAAATACAGTTAGGCACAACAATTGACCAGCAGCAACAGAAGCATTAAGGAGCCCTGAAAAACAAGAGGAAAAAAGAGAGGAGAAACAAACTCAGTGGCCCAAAAATATTAATCAAACTTATTACCTTTATTAGGTTTGTTTCAAAGCATGGCTTAACGAGGCTAAAATAAAAAATGAATGGAAGCCGTATTTTGCAAAATGAGTTCCAGAAGTATTGTTTGGAAACAGATGGCACATCAGCTAATTCTGGTTGCTCAGGAGCCTGAGAGAAATGGCATTGCTCTGAAATGTACCCAGGTGACCAGCTCACAGACTAGACTAACGGAGAAGAGTTTTTGTGAGTTCAATAAAGTGAAGAGAAGCTGGTCTTTTCTGCTGTGTGAGAGGCAACATGTTACTGGTGGGGCTGGGAAGGGATCTGGCCATACAAAAGAGCAATCTGCAGAGTTTTTCAGATATGTACACTACACAGCAGAATGGGTTGGTTTGCTGTATGTGTCCAGCAGTAGCCCATGCTGTGAGGTATTTTGGTGCTAGGTTGCACTTAATCTGCTATGCCTCACCACTGCTGTCTCCTGAGCAAGGTATATAATGCTAATATGTGATTAACCCCAGATTTCTCCTGAGAAAGACCATGCAAAGTGTTGATTAAGGTGCAAGATGATTCCAGAGGGTTTTTCTCCATATAGGTGTAGTATATCTGCCCGAACAAATATCCAAATATCAGGGCAGAGTGGCAGACAGCATGTGCTCCCTAAATGTAACTCATTGGGCCTTTGTCCCAGTTTCCCATTCTTCTAGCAACTTCATTTATTCTCAACCTTCTAGCAATGCAAATATCAATATCAACAGCTTCATCTGACGTCCTGATGGAGACGGCAGCTGAGGGTGCGTTTGTGCATTGTCCCTGAGCAATCCAGTTCAGTCCCCACGGACACTAAAATTAGGTTGTGGGCTTTAAAATGTGCTTTTTTAAAAGTCACACCTGAGATAACTGCTTGCCATGGGAGGACTGTTTGTGACTTCCAGGCCAGACATCTTCTTTCATTCTTGTAGTAACAGCAGGTAAAATATGCTAGGGTTGTATCTATGTGTTGCCTTCAACTTCTTAAATTTAAATTTTTATTTCTCCCCTGTGCCTGTGTGAACCAGAATTGTGAACTGCACCATCCCCCACAAGATAGTTTCATACTGTTGAGAAGAAATTTTGTTAGCAGCAAACCTGTGAATCCAGGCATGTTCATTGCAAACACTCACAAGTACTTGATTTTATCCCGTATTCCATTAACTCTTCTCTTGACATATGATATAGTGAGTAATTTATTAAATTAAAGTGCTGCTTTGCAGCCTGTCAGATCTGGCTTGCTGTTGTGGCATGGCAAGGGTGGCACAGAGCTGAAGATCTTGGTTCTGGGGTAAGGTATGAAGGCTGTGGATAGCTTAGACACCTGCTCAGGGCCAGCCAGCCAGCTGGACACTGGCACAATGTAGATGCATCCATATTGCAGGTGGGGTTGGACTCAAACACCCATGTCCCGTTCTGCATTCAGGTTTTATCACCCAGAGGGCCAACTGACGTGCCAAAATGGAGCCGGAGGACACACACCAATGTGTAGGTGGTGTGGCTGACCAGGAATGAGGACCTGGACCTGAAGCTGAGAGTTCCCCACTATAACAGCGCAGCTAGACCGGTACCCAGAGAAGTCTCTGCAGTGACTGCAGGGACACTGGCATCTCTGAGCAATTCAGAGCAGAAACTCATACACACAGAAGAGGGCAGGTGCTTAGAAACTACGCACTGTGAGTACCTCCACTTATTTTAAGTGTCATATGCTGTTCCAGCACCTCCAGTTCTAAACAGTGTTACAGGTGTTGAGTTAATTTCTGCTTTCCTCAATGCGGAAGCCTAGGGATATCTTTTCCTCAGAAGTGCAAGCCTCATTTATTTCACAATCTCCTCCTCACCAAGGAGAAACTCTGGGAGCCTGCAGAGGCAGCAAATGAGCCTTACCCTTCAAGTCTGTTGACATCTAGATTCGTGCAAACCCTGCTCAGTGGGTTCTGGGGTTTCCAGCTACTCTGCAGCCTAGATAACTTCACCTGTGGCCGTGGTACATCTCTTAGTGTCTGCCCCTAACTCTTTGCAGCTACACGTGGAAGTAATCTAGTGAGTGCTAAGGTTCTGGATGTCTAACAAATCCAGGAGATTATCCATGGAAAAGACGCACTGCTGCACACCCCTTCTCCAAAATGTTTCCAAAGTATGTGTGAAGGTCTGGAGACAGATTCAACACATATTCAGGTCTGATATGCACCTGGAAAGTTGTTTGGAAACTACTTTTATGGCTGTAATTTTTATGTGGTGCCAGAAAATACCTAGCCTGCAACTGACACCAGGGAGCTGCTTTCTAGAGCAGTATTCTGCCACCAGTCTAGGACACACAGGTACAGAATATGGAGTAAAGGTGTAGCTTCAAGCAATTTTTCCTCTGGGAAAGCTGTTCTATATTCATTATTTTTCACCACTGGCCACACACTGCAAGTCCTGCACCTCAGGTTACCCTCTGTTTTGCTGTGCCAATGCTGCTATATATAAGGCTGCATTTTAAAATGAATTGTTGAAGTTGTACATATCTGGTTTTAAGTCAGGATTAAAAAGAGCCCTAGAAAAGTCCCACAAGGAGGTAGTCCGGATAATACGGGATATGTAGTTGGGAGTAAAGGGATCTGAAGAAAATTAACATAGGGGCTAACCTAAAGAGATTTCATTTGCATTTCATGTGGGACTATTGCGCTTTAAAAAGAAGTTATAAATTTGGATGAACTATTCTTGCTGTTGCAAAACACTGGATAAACCCAACTATATCTGGAGGGCCTGAGCTGAGCAGTTACTTAACGTAATGCTTGCTAACTTCTTGTGAAGACAACACAGCAGGAAAGTACACGGCAAAGACATCTGTGGATTGCTGTACTTGCCTTGAAAAGCCAGTATGTCAGTGGCATCAGTAGCAAGTGGGTAACAGGGATAGATAGAGGAAAGGAGCAGTCAGCAGAAATAACTAATGGAAAGGACCTAGCAAGAGGAACTAGCCATGGCAACTGGGATGAGGACAGCTAGCAAGGAAGGGAGCTACCAGAATGAGTAAATAGAGAAGATAGTTTCAGCTTAAGTGCGGTCAAGTCCAGTTTAAGTCCAGTGAGGCCCCCCTGCCCAGAAGCCCAAGCTGGTATTAGCAGATAGGCAGTACAGCTTCAGGATGAGACGTGTTTGAGCTGACACACAGCAAATATGCTTTCCTGTAACAAGAAAAGGAGATTAATTCTTATCTGTTCAGTTTGGGGGAGGACACTTGTTTTCCTGTTGGGGATTTTTCTCTCTTTAAGGAGCAAACCTCCTCTTCTGTCTGGTTAAGCCTATGTTACTCATTAGCTGCAAGGGATGCAGTAGAAGTCACTGCCCACCTACACAGAGAGGCGCTTTCTAAAGACAGGACAGTATTTTCCATTTTCCTGGACAGATGCTTTAGCATTTCAGGGATGACACACCGAAGCCGGACCCAATTCAGCCAAGATCTGGCAGAGGCTGCAGTTATTGTTTAAGATGGAGCAACATGCTCATTAATAAAGGAGACAGCAAAGCAAAGCTGTTTCATTTCAGCGTTTGCGTGTCTGCATAATCTTAAGTAGCACTCCAAACTGTATCGTAAGCATTCATCATGCTAGTTAGGCTTTCTACTCTGATTGGAGATATTTGTATTCTTCAAGACAGTGAACTCATGATGATTTACTGAATTTTCTTCACAGGTGGATTTCTTACGTTAAACAGATCTTTGCTTCTGCAAGTTTGCCAAAGTATCCTGCGTTTGTTATAGTTCTTTATCACTAAATGCAGTTGACCTTGCCTATGGTGGCTAAGACTCAGCCTAATTCCTCTCCCGGCTTCTGAAAAGGATGGTGCTGCTCACCTACACAGTTTACAGAAAACCAAATATATTTTAGTTCCACTTGATCAAACTTATGGTAAATCTTTCCTATGCAAAGGATTGCTACATAGACCCTTGAGGCATTTACTCATTGTGGCAAAACTGATTAAATATATTAGTCATGGGATGTTGATTCTGATGGTAAACGAAGAAAAAGGATCACATTCAGCAGTGGCAACAAACTGTCCTGACTGGGGTTAATTGTAATTTGAAGCATTGTCTGTCTTTGTTTGTGCTTTTAAACTGATTATAGTTTGTATGTTTGTGCTTGTTTACATCTTGTAATGAAATATTTTTATGTGTCCCCATTCTTTTATTAATTTTATGGAAATAATTTTATTTGGACTTTCTCAAACATAAAGATAAATAAATGAGGAATACAATCCTCATAGCTGTATCCCCTAAACACCTGTGCATCTGCCATTGCGCTTTATCACTTTCTCTTTTTCTTCCTCTATGTTGATATAACAAGATTGCAGATGGTAAGTGACCCACATTTAAAAATCCATTTTAAACAAATTACAGATACACACTATTGCATGAAGTTGACTCTTTTTCATAGTGTGTTGATGCAGCATTCAATTTGATCACAAAAGGCAACTTAATTTCACTCAGGTCATTTCTAACATTGTTAGGAAGAAGATAATTAGCTAACCTGGATTCTTTTTAATTTTTCTATGCTGTTAATTTCTCTTGCATTGTAAATAAAAACATTCTATATTTACTTGTTGTCATAGTACGTCCTGATTTCAAAGGAACTCAGGAACTAGAGAGTCTGTATGGTGTAGAAAGCTGTGGTTTTTTATACCAGGTTTAAATAGGTTTGCAGCCATTACTCTATAATTTCAATTATAGCAAAGGTGCCTTGTATCAGGAACACATTTGTGTTTCATTCCTATTCATGCTGAAAATGAACTTATTGTCTTGTCATTTAGTGTGAACTGGAGTAAAATTGAGAGCTTGCCTCAATGAGGTTTCCTTACAAAATATGAGGAATAAATGTGAAAGCAAAATGGAATTGCTTGCACTTTTTCAGCAGTTTAACCTCAAGTAGTTATAAGGTGATTTTTTATTTAGTTCAGTTATAAAATATTTATGCAGAAATACTCATGGAGAAGCAACACTTCATTCAAAGAATGGCTGGCAGTAAGGGGTAAGTTGCACATAAAAAATAAATTAGAACACAATACTCATTATACAAACACCAGCAAAAATAGGAGTACTTAGGACATAATTTTTTAAAAATGCACATCTGCAACAAGCTCCAGTGGTGCATATAGTAAGTGAAGTTTGTTATTTTTGTACAGCTGCTTATCTGTTATATGCCATTTCTCGCTGTAAGGGGAAGCAAGCTGCTAATTCATTCAAATCAGCAACAAATGCAGTCCTCTGTGCATTTTTTCTTTGTTTATGTTTGTTTTTTCAATTAAAAGCTATCTCTTCTGCTGTGACTCACACCACTGTTACTTATTTACCTTATAGTATTACCAAGGAGCGGTAGGCGAGGACCAGCTCCCTGTTGTGCTGGCTACCTTACCTATAAAAGAACTCAAATGTGCAATCAAAAGCTCTGATCCTGGAAGAGCTTAAAGCTGTATAATGAGGCCACCCTGGTTAATGTTAGGCAAGTAAATGTCTTTGATGGTTCAGGATTTGCTGTGTAGGTGAAGTAAGCCAAAGAGAATAGGAGAAAGTAATAACAAGTGAAAAATAAATACTAACAAGACTTAATCACACTCCGGTATCATCAGAAACCCAGAAATCCAGCTGGATATACAGGATTTCTTTATGAGGGTAGATTTTTTGTTATGGCACACCTACTGAGAAGTGATCAGACTGAATTTTATCCAAGCCTTTTTTTTTTTCAAAAAAAAAAAAACCAATTTAAAAACATCCTTCATCTTACTGCATAAGCTTTTTTCTAAAATCATTTGGTGAACAAAGTAAATAAAACACACAAGTATACAAAGAAGAAAGAAAGAGGAAAGTAACAGAGAAGCAATTTCAATTTGTAGTTCCCAAACACAGCAATGGCTATTATCTACATCCATTAGAGAGAACCATGCACATCTGCTGAGCAAAGGGTGGGTGAACTTTAACTTTGTAGTACCACAAATAGGTGCAGGACATAAGATTTTAGCAAATCATGTTCAAAGCTGCATATCTTTCCATTACACTTGCTACAGAGAAATTACCTGGGGATAATTTCTATAATTAGGTATATAGTATAAATAAATAGTCATTAATAATTATCTGTGTAGACTCAAGCAGATTGAACAAGGTATTCTTTACCCCTGAATGATAAGACTGGACATTGTTTCCCATTCATAATTAATTTTCATTTGTAAAAACCTGCCAGTAGGGGGATAATGGGGAGACAGACTATGTTAGTTTTTGGGATTGCTACATATATGCAGGCACTATATGCAATAGCAACAACAGTATCAGTGTGAGGAGATCTCATTGTGCTTCTCCTTCCCAGACTCCCAATCAATATACTCTTGTCACAGTCCAGTATGTTGCAGCTCTCCCCACCAGAGGAGAGTAATCCACTGGGTTCTTCCTGGTGAAGACTTCTGCACCAAAGCATGTTGTCTTTTACAACTCAGTTGCATGTACTGGGAGTCTTGTGTGATGCATTCGTAATTCCTCCTGCTTTTATTTTCTTGGACTCTTCATTCTGCATTTTTTAGACATTATTGATTTTGTGTGACAGGATGTACTATATCAATTCAAGGAAAAAGAAAGGAGGCATTCAATAATTTTATTCTAATCTTGACAGACCTTATCCATCTGAAATTAAGTATAAGGTCATTCACCCTTTCCTGAGATTAAGTCAAGAACTCTTTCTCTTGCAAAATGCAAAATATTTCAGGCATGGGACTTAGGTTATCCCTAGACTAATAATGATTTTTTTTTTCATATCTCTTATATTAAAATGTTCAGAACATTTTTTTTTTCCAGTAAGCTTATTGCTTAAGGGGAATTGGAAACAGACAACAGCCTGTGATCATCTGCATTATTGTTAAACTGATGGTTATTTATTCACAAGAAAAATGGAGGAAAAGGTCATATAAGATACTGTTAACTTGTCATTTCTGAATCTATATTCTGAGTTAGTTGCAGTGCCTCACATGATCTTCTCTGGGCAAATTGAACAGCTTACTGTCACGATCACTTTGGAAGGTATACCTGGTTAAATCAGGTATTGGAAAAGGTCATAGCTGAGCAGAGAGTTCTTTTGTTCAGAATGGTCAGTCTTCACGCTGCTAAGCTTACTAATGTTTGGCTTACTGGAAATATGGGCATTTTTGCTCCTGTTTGAACAGAGTGCTTCTCTCATGCACATGCAGTTGACTTGCAGTTCTTGCCTAATCATCTTTTGAGTTCACATAAACTAGTTACTACCATTCACCCAACAGAATGACTCAAAAAATATTCTGTCAAATCTTCTTCTCACAATCTCCTTCCCATACTAATGCCAACTAAAAAGGATGGGGTACTGGTAGTATAGAGTGCGGTGCTCTCTCACAGTGGCCTGGAGGGTCTGCTGTAATAGAGATAATTAGAAATTTTTAAGTTGCTAACTGTTGGGTTAACTCAGACTACTTGCTCAGTTAGTTTGTAAGATTAACAGTTAGAATATCGTTAGTTTATTAGTGATTGTGTTGGTATGGCGACTAGGGACCACACGAGTCCAAGTTGAGGCAGCAGAAAACTAAGGACCAGAGGTAAACTGTGTTTGGATGAGGTTTGGAGGGGATGGAGGGATTTGCAGGAGGGCCTCTAAAGACAGGACAAACAGCAGGCAGTAGGCAGCCCTGCAGCTGCCTGTACGTACCAGCTAGTCCAGCTTCATTGAGGAAGTCTGTAATTACTGTTGTCTACCTCAGGAGGTCATTGCCTAGTGGGATGGCTCTAGAGCAGGTACATCTCAAAGCAGCCCTCAGCCACCATAGCGCCTGGCCTTGCCAGACCATGCCTCATTGCAGTGCAAGACCCTGGGCATCACCTAGGCACTAGTACTAAAGATACAGCATAGGTGTCTTGCAGTTCTATTGATACCTATGAGGACTAGATACCCTCGATATCTGAGGCTCAAGTACAGATCTCCAAGCTGTTGAAGGAATGATTAAGATACTTGGAGAAGTTGAAGGAACCAATGTTAATGTCAGGAAGCCATAAGGAAAAGTTCTTGGTCAGTGAAAACCAAAGGTGATGAGTGAAGATTGTGGTTTGGTGGTAAATAGAGATGGTGATAGCTGGTTCTTGTGGCTGGAACAACCAATGGCAGCTGAAATAGGTGGAGGGATAGTTCAAATTTGGCTGAAGGTGACAGCTGAATGTGATGGAGGTGACTAGATCTACCAGAGGCACTGAATTGGATGGGAAGTGGTGTTATCCGGTAGTCTTGGTTATGACAGTGACGGGCTGATTGTGTGTCAATGCAATTTGTGAAAGTAGAATTTATTGTGTTGCAAGTAATGTGTTTTCGTGGGTGAGAAGTAGGCGTTGTAAGGGTTGATGAATTCATTCACATTAGTGTACATTTCCTCCATCTCTTGTAGATTGATACTTTGCCATCTATGGAGGAAACAGCTTCATTTTTTTCTGGGGTTTTCTCTTGCATGACATCCAGAAGAGTTACTGAACTTTGTGCTCTTACACTGCTTTGTGCTTGTTAGAGTTAGAGGCAGCAGAGGCAATCAATTTTCTTGTTCTTTCGCTAGGCATGATTCAAATTCCCAGTCTCCCTCTTCCTCACTCACAGTCCAGCACAAGATCCATTTCCCATGAATACTATCGCTCAGAAACAAAAATGATAGATTTTGGCTACGACTTATCATTTGTGCAGCAGCATACATCCCAGAAGTCCTCACAAACAGCTTGGAGGCCACACTTTTTGTGTGTTTGAGGAGAGAAAAGAGAATCATCTTTTCGATAGTCGCATCTCTGTCTCTCCCCTGGAAAAAGTGTGGGGAATATTGACTTGGCATGAGAGCTGTAAGGCCACAGAGGAAGCTCTCTGCCAATTTCCCTGATGATGCCAGTCTAATGCAAAGATCTGACAGCCATGAGAAAGACTTGCAAGCAGTATAGGCACAGAGAGAGACAGTATCTTCCTTGGTGAACTGATTAGATGTGGATTTATGACATCGCATAGCCTGATTACTTCAGGAAGCCAATACTGGTGGCGTGGCTTCAGGTCAGTGGAGGGGAGTGAAGGGGAGTCTCTTGTTTGGCAATACAGTGATTCACGGCCGGTAAAATTCATGGCAGGAATCTCTCTGTGAAGAGAGGCAGCCCTATCGGCACTCCAATTAGCTCTGTTTATAAATGATGGCATGGCTGGAAGTCACTGTGATTCATGAGCAATAATATTCATGACAAGAGCGACTCTTTCATTTCAGGGAAAAAGACCAGGAACTGCTCTAAATTGCACATGATTGTGATTAATGGCTTGGGAAGATAAATGGTGAGTGGGTGCCTCAGACCAGTGCTGTGCTGAAAAATCTATTTAAGCCACTTTCAGAGGAACAGGAAAGAGAGGAGGGAACAGCTGTCTGAACCCCCTCGCTTGTCAAATACCTCCCACAGACTCTAATGGGGCATTAAGGTCTATGCAGGTAGTGCAAATTGCAGCAATGAGTGTTGCTGGCCAAAATTTTGTTACATCGACTCTTCAACCTTTTGGTTGCTGTGGGTACATCCAGTATTTTGTGGTATATCCAAACTTTTCTTTGTGATCAAAGAATCCCAGATGAAAATGAGAAAGTGAGAGGAGGGAAGAAAGAAAGAATGGGTGGTAGGAAGGTGATAGAAAACATCATAGGATAAGAAGTAGGGCTGAGTAAGTTTCTACACCTTATTTCCTAGCAGAATTGTCTCCAGCTAAGTGGGTGGAGTGACAACCAGCACTGTGCAGTGCAGAGCAAGCACAGGGTCAGGACTTCAGCAGAACTCTACCCAAAGCAAAGAGCCACAGTCTACAGAGTTAGAAAACAGATCTGAGGCAACTGGGATGGATTTATTTGGAAAAGGGAAAAATTGCATAAGAAAAATAACTAGCAGAGACGAGAGCACTGTCTTATCAGCCCAAGAATCTGTGGGCTACTTCTGATCCTGTTCAAAAGATACTATCATCTTCAGCTGATTCTAAGCATTGTAGCAAAAATCCTTTTACCCCTCCTTCTTTGTCATATCCTCATGGCACAACTTAAATCTGGTGAACAAACCCATCTACTGAAGATCCATCTTCAGTAACAAATACTAGTATGCAACTTTTCATCTCTTCATCCTCACAACAATCCTCTTTATGAAAGGTTTCAGACTATAAGTTTCAGCTTTTTACCAAAATTCTTAAACTGGAACATCTTGTTTATTAAAATATTCTGCTGTATAGAAATACCAGCTTAGTTGATAATATCTGTCATTAGTACCTAGTACCCAGGAGCCCAGGTCATGGACCAAAACTCCATTAGGCTGTGTGTCATCCAGTCAGTGAGAATAAAAAAACTCTTAATGCATTGAACAAGTAGGATATATGAACAGTGAATGCAAGTGAGGCTGTAGTAATGCTTAATTACTTCTGCTGCTCACGGAAAGAAGTATTTTTAAAAGTTGTATTTAATGTAAAGCTACTTTCCTACATTCTTCCCATATTTTTCCTTGAAGATGGAGAAAGTACTTCTGTGGTTGCAAAATTTGTTCCTCCTCAGCATCTGTGTTTTCCTTTGTAGAACCAACTATAAAAATGTAGCCTCCATGTCCTGCTGAGAGATGTCTTTTGGAGATTCTCCACATGCTTAGCAAAATCACTGATTGAACCTGAAACTGTGAATATGGATCTAGTTGAATCTGTAGTCTGGAGCAAGGGTCTGTCCTTATTTGAAAGCCGTTAGTGTTCCACTGGCTTTCAACATGAATACTGCCAGTAAAATCATTTGATGCAATTTTCTTTTCAAAAGATATTCCTCTCTGAAGTGCCCAGGCTGATCCCTATTCCCCATGGGCTTCTGAGTCGTGCTTTACATGGGGCTGCTGAGCTGTGAACAAGCTCTGCTGCTGATGGAGGTGCAGGAGAAAAGGTGATTTGAGAGAAATACGGGAATCACCCTCACAAAATGCCAGCGGCTTCAACAAGTTGAAGGTGCTCCACCTGCTGAGCTCAAGAGTCTTCTGTCCTAAAACGGGATTCCTTTTATCTTAAGAGAAACTGAAACTGTTGTATGATACTTTTCATGAATAAAATTCCATTTGTTGTCTGGTGCCATCTTCCTCTCTTGTCTCTTCTGAGGGAGAACAGTAATATCGCAAAAAGAAAGACATAGCATTGTGTACACAGATGTCACTCAAGGTATATCTAATAAGTTTTTTTGTAGACAGATATGAGTTTTCTTTATTCATATTTTAGGTTGGGCAGTGACAAGCCAGTTCCAACCCATGTAGTGTGGCACTGTGTTTAAATTAGTAAGCCCATAAAGATCATGTCTATTTGCAATCATATCCTTCATCTCATATTTACACTTTCTTTTTTCTAAAGTTAAATCTATGGTACTGAAATGGAGTCTTTGGAAAAAGCCTCTGCTGATATTTCTGAAGGCATATAAATGTCGGAAATCTTGTGAGAATACCTGCTCTACTGAGTTTTCAGAGAGGCAAGAAAAATTGTTCCTGCAGCTGAGTAAAAATTCTAGGTCCTGTTTGATGAGGAGTTAAGACAAACACAAATGCTATTTGTCAAATTCAGAATGGTTTTCATCAGGGCAAACAGTAAATGCCCTAGTGTGGTGACCTTAATTACTGGAAGTAGAAGCAAAAGATGGATTTCAAAAAGAAAAAGAGTTTGGAGAGTCCTGCAGTCCTGGCTACTGTGACTGCCAGCAAAACTAATCACTCTTCCCTCCAACCCTGCTCACTCCGTGTTTACATTAGGTAGCACTGCCCTCCTCATCTCACCATAGCTTTGACTTTCCTCCTTCAGCTGATTGTTACTCGTCCTCCAAAATTAGACTCCTGCAGTGATATATTGATGTTGAAATGGTTGTTCCTTTCCCCCAAGTCATTTTCATTCAGTCACTCTTCTTTTTCTCTCCACCTTCCCCCCTCCCCCCCCATTTCTCCCTCAGTCACTATTGTCAAATTCATGCAGTCCCCAAGGTCTGATTAGTCCCCTCATTCTCTAGCTCAGTGTAAGAACCATAAACCCCAAGCCATGTGCTGATGTTCATCAAATGTGGTTTTATTTCATCAGATCTTCTGAAAAGAGAAAAATCTCTTTGCATAGATCAAGCAAGGCTCAGCACATTTAGGCTTATTATTCCCTCTTGTGCCCAGCAAAACTAAGTGTACCTCAGATTACGTAGTTAATAAAGTATATTATTGTGGAGTGAAGACAAATGTTATCTGAGTGTCCTGGTTTCGGCTGGGATAGGGTTAAATTTCTTCCTAGTGCTGTGTTTTGGATTTAGTGTGAGGAGAATGTTGATAACACAGAGATGTTTTCAGTTGTTGCTAAGTGCCCTCCTAGTCCAAGGACAGCTCCCGTGCCTACTGACTGAGCTAGGTACACGAGATGAGAGCGAACATAATCAGGACAGCCAGCCCAGCTGGCTAATGGGGTATTCCATACCATGTGACGTCATGCTCAGTATATGAAGGGTAGGCGTGATCCAGGAAGTGCCGATCGCTACTTGGTTATCGGTCAGCGCGGGTGGTGAGCAATTGCATTGTGCATCACTCATTTTGTACATTCTATCAGTATTTATTATCATTATTTTCCCTTTTCTGTTCTATTAAACTGTCTTTATCTCAACCCACGAGTTTTTCTCACTCTTACCCTTCCGATTCTCTCCCTGTCCCACTGCGGGGGCGGGGGGAGTGAGTGAGCGGCTGCGTGGTATTTGGCTGCCTGCCAGGTTAAACCACGACAGTCCTTTTTGGCACCCAACGTGGGGCTCAAAGGGTTGAGATAACGATAGATCTGACCAAAGTGTGTTAAGGCAAAATTGTTATAAGCATCCATTATATTGATTGGTCACAATGTTGATGTACTGGCTGTCAAAGTTGTGGGGCTGGCTCTCAATGTTGGGTCATGTAATACCTTGCTTGCAGTATGTGTTCCCTTTTGTGCTGTTTATCATTCTTCGGAACTGGGCCAAGATTATCATTTTGTTGCTGTTTTATGAGGTGATAAAATCATTGGTCGTAAGTCTAATCTGGTATCTGTACTCGGCACTGCCGTCATTTCTGTACTTCGGGAACCACCTCTTAGAAATTATTGGTAATTGCACTTGTTCCTCCTCAGAGAATGAATTTAAGGGGGAGACGGGATGGGACACTCTCTCCCACTTGTTCATCTTCCCTTCCATATCGTCAGAAACTCCTTTTTCTTCTATCCTCTTCACAAAGATGTCCACAATATTCCCTGAGAATTTTGAATATCCTTGGGATGTTCAAACAAGCATGTTCATATTGCTATGTCTCCCGAATGTGGTTCAGGCCTTGTTTAGGGTTAAACAACTATTCAGGAATACTGTCCAGAGATCAACCCTCAGGAACAAGAAAAGAGGGAGGGCAAGCAGCGGTGCCTCATCGGGGCGGGCGGAGCGGCGAGTCTCGGGGGCGGCTACAGACACGGTGGCTACTCAAAACCCCACGACAGGCACTGCAGCTACTCCAACCCCCATGACAACCCCTGTGGCTACTCAAACCCCGGCAACAGTCACCGTAGCTTCTCCAACCCCTGCAACAGGCACTGTAGCCACTCAAACTCCGGCAACAGGCACTACAGTTACTCCAACCCCCGCGACAGGCACTGCAGCTACCCAAACCCCAGCAACAGGCACTACAGCTGAACCAGAGGACCAACCCTTGCTGGTATCCATTGCCCCTGTACAGAAGAGGAAATCTTGGAAGCGGAGATCAGGTCGTTTAGAAAGGGATGATGAAAGACCAGGGCCATCACGAGGAGAGGAGGAGGAAGAGGAAGAACTCATAAACGAGACGGAAACCACCCGATCGTTATCCCTGAGTGAGCTGCGAGATATGCGGAAAGATTTCAGCCGTCATCCAGGCGAGCATATTGTTACCTGGCTGCTCCGATGCTGGGATAATGGGGCCAGTAGCCTGGAATTAGAGGGGAAAGAAGCCAAACAGCTGGGATCCCTTGCTAGGGAAGGAGGCATTGACAAAGCGATTGGAAAAGGGACACAGGTCCTCAGCCTCTGGAGGCGACTGCTGTCAGGTGTGAAGGAAAGGTATCCCTTCAAGGAAGATGTTATATATCGCCTAGGCAAATGGACCACTATGGAGAGAGGTATCCAGTACCTGAGAGAACTAGGCGTGCTGGAGGTGGTTTATAGTGACCTGGATGACGCCCAAACACCCAAAGATCCAGATGACGTTCAGTGCACACGACCCATGTGGCGGAAGTTGGTACGGAGCGCACCAGCATCGTATGCCAGTTCATTGGCAGTACTGTCCTGGGCAGAGGAAGAAGCACCAACGGTGGATGTCTTAGTTAGCAGACTTCGGGATTTCGAAGAAACTGTCTCATCCTCCCTTGTCTCGGCTGTGAGAAGCTGTCCCGGAAGGTCCAGCAACTCGAAGAGGGTATGTCCTATTCCCCACCTGTACGGACCAGTATCTCAGCCATTAGGAGTCAGCGTTTTTCTCCTCAAGAGAGAGGATATCGAAAGTACACACCACGGGGCACCCTGTGGTTTTACCTGCGTGACCACGGAGAGGACATGAGGCAGTGGGATGGAAAACCTACCTTGACCCTAGAGGCACGTGTACATGAGTTGCAAGGAAAAACAATCACACAAGGGGGTTCTCTCAGGAAAAATGCTGCTCCAGTTTTCAGGAAAAACCTGTCTCACGACGGTCCAGTTTCCAATGAACAGTTCCCCAGACAGAGTAGAAGGGCTGATCTTACTTTGGACTGTAATGAAGGAATTCTTGACTCACTTTTGCAAGAAGTGAGAAGCGGATACTATGACCAGAACTAGAGGGGTCCTGCCTCTGGCCAGGTGGAGGAAAGGGACAACCAGGTTTACTGGACTGTGTGGATTCGATGGCCTGGCACATCAGAGCCACAGGAGTATAAGGCTCTCGTAGACACCAGTGCACAGTGTACCCTGATGCCATCAGGCTATAAAGGGGCAGAACCCATTTGTATTTCTGGAGTGACAGGGGGATCCCAAGAGTTAACTGTATTGGAGGCCAAACTGAGCCTAACCGGGAATGAGTGGCAGAAGCACCCCATTGTGACTGGCCCAGAGGCTCCGTGCATCCTTGGCATAGACTACCTCAGGAGAGGGTATTTCAAGGACCCAAAAGGGTACCGGTGGGCTTTTGGTATAGCTGCCCTGGAGACAGAGGAAATTAAACAGCTGTCCACCTTGCCCGGTCTCTCGGAGGACCTTTCTGTTGTGGGGTTGTTGAGGGTTGAAGAACAACAAGTACCAATCACTACCACAACAGTGCACCGGCGGCAATACCGCACCAACCGAGATTCCCTGATCCCTATCCATGAGCTGATTCGTCGACTGGAGAGCCAAGGAGTGATCAGTAAGACTCACTCACCCTTCAACAGTCCCATATGGCCAGTGCGAAAGTCTAATGGAGAGTGGAGACTAACAGTAGACTACCGTGGCCTGAACGAAGTCACGCCGCCACTGAGTGCTGCCGTGCCGGACATGCTGGAACTTCAATACGAACTGGAGTCAAAGGCAGCCAAGTGGTACGCCACAATTGACATTGCTAATGCCTTCTTCTCCATCCCTTTGGCAGCAGAGTGCAGGCCACAGTTTGCTTTCACTTGGAGGGGCGTCCAGTACACCTGGAACCGACTGCCCCAGGGGTGGAAACACAGCCCTACCATTTGCCATGGACTGATCCACACCGCACTGGAACAGGGTGAGGCTCCGGAACACCTGCACTACATTGATGACATCATTGTATAGGGCAACACAGCAGAAGAAGTTTTTGAGAAAGGGGAGAGAATAATTCAAATCCTTCTGAAGGCCGGTTTTGCTATAAAACAAAGTAAGGTCAAGGGACCTGCAGAGGAGATCCAGTTTTTAGGAATAAAATGGCAAGATGGACGTTGTCAGATCCCAATGGAAGTGATCAACAAAATAACAGCCATGTCCCCACCAACTAGCAAAAGGGAAACACAAGCTTTCTTAGGCATTGTGGGCTTTTGGAGAATGCATATTCCAGATTACAGCCTGATTGTAAGCCCCCTCTATCAAGTGACTCGGAAGAAGAACGATTTCAAATGGGGCCCTGAGCAACAACAAGCCTTTGAGCAAATTAAACAGGAGATAGTCCATGCAGTAGCCCTTGGGCCAGTCCGGGCAGGACAAGATGTAAAGAATGTGGTCTACACCGCAGCCGGGGAGAATGGTCCTACCTGGAGCCTCTGGCAGAAAGCACCAGGGGAGACTCGAGGTCGACCCTTAGGGTTCTGGAGTCGGGGATACAGAGGATCCGAGGCCCGCTACACTCCAACTGAGAAGGAGATATTGGCAGCATATGAAGGGATTCGAGCTGCTTCGGAAGTGGTTGGTACTGAAGCACAGCTCCTCCTGGCACCCCGACTGCCGGTGCTGGGCTGGATGTTCAAAGGGAGGGTCCCCTCTACACATCATGCAACCGATGCTACGTGGAGTAAGTGGGTCGCGCTGATCACACAACGGGCCCGAATAGGAAACCCCAGCCGCCCAGGAATCTTGGAGGTGATCACAAACTGGCCAGAAGGCAAAGATTTTGGAATATCCCCAAAGGAGGAGGTGACACGTGCTGAAGAGGCCCCACTGTATAACAAACTACCAGAAAATGAGAAGCAATATGCCCTGTTCACTGATGGGTCCTGTCGCCTTGTGGGAAAACATTGGAGGTGGAAAGCTGCTGTATGGAGTCCTATACGCCAAGTTGCAGAAACTGCTGAAGGAGAAGGTGAATCGAGCCAGTTTGCAGAGGTGAAAGCCATCCAGCTGGCCTTGGACATTGCCGAACGAGAAAAATGGCCAGTACTTTATCTCCATACTGACTCATGGATGGTGGCAAATGACCTGTGGGGGTGGTTGCAGCAGTGGAAGCAGAACAACTGGCAGCGCAGAGGTAAACCCATCTGGGCTGCCGCGCTGCGGCAAGATATTGCTGCCTGGGTAGAGAACCTGACTGTAAAAGTACGTCACGTAGATGCTCACGTACCCAAGAGTCGGGCCACTGAAGAACATCAAAACAACCAGCAGGTGGACCAGGCTGCTAAGATTGAAGTGGCTCAGGTGGATCTGGACTGGCAACATAAGGGTGAATTATTTATAGCTCGGTGGGCCCATGATGCCTCAGGCCATCAAGGAAGAGATGCAACATATAGATGGGCTCGTGATCGAGGGGTGGACTTAACCATGGACGCTATTGCACAGGTTATCCATGAATGTGAAACGTGCGCTGCAATCAAACAAGCCAAGCGAGTAAAGCCTCTTTGGTATGGAGGACGATGGTTGAAATACAAGTATGGGGAGGCCTGGCAGATTGATTATATCACACTCCCACAAACCCGCCAAGGCAAGCGCTATGTGCTCACCATGGTGGAAGCAAACACCGGCTGGCTGGAAACATACCCTGTGCCCCATGCCACTGCCCGGAACACCATCCTGGGCCTTGAAAAGCAAGTCCTATGGCGACATGGCACCCCAGAAAGAACTGAGTCAGACAACGGGACTCACTTCCGAAACACCCTCATAGACACCTGGGCCAAAGAGCACGGCATTGAGTGGGTCTATCACATCCCCTACCACGCACCAGCCTCCAGGAAAATCGAACGATACAACGGGCTGCTAAAGACAACACTGAGGGCAATGGGTGGTGGGACATTCAAGCATTGGGATACACATTTAGCAAAAGCCACCTGGTTAGTCAACACTAGGGGGTCTGTTAATCGAGCTGGCCCTGCCCAATCAAGATTCTTACGTACTGTAGATAGAGATAAAGTCCTTGTTGTGCACATAAGAAATATGCTGGGGAAGACAGTCTGGGTTACTCCTGCCTCTGGCAAGGGAAAACCCATCTGTGGGATTGCTTTTGCTCAAGGACCTGGGTGCACTTGGGGGGTGATGAGAAAGGATGGGCAAGTCCGGTGTGTACCTCAAGGGGATTTGATTTTGGGTGAAAATAGCCAATGAACTGAATTTTATGATGTCAATTGTTATATGATATTGTATATCATTATTTCTATGGTTGCTATCAATGGTATAGCAGTGAAAATCACCCAGATTAATGAAGAATGAACTAACTCCGATGAAACTGAGCAAAGTGCAACGATGATAGAACTGAATGAGTGCAGCAGTACCGAAATGAGAACTGGCTTCAGGATGCAACAGCCCAACACCACACACCATCCTTCTGGCCCTGAAAGACTGTTATGACAGATGGACCCCAAAGTTGTGGACTAAAAGAACTCAATGGACATTTGTATATATTTTTATATATATATGTATGCATATGTATTATATGTATATATATGTATGTATATGTATTATATATGTGTATATATATAAAAGATAGTGGTGATTAATTGAAATTTATCGAAAAATGTGAGACCTAAGCATAACATAAATGGTATGGAATAAGGGGTAGATACTGTCCTGGTTTCGGCTGGGATAGGGTTAAATTTCTTTCTAGTGCTGTGTTTTGGATTTAGTGTGAGGAGAATGTTGATAACACACTGATGTTTTCAGTTGTTGCTAAGTGCCCTCCTAGTCCAAGGACAGCTCCCGTGCTTACTGACTGAGCTAGGTACACAAGATGGGAGGGAACATAATCAGGACAGCCAGCCCAGCTGGCTAATGGGGTATTCCATACCATGTGACGTCATGCTCAGTATATGAAGGGTAAGCGTGATCCAGGAAGTGTCGATCGCTACTTGGTTATCGGTCAGCGCGGGTGGTGAGCAATTGCATTGTGCATCACTCATTTTGTATATTCTATCATTATTTATTATCATTATTTTCCCTTTTCTGTTCTATTAAACTGTCTTTATCTCAACCCACGAGTTTTTCTCACTCTTACCCTTCCGATTCTCTCCCCGTCCCACTGGTGGGGCGGGGGGAGTGAGTGAGCGGCTGTGTGGTATTTGGCTGCCTGCCAGGTTAAACCACGACACTGAGGAAATTTGCATGCATGCAGTAAGTAATTTCTTTTAGTTTCTCTAATTTTTAGTATCTATTTATTTCAGTCAATTTGAATTAATTGTTTGGTCATGTATATTGTTTGGCTAATGCTATGGGCATTAGTCACTGTGAATCAAGGATCTTTTGCCCTAGAGATATATTCACGTGGCTCCCTGTAATGCTATTATGGACATATTAAGACGGGAGCCTGCTCAAAGTTTTGCATTATGTCTATTAAGTACAAAAAGGCTGATAGATCTCTAAGGCTTTAGAGATAAGTATTTTTACTTCCTTCCAGGGTCTCATACTCCGTTAGAGAAAAAGTTGTTTGCTTCCAGAAGATTCTCCTACATAGGTAACAGGAGATAGGCGAACTCAGAATCTGTCCAAACCAAAAGATCATCCTCTGCTCTTCGTGTGAGTTTTGAATTATTTGGGGATAACAGTTACATTTCATATGTTTCTTCAAAGGCAGTAGATTGATAGTGGTTAAAATCAGCTCTTCTGTGTGTCTCCAATTACAAGTATAGCACAGTAAGTTGTTTCAGATCTATAATAGATATTACACTCACAAGGGTGATGGTGCAGAATTTTTCTGACACAGTAATAAACAATGCCTCCCCTAAGGTGCTTACAATGGAAATAAAGACTATGTCCTAAAGATTATTAAGACTGGCAAGCCAGGTGCCAACTAATCCCCAATTAAATTGATTGTTTCTTATCTTGTGAACAGGATCTGGACTGAAACCAGCTCATTATATATAGGCGACTATGCACCGTTAATTGGATGGCAACATTTTTCTGTCATTATGTATTTGACCAGATCAAATTAATGATGACCTAGTGAGGAAAAGTTCTTTATACTATTACCCAATGCTTCATTTTCTAAGCTTGCAGAAGAACATCATTGCTATTATCAATGCAATTGCTTTTAAAAGTGCTAACACAACTTAAAAATATCTCTGATAATTACATAATGATGGCAATCATAGGTCAGGGAGAAAAGAGAGGTAGTTTAAGGTCAATATGATGGTTTCTAGCAAGTTCATACAAATTCCTGTTATGCAAGTCATTTATTTTCCCCCATAAGTTTCCTTTTGCTCAGAACAAGAGTTCTCTGCTTCCATGTCTTATGATTCCTGTGGACAATCTTAGTTATAAGAAAAGCTACCTGTTGTAGCCATAGGATCTGAAAATAACAGAACTTAGACTGTGGGAAAATTACAGTGAATTTAGACTCTGGGAAAGCAATTAAAAAAAAACAGACCACCATGAAACTGACTTTCCATATGTTGCTTTTCTTAGAGGAAATCTCTTCATGTTAACCTTTCACTTTCTTTTTCATTCTTTCCAGGGCCGCGAATATTCAGGAGATGCTATTCAGTTCAACCTGAAATTTCACCTGCTGGACTAACTTCAGGTACTGTACCAAATCTCAACTTAACCCAGGTTTGCTCCAATTTTCCCAGTTCTGAGTAACGGATTAAAAGGTTTCATTGTCTTCCTTCTTGTTCTGGGTCTATCATGGCAAAGATAGACCTCTCACATGAACAGGTAGGGCAAACTACAGAACATGTCCCCCAAACTGGAAAGCAGCCATAGAGCTGAGTAGTTTGTGGATTCCTTGACAAGAGCTTAAGCAGCCTGAGAGGGAAGAATGCCACACACTACTGGCGAGAAGAAAAAATGGCAGGTTATTGTCTGTTTGAGAGGTCAGACAAGATCAGAACTGCCCTTTGGCCATACAGTTGACTGTGAAATGTCAGCTAAACAAAAATCATTGTTTAAACTGCATGTCATGGACCACTGCTTCTCTGCAAGAGACATGGAGCAGATACATTATGGCATATTTGAAAACAGTACAGAGACTTGGAGAGTTGGAATCTAACAATGCTGAATAAAACCATTGTCTATTTCTGTATCTGAGTAAACTAAATGCTATGGACAGTTTTAGAAAACTAGCAGTGATTGTATTGGCTTCTGTAAATGCTTTTTTAAAGAACCTACATATTGTTGATGCATGTTCATTCAGTAGCTATACAGACACAGTGTTTTAAGTTATGCTTTCATTCCACTTTTTGTAATCTCATCTATTTCATGGAGGTTTTAATCATGCTATAGCAGAGAGATATACCTGATTTTTTCACACCTACCTTAACCTTTTTTCTGAACCTACTGACAATGATGGTGCTTGAATAAGTAGCATCAGCAATAATCTTAGAAGCTCTATGGAAATCTCAGATTCCATTTTTCTCTTTTTACAGTTCCCCCTAAAGAAGAAAAAGAACAAGGTAAAAAGAAAACATTAAAAATTTACTTTCCAACAGGGGATTTTACTTTCAAAACCAGAGAAGCAGAAGGAGGCATGGTTGTAAACAATAGGTTATGAAGGCTTAGTGAAAATAATGTGTAGTGTTGCTCAGTGTCATCGAAAAAGGGAAAGGAAGTTATCCTTTCAGTCAGAGCGAAATCGCTCTAAAGAAAGCTGCTATGAGAGAATTGATCAATCCCATCCCTGTAAGTAGCGCTTCATGAAAACAACTAAAATAACAAGGAAAAATTGGAAAAATCTTTCACTGTTTCTGTCTTGGAATTGAAAAAATATGATTCAAGACAAATAAATTGAGACTTTTTTTAGTGAAATTGATAAACAGCAGACAGAAGGGAATTTAGTATATGGTTTATCCCAATATGACTTATAGTTACACAATTAAATGCCTTCACTATCCCAACAGAAATGGGCTGGGCCCCTTAAGAAAGAATTTGTCTGTTAAGCAATTTGGGGATGTATATCGAAGATGTTGAAGATGCAATGTTTTCGGATCCAGCTAAAAGAGCAGATATTAAAGAATATTTTTTTTTCTGTGCAGATTATCAAGTAATTTTAGAAATAAAGTACTAAACATTAAAAAAAAAAACAGCGGGGAAAAAGCTGCATTTTGGCTTCATCTTCACAATCTGTTAAGAAGAATGCAGAAACCTAATTAATGCAAACAGAACAGCTCAAATAATACTATTCAGGAAGAAAAAAATGTTAAGCTGGCACATAACAGATTGATATCAATTTCTGCTGATGTAAGGAGAGAGTGGAGCAAGCTGGAGGTGGGAAATATTATTTAACAATCTCAGTGAAATACTTCTGAACATTGTGCTAAATGGAACTGTATTATAATTACTCTCACATGCACTTGGATACCATAGCAATGAGCACAAAATTGCAATAAAATGGGAAAAAAGGGTCTCTAAAAAGTGCAGTGACAATGCAGTTCAAACGGCTGTTTCTAAGGCTGTGCACTTTTGTATTTGTACCAACATGAAAACTGAAAAATATTCCACAACCCCATGGTGTGTCCAGCACACTTGTGCTACTCAAGTGAATTGGTTGTCTGTAGGCACTATTTCAGACTGAGCAAATTTTAGGACTGAGAAAATATTTTGGAGCTGGCAATACATTTAATAAATCACATCTATTTTTCTCTTTGTGAATGTTCTGCAAAACAATATTGAGTTTTCTCAAATGGATTTGCTATTCAAACAGTTCTGAGTGGCAGTTTGTTCCCCAGCAATTCACTGTAAATATTAATAATTTGAGAGGTGTCGTTTAATTACACTCAAATTGCATACTGTGGTCTTGGTTTCTTGGTTGAATGAACTTAATTCTTAGCATCGTGTTTCTGATGTGAATGCTTGCATAGGAATCTGATGTATTCGTTACAAGTACTCTTGAATATTCATTTAATAGCTGTTACTTTGAAAAATAGTCCTGAAAGTAAAGTGCAGGTTCCCAGAACGTGAATCAGGGGTGAACTCAAGAAGAGTAAATTCAGAGCACACTTCTCAGAGCCTTGAGGATGCAGGTATCTGTTTCAGAATCCCTCAGAAATTATAGGGAGTAGGTTCTACAGAAAAAAAAACTCAATTTTAATAAAAAATTAAACAATTACACTTGTTAGTTTTGGGGGAAGGGGTTATATGTTTTTTTGTTTTCGTTTTTGTTCTTATGTATTATGAGGTTTGAAAGCAAAGAGAAAAAAAGACATTCCATGAAAAAAAAACTGTTTAGTCAACAAACAGCTTTCTCATAAAACTTGTTTTTAAAGGGAAAAATGTTGACCTTTTTTTGATATTTTCCTTGCTAGTAGGGTTCATCATACAGGATCCCTTCAAGCAAATGGAGCTGGAGGGAGAAATAGAGCCTGCGGGGGAGGGAGCCATGAGAGAAGGTCATCAGTGGCTCCTTTGTCCTTGAGCTAAGATGGAGGGAAAGCCCATCTTGGTCACTCAGAGCCACTGCTGTATCTCTGTATAGCCGGGGAAGAGTCCAGCCACTCCTCACAGCCTGGTAGCTCGGTGCAGACTTGGCTCTGGGACCAATTAGATTTTAAAATTTCAGTGAATTCTTCTTAAAAAACCTCTCTCACAATAGCTGTTGAACTTCATTTCCATTCCAAATTACAATCATTTTCATGACAGAGGGAAAAATCTTTGAAACTGCTCTAATACTAGTTGTATTTCCCTCTTTTTCTTTTTTTTTTTTTTTTGAGGAATGAAAAAAGAAATCCAGCAAATAAAAATCCTTGTCTGAGATGATATGGCAAGTTTCAGCTTGGGCTGATTTCCACAACCAAGGCACAACCTCTATACTTAGAGATAGAGGTTTATGAATGGAAACACTGACACATCTTTAACTTTAGCTGTTAAAATGTACTGCTAAAATAATTTGCACATATTTGCTTTATGTTCTCTTCACAGACCAGTCCCACTGGATTGCTGTTGCCTTCACACTACACTACCGCAGTTACTTCATTTAACAGCTCATGCTGTTCTTCAGGTTGGCTGCCTTAATTACCTAAAATTAGAGAATTCTTCTCCCCCTCTAACACATGCAGATGCTACAGTTTGTGGAACAGGGTTCTGGTCCTCGTAAGCACACATCAATCAGTGATTTCTATCTAAAGCCTGTCCACAGGTTGACCCTTGTCTCTTCCCTACCCTCAGGCTCCAACTCTCCTAAATGATAGATGGCCACTTTTATTTCTTTTTAAATTCAGTGACAGATACAAAGCGGAGCTACAGCCTGTCTTACTGACATGATTAGAAAGGGAGAACTACCCAGATGGATACGTATAGATGCAAGACTTCATGCGTATGGGGCTTAGGGACCCAGTCTTACCTCCCGCCTCAGCTCTTCTTTGCACAGTACGGTTGGCTGCAGAGGAAGGGGATCCCTGGTGATCCCATCTGCCTAGATGCAGGTTGCATTTGAAGGCAAGGCACCAGCAGCCAGTCACAGTATAGACAGTATAGACTATAATAGATATATTGGGCAGTATAGACCTCAGCGCCTGTATGAGGCAACGTCTGCTAACTGCTTGTCAAACTAGCATGCTAGCATGCTCTGGATGAGTGAGTGGTCCTAGTATCACATGCACCACAGTTTCTATTTAGCCCTGTCTGTGAACACCTATTAGAAAGCAATAGCTGAAAGCCATCTGTGTTATCCTGGTTCAATACCTTTGCTCCTCTGGGAGAGGCAGGGCAAGAAGCCTGCATCTATCATTCACCATGCAGCACCCCACAAATTCCTGATTCTGCTGCTGCTCTGGCCTCCCGCATGGGTCTGTCCTGGTTTTTGGTGCATATTTCACTTGTGCCAACTTCCCTCCTCCTGTGGAGCCGGACATAGGGGAATGAGCACTTCTTCCAAAAGGGGTACCTGGGCTGGCAGCTGTCTTTCAAAGCAGTGGAGGAAGAGGATAGATTTGGCTCTGGTCTTAGCTGAAAATATTTTTCTTTCTGCCCTCTAATGCCACTGCCTACCAGACACCAGGCAGATGGGCCCACAGTTGCCTTCAGAAAACAGTCCTGACAAAAAGGTGCTGTTTGTTAAACAAGGGCATCCACAGCCACTTTTCTGCCCTCTGTGGGCTGAGCTGTCAGTGAAGCATGTATGCATGTGCATAAATCTACCCCAGCTCTGCTGTCTTTGTTTCTGGTTGTACCCTTGAGTGCTGGGCAGTTCTGCTGAGTCTGGGCTCTAGGGCACATCCCAGGGAGATGACCGTGTCCTTACATCAATGTCCTAGGAAGGTTGGGGTATGTCCTCTTCCGCACAGACATGTAGAATGGCTGCCTCCTGGGCCAGGTGCCTACTTATTGCAATGCAGTCCAACGCTGCAAACAATCTGATGAAAACTGTTCGTTCAAGACTTCCCCGCTCTGGCCCATATTCCTTTCTTCCCACCCATCATGATCCTTAAAAAATGCTGCTAAGTAAAGGGAACAGGCACACTTTCTCTATGAGTTGGTGGGAGAGTGGATGTATTTGACTCAGAAGTGGGTACCTGCGAAGCCTTCCCAGGCAAACACCACTGGTGGGGTGAATGTCAAGGCTGAGTGTGTTCCATGCCTCAAACTAAGGTACTCCCAAGGAAAATTAAGTATTTGCGGTATGGACCCAAGGATTTCGAATCTGGTGTATTATCATAAGAGTGTTTTTAAAAAAATGTTGATGTAGTTGATTGGAGGTGACTTGTAGTGGGAGGAAGAGCAAGCTTAAAAGGTAGTGACTTCTGTAAAAAGATGGTGAGCTAATGAACTGCCTCCTGACTTTTTGATTCCTTTTGGTTTGAGAGAAACAGGAGATTATTTGCATTCTTTGAAAATCTATGGTATTAAATGGAAGAAATACCTGTCATCACATTCTTCTCTTTATGGCAAAAAACTGTGGAACTCCTAAGAACGTGCTAACCACTCCGGTCAAAGGGGAAACACTATGGAAGACAGTAATAGTAATCTTTAATGAGGAGCCAGTCATCAATGCAGTTAATAACCAGCTTTTTGAAGGGTTAGCATCATTGGATTTTTCTCCTAACAAGCCTGTATTGACTGCTGGCACAAATTAATCTCTTTAATCCTGTTCAGGAGAAGTGATCTATGGCCTTCTGTAGCATGTTAGAAAGTTAAAGCCAAGCTCGATGGATTTGGCTTTTGCATTTACCTCTTTTAAACAGCACCACACCCACCAGGGCCAAAAAATTTGTGCAGGTGTGTGTGTTTAAAATACTGAGTGCACAGAAGGCCACAAAGGGCTTGGAAGGTTCAGTAATACTCATTCTTATTCTTTGTGTGCCAGCAGAGCTCTTGACCAGCTTTAGTTCTAATTAAGTTGGACAATGACATGTTTATTCCTGGTGTGCTATGCTGTTGTTTGCCCGTGCATGGAACAGCAGTTCCCAGTGAGAACATAAGCTCCCAGATAGCTACACTGTTTAAAAAATACTAAGTTCTGCCATGCACTAATAGGTTAAATTATGAACTCTGCTGTATTACAAACATATTGCGAGACTGTAATGCTTCAGTTACATCTTTATTGCAAAGGTTAAAGGATATACATCATATTACACCAGCTAGGCTTTTGGCATTAAGGATTTATGTCTGTGGAGATTAGCATCAGAAAGGAATTCTTGTATTGCAAGATCAGTAATTTAGCTGAACTTGGGTGGAACCAAGTGTCTGGTTTAGGCTTTGGACTCGACAAGCTTTAAAGTTTTCAAAGCAGAAAACTGATTTTGAAAACAATCCTTAGTTCATAGATCTTGACCATCAGAATTAACATCTTGAATACAACAGATACTTTTGCTTAACACTCTTTACCCTGCTAAAATCCAAATGAAAGTATTATTTTAAAATTATTAGTATGCTAAATTACATCTAATATTTCAGTGTATAAGTCACTGGAGTAATTTGAAACAAACAGCCATTACAGTGCACTAAAAACCAAGTGTTTCTTCTAACAGCAACAGCCAGGGACAACTATTATAGGATTTGATCTGTTTTAGATAGATAGTACTCTCAGATGGTCTATGGAAAACTAGATCTTGAAATGCAAAAGGAATAGAAAGTTTGTAGGTCACATACAATACTGATGTCTTAATCAAAAGGCAGTGGGCACACTACTGTAGCAAATCAGAATAAATCATTCAAGGACTTGGGAAGCGGACTGAACATTGTCAAATCAGATTAAATGCTTCTAAACCATGGCAAGAATAAATTTCTTGTGGGAATTGACCAGAGTGATGCTAAATGGGGCCAGGATTAACCACATGTGCTTGCATCATGCAAGTAGCGATGAGCAACTTCAGAATTTTCATAATTTCTGTTTGCTTTGGATAAACAGCTGAAAGCTTAGATGACTATGTGAAGACCATCCAAGTCATTTGAGTCTGGAGGAATGAGCTGGAAAGCTTTCAGAAACAGATTTTTCACATGAGGTTTCTAGCACTACTAGCTCCGGTCTTAGGAAAAATTATTTTGAGAACGCTGTTGCATAGCGTTCTTGGTCCTATTTGGAAAGTATATGTAGGGAAACAAATGTGCATATCTCTCGGAATCCCAGTTTGGGTTCTAGAGATCTTAAAAATTTAAGGAATATGATACCATTTGTTTCATTCTTACTTGTAGGAAGAGTGGAATTGAGCTTTTGAGAAGAGTCTTGGCTTGGCTTATGACTGGCTAGAATAGCAACTTCTGGTCAACCATTTCATTGCATAAGCCATAGAAACATCTCTTACACTGCCTTATAGTGTTAGTTGCAAAATGTGTGCTGCTAATCTTTGGTTTCCCTATTTTTCAACTTCAGTCTCTGTAGGAATTCTGTGGGGAGATGACTGACTTCCAGGCTCGATGGTACTGCTGGGCCACAATAAAAACCTTACTTCTCAGCTCGGAATAATGTGACCGCTGTAAAGGCCGTTCTTATTTCACTTTCACAACTTTTGCTCATCCAGTACTTTTACTCACCCTTTACTAGTTCGATAGCATAGAGAGTGTCAAGGAGGCAGTGCTGCCGAGTAGCCAGTTCAGTTACCGGGTGCCAAGTGCCTATTGCTGTGCAGCTGGCTGGGCTGAGGGCTCCGCATCTCAGCACAACAGCTCACTGCTCTGTAACACTTTATCTGCCTACCCTATATCAGTCTGTATAAATCATAATTCCTGAGACCAGAGCATTACAATCTTTAGTGGAATAGGGATATTTGCTAAGCTGAAAAGTAAAAAAGAAACAATATTGCTAAAATGAGCATAAAGTCAGTCCTGAGTAACAGCAGCAGCTCTTGGAAAAAGTGCCATACAGCTCCCAACCAGACGACTGGTAATTAAGAAAATTCAAACATCTGGGAAGAAAAAGAAATAAATTGGCAATGGTAGGACCTTAGTCATTGCCTATAGGGAATATATGGGACTCAAAACTGATGATTAGACAGCTGAGAAAGTTTGTTGGCTCGCTAGAAGACAGAAGAAAATGAACACTACTGTAATAGAAAAAGGGTTATTTTGTTAATAGTGAAATTTCATAGAAAGCCCTATTGCAGTACAATCAGATGCTGGTTTTGTACAAAATTACCTTCTCAGATCTACACAATATACGTCTACTCAGACTAAATGTAGAGAACTTCTCTTGACAATAAGTTGTCCTTTGAACGTAGGAAGATCTTAGTATCAGAACAGAGTTTCCTTGGAGAACTACAAAAATTAATCTGACTTCCACATTCCAAAGCTATGCAGTCTCACCCTTTCTAAAATGTCCAGAAAGGTTTAAAACACTTTTTTCATTTTCTATTTCATAAGTTTCTTTGTATATCTTTTCCTCCCTACCTCACACTCCCCCTCTCTCTGATTGTCTTTCTCTGCCTCGCTTCCCCCTCTCTCCCCACCCCACCTTTTTAAGAGTTCAGGGGCAATTTCTCTTCCAATTTTCCTTTAGTAGAATTTCAGGATAAAGATTCCATGCTGTAAATTTTGGCAATTCATAATTTATTTCTGAATTTCCATAAATAGACACATTTTTTTTTCATAGATGACACCTATCACTTTTGTAAGTTCTTTAGCTTTTATTATCCCTTTAGAAATTACTGGCTATTTTTTGGACCTCTGTTGCTTTTTTCCATCATTATTATCAACATGATGATGTTTCTATCATCAGTATGCAAACTAATTGTGTGGGGTTTCCCATATTTTGTTTTCCTACAATACATTCTGGAACTGAAGCTTCATTCCCTATAACTCAATGAAAATTATCTATCCTCTGAAAACATGGATTATATCCTTTGTCCTCCAACACAAGTCCAGCAGTATTTTATTTCTGTTGGCCTAAAATGAGATATGGCATCACCCTGAATATTTTTTTTCCCTTTTCCCTTTTTTCCCCTTTTTTCCATTAAGGGGAGCTTAATGTCATCAGTAATAATATTAGCCTTTTGCAACATTTGTGCTTTGTATTATATGTTTTGTCCAGCATCAGTATGCTTTTTCCATTTAATTTGGGCTCCTTAAATCCTGAACCAATGCCATGTCCAGAACCTATGCTCCATCCATTTCTTACATAGCCCTTAACTAAAAACCTATATAAAGATAGACAAAATAGATTTTTGCCCACCTGAGGGAGAAGCAATGATTAGCAAAAACCAAACCAGCAAATGTGAAAATGGCTAAGGACAGTTTTCTGCTAATGTTGGCTAAAGTGCAGTAGCGATAGAATTGAACTGCATCAAGGAGATAGGAAATTAATAGAGGAGGGTGCCAAAAGTACTCTTGCTGATGTAAGGTGCTTCTAGCCAATTACTCCTATGGACTGAAAAGGGAGGGATTGATTTGGATTTTCCTTCCATAAGAAAACTATTTTACCGTAAATGAGGCTTTTTGTTGGTCTGCAAGTGAACCTTGGAGTTCAGAAAATTGTAAAGAAACATATAGGGGAGGAAAAGAAGCACTTGGATAAGATGAGGAGGAAAAGTGAGAAGTGTGTAGTGTAAAGTTCTTTGACACATACTACCACTTAGTTATAGGATTTTAATGATATGCTTGCAGGAATATTTACCAGATTCCTTCAAAGGAAGCAAAACTCTAATTTACATGCCACAGACATCTTTTTCAAGACTCGGGAAAACTGATTTTTTTTGTTTCTTTTTTTTTTTGTACCGGATGCTGCAAACAGCTTGTGTGACGTACATTATGATTTAATGATGCTCTAAAATTTCGGCGCAACCAGTAAAATCCTTAGTTTGCCACCATAACAAAGAATGAATATCAAGGCAAATAAGTGAAAAAGTACTAATTATGTTAGGTAGTACACATTTCTATTAATTCAGAAGGCCTGATAAAAGCAGTTAAAATTATGCCTCTCATATAGGAGTCAATTTTGAAAAAAATAAACAACGACAACCTCTTCCATCAAAACAAATTATTAAGGTTTTGCTTTTTTTAACTGTTATCTCTGCACACACATGTAACTGTACTGCCTGATTTTGTGGTAGTATTGCTGCAGATTGTTTTCAGAATACATTTTTTAAGTCTGATATCTATGTTAATGGAGCCAATGCTCTAGAAATAAAGCACAAATGTATCCCACATTCCCAGTTTATCAAATATGTCTGGTTTTAATATTGATATATGATGTTTGTTTTCCTAAGCGTTTCTTGTTTTTTCAGCACGTGGCGCCTTCATAATTCAGCCAGTCTGATCTCTTGTGGTATTTAAAGCAGAGGATAGATATGCCCCCCTCAACACCTCTATGGAAGTGGAGTTGGGAGGAGGGAAAAGTGCAGATGCAGAGATATTGCCGGACCAGACAACACAGAGCAGGGGTGGACAGAGACATGGAAGGTAGCACAGAGCAGGGCAAAATGTGTTTACAAGATACAGTGTTAGTTTTTGTGCTTAATAATATTGATACTGTTTGTTACTGCATGAATATAGAATGAAAACATTTGAATGGTATCTATTTATCTCTCACCATTAGTCAAAGACTAATTATTACTTCCCCTAAATTTATTTTGTAAAATTCTGTTGTTTTCAGTTTATCTACTTCATGCTGACGCAAGGAGAGATCAGAGAACCATGACTCAAAGCTTTCAAATAAATGCCTTGAAATAAAAATATTACTGGGAAGCACATTAAAAAGGGATTTAAAATATGGGGTTTTACACTACAATCTATTACCATTTCATAGAAAATGCAAGTGTATCTTGCAAGTGCATTACAAATGCAGTGCACAAGTACATTAAAAAAGGCAAGTGTGAGATGAAGAAAATAATTGAAACTATTGCTATGTCAATAAGTTTTGCATATGTAAGTGGTAAGTTGTTGCAATTTGAATTCAACAAGGATTCCAGCAGAAGGGCAAAGTGCTGCCTTTGAGTAAAGAAAGAAGCATCATGTTCAAAGGACCTGTGGCATGAATGGAAAAATATGGGACTAAATTTCCATTTCCTTGATAAGGCAGAAGGTTAAAAACTCTGGGTGGGTTTTGCTGATTCTTGCAGGCAAAAGGAAGTTGAAAACTTGTTATGAAGGAGGATGGGCTGAAGAACAAAGAAGGAATGCCAGAAACAGCCAAGATTGAAGAGAGACTATGAACTGATTTTGATGTTCTTTTCTTTCTTCGTAAAAGTAAACTCCATGGGCTATGTAATGTGGATGGTATTTGTGGGTCAGGCTGATTAATGCATCTGTTCAGACATATTTACAGCCAAAAATCATTAGGATAAACAGTATCTATGAATACACGGGGAATATTACATATGTATAAAGATTAACTAATGCAGAAATCAAAATTATTTAGGCTTCACAGAGGAAAACAGGTTATAGATCAAGCTCCTGAAAAGAAATTTTGGGGAGGAGGGAGAGGAAAGGGTATAAACCTACCATAATATTGACATACCAGCTTTGAAAAGGAACTGAGAAGCAGGCCATCTGCTAACACGAAGATCACTAAGAACAGCAGACAGGGACCCAAGGGATATTAAAAAAACCCCAAGAATTCTGTTCTAACTTGTATTTATCTCAATAAAGTGATTGAAAAACATTACTACAAAATTACTTGACGGACTTAACATTCCCCAAATATGTCATGAGTGAGGCTAAGACCCTAGAGGAATTGCTCATATGCACTAAAATGGAAAAGACTGTTCAGAGCTCAAGAGCTGGTCCAAGGCCAGATGGCTTTATGATGGTGCCTTAAGACCCTACAAGAGAAGATAACGCTTGTTCTGAAAAGAGTATTCACAGGTATGGATAAACAGAAAATATTGGTCCCTACTGGAAAAATGGGCTGCCATAACTCTTGCAGTGCCTGAACCACGACTTATCTTGTCCATGGAGAGACCATGGCTGGAGCAAGAGTAGCTTATTGAGTGATGCTAAGGAACTTCATGCGTTTAGGCAGTGTATCTCAGTAACTTTGATGTTTATTGAGTATGATTTAGAACAAATTAGAGGTTTTCTTCATACGATGTTGGAGACAAGCCGACAGGCAGGCATGCAGAAGAGAGTTTAAAACTGACACTGAAATGTATCTGCTTTATCGGGCCAACAGAACAGGTGAAGTTGCTTGTCTCTTTTGATATTAATTTTGCTGAATGGACTATTTTATTTGATCAACTGTGTAATTCTGATGTTGTGTAAAGGTAGAAGACACATGAATTGTGATTTCCCTGCATTTTTACAACATGGTAGCCCTATGGAATTCACCAAAAGAGTTTAGCTAAGTTACTGTGTTTCTGTGCTTGTTAATAAAACAGCAATACAGATAGTAATGAATGGACAAATGACACTGACTAAATTTGAAGCAGACAGAACTTCTATGGAGAAGTGAAGGGAAAATATCAAGTAAAAAAATAATTGAAAACTTGATAGTAAGGTTTTTAATTGTGGAATTCCTTCATTGGTTTTAAAGGGTAAAGCATTGTTACTTTTTGCAGTCATGCAGACAAGATATAGCTGGGAGACAGGAGGTCATATGCATGAACTAATCTTTTCATCCTCTCATTCAGGTCCCTTCTCAGTGCTGTTCAATACAGCCGCAGCTGAGATGAATAGAGTTTCATTATAAATCTTATATCTGCTTTCCTTTTGAACCAAGTACAAAACCACAAAAATTTATTTTTCTCGCAAATATAGAGAGATATAAGTTTGAGAGCATCTTGTCAAACATGAGACTGATGATACTTGAAAATGGAAATTTTGAAGAATGTAGTTGTTTAGGGTCTTAAAAAGGGCATATTCTCACTGTAACGCTTCAAAATTTACCAAGACAATGAACAACATTATTAAAAGAAGTACCTTACTGTGTTTACTTGAGTTTTCTTCAAATCTGTTCTCTGAGACAAGACTGCAACCATTTCTCATGTGTATAATGAAGTTCCTCCCCACACAGTACAGTATGTGTGTGCCATGCTCTCACAGGATTTACCGTACTGGGTCATGCACAATGCTCTCGGGCTCAAGCTGGCTTCCTTCTGGACAGCTGGGAGTAAAGCAAATGCAAGGGGATCTGCAAAGGCCTGTGCAGACAGACCCAGAGCCTCTTATTATGCATGTGTAAATCCAACTATGAACTTCACAGAGGTGCTTTGATAGTCTGTGGTGTTTATTTTAAATGAGACAGTAGCTGAAAACTACTCATGATTTGCAGTACAGAGAAAGCAACATGGGCCAAAGAGGACTTTGTAAAGCATAGACAAGACCAAATGAATATTCCTTCATAACCTTTTATTCTGCTCAAGTTCTTAAAATGGAAAAATTCAGAAAGAACATTTCTTATACAGCATGGTCCTTAATTTGGGGAAAGGTGGACTGTTTCTTGAGAAACTTTGAAATATATTATTATTTCCAATAGCAAATCACATTTTAAAGTTTATATCCAGGAGAATTAAGGGACTGGAAATAAAACATTTTTCTACCTCAACTATTAAAAACACCTTGTGTTCCTTAGATGTTTTGGCAGCATGTTTTGTAGAAGATTGGATATGCTGACACACAAAGTCACAAGACATTCTGGAGCCCAGATCTCAAGGGATTCAATGAGACTTAAGCTCCTGAAAACCTTTTTGAATCTCAGTCCTACACCAGATCTAATGTAATACATTTGCTACGTTTAATTTTTTTTCACTTTTAATCTTTGAATTACAGAATTGAGTGCTTGCAATAGTGACAATTAAATTGGAAATACTTTTGCTTTTTTGACAATAATAGAAAAGCATAACAAATGCAAGTTGGAGATTTACATGGTTTGAACAGGCCTAAAATTAAGACTTTGTAACTTTTGTTAGTCTCACGTATTGTGTAAGTATCTTAAGTGTACTTAGGACCTAAACTTCCAACATTTGAGTTTGACAGTTTTCATCACCTCTATCAAGAATTCCCCATATTTCATGACCCACAGGTGATGGATGAGAAACTCCAGCTCATGGCAGCTGAGCATCTCTGACTGTTCCCTTCTTTGATCTTTGTTTCTAATTTGTTGCTACATTTCCTTTTTTCCCAGAGGTTTCTTTGGGTTTCTTAACAGATTTACCTGGGATTAATCACCCCCTTCTGCTCATTTTCAGAACAAAGAATCAGCTATTTGAGAGTCACACAGTGCTTGTAAAACATCTGTTGCCTACAGACATTTAGTTGATTATCCTGCAAATTATCCTGTCTTTAATTTATTTCACCTTTGTTTCAGTTTCAGGAAAGATGTTGGCTTTGAACTAAGATACTGTTAAATCCACAGGTAGCTTCTAGTATTGTTTTCTCGTTGTCAGATTCAAAAACAAATCTGGATATATTCTCTCTGCTATTTGTGGTCATGCCTGCAGTCCTTAGGACTGTATCTCAGCTGTTTGGATAACAATGGATTATAGTCTTCAGTCCCCCCAGACGCAGACAACTAACAGGCATTTGTTCAAATTTTTAGTTAAAGCACTTGAATTCAGAAACCCTCAATACCTGTATTATTAACTTCAGCTACTGGGGGCCAGAATGATGAAACATCTGAGGAGGATTGCACAGCTCCTTCTGGGAGCCTGAAGCCAGTCACTGTGGTACAGCTAAGCACAGGAGGAATTAGTTGAGCCAAGGTATGTATTTCAGGAGGGTCTCAAAATTTTATTACAGATGCAGCTCTCATTAGTTCACAGCCTGAGACAGACTTGGGGCGGGGGGTGATGGATTGCGGACACTGCGTCTTGTGGAGACCTGATCCCCGAGAGCATTGGTAAAAGCACTGCAACACATTAATTCTTCATACCTCATGGCTTCAGCACTGAACAATAAAATAGGATCTGGTAAAGGGTATGCATTTGCACAAAAAAGTTGAATTAAGAAGAGATGAGTGTTAGCATTTCCTACTTATTTTAACCATACAATCACAAGATTCTTTTTGATATAGTTTTTGTTAAACTTCTCAATTTTTAAGGATTCCTTTTAAAATTCAAGACTTTATCTGATCCTCTAACTACTCAAATTTTCAGAAATGTCAAAGATCCAATCCCAAGAGTATTTCCCTGGTAAAGTAACTTTTTCTATACCAACAGAGCAATATATTGTTATTCTCATCTAAAATTGGTTTAGAAGTATTGAAAAGGAGTAGACTGTCCCAGCTGTGTTACCAGTGAACCCAATGCTCACCAGCCCAGTGACACAGTTGACTAGTTAAAGTCAAGGCACTGCCAGTGTCGGAGACAGTCCATCTTTCCTGACCCTCAATGAGTATCCTCCCTTGCTGTGGCTGAGTAAAATGCTGCTCGCTCTCGTTGCTGCACCAACACAGGCCAGTCAAGCCCTAAACTTTCACCTCCATCACTTACCTCAATTACTTACACTGCCTGGGTAAAAGAGTGTGCTGGTTTTGGTTGGGTTAGAGTTAATTTTCTTCATAGTAGCTAGCATGTGGCTATGTTTTGGATTTGTGCTGAAAACAGTGTTGATAACACAGGGATGTTTTAGTTCCTGCTGAGCAGGGCTTACACAGAGTCAAGGCCTTTTCTGCTCCTCACCCCACCCCACCAGCGAGGAGGCTGGGGGTGCACAAGGAGTTGGGAGGGGACACAGCTGGGACAGCTGAACCCAGCTGACCAACGGGATATTCCATACCATATGATGTCATGCTCAGTATGTAAAGCTGGGGGAAGAAGGAGGAAGGGGGGACTTTCAGAGTGATGGCGTTTGCCTTCCCAAGTAACGGTTACGCGTGATGGAGCCCTGCTTTCCTGGAGATGGCTGAACCCCTGCCTGCCGATGGGAAGCAGTGAATGAATTCCTTGTTTTGCTTTGCTTGCCTGCGCGACTTTTGCTTTACCTCTTAGAGTGCCTTTATCTCAACCCACGAGTTTTCTCACTTCTACTCTTCCGATTCTCTCCCCCGTCCCACCCAGGGGGAGTGAGTGAGTGGCTGTGTGGGACTTAGTTGCTGGCCCAGGTTAAACCACAACAAATAAGTAGCATTAAAAACAAAACAAAACAAAGCAACAAAACCAACATCAACAACAGAAAATAATTTCTTAATCTAATAGCTGAACCATTTTCCTGTTCTTAAGAAATTAAAAAAAGCAACCTTTTGACAAGAAGCAGGCCTTGGCAGTTTAGGCACAACAGGTGAATGTTGGACGAGTGTAAACGCCTAGAAATACAAGCCTAGAATGAATTTCTTGTATCATTATCACTGTATATTTGTTAATTTGCAACCATGTACAAGCCTGTACCAGTCACAAGGGAGATGCAGTATCTAACCCTCTATGCCTCTCAGTGCTAGTCTTAGCTAGTGTTAAAAAACAACCCATAAAGATTTTAAAAGCCCATACCTTTCCACAAAAGGTGTAGAAAGTCCTCCTCAAATTCTTGGAGGAATCTATTCATCAAGTGCCCACAGAAACCAAAGGTGCAGACTCAGTATTGTTATCTAGTCAGACAAGTACATCTAGTCTTCTTCTCAACTGTACTCCACACACACATCAGTGAAATCACACTTCCTACTGAAAAATAATCTTTTTTCCCTATTCAGGCTTAATCTTTTGTGGGACCACTAACCATTAGTATCTTCTGTCTACTTTGCTCATGGTATTTCTTATGGTCTTTTTTCATGCTCAGGAAAATATTCTGTTCTGAAAAATAAAACAAAAGTGTATGTTCCTAACTCCCCTTTTGCCTTCAGATTCTCCAACAAAATTTTTTAATTGTGTATAAACAAAGGCAGGAGACTTTGACTCTAAAAATTTTCCAACCAGTTTTCAGAAAATCAGTAGGTGATACTAATGAGATTTGACAGAAAGTCTCTAACACTGTTATGTTAACATATCTTTCTAATTTGATTCAAGAACATAGTACATAGGGATCTAAGCAAAGTCTTTTAGATTCCTGTGTTGGGTATGTGTGTTTCTGTACCACTGTTACCTCTCCACTGTAAGAAAAAAAGGAGTTTCCCCTTGTATTCAAATTTTTTATTTGTGGGTCATCTTATTCATCTAATCCCTTTCATACTAGAAGAATAATGTAATGACCCTTACTGGTGAAACGAAGGTTCTTTCTCTTTCTGGTGAGAATGATATACGTAGTCTTCTTTTAAAAACAGCAATTTTTGTTTCATTGGAGAACTTGGTCCTGACTCTATAAAGTCCAAGGCCACGTTCACGCTAACAAGATGCTCAAAAATTCAAGTGACAAGACATTAAAAATTACTGATGTCACAAATGGCTTATTATCTTTATTTTCCCACAGTTACCTCCCATTTGCTTGCAGTGACTTACAGAAAATCTTTTTCTTTCTGTATACGTAGTTACATGTAAAAGGGGAATTCTGATTATTACTATCATATGTTAAACTAAGCCATTTAAATGAGTATATAGGCTGACTTTCTTGAGTTCTTAAGGTAGTCATTTATACCTATGATCAAACACCAAATGAAAACTTTAAATAGCTATTCCATGTGAAAAGTAATGGAAAATAAGATTTATACTTGCTTGCATTTTCAGGAACAAATCGTCTTAGAGTGCACTATTTTAAAGACGTAGGAACAGGTTAGTTTTACTACAAATAATTACTATAAATACTATAAATAACACTGGAAACTACTCAGCAACACCTACAGCCTAAGGTAGAATGACCCAGTTCTAGAAATTGCTTTTATACACTAATTTAAGTCACTGTGATCTAAACATACGCGCGAAGCTATGTGTGTAGATGTGCTTTGTTTAATTTATTTATTTATAAATGGGGATGTTTGTGTGTATACATATACACAAATACATGCACACACACATATATGGGCATATTATATCTATCTATAGATGAAAAATTTGGACTTTCAGGGAGGTACGTCAGAGTACAAACTAAGAGCACATCACACCATTGATATCGAAAAACTATTTCAGCAGGGCTTAATATATCAGCAGGGCAGCTCCACATCCTCAGCCCTACCAGAACCTGAAAAACATTGGCAAGGGGGTTTACCTGTACTAGGGCATTGCTTTTCCAAGGGTTGTGCTTCTGACCCTAATGTTATAATCTGTGATGTTGTGGTTTAATCCCAACTAGCAACTAAGCCCCACACAGCCACTCGCTCACTTCCCCCCAGTGGGATGGGGGAGAGAATTGGAACAGTAAAAGTGAGAAAACTCGTGGATTGAGATAAAGGCAGTTTAACAAGGAAAGCAAAAGCCATGCACGCAAGCAAAGCAAAACAAGGAATTCATTCACTACTTCCCATCAGCAGGCAGGGGTTCAGCCATCTCCAGGAAAGCAGGGCTCCACCACGCATAACGGTTACTTGGGAAGACAAACGCCATCACTCCAAACGCCACCTCTTCCTCTTCTTCCCCCAGCTTTATATGCTGAGCATGACGTCATATGGTATGGAATATCCCTTTGGTCAGTTGGGGTCAGCTGTCACAGCTGTGTCCCCTCCCAACTCCTTGTGCACCCCCAGCCTCCTCGCTGGTGGGGTGGGGTGAGGAGCAGAAAAGGCCTTGACTCTGTGTAAGCCCTGCTCAGCAACAGCTAAAACATCCCTGTGTTATCAACACTGTTTTCATCACAATCCAAAACACAGTCCCATGCTAGCTATTATGAAGAAAATTAACTCTATCCCAGCCAAAACCAGCATATTCTCCACCCCTTATTTCATACCATTACTGTCATGCTCAGGTCCCACACTATCCAATACATTCTCATTACCCACCACCCCCCTTCCCATCCTCTGATATAATACACAGATACCATTCTCTTAGTGTATGGATCACCCCTGTAAAATGTCTGAAAAATATCCACAAAACATCCATTGAGTTCATTTAATCCATGATTTTGGGCTCCATCTGTTTATGGTGGTCACTCAGGACAGGAGAGGTGATGTGTTGTGTGGAGTTACTGGTTACCAAAGCCAGCTTAGGTCAGGTCACTGCTGCACTTGCAGTGCTTCTTGTAAGGCTTGTCCTCCACTAGTTCAGGTGGTTCCTGATATAGTAATTCCTACCTATAACATGCAACGCAAATCCTGGGTTACAATAATTTAGAGGTATTTCCATTACAATCTCCACCCCTGGTCTCTTTGGGACAGGTTACAGGGTTTAACATTGCAATGAACTCCTCCCTTGCCGCTGCTCCAGCTTGGACTTATCCACAGACTGCAGTCCCTTAGGGGTGTACCTGCTCCAAGTGGAGCCTTACCCATGTCTCTCCAGGGGTATACCTGCTGCGGCACAGACATAACCATGGCCACAGACGCTTCAAGATGTACCTGCTCTGACATGGGTTTATCCACGGCCATCAATGCTTCGGGGTGGCCTGCTCCTGCGTGGACTCATCCACAGGTCACAGTCCCTTCGACTCGAGTTGACACTGGAGTTCCAGCCTGTCCAACACAGCAGCACAGACACAGCAGCGATGCCCTGGCCACCTGCCAGCCCAGGCACATCGCCATTGCTGTTATCAGAATGTTTCCAGGTACAGCAGAGTGAGATGATCGGCAGTACAGCAAGCAGCGAAAGCAAAAAGCAGCCACTAACGAGCACTAGACTAACATACAGTAAGGCAAGCAAGCCCCATGGCAAGCACAGAAGCCTGTCAATTAATAGCTAAAGAGCAATAACAGCTATAAATTCAGTCTAGCACATTCCAATCAAATCTTGTACCCTTTGAGCACCATGTTAGGTGTCAAAAAGGACTGTCGTGGTTTAACCCCAGCCAGCAACTAAGCCCCACACAGCCCCTTGCTCACTCCCCCCTGGGTGGGATGGGGGAAAGAATCAGAAGGGTAAAAGTGAGAAAACTCGTGGGTTGAGATAAAGAAAGTTTAATAGGGAAAGCAAAAGCCATGCACGCAAGCAAAGCAAAACAAGGAATTCATTCACCACTTCCCATCAGCAGGCAGGGGTTCAGCCATCTCCAGGAAAGCAGGGCTCCACCACACGTAACGGTTACTTGGGAAGACAAACGCCATCACTCCAAACGCCACCTCTTCCTTCTTCTTCCCCCAGCCTCATATGCTAAGCATGATGTCATATGGCATGGTACATCTCTGTGGTCAGTTGGGGTCAGCTGTCACAGCTGTGTCCCCTCCCAACTTCTTGTGCACCCCCAGCCTTCTCGCTGGTGGGATGGGGTGAGGAGCAGAAAAGGCCTTGACTCTGTGTAAGCCCTGCTCAGCAGGAACTAAAACATCCCTGTGTTATCAACACTGTTTTCAGCACAAATCCAAAACACAGCCCCATGCTAGCTACTATGAAGAAAATTAACTCTATCCTAACCAAAACCAGAACATGTGATTACTCAGTTGTTTAGGGAGGACCCCAGAGCTCAAGGGCACTGCAAAGCCCAGGAGTAATCACTTTCTGTCTGTTTAATCTTTACAGAGTCAAACTTTCAAAGTGATGGAAATGCACGTAAGCCCCATTACCCTTAGTCTCCCCTTTGTCTCCATTTGCCTCTGCACATATTGACCCAGTGCAATGACAGATTAATGGTGACATTAAATGAGGTATTAAATTTAATCTTCTTTACTTGACATAGCAAAAGTTCCCTTTCCAAATCGCCTTTCTTTAATTTTTGCTTCATGATTGCCATTTTTCATTCACTGATTTTATTCATGCTAGACTAGGCCAGTGACCTAAAACTGCCAATTGAGAAGTGAAATGCTAATCACATTTCTTCAATTGAAAGCATCAGTGTAAAAGCTTCCCATGCATTATTTACATTAATTATTTTCTGTCTCAGGGATTCTCTTGCTTCCTCCAAAATCAGTTCAAACAAAACCAACAAAATGGCTTATTTCCACTCTAAATGTTTATTTCAGTCCTTCCAATTGACAAAATCCATCTATAATTGTTTATTCCTGGTTGTCTTACAAAAATTCCGGCTTTAGAAGGCGACTTCAATACCCAATGGACTTATTAGCCATTGAAGAGCTATCTCCCAAGGAGTTTTGTAGTCTTTTCTTTCATTATAATGTGTGGTGTTTAGTCTTTAGGTAGGAAGATTATTAACAGTTTCACTATGGCTTACACAGTGGTAGTGTTGCTAGATGATGACTTCTAACATGAAAAATGTGTCACCAGCAAAGACTCATTAACAATATGTGTAGTGCCACAGGCTACATTAATTGATTCCCCATTAGTTACTTTATACAAGACTTTCCTATCTAGTTTTTAGTAAAATCAGCAGCTTTTGCTAAACTGTCAGAAATGGTTTTAGTGCAGGACTTCACATTTTTTCCTAGAATAAAAAATAGCAAAAAGAATAAGGCATTGGCTGAAGTTTCTTTGGGAAAACATTTTAAAATAAAAAACATTGCTTAATTTAAATTATTTTCTTTTTTTTTTTTTTGAGAAATTATATCAGTTTCAATAAAAATGTTCCTAGAATAATTTCTCAGCTCTAGGACAATTACCCTTGTGATGGCATGATTCTAATTCTGTTGAATATTCTGCATCCTCAGTTCCTACAGATGGAAATGTTCACTGAAACTACTCAGTTCATCATAGCACATGCCAAAACCCCAGAGGCTCAAGTCTAAGGTAAACACACTGTCCTTGTTGTATAAGCTCTCTAACATTGACTGTGCCCTTTGCTTTCAAATGTGTTTCAATCCCAACACCATCTTGCAAATTTTCAGTGCTTCACTATAGCATGAAACTTTATCTGCAGGAACTCAGTGTGTCTGAGTCAGCAGACAGAGGTATTAGAATATTTTTATTTAACATCTTACAGGCTGAATGCTGCTTGCTTCTGACTGTGATACTGGATTATATGCACCTAGCTGCTGAAATAAAATAAACCAAATAATTAAATAAAGGAAAGATGTTTCAGGGAGGATGTTAAAACAGATTTTGGGAGCATCAATCATTCAATGCTGTAAACATGAAAGGGCTTATTCTTTGATCACGTAAATCCAGAAATTATTACAGCGCACTCACTCTGTTTATTCTCTTGGGGGTCATTCACATATACAGGAGCTTCCATATAGCATCACCAAACCCAGGGAGTAAACTCCAAGGCACATTTCAATTAGAAAGAAGCAACATATTAGGGGTAAGTCAGGAGGCAGTTATGCCCCTGGCACAAGAAGCCACTGCTAGCTGTCTGGCCACATCGTCACTTCGCCAGTGCCTGTCCTGCAAGAGGAGTGCAGGAGGCCATCTGTGGAGGCTGTCAGGTTGTTAGGAAAAAAGAGTGCATCCCAGCCTCTCCTTAGGAAAGAATAGTGACTAAAAGCAGATTGCAGTGTGCTAGAAGCTGGTCTCTGCTCCTCCCCTCCAAAGATAAATTCAGCTGCTGAAGAGAGGTGGATTATGACGGAGTGGTGGAATGGTGTGGTGCAAAAAGAATTTCATGCCTCTGTTAGGGACATTTTTAAGATCAGATGAGATCTAAAAGTTTCAAGTTAAGAAGGAAACTTTTTTAAGTACTTTGGTGAACAACACCATGTAGCCTGTGGCACTAAAATATTTACTGCGATCTACACCTCTCTTTGTGGAAGCTTTCCTGTCTCCTTCTTGTCCCTCACTGCAATGGGATTTGAATCAGCAGTCTTTCATGGCAGCTTTATCCTCATGGTACTGAGGTAAATTCCCTTTTTTTCTGTAGTAAATTGATATATGGGAGGCCAGATGAATATTTTGAATATGAAAACTCATATGTTGACAGTGTTAATGGTTGCAGCCTTCTCCCCTTGGCTGAACAGAGTACCGTACTAAATTTGATGGCTGCTCCTTTACAGCACCAATGTTACCTTCTGTTTTTCAAACTTGACTGTATGTAGAAGTCAGCAAGAGATGACAATATTCTATTTAATTAAATATTCTATTTTGGGCAGCTTGACTATGTGAGGTTTCTAACAGGTCACTTTGCAAGCACTCCTCTCCTCAGCCACATGATAGCACTCCTCTCCTCAGCTTACATATACAGTTTTCAGACAATTTTCCCATACATGAGGTCCATTCACGAACTGGATAAACTGTCTGAAAACAATAAAACACAATGAATTAAGAACATGTACAAAGTGCAAGATGTCTAAATAACAAGAAGAGTTAGAATGAATAAGGTGAATCACAGACTGAGTAGTAATCAACAGTGTCATGTTGCTTCCAAAAAACAAATCTTAGGCTGACTAAAGAGTGTGTAAAGCTCAGTGTATTTCCATTTTAATAAGGCTGCTGCCGAATTATTGTGTTCGGGTTACTTGTGACCTTTTAAAGAATCCTGAGCAGACAAAAGTGGATCAGAGGTCTAGAAAAAAAGGAGTATAAAGAAAGATAGAAAGACCTGGAGTTGTTTAATTTAGAGGACAATGCACAAAGAAAAGTTATAGTAACAGTCTTCAATTACATAAAACACTGGTTGCTACAAGTTCAAAGGCAATAGACTTTTTCCAAAGGATAAGACAGGAAGTAACAAACTTAATTTGCAGCAAAGAAGATCTAGATTAGATGGTAGAAAAAAATGTGATGACTATAAGGGTGAGGATAAACTGAATTCATTGCCTGAGAAGGCGACAGAGTCTACATCACTGGAGATTTTACAGAAAAGATTAAACAATTATCCATCAGAAATATCTGACATTTAGTTGGCTAAAAGTCTTCTGCAGATCGTTCTGGGTTTACTCAGAGTTTCTGATTTAGAAATGTTGGGTTCAGGGAGACAGTCTAGAAAAACACACCGCAGAAAGAGCAATGTGCTCTTCCAGCTCAGATTTTGTCCTCTGTGATAACTGAAAAAAAAATGAGAACATAGATTTTCCATCTGAACAGTAAAGTAATAAGGACTGCTCTATTGAGAGCAGTGACTGACTTTCTCAGTCCAGCTGGTCTTAAGAATTTAGTCAAAGCAGATGCAAAACATGAAGACAATCCCAATGTTCTGATAGAGAAAAAAACAAATCTTTAGGATTAATCCTTAAGATTAAGACCAGATTCATTCATGCATGAACATTTTACTTTGAGAGAAGAATGCTGATAGATGAGAATGGATCCATTCAGCTATTAGCTCCTCTTTAATAATATTTTTCTTTTAGCTGTTTTGTGTTAAAGAGCTTTTAATCCTGCTCAGTCTCTCAACCAGATCTTTAAAATCCCACCTCTGTAAGAGGAAGCTACCCTCACTTTCAGGTGAATCTTATTAAAGGGGCTGTAGCGAACCTCCTTTAGGTGTAAGGTATTAGCTGCTAAGCAGGTCAGTTGTCCTCTTGGGAAATGCAACGGTAAGATTACGAAGATTTAAAATAATAACAATAGCTAAAAAAAAAACCCACCACACAATCCTTACAATATTTTATTTTCCCTACATTTTGACATTGTGAGAATATTTTGCTGTTTTTGTGTTGGTTTAGAATTGCATTAAGGTATTCAGATAGAAATAATGTCAGAAAAACTGCTACATACTCCGTACATCTCATGCTACTTTTTCACTCTCAGGATATTCTACTACCTAAGTCTAATTCAATATTTGTTATAGAAAGAAAAGCTACATATTTTAGAGTGTAAATGAAGAAGTTTAATAAAGCAAACCGTAACTCTAAAATCTCTGGAAACCAGGAACGTTCCTAAAAGTGTTTGGGGTTGGAAGGAGAATTCCTCTTTGTAGGTCCTGAACTAAAGTTTCACTGAAGAAAATGTTCCTATCTTATTCTATGCAGGGTGAGAATAATTTCATTTTTATCTGTGAATTTTAAAAATCTGAAATGTAATGTACATGCCACAATACTGCATAGTGTATAGCTTAGACATACTATAGTGAATGCCCAAAGCTCACAGAGAACTTTAGGAGAATTTTCCCTCCTTCAGGTATATGTTTTGTCCTTCCCTGAAAGAAATAACCTTTTTCTTTTTTTTGGCTAGGAGTGCTGTTTGGTATGATGAAATGTCATCATTGGGATCTATCATAGAACTGGCCTCTATCACACAGGGGTTTTTTAAGCAAAGGGACTAACAAACATTCTTCAGTCTGTAGGGGAAGGCAAAATATTTGGGGTGTATACTTTTTTTTTTTAAAAGGTATAGTCTTGAGACATGTGGTATAGAAAAAGGTTTACCAGACAGAAGAGTGCTTATTCACCCAGGATGTTCCCTTTGGTTTCAAAAGCGCATGCATGTTCACATGCTAAACAAGTGGCACTAATGAGCCTGGCTGTCCTGGAGACGCCTGACATTTATGGAAACTTCTGGTCTGGGACTTGCAGTGGCTCCCTTGTAAGAAGGTGTGGACAGGGAACACACCACCTTTTTTTGAGCCACAAGTTTCTTCCAGTGGAAAAATACTGTGGTGCAATTGAGAGGGGCTGCTTGCCTAGAAAGTGAATTGCTGAAATCCTTCAGGGAAGGTCCACTTAGCCTTCTTACAGACTATGTGCTGTTGAAAAAGACATTATCTGATAATCAATAGCAGATGCTTCTGCTCTAGGCCTTCACAGCCTTTTACCAGCCCCGAGTCACCCAGAGCAAGTGCAGCTTTCCTAGTGATGGGAAAGATTTAGCACCTTTCCCATCAGGTTACTTACTCAGCTGAGGTGGAGAAGTCATGCCACCACATCTACGGGGACCTTTGGAGGCTACAGAAAGCAGCTACCTAAGCTCTCCTGGAAAACTCTATGGGACGGAGCCAGCTCCCAGGCCTTAGCGAACGCAGCCCAGGGTCGGGGAAGAGTCCTGTTTATGAAGCCCTCAGATAACTGATGGGGGTGGTAGGTTGGCTCTTCCTTCAAAAAGAAGAGGCTCTCCAAAGGGGCTGAAGGGCTTGCTTGCTTCTGGCATCAAGAAAGGTTCTTTCCTTATGTAGACTGCCTTATTTTCCTTTAATGTTATTCAAAATAAAAACCCATTTAAAAGAGAAACTGCCAATGCTGGAACAGTTTATTTGCCTACCTAGGGGAATGATTAGCCTATAATATGTAATTCAGTGTATGATAGGGTCCCTTTTGCTGGTAGAAAAAGTAAGAAAGATGCTTTTATAATGGTTGCTTTTTCCCTATAGGTATGAGTGAATGAAATGAGAAGTTTAATGATATCATCTTGTTACTCTGTTGCCTATAGACTGTAAGCCTTGGATTCATAATTGCATTAAGAACCATAGCTTATGCTGATCATTAACAAGGAAAATTTCACACCAGAGATTCATTGTACTAAAGACCACTTAAATTACAGTATGCGTATGCACATTACAGATATTCTTTAAAATTATTAAAGAATGATTCATTCTTTAAAATGCTATAGTTAGAAGAAATTATCTTCCATATTTCTCTCAGCATAGAACTAAAGCCTGGAAAAAGACTACTTAGTGTTTGTAGTATTTGACTTCTTACACTGTAAAAATCTATCTTTTTCCTGTCACTCCCAGCTCCAATTATTCTGCCAGTTTTCCAGCGACCAACAGTAAAAATGTTATGGAGGTAGACTTACTAATACTTTTTTGCTCAGTGAAGCAGTATCCCTCCTTGGCTATTTGGGCAAAATAACAAGAACCAATGTCAAAAGTGGATAGAGTGACACTGAAGGTGCCTGGAAAAGAACAAAAAATTTAAAACAGGAAAGCACAGTATTCTACTCTGGCCTGCTATGCTGAACTGCTTTATTTAGCATTTCTACTCTAGAAAGCTTACAGAAGAAACGCAAAGAAGAATAGAGGATAACAGCATTGGAGAAACTACATATACACCCCTCTCTTTTGGACATGAAATAGAGTGAACAGTTGATAAGACGTAATTAGGAACCCATCCTGCAGTTATGCATTCCTATGAGAGAGGACTGCAGATCAAGGGTCTACCAAATAATTAGTTTTTCTTAAACATGCAGCTAATTAAATTGCAAGATACAGCAATTCTGATTCTCTCGCTGATGTGCTACTTAAAGGGTCAAGGAATAGGGCTTCAGATAGATCCTCCTTCTGGGAAATAAATGCGTTCCTCTTTTCCTGAGCATTACACAACGAATTTACTAATTAGTAAGGACAGATAATTGCTCTTGTTCACTTTGAGGGAGCCTGTTACTGCTGGTGTTTTGTGTGTGCGTGTGGTGCTGTTGGTTTTCTTTTGTTTTGATTTTTAACACTTTATTATCCCCAATAGTTGTCCCTTACCAGTCTTTGCCTGGGCAGTTGTTACCTTGGACATGAGCACTGCAGCAAAGGAACTGAAAACATAATCCACGGAGAATAAAGATGGTGTGGGATCCTGGCTTTCTGATAAATAACTCTAAATAATGTATCAAAAAATGTTCAATGGATGCTTCTGTGGAGCCAGAAGAACAGGTTTTGCCAGAGAGAGAACCAGGAGAGAGCCCCAGCTTTGCCCGCTGGAATTTAGTCTGAACACCCAGGGCAGCCTGAGATGAAGGCAGGGACAGAGCACTGGGCACTGTGTCTCAAGAGGTAAATATGGATTAAGAAAATCTTACAACAAAATAGACCTGAATTTCCTTATCCCAGAAGTGGGTCAGCTTCAAACTGCCTTTAGGGGAATGTATAGCCTTATCTCTTGGAGTGTTTTAACACTCTATAACAATGTGTAGCAGGTTCAGACAAGCATATAAAGCAGAACTAACATTTGCTTCCTGACCCCATATTGATTTGTGCTCATCAAATTAACGATCCTATTCAGCTAACTGTGTGGATATAGTTTATTTTGCTTTTGTTTCATTAATCAACATATATGTAAAATAAAATGATCTTTATCTGCCCTTTATTACAAGAGGAAATAATGTGTCTAAAAGTTTCAGCAAATAGCAAGACTTTAGAGGCTGATGAGTCATAATCTTGGTAATGAATTTGTCTCCATCTAGGTATGTGGATAAAAACTTGATTGCTTCTGATCGACAATATATTTTTTAGGAGCCACCAGACTGAGGGTAGAATTTGAAGTTCAGATTTACAGTTCACACACACTGTTATTTTAGGTTTACACAGGTGTTTTACTAGAATTTCCAATGCCCTTCTGAATCAGTTCCTGTTTCAAAGGCAGTCCTAATAATTAGCCAAAATTTCTGGGACATATTTTCAATTGCATTGGAAGGGCAGATTTTTTTTTTTCCCCCCTTTTAAAATGGATGTCCATCAGTAATCATTTTGACTGTCTTTTGGGGGATCCTGCAGATCTTTCAGTTGGTTGCACTTTCCATTAGGATAAAATCCTGCCAGTAAGAATCTGTCTTGGATCACAAAAACACACAACCGCATAAAATAAGCACGTTGCACACATTTTTTCTAGGTAGACAGGACAGCACCAAGCACAGTTATGTTTTAAGGACCAACTTGTAATTTCTTTTTGGACTGGTGCTGACTATTTCTGTGTCTTTCTGCAGGCTGATCAGCTCTCACTGATGCCTCATGTCATTCCGCTCATGGCTACAGCAGTTGTTTAGTATCATCCTTTCATCTTGAGTCTAGTCAGCTGCATGTTGCATTTCTGTTTCCTCAGGAAATCTAGGTGTATATAATTTCTCTTTTTTTTAAAAAAAACCAGATTTTTTCTGCATGCTTCTCCATGCTAAACTAACTCCTAGAGAACAAATAGATGAACGGCATGAAGACTGAGATTACCTTGCTCTTTTCTCCCTAGTAATTATTTATGAGCACACAGCTGCTATACTAGGCAAAGTTCATAGCAAAAGACACGAAAGTTGAAGGTAGGCAAATGTGGGGGAAAAAAAATATGCAAAATGTTATGAGATACTACAGATGCAAGTAAATTGTTCTGAGTTCCTCCTTCAATCTGTTTGTAGTCAGACCGTGTGTACTTTCAAACTCATCTAATTTTTCACAGACATTTCATTACAATTTTCATTTAAACATATTTTCATTTAAATTTATGCAGAAATTCAGCAGATCATTCGGACTTGCTGTCATTTATTCTTTAAGTAAGAAATTAATTTTCTCAACATTTGCAAGTTTATTCATCAGTCTTAATTTAAATTACTAAAAATGTTACATCCTTTGAAGAAATTCAGTATCTGGATTACTCATTTCTCTGACCTAACTGAATAGTTCTGACACTTCACTCTTTTTGTACAGAGAGAGTTAACTTTAATCCTTTGCAAAGGTTATTTGGATAAAAGTAGGATCCAATTAACCTACATTATTAACAATTGCATTTTGTTATTTGTATAGATTATGAATAGACTCATTACCAAAACTGATAAAACAGATATAGGATCACTGTGACTGAGTATGCACCGTGCAACTCAAGCTATTGCTATTTTTTTTATACCAGTTTATAATTCTGTTACGATAATAACTTGGTGGCTTGATGAAAAGTATTGTATATACTGATATACAGGCACTGAGGGCTCTTGTTGGTGGATTACCTGCTCAGCTCTCGCTACTCTGTGAAGGCTCTGCAAGTGCATCAGCTCCTGAAAGATTCCCACAGCTTTAATCTCCCAGTTCTGCCTTAAATGCAAAGGGCATCAGGGATACTTGAGAAAGAGCACAAAATGAAGGCCCAGAGGCATAAGGACTCTGGCACTGCGTCGTCTTTGAGGCACCCACCATGTGTGATGCCGATCCTGTTAACATAGCACTCTAAATGTGTAGGTTCATAGAGAACGGTGCCAAAAACATTGCACTGCAACTCTTTAACTTTACCCAAGCAACTCAAAGGATTTCCAAGCTATAGTTTTTACTGGAGTTCTCCAGCTGCTGCTGAGGCTGTACTGTTCCACTGAATTTACCCTTAAAACATATATGTTTATTGTATGCATGTGAGCCTACTGCCAAATAGCTTCTAGTTGCCTGAAACTGTCGTGCAGTCGCACTCTATGGCAATACCTTCTTGAGCATGGTACTTGCTATGTTAGTTTTGTTTGGTGGGTTTTGTTTCTTTTTTTAAAACCTAATCTCAGACATATGATGCAAAATGGAATTACTGACTTTGTGTATGCTCATATGACAAGACTATTTTAATTATCTTGAAGTATTGCGGTTGCAATAAATTTTAGAGTCAAACTACAGTGTATGTCTGAGTTACACAACTGTAATTCTGACCTACGGTAATGTTTTTTTGGGAAGAAAGATGAGTGTGGGGGAAAGGGAGGAAAAATGTACAGGATTTATCAAGATTGTATAATCAGATCATAGCTACCTGATTATTTTGCTGATGTTTGCACTGATACTAATGAAAATGCACTAGTGCAACCTCTTAATGTATTCTGCTTTTGCAAAGGTTTACCCCCCAAAAATTAAAAAAAGAAAAACAACTGTCTTTTATGTGGAAAAGTGTTCACAGTCCTAAGATATGTATCCTTCATGCTTCAGTGGAAGACTCTCCAGAAGAGGGACAGCTGGTGTGCTTTCAGGGACATGTAGTAGGACCAGGTCTGCTGAACCCTGAACTAAACTTTCATTTAACTGGAGATAACCATGTAGTAAAGTTACAAAAGAAATGGAATTGGAGTAATCAGGTACTATGTAAACAGTACAACTGAGTGTACCGAGAATATTTATATCTGTACTGCATATTGTGTGGTGCTGTTTGGTGTATTACATAGGTAGGATAACTTTGCTCTTCTAGAGAACCCAATGCAAAATTTCTGGAAGTAGGCTGGCAATTAATACAATCAAATTAGCAGAATCTGGACAAACTATGAATTAATTCCTATCTGCCAGTCTTTTCAGCTGTAAGTGCAAACTGAATTTCATATCAAATTTGGCTGCACAGATATGGCACCACAGTCTACAGCTGTCTCTGAGTGTTTCATAAAACAAAGTCAGAAGGCAGATGATTCCTGTCTTCCAGATCCCACTTACAGCTTTTCCCCTTTCATACACAACAGTAATCTCAGCAATGAGTCTTTTTTCCTAATGTGAGATAGATTAATGCATTAATGCAGCCTTTCCTTTGAGTGAAATCAAAATTCCTTGAGACAGCTTTGCCAAAATTATCCCATCCTCTCATTAAAAGAGAGACTGGTCCATTGAGGTCATTGTCAATGTGAACTAATAAAGTAATGAAGCAGGAGGCTGATACATGTCTGACCTTTCCACAATATATTTTAGAGCTGAAAAGCCTTTTCTTTTTCCACGTCCTCCAATATTCTTGATTAATTCACTTTTTTAAATGCAATGTAACTGACTTTCCAATTCTGTGAAAAACAAAGAAGCAGATTTATGCTTGAGAAAACTACCAAAGCAGTGTTACTCATCTTGTTTTTCATAGGAGTTAAAGGTGACCTGTGAAACCACAACAGTTTAGAAAAGCAAAACAAAGCAAAAATGCATCATCCATGTATGGGTGAGGTCTCTCTTTTTCTCACCTCGTGTAACTCGTAAGAAACCCTTGGCAGCATATTTGGGTGCTGTCTCATGACTGCTCCTGTCAGTACAGCTGCTGGGTTCAGGGTCACGTTCTTTTGTTTAATTGTTTAAGCTGGAAAACTTGTAAGCCTAAGAGTAAAATTATGACCTTATAAAACAGTAGCATCTTGTTTATTCAACAGCAAAGTTCTTTATCATTCTATCTAAATGGAAAAACTGTAGCACGTAAAAACTGGTCCATAGGTTTTTTTGGAGGGTTTTTGGACTGGGGAAGAGTGGTGTTTGTTTGTTAAGTTAGTGATCTTTTATTACACTGAAAAAACAGTAAGAACGTAGACAAGGAACAGCTTGCACAGAATTTTGTACTTTTAAAATAGTTCTTTCTTTGAAAGGATAAGTAGCCTTGCACAGTCTTATATAGAACACATGGATTTTAACAAGATTAAATATATTTGGAAAGTAATGTACGCAGCTTACTTTATGGCCAGTTAATATTTGTTCCTTTTGCAAGAGAAATAAATTTTTACACAATTCACTTCTGTTGTTAGTGCTAGAAAAAACAGGAAAATAAACTTGGATCTCAACAGACAACTTAATTATGTTACCAGTGTTTCTTTACAAACACAATTTTCACCTGTTTTGAAGTCTGTCCAATTTAAATTCCTATTTTCATCCTGAAAAGGCAATTTCACTACAGGAATCCCACATATGGCAGGGAAAGAGGTAGTAAAGAGAGTTAGCATTAGTCTTTCATTTCTAACTACTGCACTCAGTATTTAAGCCCCATCAAATGAAAATGAGCTGGAGGATCTCATTCTGACCCCTGTTTGTGGATATTGCAGAACTGTTCTATAGTTCAGTAGTTTGGCAAAAGCAGCACACTCTGCTTAAAAGAAGCCCAGAGAATGAAATAAAATAGGTCCCCTCCCCTTGCTTCAGACAGACATGTGTTGTAAGCCCATACAAATAAATGTTTACTGGGGCTTGCCTGCTCTGGCTCGTGGCCAGGGATCTCTGCAGCGGTGAGGAGGGTACCGGGGGCAGCTCAGCCCAGATGGAGCTTGCTGAAGGTCAACTTAATTCTGCTCCCCCTTCTTCCCCTCCAAAGCTGTGTTAGTTGTTCCTATAGTGTTTATGATTCTTACTGTTGTGGCTCATATTGCAACATCAAGATGAACTATTAATTTGTAGCCCCTTGAGTATAAAGAGGGGAGATGTGAAAGTTTGGTTCTGCTCGCCTTATTTAGCAGTCTGCAAAACGAGTCTGAGAAGGTATTCTAATTTGCTTCTGAGTTGAGAGGAGACCTGTTTAAGCCTAAAGCTGTTTTGAATTGGTTTGCAGAATAAAAGCATGCTGATGGGTTGCAAGCACATATGCTACAACTTTACTTCACAAGAGGTTTGTTATTTCACAGGTGCATTTTGTGTATGAAGTTTGCATAGGGGGAAAAAAAAAGACAAAGGAAAGGGCAAGTAATTAACTCTATTCCCTGCTCCTTCAAAGGCCTATTCTGAGGTAACTCGGGAAGTTCATTATAAGCCTGCCTCTTCCGTCCTTGTTAGAGTAACACTTTAATTTTCATGTAAGCAGACTGAGCTTGTCATTTGTGACAATAGAGCCATCTGCACCCTTTTCTGTGCCCTCTATTTTCTCCCTGCTTCACTAGCTCAGGTAGAGTCTACTTTCATTTCCATCACTACAGGCACAACTATGATACCAAGTTTTTTCCCTAAGCCTGAGACTCTAAATTGAATAAATTTTGTTTATAGCTCCTGACAGAGTATTCTTCTCAGGGAAGCAGATTAATTTAGAGCAAAGAGTGTTGGGGTGCATCACAGCTTACCTGAGCTATTGCTTCAGGCTGTCTGCAAACTCTGGAAGACAACAGTGAGTTGTCTCATTATGCTGTCAAGCTTCCCTTGACGTCCCTGAAGAACAGAAAACTGCAGCCTGATTAAAGCATAGACCATGGTGGGTTTATTTATTTATTTTAAAAGCACCTTTACAGCATGCAAACTTACATGACACCTTGTGACATCTTCAGGTTGTCTAATCCTTTTGGCATGGTACCAGCTGTTGGCTAGGAGTCTGTGAAGACCTGCAGTCAGCTAGTAATAAACACTGGAAATGCTGTCTCCCAGAGAGACTTGGGAGGGATTTAGACCTTCTGAATATGGCTACTAGGGCTGATACCATAATCCGGATTTTGCAAGCATGTACTATTGTTCAGGCTCTCCTTTTATTATTTCGTGTAGTTCTAGAATATCTCAGTAAATCTCTTTCATCTTTTCTCTTTAAATCTCTTAAAAAGTAAAACTCCTTCTCTGTCAGCCCTCAGCCTTCTATTAGGAAAGAAATCCTCTTAAATATATGGCTGAGTTCAAGATTTGTTTTGTGTGAATTTTGAACCTTAAATGCCAAGTTCAAAGAAGTAACCTGTGGACCCATTTTCATGTTTCCTGAGGCATAGAAACGGTCCCCTGCTATGTATGCAATAGCAAAACCTTTTGAATGTAGAAAAGAAAGTATATGGAAAAAATGGTGATTGTTGATTCCTTTTCTGAATGAACACAATACATTAATTCTTATATCCTCTCTGTGATACGTATACCAAATATTTTTCAGATTAAAAATTATTGTAAAATTACCTTTATCTATATTAATTTTTTTTCTCTTTCTCTCTTTCCTGGAATTGTGACTTTCAACTAATAGTTAAATTTTGCCACTAGGTAGGCCATAACTACCTGTCATCAATATTTACTGGGATACTAATTTATGTGTAACCATTCAGTTAGAGCATATAGTAGTACTTACAGAGCTGGCCTTACAGCCTTTCTTTTTATTGTAATGGCGCCACAGGTTAAAATTCAGATTACACTGATCTATTGTTAGGCACGTGGAAACTTTTGGATGGTCAGCATAGCGCTGTGAACTTAATTTGGGTGTTATTGGGTTAGTAGTGATTTTAAGTTTTGTTCCTCCAATGAGCTCATTTAAGGTAAATAAAAATACTTTTTTCCATAAACCAGAATAAGACTATGCAAAATTTCGTTTAAACCAAGACCTCCAAAATCTGACCCCAGGCTTCCTACTTATTATATGGATCTATTTTATTTTTAGTGAAATACTCGATAGGTTATGAACAAAATCCTCTTCAAAGCAGAGTTGGAGATTGTCTTGTATACTTTGACTTCAGCTACTTCTTTCAGTTGTCAAAGCATACAAATGAGAGAATTTTCAAAGGAGTTTTTCCTCTAGATATCTCTTAAAAAGAAAAGCTAACATGCAGCCAGAAAATACAGAAGGAGAGAAGCTGCATTATGTCAGGATTATGAGTATGGGAAAAACTCACATAGTATGGATGCTTGCTGTACTGTGTTTTAGGTCTTGTGATTTCTTTGGTGTGTTTTTTCTTGGTTTTGTTTTACAGGGTTTTTTAACTATTAACTGAACTCTCTGGAGAACAGGAAGAAACAGAAATTCCCAATTCCTTTTCCTTTTCTGTTCTTTCATGATACTAATACCAGTCAATGTAAAAAAACCCAGAAAGTCTTCCTGTGCACTTGGTGTATAGCCTTGCCCAAAGTAGGTTTAGTATGGATGAGGATTTTTCAGCACAATCATAGAATCAATCCTTTTACTGATATTAAGCATTATTGGATAAATTGGTTCATCTATGACGACCTCTGTTTTTAACTTCTCTTCTGATACTTTTAGTCCATTTTCTAAAGGAAATCAGAGTTAGACATTTACATTGTTGGTCTCTGGTCTTCCTCTTTCTTTCCCAGTTTGCAACCATTGACAAATTTGCTGTATGTTTGGCCTGATGGTACAGGTTCCAAAGATGCTACATTTTTACACACATTATGAGGGTGTAGTTAAAAAGGAGAGACAGGACAAGAGAGACATCGTTAGCATCTTTTTTAAGGAAGTGGCTGCAGTGGGAGCTCACCTCCATAAGACAGGGAAGTAGCCAGGCTCAGAGGATTTTTATTTTTATTCGGTGAATCACGTAGGTCAATGTTCTCTAATGATGAGGAAATAGATGTGGAATTAGAAGATGGCTATGTAGCGTATGTCCTACAACCCACTCAAGTTACTCCACTCTTCTGTTCATATCTTCCCTAACTCTCTGCCTTGCTTTTAGTACTACTGAGTTTTGGAAACCTGTTATATCAAATTCTACTAAGATGTGTTGGAACTGTGATGTTACTGAAATTGGCATATAATAAAATAATTTTTTTACAGCTCAAAGCTTACAGGTTGATGTTTTTGTAGGCAGCACCTTTTGAAGTTGGTTAAAATGACAGGAGTTGATCAGCCAAATGTTGACTAGTTGGAAGGTGGGTTGCTGGACATCTGATACTTCATGCTTTTCAGTAGGCTGCATCCTACAGAATGGATGGTTTTACTTCATCCAAGATCTTGAGGAGACTGCTAAATTTTAAATATACAATAGTGCTGTTAGATTTACCCTAGCTTTTTTCAAATGTTTAAAACTGCAATCTTTTAGGGAGACCTATAAGCTCTGAAGCAAGAATCTGAGGGAGAAGTGGTAGTGGTTTCCATTCTGAGGTGCTGATTCACAATCATATATGATCCATCTTATCCACTATTAGAAGTCAGTTTTCATAATAAAAGATATGAACTGATTTCATAGGCTACACAAGCTTATAAACACACGAATTGCAATAATGTTTAGTTTGTATTTCACTTATGTCTATTGGCACTCTTTTACTTAGTGATTAATTTCTTTGTTGTGATGTACTATACCATTACCAACTATCATGCAGTGTATACCTAGATATTATGAAATACAATGGTGAATACTGAGCAGATGAATTTCAGAAATTCTTTAACTTAAGAGGAAAAAAAAAGAAAAAGCATGGGTTTTTTTTTTAATTTCTGCAAAAGCTTCATTCGGGTCACTGCTTAACTGGTCAGGCTTATCCCTACTAATTGAAATTGTACCACAGATTTTGGGACCACTTTAAAGGAGCTGGTTTGACTATCACAGCTTTAGATGTAGGTGAAACCAGCATTTTAATCAATTAGGCGTTTACAATAATAGTTCCATATTATTACTTGAACAGTCAAAGAAACTCAGCCACTCCAGACTTCCGGTAATATTGTCAAGTTCTTCAGCTTAGATTGTGCTTTGTGTAGAATAGCTTATGTTTAACTCCCCGTGAAATAAAATTTTACTATTATGGTTGGCTGTGATGAGACTACAAGGAGAAATAGGGGGTGAAAGGAACAAAATTCATTTTATTTCCCCTGGTGTTGCAATATATCACACCTTCTCTCTGTTTTGCATGATCTAGAGGAATATAATTTCATGTCAGTCAAAAAATTCAGGAGGATTTTGAAAAAGTCTTCACACTAAACAATTGAGGAAAAACAACTTAGGTGGATAAGTAACAAATAGCTCAGAATAGCTAACTCTTTTCACTGTGTCTGACAACAGACGCCTAAAAATTACAGTGCCTGTTTGGAAAGGGGGTTGGAGAAAATGCTATGTCACAAAGTGCATCATGTATTGTTGTGTGTAGCTATGGCAGAAAACTGATAATGTACTGAAGATGCTGAGCTTCACAAAATATGCATGTAGTTGGAATCATGTTTCATGTTCTCAAAGACATGTTTGTAACAAAAATGAAGAGTGGAGGCAGGGAGGGAAAAGTTTAGATTCAAACTCTGGAGAAACCCAAGTCATTAACAATGTTTGCAATAGCCTGCATATTATATTCATCCACCAGATTAAGTATAATAATAAGGACAGAAATTGCAGATTAAGCTGTAAACCTGTTGATTTTGGAGAAGTGCAGGGGCATTTACATTTGTAATTTAGTTTTTAATCACAAAGATATTGAAATAGTTTGGGGTGAAGAAAAGAGTTGTAAAACTGAGGACATCATCCAGAAAGAGGTCAAGATGTGTAACCTGAGTCTTTCCTTCTCTGACGGCTTCTCACAGATGAGAGTACACAAAATGTACTGTTAAATTGAGGTGAAAGTGCTTTTATATGTATCTTTGCTTGTAAACTTTTTTCCTAATCCTTAGCTAAATGTTTGACCTTATGTTTTGTTGACCACACATTATTATTCCTTTACTGTTAAGCCTTGGTGGGTTGTTGAAAAAGATGAACTGTGATGTAGGGGTGCTTCTCTCATCTGTCATCTGAAATAGACAGATTAAGCAAAGCATTGTGTGCATTTTGGGAGTGTTTTCTATTTGAAATATGTTAAAGTGTAGCAGGGGCTTGAAAGTGTTTTCCAACAAGGACCTTTTTTGTGAAGGTTGGTGTCACCTAGTGCTGGAGTTCCCTCTTCCTGTCTCAGACCAATGCCACTACAAGAAGACAACAAAAAAGTATCATAACTTCCCATTATCTTTTGCCCTTCGTATATGTTATTGCCTGTTTATACTGTTACCATGTGTAATGTAAAACCTTTTGTGGTTGAGAGTTTAAACTGTTACTTTTATTAGCCTTTTAAACAAATAATACCCTTGTTCTTTCCAGAAATGTACACGTTTTAAGGCCTTGATCTTGTGCATGAGCTGACTTTGCTTATATGGGTCTGTGCATAATTCTGTGCTAAATTCTAGGAACCAGTTGAACTTCTTGCATTGACTTCATCTTACAATTCGAGCAAATCTGTTTATTAGCACTCACTTAAGAGGAACACACGTCTGTATGTGAGCAGGTGAAACAAGAGCTTGGAGTGAGGATCTAAGAGAATTTCAGTTTTGGAGGAAACTTGGACTAAAAATCGTTACTTAAGAATATGCAAAGCCTCATGATGAAAGATGAATGTTGAATACAGAGTGGGGTGGTAAGAACTTTGAATCACTTGGCTAATACATTTAATATCAATATGTTATCCTAATGTAGTGTTATTAAACTTTCTAATTCAGCCTCTATTACATGGAGGATATTTATTTAGATATATGAGATTATCTCACTTAGGGAAGAAAAAAGTTTAAGAATATCTTGCTCATTTTGTAGACAAATTGGTATGTTTTATGGCTCATATATAGATTGGTTCCATGCAGCAAGCTAGGTCAGGGCAAGAATAAGAATTTTAGAAATATGGAATATATTGTGTGGAAATAAAGGACCAAGATTGAATTCTGCCCCATTATCTTTATGACATAACACAAGCTGCATTTTAATAGTTAACTTTATTCTGAAACTGCTTAGCTTATGTGGTCATAGCTATTGGACTGTAGAAACTGGAATTGGCAGTGGACAAATCGGCTACTGCTACAGAAGGAGATAATAACCCACTATAGCACCTCTTGGGAAATATAAAAATAAAATAAACATAGCTTGATACAGCTCAGTAAGTAGAAAGCATTTTATGGTCCTGTAGTTCTTATAGATCATGATTAAAGGTCTGAGTGCTACTGAAAATAATTTGAGGGGAGAAGTGTAATTAGTGTATTATATTCCCAATTTGACGTTATTTTAAAAAGGAAAAAAAAGTAAATTTGACTGCTGAGGCTGGGGCTACTCGTTGTAAGTGTGCACTTAAAAAAGCCATGTAGCAGAAGTAGTAGTGAACCCTGGCCATAACCCAGGCTTTCAACTCATCAGTCGATGACTGTTGACCTTATGTTGCTGCTTTTCTATCTGTGGGAAAGTCAGCTTGGATGTGTCTCCTCTGTTTAGCCCCCAGCTTTCATAAAAGTATAAGAAATAAAGGGGGATTAGTCTTCACTAACTTTAGACAACTACAGTGTTTTGTGTGCATCTGAACATAAGTCATCCTTACTCCTTTTTTAGTCAGCAACCCCCACATCTTTAGGATGATGTAAATCATATCCTAAAAGGTCTTCTTTCTCTCCGTTGTCATTTTAGACTGCTTTTTGTGGTTAAAATCAGATGCAGACACCTGTATTTTGTCATCCTTGATCTCTCTCAGCTGTGTCAGTCCATCAAGACCAGACTCCAAACTCTGCTTTGGAGAAGACAGTGAAAAACTGCCAGGCTTCATACACTGCCCGAAGAGGCTCCTAACATGCCTATGGTTTTTTTTTTTTGTTGGGTATGGTTTTTTTGGTTGTTTTTTTTTTTGGAACTGACAGTACAAGCTGCCATTTCTGTGCCCATGGCAGGGGGGCATGGGACTTTGAGACACTTGTATTTCACAGGCACATGACCTGCTCCTTAAGGCTTGGAGGTACCACTGTAGCCTCACAGGCTGCTAGAAAAAGGAGTTGGAGCCAAGCTGAGGTCCAGTTTCTGTGACTGGATCAGCTCGTCCCGCTGAGATGTATCATGATGTGAAGAAAATGAAATATGAATGTAGCCATGAAGTAGTTAAAGGAGTTTGCTTGTTGATGTGGCAGATATCGTATCTCCATACAGAATCTGCTCACCTTTGGTTTTGGTAAAACAAAGCCATCTCCAGTTTACACACTAATACAATTAACCAGATTTAGAGAGGAACTTGGAGAGAGCGAGCTGGAACAGATTTCCCTGTTCTTTTTAATACTCTCATCCTGTTCTTTTTAACACTCCCATCCAAGAGAGGAAGTCAATGGCCCTATAGGTGCTCCTCTGTGACACACAGCTGAGAGAAAACACAGACATGAGAGGGAAAAGGTGATTTATAGGATCATAGAATCATAGAATCATTAAGGTTGGACAAGACCTCTAAGATCATCCAGTTCAACCATCAACCCAACACCACCATGCCCACTACACCAGGTCCCTAAGTGCCTCATCTACACGTCTTTTAAATACTTCCAGGGATGGTGACTCCACCACTTCCCCTGGGCAGCCTGTTCCAAGGCCTGACCACTCTTTCAGTAAAGAAATTTCTCCTAATGTCCAATCTAAACCTCCCTTGGCGCAACTTGAGGCCACTTCCTCTTGTCCTATCGCTTGTTACTTGGGAGAAGAGACCAACACCCACCTCACTACAACCTCCTTTCAGGTAGTTGTAGAGCGCGATGAGGTCTCCCCTCAGCCTCCTCTTCTCCAGGCTAAACAACCCCAGTTCCCTCAGCCGCTCCTCATAAGACTTGTGCTCCAGGCCCTTCACCAGCTTCGTTGCCCTTCTCTGGACACGCTCCAGCACCTCCATGTCCTTCTTGTAGTGAGGGGCCCAGAACTGAATACAGTATTCGAGGTGCGGCCTCACCAATGCCAAGTACAGGGGCACGATCACCTCCCTGCTCCTGCTGGCCACGCTAGTTCTGATACAGGCCAGGATGCCATTGGCCTTCTTGGCCACCTGGGCACACTGCCGGCTCATGTTCAGCCGGCTGTCAATCAGCACCCCCAGGTCCTTCTCCGCCGGGCAGCTTTCCAGCCACTCTTCCCCAAGCCTGTAGCGTTGCATGGGGTTGTTGTGGCCGAAGATTTAAAGTACATGGAGGATGCCTGGTGGGATATGCAAGAACCTACTTTCATTCCCATTCAGCTTTCAGAGTGGGTTTTTCTCCCCTGGTGTCAGAACACGTCAGTCGCATGCTTGTGTAGGGGTTTACGGCATTCAACCTGCACTTAAGAAGCTGGAACATGTTTGTGTGAGCCAGGCCGATACTTATATCAAGGTACAGGTTTCCTGTAGCTCTGTCTGTACTACAGAGAGGGGAGAGACACATAAGCCCGCTTTTCTCACTTCCACCCTTTGCCATTCCCGAATGAGAAGAAAGAATGAATTGAAATCCCTAAACATCTTCAACATGTAATGCAATAACTAATGAAAATATACCATAAAAGGTAATCCATTATAAAAGCATGATTAAAGGAGACTCTTAATAATTGTAATTTTTGTGAAGTACCTAGTACACTCCTGCACATGAATGACACTTTGAAAGTCTGATGAGTAGAAATATTCTGTCAGAATTGCTCTTTTTAGAAAAATCGAATAAAGCTTAGTTGGCAATTTGAGAATTCATATTTGCAGAATCTAGCAATTCGAGAACTGCATTCATTGCTTAGTAGCAGAGCAAACCATAGTCACAGCTATTTTAGTGCCTCTCTTGCAATAAACAGCTTGAGGGGAATATAGACTGCTCGTCACAATTCTCTTCCTGCGGTATTTCATAATGCTCAAGTTTATAAGCGTTTCTTTTAAAAGTGCTCTAAAATAGATGCCATCCTTACAAGAGATCTGTTCTGTCTTTGGAGGATTACAGTTCTTGAAGTTCCCTAGAGGGCTTTAAAACATATTGCCAGACTGATGATCCAGAAAGGTTCTGTAATGTTCAGATTGTCTAGATGTTTCTGTGCTGCTTTGTGGTTGTATTTTTACAATCTGCCCTATCATAGGGATACTGTCTGAAAGAAGTCAAAATAAAAGGAGGCCAGTGTTCAAAAGTGTACTCGTTTTTTGTGAAGACCTGTTCAGCTACTTCTACAGACTGTGCAGAAGTCTGCAAAAACAAGTTTCCTACTACAGCACCTGCAGGGATTTAATCAGCGGCTTAGTTTTAAAGTATTTGTCTTAGTTTGTAGGCACATAAGACATCTTAATGATTATTAAAATAACAAGTCCATGAGAGTTTGTCGTGCTCATATTCTTTGTTCTTTAACTAAGCAGAGGTCTCCTAAGTAAACAAGTTAAGTGACAGATCTTAAAACTGAGGGAATGCTTGTGCTCAAAGACCATAGCCTAATGTAAAAGTGTAACATGTTGGAATGGGGCTCTACTTCTTGACTGCATAATGTATAATGGTTTGTGTGTGTGTGGTAACAGATGGAAATGTATCTTGTAGTACCAAGGAAAGATCTTCCTTCACTTAAATGTGAGCAGACATGATGCAAATAAACCTCTTTCAAAATGTGTTACGGAATCCTTAGAAAGCCCAAAATATTCTGCAGAGAGGTTTATTACCATACGGCTGGTTCCATAGACTCTATTTAAAAAGTAGGTTTGGGCTCATTTAGAAACTCAGCGTTCTCTTATAATAATACATCCAGAGTAGAAATATATTTCTCTATTGGTAGAGCTCTATAGTAAACTACGTACAAAATTGATATGCCAGTTGATATGCCAATAGACTTTGGTATAGTAATATCCATACATGAGAAATAATTTACTACACTTTCTAAAACCCATACTGAGACCCATTGTGTATGTGAAGCTCTAAAGTTCCTAAAACCAAGAAAGGACTTTAAAAACACCTGCAGGTGGTAAATGCAATCAGATGCTCTGTGTGGATTCATCACATAATTCCCCCAAGGAAACAGATGAAATCATTACACTGAGCGGTTGTATCCTTGGAAAGTACTGTTCGTAATTGAACTATTCCAAACACTCTGCCACTAAAAATGCATCCTTCAGATGTCAAACTCTGCTCTGCCGAGCAGCGTACGTGATCCACTGACACAAGTCACGGCAGAGTTTTGATGTGGCTGAATAAGCCATTTGATCTAATTATTTTTCAGCGAACAGTGTGTGAGCATTTATTTATTTATATTTATAGCTAGGCAACACTACTCAAAACCTTCAGAAATCCAATATTCCCTTTTACAAGGAACTTTTCACCTTTCTATTGCCAATGAAAACAGAAGAAGTCATAACAGGCCTGGAACCCTGTAACTTTTTAAGAGTGAAAGGGGTAAATGTTATACGCAGTGAGTACAGTCCCTAATTTGAGCCCAGTGACTATTTCCTATAAACAAGCAAAAATATTGGCTTGGTTTTCAGTAAGAGGATGTTTTGATAAGGCAGGACAGCTAGCTAAAAGGAGGGTGTGGAAATGGAAATGATCAGCCTGAGGAAGAAGCAAAATTCAGATGTCCACACACTGCATTTAGTAGGGATGTATCAGGTAACCTCTACCACAGAAACCTGAAGGAGCTGGCACACAAAGCTGGCAGGAGGGCTTTCAACAAATCTGAGTCAGAAAATAGCAAATGTAGTAGCTACCGTTAAGAAAGGGGAAATAAGTCTGGCCAAATATCAGACTGTTATTCTGGTATCGATTGTATGCAGCACTTCTGGGGGAAAAAAAGAGCTAAAGAAAGAACTCCTTGGAAATGGGTTAATTAGAATATTGGATTGACCAGAAGTAGGTTTTGTGCAACTAATTTCATATTACCAATGATCCAGCAATGATTGTTTCAAACAGTCTTTGCACTGTATCAAAGACTTCAGTCATGTGGAAAATTTTGACCAACTTGGACCTCCTGGGTATTAGCAGAGAAATTGAGTAATGAACTTGTGCTAGGCAAGAAAGCAGTAAGTTTAGGTTAAAAGGAAGCTGTTTAATTAATGGTAAGTTATTAACAGGTGTCCACACTGAGGCAAGATTGGTACAAAACACTGCCTATACAACAGCCATTCATAAGTTCAGTTTGAACATCAGAAATAAGTTTCAAGCCATAGCGAGCTTCTGTATGAGGCTTCTAAGAAGAATTTAAGCAGACCAGAAAAACCTAGCTTTTGTCGTGAAGGAGCCAAGAAAGTCTGTGGAAGGGATTATATTTTAAAGGATTATATTAACCACTGCCTAAAGCGATGGGTCTATGACTACAGAAGTAATTTCCACAGCACTCGAGAACTGGGAGGGGGAGTGACTAATCATGGTTGTCGACTGCCAATTTTTTTGAGGGTTCACTTGGTAAAGAGATGCTGCTCATCAGCACTGTTGGCTAACCGCAGTTCAGCTACCATTTTCCTTGGCTGAGAAGACCCAGTCCCTGTGTTTGTCCCCGAACAACACAGTGCGCTGGCAGCTCTGCTGCGGTGTGGCTGTGGGTGCCCAGGCTGCCCTCAGGTCTTGGGCAGTCCGTTTCTATGAACTGGAATGATGGTATTTTCCCAAAGCAAATGTATTTTGGTTGTTGAAGCTGAATTACTGGAAGTCAAAACCTGAAACAGCTTTGGAATCTGAAGCTTTTTCTAGTTTCTTTTCTTGTAAAGGAAATACTTGCTATCTTCTCCAGTCTGCCAGCAGGTCTTTTGGCTCTCCAAAAGCAGTCACTACCCTCGACTCTCGAATTATTCTCTCGGAAAATATTTCTGTCCTGACAGGTTATCTTCAGGCTCCTAATTGCTATGAATATGTAATTTTGGGGGGTTTGCTTTTCCAGCCCCAAAGTCTACTGACTTCCGATAGTACATAGGTCTGTCACAGGAAGTTTCTTTATGGTAGGACAGATTAGAAGAGAAGACAACACTGGTGGTGAGGGGATAGTGCATTTTAAGGCTGCAGAATGGGAAAACAGAAGTCTACTGAGCAGTCACAAGGTGAAATCAACTCCATGGAGAGAGCTGGAAAAAAGCTTATACCCAGCTGTCTTCCATTTGACTCCAGTTTTTAATTAGACAAGTTTTCAGGAATGAATTTTAATTTCTAAGTTTAGTGAAATGAGATTTCTTTTGCTTTTCTTTTTTTTTTTTCCAAAATGGCAGCAGTTTAAGGTAGAGGTGTGAGAAAGGAAGAAGATTCAGAGATGACAACAGAGATAGAAGTGAAATTTTAGCAATATAAAAGAGAATGAGCGTGCGGCATCCTATCTATTAGTGTTAAACCTACTGTAACAGAAAATGGGCAAGGCTATATGAGGAAAAATGAGTGAGAACAGGTTGAAACATGACCATATAAAAAAAAAAAAAAAACAAGATTGGGGCGGTGGGGCTGAGGAACCACAGATCCCTAACTTGCATCAGAAAATAACTAAAATAAGCTCTTCCATATAAGCTCATAGCAAAAGTAGGAGAAATAGAAGTGCCACAGGTAAAATGTGCATCAGAGCAGAATTGTTTCTGCTGCCTTTCTATTTGCTCCTGTTAAAGTTAGAAGCCATCACAGGCCATGCAGCTCCCTCATGTGTTTATTCCTCCCTCACAAGCTTCAACCTGCACAGTATATTGAGCAGCATATTTGCAGAATTTGCAGCTTTGAGTTATTCCACGTACAGTACTATATAGTCAAACTGGAATTGCAACTTACTTAACAAACAGTGAGCATGAGTGGTGTTCAACAGCAGGGGAAAAGAGGACTTCTCTTAAAGTGGGAGATGAATACTTGGAAGACCACTAAGAATGAGGGTGTTTCAATGGTGCGAACATGAGGCCGGTGCCTGGCAGGCTCACGCTGTTTGCTTTTCTGTTATGAACTTCCTCTGTGACCTTTACCAAAAAGCTCCCTTTGTGTGTCTGTTCAGCAACTGTAAAATGGGAGTAAGTGTATCTCCCCACTTCTAGAGATAAAATAAAAGCTGTATGGGTCTCATGTATTATGGTTTTAAGAACCATACAAATACCTAAAATGAAATATATATTTAACAAGAAAAAAAAAAAGTGAAGGAACAGAATTACAACATCCCTTACTTCTGAGCTATTTGTTGTTCTGCCTGTTGAGACCTCATGTTAACTTCCTAAATATTAATAGGTATAAGGTATTGCTTTGGGCCTTGTATACATGTAATACATACTTTCAGCGTTATCACCCCATTCATTTCTGTGTAGCTAATACAAACGGTAATAAATGAGCCTTATTTTGAAGGACTAAAGGTGAGCAACTCTCTTCCTGCACAGTTTTTACGTGCTTGCAGAGGTGGATTCCGGTCCCTCCTCTCCCAGGGATACCAGACGGACACCGCCGAGCGCTGCGCAGCCTGGATGGACCCAGGGAAGGGCTGCGGTGAACACGGCCGGTTTTGGGGAGTGTCAATCGTGTGTTGAGAGCCCCATCCAGTGGCAAAGCAGCGCTTTTGCACCGAAGACCTGTACTTCACGCAAAAAGCATCAGAGCATTTTTTCTGAGAAAACTCAAGGCTGAGAAACAGCTGCAGGGCGCACCAGGCAGCTCGGGGTTACAGCTCTCATTCCAGATCGGAGCCCACCAAAGGCAGCGAGTAATCAATGAGGAAAGACTTGGACCTACTCATGTTTACTTAAAAAAAAAATTTTAAAAGGAACTACATATCAAGCTTGACCTACATTGCAGCCTGATCTGTATATAAACTGGAAAACATATGTAAATATTTCTAATGGACAAGCCTGATGAAAATAGCTATCACGTTATGAAAACACTTATTTGTTACACAGGAACACTTACTTCAGTATTTAATAATTAAGTTCCCATCCAAGTCTACTTCAGGCCTTACCACCTGAAGAAGTGTATCATAAATGTTTAAGCAACCTGACATATAGCTGAATTCCAAATTTAAAATAATTACCAAACAAATTCTGCTCTTGACAGTTAAGCCAATGGTGAAGCCAGTTAGGAATGGGTGTGCAGCCTCTTCATAAGGAATCCTTGTTTCTACAGTGTTTGTTGGATTAATTGTTGACACCTTCCAGCAAATTACCTCTGGTAAATTATATCAATATTGCTATTGTCACTGTCGTATGGTCAGTCATACTCCATTGCCTGCTACTGCGTTGCTCTCTCCATTCACAGGCCTCTTTTTCTGCTTATGCTGCAGTAATCATCAAAGGTTTACTACTTCCGTCTTTCATCTTTGTGGGAACTGAACATTTGAGTCTCAAACATACCTTTGAAACTCTCAGTCTAACACTTCATAATCATTAGATTATCAAATAGTACAGCATCTAGTAAGCATTGCAAGTTGATTAGGAATGAGAAACACCTTTCCCTGATTCTAGCAAGCAGGCTTTGGGATGCCCTCTTCCAGATTTTCTTCATCTCCAAATTTGTTTGCCTGCAGAAATAACTTCTAAACAGAGTTAGTGACCAGTGGTTATTTTTCTTGTGTGTGTTACAATATGCATTGAGGGTAATTTGTTCGCATACCGTCAAGACCAAATACTGCGGCTAGCACTGTGCTTTTTGCAGTTGTGTTGAGATTGTAGCTCAGTGTATTCTTCCCAGCAGCAAAATGCTGTTTTCAGAGTCACAGAAGAGAGAAACAGTGGTGCACGCGTAGAAATGAGCAGCTGGAACAGAGGGATGTGGGGAAGGCAGGAACACTCGAGCTGGCTTTGCTGCTGGATAGGAGAATGCTGCTGGAGCATCCACTGAATGAAAAGCTGATTCATTCTCAGGTGGGTGCAGGCAAAGGCTCTCAGGATGAGCCTAAACACCAGCAAAGGGCATTCCCAAGGTATCTCTGGCACTATGTTTGACTGTTGTGTTGAGAGAGCTCTGAGCCTGGAAACCAGGATCTGAGACGTGAGCTGGTCCTCTGCTTGAAGGTGGTTTTAGCATTAGTAATCCTCCAAATGAATTCACACTCAACAGAAGCCTTGTTAAAGTGAGCATAACAGCACATTTCACCCAAGTTATAATTCCATTCATGGAAGGCAAAATCCAAGGCTATGACTTGTAAGACAATTCTACAGGCAGTATGAAAATGCTCCTCATTCAACCTTCCTTGAAAATCTGATGTTTGAATAGAATCGAGAAACTGCCATGAAGTCAAATGAGACCAAGAGGGAGCTCTACATTGGTTTTGTTTTACTCACTTATTTCAGTCTGACTAGTGTCCCAAAAGCTCTGCAATTTACCCCAAAACCATTCAGGCATCTTATTCCTATGTAAGCATGCTGGTACACTTTCACTGTGCCAAGCATCCTAACATAAACTTGAACTTCCAGGTCTCAAGGATGAAGCTCTACTTAGTGGTAAGGAGCAGTTCAGACACTGGTTATACGAGACAAGGGAGAAAAGTTTCTTACTAGCAAGTGTTAGCCATCAGGACGATGATCTTAGAGGTCTTTTCCAACCTGTATGATTCTATGACAGGGAAGGAAGAAGTGGAGGGGCTTTTTGGAAGGATGAATCTGTTCCTATCAAAGGGAAGAAGGGGAAAGCTTGTTTACACCACAGAAGATATACATGAAAAACTTGTTTTAGCCTCTCTTACATCCTGTCCTAAAAACAGCGCTGAACGATCTGACAGTCACAAAACCTGGACTTTCACAAGGTGATACCAAAGTCTTAGTATGGAGCTCCGGGGTCTTTTGGAGAGAGTAACTGCCCCTTAACTTTGTTTTTACAGTGCTAGCATTCACACTATCCAAGTTCAGCTACCTAGCAAGCCAGATAATGTAATCTGTCTTGTTTCCCTTGACTCCCACTGCAGTGAGTGGAGGGCAAGCGATGACAAGCGCTTGCATTAGGGTCTGGCTCTGAGCCACCCTCTGGAAGGTCCCCTCCTCTGTCACTGGCAACTGGGGCACCCAGGTACAGTCAGGACCTAAAGTGAAGTGCTGTGGAGTGCCTTATGAAAAGAGTGCAATTATGCCTTTCCATAGTGACTCTACTTGTCTTACATGGATATTACAGACTTTTAAAAAAAAGTACACCCCCATTCCAAATTAGGAATGGCATATGAGTTATGCTAAAAGGAGGACTACCAAATCCTTCAACTTCCCTTGCACAGATTGTAGTATTAATAAGTGGAAAAATTCAGCAGCTGCTTCACAGGAAAGAGAATTGAACAATAGCTCAGCGCTGCATGCTTTTCTTTTTAAACCACACATATAGGGTCTGAGAGAGCTATTTCAGAGCGCCAATTGAAAACTCTGAAAGAATGGTATTTTACTAGAAAATGTCAGTTCAACAAAATCTAAATGGTACATGAGAACAGAAGGTTATTTTTAGACTATTGTCACAAATGTTAATTACCAAACCTACCTAGGGAATTCAGATTTCTTAATGCTGTTGTTCTAATAGGCACCTTAAATTGCCCAAACCCCCACTTGTTTTAATGATTCTGTTCTTGAAAAACTATGACTTCCTTTTTTCTATTTATTTACTTTTGATTTGAAGATGAAAGGATATTTCATCAGAGCTCCCTTTCAAGCAAAATCTTTTATGTTTTAACAAGCTCTGCTACCTGTAACATTGACTCTAATATACCATTCAAATCTACTAGAGATTTTTATGTGGGGAGTTTAACTATGTAAAAGTCTCTTTTCTTTGCATGGCCAGGGATTTAGAATATCGGCACTTTCAAAGTACAACAAATTTGTTCAGAATATCTTGAAATAAAACTGGTGCACTTCATATTGCGGCTATTTGCAGCTATTGCAATAAATAGGATGTAAATTCTAGTGGTCTTACAGCTCTGACTATATGGTTTGTTTCTGCACTGAACTGATTGTTTTCAAAGTGAAGACAAGTATGCTTAATATTCAAGAGGAGTCCACACCTTAAGCCTGCTCTAGTGTTCCTTGCTGGTAAGCCTCTGGAGGATCCAGGCTACTGCTTGTTTGGATGCTGTGCCTGCGCTGCCCTTAAAAACCAGCCACCCTCCCTTTACGTGTTGCCTACGGTAAAGGCTGATATAAGTGGTGTTCTCACAGAGGAGATAAGGGAAATTTCCGCCAATGTTATAATCTCTTTTGCACTCCTAGAAGTTTCATCTCCTTCTAGAAGTATTTTTGAAAGAGCCTTAGATATTTGTCTGGTAGCATTTTTGTCTTACCATGGAAACATACAGGCTATATAGTGCTTTCCCTTGATGGGCAAGGTATGGCAGGCAAAAGAGTGAAACCCACGCTCAGGGTGGTCTCATGAAATGCAAGAGGTTCGAGTTTAGTGTATGCTCTGCCTGTTCAGGCCACATCAGCTCCCTGAGTGTGTGCTCACATCTTTCACAGTTATATCGCCCAAGCCTTTGAAAAGTATAGTTGTTATCTGAAAATTACCCCCAAAAAGCTGCATGAGCCAAAATATCAGCTTTTTGTGAGCTGACATTGGAAATAATTTGGAACTTAGTTTTCTTCTTTTTACAGCAAAAGGTTATTTTGATTGTGTCCCCCCCACAACTTTCTCATTAAAAAGAATTACACACAAAAAATTGAATTAGTAAAGAAAAATCTCCAATTCCATAAACAATATTGTTATGACCAGCTGGCATTATTTGGCAACAACAACAACAACAACAACAACAAAGTAAAATTTTTCCATTCATCTTTGCTAATGAATTATTTGCCCTTCAGCTGCCAAACTTTGCTGCATGTGTTAGTTCAGCTGTTGTCAATACTTGTTGTTCTATACTGGCATGTAAATATATTCTCTTGAGCAAATAAAGCTAATCTGATTATTGGTCTGAGAAGATATGAAGCTATCTTTCACCACAGTGTGGCTGTTTCATAAAGGTCAAAAAAAAAAGTACGAGAATTCAGCCGTTTTTCTCGGCTCTGTGAAGGCATTTAATCACCCAAACATTGCAGGTTGCATCTATTCTGCTTTTCCAACTTCCGTGTCCAGTCAGTCAGTGGCTGTGATTTGAAGACAGCATAGCTCTTTTTTGAGCTGCCATCTGCTAATAAGACCACAAGGCTCCTCTTAGGGATATCAGTATATATACTACGGGTATAAACAGTTGCTCAGTTTACAGTCCTCGTCTTGCAGAGTTAGAACTAATAACAATTTTCACTGGTAAAATCAAGCCACATTTTTTGGTCTTGTTTCTTTGTTATACTTCTTCCTGTCCTCTCTGCCACAAGAATCTCATAAATTCTTTGGTGTTTCACACATACAATTTTGCATGTTTTGGCAGTCATTGTTTATGTTATTTTTTTGCAAATTCTCATCACATGACATCATGGTTTCCTTTTCACTTTGTGTACTGTTCTTGGCATGACGATGAACAGAAAAGACTGGAGAGATGTTCTGGCCATGCTCCCTGGGGCAGGTTGTTTCCAGCACATTCCCCAGCATCTCGCTGCATTCTGGAGGGCCTTCTTGGTTACCACCTGCAACTGGAAGACCTCTCTCCTCCTTCTTCTCCTCCTGACCCTTGCAAAATGATCTCTCCTCCTGCCCTGTGCAGCTTCTAAAGGAATCGGTTATGTGACTCTTGAATACCCTGGAGAATGTGCTGAGGAAACAGAATACTTTAAGGAACCCCAGTGCCTGGTTTATCAATGTCTTAGATAGCAGGTATCTTGTTACTACCCAGTTACGTTGAAATTTCTCTTATCTTTAGCCAGGCTAAAGGAAAATGCAAGCAGCATAATTTATTTACAACATCCAAAACAGACAACAGTTACAAATGTTTATAAAAGGTGATGTTGCATGATCTACTTTCACCGAGAACTAAAATAATTGGAAATGCTCCTCTCCTTTTTAGGCAACTTATTTGTTAGTCATGCAAGAGACTCTATCTTTTGGCACCTATGATAGAATGCCTCTCCAAGGTGGAGCTTTTATAAATGAATTTAATTTTTCATAAATGAATTTAATTTTTCACCTTGAAATGCATTTATTTTTCTCATGGAGGAGATAAAGTTATCATACTTCTTAATTGAAAAAAAAAAAGTAATTTTGCTTTGATAATATCAGTATTTCCCTGTTAGACTATATCTCCTGTGTTTCTCCTGTGTATGACTCCCTGTTAGTGAGAGAGAAAAACTCTCTCTCCTCCTCCCTCTTTGGTGAGCATTTTTCAATGTGAAGAGTCTCAGGGATTGGTGTTGAGGGTGAAACCCTGAATCCTGTCGTTCACAAAATCCAGTACAAACATATAAATGGGAGAGCTCATTACTGGCTTTTAACTCAGGTGAGACACATTGGTAATTAGCCTCTTCAAGGAGCTTCAGAATGAGGGAAGCTGACTAGCCCTTTTCCTTCAAGCCCACTGGAGATGCCTCTTCAAACATTGATGTAGATAGATTTTCAGTGACTGACTGAACACACAGTTATACTGAGACCATAATAATTATGACAGTCCATAAAGCTTCACACTCAAATAAAACAGTACGTTTTGGGGATTCAGTAAGTCAAATAACCAAGTAACAGTTTGTGGTAAGGTGAGGTAAAAGTGAGTTGATTACAAGGAAAATGGTCCAGCACCATCCTCTTTTATTTTAAAAGACTAGGCACAGTGATTAAACAGTGTAAGCTTCTGCTTTGAAAACAGAGGTGTCAACAGTCTTTGTGCCTTGGGATGCATGATAGATACTACATGCCAAAACCTCATGTAAAACACACAGAATACATATGTGGAGGTGGCAGAGGATGAAACAGGAAGACCGAGGAATGGAGGGGCAGGTTGCATTTCCCTACGTGTGTGTTAGAATTAGCACGGCTGCACTGTGGAAGAAATCATGGTGTGCTGTGTGAAATAGAGCTGCAAAGGACATGACTAGCGTTGTCAGCAAGGCCCAATGTACACATTTACACCCTACTGGGGATTTTGTTGTTGTGAATGTGGACAGCTCTGCAATTATCTTACTAGTTTCTACTCAACTAATTTAGCTTTTTTACTTACTTGCAAATGAGAGCTTGTCCTCTCTGTGCTGCATCTCTTACGAGAGCGCTTGCAGTTGTCAGGCAATCTATGTTTCTGCCCATCCTAGTGGCAATAGTTTGCTCAGGAAATGAATTCACCCTTAGTCATTGAACAGCATTTGTCGGTATGGTCTAGTGAACACGAGAAAAATAACACAGAAGCTTATTCAAAATGTTTGTGGCCTCTTTATTCCTCCCTAGCAATACCTCTAATACTTTTTTGTTGCCTTTATTTCCTACTGGTCGACTCCAGAGTTGTTCAGAGATAATTTTTTTTTTCCTCTCCTCAACCCTCTTTTCAATAAAATACTTCTTGTGAAGAGCAATAGACTGACAAACTATTGTTAGAGCCACCCATTAGGAAGGAATATGCACGTATTTAGGTTCTGTGTGTAGACGCAACTGAATGGTTATTAAAGGGGTGCTGGTACCCCAACCATAAGCTCCTAAAAATCAAGGGACAACGAAGAAGAGGCAAGCATTAAGTAACTTCTATCAGAGGGGAATGGGAAGTTATCTGACAGGTAACGCAGAAGTGTGCAGGCTGAGTCTTGGAGAGGAAAGCTTCAGGTATGGGAGCTATGAGAAGATCGGGTGGGGTGATACGGATAAGGAGAGTAAGGAAATAAAATGAGAAGATGGCCACTATTCAGATGTTAGTGGCTTGATATGAGAAATGAGCGACTTATTAAAATGTTAAAATGTTAAAATGACTTATTTCTGTCAGACACATTGTGATTCATGATCATGAAGGTAGCTCGGGCAGTGCCGTCCCTCCCCAGAGAGGGCTCAGAGCACATGCACGTCGCGTGCCTGCGGCTTCCAGCACGCACAGGCAGGTTCTCTGCAGCGTTGTGAAGGAGGAAACTCACCCCATTGTGAAGGCTAGGACAAGGACTGTGAATCACTTGTGTCCCACTGTAACCTTGTGTGATTTTCTGCTTGCGTTTTTAAGGACTTCATTGTTACTTCAGAGCATTTTGTGTCCCATGTGCATAATTTCTCTGCAAGTGCTATAAGGAAAAGAATCATCATTAGAAAGAGAATGATATTCTTGTCAAAGAGGAAAATGTGGTTGTTTTTTTTTTTCCACCGTAATCAAGTCTGCTATATTAAATCACGTAGAGGGGAAAAGGAAAAGAAAAAAAAACACACTGTGAAACTGAGTGAAAATATATTCTTAAAAGTAAATCTAAACTTCAAGTAATAAACACTTTAATACACTATATTGCATGTTATTGTTTGATGTCTGTTTTGGGAAAATAGCCCAAAAGAAAACATGTTTCTAGTGCAGTTTATGTGCTGTGTTCATACTATTTCAGGGCATGATTATTTTTCAGGGCATGAAGCTCTCATGTTTATTATGCACTCTCAAGCTTCAGCATACATATCATATCAAGTGTTGCCTCTGCTGATTCAGCAGCCCTGAGAGATGCTTTATGAATGCCATTATGTTGTCAGGCTGAAATTAAATGGCAACTTTTAAAAATAAGCCTTGATGCGGTATCACTAGAAACTGTGATAAAGACATCAGACAAAAAGAAAGTTGTCACATTCCTGTCATTAAATGTATATACGATCTTGTTTAAAACCTTCAGTTACCGGTAATTTGTTATCTAACGTCAACAAAGATTTATTATTAATTGTATTGATTCAAGGTAGAAGTTTTACACATGCAGACAAATATCCTGGGTCTCAGAAGTATTCTACAACACGTGTTACTATCTCCAAGGTGCAAATATAAGTTCACCAGTGAAGAAGGTATTTTAAAGCCGTAAGAAAGATTGATTTTGCAGTAGTACTCTTGTATGGTCATAGATGAGCAGGACTTGACAATAAATGAAAGGCAAATGAAGTAAAGAGCTAAACTGGAGCTTACCATCCCTAACCCATCCCTCTCAAAACAGACACTGAACGGTGTCTATGCTGGGGTTACACAGATCTGGTACCATCTAAAGAGTAATTCAGAGTAGACTCTTCTCAGCATAAATATAAAATGATACATTAAAAGAATAAAGACTTTTGATCAAAAAGTATACTAAACTTTACTTCTTAATAATGTTTTGTACTTCTTCAGCTGACAAAAATATTAAGAGTACAGTAAATCCATTCTTCCATGACTACTTCTGTATTTTCCCAATGCTGTTGAAACATCGTGTTTTGGTTTGCTCTTAAAGGCAATAACAATAAAAGTATTTTGGTCAAAATGACCTTTCCTTTCAAATTGCTTTACAGAGTGCCAGTTAAAACTCAGCGTACACCTTGGTTTCTTGGAAGTGAAATGGTTCAATCAACCTAAAATGATTTTATTTTTGCTTTTTAAAAGCTGTGGGTGGATTCTTCAGATAACTTCAAAACTGGAGGTCTTTCTTGGTACTAGAGCAAAAACAAATGTGAAAAACAAAATCATTTGCCAAGCAGAACTTCTATTACTCTCATAACTCTGCTTTTCATATAAGGCAGGTCCCCGTGATTTTTAAAAGGGAAACTCCTTTGTCCAGTTTTTATGCTCCCACCCTCTCAAAAAAAAAAACAACCCATTCCCTAAAAATTACAAATACCCTAAGTATCAGAGCAGAAGGTTGCTCAGATCTACAGACTGCATACAAGGAGCATACAAGTTGGTATGCTGAAGACACCAGGGAAGAATGCAAGGTGCAGCAGTGGTGCAGCTGCCTTTGAAATGCCTGGGAAAGCTTTAAATGAAGACAATGTTCTTGATCATCTCAAGTATGCATTTTTGAAGGGGGGGGGGATATTTATTCGCAATATACACTTTTTCATGGAATGACTGTCAGGCTGATCCAACGAAACCTTCCCTCCCCACCCTTCTTTGCTGCCATAGGGAAAGGACTGCAATTTTCATTTAGTTTCCTTTATAACCTCATAGGTGGCATTCATGTGAGACATGATTGCTTGTGATTAACTAGGAGCAGATGAGCATGTTTCAGGGGTTGGCTGTCTACTCTATGTTGAGAGCACCACTCAAATGATTGTTGTGCCAGACCTTTGATCAATCCTTCTCTATCCAAAGCATGCAAAGAAAATCAGAGGAAAGAGGTAGCATTTCTGTAGAAACTGCTACCTATAAACAACCAGTTGCCACTTTATCAAGTGGCATTTGTCCCTCTGAGTCAAGGCATTTCAGAAGAAAACAGGAGAAAGCTGTCAGGTAGTGCAGCAACATGAATCTGGAAATTAATTACTTCTCATCAGAGGCTATTCTCAACCAAATTGTAATGAGACAGGGACAAGTTCCGGCATCTCAGAACTGTGCTGCCGGTTCAGATACTCTAATTGACTCATTAAGTCTGACCACACAGGGCTTGTCATCAATTCCAGAGAGAACTTAGTGAGTGCACCTGAGTGATGCTCCTCTCCCAAAACATGATGAAGGGCAATGGACTCACCACGAGTGCTCACTACTTAGCGCTTCATCAGGCTGCAGACAGAATAGCAAAGTGTTCACAGGCTGAAGAAACACTCACAATTCAAAAAAAGACATTCCCTGTCCTCTCCAAGAAAAGACAGATGCTTAGATGAAAGCATTGCATAGGATACATATTTGACTATACCAAGATACAGCTAGATGGAATGCCTTACTAGGAAATTTGCTTACAGTAGACCTATCTTAAAATATAACTCATTTGTAATGCAACACCGATTCCCTACAGGCTGTTGAAGAAAGATGGAAAGCTCTCGTATCTGTAAAGTGACACCAAAGACTGGCTACCGTTCCAAACACTAAAAAGACCATGCAGACATTTAGAAAAAAACAGCAGCTGAGGATGAATTTTGATCAGCACTAGATTCTTACTTTTATTTGTAAGACACAGGGAGTAGGAACGTGAGTGGAGTCACACCATACCACAGGGAGTTTAAGGTGGCATCCTGCCATGGCAGACTTCTACTTCCCCATACAGTGAAAGGTGGGTAATGCTGTGCTATGCTTCCCTCAGTTAAGCTGAGTCAGTGATAAGCTAGTTCTGACTACTACTGCAGAGAGAGACAGCACTTTTCTCTATCCTTATTTCTCAGCTATGTTTGAGGGAGTTATTGCCGTGCTAGGTTTCCTGCTGAAAAATCCTACTATTCTTACTTGGGTGTATGGAAAGTGACTTCTTGCTAGCCCCGTCTGGAGGCTTGTGTTTTCCCTCCTTCTTTTTTTTTCCAAAACAATTCCTATTGGGAGTTCCAATTTGGTGAGGATGTACTTACCCAAATTAAAATAATTCTTTTATACCTTCTGATCTGGCAGATCTCAAAATCCTTTCCACAGCACAGAAGATACTTTTAGCTATTGCAACCAAGTTTGTTAATGTTTTAATTTTCCATCCATTATCAGCTTGCTGCAGTGCAAAACATCAGGGAAGACACAGTCCTTTCTCCAAGGTATCTAACATGGACAGGTATGTGACAGACTGGGCATCCAACATCTGTCTTCCAGAAAGTGGTACATGCAGTCTTTCTCCAAGGACTTTGTAATCCTAAGCAGATATAGTTCTTTTTCTGGAGGCAAAGGTGAAGGATGTTGCTATTGATAAAAGACAGGTTGTTATGGATCATCTGCTACATTGATGTTGATCAAATAGAAACTTCAGAGATTGCAACAGCCACTGTTTCTCTAATTTACCTCACCCATGCTGCCATTACATGTGTGGATCTCTGTTCCCCAGTGTGTCGCAGTTTGAATACTTAAGTTTCTGAGCTCCATGTTGGTATATTTAAAGTGGAATCAAACTGAAAGTTCCTTTAATTATGTGTTAAACACATGAAATAATTTATAGTGTAATAGATATACACAGATGCATAATAGTGGCATAGTGTATATTTCCTTTGTAGCGTGTAAAAGAATCTTGCATGCGAAACTTGTAAACAACTACCATCTCAAGTCATCTGTTTTACTTCATTTTCCTCTATCTACAACACAGCTACTTATGTCCCACATGATGTGTGTAGGGTACCTATTTCTGCTCAGTCAGGCTTGGAGTTGATGCAGTATCTTTCATTTTTCCAAATAAATGAGATGATAACTTAAATGCAAATGAGAGAGTCAACTACCCAGCTGGGTCTATGAGCATCATTAAAGCATCCTATGGTTTTGATAGTTGTGTACTGATGTGTATTGTACACATGCTGATACAAGGTTTTGGTCTGATAAACTTGCAAAAATCAATAGAATTTTTTCTTTTTTTCTTTTGAGGTTCCCAGGCTATTGAAAGCATATTGCTTTGACAGTATTCTGCTGGCACTTTAGAATAAGTTTTTGATTTTTAGTGGTATAGATTTTATCATATGGCTTTCAGGCAACTAGCAATAGCTGGACATTAACATTTGTGTTCAAATGACTAGAAAAAAGTTCTTTCTAATATCGCTTGTTTATCTTAATAAGGATGCTGTTGTATTACCTGGTAGCTTTAAGGAGAGTGACGAGGAACTGGCATGGTAGAGGAAAATCATAGGACTCTCTCAAGAAAATGCTCATCAAAAAAACCCAGGAAAGCAATATTCTGGAAGAGAGAAGCAAGCTTTTTGCAGCAGGAGAAAGAAGCATACCAATGTCTCTTGAAAGAGAATGGCCAATTTATTTTTTATGAGGAAAGGCGAAAATATATATGCATGTCCAGATATGCATGTATTTTATTAAACAGAGAAATATGAATTTTTTCTAAATTGCTGAGCACTTGGAGGTGAAAAGGTTTAGAGCTTCTTGGAGTCTGCTCACGCAGCCCAACAGGCTGACCGACTGCATGATATCTTATGGCACCCTCATTCAGTATCCTGCGCTAGCAATAGATTATCAAACACATGGGGTGAGATTTTTCATCTCACAAAATGACAGTGTTATGTACTCACCTCTGTGTCCAGTTTACAAGGGATATAATTCTGCAACAGTCCTGCATATGCAACTTTACACTTTAGTAGAAGTTGTAGAAATTTTTGCTTTTAGCCTGTACCCTGGCTCTGTTCCCAGTATCTGGCAGTATGGTGGCTGTCACATCTGCACTTATCTCAGTTTCATGATCTCTTTAGGCATGGAAATGCTTTGTCAGATATCACTTTTCTTTGGAAAGAGTTTCTAGGGAGAATTAGACGCAAACAAGTACAAAGTCAGCCTGCTGAGAAGGGGCAAATGCAAAAAACTGAGAGCGTGCATTACTTCAAAAGTACATTGTCAACACACTATCCCAGTAAATCTAGTATGTTGACAGATGATAGAAAATCCCTCTCAGTTAACAGACAATTGAACGATTATTTTTCAAGAACCGACAAACTACTGAACTGCATGATATTCTGCAAGAAAAAAACAGCACTTAACCTGAGGATAATCCATGAAAAAGTGGCTATAAGTAAACAGAGTCTGACAGACTATGGGAGAATAAATACCAAGGTAAAAAGGGAAATTTCTGGATCACAACTCATTTAAGATACAAGAGGTAAACAGGATGCTGAAGCAATATATCAAACATTCAGGACACCCAACTCAATCCAGAATATTGTATATTTTGGGTCCTGACTGGAAACCAGGTTTTGCTGAGTCTTCTGAAAGATTTTTTTAATGGCAGTAATTAGCTTAAAAATGAAAGCATTATTTTTGCATCTGAATTCATTAACTTCTGAGACTGAATGCTGAAACCCACAGCATCACACTGTAGAGGAGCTGGCCAGTAGAAGAAAAAGCCTTTGGCTTCTGCCATGGTAGACTATGTCTGTAGAAGTAGTTATTAGCTAATGACTTATATTGCAAAACAATATTTTAATATACAGTTTTCCATATCTGCCCTAGCTACAAGACCAGTTCAGTTTCACTTTGTGAAAGTGTTTAGGAGCAATTTCTCTATCAGCCAAGTCAATATGAAAAGTCTTGCGTCCCTGCCTGAGGCACTGCCACTCTTTCTTGGGCCATACTAGAAAATGAGTCAGAGAAAAAGTCCAGGTTTAAAATAGCAATAACCAAAAACAGCTGCTAATTTTTCAAATGTGCTTTACAAGAAAGTTCAGCAGAGAAACAGTGGCAATACAGAAGTTTTTATGCCAAGAGATATGGAAAAGATATACCTGGTAAAACTAAGGGAAAACCACCTTATGGTAACTCCTTTAACAGCAATCTGTTGAAGTGCTTTTTGAATCCAGAGAGTGTCTCTTGCATCTGGAGATGATGGTGTTAATGCCCAACAACTAGAATACCATGTAGTGTCAACAGTAAGACTTATAATGTGGCAGCACACATTTCCATGTGAGGTCACCTTAATTCTCCCGTTAGATGCATATGACGTCCAGTTGGAAGTTTGATGTGCTGGCACTTTGTAAGTTGAGAAGGACGAAAAAAATGGGCAAGTGAAGGAAAGGAAATACATATATAAAAAAAAAAAACAGCCCAAAACTTGACTGATAAACAATAATCTTTCCAATATAAATCCGTTTGGAATAAACTACTGAAATCTTATGTTGGAGGCATTGAAAAGTGAAAAGCAGTGGCTCAAAACATTACCCTTTTATGGCTGTTTCTTCTAGTTTGTGCTTTAAAATGTTCTCAATCGCATTTTTATTAAAATCTTTTTTTAAACAAACGTTTTGCAAGTGAAAATTCCACTCAAAGACTCTTAATAGCTCTGTCAGCGCAATGCTAGCTCAAGAGATTGGCACTTTCGGCGATACGGATGAATATGAAAACAGGGTTCTCACTATGGGCTACTTCTGCCTTTTAGCGAGATTTGCAAGGTTGAGAAGGGTTCCTAAGAGCATTAGGGATATGTGAAAGAAGAAAGACAGGGGATTAGCCAGAGAGAAAGCAAGGCTAAGGTTTGTCAAGAAATGAAGCAGATGACTCTCGAGAAGGCTGCGGAGCTGGGTATAATTCTGACAGAGAAGGGCAGAAGCAGGAGTTTAAGAAGTGAGTCACTATTTCTGCCCTCCCAGCCCAGCTGATAAACCAAAAAAATGAGCAGCTTTAAAATTAAAGTACGCTGCCAAGGACCTGAACTGGGAACAACTTGTAGGCTTTATATAAATCTTCTTAAGACCTTAGCAGAGAGTAGAACTTAAAAGGTTGGAATTATTATATGTGAGATTTTTTCCCCCCCCTTGGATCCTAAGCTGCCTCAGGCCTAAAAGACTTAACTGTTCAAGGAGAGTATCGGGCAGGTGGAAAGGTATGAAAATGATCATAATACGCAGTATCCTTTAAAAAACAAGTAATTGAATTATTCAACATGCTTGAAGTAATGAATATGCCTCAAGTTTTAGTGAGTTAGGATGTTTATTAGTTTATGAGTTAGACATTTGCCTATTATACCTTGTTTCTGCCTTTTGTAATACTACTACATCAATTCTATGATGGCACAATCAAAGGCAGAAACGTGCGAGAAAGAAGAGTCCTTTTTTGGTATGAAAACAGCAAATTCAGTGTGAAAGTCAAAAACATTTCTAGCATAATTACCTTAAAATAATTCTTGCTCCTTGTCATTAGAAAGGTAAGCTGTGCTCTGATAGACCCACTCATAGTAAAGGAATAGACACACCATTTTAGAAACAAGGTAGAGCAGCCCCCATCTACCCTAACATCTCCGGGGAGAAACCACCACCCCCACTCACAGCACGGCTGGCTCAAAGCATATTAAATGGATACAGAATTTAGCCCACATTCCATAATGAATTTTACAAATCATATCACCTGTGTATTTTCCAAAAATGTAGCTGTTGTTTTTAGTTAACAAAACCATGCATATCTCTGTGTATGTATGAAAAAGAGAGAGAGAATGAACTACCTTCCATCATTAACAGAAACTCCAAGTTAAAGAATGGTTGCTTGTATCCCCAAAGGCTTGCCCTATTTCACATTTGACTCCTGGAGATTTAACTTTGGAAACAGCACTGGAGAATACTGCTGTTCTGTCACTCTTAAACACCAAATGGTTGAAGTTTGGGAGCTTATGAGAGCAACTGTTTCTTGCCTCACTCTGCAAAAGCATGTTCTGAACCTTACTGAGGTGAAAATATTACTTGCTTTTTTCAGGGGACTCATCAGCTTCAGAAGAAAGGCAGGCGTAGAAAAGGACTCTGGCTTTGCAGGGCTCTTCTGACCCCTCCCTCCAGCTCCAAGTTGTCTCAGACTTCAAGTGATGTAGATTAATCTCTAGACAAAAATGTAATGAAGAAGCCTGCCAAATCAGTAAGATTCATAGAAATAACATTCCCTTATATTGAAGTAATGATCACATTTTTTATAAACCTAGCTGTTGTACAGGCAGCCCCAAGCACATAAAGATTTCAGAGGCCTCCAGAGCTCCTGCAACAGAGAGAAGACATGCATGTTCTCCCCATTTTAACTGCAGTACCATGAAGGAAGGGGCCAAGCTGGCATTTAAAGCAAACATTTGGGAGGCTTAACAAAACCCCACTTTGCATAGCTCTGCTTCTTACAGTGGTGTCTCTTACATTCTATATTGTCATTAAGAAAACTGTGCTTCCCTTGGAAAAAAAACAGTGGGAAATGAAACAACAAGCTCTGAAAAAAACGTTTCCCACTTCTTCATTGGACAGAGTGCTGTGTTCAACCAAGGATCCACATTTCTGTGACTCTCTTTCTTATGCTACTAAATTCTTCAGTGCTAGTTCAGTAATACAGTGAAGAAAGTGATGCAGAAACCTGAGACTGACAGCTATTTGGATGCTTCTGGCTGAGAATATTGCCTTCAATAAACTCCTTCACGCTTATATGTTGCTGACCTGTGATCCATTCCTCTGACTTCCATTGACTAGTCTTTTTCTACTTACAGATCTGTTTTCCCAATTCAGTAAGTTGTTATTATTGGAAACATAGATAGTCTTTGCTATGATACTCCTGGTGCAGTAATATAAACATAATTCAATGGAATTTTTTGAAATTAATGTTTAATGAATAATCACTGCATTGTGTATTAATTCATAGTGTAAGCAATATGCTAACATAGACAATGCTAAAAGAGTGGAGGACGATGTAAGTTCTTCTGTTGTAAAGAAATCAGAAAAGATCTGTAACAAAACTGTACTTGTACCATATTTGGTTTAGTTCCTCTGTTCTTTCTCTGATTTGTATTTGTTTCAAGTACTACTAATCAACCGTACTCAGTATAACCCACACTCTTCATCTATCTATTTGCAAGAAATGTAGGCAATAGAACATTTTTTCCAACAAGTTTTACATCAAATTAAAAAGGAAGAATGGGAATGGAACTGCTGCTTTGCAGTAAGGTAGTGGGAAGGTAAGGAAAGGGCAGAAGAAATTAAATTACTCTCTGAGGTTTCAAGTCAGATTTCTTCCGAAACTCCTGAAAACCCACTCCAGACCTACCAGTGCACTTGTCAGAAGTGGTCTAGTACTTTCTAGGTCTGTTTTCCTAAAGTTAATTCCATATGAGCATTAGGGCAATTATGGGAATGTACTGGTAACAACTGAAAACTCACAGTGAGTTCAGACAAATGAGGAAAGATATGGGTGAAGGAAAAAACGACCTTCTAAAAATTCCCTTGAAGCACTGCTCCTGTATGGCATTATTTTTACCTTTGGCTCTCTGGCGCATCAAGGAGCAAACACCATCTGCCTAGAGCATAGATAGAGCAGGGAAATTAAACCGTATCTGGAAAACAAAGCCCTCTTCTGTAGTTATGCATGTCTTCAAACAGCTTCTCTGATGCTTTCAGCTTGAGGGAGCTGGCGGAGGAGCTTGCCGAGCCGCTCTCCATCATTTACCAGCAGTCCTGGTTAACTGGGGAGGTCCCGGACGACTGGAGGCTCGCCAATGTGACTCCCATCTACAAGAAGGGCCGGAGGGAGGATCCGGGGAACTACAGACCGGTCAGCCTGACCTCGGTGCCGGGGAAGATCATGGAGCGGTTCATTTTGAGGGCGCTCACGAGCCATGTCCGGGACAACCAGGGGATCAGGCCCAGCCAGCACGGGTTCATGGAAGGCAGGTCCTGCTTGACCAACCTGATCTCCTTCTATGAGCAGGTGACCCGCCTAGTGGATGAGGGAAAGGCAGTGGATGTGGTCTACTTGGACTTCAGTAAGGCCTTTGACACTGTCTCCCACAGCATTCTCCTAGAGAAGCTGGCGGCTCACGGCCTAGACAGGTGCACTCTTCGCTGGGTAAAAAACTGGCTGGACGGCCGAGCCCAGAGAGTTGTGGTGAACGGAGTTAAATCCAGTTGGCGGCCGGTCACGAGCGGTGTTCCCCAGGGCTCAGTATTGGGGCCGGTCCTGTTCAATATCTTTATCAATGATCTGGACGAGGGGATCGAGTGCTCCCTCAGTAAGTTTGCAGACGACACCAAGTTGGGCGGGAGTGTTGATCTGCTGGAGGGTAGGAAGGCTCTGCAGAGGGACCTGGACAGGCTGGATCGATGGGCCAAGGCCAACTGTATGAGATTCAACAAGGCCAAGTGCCGGGTCCTGCACTTCGGCCACAACAACCCCAAGCAACGCTACAGGCTGTCGGAAGAGTGGCTGGAAAGCGGCCCAGAGGAAAAGGACCTGGGGGTGCTGGTTGACAGCCGGCTGAACATGAGCCGGCAGTGTGCTCAGGTGGCCAAGAAGGCCAACAGCATCCTGGCCTGTATCAGAAATAGTGTGGCCAGCAGGAGCAGGGAGGTGATCGTGCCCCTGTACTCGGCACTGGTGAGGCCGCACCTCGAATACTGTGTTCAGTTTTGGGCCCCTCACTACAAGAAGGACATGGAGGTGCTGGAGCGCGTCCAGAGGAGGGCAACGAAGCTGGTGAAGGGCCTGGAGCACAAGTCTTATGAGGAGCAGCTGAGGGAACTGGGGTTGTTTAGCCTGGAGAAGAGGAGGCTGAGGGGAGACCTCATCGCGCTGTACAACTACCTGAAAGGAGGTTGTAGCGAGGTGGGTGTTGGTCTCTTCTCCCAAGTAACTAGCGATAGGACAAGAGGAAATGGCCTCAAGTTGCACCAAGGGAGGTTTAGATTGAACATTAGGAAAAATTTCTTTACTGAAAGAGTGGTCAGGCCTTGGAACAGGCTGCCCAGGGAAGTGGTGGAGTCACCATCCCTGGAGGTATTTAAAAGACGTGTAGATGAGGCCCTTAGGGACATGGTGTAGTGGGCATGGTGGTGTTGGGTTGACGGTTGGACACGATGATCTTAGAGGTCTTTTCCAACCTGTATGATTCTATGATTCTATGATTCTATGATTCCCCTTAACATAATTTCCATATTAATTCCATGCAACAACTGACTGCTCGCAGTCATTCTTCCACTACCTCTTACTTATCACTTAAATAAAAAAAAAAATGAACTGCTATTTTTTTTTTCCCAAGAAGTTACAAATCATCAGAGCGGTAGATAACTTGTACTTGCCATTTTTTGGATGCATGTGTTCCCTTTCTTCTGGAGAAAGATCCTTTCTCAGGCAAAATAGAAATATACAGCATACTGCTTATACTTATTGACCTTGATGATGTTATGTATACTTATAGACGTAAAGTCTAACAAATAACAATTAAAACATGTATTTCTTATACCTAAGGCAAATAATGGTGAAGTAGTCAGAGAATTACATCTTTCCTTTATGTTAAGAATAGAAAACCGGTAGTCAGTTGTCTGGTACTCACTGACCTATGATAATTTAACTGGCATATAGTGACACTTTTGCCTCAAAGGGTTACTCTTGAATGCCACATTAAATTGCTGTGGCAAACTACAGATAGCCTAGAAATGCCCCAAAGCCTGCTGTGTACACCACTCCGCACACACAGTGCTATTCACTCAAAGCTACATCAAACTCAAAAGGCCAATCTGATCCACCCTTTTCCTTCCCTTGCCCTTTTTAACACTCTCTCCTGCTTTCTTAGTCTACTGATTGTTTTCTTGACATGCTTTATTCCTTCCCCTAGCCTGTCTGTCATTCTCCAACATTGTTTTCTTACCAGTAATACCTGAAGTTACACTGAGCAGCAGTGCCTTGGTAGTATGTGCTGTTTTTTCCTTAGTAGAGGTTTTGAGACTTTTTTTTACTTTTGTTTCCTTTCTCCTCTCTCCCCCTTCACTGACCCTGTTTATCTACCCATCACTGATTTCAGTTTGAGAAGGAAATCTGCAGGATATCATGATCTCCATATTCTCTTCCTGAATCCTGCCTGAAACAGCAAGACTAGCATAACGTTTGGAAAACAATGTTATAACCCCATTTTTCTCGCATTCTTTTTCTTTTATCTTTGCTATTTACAGAAGTCTGAGACATGCTCTAAACTAATGTTGCTATGGTGTTGTCTCAGGTTGGGTCTGGTATCCTCCCAAGGAGATGTGTGCGTAGCTCTTTTCCTGAAGTTTAAAGGCGCACATTGACATTTTTCTCCCTCATGGTCATTTCAAATGAGTAGAGAAGAACAACTAAACCATCAAACAGATTTCACTGAGCAGGGGTCAGTCCAACATCTGCCTTGTGTACATTGTGCCTGGATAAACACTGATATATTCGGCACTGACATATTCTGATGCTGCCATTATCATTTCATGTATTTTACAAACAAAGAGCTCATAGATGAGAATCCAGGGATTAGCTGGGCATATGGATTTGTTTTTTCTTTTTGATGCACGTGGTTAATCCTACTGAAGATGATTCTGAATTTTTTCTTTAGCTGATTCTTCTCACCTTTACTTAATGAACATACATTTTCACAAAAATGTTGTTCACCTTCCCTACCCTGGAATTTTAGAATTTCTGCATATTTTTAGACATAATTATTTATCAAAATACTGTATTAATGAAAATACTTAACAGTTTACAGCATTCTTAGAAAGCGCTTACTTTTTTTGGTAATATATTAAGTTCTCAAAAGCTGTTGTAAACATTTTAATTTCATGACAAAACCCAAGATTTTCAATCCTATTTTCTAAAATCAAGGAGTGTTTCTCTTAATATTTTTGATAAAACTATATTTTAATAGAAAAAGCTCTAGGTTGTAGTGCTTGTTAAAATATGTCAAAATAAAAATCTAGCAGACAAGATAATAACCAAACCTTTGCTGTATAATATTATCCATTCCCTTAGGGCTTGTGCATAAAATATCTGCCTATTTTTGTTATTCAATCTAATTATGCAATAGCTTCCTAGGAAATGTTTTTCGCTGAGTAAATTGTTATGGAAAGCTATTGTTCGCTATCACCAGCATTTCTGTCCTTAGTGCTGTTTTATATTCTTGTCTACAAACAGAATTTATAACTGAAATAATGTAATGGTATCTTGCCATGAAAAAACCATGTATTAATCTGAGAACTGATATTTTAATCTCAATTGCACCTGAAAAAATGGCAGACTTCTGGTATTATATTTGACTTCTGCTGTTTTAACTTTTGACCCTTGTGTTTAAACATCAGCTGTCTTACCTGACTATAGTGATCTCAGGCTTAGCAAAAAGAGAGAATGGTTTTAGAGGGATTTGAATGTTTGGACTTCTTTTTTTAAAAAAGGTCTGTCTGCAAAAAGGGAAAAAAATGTATTTTTCATATTAATGAAAGTAAAAGTTTAAAAATTCTGAGGGCTGTGAACATCACTTTGAAAGCTGCTGGTAGGGAAGATGATATAGTCACAAACCTCCTCCCTGCACTTTTATTGATAAGGAGATAGGTGAGAGTGAAACACTGCAAATCTTGCAGGCTTTTGCTGATTTTTACTAATGTCATAAGCTATGTTAGTTTTACATTAGCTCACTTCTAGCTTCTGTGCACTTCAATATTTTCACTGAACGCTGTTGCTGGAGGTGACTGACAGCAGGCACGCTCCTAACCTACCTTTCTCTGCCATAGTCCTTCTCCTGCATGGGTTTTTTTTAAACATTTTGGCAAGTTAGCTAATCAAGGGGTATTCTGTAAGCCAAGTATTTGGCTGGATATGAGCATTCAGAATTTCATTGAGGAGTTGCCAAATCACTCACCTCTAAAGGCAGGCATTAATCCCAGAGAAGAAGGACTCACTCACTCTGATTTTCCTGCAGTCCCTATTCGGTTAAGCAGCTGTGTTCAGTAAGAACTGCAGTTCCTCAGAAAGAGGGGAATGCAACCCTCTCAGATGCAGCTGCTCTCAGAGGCTTTGTTGACCAATTTAAGATCCTACATAAAGATAAAACAGAAATTGTGGCAGTTGTCTGTGTAGTAGCTGTCATAGTGTAGAGAATTTGGGTGGGTTTTATCATGTTCAGATTCAGGGAGGAACTTCATCTGTATTGGAGCCTGGAGCAATGGACAAAACAAGACAGAAACTTTGCAGACAGACTATTGAAAGAACACAAGAGAAAATGCATGGAGAAAACAAGTGTTTGCTCAATAGCTTATGGTGAAATGAAATGTAAAACCTGTTCATATGTACAAATAGCCTTGAAATGGGATGGCTGCTGATGGATATCTCTTCTTGCTTGGGGCATTCAGTATAGAAGGTTGAACTGCTTTGTATATTTAATTTTTCAAATGGCAAGTTTGCAGAAATGAAACCAAACCAAAAGAATAATATAAGCTTGGAAAAGATTACATGATGTTATTGGATTACTTATTGTGAGTTTCCCAAAATCTTGTAATCTCTGCACAACTTCCATTGCCTGACCACTAACATCTGGTAACACTGTGATGCCGGAGCTGAAAATGTCTCCAGTAAGTTTTAAAAGACTTTGTTGTTTTACAAAGCAAACCCGCAGCAGTGTACTGGGTGTAGGTGACGCGGTGCTGGCAGCAGGAGGGGAGGCTGCAGGGGTGGCCTCTGTGGGAAGAGACAAGGGGCTCTTTTGTTTTGGACACAGCCAGTTCCAGTCAGCTCCAAAATGGAAGGAAACACATTTTACTTCTCATGGCATTATAATTAGAGTGATGAAAGTTTGCTAATGGATCTATGACTTTAAAGGAAGTAACAACAAGGAGGCATCTGGAAAAGGTATTCAGATTGTGATACAGTTTTTGAGTGGTCCTCAAGTGACAGTGCATAGCATGTTGTGTAGCTGCAGCTCTCTACTAGTTATTGCGACCTTTCATTTGGAAATAGAAAAAGTTCATCCTTAATACTAATAATCTAATTTTCTTCCTTTGTGGTTTTTCGTAATTCAGATCTGATCAACTGAAAAGTGGTATTGAAAAAGCGTGCATCTCATCATTCAGTTCAAATCACTGCTTTCTTGTTAGCTCCTGGGTGATCTTTTGCAAAATTAATGCTGCACATATTAACATCTACGTAAACAAACTTCTATCTACCTAAAGAACTAAAGACTACCTAAAGACTAAAGAACTCCATTGGACCCCAGAAATTATTACAAAGGGAAAATCAAAGAATCAGATGTTCAACTCAAAGTATTGGTACTTATCTTACTTCCAGTTGTTTAAGTCTACCCAAGACATTTCTAGCCCAATTTTGCAATCAATTGAAGAACTACCAATTCTGGTTCCAGGAACGATCACCTGCAGTAATTAGTATTGTAAAGTTAAACACAACTCTTCAAAACCCAAAGCTTTGTTCTAATTGCAATTTTTTATTCCAAGCTCACAGTTGCATTTTCATTTCTATATGTCCAGTTTTAGTAGCCTACATTGAGCTTTGATATTCAATTCAGCAGACAAAATGTCCACACTTAAAAATCAGAGCTATCTCAAATTCTACCAAAAGAAAAATTACAAGAAAGCTTAAGAGTCCAACTCTATATTTTTTCATTCACACAAGTAGCTTTGGCTGGTTTTAGTGACGTTTCTCATAGAATTAAGAATCTCATGAATTGGATATTATGGGTCACAATGATGTCATTTCATTTAAAATGCAGGTGAGGAATCTGAAACATTTTCCAAACTGCATTTTAGAAAGGAATATTTTCTAAGATTTCTGCATTTTTAGCTGTGTTATCTTTGTTACTTCCTCGAGTTAAAACTGTGTTAAAAATGTGACAGCCCAAAAGTACAAGTCCTTGTCACTTTCTATTATCCAGTAATTTTAAGTATTTTTAATTAAAATGTAGTAGTATTCAGTACATCAGGAATAATTAGTCTGCAACTATAAAAAGGAATCTGTTATATAGACCATAATGAAAAAATATTTTGAAACTGTGTGAAATAATGAGTACTGCACACTGCAGAACAAGGTGGCCTCAACTGCAGTGTTTAATCACTTAGTTTTTCCAAAAGAACAGTAAACGGACTATTTTGGTATCATACATTGCTTCTTTTTTTTCTTTGTTAGGCATGTATCTGTGTCAGCAGTAGCATTAAAGATGGGATGGAATTATGTCTTTTGTATCGGGCTGCAATTTTTGTGATGTTCCTTAGTTTATGGGGGGGGGTATTTCTGTAGTCTTTAGTTCCAGAATAAGATTTCTATCAGAAAGAATTCCAGTCCTGTGTCTGTGTATAGCTACACCCCTTACCTTGCTTTGTGTCTCATCTGAAGCAACTGCTTTCTACTCCTCCATAGACGCAGGTTTCTTTCCTATGGAACTGTAGATAGAGTGGTAAGTGGGGCTTTCTGCATGCCCTGATCTTACCCCGGTGTGAAGGCAGGGCGTTATCAGGACACAGAAGCTCCCACGCGCTTTGTGCTCACCACTCTGGATATAGCCTTGGCCATCGAAGCACTGCAGATAAGTGCCGAGACCTTGAAGTTGATTTGATATTCTATGGGAAGCGATTGTAAAGAGCAAAGGACAGGCTTAATGTGCTCCCGGTAGCAGTGCAGCAGAGCAGACGTGCGGTTGCATTCTCTATTAATTAGCTGGAGTTTCCCAAGTGTGCTGCTGCTTGGGAGAAACAAATTCAAGGCCTCAAAGAAATAATGTCCTTTTAGGAAATGTGTATGCAGGCACACAGTAGCAATACAGCCAGAAGACTTGGTCAAGGGGAAATTTCTCATGTTTTTCCACTAACCACAATATTTTTTCTGCTGAACCTTCGTCTTTTTAATTTAACCTTGTATTATTTGACTTTAAAAAAATGCAGTGACTAAACTCGCTATGTTTTCTGCCTACCATTTCAAATTGTTTCTAGTTAAATCTTTGGAAACTCAGAATAAGACTGAAATGTCTGATGAAATTAATAGGTAAGATTATGGGTGGTTGTTTTAATCTAAGAATGATGTCATTGCTACCCGTGTAACTTTTTTGCAGCATGTGCTCCTTGGAAAGCTGCAAATGGAAATACACACACTGCCCAGCAAGATCACAAGGAATAAGGAATGAATCTCAGAGGAGCTGAATCAGGGCCCTTTGCAGAGTCATGATATATTAGGTAATTTCTCATTTTCACTATTATTTTCACAAATTCTTGACATAACAACAAACAAATCCATAGAAGTAACTACAAGACAGTTCTACCAAAGTCATTCCAGCACCCAGTTTTTCCTCCTGTGCTTTATTTCTCCTGACAGCAAACCAAAAAAACACCCAAACCCATTATGTCATAAGAATGCACTCAGCTCTGCTGCCAGTGTGGTGGTTAGACAGAGGAAGGGAGGGCAGCAGAGAGCAGAGAAAATTGTAGGTGATTTGAGATATAAAACTCTAGCATATTTAGCATGTATAAACAGAACAAATGCCTTTTCTACATTTGAAAGCATAGTACACATTATTTTTAAGTTACAGAAATCTAAGCATTGAGTTACTTACTGTACTTGTAATCTCCAACCAAGATGAAAAATGTGTTGGAGATAGAAGACAAGTTTTGATTAATAGTTGGGGGGGGGGTGGGGGGGAATCCCTATCAACCAGTGTTACGGTTCTTACAGGCCAGAAATATCTGCATTTAGATTTATAATGATTGCGTTTGGGTTAGAGAAAAAACACTCCTTAGCTAATATGATGTTGCTGTTCAGCCTGTCAAAGTTCACTACATTGATCAGCAGGCTATTTGGTATTGAACCTGCAGCCTATCAAGCTCAGAAATGAAGAGTTTTATCTACCAGGTGACAAATGGTAATGGAAAGGAAGAGGATCAGAGACAACCCTCAGAAAAAGAGTAGCTGACACAGAGAGCCCAGGCACACTGACATGTTGGCAAACATATGCTTGCAGTGAAAGTGAATTCAAGAACTTAACTGCAAAATTCTTCATTCATTCCTCAAACATGTCATAGAAATATAATTCAGCTTAATAATGTGTGGATTTTTTCTTTTGCAGTTTTCATCAGTCTTTAGAGAATAGATTTTAGAACACCATTCTTTGTCTTACATTTTCTAATTTTGCTTTCTATTATAGAAAATCAAAATACAGTCTTGTTTCTACCACCCACACTCTCCTGAAACATTGTGTACATCCATTAATCCTGACATCGTGGTCATGTCTCAACTTTGTGTTTAGAAGGATGCGATTAATACATTCACATTCCTCAAAAGAGCATTTGTAGCTTACCTTCATTCTCCCTTTGCACTTACCTATGCATTTTCTTCAAGTTTCTTTGAGTCTTGCTAGCTTCTCACTGAGATCACCTAAAACAGAGATAGGTAGAGATAAAACATACCTTGTTATTAAATAATTCTCCACAATAAAATAATCCAGAATAGTGATACAGAGATTGACTTCTTCTGTCAGACAGAAGATCATGAGGTGATTGACAAATGAGAGGATACATGATAAGAAGAAAAAAAAAAAAGCCAGAACTCTGAGGTAATGAAAACTTCCACACTGCTGGATTCGGACCATGCTCGTGCTATTTGGTATTCACGGACTTCTCTCACACTTCTGCTCTGTGCTCTCAGCTCCTTTGCTCAAAGGTTTCTTTTTTTTCCCCAGCTGTGCATCTGTGAAAAGTCCTCCATGCTGTAGCATTTTCATTAATTTCAGCACTAACTTCATAGCACTAAAAAGTTCATAATATGAAAAGGGAAGAATCTAGAAATAATGTTTTTTAAAAAATATTGAATATGGACAAGGCTCAAGCTTCACAATGACTAAAGCAGTTTCTAAGGGAACTCCAGAGTTATGTGAATAGATACTAATTTTTGCCACAGATGTTGCGGGAACACCTGCAGTTGGAACGACTCCCACATATTACAAAACAAAAATAAGTACAAAGGTGTTGGTTTTGTATGGCTTCGATTGTGTGGTGTGGTTGGTAGTTTCAAGGAATGACTGAGAGGATGTGGTCCCATCATGGCCTGGGCATAATGATGGTGTCGTTACTTAGTAGGAGTTGCCCAAGTGAAAGCTGAGTACAGATGTAGAAATTTGTAGAAATGTATTTGTAGAAATTTGTAGAAATGCTATTTGTAGAAATGTATACACAGAGACAGGTAAGGAAAAAATGTTTCTCATGTAATTTAAAAACCATAGCATTCTATAATTAAAGGTGTAAGGCAATGTTTTGAGAACTCATCCATGGTGCACAGGTGTGAAGAAAAGGTGCAGTAAACTAAGAAGTAGCTTATTGGCAAAAGAGAATGTGATTGCTGTTGATGACAAAAATTTTGGTTAAAATTATTGCAACCTGCCACATTTCCATTTTAATATTATAATTTCATATATGTCACGGAGGACAAAGAAACATGTTGCCCTTAAATTTGTTCTTTGATTCACTTTTGTTGCAATTCTAATTTTCTCTGTGGTAACCAATCAGACCTTATGTCGTGGTTTAACCTGGCAGGCAGCCAAATACCACGCAGCCGCTCGCTCACTCCCCCCGCCCCCGCAGTGGGACGGGGAGAGAATCGGAAGGGTAGGAGTGAGAAAAACTCGTGGGTTGAGATAAAGACAGTTTAATAGAACAGAAGAGGGAAAATAATAATAATAATAATAAAGATAGAATATACAAAATGAGTGATGCACAATACAATTGCTCACCACCCACGCTGACTGATAACCAAGTAGCGATCGGTACTTCCTGGATCACGCCTACCCTTCATATACTGAGCATGACGTCACATGGTATGGAATACCCCATTGGCCAGCTGGGCTGGCTGTCCTGATTATGTTCCCTCCCATCTCGTGTACCTAGCTCAGTCAGTAGGCACGGGAGCTGTCCTTGGACTAGGAGGGCACTTAGCAAGAACTGAAAACATCAGTGTGTTATCAACATTATCCTCACACTAAATCCAAAACACAGCACTAGGAAGAAATTTAACCCTATCCCAGCCGAAACCAGGACACCTTAGAAGATACATTCTCTCCACTATCATCTTCTGCACAGAGTCTTAGGGGAACATTTCTTTTGAAAAAGATGGTGGAGAGACAGGCTGCACTTGTTTGGGTTTTTTTCATTACGGAAACGACGGGATTTGTGATCCCTTTCCAGGAAATAATCTGCATTATTTTAGAAAACATATTTAATGACAATAACACAAATGCACACTTTCTAGTTCAGCAAAACCAGCACAAAATGGATTATTTTGTTGGAAGATGACATGGCATTTTCCCTCTTTTGCTTCTCTATAAATATCGTGCTAAACTATTAAGGAAGTAAGGTAGCCGAGATGATGGTAAGTGGATCTCATTGCATTATGATGGGGGAGAAAAACAAACAAATTCTAATCATCTCTGACTTCAAGGCTTTCAGAGTTTCTCTGGTTGGTTGGTTGGTTGGTTGGTTGTTTTTTTAAAGACGTTTCTCTTCCTTGTCCCCATCCTTGTAGCCTTTTTAGCTAGGGCTAAGGAGCAACTGTATTACCTACCCTATTAGCACAAGCCAGAGCTCCACCCTCTGTGCTAGTATCTTGCTACACTGCTGTTTGTGCTGTTAATCAAAACCAAAAGCAGGCACTTTGTTGCCAGAGTTCAGGTTTTTATCCTGAGCCTTCTAACATTTGTTGGTTCTACTTCAAAGCCCCACACCGTCGAGAGGGAGCTCTGTGGGACAGGATCACGTCGATTTCTCCGGTGTGGGTGGTGGCACTCTGTCAGGCTGGTGGCAGGGAAGCAGTCTTGCCCTGCAATGTACGCAAGCCCCAGCAATTTCAGCCTCTGACCTATGGAATAGGCTTAGTCATTTTCCACTGCACAGCAATGCTATAACTCCGCTTCTCCCAGGAGCAGTTGTCGACAGATATAACAGAGTCATAAGGCTCTTCAAAACCTGAGCACTCCTCTCTTATTACTATGCTTGAGATTCCCGACCTTATTAGTGCCTGCAGGGTGTGAGCCAAAATCTTCCAAGCAGAGGTAGCTGCTCAGAGGCACTGACTGTAGGTGTGATCAAGGGCGCCTTATAGGTTTTTAATCTGGGCCGTTTGCTCATCTCCACCTAACAGACAAATATGTTTATTAATAAAGCTATATGAATAGAGGAATGAAGAATGACACTGACATTAAAAGGAACAACATAATATAAAGGCAACTTTTTCTGGCCCTCTAAGTAGAATTGCGTTAGTGAGAATTTATAGCAGTACAGGTTTCTGTTTTATTACAACAAGCATTAGTATGAGTGCCTGCGTGCTGTACGTTTGTAAAACATCATCTTCAAGGGTGCACCATTATACTCTAGGTGCTAGTACTATTTTAAAAGAAACCATATTGCTTTTAACATTTTCATTATGTATAGAAGTCATAATGAGACACAAAGCTGTGTTTGCCAATATGTCTCTTCTGTACATTCACAGAGCAGAATTTTAAATATTTACAGCAATAAGTGTTTATGTTCAGGAATTTTGCTTTGACAATGCAAATTCCTTAAATAAGGTTGAAAGACACTTTAATTCAGAGCCTAGAAGTAAAATGCAGTTGTCTTACAGCCCTAGCTTTTGTTGTACCTTACATGAATCTACCAAATGATTATCTGTTTTCACCTTCCTGTGCTTGTTTCTCTGGTCCCCATCTAAAAAATTACTAACCCAACAAAGCGCCTCACCAGTGTGGCAGTGAAATGATTGGTGCCTATTCATGGAAAATGCCTGAAAGCTGTAACTGTCCAAAAGCGTACCGAGTATCAGATTTGTAATCCCGCTCTGCTGACAGCTTAACTGTTGCTTCTGAAAAGGAGTTTGCAGCATAGAGAGAAGGAAAAGGCCTCACGACAATCTGCACAATCCTACATTATTTACTACCTATCTGTATAGCACAGCTTCAGCTGGCAGGGAGACTTAGGGCTGAGAATGAGAGATGCGTACTGCTGCTGTGAGAAATGTAAATAAGATTAGAGTTGCCAGTCCCTGCTGAGAGGTAAATTTCTTTTCCAGAAGCTGAACACACCTTTTCTTTGAAACAGCATCTTTGTTCATGGGAGCTGCTAGTCTGCATCCATCTGCCACACTTAAACCCTGGACCTTGTAAATAATCTCTGCTCATTGAGCGCACCTATGACAAAAAATGTAATGTCTTCTTGTTCTACATGTCTAGGAACTAATCTTCCCCTGGCAGCGAACTTGTGGTCTGTCAGCCTGAGTTCCTTTTCATTTATATACTTATTTTGCTCAGCACAGATGAGGGTGAAAAGGGGAAGCACAAGGGGGAATTCACAGAGTAAACAAACCGTACCTAACAGCTGAGGTGATCAGCCTGCAAGTGTAGATAAAAGATGTCTTCTGCTACAGCTCTCCTGACGCACATTGCTGTTCCTGCATTGCTGACGGAATTCATAAGCTAACGGGTGAACCAGGTGTTGGACGTACCAGTACAACCTGGGTGGGATGAATGTTCGAGTTGATAGAGCTATTGCGACTGGCCGATCGGAGAAATTATCTATTTTAGGATGGGATTGCAGACCTAAAATTTACTATGGCTTCCCACGGCCATCCTCCAGTATGCTCTGCAAGTGGTTAATGTTGAAGGCTACTCAGACTTCAGCTAGATCAGAAAATTCTTGGCCAAAGGACATAATATAGTAGTTATCCGGTAAATGCAAGTTTTTCTGTTTTGGGTTTTAACGCAGGGTGTATCTTTCTTTCTTTTCCCTGAAGAACGGCGTATTTTCAAGCAATCCAAGAGATCACCATTCTCCTAAAATACAACATAATGCTGAAGCTGTTATGCTGAATCTGAAACGTGTAATAAATGGACTTAGTTTGCTGACGTTTAAAGAAAGATACAGACAGTGTGTCTCTCTTCAGGCTTTTTGGGAAAAGAGGGTTTGTAACGGCCTCCCAGGATGCTTGTTTGAGGAAAGTTTGTATTTAAAACTCAGGCATGCCAAAGATTTTACACGATTGAGACTGACTTACAAATACCTCAATTATCAATCAACGCAATGGGAATCTATACTCTGCAGCTGGTGAAATAATTGGCCTTTACCACAGAAGCAGATATTGAAGGAAAGGAGAGAAAATGACTAATGGTTGTTGTAAGTAATCTCTACTGGTAATGCTTTTTTTCTCAGTGAGCCCTTGAGGAAACCAATAAACCGTGAAACTTTGCAGCTAATTCCACCCTAGCGGTGTCAAATACCTAGACCAGAGCTTGACACCTCTCCTGCCAAAACAGGTCATGTGGTCTGGCTATAAAACAATGGAAAGCCCTGGTTTTTCCATGTGCCTAAATGTATGCCCAGAGTCTCTGTTGTGCATGGCTGCATGCATTCACGCCATCACATAGCTGGATATGACCCTCAAATGTGGCCAGATGCAGATCTCTCCCTCCTTGTGCTCCAGTTCACACCATAATCCTTGGCTTTCATGTGCACATCACCATCACCGTGTTAGCCCTGTCAAACAAGCAGCCTCCTCTCTGACAAGGGGTCTGAGACCCTGGAGCCTCATCACAGTGCCGCATCCAAGGTAGCTCAAAAAAGCCTGCAGGCTTTTAGGCTGTGAGCAACCAGAATAACTCGCATAGCCTGAAGCCTACTTCCCACCTTCTTGCTGGGACAGCTGTCCTAGGGAGGATGTGTCACTTCAGCCACTCCTTCTCCAGCCTACCTGGAGCCATGGCTTCCCTTGTAGTTCAGCTTGGAGCGAGTATCTTGCCAAGATTTTTAACGATGCAGAGCTCACTTTCTGCCTAAGGCCATGAAAATGTTGCCATTAACTTCTGTCCGTGTTCCGAATATTTATAAAAGATTACATTTAAGATGTGATAACAGCTTCTGAGAAGTATTGGAATTGCTCACACCGGTCAAAATCACTTCTTACCATAGATGTTGTGCTGATTCTCCGATTTTCCATGCTCAGTGAGCGTTCCTGGCTAGGTCATCAATGTGACTGATCCAAAGCAAATGATTTTTTTTCTTCTCAGAGTGACTGAGACATTACTACAAGATGTATTTTTCTGTTCTGAGAATTTCTATGTATCCATATGTGCAACACTTGTCCAATAGGTATACAACCCTGCAAGCTTGTGCACACCCACCAGGTCGTGCATTAGGCCACTGAAATGAACGGGTGCATCTTTTTGCCGCTGTGAGTCACACGATGTCCCTGCGTCCTCAGGGAAGTCAAACTCGTATGACAGCGCTGAAGAGCGGCAAAACAGGCATCACTCCCTTTTTGCACCCAACAAGCAACCTCCCCCCCAGGCTGGCACCCGCGCCCGGCCGCAGCCCCCACCTCCCCCCCCGGCACCGCCTCTGACTCGAGACCCTCTCGCCTCGCGCCCCCGCCGCCTTCCTCGGTGAAACACCCGAAAACCCCACCTGACGAGGAAGCGGCCAGACAGCTCCCACCGCCACCACCACCCACCCCGGGGTGTCTTTTTGGCACCCGGGCAGGGACCTGCCTGCGCCCCGCGGCGCGCGCTGCCCGCCCTGTCGCGCCCCGCCGCCCCGCGCGCCCCGCCGCCATTCGCGCGTCTCCCGCCAGGTGGAGCAAGAAACAAAGAAGATGGCTTTCCCGGCTCCCATGGTTTTTCTTTTTTCTTTTTTTTTTTTTTTTTTTTTGCGTGTGTCGTCAGACCTTAATTTTGCCCTTCCTCAAACCGAAGTTTTAGCACGCTAATGAGGCAAACCGGCAGGACGGTGTTTCCTCCTCATTTGGATTAGTGCGAGAGCAGGTAATGTTTTCTGCAGTTTGCAGCCTGTCACCGATAAAGGTTTGCGGGGGGAGAAGGTAGGGAAAGGAATGAGCTGCATAAATTCTCCTTCTGCGTGCATACCAATTGTAGCAAGTAAATAAAATTTAAAAATTTAAAAAGGCAGATCATTCTTTTTTGCATTAGTGGAAAAAAAAGTTTGGAAAATCTATTCGTATACAGAGCAGCATAAAATCCACATTAACATCTCATTAAGTCTAAATGCACTTAGAGACTGATCCAAAGGCCATCAAACTCAATGGGAGACTTTCCATTGCCTTCAAATGGGATTTGGATCACGCTGTTAGTGATTGGCAAAAGCTCATATTAACAAAACAAAAAAATCCTGACATTACCTAAAAGGCTATAAAAGCATTTCCATTCCTTGTTCTGGGAAATCCCTTTTACGGCTGATCAAATGTAATCACAGCAGCCACCTCCGTGGTGAAAGCTTCCTGTTAGGCTACCAACAAGGTAGCTGAGGTATGAATGCAAACACCACCGCTATGTAACAAAAATTGGAACGGAAACCTCATTTTTGATCATAGTAAATTATCTATAATAGCAGAGGTAAACCTGAAGTGATCAGAAGTTAATTTAAATGCTATGTAAATACTATTTAAAAAGGGGGAGAGATAAAAACAACTGAAATCTAGCTCAGGAAAAGCATATGCCTGCTATGATAGTATTTTACACAAGATCTGGTATCCTAACATGAACTAAAATAACTAAAACGAACTAAATTAGCTAAAATAGACTTTGTATGGTCAAAAGCAAACCAGTTTGTTGTGCACAGAACCCTTTAGAGATATCAGTACATGAAATAATCACTAATGGCTCTGTTTTCATGTGTGGAGATGAAAAGTAGTACAGTTAAAAAAAAAAATTAACTGCCTTGGGCAGCTTCAAATTCCTTGATCTTCATTTACTCTTTTAAAATGCTGCTTCTAGCAGAGACAGGCTGGAGCAGAGGCTCCAGCTCTGAGTAGGTTTCTTGTTCAGCTGGCCTTAGCTGGGACTATGTTATTTGGCTGGTGGCAGAGATGTATGTTTAAAAAACAAATGAAGTGAAATGACAAGACCCTTATTTTTTTGTCCCAAATATTTTAAATTTGAAACAGACTTGTTAAGTTGGATGGGTAGAATGCTACTGAAGATTTAAAAGAGTTTCCTAGTTTTCCTTCTGCTGTGGGGTTTTAAATCCCCTTTTTCTCCTTGTTATCTCCAATATTCCCTTTGCTTTTTTCACTGTGTTCAGCATATCCTTCCTGGTGCTCAGCCCAAATAGTGTGGTGAGAGACTCCATCTTCAGGTATCTCCATGTCTCTGGCAAACTGTCTTCTTATTCCTCATGGCTGTTAGGAGCTGAACTAAAAACTTCAATTTGAACAGTCTCCTAATTTGTGAGTGGTAGAAAACTTTGGATTTAAGATGGGCAGTGATGTTCTTATAGGAGTTCCAGCTCTTAACGTATTGCCAACAATGAAATTTCACCAAAGGAGAAAGGAAGGTATAGATATTCCCCAAAATTTTAAAATTAATCTAATTATTACATGCAACAGTTATGGCAGACCCTAACTGTAACATGGTATTAAAGTTAACTGGCTAATGAGAAAGGAATTCCCATAAAGAGCCATGTAGCTGATTCTCTTCCTGACAGCACTGGTTTCATTTTTACTTTTATTCTCCTGCCTCGTCCTAACCTCCAGTTCCTTCTTCCTCTTTTTGGTCTTCGAGATGTAGATAGCCTTGCTTCCTTGCCCCTCTCCCTCTTTAGTGGCTTTGTCTTGTAACAAGAAACAATATATATTGAAACAATTTTAAAATACTATTCAATGCATATTAAAATACTATTCACTGATTTGCAGCATCAGTTCATCCCAACAGAGGTCAGAAATCTGGCCCTTGGTGAATACTTTGGAGAAACCACCAGGAACTGCTAATCTTATACAATGTCCCCACACATTCAAGTAGAAAATTGATGCAGGAGAAAAAGATCAAACTGGCATCTGGGGTTGGGATCATATTTTCACCTGTCTTTCTGTTTCTGATTGCACATCACCTCAGGTTTCTTACAGTTAATCTCATCCTGCTCCTTCTTGAGTCAAGGGGAGTGTCCCACGATGGAAATGTGTCAACTCTGGAAAAACAAGTGGGAAGCATCCTCAGTCTAAGATACCTCTGTGAACCACAGCCTCCACACTGCTTTCTTGCTGCAGCTGCTGAAGCAGTGTGACCTCCTGGCTGCCACACCAGCGCTAAATCACCGCCAAGACCACCGCCTGCCCTGCCGGCGCTTGCTGGAAGGAAGCAGAGCCAAGGTGCTACCTCCACAGAGGATAAACAGAGATGCTGCCACTTTTATTTGTCATCACCCAAAGAGGCCCAAAGCTTAAGTGGGGATTCCTGTGGAGACCACTTGTGAATTTAGGTGCTGAGTGCTCATGTGGAAGCTGAAGTCCTTTTGTGGATCAGGACATTGGTTTGAAGCCAGCTAAACTTCATACAGTATTTTGAAACCAGTTATTGCACGGCTTTATTTTCCACTAGTCTGTGAGAAGCTTACCTTTACTTTTAAAACTGCAGGCAAATTGTTTGGACAATCCAGGCTTTTGTCTAGATTTTTAGTTCCCCTGACAGAGCACTGCATTAGAAAGAAAAAAAAAAGAATAAAAATGCAACAACATCTAAATTCGTCCTGTTTTTAGCATAGAGTGATTCTGTTGCTGGTAGATAAATCAGAAAACTATTCGTTTCACTGCATCACTAGTCTTTTAAACGTCAAATTGAGTGAATTGCAACAGAAAAAATAAACATTTTAAATGCTGCTGTTGCTCTCTGCTGCGGCCATCCAGGCACATGCTGAGCATTCACAACAATAGTAATATTAAATGAGAAACTAATTGCTTAGCCAGGATGACAATACCATTCTCTCAGGTTGTGGCCATTTTCCCTCAAAGCACAATGAGCATGGAAATGCAGCACTGATAATGCTTGCTATTGTCTTTATTTAATGTGAAGCAATATCAGTGAGTCACCCAAGCCTCTTGTAATTTTGTTCAGTTGTGCTGGCAAACATACGAGATATTCACATAACAAATAGTGTCTAAATTTGACCCCTTCAGAAGTTAATCTATGTCTTCCATAGTTAAATAGTAAGTATTGCTTACTTATATCAATGTTTTACACTTCTATAGAGCCTTTGGATGTCAGGTTATTGATACTTAAGTAGATCCTCAAATGCTTCTCAGGGACAGATAAATACCATTATTATCCACTGCAGCGCAGGAAGGAGAGGTGATCTTTCTAAGTCTGTTCATTGAGACAGTTTAGCTTGAGAGGCCTGATAACACAGTTATAAACACCCAATAGCAGACTGGCCAACCTCCAGCATTTTTTTTGTTTTAAAGGAGCAATTTCAAAAAATGATGGCAATGACTTAACAATAATTTTTTTCCACTTGGCTCATAGTTTCTGAGCATGGAGAATACTTGTGCTTATTTTAGCTGAAGAGCTAGAAATTTCCTCTGTTTTAAATTGCAGTTCATAATCTAGCAGTTTGACAAACCAAGTCAAATGGTTATGGCGGGCGTCACGAGCGGTGTTCCCCAGGGCTCAGTACTGGGGCCGGTCCTGTTCAGTATCTTTATCAACGATCTGGACGAGGGGATCGAGTGCTCCCTCAGTAAGTTTGCAGACGACACCAAGTTGGGCGGGAGTGTTGATCTGCTGGAGGGTAGGAAGGCTCTGCAGAGGGACCTGGACAGGCTGGATCGATGGGCCAAGGCCAACTGTATGAGGTTCAACAAGACCAAGTGCCAGGTCCTGCACTTGGGCCACAACAACCCCAGGCAACGCTACAGGCTTGGGGAAGAGTGGCTGGAAAGCTGCCCAGAGGAAAAGGACCTGGGGGTGCTGGTTGACAGCTGGCTGAACATGAGCCGGCAGTGTGCCCAGGTGGCCAAGAAGGCCAATGGCATCCTGGCCTGTATCAGAAATAGTGTGGCCAGCAGGAGCAGGGAGGTGATCGTGCCCCTGTACTCGGCACTGGTGAGGCTGCACCTCGAATCCTGTGTTCAGTTTTGGGCCCCTCACTACAAGAAGGACATGGAGGTGCTGGAGCATGTCCAGAGGAGGGCAACGAAGTTGGTGAAGGGCCTGGAGCACAAGTCTTATGAGGAGCGGCTGAGGGAACTGGGGTTGTTTAGCCTGGAGAAGAGGAGGCTGAGGGGAGACCTCATCGCGCTCTACAACTACCTGAAAGAAGGTTGTAGTGAGGTGGGTGTTGGTCTCTTCTCCCAAGTAACCAGCGATAGGACAAGAGGAAATGGCCTCAAGTTGTGCCAAGGGAGGTTTAGATTGGACATTAGGAGAAATTTCTTTACTGAAAGAGTGGTCAGGCCTTGGAACAGGCTGCCCAGGGTCACCATCCCTGGAAGTATTTAAAAGACGTGTAGATGAGGCCCTTAGGGACATGGTGTAGTGGGCATGGTGGTGTTGGGTTGATGGTTGGACTCGATGATCTTAGAGGTCTTTTCCAACCTTAATGATTCTATGATTCTATGATTCTAAGTCTAAGATTTGTGGAGACATCAGGAAGTATTGTGAGACGTTGGAGTTAGCCATCAGACTTGTAGAGGCTTTGAGCCATTTTCCCCATAACAGAAACAGTTAGCGAATGAAATTATTTAGGGATCAATGAATTAAACCTTATTAGTGACCTTCAGATTTAATGCATGAGAAATTTTTAGTCTCAGATGGAGAAGATAGATAGAAGGATGTAGGGTGAGTGGGTGAAAAGTGCCGTGGGCTGTCAGTAAGAAATCCTTAGCGCCTTGCTAAAAATCCCATTGCTTTAGCAGAGGGGCAAACAACCGAATCACATATGATTCAACAGCACTTAAAACCACTCAAATCATAATGGCTTTGTTCAATCTTGATTAAAATATATAAATATAATTTTCTATATTAACATTTAATATCAATTCATAATTAGACATATGAAAGATGAAATCCTATGAGCTAATCAATATATACTTTATTAATTAGAAAAAGAATGCAAATTAGTCATAGGAGCTTACATGCAGGCCCAAATTCTGCTCTCGTCAATCAGACCGGTTATCTATGGATATAGTTGTTTGGAGGTAGTTTACTGGGGAAATGGTTTTCCTGTGTTTTCAAGTGTGCCTGTGAATGTGAATGAATGTGTTGGACACATGACTTTATTCTGTGTTTTTTGTAGGGGAAGACTTAAAACCCGTGCCATTTCTTTTTCTTGGCAGACGTTAATGTTTTTTGAAAATATGACGTTTTCAAATACAGAGATTAAAAGGAACCTTTAATGTTTCAAATTAGTTTGTTATATGATGAGATTATTCAGTTTGACTTGGGTGAGGCCAGTAGCACTTAATTCCATGACCATACTTCAAGGGATGTGGAGCTGCTCTAGACACAGGCAAATGTCTTGGGCAGCAAAGTGATTAATGACCCTTCTCTGCACTGTGCTTGCAAGAGAGTCCCAGGAGGCCCACTTCACTGCTCTCAGAGCCACACAGAAAGGCACCAGGGTGCCAAGTGGCTGGTATCACTGGGAGGAGGGATAGATGGGGATGGATCCCCCAAAATCCATGATTGTATCCCCCACCCCTCCCGCTATCAATCAGAGGAACGAGCGTCACTTTTCATCTGTTTTTCTTCCTCTGGAGTGGGACCAGGAGCCTTTGCTCCGACCTTCGTGTTTGCCCTAGCAAAACTGAGTGCAGCCCAAGCTGCTGCAGAGCCTCGAGGCAGGTCTGCTGTACTCGGCGCACACGCAACTCTGACCGCCCCCGTGAAGTGAAGGTACAGCTTCTTGCACTTTCTTCTGAGTTGAAACGCTGGTCGTTCTCCCACAGCCTTTGTCAATAAAAGTAAGGCATCCCAATAGAGAGGATAGGTAATTTTAAAAACTCAGCCTAGTTGCATGGTCTGTCTGTGTTCACAAGAATGTTTAGGAACGCATTAAATGAGCTGGTGAGAAGTGTGAGGGCCAAGAGCGGGTTGGGAGAGGTGGGAAAAGCGCTTACTGTATCTTTAAGGCTTCTTCATCTGGAAACTAAATATGATAAATTTGATATTTCTAATAGGAAATAATGGTAACAATTAGTTGATTAAACAGATCTAGGATGTTACCAAGGAAATATCCTGGTACAAATGTAACTGGGCAGTTCATTGCCAGCATAAGTATGTGTACATGTACTTTTAGGTTTTACCTTTCTCTGTGCCAAAGCATGTCCTTGCTCTGACACGCAACTGATTTCCTTTAAATGCAATTATTCCCATTAGCATTAATTGTCAGTGTTGCCATGCTGCCACCATTTGGTCCCATTGTGGGAGGAGAGCGTGTTAGTCACAGTTGTTCTGTGGACAGGAAAGCTGAAGCCCAGGACAAATTGTTAACAGGAAAAGAAGAAAAGAGCTAGACCCACTTTTTTCTATTGGTTTCCTTTTGAATTCTTTATTGGTTTATCGTTTGTTTTTGTGGTATGGTAGAGGAGGAAGGCAGCCAGCATTGCTGTTAAGAATAAATTATCTTCATTATTTATTCAAATATCCTAGAAGATAAGTTCATTTAATAACTGGACATCTGAGAGACTAAGTAAGCACCATTTTCATTAGAAAGAAACTGATGCTATTTATGACAAGTTCCTGAACTAAACTATTCTCACTGCAGACGGGAATGTTTTCTTAATCCACATCTTTAATGGGGGCATGAGCTGGGTGGTTCTGCTCTAAGAAAGTGATTAAGATGTTAATATGCCTGGGCTAGAATATTAAGGAATATTAATCCATGAATTTATGGTCTTAATTGGATTGAGTACTTGCAAATAGGTGAGTAAAGCAACAGAACACACCAAAATCAAGATCCCTAAGAAATGCCATAAAATAATGTAAAATAGGTTTCTATGAAATTTATACCTTCTTCTAGTGATAATAAGATTTCATATCCTCTGTAGTTTCCTTTTCTCTCTGTTTCATCAGTCTGAAAGAATCTCAACTTTGAAGCTCTTGCAGCAGAGAACATAACCAGTTCTGGCTAATCTTTGTTGCAATATTCTCAAGGAGCATCACTCATCATTAGCAGAAACTAAGTGATCTACAATGATGTCAATACTGCAAATTAAGGTACACTTTGTGTATTCTGGATTTTATGAAATTGTCTTTAATATCTGATTCTGGTCTTAGTAAATTAACAGTAGGAAAAATTATGCAAAAATAATCCCATGAAAGTTAATCAAGGCTGTAAAGAGGATGGTAATATTTTCCTAACTGAGAACATAGCACAGTACGCTACACATACTTAAAGAAAAATTGTTGTTCTCCTTGAAATAAATATTCTATAAGTTATCTAACCGTGTTACTGCAATGACTTTGAAAATATTTCAAGACTTCAGCTTGGAGGTGTGTGTGGGGAGACTTAGCGTATGAATTCACATGTGCATAATTATGGCACTTGAAGAAAATTGTTAAAAGGGGACAAAGTTAAGAGTAAATCTGCTAGAGACGATCATCACTTTCCCCTAAGGCCATAAATGTCACGCATAGCTCTCCCTAACCTGAAAGGAAAGGCTGCTTGTATGTGGAGTTAACAATTTGGTCTCTGGACCAAATTCAGCCTGACATAATTGGGTTCAGTACCATTAGCTTCTGAAGACTTGCATTCACTCTGCCAGACTTGGATTTGGATTTGAAGTTTTGACAGTCACCAAGAAATTATTAAAACTGCTCTTTCATCATTTTCTGTGATCACGCTTGCATAAATGAAAACACTGACAATGTGTGAATAGGTCCTCAAAGTTGAATATCACTAGCAAGACTGTTCTGTGATTGGTTACAAGCGTATTCATCTTTATAATCATTTATTAATGTGGAAATTAATTTTCAAGACCAAAAGATTCTAGATTTGAGATCCATATAAATTGCAGGAAATATGAATTTTTAAATGCGCTTTTTCTAACATGTTACATGATCTTTTGAGTTGACATCACACCGACTAACTCCAATTTCTACACAGAAATATTGGAAGTTGCAAGCCAACATGCTGGCTTTTAAAGCATTGATCTATAGTTTTTCCACCGTATCTGGTGTTCAACGTGTTGTTCTATCCATTTTGTTTTTCCACAGAACTGAACAAAAGGGCAATTCTTAATTTTTTTTATGAAGCATGATTTTAATGATATGATGTGATGCTAACGACAGATTTTCCCTTTATAAGTATAGAAAACTTCACATATTCACCTGCAGAACATGGTACAGAGGTTGGTTCAGAAGCTGAAGTGTATATTTGTTTAAATTTGGAAACTCTTTTTAATAAAAAATAAATCCCTATGAGAATGAGTGGTATGTGAGAGAAGAGTAATAATAATTACCAGATTGCAGTTACTTCTCTTTGAAGACTTTTCTCTTAATATTGTTGATAGCCATTATTCCAAAAAGCAGACATTTGGGATCTCCGTTACATGTAAATAATAGTAGTGATTAATATTAATAATAATGATTAGTGATGTCAATAGTGGTAAAAGGACGCTAGGGGCCTAGTGGTTCTAAGAAACTATCGCAGGAATACAGTAACTATGCAAAAAACCACTATGAGGTGGGGGCTCCATTTAGGGCTGAAGGCAAATGCTCAGATAAGATAAAGCACTCTACCATTTGCCCAGAAACACATCATGAAGGAAATCAGAAATTTTGCTTTTCATTACCATTTAGTTAGCTACTCAGCAAGCTATATATGATAAAAATGTGACAGGCAGGAAATAAGAAATTAAGTATCCCATAGAAGCATCTTTCTCTTATTGCACCAAAAATATGCCACATTAAAAATGTGTTTTGCAAAATATGCAATATTTGTGACATTGGTGAGCTCTATATGCTCATCTTTTCCCCTTTTGTGCATTTCAAAAATAGAACTCTAAATGTAGCATTAATAAAGGAGGAAAAAAAAATCTACATTTTCTTGTACACAGTCAAAGGGACCATAAACTGATTAACTTTAATTGCATTAGGTTTTGAGTTGCCCACACAGTCTTATTGAGATGTACAGTGTGGGAAGTTCATCCCCTTTCCACTGCTGTTTTTGGCATCCTTCAGCTAAACTGGGCTAGACATGGGAACACCACAACATTTTAATATTAATCAGAGCTCTATATAAAAATATTAAAAATTCTTAAGACTCACACTTATCTTCATATTTCTGCATCTTAATAAGTAGCCTGGTCTTAATCTTTCCAGCCTTCACAGGGGACAGGAGATGCTCAACACAGCTAACAATCCATCAGCTTAATTAAAGACTTTAATATTATGCTAAATACCTATCATCAGGGCCTCAAATTTGAAAATGTTTTTCCCAATCCAGATTATACATTTGTGGGAAAATAGTACACCGTTTGGAAAGATGCTGTGCAAACACAGTTGTTAAATCTTTGTTTCAAATTCAAATCAAATACAGAGTAGTTTGGGAAGTTTTTGTACTTCATGCTAGAAATACTTTCTCAGGAGTAGGTGGATAGTTTGTGATCATATTTACAGCAGGCTTTGCGTCCTGTGGATCTGGTTCATAAAGAGCAACACTGAACATGTCACTGTCCTAGATTTGGCTGGGGTAGAGTTAATTTTCTTCCTAGTAGTTGGTATAGTCCTGTGTTCTGGATTTAGGATGAGAATAGTGTTGGTAACACGCTGATGTTTTAGTTGTTGCTAAGTAGTGCTTATATAGTCAAGGACTTTTCAGCTTCCCATACTCTGCCAGGTGCACAAGAAGCTGGGAGGGAGCATAGCCAGGACAGCTGACCCAAACTGGCCAACGGGGTATTCCATACGATATGACGTCATGCTCAGTATATAAACTGGGAGAGTTGGCCAGGGGCTGGCGATCGCTGCTCGGGGACTGGCTGGGCATCAGTCAGCAGGTGGTGAGCAATTGCATTGTGCATCACTTATTTTGTATATTCTTTTTTTTTTTTCCTTCTTTTTCTGTCCTATTAAACTGTCTTTATCTTAACCCACAAATTTTACTCTTTTTGTCGATTCTCTCCCCATGCCACTGAGAGGGGGGGAGCGAGCCAGCGGCTGTGTGGTGTTTGGCTGCCTGCTGGGTTAAACCACAACAGTCCTTTTTGGCACCCAGTGTGGGGCATAAAGGGTTGAGATAACAACAGATCTGACCAGAGCATGTTAAGGTAAATTTGTTACAAACATTCATTATATTGGTTTAACAGTTGCTGGTCACAATGTTGATTTATTTGCTCTCCGAGTTGTTGGGCTGGCTCTCAATGTTGGGTTATGTAATACCTTACTTGCAGTATATGTTCCCTGTTGTTCTGTTTATCACTGCTCAGAGCTGGGTCAAGGTTATTTTGCTGCGCTGTGTAACACTGGTTTATGATATGGTAAAATTACTGGTCGTGAGACTAATCTGGTATTTATACTCAGCCTTGCCATCATCTCTGTACCTTGAGAGCCACCTCTCAGAAACGATTAATAATTATACTCTTTACCTTTTCTCCTTGGAGAACCAATCTATGGGGGACATAGGGGGGGGATACTTTCTCTCACTCCTTCACCTTCCTTTTCTCCTTCAGCCTATTTACAATAGCCTTTGAGAATTTTGAATATCCTTGGGATGTTCAAACAAGCATGTTCCTATTGCTATGTCTCTTGAATGGGGTTCAGGTCTTGTTTAGGGTTAAACAACTATTTAGGAATACTGTCCAGAGATCAGCCCTGGCGACAGGCATTGTGGCTACTTCAACCCTTGCAACAGGCACTGTGGCTACTCAGATTCCCACAACAGGCACTGCAGCTACTCCAAGCCCCATGACAGGCAGTGTGGCTACTCCAACCCTGGCAACAGGCACTGGGGCTGAACCAGACAGCCAACCTGTGCCTGTATCGGTCACCCCTATACACAAGAAAAAATACACAAGAAAATCAGCCCATTTAGTAACGGATGAAGATGAACCAGAGCCATCACGAGAACAGGAGGAGGAAGAAGCAGAACCCATAAATGAGATGGTAACCCCCCGATCTCTATCCCTGAGTGAGCTGCGAGATATGCAAAAAGATTTCAGTCATCATCCAGGCGAACACATTGTCACCTGGCTGCTCTGGTGCTGGGATAACGGGGCCAGTAGCTGGGAATGAGAGGGTAGAGAAACCAAACAGCTGGGGTCCCTTGCTAGGGAAGGGGGCATTGACAAAGGAATTGCAAAAGGGGCACAAGCCCTCAGTTTCTGGAGGTGACTCCTGTCAGGCATGAAGGAAAGGTATCGCTTCAAGGAAGGTGTTATATGTCACTCAGGCAAGTGGACCACCATGGAGTCAATTATTTATAGCTCAGTGGGCCCATGACACCTCAGGTCATCAAGGAAGAGACACAACATATAGATAGGCTCATGATCAAGGTGTGGACTTGACCATGGACGCTATTGCACAGTTATCCATGAATGTGAAACATGTGCTGCCATCAAGTGGGTAAACCCTCTCTGGTATGGAGGATCTCTTTCACAGGATTAACATTTAGATACATATCCAAAAACACATAATTTTTGAGCTTTGCAAAGTGATCTCAAAAGTCAAACAGAAAAGAATCATGCTTTGCCTGTAATAGTCAAAATTGCTTTGTCCAAACTCTTTTCAGTAGTAGGATTCTTTCAAATAACTGTAACTTTTATCAATATTAGTCCAAGGAAAATTAGGTTTTGTTCTTCATGTGTGGGATATAGTGTCTGTGCTGGGAGACTGTATGAATTCTCTCAAAAGCCGTATTCTTTGGCATTCTCATGAGGAATCTTATGAAAGTCTGATGTGTATTGTCTTTATCACAGTGTGCTTTGACAATAAAATGACTATCTGTCTCAGTTCATTTGCTGTCTCCAAAGGAAACTGATTTACAGATCTTCCTGCTAGCTCATCTCTTATTTAATCTACCTGCTTATAATTATTCCTGTAATTAACTTATAAATTATTATTAGTAGTTTATTCATATTTAGAGATGGGCATTCTGACGGTTGCTGTAATGACATCTGGCATATTCTCTGTCCCAGCATGATCTATTTGCTCAGTTTTACCATAGCTTTGCACTCCAAACTTACTGGTTTCTACAGCTGAATATCCCACTATGATATTTTGGGAACCTTATTGCTATAGGATGCCATGAAATGTGGCTGTTCTACTTCTGAACGTTACCATTTCTCTAATTCACCCAGTCTGAGGTCATGCGCCCACTCTGTTCATCCCCTGGAAGTATTGGTAATCGGAGACAGTGAAATAATCTCATAAACATCTGCACTATGGGAAAAAAACTCAGAAATCGAGAGTAGGACTGGCCAATATGGTTTCTTTACAGCTGACTTTAAAAATGCCTTTTCCTAATCCATTTTTGATGTTTCAAAATGTGAAGCAGATGTGGGGAATTTCTTCATTTTTAGTAACTGTATCACCTTAGGAAATATTCAAATTGGGAATCCCTTTGTTTTATTTCTTTGCATGTCAGAAAATGCTGACAGGCAATGAGATATTGCTTGGGTGAAGGATTGGTATTGCAGCTTTTTACGTGCACCACTGAAGATTTCCAGCTGGCAGTGTGCCTAAAAACTGAAGAGGAGCAAATGAAGTCGCAAGATTTCAGGCATATGCTATAGGAAGGGGGGTGACAGATACAGATCCTGTAAGAGGTCACAAGATTTTCATTTCACTATGGGCAGCAGGAGCCAAAGGAAGAGCAAGCACACAGATCTCATGCTGTAGTTGCACAGTCAAAGGCAATCAGCGATATACTTCATATTTCATAGCGGTTTATTCCAATGTCAAAATGGCTCTTGTGTAGTTCCTGCAGATGAACCCAAAGCACTAAGTTATATTGCTGCCTTTGTCTCCTATTTTCCATACTGGTATAAAAGACTGTGGTCTGGAACCCCTCTCCTCAGTCATTGGGTCCAACTGCCTCTTCTCACATAAAAAGTCAGTATCGAGAATTCAATGGAAATTAAACCAGAATATATTATATTAATGATATATTCCCACACATGTATACATGCTTATTAAATCATTTATAAGTAATGATAATGATTGCTTCTCTAACACTATGTTAGTGATCTAACATAGTTCTTTTTAATTGTTCGTGTTAACTTATCAGAAAATAATATAGCAAAAACTAGGATGGAAGGCAAATAATTGCAGAGATGGTTCAACTTTCACAGGAAGGGAGAATGAAGGGATTGAAGGCATGTAGTTTACAGAAGAGATGAATGAGAAGAGGCATGATAAATGTCTTTAAAATAACGAATGATACAAAAAAGAAAGTAAAAATAACTCCCCGCCTCCTTCGTCCCATTGGCTTGCTTTCCCTTTCACTGAGCTGTAGGCATGTGTCTTGTCACTGCTAACTTTGAGTAATCAATCATACTGTCCCTTTTTTCCTCCCACTCTTTGAGGCTTTTGCACCACTGCTTGGTTTAAACCTTAAACAGTTTTGGATGGAAGTTCCTTTGGAAAGTGCCTAGACTGCGTAAGAGCACAAGTAATATATTGTTCCAATAATGTATGCAGTTTGAAAGTTTAAAGCATCCATTTTTTTTCCTTAAATGGTCTAGGCTCTTTAGTTTGGGTTGTTTCAGACAGACAGCAGAAGCTGAACAGATATTCTTGTGATCACCAGCACTTCTGAACATAGATTTCTACGGAAGGACTGCTGAAACTAAAGCTCTGTGTGGCATTTCATTCTCATAAGAACAAGTCAAGTTTTCATGACAGCATTTTCTATCTCCAAGGTATGTCTAGTACTTTAATATCATTTAGTAATGATGAAAACTAAAACCTCAAAATATTTTGGGGGAAGAGAACTCAATTATCAAAAATCACATTAAACCCAAGAACAGAATGTAAATGCTAACTATAAAAAAGTGAGATTGTCTTGAAGCTTCACACTATTTAAGGGTCTTTCCAAGGGTATTAATCTTCCACCTCAACCTTTTAGTAAAGACACCAACAATCTCCATGACATTGTAAATACTATTGAGGCTGCAAGAAAATAAAAGGTTATGGTCTCCCATTGGTGAAAACAGTTTTCTCCAATATGTTGTGGAGTCTTTTCTGTAAAGGTGATCCACAAAGCCACTCAGGAAATCTTTTTTTAAATCTTTTTTTTTCCCACTAGTCTCTCTTAAAAAATAATAAATTCTAAATACTTCAGATAGCATATTGTAAGTTATTTTGCACTTACGATGCTTTCTTGCACATTTGTATGACACAAATGTACAATGTAAGTTGTACAGTCATTTCTCAGTGATTTTCAGTGGGACTGTATACACTAACAAATGTTGTTGAACATGATTTTGGATTGTTGAATTGAGTCTACACGCAGATTAGGTTTCATGTTGGATTGTAATTGCCTTAAGCCGATTGTACAGGGACTAATAGCTCAACAGGGGGTAATAGCTCAAGATAATTACATAACCTTCATGAAAAAAAAAAATCGTTATCTTTCTCAGGGATTCCCTGGTAAGATTTGCCTGATTTGCTCTTATATCAGGTTTTGCCTGCCAGTCATTCATTGAGAACCATGTACCTTTAGTGCAATTCTGAGAGTTCAGTCAGCACCTGAATGGTGTGCATGCTATTGCTCTGTGACACAAAGGTGTATGTTAACACCAAATGTGTTTGATCTTTCATTGGTGAAAGATCCTGGTCTCTGCTGTAAGCTGAGATCAGTTTTCAGGCGCTGTTTTGAGCCGTGAAGTCATTTCAGTGATCATTTCAGTCATGATGACTCCTGTTATTCATATTAGAGGTAGCTGGTTCTTTAATCCTCTTTCACAGCAAATTCTTAATATTCCTGAGCAGATGAGCATTCTTTGGGCGTGGAAGGTGTTTGCTGTCTGAGAGCAACTTTTGATCAATTCCCTTATAAAAAAAGCAGTGCTTGATTGGGAAGGAGGTGCGTTACACTCTAGGGGTCATGGGCTGAGGGGACTTAGAGACCAAGGTGTGAAAATGGGGGAAAGTGGGAGCAAACATCAGGCTTGCTTGGATACTTACACCATTTGTAAAGGAACACATTCTAGCCGTGGCGGGGGAAAAAAAAGTGGAAAATACATCTGTTTCTCTCCAGTTTATATTGTAAAGAAAACAATACAAGATCTGACCCAGGAAGAAACGTTCAGGTCAACAATTTTTCTCTCTCTTGCTTTTCCTGTGTGAGTGAGAATTTCTGTCTGAAGAAGAATGAGACAAATAGATCATTTAAGAAAAGATGAACTAGAAAAGATTGGTAATCTCCCAGAATGTTTTCGCAGAGAGACACAGTACTTTATATAGAGTATATCTATACAATTTATTTCAAATTCCTATTCATTTCACTGGAATTTTTAGTGCATATGATATGCATCTATTTATTTATTTTCATCAATGCCTGCGCTGTATTTATCCACAACACCTTCAAATGAAAAAGAGTTATGTTGTCATCTTATGCTTCTTTTTTCTAGGATATGTCTGACACTTACATGACAATGCTAGCTTTTTTTCCCCGTCTAGCTGAAATGCCCCCAAAGTTATCAGGCTTCTAATGCATCTTCAGTGGGTCCATTTCTTGTAAATTTTTATTCTGTAGTGTAGCTTGTTATTATTTTTAGTCTTGCTTTTTTCTTCATATTTTAGCTTGTGATAAGTGCCTTTTTTTCCAAGAACTGAAGATGACTATATGTTAAAAATTAAACTGCTTTCCTAGCATTTTCCCTTGTCATATTTCCCATTGGTTTGAGGCTTTTTTTCTTCCTGAGTGACAGTGAGTATAGTTTAGCTACACAACTATCTATAATAACCTGTTCTGAACAACACCACAGCAAAAAGAACTATGTTCTCTTTGGGAATTAACATCTGCAGGCAATAATTCTATTTCATAAAATCATAAGATAGAATAAGTGATTTGAATTATAATGCTGGGTTTAGGAGTTAAAAATATCCCTTCTTATTCATGTGGGTCCAAGGCACCAGAAGACATGCAATATAAACTCTGAGATGCATGTCTGTAATATTGGTCATCTGAACCAAAAATCTGAAAACCAAAATATTAAGGGATATACAGAGCAGGATACCCTTATTCTATTTCTTTAACTTAGTCCAAGCTCTGCTTCAGTTATCTCACAGAACTACTCATGGATTGAGATGCCAGTAGAGATATTGGTACAGCAATCATCCCTACTTAGGTTGTTTATCTTTCAGTGGGAGAAATGCATCCAGCTCAGCTGTAAGAAAAGCCAAACAAAATAGGACTAAATTCTTTGGTACTGCACCAAGATTGTGCTGACCCTTCTGGGCCAGATCACTTGCAACTTGTCCTGCTACCCTTGGAGAACCCGGCATCATGGAAACCGGTATGAAGCATCTGTCGCTCTCCCTCTTTCTCCCTTGCCATCTCAGGCCAATGGCAACATAAACCTGATTAGCTGTGTTCTAATATTTGCAATTTCACAACAAAAGTAAATCTTGACATTAAAATTTAGTAATTGATGAAACAAACTGATTGTACAGGCAAAGAATTACTGCAAGTGAAGCAGTCACTCTGTTGCAGCTTTCAAAAGGATTAGTATTTATTGTAGACAGCACAGATGGAGATTTATGAGACATATTCTTTCCCTACCCTTTGTAGACCAAGCTTAAATTATCATGGCATCCCCACTGAAGCCAGTGCAACACCCAGTTTTGATTTTTGCAAATCTCAGTAAGTGCCAGTCAATAACTTTGCAAAAGCAGTCCTCTGCTTCTCTAGTGATAGTGTACAAAGACCTCATTAGATAAATGTTTCTGCCAAGTATTACAAAGACCTCATTAGATAAATGTTTCTGCCAGTATTTCTTTGAAGTAGATTTCTGGCCTGAAATGCTGTGCCAAGCAATTTGCTAAAAAATTTTACTCTTTGTTTAAAGGATATTGTTCACTTAAAATCTGACAATAAAGAAAAAATCCTTAAGTGCTTAGAGATACCATCTCTTACCCAACCTTCTTTTGACATTTCACCAATTGTATTCCTTCACCATGTTCCCTCCCCCCTTTTTTCTCCTGTCATCTGTCCTTTGCCTCTGTTGTTTCTCAAAAGCATGTTGATGTCAGAAAGCACTCGCTTACTTATTTTCCTTCTCCTTCTTTATCATCATTCTCAGTTTCTTGGTGGATATAGTTAATATGGTTCCCACATACCCAGTTTTGTGCCACAGTTATACCGCTCATTCTAGAAGGCCCTGAGGAATATAAATATTATGTGTTGCAAACTATGTAGAGATGACCACTGCCTCTGCCGAGGAAAAATGTTTTATTTATATTTAGGGTTTTTTTGTGACAACTGCTAAGATTATTCCTGATTGCCCCAACAGTCAAAACTTTTTAATATATGTCCAACAGTAAAGAAGTAAAAAGGTGGCTGCACCTACCACTAAGAGCTACATTTTGTACAACAGCAAAATTTGTGCAGAAAACACGTTAGGCATGGGATGTGATAGTGCGTTTTCAAAGTGCATGGTCAGTGCACCAGGAACACGCAGAGGTCAGCTTGGAGAACTGAGTAGGAGTGTAAGCCCAGGACACTGATAAGTAGCCTGGATCTTTAATAAATACAAATTGTCAAAGCATCAGGTTTATATTCAGTTTGAATGGTGGCTTCGTCATGGAACAGAGCTCTCAATACCATCTTGGGGCATTGCTGATTTGAAATGAGGAGCATCGCTTCTAATTCATTGAATGCTCATTTTCTCGAATTCTGATCCCTGCTGACTCTTCTTAGTTTATGAGATCACAACCCAGTGTGACCTGGCTGCAGGCCAGGGAGCAGAATAGAGTTCCAGGTCTTTCTGACTGCAAATTGACTTACTCCTCTTGACATTAAAGTCAAAGCAAAGTCTCATCAGGACAGCACTGCCAAAGCAGTCTTAGTATGACATGTTGACGTATGCCTGAAATTTGTGTTTCAAAAATTAATTATTTTTGCTCTTGCTATGCAAATACAATACATTAATGTGAACAAATTATGAGTGTATGCGGTATCAGAAACATCTTGGGATTAGGGACTTCTGAATTCCAGTTCTTCTATTAACTTTTATCTTCTTGAAAGTGTGTCCTTGTCAATTTGCAGGGTCCTTTTGAGACCTCTGAATGCTAATTACAAGCTAGTTAGAAACGTATGTGCTGCACAGGCTATCCACCCCCTCGGATATCACACTGGTCCATCCTTTAATATTCACTATCCAGTGTCCAACAGCAGCTTATGTAGAAATCTTCTACCTTTCTGCCTATAGACATTATTTAATTATTTACTACTTAATATTGTGCCTTAGTTCTCCGTCCGTACTAAGGAATCAACTTTTTCTTTTTTTCTTTTTTCTTTTTTTTTTCTTTTTTTTGAGGATTGATTACTAATATTGGATCTTTGTTTTGAAGATATAAGACACTAAACTACTTTGAAATGAAAAAATTAAACCAAGTCTGTGCCACTTTGGAAGGCAGGCCTCCAAATCCGGTCTGTCATTTACATGGTTGCCTAGCAAATAGCATACCATGTGGATTTTCTGGAAGGCATGTTGTTAGTGACTCTGAAATACATACTTGCATCCTGGGGGTAAAGAAGACAGTCAAACCTGTTCTCAAGGGTAATCAGAAGGCCACCTGTAACAGACAGAATAAATGTAATCTTCTAAACAGCCAACCGCTCTTCACCTCATTTCTGATCACAATAGAACATCAAGTACCACAAGAACAAAATATAAAATATGTGTGAGATAAACATCCTGAGAATCTGGGAGTAAATGTCTCTGTGCAGCTAGCTATTTTCTCTTGCTGAATGTGCAAAGTATATTTTTAATTTTGAGGGTGAGAAGAATACATGGGGGTTTTGTTGTACATTTAGTTCCTTCTATAACGGAAAAAAAAACCCTGTAATATTATGGTAAGATTGTGTCAGAAGCTATTGCTCCAGCAAAGAGAACAGTGTTTCTCAAATGCAGTGCTAACAGAAAGAAGAAATACTTCATTCAAGTATTATTTTCCAAGCATTCAAGTAATGTTTTCCATTGCCATGTGCCTTGGGTTTATTAGATTATAGTCTGAAACAGGATTTTGGTCTTCAGGGCTTTACATAAATCCTATCTATCTTTAACAGATACTGACTCCACCCAATTCTACCTTCAGGCAGTTAATATAGTTATCATTCTAGGGTATTTGCCTTCCCATAACAGTTTCTTTTACCACTAAAGGCAGTAGATTTGGGCTTAATTCCATCTAGCCTTCTAGGAAACAAAAATTTGCCAACGTTCACTCCCTGGGTGAAAGCTTTGCTGATGGTGAAGAACCTTTTCTGCATTTCAGGGAACTATCACTCTCTCTGTCTTCCCCCTTTACTTCATGGCATCATACAGCAAATTCTCTTTCTAAACAATCATGGGAAGATCAGAAACACTACAAAAAGGTACTGGCTCAAGAATTGAGCTGGACATGAACAAGCAACAATACTTCAGTAGGTCAAAACCCAGGAAACTGGAATTGCACAGCTGTCCTGCGGCATTAACACATCTGTTGGGCTCCACCCTGGCTGCCGACTACAGCACCTGGCTACTGAAACTTACCCAACACTAGGCTCTAAGTTGTGCCAGATTTTCTTAGCAAAGAGTAAGGTGCCCACATTCGCGCTGTGCAGGCTGCAGTGCTGCACATCTGCCTGTGCCCACGAGTAGGTGGGCCAAGGACCTTCTGCCTCCCACCACAGTAGCAGTAACCCCTAGGGCAGCAACCACCAGGTGCAAGTGGAAGAGACAGCTGGGCAGTTTAAAACGAAAGCTATGGATTTAGGTGTCGGTGACAATGGCTGCTGGTTGCTGTCTCCATAGGACTCCAGTACTTCAGATCTGTTTACCAAAAGAGCCACCTCTCGAAAGCGAGAAGTGTGCCTGAAAACATCTGATAACCATGAGGCTTAGGAGGAAGAATGGGGCAAAATGTCACAGAAATACTACACTGAGGGCTAGCCCTGCTAGCTGCGTTAGTGAAAGAGTCACCCTAGTGAAAGCATGGCATAAAAAACAACCCAAAACCACTTTATCTTGCATGCTCAAGTCTACATTGCCTACTCTAATACTGCTGTTCTGTGGATAAAATCATATTTGTCAGCTTTCTTTTGAACGTTGATGGTATTACAGGATTGAATTATTCTTGTGAGGATTTAGCAGCTTCATTTGGCAGCACTTAAGCGGTTAACAAAGCATTGTAGAATTAAGTAAAACAAATCCTTATATTCATTCCTCTGTGAGGATAGTCTAATTTTCAGAATTCAGGCATGACATAACTGAGATACATACGATGACATAAATAGTCATATAAATTCAGTTTAAAAACTCACAAGGCGCTTTAAAAAAAGGTAAACATTAGCATTTTTATGTGGTGACAAGAAATGAAGTAGATAATTAAGTTAAAGGGAGTAAATTAAATTACAGTGGTTTCTGTTGTGTGGGTTTTTATGTGGTATATATCAGGAACTATAGATTTAATTGCAAAAATCAGTCTTTCACTAATGAATTCCCTACTTTTGTCCTACAGCTGTAAAAGGCAAGCTTTACTATTTTTAGTATTTAATATTTTTTTTCAAAATATATTTTAAAATATATTTTCATTCAATTATTTTAATTTTTCAGATGAAGCTTGATTTTTTTACAAGTCTGCAGAATCAGCAGAAGAGAGTCTCAGAACAGGATAGAGAGTTGAGGGTGATGGCTGAAACCTTGAAAGCAAAGGGTTTGTGATTAGGTGCAGTTTTCAGAGTTCAGACTGATAGGCTGCAGAACCTAAAAAATCATCTCTATTTAGTGACTTTCCCAAAGAATTTAAAGTCATTTCTTGCCCATGGAAAGAAGCCTAAGAAGATGTAAATCCGCAACAAGTTGGACACTAGCTGTTCTGGAAAAAACCTGGGCCAAACTCAAAGGAAAGAGAGAGGAAGAGAAGAAAATCCAAATATCTGGGGTCTTTCTGACACAGGGTTCAGAGGAATGATAGAAGCTGAAAAGCAGACTGTGTGGGAGAGATGTGAGCTCTGTTGTGACCCCAAAGGTCAGCTAAGTCGGTGTTTCATGTGAAGATTGAGCCTGTAATGAGAAATCTTTCTAACAAAACTTAAGCAGGGAAGCCACAAGCAGAGCGAGGAGATGGCAACGCATGGACAAGGGTCTTCACCTATTTAGTACTTCTGGTATTCCTCTAAACCATTTTGGGGAATTCAACCACTTTGAACCGGATTTGCAACATGCAAAAGACACTTCTAAGCAATTCTGGTGGACTTTTCAGCTTGTGTTGTGTGCCCTACAGCACAAGGATCTGAACCCTGTTCTACCTGGACAAGCTGAAATAATTTCTTTTGATGTGTTTTCAACAGTTCTTCAAATTTTCATTTAAAAGTGTAAAAAACACCCCGAAAAATAATTTTAAAAATGTTAGTCAATTAAGCAAAACTTTCTATCCATTTCAAAAGATCTTTTTTCCTTTCGCCATTGAAACAGAACCCATTATTTGCACTGCTCTATCTTTACTGATGTGTGTCACTTCAATCGCTTATTTAGAAAGAAAATGGTGACTGACAACCAAGCTTTTAATTAAATGGGTTCATTCTATTTTACAAAATGGTATCTCCAAACTCATCTATTTTAGACAACTTTTCCAATTTGCGCTTCCTTCCAGAATCTGTGAATGAAGAACTAATTTCTGTTTCAAAGAACCAATTATTCCGTTTGGTATGGAAGCATGCTAAAAGGCAGATAGCTATTTTCTCTCAAATTCAAGCAGAATGTCTAGCCAGTGGCGTCTTCATTGATAGCAAATCTGCAACAATACAAAACACATCTTCGGATTCTATTCTGGGCCTCATATAATTTCAATTCACCTTCCAGTGCAGTTAGGATAATGAAAAATCAGGTATCAAGCTGGAAATAAATGTCTGATCTTATTTACTTCTGTGCCCACTGTAACTTCTGCCATGCACTGGGATAGTTAATAGATGTATGGAAAGAGCAGTAGTCCTCTCATGGAAAGGCAGGTTTTAGAGGAGCTTCATAGGGGAGCAAAACCTTGAGAATATTCTTTTGCCATTAAGCAGAACAATTTGTCCTTCTTTACAGAGGCAGTAGTGTATTTAACCCCCAGACTCTGTTTATGTCTCTGAAGACAGAACATCTGCCACCATAAAAAGCACAACCACCTTGTCTTCCCTCCTACTAGTGAAGCTCTGTGAGCTCCTCTATGAGCAACGCTCATCTCATCCTTGACCATCTCATGGAAATGCTTCAGAGTGAGAAGCACAAAATGCAAGGTCAAATACATGGAGAATAGTAGCAAAATTTGTTCTTGCAATCTGGAAGTAACAAAGGAAAGGCCTACATTGAACTACCAGGTCACAGGATGGACATGAGGATTTGCTGTGCAATGAAAATGACAAATGCAACTAAAGGAGGAATGTTTTTATTATAGGTAGGGAAGCAGAGGGAAGCATGGTAAGACCTGGTCTAGAATCTTTTGAAAATTCTGGTTGCTTTCATTAAATTGAGATATAAATCTCAACAGGAATTGGTTCAGAGAAAGGCTACAACTATGACCACAATAATTGAATCCCCATCTCATTGGGATGAGACCAAAATAATTTTACTTAATTTTACAAGGCAGAACAATTCAAAGAAGAGTTTTGAGAATCACCAGAAGTACAAAGACACAAAGAGCAATGGGCCCATAAACTCTCTATGAACGCAGGCTGGAAATAGGTAGGTGTCCTGTCATCAGAGGGTAAAGAACCTTTTACTTTCTCTATACTAATAGTGAATAAACTCATTTTGGAATGAGTCAGAGTTCTTTTATAAAAACAATTACATAACGTGATTGTCTGCAGTGAAAAAGGAGATAGGGAGTTATAAAGCAGGAGCTTCTGTTTATTCTTAAATTCCTTTACTGCTTAATGACTTCTCTATGTCATTTGTTTTCTGAAGTTAATGAAAGTATCTCAACTGCTAGACTGGCCTGTTGCAGATATAGGAGATGTAGCAGACCATGTACATTTCCCTGGCTTGGTCCTTTTGTCCTTTCTTCAGCAGTGAACCCTAACTTTACACAAAATGCCACATCACGTCTGACTCCAGTTTCAAGAACAGATGCATTTTTATGAAGGGAAAGGACAGGTGAATGTTCTTGTGTTCTCTAAGAGGCATATCTTTCCTGCATGGGTGCAGGCTAGCAAAGGCTTACAGAGTTGTCTGCTCACACGTGCAGCCGGTTGCTGGTAAGGAAACGCTCTCTGCTCCTCTGGGGGATGAACACCACCATGTCCTTCTCCAGAAACAAACACCCTACGTGTTTGAAACAAACCCACGTAAGAAAAGGAAGCCCTGAGAGACCCAAGACCTTCTAGACCAGGAGGACTTTTCTTTGTAGTTGTTCGGTTCTAGGCATTTAGATTTGTTAAATGTGGTGCCAAGGCAAAAAAAAAAGACCCAATAGCTTGTTGATCATTAAAGAATACAATAGGTAGTGTGAAAATCATGTGGAGTGAGCTAGGAAAAAAAAATCATATAAGCATACGTAATCACTACTCCTTCTTTCTATATGTCAGTCTCTGAGAATGGTGTATCTCCACCTCTCATTGCACACAGTATTTGAGCTGTCACTGTACTGAATAGAAATTCTGAGGAAGGTGTCAAAGCACAGTGTTGAAAAAACTATTTTGAAACTGAGAAGAAGGAATGATTTCTGTAGATGTAGAATAAGAAATTACTCCTCAGTCAATTCACACACAGTCTGAAACAGTCTGTTTATTGTGAAAAGCATGTATTGTTACAGGTGAAGGAATTCCTGTTCTCTACCACAACTTACCTTGGTTGAGTATTAACTGAAATAAATACGTATGGATGTGATTGTGTACATGCAAACACACGTAAAATAAGCATTATAGTATCTTAGAACAGAGGTCATCTGCTGACTCGAACAAACTGTCTGAGCCATGTGGGCAAAATTACAAAATGGGTTACATTCCGCAGAAAAAACTATGAACCAATGCAGGATATGTCTATACAAAAAATACATTTTCCCACTAGGAAAAAACATATCATACTGCTGACAAAGCTCTGTGACTGTACAATATACACAGAAACATGCTAACAGTCTTGTCCTGACTGGTTCGCTGCGTGGAGCTTAGCTAGAAGGCTATTGCCCAGGTAGAACAGAAAGATCAAGCCCATAGCGTAGGATATGAGTGCTTTCTCCCTCTCCCGAGCCAGACAAAAGATTTAAAACTCTTCATTTCCAAGAAATGAGGTTCAACACAAACTGTGCCTGCCTTCTTTGTGCATAGATTTCTCTGCTTCAGTCACCACCCAGAATGTGGCAGGACTGAACAGCTGAAAGAAAGGGATTTTTCAAGTTGTAAGAAAGAGTGCGTTGCTTTTACTCACAGCAGTGTTTCACGTCACACATCTCTGGCTTGACTGGTCAGGATTATTTTATGTCCCATTAGTTTTTAGGAAATACCAGGTCTGGCCTTACTGCAGCTCCCATTTGCACTGACAAACTCCTCACAGGACGTAACCTGAGCTCTGTGTAGTAAGAAGTAAAATAAACTACATCTGGACCAAGGTAGTAGGCGTGCTATCAGTTTATTTAAAACTAACCTTTTAGCCCTTGGCAGGAGTTTGTCAGGCTCTGAGGAGTTATCTCAGGAATGGACATCTATAGAGCAAAAGGGAAAGCAATTTATAAATATGGCAGTGTCACGATGCTGGCCAGGTCCTGAAGACACAACTGCAGTTGGAATAGTGTGCCCTGAATTAACAAACTAACTGGCAGTTGGGCTATTCAACGTGATTAACAGCTGTTTTATGGGTCGTCTGCCTCATTCGGTGCATATGTGTACTGAGGGGCTGCTGTAGTGATGCAGGAGAATAAATAAAGTCTCTGGGACTGTGGAGAAAAACATCCTCTGTTGTTTTTTAAGGGAAACTGAAATACATGTAACATTTTGATCACTTAATTTAAACCCAGTTCAAAAGAATTAAAATGTCCACCCTTTAAAGTGCTCTTCAGTATGATAAATACGATGACATGGCAGTAAAACAGGAGATTGTGACTTTGTTCTGCTGTTTTATAGTTTGGCAGAAAAAGTGCTGATGAGCACATGAATGCGTAAAAGAGACTGGAGAATCTTGGCTGAGTCTCTGTTAATAAGCCTTTATTGAAATACAAATATGCCACAAAAGTACAAAGCCAGCTAAAATATCTCACAGCTAAATCAGGTCGACTAAGACAAAGCCATCCCACTGGATGTAATCAACACTGCTAACTCACACTGCTCAAGAATTAGAGTTTCAGTTTGCTTGCACAGACTAGTTAGCCGTTTTCCTCTCTTAGTGGGGGTCTGTCAGCCATACAATTGAAATTAATTGAACTCCCAGGATTCCTAAAGACGGCTTCTTTGGTTTTATTATTTTCCAACACAAACTTACTCTTCAACGTAAGTGAGGCAGATTGCGGGGCGGGGCACAGGTGGTGGCTAGCAAATTTTTTTTTATTCAAGAATTTATTTTTTAAAAAGCAAGTTTCTATATTTTTCCCAGTTTCTCTTCTTTGAATATGAGATGCCTACATCTGTTATTGCTGTCTTACACTTTGAAAAAAAAAAAAAAGCTATTACTTTGTAAAGAGTTTTCATTTCCTGTAACTGGCACTTAAGCATTCAGCTTCCTCTAAAAGGCTAAGCTTTACTCTCATGAAGCTGAAACTATTCCTTTTTTCTTGGAAATACAGACAGAATAAAAACTAAAGGTTTATTAAGGAAAACACATTCTCTTTCTTCTTTTGTCCAGTTTGATGCTAGTTTGGGTCAGAACTGCTGTAAATTGTATTTTCTCTTTGAAATTTTTTTAGCATTTCTAAGTGTAAAAATATGTGCACATATCTGCAGTCCTCAAGAGAAATATAGTTACTGTAAATTCCATGATCTGTCCTACTTTGTTCACAAATCTAATCCAAAAAGCCTCAACTCATTCATCATTTCCATTCTATGTGGAGTAAACTTCTGCGATTTCCACATTCTTTTAAGGAGAAGTCCCTTGCTACCGTATTTATTTATTTATTTATTTATTTTTGTTGTTATTTTGTTTCAGTAGAATGAGAAACCACTAGCGTAAAGGACTTAAATAATTATCTCTTATAGAGCTTCCTTGTGTGGGAAACAGTTTCTTGCAAAAGACAGTGACTGTTCTGTGTCGGGGCATGACTGGAGTTCAGTCACAGTATAAAGCAAATTTCTGTTTGACACTGAGGGTTTTCTGAACATCACAAGGGACAGTATACAAACCAAACTACGAAGACAGTTGGAGTAGAAGAACATAGTAATGGGAAGCCTCATCAGGGCTGATATTGTCCCTGGGAACCAGGAAAGAGCAGGAGATGACTGTGTTTCACTCTGTGGATATGTCTATATGACAAAGTATCTGTGGCTCATTGTAGCTCAGCCTGGGAGCTTGTGACCTTCCCTTTTCCTGACTATGTGTTTGCTTGTGTGTATCACAATATTTGGGAATTCCTCTTCTCTGTGGTTCCACTGCCTGCTGGAACCCTTGTGAGACAGCGCAGCCTGCTGAAAACACACTGGGATTTCCTTTTGCCAAGGGAAACAGCCTTTCTGGGAACTGGCCTGGGGTGCGTTACAGGGCAGCTTGCCTTCCTCTCACGGCCTAGAAAGCAGATCATTGCATAAGACTTTGGGGATGGAAATTGTTGCAGTTAGCCATCATGCATAGATTTATTGACCACATATGACATACAAGTAAATGCATTTATGATAGTATGAGAGAGTTGTAGACCCACTAGAGGAGCTCTTCTGATGGCAATGAAAGTGTAGCAGGAGAGCCTGTGGCTCACCCAGGGAGCTTAGGGACATGTAGAGAGTTGGAGTATGGTTCCACAAAAGCAACTCAAGCAAATATTCACAGCGTTAGTGACGAGATCTTTCCTGCTCCCTCTAATGCTGTTTTCTGCATTGAGACTGTGCAGCACATCGTCCTGGTTGACTTCAGGACTTGGCAATGCCTGCTGAGGTTGTTAACATGTAGTTTATTTTATGTCTGATACATCTAATATTTTTGTGGGTACAGCTTTGTTAATGATAAGAGTTGTTAAAAAAGAAAATTACTTAACTGGAGAATTACATTGTTGCAGACTGGTCTTGTTAGTTCAGTGAATGTAAATAACATGGCACATTGCTTTTGACAGTGAAAAATTAGCTTGGTTCATACCAAATAGTGTTCCATTATCATATTAATGCTGAAAAATTTTTAGTTTTAGAAACAGACAAGAAAGGTTTGATCCTACAGAGCTTCTTTCAGACAATTTGTTCCACTTTTCTATTGCACCATAGTATTTGAAATTCTTACGGATTTTAGAGAACGTCTTGATTTGTCTTTGTATGTGCACGTACAGGTACATTTACTTACTCTGGGAAACTTCTGGCTGATGTTGAAGAGACTAACTTCTTCCTCAAGAAAAGAAGCATGGTCACAAAATTGCTCCAGAAACATACTAATGGTTTAAGAAATCATAATCTTTATTGTAATAATAATCCAGCAGTTTATGTGAATGTTCCTAACCTGTTTCACTGCAAAAACAGACAACTAACTCTAAGCATCTTGGTTTCCCAAGAGATGTTGTGACTATATTCCAAATCACATGAGTTTTTTCTTCTTTTGGGAAAACTCTGTAGGGTTTGGCCATGGCCCTAGAAAAGTTCTTAGTTGGTTTCAGAACTTGTTTCTTTCTGACAGCTACTGTCAATGTACAACTTTGATGTCACATACACACTCTAACTTCTAATTTTAGTAACTAGGCTTAAAAGCTCCTCAAAAAAAAAAAAAATCCCAGGCTCTTATGGCCTTTTTAAAGAATCCAAATTATATATACCTTGGTTGACTTAAGTATTTTAAGCAAATGAATTTTGCATTATAATATAGCAAAGGCCAGACTGAAAACCAATCAAAGTCAGTTGGCATCAGTCTCTTTACCTCCGAGTACTTTGGAGCAAAGCCAGACTGTTTAGACATGTAATGTTTTTCTAACTTAAGTGATTGAAAGTAGCCTTCAAACTTCAATAAAATTACATAAGCTTGTAAGAGATATAAATAATTTAGGGGGAAATGTACTTTCCTAACTGATTTCACTCTGTGTATTTCAGTGTTCTTCACATCGTTTCCTTCAAAATGAAAGTTAGGTTGAAGGCGAGAGGACAACTGTCTTTGCAATGAAAATGTTGAATACATGCTTTCAGAATATGTCATGTCTTCTTGCACAGGGGAAAATTGCCCTAACCGTGAGGGTAAAAGTTTATGTCCTGCCAGGAACATGAAATTTTGCCTCAACAGTTATTAAATTAATTCCTATAAAAACTTGGTAAACCTGAAATTTAGCTTGAAAACAAAAAAAGTAGCTCTATGAAGTACTGATGTGTCTGAAAGGCATACGCAAGTCTTATACTTGACACTCCTAAAACTTACAATCAGACAGAGATAAGACTTTTTGTGGGAATCACCATTATTAGAAGATTCAGTGTGAGCATTTGGAAGCAATACAAGAAGTAAGCTGAGAAGGGATGATCCTCGCAGTGTTGATCTGCACTGCAAACTAGGACTCAAAAATTGCTTTCCAATGGTGTCGCAGGTAGTGTGCAGTGCTCTGATGTACTATGAAGAGAAAACCTACCAGCAAGTAGAGAAAGCTGGTACTCCAGGATCTAAAGATTTCCCTGACAGGCAAATTTGAGGCAGTGCCCTCTGGAATTGGTGCTTTGCTTAGCTAATTAACTAAACTTGCCTTACTATCCTTGCTGTAACTATCTTGTTATAAATCCTGTCACAGTCACCTGCTGGGTTGCAGCTCTGGTGAGCTGGTCTGAGAAGGGCAATCGAGCAAATTTTATTGCTTTGGTGATTGTGGACTCTTGTGTAGCTGTACTAATTCATGCCATTGCCCTTGGAGAAAAGCGGAATAAGGAGAAACAGAAATGGTTTTGTTCCTTTGTCCTTTGGGCTTTCAAAAGCTTAATACACACCATGTGCAAGAATGATTTTATGGTGACAAAGGCATAGGAGGGAACTATCTCGAAGGGACTGTGAATAGTTGGGGGAGTATTATAACACAGTGAAATATGTTAATGACATGTTAAGTGTTCAGACAGTTTATTTACATTTAATTCTTTCAGCTGTTAGAGGAGCTGTTTCTATGGACAAGTGTTACATGGAACAATTTGGGTTTCCTTAATTTAGGATATGTTTAAAAGGGCTGATCAGGAATGTAATTTTTAACATTACTTTTTACCTGTGTATGCATGGTTTTAACAGGCTCAAAAGCTGAATTTAAGCTTTGTTCTTATATAGGTCTGAAGTCATCAGAAAGCAAGTAATATAGTAAGATGTTTTTGTTCCTGCAGAAAGGAAAAATAATAATATATTCATCGATTGTATCCAGCTCTGTTCACTTCAGCTCAGCAAACAAGTGGAATAGTTTCAGAAAGGAGCAACCAAATATTCAAGGCAGGAAAAAAATTCACATCATAACACTTAAAAGACTTGGATAATTTGGATAATAGGGTGAATAAAAAGGGACAATAGGAAGGCATGTGAATGCTCTGAACAGGTTCCATGTGAATCATGACATGGGTTGGATTCTTTTGTGGGTAATATAAACAATTATACTAGTATTTATAGCAGTTTATTTTGAAAGGGATAAAAACCATTATATTTTTGGGAATAAACTAGTCTATATCTGAAAAGAGTAAAGGACAAACCTACCTTGGAAACATAATTATCTTCTATCAGATTCAGCTTCATAATTACAAAAGTATTCCCAAAATGGGGCAAAAGATATTTTGCTGATTAGGTTTATAAGATATTCTTTTTAACAGATGGACCATAGATCAATGCAGAGTGCTGATTTGGGTACTTAATGGCTTCCATTATCACGGAGTGCATTGAAATTCTTAATTTTATCCACATGAGAGGCCAGGAACTACTCCATTGTACAAATAGGAAACTAAAGTTTTGAATAAATATTTAAGTGACTTGTCCAAGGTCATGTGAGGACTCTGGCAGACTGGGGACTTTTAGCTTACCAACTTGTTTCTTTATCCAGTGGACTACCTGAAGATGATATGAAAGACAGCTCCCTGCAGAATGTCAACTTTTGATGGTCCTCTGCGTAGGACCAATGAGCCTCCCATAGGGAGCCACTGTTGACTACAGTTTTTCTTATAAGCTCTGCCCGAAGACCCAAATACATAAAGCTCTTTTTATCCTGCATCTCTCTCTGCAAGTATGGTCTACAAATGTGTCCCTGCATGCACAGGGACGAGGACAGTGATTTAATTCGTGATTATAGTTGGTAAATTTTGTGACAGTACATGGAACATTTTGGAAACACTTGTTATAAACACAAATCAATAACTTTAAAGAACACTAGTCTTTGATACAAGCAAAACAAAAAGCAAGCAAACAAAAAACCATTATGAGGATACATGCATATAGAAATTGCAGAAGTAAGTTTCAAAATGTAGTTATAAATTGGCCAGACAAATAAATAGAATGAAGTCAGGTCTTTAAAACAGCCAAACAAAGTTTTGAAGTAGTAGAAGAAGGTTGATAACTCTTTCAAAGAATTACCTAGCGTTAATTTAAGTGGTCTTTCATGAATTAAATGATGTTTGTCTCTAAAGACAGTTTTGTTCTCCATATGGCAAGCATTAAGAACTTAGGAATACTTTTATTTTTCTTTGTAATTATTTTAGAGATGTAGAGTGTTCTGTTTACAGTAACTACTGGGAAAATAAGATGAAAGTGACCTTTGGAGAAACAATTTTTTGAAGGCTTTGTGTTGATCTTCAAAAATATATCCCTTTGGAATAAGTATTCAAGGATTCTGTTTTTCAGTTAATTGAATTCAATATGATATTTTCAAAAGTTCTGTGTTCTGAAGTATTTCAGAGAGTTTTGTTTATTGATTCTAAATGTGTGTGCAGTGTGCTGAAGTGTTGCAGCCACATGAATACAAAATAATGTTGATGGAAGATGAAAATGAAGAAGAGGTAAGAAAACTGAACAGGAAAAAAACCAGAAACCTAAGAACAGAGAAGGCAAATGCAACCACATTACGGGTATAGTTCAGGGAGTGTCCTGTGATCCTTAGTGACACGTGTACACCGTGTCTCTGTTGTGACTCCATTTTGGGATGATTTTACTATCTCTCTGCATACTTAGCTTTTATTTAAGAAAAAAATCAGGCCTGCCAGCAGAGCAAGAGTTTTGATGCACACTAAGTGGCTTCCAATTTAAGGCAATGTATTGCACACCAGAGGGATGCAAAGGATAAGACCCATTCATGCTACAGAGTGAATTTAGCTGTAGTGTAAGTGTGCTCTGCAAATCTCATTTGCTGTTATTCACTAGAGCGGTTGTGTACCTGATGATTGTGGATGAGGTCTCATTGCACTAATAGAAGAAAGCAGCAAGATGGAGGAAAGTACTTAATCATAAGCAATGAACATATGATTAAATCCCACTAAAGGTAAAGGGAATTACATTATTAAGTGCTTTTCTGTTTCACAGAGAAATTTAAGCACATGTTTATGTAGCTCCTAGAACAGTTTCAGTAGGCAACTGCTTTCCTTATAAATACAAGGTGTACAGTCCTTCTGTATTGGAGCAGAAGCAATTGGCTTTATTTTATCTAATTCAGGTGCAGACTTGGGAACCTGGCACGTTGTCAATAAAGCCTTTGAGAAAAGTTTAAGACTCCCTGTACGATAAGAACTTTGAATAGAACAAAGAATGGACAGAAAGGAATTTTAAACTTAAATATTTGAAGTAGAGAACAAATGACCAAAAATTTGTCTCTGTAACAAGTCAGAGCCAAATGATTTTTTCTCTAATACCTCTCTTTCCTCTGCTTTTCACAGCTAGAAGCAGAGAAGCATGAAGACTGAATAAATACGACTGCGAAAATATTTTAATATTTTGAAAGAAAACAAGCCTGCCCCAGTTCCATAATTGCTGCAGTGTAGATTTACTAGATCAGGTAGTATTTGTTTTTTTATTAAGATAGATGGCTAAGTATCAGGATTTTCAAGACTGTTCTGTTATGTTCTGTCCATTACTTCCAAATATCTCCAAAAGACTTCTGTAATCTGAAACAGGAGATTTCCACCTTTTTCTTTTAACTCTGTTTTCTGTAAAATCCATGTCAATAGTTGCTCATGAAAAAAGAGATCTTACAGTCTCTGAGAATGCCAGGCGTAGTAAAGAAGGCATCCAAATTACTTTGTGTAGTATTGTTTATATTATTTTTTAAAAGGCATGAAAAATGATGATGGTATAGACTCTGGTAATGAGTTAACCTGAGCTCATTTAGAGATGAACACCACAGTTGCTGCTTGCATGGGAACAGCCCTGTAGCATAACTCTGCCCTCTGCTTTTCATGTTTATTAGGAGAGGTTTAAAAACAGACACAAGGAATAAGGAATTTATATGTCAGAGACTTTAAATCCAAGAAAATATCCTTCAGATCCATTTATGAAGCAGCCCTGAGTTTCAGTGCTACTGATAATGAAGCTTTTGCAGCTTTATTGGTTCAATTGCAATGCTGAAAAATGGGATATTTGGAATTTTGTTCTTTTTTGCCTTTAAAAAAAAAGAAAAAAGAATGCAAGATGAATAAATTAAAATAAGCTTTTCTTGTTTTGGCAGTAGAGCATACAAGCCCCTTGTACTACGTGTGTTGCCATATAGCACTTCTGAGCGAGTGTCACTTTTAACAGTTCTTCACAATTAGGCCTTTTAGTTCTTGAACCGATCAACATATTCCTGATTAGAAGTGGATGAAAGGGCAGTACATCAGTCTTTAAATTCATGCCTGCAAAAGTGAGAACACTTTTTTACCACACACACTCTACACAAACATGAATTGCCTTATCTTCATTTCAGTGCATCCAGGCTGCTGTAGGTGTTTTTTCCTTCCTTCCTTTCTAATTCCAGGCCTGTCAGCCTGACCTTGATGCCAGGGAAGATTATGGAGTAGATCATCTCGAGGGCACTCACAAGCCATGTGCGGGACAACCAGGGGATCAGGCACAGCCAACACAGGTTCATGAAAGGCAGGTCCTGCTTGACCAACCTGATCTCCTTCTATGACCAGGTGACTCGCCTAGTGGATGAGGGAAAGGCTGTGGATGTGGTCTACCTGGACTTCAGTAAAGCCTTTGACACCATTTCTCACAGCATTCTCCTAGAGAAGCTGGCGGCTCACGGCTTAGACAGGTACACTCTTCGCTGGGTAAAAAACTGGCTGGACGGCCGAGCCCAGAGAGTTGTGGTGAACGGAGTTAAATCCAGTTGGCGGCCGGTCACGAGCGCTGTTCCCCAGGGCTCAGTTTTGGGGCCGGTCTTGTTCAATATCTTTATCAACGATCTGGACAAGGGGATTGAGTGCTCCCTCAGTAAGTTTGCAGACACCAAGTTGGGCAGGAGTGTTGATCTGCTCGAGGGTAGGAAGGCTCTGCAGAAGGGTCCTGGACAGGCTGGATCGATGGGCCGAGGTCAATTGTATAAGATTCAACAAGGCCAAGTGCCAGGTCCTGCACTTGGGTCACAACAACCCCATGCAACGCTACAGGCTTAGGGAAGAGTGGCTGGAAAGCTGCCCAGAGGAAAAGGACCCGGGGGGTGCTGATTGACAGCCGGCTGAACATGAGCCGGCAGTGTGCCCAGGTGGCCAAGAAGGCCAACAGCATCCTGGCCTGTATCAGAAATAGTGTGGCCAGCAGGAGTAGGGCAGTGATCGTGCCCCTGTACTACTCGGCACTGGTGCGGCCGCACCTCGAATCCTGTGTTCAGTTTTGGGCCCCTCACTACAAGAAGGACATTGAGATGCTGGAGTACATCCAAAGAAGGGCAATGAAGCTGGTGAAGGGTCTGGAGCATCTGAGGGAACTGGGACTGTTTAGGCTGGAGAAGAGGAGGCTGAGGGGAGACCTCATCGCGCTCTACAACTACCTGAAAGGAGGTTGTAGTGAGGTGGGGGTTGGTCTCTTCTCCCAAGTAACCAGCGATAGGACGAGAGGAAATGGCCTCAAGTTGCGCCAAGGGAGGTTTAGACTGGACATTAGGAAAAATTTCTTTACTGAAAGAGTGGTCAGGCCTTGGAACAGGCTGCCCAGGGAAGTGGTTGAGTCACCATCCCTGGAGGTATTTAAAGGACGTGTAGATGTGGTGTGTAGGGACATGGTTTAGTGGGCATGGTGGTGTTGGGTTGGCAGTTGGCCTGGATGATCTTAGAGGTCTTTTCCAACCTTAATGATTCTATGATTCTTATTGAGCCCCTGTTCTGTATTGCATTGGATTCCAAGTAAAAAACTCTTCATTATGAAAGGAACAGGGTGCTTAGAACTTCATAGACTAGAAGAAGCATTAGTTAAGGTTTTGGGGAGAGGACTTGCTCCTGCCTGTTTCCCTGCAGCACCTTGCTTTCATAACCTGAATAGCACCATTGAAAATCTGCTCAAAGCTCTGAAAGAAGAAAGAAAATACCACGATAACTTTTTTGTTTTTCAGAATGTGGTCTTCAAGACAACTTGTAGTGCTTAGATAACTTACTTTCTATTTTTTTTAACCATTGTGGTGTCTAGCAGTGTTAAAGTATGTAGAATTTCATGCGGAGGAAGTCTTGAGCTGCCACACAACTTATTAATATTTGTCAGTAATGTTTTTTCTCCATTTTTACACTTTTTTTTTTCCTCAAGCTGCATTTCCTTAATATCTCCCACTCTTATCTCACAAGAATACATACTCATACCACAAGCAGACCCAAAATATATCTAGCAATTTTGAAAATATCTGTACAACGTACTACAAATTACACCACAAAGAAAACAATATATTAAGTAGGTCCCTTTCTTCTTCATTTAGATGGAGAAAACACTGTAGTGTGGGGTAATTCAGATTTCACTGCACCTTTGAACTAATTTACTTGTGTTCTTTATAGCCTTGTTTCTTAAAGATGTGGAGTTTCTATTTCTTAAATTTCTATTTGTCTATCCTCCCCTTCCTGCAAACAACATCGCTGAATAATTTCTACCAGATCTTACTGAAGCATGAGGTCTCAAAGGCGTTCGGTTTTGACAAGCTTAAAGAAATTGTTGGCCAAAGAAAATGAAGAGACCATCTTACGTGCCTTCAGTGAGGAAAAGGCAAGAATGCATATGCTTTACTAGACATCAGTGAATCGACATTGGAAAGCACCATCATTACATGGATTCGTCAAACACCCAGCTTCAGGATCAAAGCCTGGTTTGCTTTCTGAGAAACACCCTGGATAAAAGACAGAAAAGCAAAGCCTAGTTGTACAAAGAGTCTGTAGAGCTGGGGCAAAGCATTGTCAACAATCAGTTTTCATAAGCCTGGAAGGAGCTTGTTTAATCAGGTTACACCTTTTACTTGATGTAACTGTTGTTAAAATTAGAGGCTTCTTTTAGAAAAAAGAATGTAGACACTGAAAAATGCAATTTTACAACTGAAAGAAACATTTCTCTTAAAAATCAGAATATGTCTTTTATTGGTACTGACAATCAAGTAAAGAAAGAAGTAAATTTCTTTTATGCCATATCTAAATACATTAAAGGAATATGTTTTAAAAGACTTGGCTCATTTTTCACTCTACCCGGGAGATGAAATTTAAGATGCTAATAGTTTGGAAAATATCAGTTGGAGAACATATAACTTTAATCACTTCTGGTCTTGGCTTGTGCTTAGGGAATTCTAACTGAAAGGCTTGCCTGTGTTCCTCCAGCAGATTTTTATGCTAATTTCTGTTTTTTCCGCATCAGTCACATGGTTTTGGTTTGCACTTTAGACCTTGGTTTTCTGATTTATGTGTGCTGGTGTCCAATCAAACTTTGTTCTTACTTGTCAATGCTCTTCATCTTCATCATTCATATTCACAAAAACTGTATCTTCTGCAAAATTTTGAAAAAAACAACCTTTACTTCTCTAATTGTAGTGTGTGAACCATACGAGAGTATGTAATTACATGAAATGGTAGTCTCAACACTTTGAGTTGAAAGGCAACTCAGTTACAGGTGAAAGCTATGATGTCCTATGTTACATGCAAGGCAAATGCCTTTAGACTTAGCAGTCCAGTGCTGGAAAGCCAGAGGTCAGGTCAGAGTTGGTAGCAATCTACAGCAGATTTTTTTTTTAGAGCTGTAAAAGTGTTACGTCATTGCACTAAGGTACTTAGGACTGTACAGGACCTCTTCGGTAAGCAAAACTAATCATCTGCCATCACAGATACTGCACAATGTAATGACTTTCATAACCTTACAGAAGACAGTATTTTAAATAATTAGGTGTTTGGTTTGGGTTTTTTTAAGTCTCCAGTGGTAAGGACTGGAAATCTGTTCTACAATCCCAAATGCTCAAAGCTCTAAGAATTAGAAACCTTATTACTTCCATAAAATGCACTTATAAGCATTCTATATCTCTTTTGAATATGCAAATGTTTTCCTTTGTTTTAAATAGCTCTTCTCTCTTGTTGGTATTTTTTCCGAGATGTATTTTTACGGAGTGATCATGGACCACCTTCTTTTTTCTTTGGTAGACTACATGCAAAAATATTAAACAAAACGTGAAACAAATCTTTACTAATAACTCAAGTCTGATATTTCCCCTTCAGTCCCAGTACAGTTATGTGTTACAGTCCTTTCCTTTAACACTTTCTTGTCTGCTTTTTAATTCATCACTTGCATCTTCTTCAATATTTCACAAATTTTCACTTGATCAAATACGCTGAAAGCCCAGAGATGGAGGAATTGCTACATTTCTATTGTCTATAAAGGTTATAAAAGTATCAAGTCAGATAAGCCAATTTCTTTTTGGTAAACTATGCTACATTTTATCCCCATTTCTCCTTTACATCTGAGTTCATATTGTTTCTTTCAAAATTTGTTCCAAAAATTTGCATACTTTATACATCAGATTATGAGGTTTGATAATTCCTCAATCACCTTTGTCCTTTTTTTCTGGCTGTAAATATTTTGTCCTTTTATATTCACTAATCCCAGACTTGACAGAGTTAATCAAGATTTTTGTTACCAGACTTAACATTTGTTTTGCTGTCTCTTTCAGGTTTCTGTCGAGTTCCTTGAGTTTTTCGTTCCCTTCTAGCATGGTCATTTCAACACCTCTGTTCCCACTATGCATCTTGCCTTTATGTCTTCAAAGCATTCATAATGAAAACTGAGAGCATTAATTTGATTTTGGAGACTTGCTTAAACTACCTCTGCTGGTTCTTTGCTTAGGAGCCCCACTTTTTATTGTCTATCTTTGTTTCTTTAACTGTTTCTTTTATTTCTTTGTAAGGTCTCAGCTCTCAGCTTGACTTCCGGCAATTCTTGCTTTAGCCCTACATTTCTTGATAGCTAAGATATAGCTTGCTAATTGGTGCTTTTCCTGTTCATAAAGCCGAAGTTTATTCCTGATATTTTTATTGGAGTGATTAGGCCGGGTGTCCTTTCCTCCTCCTTTTTTTTTCTCCTTCCTTGATATACAGACTCTTAATAGTCTTAGGTCTACAACTCATGGAGATTTCAGGTTTCCGTCATTCAAATCTCTGCACTTTTTGGCACAGTGCAATGCACCAATTAATTTTCTTAGTTTATAAAATTTAACCCTTTCAGAATGCCAAACTGTTTATCTTCCTTTTTAATTTAAATTGAGTCAAGTCATAATGAGTCTATCGAAGCTTAAAATGTGTGCTGTGATTTTTGGAGTCTCATCAGTATTTATGAATTTAAAAGAAAATGATCTTTTATTTTTTTAGTGAGAATTTAGGGAAAAACTGACAGCTTTTTATTTCAGCCGGTGGCTGATGTTATCTGATATTAGCTAAAATTCCAACAAGCAGGCTGCATGTTGTTCAAACTTCAACCTAATTTGAAGCAGGAGGGCAATACTGCAGCATTCCTGCTTTCGAGACAATCAGTGACCTACTAATACGGTTCTCCAGTTTCATCATTATTATTCCTCTGTATAAAAGTGAGAGGAAGATAATCAATGACAGCAAGCAAATGTCTAATACATATTCATTCAAACTCCTTTCCAGAATATGTACAAAATGGATTTATGGATGTTAGGGAACAAAGAAGTAGCTTCATCCTCATTAACAACCATCTCTTTTACTATTTAATCTGCCAAATGTGCTGTAATAACAATCTTTTAAATTTGTATTTCCTTATACCTAGTTATCTACTCTCCACTTGCAAAAATTATTCTTTTGCTTTCTTCATAATTTTATTCATAGTCCTGCTTTCCAGAAAAATGATATGTCCTCTTCTATCTTTGTCCACCTCTTCAGATGCCTTGCAAAGAAAAGATTTTTAAAATAATTACTTCCTCTTTAATTAAAAGTCAAGACCTATTAAAGTCAGCTTGTTTTGCAAACCTTCTGTTCTTTCATATTACAACAGTGCCAATTGCTTCCCTGTTCTGTTTTGTTTGTTTCAAATCCAGCTAAAAAGTTAGTTATACTTCCCTGGCTGGCAGTCTTCCAGAATAATAGTAATGCTCAGAAATTGATTGAATAGCTCTGTCATTCCAGAGAGCAAATTAAATCAGAAATGCACCTTTCTAACTGTTGCTCCGTTAATTTCCTTAATCTGCAACCAGTGCACAGGAAACAGTTCCCAGTCCAATTATCTGGAACACTGAGATCTTTAAAAAATGCACAAGGAGCTCAAGGGCCCCTCCCAGGGACACGCAACATGTGGCACTGCAGAGCGGCTCAAGCCAAAACTAATATCTCTGCAACAAGTTTAATGCGTGAAAAAACAAGTAGAATTAAAGTGAAAATTTAACATTCTCTTTTCAGTGTTTTCATTAGGAAATTAACAAGTTGCCTAAAAGTGCTTCATGGAACTCAATTACATGAATTTAAGAAGAGTAGGAAGTTTCATAAACCTCATGACATTAATTACAGGGCAATGGTATCATTAACAACTATTTAATTATTGTAAGCTGCTAATCAGTAGTTCATAACTTAGCAGTGACCCTGCTTTGCCGCATTCTGGGTGCTGACCACCAGACAAGGCCCACCATATACTGACAGATCCTTCCTACGGGGGAAAAGTGGGGGGACACATCTCCGGATGCTCAGACTGCTGCTCTTTGTAACACCACCAGAGCCCACAGAGTGTCCCACTGGCGTTAACTGCTTTCACTACCATGGTGTTGTATATGCCTACCTAGCCTCAAACGTTAGCAAGCAGGTTGCACATCAGATTCCTGACAGGTTTTATAAGACTCAAACAGAGCAATTCTGTTTGTACATCTCAGGAGATGTTCTTTCTATATTTAGCCAAAGTACTTTTCTCAGCCATGTCAATGGGACATAAAAGGAAAGATCCCAAATGGTGAGGAAGAGTCTAAGAACCCCATGTGGCGAGTCCTTAACATTGATGTTACAATAGCACTGTTCCACATCTTCCTCCACTTTTAAAATATGCTATTAGAATAAGTGCACAGTATCACATACTGGTTTAATCTTTAATTTAAAGGATGAATATACACCTATCAGCATATATCAAAGGCTTTTTCTGTCTAAAGAACACTATTCTTCTATTCTGGTGTCTATTGACTTCTCTTTTTGCCTGTTTGAGGTCTGTGAGTCTCTCCAAGTCTGTTAAGGTTGGAACTTCCGGAGTGTTTCTTTTTCCTTTTCTTTTTCCTGCACTTCATATATGGATCTCATTGTCTTCTGATCAGAGAGACTCCAGTCCCATTCTAGCTGGTAAATCAGAGTAGGAGATTTATTTCTGTCATCATCCAAGGAAAGTTCAGTAGCCTTTCCCCTACAGCTTTTCTTTTGAATCATATGAAATTTGTGATATAAAAGATATATTGTATATATAGCATTTTATTTCATGCCCCTAGCTTATTTCAAATGCACTTTTACTTCTTTTTTTTCTCCTTTTACAGATGAGAAAATACTTTAAGTGGATATGTTTACAGTACTTCACAATACTGAGGTCAGAAGACCAGCAACTGTGCTCTGCATTAGGAAGGGAAAAGCAAAAAAAGAATTTATTCTGGAGCAATATTGAATGCTTCAGTTTACCATGTATGTTTACTAGAAATTAGTAAATATACTGATGCCTCTGAGTAGTGAAGTTAAGAAAATGGAACCCAAACAACAACGTGGTTAACAAGAAGAGTCCTATTGCCTCCCAGGGGACTTAAATTTCATCCACTATGAAGAATGCTCTGCTTTTCAGCAGTTTCAGCAGAACAGCCTGGGTGGGGGTTGGGAGGGAAATGTAATTTTCTTGAACCAGTCTATAAGACAGTCCTTTGGACGGCCACACTTGAATAAAGTGGTAACTCTTGCTATAACACAAGTTATATGTCTTTGGTTTATATGTTTGCCTACTTTTCAATTCATGTCATGATTCAACGATCTCCATGTATTCTTGTTTAGGAATAATTCATACAGAAAAGGCTGAAATAATTTGACCTACAATTCAACAGAAGAGCTGGGCTATTGAATTTTTTTCCCTAGAAAATCTGAGAAAATATAAAAATAGAAATATATGTAATACCAAAAATGTTACACAAAAATAATAACTTAAAAAAATTATTCAAGATGGTTTCTGTACTATAAAGTGTAATATTTTCCTTATAAAAGTATAAGGCAGTTAGCGTATAACTGTTAGTTGGTCAATAATCCACTTCTTGGAAGCAACTTTTAGTTTTGGTAAATTAGTAAACCATACTAAAATATTCTGAAATCTGCTGCAGAATTGTAAGCTAAGGCTTCTTGCATTTTAGGTCACATACAACAATCAGAAATTTTGTTCCTTGAGTGAAAAATGTAATTTTTATATGTGAGCAAGTATTATGCACAGCCAACAATTTCGCTGCCACGTTTCTTGTCTTTCAGATATGGGATTTTCAAAGAAAGCTTAGAAAAGCGCTTTAGAGTCATTCTGAGAAAAAGAATGTAGGAACTGTTCTTATTCTGTCCTTGCTCAGTGACAATTTTTTTCCATTAACACACAGTTCAGACTGAATTTGCTGCAGCTTTTAAGGGAAAGGCTGAATTTTCAGCAGTTCAGATGAAATAGTAAAGAGGAGGAAGACTCCCAAGATGTCTGTCTGGGATTAATTCTCCCCTTCATGTACGAAAAAAGGTTTAAAGTCAATACGATAGGAAAGAACTCCAAAATGAGAAGCCTCTTCTCAATGTATCCGCAAATTATCACCTGTTTGTCTTTTAATTTCTCTCCCTCTTAAGTAGGAGTTAGGTAGCTGCACAGCAAACTCTGTTTCTTAAGCCCAGCATTCAGCAGTGTGCTCTGCCACATGCAAGGCCATGCAGTGACATTTTTGACATTTTCTAAGGGAAAAAAGAGAAAAAGAATTATAGTAGGCAGGGGATATTTTTCTTTTTGCAGTCAAGAACTATACAGTAAAAACCTGTTTTTCAATTATTTTGAGAGCAAGGCGTATTTAGGAACATCCACTGACGCTGATTATGTGTATCAGCTCCCAGTGGCCTTAGTGCAAATTGTACATGCTGATCAGTAACAGCACATCTTGCAGAACTGCCTTTTAGAATTAAAGGGAAACAAATTATAAGGAGGTAAAGTGTTTCACCTCACGTACAGCCCTTCTCACTAGTTCACAAAGTTCAAATGATCGTGGCAATGTTGGAAACCCAATCTCTTATTACACTGAAACTCCTCACAGCTTAGGAAATTCCACGTTTCTCCTGTCCTAAACCTGACATCTCATTAAATGAAGATAAACTACACACACATTAGCAGCTTGTACGTGTATTACTTTACCAGCCTGTTTCAATTAAAATAAAGATTAGACACAAGAAATTTCAGAGAGTTTTTGTGCAGCATATTATGATTCTCAGATTACAGCCAAAAATACTGTACTCGGTGTATTTTTACAGAAAAATAAATTATCATCTGTATGCCGAAAAATGATGAGAATTTAGTAAAGGGGAGATACAGTCCACTCTAATGAATTAGACTTCTAAATCAGTTATGCAGCCTTTCATTATGCATTTTTGCCCATTTTCCTCAGCAATGTAGTACAGGGAGCTGACTTCACTAGAATCCATTTCTTATTTGTCTTATCATATAGCCACATACCGGTAGGTGCAAAGTTTTGTGGTTTAAAATAATTTACAATTACACTTTTATTTTATGTGTTTCAAGGGGCAAGCTAAGAGGAAAGAAACAATTATTAATTTGGAAATTTGTTTTCTAATTTTTAATTGAGGTTAATTTAGAAAATATATTTGTGTGTAAATATGTATATATTATTTCCTTCATACATATGCACAGACTGTAATATATATTTTGAGAGAGAGCGTGTATGTGTGCATCTGTGAGTGACAGTGTGCCCATATGTACAATGACTTTCTAAATATTGACCCCTCTAGTTTGTCTTTCAATTTGTCTTTTGAAACAACAACAAAAGATTTTTAATGCTTCTCTTTGCTAAGTCCACACAACAGTAAGTAAATTTAAGTTTTGGATTTGAATCTAAAAATGAAATGCAAATGAAACGCATTGTGGAATAGGTCCTTACAACCTGTGTCTTATGTTGTGTTACAAGCTCTCTGCCTTAGTTTGATGACTACTTGCATAATGAAATTCTGATATTCCTTTCTCCAAATAGGGTGTTTTCTCTACTTGGATAGGTTTAAGATTGTGGTGTCTCTCTTGATTAGAAGTTAATGTCTTGTTTGTGAAATGCATCCTTGAACACTGAATTTCTTTGCTCTGTAACTTTTACTTTTAAATCCAGTCTGCCTCAGGAGCACTGCAGTCTCAGTTGTACTCGGTATACACCTAACCAAGGGTAATAGTATCGATTAGTTTTCCAGCTCATCAGCCAGATCAGAACACTGAGAGGGGAAAAAATGGCTTCAGACTAAACCATTTTTTCCTTCCCTTATTTTGATGGTGAAACTTTTAATGTAAAATGAAATATGTTATTTTCAGGCATGCTCGAAAAGTAGTAGAAGTCAAGGGCTAAAGAGTCAAGCACTGCCAATAATAGAGCTATATTACATTCCCATACCAAGTAGCTCAAGAATGAGGAGACCACGATTATGGCAGCCTACTTTCCTTCTTCCCCTAACATATGGGCTGCATGCTGTCCCACACTGCTGTCCATCTGTCTGAAGCAGGTGATTGTAGTCATTTGGCAACCTCTTGTAAGGGTTTGAAAGATAAGGAAAAAAACACTTAAGAGGGGAATATATGACCTCAGTCTTCAGTATGATTGCTGAGAGCTGGGAACCAAGAGATTTATAGGGCAAAACCCACACTCTGTGGATGAGACTGCGCTCAACATTCACAACTAATTGATTTAAAGTAAAAACGTGTGTAGACACAACTAAAACAATGGTTTTAGCAAATTTATTTACATATATAGAAACAAGGTATTATTACATAATTGTATAGCTTGTATATAGAATATGTTTTATATAATATAATAATGACATTTTATAATAATTGTTATATATTATAATTATATAATATCATAATTATTTAATATAATATATAGGCTATTGTATGATGGTATAATATAATTATGTATTATTTTACATACATGAAGAAAAACCAAAGCAAATATAGTATTTTTTTCTATGTTTGGATTGCCCTGAAAAAGAGTTAAACTTTTAGAAATCCCTTCAGACGGAGGAGCATGGAAGGCATAATGGTGCCGAATCAGTTCTATTTCTAGTTTCTGGAAGTTTTGTCCTAATCAGTCTCCACACTTAGACCTGTTATTTTAATCTTGAAACATGTTAGGGAAGTATAATTTGTCAGCTTTCCTTAGTCTTCAGAATGAAGATTTCCCTCTTGTGGGGCATCAAGTCTTGTAAAATTCCTAATAATTAGGGGACAAAAACTCTCTTCCCAAGAGTTTGTGGCAAAAGAAAGTCAGTGAATGTCCATTTAAGGACTCTGTGAGGAGTAAAGATATCCTCCAAACCTTCCTCATTATTTTCACCTTCTGTTGCCTGCCCCTGCCTCCCTGCACCTCTCAAAGAGCCCTTGAGAATGCAGAGAATGTATTGTACAAAACTTATTTCAAACCCAGCAGATCAGGTTATACACTTAAAGTACAGCTTTCAAAAATAAGAAAAAAGCTTTCTCAGTGTCATGGGCTTTCCAAATGCTGATTCTCTTATCAGTGCTGCTTGACCCTGACAGTTTTCTTCAAACTCACAGCATCTTGCACTGCTTACAGTTAATTTCCTATATATGAAACTCCTACTAGTTCAGCAAGACTTAATGGATTGCACAGGACATAGCTGAAAGTCAGCATGGAGCTAAATCTTTCCCCTGCAGGCAGTTAATCAAAGGAGACAACTGGAGGACCTTCAAGGGACGCAGGTCATGTTCTTCCTCTGTTCTCGCCTCTCAGGAGAGTAACTCTTGAAGTGAGGGGCACTGGAGCGGTGCGCAGGTTGCGGGTCCCCGGGGACCACCGGTCCTCCTCACATCAGAAGCAGCTTCTCCACTTTCTCTCCCAAACTTGCAGCTCCCTAACAGTCCCCGCTGCCTTCATCAGAATGACCCTGCCAGCATGTAGTATCTTTTTCTCGAGATGTGTAGAAACCTGGGAGCCAAGTTAATTCTAGTTCAAAAGATATTTGAGAGGACAGAGAGGAGGAGAGAGCTCTCCACACACCACAGAAAGTATTTACTGCTCACTTTACACAGGTTTCTATTTCCCTGCTTACAAGAAGGGGAAGTGAGATAAATTAGGACAGCTCATAAACTCGTTCTGACCTGAATTCAACAGGGAAAGGATTGGCCTTTGAATGCCTGGACTAAACTTCAGTGATTTCTTTTTTTTTTCAGGTGAATGTAATCTGGTTTTAACTTGTCCTTCGTTACTATGCTGCCTGATGGTGCTTAGGTGTAGCAGATGAAGTCAGATTACCCATGTCACCCTTCCTTTTTAGCCTGGCAAGAATATATTGAACACCGGTTCTTGATAACGCTCAGCTACTGGATTAAAGATGCCTTTGACATTTACTTTCTCTCAGGAGCCTGAAGAGCCAGAACAATCATGCCAGACAAATAACTGACAGTTATTCACCATATCATCAGCTGAGCCATTTTGTGCTGTGACTCCTTCTGACCTCATAAGGTAAGTGAAGCTGGTATTTGTATTACTTGAAGAGAAACTTCTAGGGAACACCTTGAACACTCCCAGAGTGGCACAATTTAGTACGTCACTGTTGTTATCAGCGCACTCCATAACTGTGATTTGGAGATAAATGTTCCTTAGCTATCTGGCAAGTATAAAACCAAGTTTATATGGAGCTAGTCTGCAGCTAGCCACAAGTAAGAAATAATACCTTTAGGAGTAGGTCAAATCTTTTAGAGGGTGTAGAGGATTAAACACAGTCAGGATCCCAAGGGAATGCAAGGATCTGTAAAATACCAGATTCTTAAAGGGTTTCATCCACTGCCATCTGCAGTAACATAAAACACATATTCAGCTTGCATCACTTCCTTTTCTGTTAAAAAAAAAAAAAAAAAAAAAGACTAATTTTCAATCCCTTCTTGGGGAACCAAGGTCCACCTTGCCCTGGTATTGCCACACTTCTCTATCTGCATCAGCAAACTGTGCAACCCAGTAAGATTGGATTTATAGAGCCAAACAGTGCTGAGGCCCTAGTGGGTTTACTTTCAGAGTGAGGGGTTTACTTCAGAGTCGCTCTGGTGTCCTCCCTTGGACTGAAACTCTTTTATCAGTTGGAGCACATTAAGTACACCTTCGGGACACAATTTCTGGTTTAGTTTCATCCAAAAGGAGCCCCGGCAGCAGGCTCTGACACCCCTGCCAGCTGAGAACCAACCTGCAGTAGGTGAGGATGATGCACTTTAAAAGTCCTCTCCTGATCCAAAAAAGGCAACGCAGATGCCAGCACTGAGAAGGGCAGCAGCAGAGTCACCTTTTTGGTCTTGCACCGGCTCGGTTACGTGGGGTCGGTGGTGGTGCTGGTCACTCCTTGCTCCCCCCGGGGAGCGGGAGCAAACGTCCACCCCCGGGGCCCCATAGCTGGGGCCGGTGGGGCAGCTCCCCTGCCACCGTCAGGGCAGTATCTTTTGTAGTCTGCCTACCCAAGGGACTGTCGCGAATGAGTGGTTTAGAGGCTGCTTAAAGAATCACCGTCAAAGAAATTAGCAGAAAGTGATTTTAATAGTGATTTATAAAGGTGCGACCTAATAGAATTCGATGGCAAGGTTCACTCTATTACTTGTTACATGGGTGAAACATATAAAGGAAAATCATCTAAGGGTTTGTATTTCAGGGACTATGTGTGTTTGGCAGCTGTCTAGGTTTCATTCACAATTTAGCAACACTTACTTAATTATCAACTAATCATTAACAAACTTTAGTAACGCTTAATCATTAACTCATTCAATATTTGCAAAGTGAGTTAGTAAGTCTACTACAATCACAACTTAATTACATATTATGCTTACTATTAGTTCACACACACAGAGAAATATATATATGTATATAAAAATATACAGAAGGTACCTGTTAAAAATTCCCCTCGATTTCAATCAAGAAATATTCACGTCGAATGCCTAGGCATTCCCTCTCAACGGGCGAAGGGTTGAGCTTCGAAGGGGACTCACCCAGGACCCAGTGGTCCTCTGAATATCATAGGCCTGAAAGATGGCAAGCTCTGAGAGGCTCCCACTCAGAGGGAGATGCTGGGTGCAGCCGCTGCAGTCCAGGAGAGCTCAAAGGGCCTCACTTAGGACCACTGTTTATAGGTTCGCAAGATGGTTGGCTTTGGTCATCCGTAAATTTCCATCCTGGCCACAGTCCCAGGTGGTAATTACTAAAAAATTCTCAAGGTTTCGGTGTTCTGCTGGACACCTGGGCCAGGCAGTAGGAGGATGTTCCCAGCCTCAGCTATGCAGAGTTTCTGACACAGTCAAGGAGCGCTCAACTGCCAGACTCAACACACCAAGGCCGAGGTTTCATGGAAATTTCTGAGATCAACAGGCGGCCCAGGTCAACAAGTGGCCCAGGGAAGAAAGGGGGGTATGAATGCACCACCACAGGGACACATCTGATCTCTCGTCCGATTGCTTTGAAAGGATCCTAAGGCACTTCAAAATGAAAGGCTGTAAGTCGCTGATGTTTTTGTCCAGCGGAGGTGATGAGTCTACTCTGTCCAAATAATTTTGCCCTAAAGTTGTAACTGGAGTACAGCGTTCTTGTCGTCTTATCTTTGATTGCTGCACAGCACTGCAGTGAAATGTAAACACTTGCTGCATTTTTTTATCAAGTGCAAACCGAATTTTACTAATACTGCTTTTAAATGTGGAAAGTATACTTTAGGGGCTTTCAGGGGAAATGCAGTTGGGCCAAGCTATGATGCTTTAGTTAAGCAATGCATGACTTGACTGATGAATCCAGATCTCTTGCTATTTTTATGTTTTCTGTGGAGACTATTTTTTGCTACATATATGTTCCATGCCATGCTGTTGCATTCTGAAATAATTATTTAGTAGAAAATTAAAAATATACCTGCAGTGTATAATGATATAGGTGGGGTTAAACGCTATAAATCTTCCTGCAGAAGCTTCTGGGGAAACCCAAAGATTACCTTTGAGACCATATTTCCTTCCAGATTGCAAACCTGTCCTAGACTTGCCTAGAGAGTAACACTAAAAGCTGCTTCCACTCCCCACCTCCAGATGTATTTGAAGCCAGGGAGCAAAGTAAGAGCAATTAAAGCAAATGTTTTCTCTCAAAACATATGCTAATGCAAGATTACTCAGGAAATTGGATGGTCTTGGCAGGAGGGTCTTTATATAGTATTGTTTTGGGCAAAGCAGTCTGAGACGCCTGAGGCTGAGAAAATCTTGAGGAAAATTGGCATGTGGCCCTGAAAGAAGTCTAAAGAAGGGGCTTTTGGGTCACAACATTGACTAAGAGACAGAGTTGGGAGAATCCCCTAAACTGTCGCAAGGTGCTTAGTTTGAAAGGGCCATTCTACTGTCACTCTTATGGTAAATTATAACCTGAGCTAATATTATCAGTTATTTGTCAGAATTATAAAATTCCTCTAAATAGTCAAAGTCATAGTTTTTAATCTAGGAGTGATACTTTTCTTAATATATATAGCGCTGCTTCCTACTACAGATAGCAAATCATTTTGTTGAGTGGCATTTTGTGGGAAAAAACAAATTTCTTTCCAATTTTCATTCCCAGATTTTCATGGGTAAACCTGTAACCCATACCATTTGATATAAAATCCCCATGATTTACACAAGACTCATTTCTTATTTTGACTAAGATGAAGCTGTCTTATCATTTTCATTTGGAATTTTAATCTGACTTCATCTGAACAAATTTTTAAGGTACTACACTAAAGATTTTAATACAAAATGTACCTGCCTGTATATCTGCATATATATCAGAAATATTATTTTCTGATAAGTTATATAATTTGCAATCTATTAGGCAATCCAACGTTATCAATATGTGCATGTGCATATATATGTCTCCACATATATATACGAGTAATTACTAAAAAATAAGATCTTTTTTTGGTATTTTATCTGCATAATTTTACGGAAAATAACTTAGAGTTACATTGAAGGAATATTTAGTTGTTACCTTCCTTTATGGTTGATAACACTGTAACATGAAAGGGAACCTAAGATGTCTTTCAAAGTAACATTATTAGCCATAACACTACATGAAAATGCTAGTTGTATTAATAATAAATCCTAATGAAAACACTGGTAACAACTTTTTACTGCCGTGTTACAGATACTCTACCTAAGCTCTTCTCCAACAATCCCTAATAAACCAACAAATTATATGACTACTTTATCACATAAATTCTTCTTCTCTACTTATCTACACAGAACTCTATATTACATTGTGCTTGCCAGTAGTGCATTAAGTAATGTGTTTACAGGTTTCCCACACACTGCCCACATTTTCATCAACCTATTTCTCAGGTCCCCTCAGAGTATGCAAAGAATGCCTTGTTTTGGTAAGTAGGTACTTTTCAGTGTACTTGGTGCTATATATTTATGTTGGGCAATATCACAAACCTTTACTCACTACTTGTTTGATTTTACAGTTCCTGTAGGAATCATTTTGGCAGTCTCAGACTCCTCTCCCCACCTTAAGGTCAACTCTGGCATATTATTTAACAATAAGTAGTTCAGCTGTGACAATATAAGGTTATTAAAGGGATTTTTCAACCTGGACCTTCAGGTGTATCCTAGCCTCCTGTATATTTAAAGACTGGCTACTGCTAGTTAATAGGCAGATAATTAGGGCAGGTTTTGTATATTCATGTTCATGCAATTTCCTAATGCACTCATGGTCAAGTTTATCATTGAAAAGTGATAATGAAATGCATGAATAAAGCCAGTTTTGTCTCATAGGACAGCAAAGTGCTTTGTAACCACACCAGCATTTGGCATTAGTGAGAAATCTTATACAATTTTTCTAACTGCAGAAAAAAATTGACCAAATGTGGCATTCAGAAATACTGAACTGCACTATGGCTTCTTTAAAATGTTTCCCTTGAGCTAGCAGCCTTTTTCCTTGTGTCCAGCCTCAGCAACTGGTTTTCATTCATGAACTGATCATGTAAATAAACAAGTCGTCTTGGTAACAGTGGGATGATTTTACATGGTGATGCATCAGCAGAGCTGTGTAATATCCAGCAGATATTTATTTTAATGCTTTTCTTCCGACTAGGCTCACACAGTGGCATCAGTTCTTCCCCTCTCCAGAGGAATTACTTTTATACCCCATACAGTAAGGCTAGTGCTGGAGGTACTGCTGGCTGTGACTGCTGCTTTTGTATGTTCCTGAAAAAACGTTCTGATACATTATGCCTGGATTTTTTTTCTCTATGTCCGATAACACTGGGTGACTGTGGAATAGTGTTTCTAAATGCTGCAGAAATGTCTAACAGTATAAAAAATATCCACTGCTATTCATGAATAGGAGGCAATTATCTACATCATTACATTTACTTTCCAAAGCTAAGACTGAATGCAAATTGTTCTCAGCCTAGAAGAATCAGGTGAACTTAAAGTTGGCTTTGTGAATATGTTCTTCAGTACTATTTTGCCTAAAAATTGTAGCTGGATATTGTTGTTGGCTAGAACTGACATAACCCAGGTAAGTAGAGCAAGTATTGCTGCATGTGTGAAGAACTAGCAGGTATGACTTTGTGTGAATTTGCAGTGCTCATGGGTCTCTTTGCCAATCCAGAAGACCGGGTTGTGTGCTTTAATCTTTTCCTTTTGAAATGGCCAGAAAGTTTGATACCTGTGCTCCGGGAGGGCAGATGAGCTAGTAATGAGTAGCTCTGGGTGAGATGTGTGCCTGCTGTCTGGTATGGACCATACCACGGGTGTGGGGGAGTGTGTTTCACCCTTCCTCTAGCTAGGTTTCACTCTCTACCACATTGCTTTCTCTTTATTTTTTCATCTGGTATTGAAAGCCAAGGAGAGTCATGTGGGTAATGAGGAGAAAAAAGCTGTTGGTAGGATGGTTGGTTGGTCTGCTCAAAGGTGGGCATCAATACTAATGGCTCATTTTAGGAATGCTAAAATGCTTTATTTCAGCCTTTTGTAAAAGCACTTTTTACAGTTGTTTTTGAATAGCATAATCTGTTTGCCTTTTAACAGTTAACTTCAAAGGGTTATACAACCCCAAAACAAATATTTTCTTTAGTTTCTAGATTATTGAACTATTTTGATGAGCAAATATTTTTCAAACACTTCAAACACTCTTCTTGATTTGGAAAAAAAAAAAAAAGAGAAAGTGTGTTATGACTGGCCTTGAATAATCTTTTAAACTATTTACATGGTGGTTTCACGTCCCTATTTGCTTAACTTATGTTTTAATAAATCAAGTTAAATGACTCATTTTTAGCACATATTGCTTGAATCTAAAGCTAATCACTTGACCTTCTAAGCGGGAATTATAATTTAATTATTCTTTCAAAATTTTTTTTAATTTATTGTCTGTATTTACACTACAGCTTTTTACAGATGTTATAGCCTTGAATTAGAATAACTAAAGCTGCCTTTTCTGATCTGCCAGCCTGGGTGAGAATAAGAATGCACTAGTTTGCTAAATGCATTTTCATCTCACCCATTCATGCATAGTTTAGAATCCATCATAAAGCTACACTCATTTAAATTCCTTACAATCAAAAAAATGTATTTCCTCCTCTATCAGAGTTATGAAGAGAGGTGTAATCTATAAATCAACTTTGGGGTTTTTTGTATTTGAGGATTTTCTGGTCTCTCCCTTGGAGGATTAAAAATCATGTCTCAAGGCAGGCCATTAAGTATCATCTATCTACCTGAGAGATTTGTAGGTGCAAGAAAAATGGTGGTTAGACTTGATCAAGGAAAGAACTACAGAAAGAAGAAACTCAAATTCTCTATTATTTCTACTCTGCTGGAAGTTAGGCACTGCTGTAGTTTTCATTTCAACTTAAATACATTGCATTTCACTATATGAATCATAACATCTAGTATATTTTTTATGATAAATTGGGAAGGAGAGAAGAACATGACATTACGCTTTCACAACTTGTAAATTGTTTCTCTCTCTTTTTTGACTAGCTTAAAGTAGAAGATGGGAAGCAATGCTTCTCTAGGTTAGCAGGGTTTTGTTGGCAAGGGAGACCTAATAATAGAATTAAGGTTGTCAAAACGAGCATTTCTAGTTGTTAAGAAGTACTTGATGTGAACACTATTAGTACCTAAGCAAACACTTTCTAAACTTTAGTAGGGATGAATAGGAAATGATAAATGCAGCAGAAGATAACAACATAGAAAGATGAATGAGGATTTGTTTTTTGTCAATAAAGTCTCAGTGGTCTATCAGAATTATTAAATATTTATCTACACTCTTTGTTATATACCTGAGAAAAAAAGACAACAATGGGACTTCTATCTTCTACTGCACAATCTTTGGAAGCAGGAATGATGCAAAGCAAAAGACTGGGTCCAGAATCTATGCAGTCAAAGTGACAACTCAGAGTCACAGCTGACTCAGAAATGCACGAGGTTTTTAAAATTATTTTTATTTAATGTACTAAAGGCAGACACAGTGCATGAAACAAGTAGTATACATGGTGAATTATTACTTTACAAACTTCTGTTTTATTAAGGTGCATGTACAAGTATTATTAAGTCTCCATATTAAAATGAATTCTCACAGCATTGCTAAATATCAGCAGTACTATCAAGCATTGTGTTTGTGTACCAAATATCATTATGAACTCAATATTCAGTCCCTTCCTGATAGCTAAAATAGCTGACAGCTTCTGACATTCTAGTCTCTGCAGAATAACAAATATGGGGTTTTCCATATACAATGTTCTCCGTACTGTCCTAATTGTGTTTTAGCCATATCAACACAAAAGGTATGATTTCATTATGGGTTCACTGTGCAGCTTTTTAGAGTCATGGGGAATGAGCTGAAAAATGAGCCTCTGGCGGCGAAGTGAGGCTTAGTGGTCTGCTTGGCATGAGAATTTGGAGAAGCTGTCAGAGCCAGAGTACTGCTGAGTTACTGCTACTAACCAGTCCTGCCCTATGTTTCTTCCTGAGGACAGTAGAGTGTAAGTTCAGCAGGACTTGGTGAGAGTAAAGGAGATGTTTTGTCGCTCTCTATTTTCTGCTCAACTAGCAGGCACCTGGGATCAGAGTTTTCTTCCAAGAACAGTACAGACTGCATTGCAGCCGCACCCTGATGTCTGCAGTGGCCACCCAAAGATCAGGATGCTGCAGAGGCTATGGCAGTTTGACCTTTGGTTTTATCTGGCAAGCTTGTTTCTGTACAGGGCACCATGCAGAGCAGGCTGCGGCTCTGAGACCTGCAACACCTCCCCAGGCTTCAGTTGCATGGGCATCCCCAGGACGTGGGAGGAAGAGAGAAGCTGGCATGGGGACATCTGGATGTGGGGACCAGATATGTCATAGACATAGGCTGTATGACTCCTTCCACTCTTATGTTAGCTTTCAGCAGCTCCAAACTTGTGCTGGCCCACAAGCAAGCGGAGTGACAGCGGAGCGTGCTTTGGGCAACAGCATGATACTTTGCCTTTCTTGGAAGACATTAGATCACCAAGCAGCTTCCAAGGGACATGCAAGTGGTGAGCTGCCAACTGGCTGGGGATCACTGCTGCAGAAAAGGAAACATTACAAGGAAGCGTGCTTTCTTGTTTTATATTAATTGAAAAATTGAGGGCTAATTCGGTCTCCTAAATTAGGAAATAAAGAGACAAGGAAACTGTCTCCTTAAAATATGAAATTTGGATTTCCCTGTAGCAGGGAGATAGAAGAAGAATCTTCCTATTGGATACTTACCTGTCAGCCTAGTGCCAGGTTATCCCTCTTGGCTTCTTTCAGAAACAATAATCAGCAAGATCAGGCTTCGGGTGGAAAAGAAATACAGGTCTTCCTGGAAGACATAGTAAGAAGTGCTTAAGTAGCCACATGGCATATGGAACTGACTTTCTTTCTGTCTTTTTCTTTCTTTCACAGATGTACAGCAGAGTATGGAAGGCAAACAAATAATTAAATTGCATTGCTTCTGTGAACTTCTGCCTGTTAGTGTGTCTGTTTGTTGGCTGAGTTCATTAAACCACAAACTTAATCTCATCTAGATTAGAATCAGAAGTAGGCACGACACCTCTTAAAGTTAACAAAAAATTTCATTTCCGTTCTTGTTATAAGATTCATAATCAGTGGTAGTTATCTACTAACACATACTTTGTCCTGACATATGTCAGCTTGGGTGTTTTTAATTATGTTTATTTTGCTGTCATTATTTTTGGAATAGATTAGGTTGCAGACTTACTACATTGACTAATAACTTCTATGAATATATTCACTTAATACTGTTCCAATTTTGCTTTGCTGACCTTTCTTAATAATAGAGGAAATTCACTATAATGATTTTTAATGTTTATGTCAGTCCCAGATGATCACTGATGTATTCAAACAGTTGATAGGCCAGCTTGGAGTTTGATGGTTAGGATGGGAGGGAGGGAGGCTAGAGGGAGAAGATGTTTCCAGTCCAGAGTCATGAGAACTATGTAAGATTGCTGAGACTAGTTTCTTATGTTGACTAGCATTATCCAACTTGTAGTCCCTCCCGCTGTAGTGGGACTTGTAGACCTACTCTGCCTTAATCCATCTGTTATCTCTTGCAATCACTTGGGGAAAGAGACTTTCTTTTTGTTCTATGACTCTACAGTGGTTTAGTGCAATGAGGTCCTGACCTATGAAAAGGTCTGCTAGGTACTTAGTAACACAGATGAGTAAAAACACTGCTAACACCAACTCATCACTGAATACAGAGAGTAGACTTATGTCCTGTAGTGCTTGATTTTGCCTCCTTGGACAAAAAAAGGGGCTCCAAGAGTGCTGTGCACATGGTACCTGATGTAGACAGCCACTCGTTCTGCCCAAAGCCTTCAGTTTCCCTCTTGTCCTCACACAGAGGAGCAGCAACGGGCAGAGATAAGGTTCTTCAGCCTACGAGTCCTGTGTGACAGGGAGAGATCATGCGAGGGACCAACAGTGAGAAGCGCATTGTTCTATAAGGAGTTACTCTAGGAGTACCTAATCAATCCTTTCTGCTTCCTCCTGCTGCTGTACAATCTGCCTTTCCTCCCCTGTTTCTGAATAGCACAGTTTCCAGTCTCACCTTTAGTCTTGCACTTGTGCTTAGCCTTGGAAGTCCCTCTGCGGAGATGGATAGAGCATGCAAACAAGCCATTTACACTTGCAGACAGGCCCAGAAGCAGTGCTACCTGTGAGTCACATTTATGAGTCTGTCAGAGTCTCGCTGTTAGAGAAATCCTCTTCTCAGCTTGGCCTCCATTTTATGTGAATTTAAATGAAGGCAGAGAAGTTGCTAGGATGCTAACTCTTCTGTTATACTGTGCTGTAGGAGTATCATGTAATGCAAGGCAATAGTCAGATTTTCCTTTATTAGATAATGACCCACCAGACCCATTAATATTTAATGGGAATCAGAGTGTTGGGTAGTCTTATCCAGGATGTGCAATGGTTCTCCAGAGCATTATAAATTGCTTTAAATCCTGGATTCTTCCAAGTTCAGCAGTCTTTCTGCAGGACACCATAATGATTGAAATTGATGGAGGCACTCACCCTAATGGCTTCCTAATCAAATTGGAGAAGACTATTTTCAAGGATGGAAGATCATCTCTGAAGCTTGCTTCCTTCCCTTTGGACTATCACTGTCAAAAATAGTTGGCCTTCTGGTTACTCAGCAAATTTCGTTTGTTGTCCCAAACTTCTTTAATGGCAATGGAAGTGGTGAATTGATTGGAGTAAAAATCTTATGATTAAGTGTACTAGGAAGATTTAATATCATGCATATATTTGTATGTGTGAGTGTTCATATATGTATGTGTGTGTGCACATGTGTGTATTTTGTCCTCTGCTTAGTAGGTTTTATAAAAAGGTGTACCTTGATTTTACATCTTCGGAGCCTTTGGTTAGATGTATCTTTACCTCGCTTTCAATTAAGAAAAATAAATCTCTTCTGGATAAACTGTACTTCTGAAGCTGAGATTATATTGCTACTTGAAAAATCTTATTTTTCATAGAAGAAAAACTCGAGGTTTATTAGAACTTGAAGTCAGTTCATAAAAGACTAAAAACGTTAGACTTGCCTTCCTGTTTTGATTGCTTTCTCAAGCCAGTGAGCTTGCTGTTTCTCAGGATTGTGGTAATGCCCTTCAGCTAGTTCCATCACAGTCATTAGGTAGTTTCTTCACTGTCCTGTGCTTCAGTCTCTCTCTTGAACACCTGTGCTGTGGGACCAAAGGAATTGTCACAGGACTGGGGGACAAGATATATAGCACTGCTGGCACGGCAGTCTGGACAGTCTTCCTGAGCCCATTGTTGCTTTACAACAGGAAAGTAGAAGCAAAGTGATGGCACTCCAGCTGGCATGGCTGAACAGTTAGATACGATACAACCCTGTGTTCCTGACTTACCAGTGATGACTGATGAAGATCACTAAACCAGTTAACTACTGTAGAGTCTGAGGTAGCTGAACCTGGTGGACTGTGGGACCCAGGAGATTCCCCCTTCCTGCGCCAGAGCTGTGGGAGGTTGCTCTTTTCATCCCAGATCCCAGCTCCAGCCAGTCCTGAGCCTAATCCCCATCCTCAAGGAAGGGAAAACCACTTCCATAGCTCTTCTCTTTTCTACTTGCCTGCTTCTCCGACTTGAAGTTCACTAGTTGTTCGCACACGTGCACCGACTGTGGGTCGTTGCAACTGCTGGCCCTGGCCTGTGCCCCCCACCCCAAGCATGCTGTCCCTGAGGTGGGGGCACCGATGCTCGTGTCCCACCACTGGCTTGCCCCACTTCAAGGTCCCCAGCGGTCTGTACCTGCACCAGCTCTAAACAGGGGGCACGCTCACCCAACATTGAGTTAGAAGTAGAATATAATAAGAAAATAGAACAGACTGTAGCCATCAAGCATAGTGCTCTGAAAAATGAACTGATATTGGCTGCCTGCTTACATGTGACTGGACCCTTTCATCCTCCCTCCTCTTCTTTTTCCTATGCTTGTTCCTCCCTGATCTGCCTTGATCCCTCCCTTTATCGTCCTGCCTTCCATCCCGTAAACATCCAATAGGTATTGTATGATCCTAAACACCTCATCTCCTCCATCCCAAAATTTTCTTTCCCCTGCATCCCACCATTGATCCTATACCCCTTTAAAAGGAACCACCTTAGTCTGTCAGGCAGAGAGTTTCTTTGGTGGGTTTCACACGAGGGACGATGGCCTAATTGAAAACTTAGTGTTTTCTGTTCTTCACTGGTCTGATCACTTGGGTATACCTCCACCTGTCAATGATCCTCTGCCCACTGCTGATTAGCAATTTGATTAGCCTTTAATCAGATAAACCAAGAGAGTTAGCCTCCAACCATGGAGGATTTTCTCTATCTATGGCTATTCCCTGGAATAATTTATTCAAGAGGCTAGAAAAACAATGCAATTGAAAGAAAAAGCCCCAGGTGAGACCCAAGGTCTAGACATACTTAAACAAAGAACTGTGCAAACGTTGTGTTTGTGCGTAAGGGAACACATGTGGATGGAGGGGTACCTACTCCAAAGAAAATACTTTCACTTCAGGGAATAAGACATGCGATTTGGGAGGGGCTGTGGCTGGTCTTTACATAACGCTGTGCGATTAGCAAGTGAAAACTCGTTCTCAGACACCCATGAAAGGCTTGATATAGCTTTTCATCCTTGACATTGAATCAAGGAAACACAGGCATCTTACTGACCTCAAAAAGGAATAAAACTTCAGTGCTGAGCAAAGATTGCGCTTGTTGGAGGTAGAGTAAACTGCCAAAAGACTACAGCCCCAAATGCTGATCTTAAATGAGGAAGAGTCTGCACTCCAGAAAGGTGGGGATGCACCCTGTTGACGTTAGGGAAGAAAAGTATGCAGGTTCCCAAACCATAACCATTTGCAAGATGTTATATTTTCAGCATTATTTATATTACCATTTTCAAATATGATTTTGGGTAGCATGGAGAGGAAAGATAGATATGAAGCTAGGAAGACAGTGGCTAGGCAAAAGGGCTGTGCATATGCATAGCCTGAGAAGTATACATGTTTTCTTGGCTGTCTGGTTTCTAACAGATTGGTGGTTTGCTCTCGGCTTTTTTTTTTTTTACTGCACTGTAAATCTGCTAAACTCCTATGTGTTGCAGAAGTTTAAACACCTATGAATTTGCACAATTTGGAATGGAATTTGCAATGCATGGGAGGGGTTGCATATATAAAAGGGAGAGGTTTATTTGTGGAGACCCATAATAATGCACTGTAGGTTACTGAAGTATGTAGGATGAACAACCATAATAATAATGATATCATAAATTTCTAAATTACTGTTAGGGAGTAAGGCTTGAGGAGGCTGGTAGCAAAGGTACAAGCATCTTCCTGTAATTGCTCTATAGTCATGCAAGTCAGGCTCTTTTCTTCTTTTTTTCTTTTTTTTTTTTTTACCATCAGTGTGTAACCCCAGTTCATGCAAGCCGGCTATTCTTGTAGGTAACGTTCCTGTTGCTTGTGCAACAAATTTGAAAAATGGTGTGTGTGTGCATACACATACATATACACATATGCATAGTTTTATCTGCTATTATCTGGAAAAGCCTAAAAAGCCTTTTTTTGTTTTGAGAAAATGCAACATGAGACTTGAAATGCGTGCAGCTCGTACTGTCGCTACATAGACTTCCCTGCTTATAAAATGGGATTGTCAGAACTCAGGAAAGACTTGTGCTTCTCCTTGATGCTGTGAATCAAGCAAACTGAATCAAGGAAATGCTGGATTTCTTCAAGTGTCTTGTGAATAAGAATTACTGGCAATAAAAAGCTCAGCATTTTGTAAGCCTCTCACCCGTGCACGTACCCTCTCCATACACCTTGAACATTCACCTCATGGCTCCTTCGTTTCTCCTTCTTTTTCTCCTCTTTCCCTAGATCACTTTCTTTTGTCTCTTTTGTCTACAGTCAGCATTATTCTCTCTTCCAGTCTGCGCTCTGTGCCCGCTCTGTCTTACCTCTCAGAGGGCGACTGCCTGTTCTGCTCACGACAGTGTTTGTCGAGGTGGATGGAGATGTGGATGAGCTGATAGTTCTACATTTGGAAAATATATGCAAGGCCACGATCAGTCCACACATCCCTCTCCACGAGTCAGCACCAGAAACGGCTGTATGAATTGCATATTACTCAACAGCCTCTTAAGCATTAAAGAAGGCACAACCTCCTACCAGTTTCCAGGGAACTGCACTGAAGAGCATTTCATTGTACTCTGAAGGGTCAACTGAGAAACAGTTTGTAAAATTATGTAGCATGCCAGGCCTTTAAGCTCTGTGCAGCTGGCATATATGTTCGCATACTGGTATTCGATGGATCCTTGTCAATTGCCTGGTGCTAAGACTAATTTCCCAGTTCACCATTTCTTCAAATTTACTAACTTTTTTATACTAAATATTTTAAATACCCAGAGCTTAACATAATGCAGACATTTTTTTTTCCATACTTAGTGTGTTTTAAAGCACTACCTGACTTCTGAGATGTCCAAAACTGATAGAGAGTTTAAATGCAATAAAAATAATTTTTATGGGCACGTATAATTCAGGGGGCTTCTGTCTGCTATAATATCCTTTTTCAATCAGAACCACAGCTCTTCTATATGTGGTACCAGAGCTCTTCTATATGTGGTAAACCACTGTGTAGTGTGGATAACCTTGACAGAGTATTGGAATATTAAGGCAAGTTCTAAAGAGTTTTCATTCCTAAATTATTCAGAGACTGTAAAAATGTACAGTGAAATATTTTGCTTCAATAAGAATTCCCCAATGCTATTCCTTTCTTTCAGTGGATGCATTTTCTGCTATTGCCATTTGTTGTGTCTCAAAACTGTGTTCTCAGGTGTTTCTCTAGTTTATACGGAACAAAGGCTTAGTCTCATTGCCTGTCACTGCACAGTCTCCTAATGACTCTTTGGAGGTCAGCTTTGGCAGATGTCCCTGGCGTATCGCTGCAGGGAAGCTCCCAGGTCACAGCTGGGGTGCCAGCCCGGCGTGACTGCAAGCACAGCTTGTGCCTTGGAGCGCTGGGAGCCGGGGTGCACAGCCAGCATGGGTGCACCTTCTCCGACCCCCGGGCTCTGCTTCCAGGTATCCTTGCCAGCCTGTGGGGCCAGCCTAGACCATTGTCACCTCCAACACGCCTTGACTGTGGCAAATCTTATGTGCCTTTTTAAAATGTCCACAGCTGCAGCCCTGCGGGAGCAGGACCAAGAGGCACCCGGCTCGATACTAGTGCCCGTACGGTCAAGCCGTGGTTCTATCAGCATGACACCGGCGATGCTGAGCGGTCTCACTGCAAGTATGCAGGACGAACAACTGTAATAGTAATGACATAATACATTTCTAAATTGCTACTAGGGAGTAAGGCTGGGGGAGGCTGTTAGCAAAGCTGTACGTGTACAGTCCCTGAGCAGCACTCCCGTTCTCACTTTCAGCCTTCCACCTGTTTGCTGCCGCAGCTGATCCGTGCCCCCCACACTGTGAGACCTGCGCAGATGGACTAGTGGTCCGTGTCAGAGAGCATCGGTGCTGCTGATGTGGGGAGATCATGTGGAGTGCAAACATTAGCTTGGGCTAATGCCAAACCCCAGCAGAGATGTTAGGAAACAGAACAGAGGTCTAGAAACCTTTTTCAAAAGTGTCTGAAAAGTATCTGTGACATAGTGATCACACATCAGTTGTTATGTTGCTGTCTTCATGAGAACTAGGATATGACCCACAGAAGAGAGAAATTTTCAGAATACTAAATGTGTAGAGGTTTATAAGAAACTATGGTAAAGCAATGAGAACTGTGAATATCCCCATACCTACCTTGAAGACAGCTTCATTAACAAGTAGAAGGCCAGAAGCCAGCTGAGTTAAGGTGAATAAAGAAAGAATGTTAATGGAATGGCAAATTGTTTTAAAGCACATAATGCTTTCATACAGCAATACACAGGATAAAATGTCTCTTTGCCATAGATACATAACCAAAGGCCTTAATGAAATCTGCCATTTATAGTCTCCGTTATTCTACTTCTTTGTTGTGCATAAGCACAGGTAATATCTAGTTAACTGAATTAGAACTTGTGCAACTTGGGTTATCTCATTGGCATCTGAAAAACTGCAGCATATGCTATTATTACCCCTGATACCGTAAGCCCTGATCCCAGCCCTGTATAATACCGAGAACAAGAAGAGATAGTTCAAGTTCCCAAAAGCTTATGCTCTAAGGATAGTAAGAACTATAATATACATGCAGGGTGTTACTGTGCAACTGCCAATGTGAATTCTGTATTTTTAAATTGAGATGGGAAGAAGGAAAAAACAGTGATTTAGCTGTAAAAAAAAAAAAAAAGAAACAAAGAAGGAAAGAGAGGGCATACAGGAGAAAAGAATATGAAGAGATTGATGGAGAAAATGCGTTAGGGTTGACACGAGAAAACAGAAGGAATGGCTGGAGCTAGCAGCAAAGTAGAAAGACAAACAACATTCAGATTAAATACTACAGAAAACAGCTTTGTATCACCATCAGTGTTGAAGGTCAAAGCCTCAAATGTTTCTGCAGCTGTTCTTGCCATTACAAGTCTCTGGCTGCCTCTATTCAAAATAAATCCCAGATACTATTTAAGTGATAGCTGGCATATACATTTCAGAATTTGAGGAATGCTAAGCTTTCTTTGGACATCATCTGCTGAAGTGATTTATTGTGGAAATGAGCTTTCAGTGACTCACCTGGTGGGAATATAATCTTATTTTTCTGTCGTAGTAATGGCAGAATGATCAAATAAAACTAGCTTAAAGTAATCCTTATGTTTCCTTATTACATTTCCTACGTGTATTTTTATTTATTATTTCTATTATGTTGTGGTGCTCTCCAAACTTAGAAAAATACTTATAAAAATTCCAAATACTCATTTTTCAAAGGGAGTAGGCAGTAAGGAACCTCTGTCCAACAAGCCTTCAGCTGGGGCTCTGACAGACATATGGCAGCAAATGGTGTTAATATAAATCTAATTTAGCAGATGTCTATACTGCAGTCATTTCTCCTCTGCTCTCAGTGCCTGTGCTAGACGGTTTAAAGCAAAATCATATATGCATAAAGGAGTTGTCATCTCCGTAATACCTGTAGGACAGACAGTCACTACAGACTGAGATAGTCAAACCAGACGGCTGGAGAATCCCTCGGCTGGCAGGCAGGAAGAAGCGCTGATCGTGGCTTGACATTCAGACAATGTGCCTTGGCCAGCTTCATGGTCTGCAGTAATTCAGTGTCAAGCCTTGCAATGGAAATGGCACATTGGAGTCATTGCACAGTACCATCGGTTTGTTGTGCCATGATCCTGTGGGCCAGTGATGATCTCCAAGACCTTCCTTTCCTCTACCCTACCTACAGAAAAGCTCAGAAATGCAAAAGAAAGACTCTCATCTGCTTTGTATTTTTCTTCCTCATACTGTGGAAATCAGGAGTGTCTCTTTCATTCCTGCTTGACTCTATGGAAAACCTCCATGAAGGCATCTGTGTGTTCAACCCTTTCCCCACAGCCTCGAGAAAGCCCAGCCGCACACAAAGCATTACTCTGCCAGCACTTTCAGCATCTCCCTTCAGCTCTTAGATGCCATCAGCAAATCTCAGCTGGGAGCCAGACTGCCTGAAGGCAGCAGGCAGGCCCTGCAGGGCCACCAGGATTGGCAGAACTGCAATAGGAGTGCCCATGATTTAGAGATGCAACTTGAGAAAACCTACGGGTGTACTTACTGCACGCAGCTGAGAGCATCTCTCAACAAGGACGGAAACTATCTCATGCAGAGGCTATTTCAACAAAGCCATTTTTATCACGTCATCATATTTGCTGTCTCACTGGAATTACAAAATTGCTGCAGTACCAGAAACCTGGGAGCCCTACTGATGGGCTTTTCTTTGCTGACTGATACATAGGAAAATCTTCTTTACTCTGCTTTACTCTGTTGTTCTCACTTGTTTCCAAACAACTGTGAAAACTTTGCAGCTTTCAACCTTTCAGAGGGATTTTTTGTGTGTAACTTTTGCTTCATTGATGGGCAGAAGTAAGCAGGAAAAAGAAAAGTCTTTCCAACAATCAGAAAGAGCTTTTCTAACAAAGCCATTCTCACAAGCCTGTGAGTTGGTAAGGTCGTGTTTTTCTTACCTTGAGACAGGAGATGCATGCTGTTCAATTTAAAACAGGAGAAAAGCAATCAGCCATTCCTATAAATTCTTGTAAATAAATAAACAGCTTCACAAATTTAATCTCAAAAAGTCAAATTCTTATAGCTTCATCCTCCTTCAGTTTTGTTCCATTACTAACCTTTACAGAGCAAAGTAAACAATTGGGCTCCACTGACCATAGCTCATTAGTTTCCAGTAAGGTCTAGTATGGCTGTGATTTATGTCCTAGACCTAGAGGTCGTAGCGCTTTGTGTTCACCCTCCTATGGATTTATTCTTGGCTGCTGAGGCCATGTCCTAACAACCCCTGCTTTAGAGACACTTTCTCAGCTATCTGTTGTTGGTTGGTCTGTTTTGTTTTCAATTGATGTGTAGCTTCACTTGGTCTAAAGATGAAAAAATTCAGTTTATCACCTCCAATGCCATACGCCCTTTTTTCACATATAAGAATAAATACAAAATGGCTGCCCTAACACAAAAGTAATATAGAGTATCTTAATTACAGTGAGAATTGCTAGACGATGCAGAAAGCTTTTTCATTTTTTGTTTGCTGGTGGATGCAGAACTTGCAAAACCATTCTGTTCCAGCAGAGTGAGACACAACCCCTTTTTTTCCTTTTTTTTTTTTTTTAATTTGATTGAGTGATAGATAAAATATTCCAGGTCTTCCTTATAAACCATCTTCTTTGACTGTGACTATCCCTCAAGTGCAGGACTTAGGAAAGCCCAGAGACCCCTGCAACTTTTTAAAGAGACATTCAGTATCTTTGACTACAAATACTACTTCTTTGCTTCATTGCTCTTTGCTAAAGTGTGTGTATTCATATTCAACTTACAACAGTCACTCTGATACCATAGTGGCAGATATGCTAGCTGTCAAAATATAAGGATTTGTAAAGTATAAATTGGAATCAGGCACATAACTTTTTACCTACCTGTTGTAAGAAATCTCTGACCATGTCATTTAAGAGAAGCAAAGAAAATGAGTTTCTTAAAATCCTGAAAAAAAAATAACTGGAAAACCCGAGGCTCCCTTTAGAAGACTGCTCTAGAAAATGAGCTATCAGTTTGCTTGCAGATGATCCTGACAGCGGATCTGACAATATGTTTGTCTGGCTGCTGTGACATATATTAAGCTTCACTGCATCTCCCTAAAGGTTTAGAACATGGATGACTTCTAAATAAGGGAGGTACATTACACTTTCATAGTTACCCCTTGCAGCCTGCAGCCTGCAAAGGCAAAGAGGCGAAAGAAAGACAGAGCTTTGCGAAGGAACTATCTGGTGAAAAGGGAGCCTTTAATCTGGAGTGGTTATTATTCAGCTATGTTTTCTAATCAATAACTGTGGCACTTTTCCTTGCACATAATTATGTGATTACTGTCATTTAAAAAATAGATAAAATCCTTTGTATGTAAAAGGCCATCTAAAAATATACATCTAATGCTCTTAAATACTTCTTACACATGCATAGCGTACTTTTACAGGGTATATTTCATAGGGGTTTGTAAGAATATTTTTCCAGCTCTTTCTCTGAAGTGGAGAACCTTGAAGCTGAATCAAATTATTTTCTCTCCCTGTACTGAGGAAAGTAAAACATTTTTCCTTCACACCGTACAAATGTAATTCAGGAATCTTGCTACTGTTTCTGCCTATTACTAGTATTAACTAGCACTTACGTACTGCTCAAAACAAAGGGAAGCAAAAAAAATTATTTTGCCGAAGCTACTGAGCAAGATCAGGAGGAGAATTTAGGTTTCCTGACTCATAGTGTCATGCTGGTTACATTAAATCTCACTGCTTCTCAATAGCCTGTCACCTTTGCATTTGTTGTACAAAATGTTGAGAGCTGATAAAATAACTGACTACCATCTCATATTACATTTAGAGAAAACTCATAAACCTTTTCCCTATTTTTTGAGACAGAAACCTTGAAAAGAAGCACAGACATTAATCTGACTAACCCAGATCTGATTATGCCCATGGCAAGGAAGCTTCTTTATCTGTCCTTTTTGCAATGCACCTCAATCTGGCTCTAAACATCTCTCCACATACCTGTGCAGTCTTCTCACTCAGGTGCCTTGTAGGTTTCAGCAGTTTGTAAGCCATTCCCAAAATTGCTTCCAAATTCTTAAAACTTTGAGATATAAAATACGGGCCTCACATTTTGCACTTTGTTTTCTGTTCAATAAGTGAAACAGTATTTGGTATTTCTGTAATTTCTGTATGACTTTGGTCCTTAGGATAATTTTTTTAAAAAGAAACAAGTCCTCTACAGAGCAGGCAAAAGTGGGCAGCTGGCCAAAAATAACCATAAATGTTTTCTCAGCAGCGCGAAACGTCTGAAATGAAAGACAGACGTGGTAGTACCTGGGAAAATAAAGGAGTCTTGACATGATGGCTCCTGCAGAAATACAGCAGACTGATATAAATCCATGGAGTAATGCAATGCGTAGCTATAAAGTTTACAGGAAGGCAGATTAAGCCACAGAGATACAAGGCTAGCTTAGAAACTTTGACGAAGACGGTTGCCAGAAGCTAAGGTGGACACATCTAAGGTGGAAAGGACTAGTGAGTAAAATCTGCATCGATACAACTTGAGCTGCAGTAGTATTTGTGATATTATACTCCTGGCTTCATGATCTGGAAAAGGGTCTGATTGCAAAATGTTGATGGAGAGTAGAGGCTAATAAAGGAAAAATGCAAGTTATATTTATGTGACCAAGATTTAGAGAATAGTTTAATTGAATATTTAAAGCATCTCTGCTGAATCACTGGTTTCAATGGGATGGCAAAACTTTTATTTGTTAAAGACTGAAAAAATGTCAACTCTTGCTTTTGTTTACTAGCATACTCATCAACTAAGCAGGGGTGTTATGCTAGATTACAGCCTGGATAAATTATTTGTGAACAGAAGCAAGTACTATATTCTTATACCTGAGCTAGTCACTATTACTATCTGTGAAATTTAGTTCCCCAGTTCATATCATCTCACCAAGTCAAACATTAAGTGAAATTAGAAATAAAAAGAGAGGCTTTTGTCATTCAGGCATTTGCCTTTTGAAAGCATACACAATAATGCTGTTAATGGGGTTGCAGTGCTTTAATGTTTAAAAGCTTCAGGTACTGACACTGGAAATGTTCTGTACATAAAAAGAACACCCAGAAAAATCTAATTTACTGCCTCAAGACATCTCCATCTTTCTCTTAATTTGTATTACCAATTGGCTTATACAGAAAAGGTTCTTCGTTCACTGTTGCATTGATAAGTTTTTGTGCTCAGTTTTGTTATTCTCATTTAAGCTTGCAGTATGGGAACAATAGCAAAATTCATATTAATACTTTCTTAAAACTACCCTCCCCCCTTTCTTTTGGTAATAAAACACTTCACTGAATATAAATTTCTGGGTCTGGATAACCTATGATTTCTCATCTCAGTAGTTCAGCTTTTCAATGGAAAGGGAAAACAGTAAATTTTTTGACATTGACTCTACATAACTGACAAGAAATGAGTCAAAGAATGGATGAAAACTAATTAGGCTTATACCTCAGAATAATCCTGTCTGAGAAAAGACTTCTTCATTAATTTTACCTGGTCTTGCTTCTGTGAAGTTTTAATGAAAAGCAAAAGGTGGCTAAAACTATGAAAGCTTTTGTTTAATTCTGAATCTCAGCTATTTTCATTTGATTTATGCTTCTGGCCTTAATAGGGAAGCCACTGATGATCTGAAAGCAAATATATGGCTATGCCTACATTACCAAGCAGGTTAGCTCAGTAGGAGCATAGCATAGCATTAGATCAAAGCAGTTGATGCCAGAGCCCCAATATTATATGCAATTTGTACATTTCACTTTAGGCTACATTTAGCCTGGTCTGCAGAATTAAATGTCCTCACCATGCACGTGGTTTGAAACTGCCCTGAGCCCATATCCCTGGTTAAAGCCTATTAGGGTTTGTAGTGCATTAGATCTGCACCTGAATCAGGGATTCCTGTTTAATTTCATCTGAAAGAAATCCAGTTCTCATGTGCCAAAATTGCTCTGCAAAATAGTCCAAAACACTAATGCAGACACAGCCTGTGCCAGCCAACGATACGTATCCTTTTTTCCTATCTTTCTGCAAGTATCATGTTAACCGGAAAACTTCACAAGCTTCTAGTTTAAATTTACAAAACCAAAGATATTTCAAATTATGCTCTTTTCTGAATACATCTTGAACGAGCAGTATTATGCATAGATATTCTATGCATAAATCATAGACCAAAATCATATTGCCTCAATATCATAACTGAAGGGTGGATTCATTTGGTACATAACACATACTCAGGGGGTTGGTATTAACAATCGGTGCAATAGAGCTCCAGAAATTCACTTTAAATGCACAGAGCAAGTTATTTATGGAGTAACTGAGTGAATTTTGAATGCATTGCGAGACTGCATATTATCATTTTCCACAGAAGTTATTTGGTTCTTGATATTATAGCAATCTGAATATTTTCATTATTGTGGGTTTTTTTGTTCAAATAGTAGATTTTCTCTTACATCTCTAAAAAGATTTAGCAGGCTATATTAAGTGATGACCACTTTTATTTGTATGCCTACCTCTATTAATATATTCCTAAATTCTCCAGGTCTGGAATCATCAGTATCAAGCTTTTAAATCTATGTCGTGTATGTTTGTGCCTTTAAACGTGTCTTCCTTCATTGAAGACCGAGATACATATTTTTACAAAACCAGCACAGATATATGCTATGTAACTAAAGAGCCATTCTCTACTTTATGTGAAAAAGACTTAGATACACTGCAAGGTCTTGCGTCACATCGGTTCTCATTTAAATAAACAGAAGTTAAAGGCATTCAGCATTTCACAGAAAGTGCTTCCCTTAGTAGTTCCTAGTTTCACACTATTGTGTCTATTTTTTTGGCATATTTAAGCCAAACACATGTAAGTATCTGCAGATGTTACCCTATCCCTTATGTTTTAAGTCAAGCTCTTTCTGTACATCCTGAAGGATATCATGAAGCCTGTTGTTTCAAATTAATTTTGCATTTCCATTTTAAGTGCTTATTTAAAAAAAAAAACAAATGTTAATTTAATGACCAAATAAATGGCTCCAGTGATAAGAATTGTTTATCAAATTAAAACATAGTTCACCTCTGTTAGGACATGCTGTACATTCCAGAAATTAGTGTTCATTTACAAAATACCAGCACAGTTTATGGTATAGGAGACGTCCATGTTGCCTGTAAGACGTAGCCGTTGAACCAGGACACAAAGCGCATGTGCACAGCAAGGGTTATTTTTAATAGCTAAAGCCTGTTTTTTCAAATCAATAGACACTTCTGCAGGCTTTCATTCTAGACTATAGCTTTTTCTATATGCTGTCAACTGTAACCTATAAATCTAAACATATGTTTACTCTACATACTCTACCACGGTGTTTTTAGAAGAACACATGAGTTCTAACAGCTGAACAGGCAATAAACCAGGACCATTTTGGAAACAAATCATTTTTCCTTTTCTTACAAAATACTACATGCTGCCAAGATAGATGAAGAAATAGGGGATCAATATAAGGTATTAATCTCTTCAGAATTACAATTATACGCAGTCCTTTAAGTGCATGTCTAGAGCTAGTGAATTATTGTATTTGAAGTCAAACTGCAGATTAAACTTGGAGAATGCAGAGGGAGGCAGCCAAAGAGAGGGAGAGAAATGAATCTCTATGAGGGGGAGGGGAGTGACATTTTGATTTGACACATTAGCGTCTTTATATTACTGTTCTGCCAGTAAAGAGCCTCTCTGGAGGTGTATGAAAGATTTTGCACTTAAAACTAAACTGGCAAAATAGTTTTCTTTGCTGTGTAGATTAATGTTAGGAAATTTTCCTTTGCTTGTCTAGGGCAGTTCTGACTCTCTCTGCATACATTTAAAGCATCTTTTTATTTTTCCCATCTTCCCCAGGTTTGGGTTCCTAAAATGTGCTAGTCACTATGGGAGAGAGAAAAACAGTCACAGCTTTGTACCTCATTTTTTCTCTAATTGAAGTACTTTCCACGCTTGTCACAATCTCAGAGCAGAAGGCGCAGAGAGGTAGAGGAGCCTTCAGGTGGCAAGCAGGCACATGAAAATAAAATAAATCAAGGTTCCAAAGAACAAGTGAGATGAACAAGTCTTTAAAAAACTTGTTTTCTTATGGCTGTATTTCTATCCAGCCCCAGAGTCACCTTCTCCCAATCTACACATCTACTTATCATTATCTTGGCAATGTTTTCATTATACATTACGCCTCATCTTGGTTCCCTCCCTGTTATAACTTGCTCTGTCATTGCCCCTCGAATCCAATTCTAAACATCTCCGCTTTCACTGGGCACTGGTTCCTGCCTTAGAATATTTCATGATTATCCATTGAACTCTTAGACCCAGACCCCTTTGGTGGTATTCCTATTTCTTCAGAGACCAAATTTAGAATTAATCTTCCTTCCACTTCCCACTTACTCAGTTTCCCAGCTGTGGTTGCAATTGTGACGGCAAGGGTTGATTGTCCTTCAGTCAGACAGTGAAAAAGGCAAAAAACCGAAGGTCTATCTTAACTCTCTGAACTCTCTTGACTTTGCCACTCCCTCCTCTATGATTTGAACACATGAATTTAAGAAACCAGAAGAGAAGCTGAAAAAAAAGAAATTATTTTCTGGATCAAGAAACACCAGTCTTGTTTGCACAACTAGTTACTGCTGTGAAGAATATAAGACCCAACTACAGGCAGATTTACTACTTTAAAGACAAGCGCAAGCCGACACAAGGTTAAATCCCTTTCATCTCTTTGCTTCCCTTTTCTTAGAATTAGCCACTATAATTCTGTACAAGGGTTATTTTCTTAATTTGCTTTTGTAAAATGCAAGTCAGAGCATCTTTAATCTTGATAAATTCTCAGCCTTGACGACTTGCAGCAGCAATGAGTTCCACAGTCTATTGAAAAATACTCTGAGCAGATATTTCCACTTATCAATTTATAATCTGCCATCGCTCATTTTCCCTGCATTTGCACCCTTCCTCCCTGAAGCAGGAGGAAAGTTAAATTGAAATTGTTTAAAGTATATGAGGTATCTAATTTTTTTTTCCCTACCATATATTTTCTGTGCTCCAGCATTATTGAACCTAAGGATGGCCTCTGTGAGCTCAGTGTCTGGTCTCCCTGAAGTTCCTCACAGTCCTCTCTGCTCTTCTGTAACCTACGTAACTTCTGCAACCTGCGTGCTTTGCTGGCCCCCTATTCCAGACCACGACTACGCCAGAAAACATTGATCTCGGGATGGGATTTTGAGGCACTCTGTGTTTGCCCACAGCAAAACCTGACAGTTTAATTCTAGACTTTATGTCTCTTAGACAATTTTGATCCCCAGTAATGCTTCAGTTCACAAATATTTACTTTCCTTACTAATTTCCTGTGCAGGACCTTGTCAAAAGACTGCCTGCTATCTATTACTTTGGTGACACTCACTGAATTTTAGTACATCAGTGAGACTCTTCAGAAAACTCTGCAGGCTAGGCTTTATCACATCCGGGTCTTTCTGGTGTTTATTGTTTTACTTTCCTGATACAGATACAATGTTTATTAATCTGTAACTTCTTGGATCACTTCTGAAGCCTTTTTAATTAGAGATGTACAATTTGTCACCCTCTAAGTGACTGATATAGTAGGCATTTTTAATTCAAGCCTGTGCACTTTGTTAGCTGCTCTGTCCCCTCAAACTTAAGCTGCTTCTATGTTTTTTCTATGGTGTCTATCATTTAGGTCTGTTGACTTGAAGCTTTTCAATTATCAGTGTCTTTCAGCATCTTTTCTTATGATAACTCAATCGTTAAGAGCTCCTCATCATTATTGACAGGCAACGCAAGCCTGACAGAGAAAATGTCACTCTACAGCAGAGATTGATGCAAAGAAACAACTGTATTAGAACTATCTGCATCTTCTTTAGTTGCTCTTTTTATCCTCAAGGATCTACACCCAAGTGAACAAGCAACTGTGAATTTGCAGTTTCACACATGTCCATATACTGAAATCAGGCCTATAATATCCCTTCATCTTGGGTCTTTTCTCTAGTGATGCCCACACAAAGTATATATTGGTTAGCATAGTCCCCTCTTAACCTCTTGAGTCTGTGAGTTTTTAACCTCAGTGCAAGGACTTCTCCCATGGTTTTCCTTGTTCCTCCCAGCCGAACTATAAAATTAGCAGTGATGCATGAATTGTCACATTCTTCAATGCATTCTTTGAGAAAAACTATACATATTTAACTAAACTGTGATTGCTCTCATATGTTATATTATAGACAAAATAGAAAAATATGGCATGAACATAAAATTTGTTTTAAACATATTTCAGGGAAAGAGAAAGCATATTAGAAATACTATGCATGTCAAAAAATGTTAATCTTTATTGAATTAAAATTCTGCCACCCATAAATAAATAATTTTTTTTCATGAGAGAAAGACAGAATTTTCTACTCTCATTAATGTAACTTAACAACCCGTCAAAGGGGAACTGAGGTCTCAAAAAAAAAAAAAAAAATCCCACTGCCAGAGTTTGAAATTCCAGACCCTAAATACAGAGTCTGATTTCTAATTTTAAGACCAAGAGTTCCCACTAAACTCTTCCCAGAAGACAAGCAGGATTGGCCTACTGTTAATATTTACAGGAAAGAAAAAGGCCTATTAGTACATTGTCTAGTAATGTGCAGCAGAAACTCTTGATAGAATATCACCATCTGTGTCTGTGCCTAAAATGGAGCTTACTCCTGAAGATGCGATTTAAATTATTCTTTTACCGATTAAAGTACCAGAGTGCCAAAGTGATGACAAGCTTTTCCTTGTCACCTTCTTAAAATTACGACAGAGTCTTTTTCATTTTTTTCCCATCCTCTCTCTAGAAGTTCATAGGAAGTAAATTTTCAAAGTAGTGACATTAATGGGACTCATGCAGTTAAATCCCTGTGCATCACTGAAAATTTACTTACTAGTGTACTAATGAAAATTTAGGTCCTTGAATATTTATGATCCTCTATGGGATATCATAAATGTAGCTCTTATTTAAATAATTAGGTGGAAAATCTGCCATACATGCATAGTTTGCTGGCATTCATGTAATTGCAATCAAACTGTATTGTCCAATAATATCAGATTAATTTCCATTGTTCCATTCATTTGCTGTTTGATCCCCCCACTCCTTGATAATTGCAGATTTTCAGCTGCATTTCACTTCCAGGGTTTAATCTCCCACTTAGAAGGACTGTAAGATAAAGACCAAGAGCATAGGGAAGGAAAGCATTTTACTTGGAAAAGTATATTTGAAATGCTGAAAACCGTTAGTTTTCCCAGGAGCTGCATAGCTACTATCTTCTTTGGTTGCCTTTGAAAATTTCCATCAGCTACTTGCTGGCAGGGGACCTCTTGGATGGGTGCTGAGGGTGGGAAGGGATGGACAGGGATGGGTGATGTGAGACCCTGTGGTGGAAGACTGTTTTAACCCTAGAATACGGCACAGACAGCTACAAAGCTGTGATTACTTCTGGACCTACCTAATGTTTGTAGCTCTAGATGGGCCCTAATAAATACTCAGATTCTCCAGCAGGACTACTACAGTGTCTTCCTGCTGCTGAGTATTAATCAAACATTATTAGAAAAGAAAATTCAGATTCAGTCTGGCATGAATTATCCACACCGTCCCCTACTGCCCCTTAGATATGCCACGTCTTTGCAAACAGCCTCAGGATCTTGCCTTATGGTATTTTGTCTGCTGGGACAGGGACCCTGCCCCACCCATACATGAGAAAGGAAGATGCTCCAAGGGCTGGTTTTGGGGATTATGGCCCCAAAACTCCTCGACAGGAGATTGTTATTGTGTGTCTCAGGTGCCTGCTCTTTCTTCTGTGCACTTCCCAAAGCACGATGAGAAGTTCGTCTCTTTTGCTAAACCAACTCCTGCTGCCCTAGAAATCGCAAGTCAGGGTATTTCTACATGAATGTCGTCATGTAGGCAGTTAAAAATTGCCGTGTCTTCTTGTTGACCTAATTAGTTATTTATTACTTTTGTAAAGCAACCTAGTCTTTGGAGAATGAAATGTTTTTATAAAATGATACCAGCTGAATAGTGGCACCAAAATAAAGTAATGACAGAACATTTGTTCATCTAAGGATTCAGTGGAGGAGGGACCATGAGCATAGCGAGCTATGACAGCTTAAATTATGCCAGTAGCAGAATTTAAGTCTTCATTGTCTTTATCCTTTGAGAACATAATTAGAGCTACCTGTTAAAATGAAAGGTTTTCATACTAATTATATAAAAGAATGAAATAGCATGTGACTAAGCAACACTGATTTCTGTCTTGTTACTGAACGACTTATGTCCCTGGAAAATTGTAGTTTTAACAATGCTTAAATTCATTGCTACTGATATAGAAAGGACCTGAGATGGACAAGAGCAAGTTTAAAAAAGGGGAGAGAGGAGGAGAGAGAAACAGAATCTGGGGAGCACAGCTGGTAATATCTCACTTAAAATATTAAACTAAGAGCTGACTATTTTTAAAATTACCAGAGCACTATTTCTTTTCTGAAAAGAAATCCAAATCAAGACCACAATCCTCGATCCATTCCGTTGATGTTTGTCCAATTTATACAACTCTAGTGTAGAATAGTCCTTGTTGTTTTTAAAGACTAGATATCTCTTTCTCAAGATATGCATGTGTGCATGTATAATTGATTTTATCCAAAGTTTGTTTTCTTCTCGTTTTTGTTTAAAAGTGGCATAATTCACGTATCTTTTGCTGCCTCAGGATTGTTGAAGAAGTTTGTATTTCACAGGTATAATAGTTTTTGTAATCATTTCTTGTTACTCCTTTAGGGACCTGAAAACATAGTAATCTGATTTCATGTTTTGCTTTTGAAGATCCAACATATATCTATTACGTGTTAGCTGAAAGGGAGCAAAAGTTTTGTGTATGTGTGCATGTGAGAAAAAGATAAACAGAAAGAAAAAACTCTAGTATGCGTTGCAGTTCCTCTTTCCTTGTCACGAAAGCAAAAATGGCAAAAATAGGAGCATTGTTGCTATGCATCTCATGGTCCTTGCTCATGTCCCCATGGTAACTAGCAGAAGTCATTCACATTCTGCAGAAGCATCAGGGAGATGCATGCGTGCAGCAGTTCAGAGGGCTAGATGGTCCAAAGGAGACAGTAAATATGGCCAGTTTTGAAAGGACTCTAAAAGGTCACCCTCAGGAAGTTAATAGAAGTCCTACTAATATGTAAACCATGCTAAAACAACATTTATATTTTAACGATAGTTTGAACCTGCAGTAAGGGGCAAAGCTCTGAAAGTGTGTGGTGGTGTAACATACAGTTCATGACACAGGTCCTCAAATGCTACAATAAGTAAAACTCTGAAAGCAGAGTTTTTTCAACTAGCCTATTTCTTTCAACTTCAGGTTTAGTCCTCATTTTTACTGCATAAAAACTGCATTAAAAAGTTTAATGTTTTAGTTCACTATTGCATGCCTGTTCTCTTCCTCCCCAAAATCTCCTCCTCTCTGTCTTAAAGATTTACAAGGTTTATAAGTATATTTGTTTATAAAAGGCCTGCTTTCATAGGAAATGTCATTGGTCACTTTTATCTATATGTGCAATGGCATCACTTAACATTTCTTAACTTAGAAAAAAATCCTGATGAAACGCAAGGAAAATGAAACAAAGCAAATAACAAAAATGTACTAAGATGAAAATAACAATTCTGCATGTTGAGGAATTCTGACCTACATTCCACATGCTTTATATGCAGCAGCTTAGATGAGTCCTGAGAAAAGACTGAATGTTTTATATTTCTTTTTTTTTTTCATTCTACTTTCTCTTCTCTTGACTATTCTCAATGCTGAAATTCCATTTTCTTTTCTCTTCAAGGTCTTCATCTCCAAATTCCTATTAGCCTTTAATGTTGTTTCTCTCAGAAAATCCCACAGGAGTCTCTATCTCTGCTACTTTTAAAAGGGTGAATTTTTGAATCTAGCATGCTCCAGAGTACTTCAGCCAATATTCACTGTGGAGTATCTGTTAACATTGAATTACTGGGGGTTTTTAAGAGAGTGTGTGTATATATGTATATAAATATATGTGTGTGTATATATATATCTCATATACTTGTATGCACACCCTCACACACAGGCACACATGCACCCCCCAAGGCTGGGGCATACTCTACTTCTGCCAACGGCGTGAGACTGTGAGGGTACAAGGTAGCGTGGGGGTTCCTCTTGGCTGGGAAAGTATCCTGTTCTCAGCCGCCATCCCCTGCCAGAGCCCGAGGATGACGAAGTGCGAAATGGCCGTCTGATTGCCCACCTGGCCTGGGATTCTGCAGCCCTTTCCCGAGCTGCCAGGTACTGCAGGAGGCTGGAGTGTACTTTGGCCATGCTTAATTCATGCTTATATATCATACCAGGAGACACGTAAAGATTTGTAAGTCTGCAGATGTGTTTCTAGCTCAAAACAAGTGCCAGGCACACCATGCCGTACCCATCCGACTGCTGTCGGGAGCTATGTTCATGCACCCATCTGCCTTAACCCTGGCACTTGCAAGCTACTTGAGGGGTGCAAGGTGTGGTTTTACTGATACATCGGTTCGGTCCTTGCTCCGTTTCCAGCGAGTGGTGACTCCAATAAGAGTGGTGACTACCGCTGGTGATTCATTGCAGGGATCATATGAAATATCATTATAGAAAACTGTCTCCGTAAAAGTAACTCAGGTGAGAAAGGGACAAAGCCGACGCTGCAATGCTTTTATATGAGGAATTAATCTATACTCTCATAGCCCAGAAGTACCTATATATTTGCCTAATAAAGCCTGAGGCCACATGCTTATAACTCAAGATATGACTATATAACAAGTACAGCAATCACAGCCATTCTTTTCAATATAGTAATATTTGATCATCTGAAATATTCATATAATAGGGATTAAGAAAGAGAGAAATAATTTTTGTAGTCTTTCTCAGGATTAACCATGCCTTAGCAGACTGAGCTACCTAAATTCTGCAAAGCAAACTTATTATTCAGGCCCACTTCTCTGGCTTTAAGTTTGCTACAAAACCCAAGTTCACTGAACTATACGTAGAAACTTTGCAGAACTGGGCTGTATCCTAAGCAGTTTTCTTGCAGAGTTTGGAACTTTGATTTGAAGCACTTGTCCATCCAGTTTCACATCTGAATTCACACTCTATGAGATCAGCTCCACTTAGGCTAATATATTTAGCACTTTACATGCCTGTAGTTGTTTTGTCTATGAACTATCGAGTGAAGCACATTGTTCTGTATAGTCATGAGGAACATTTGCACAATATTATAAAAACAATGCATTTGATTTATGACCCTACATTTCTGATTTTGCATTTATTGGAGTGAAGAAAATAATGCATTTTTTTTAATGGATCAAAACCTCCTAAATTATTGCAATTATAGTTCTAAATTTTATATAATACTTTCAATAAAAACATTTATTTGTGCTACCTGTAATTTGTTGACAGTAAAGGCCTTCTTAATATGTACTTGAAGTAGACTAAAAACCACTGTAGGTAAAGGAAATTATCACAGACTATAAAATAAGGGTCCCAGTGCCATACATTGTCTTGGAATGTGTCCTTGGACAAGAAAACGCATCTCTGTTTTCCTATCTGCCATGTAAGAGAAATAGAGCTTGCCTTGCAGAGATACTATGAGATTTCATTAGCTAACGTTTACACAGCGCTTTGAACTAATGAAGCATTACAGTGCAAAGCATTACTTTCAGCCACGGTACTTCAAGGATGTAGAAAGGATCAAATATCCTTTTCACTTACACACATTGAAGAGGAGGCCTGATTTTGTTTTGAAGTTCTAACATCCTTTTGGCTTTTTATTTCACTTCAAGGTTGCTTCTTACCTTTTATTGACTACTTACTTGATGTTCCTTTTTCTGTGTCCTCTCCTTCGTTATAAAAATCGATTCGAGGTTTGCGTGCAGATGCTGAACCGGATGCTTGGAGGAAGAAGTAATGCATCCTAAAAAAGAAAGTTCCTTATTTCAAGAATATTGCATACTGCAAGAATATCCATGCCCACTGTTCAGTTTCTATTACTAGAGTGGCATATGCTTGGTCAGCATGATCTTGCATCTACTATGTCATAGTACAGTAAAACTGAAAGGATTTATATCTTAGGTAACGTACAGTGATAAGCAGGCGGCTTTATATCTTTTACTGTTTGTAACGAGTAAATCAAAGTTTGTTTTAAAAAGAAGCCCACAAATGTGACTTGTATGCCATTTGTTTTCAAAGTCTGTATTTTAATAATTTGGTTTTTTTTCTTTTTGAAAGCAAATAGCAAAATTTGTGAGAGGTAGAGGTTTTTTATTTCCCAAATAATCCTCCACTCTCATCAAAGAGTGCATTCTAGCAGCAGTAATGTCTGCAGGATGAAAGGATAACGTTTCATCACATTGTACAGAACTGGCATAGTGAATTTTACTTGCTGCAAGAATAAGATTTGGTTTTGTTGTTTTTAATTATTTCTATTTACTCAAAGGTTGCAACTGAACGGTTAAAAAAATTGAAATCTTGTGGCACAACTTACTTTGCTGATTGTCCGGGGATATTTTGTGCAGATATTTTCAGAGGTTTGAATCATGCCTAAAACAAGTTTCACACATAGCATAAAGTCAGCGGGATCATGAGATTTTTTTCCAAATTGGTCATGAATAATTTGCTACAGCTATGAACAGTTTAAGCAGATTTCCAAACATTCAGCTTAATTAATCATTCCCTCTCAGTGCTAAGACTGAATTTTCAATAACAATTTCTCCATTTTCTGTCGTATTGCACTTCTCCCTATTTCTCAGCATCTTTCCATGAAGACAAATTACTTGCTGCTGCTACTATGGTATTGGTGTCCTGGCACGACTTCAAGAAATGCTGAGGACAGATGACACATGATGCATTTCAAATCAGTACATATACCCATAAAAGGAAAGAGACACAAACTCCCACAGTTGAAAAGGCAGGGGAATCATGGGATCTTTGGAAGTAATTACAACGGTCTGCAAGAAAATACAGGGCCAGAAAAACAAGTCTTATGGAGGTACAGGATGCTGGAGGGCTGAAAATAAACAGCAGCAAAAATCAGATCAACACACACAAAACCAGCAAAAGTACAGGTTTTCTTTTATCTCTTTCTAAGTAAGGAGCTGTGAGTGCAAGGAACAGCAGCAACCGTGCCACTGAATACTTCTTGGGCAGAGGCAGAGTTGCTCAGAGCAACAAGAGCAACACAGCTGACGCGTACCCCGGTGACTGTCTTTTTCCTGGAGTGCTGGCAGCAGCCACATTTTTAACCACACCAAGTTCAGTTATACAGAACTTCCCTTAGGGGAAAAGGCTGCTTTAAGAAGTGCAACCTGAGATGAAAGAAGTTTCTTCTGTAACAAGAAGGAAAACCCATCTGTGTTACTTCGGAGAAAGTTTGGACCATTATGTAGAACCAACTGTACTTGTATTTCTCCTGCCCCAGTGATACATTTCATAACAGTGTTTAAGAATGAAATCTCTGTCACTTCTTGCAAAATATGCACTTTTAACTTCTAGGAAACATTTCTTACCTTTACTGTGGCACATTAATTATTTAAGTAGAAAGCAGTGCCATGACTTTGGGAGTTCTTCAGCAGAACAACCATGCCTACTCAGGGGAGGAGTAAGTGCTAAAGACACATTTTTAAAGTATCCTCTAAGATTAGAGTTCGGCATTAGGAGACTGGTTTCCTCCACTGTCTGCATTGTTTTGATAGTTCCTAAAACAACAGCTGGTTCTACATGCTTACATGTTATTTTTATGTTGGTAAGCTTATTCTGCTACAGTACTTCTTACTGCAGAACATGGAGTTCAGACTTGCTCCTTCTGCTGTGCGTAGCAGAACCAATTTGGCAGTGAAATAACTAAAGACCATACTTATTTCATATGAGGTGTGACTATGAAACTTCATCCACTTAAATATTCACAATAATCTCATGGAAGATTTGCTTTGGAAATGTAAAAGGTATCAGGAGAAAGAAAAAGGAACTTTCTCATACATGTCATCAAGTTTATGTGTGGTATGCTGGAAAGTATCACTGAGCTTTACAACTGTTTCAAAAATATTACTGTATTCAGGTATATAACAGTCTTGAAAATCTATTTCAGAAAAAAAAATGTGACACATGGCAGTCTCGGTCTTCTTGAAAAGATAGTAAATGTGAACTTTGGAATTTTTTTCTTTGTCATGTTTGACTGGGCCTTTGGCTTCCCTGGATGTGAAGACAATGAAGTCCTTTCCCAAAGATAACAGCAGGAAGTAATCCTTAATCTACCCAGAGAAGTAAGTCTTCACAAACAGAAGACAAGTCTTGTGACTTAATAGATCTGAGGGTGTAAGAAAAGCACAAAAAACCCTGTTTGTACCATCTGAAGTTTCATGGCTTTTAAAGCCATGTACAAGAGTACAGGAGATTTCCCATTCATAATCAGAGGCTTCTAGTCTCAGCTGCAGAACAGTTTTGTCAGCAGTGTTCAACACTTTCTTTCCATACCTAAAATTTTAATTGCAAATATTAGTCTTGTGCAGTTTGATTACCAAGGTGAGTAGGAGATTTCTTGAGGGCCCTATTTCATTGAATTCTGCCCTTAAGAGATGTCTTACAGAGCCAGGACGTATTCCTGCAATGCCACATACCTTCTCTTCATCTTGTCTTTTTCCTTCCCTCCTTCGTTAGGGCACTCCTTCATCTGTGGATTTTGGGACAAAAAAGCATGCTGACCAGTGGTTTACATCTATACAGCTGCCTGCTTTCATTCGCTATTCAAAGTCATAGTCTTATGACTATAACTTACGGGGTATTTCAAATGAAGTGATATTTTTTCTTTTACAGAAAAGTGTTACTAAAGCAACACTTGGCTAAGTCAGCTTCCCATCATCCTATCAATAATACAAATGCATAGGTGTAGAAACCCAATGACTGATAATCTGTAAAATTTCAATCCATTCTTACCAATGTTAAAGTTATTTTCATTAGATATATTTGATTAAATTTTTTATTGCTGAAACCTTGGAAGGAAGTGTGGGGTAACTATTATGTTACCACTGTGGAATTCACTCTTCCATATAATACTTTTCCATTGGTATATTAACTATATTTAGTGCCTTACTGATCCTTGTATGCTTTTCTTTTGTTCACACAATACAATAAACGTGTTGTTAATGAAAACTTTTCAGAATCCTTAATGGCAGTGACTTCCTACAGTACTCTTCATTGCCATTATCTACATGACTGACCGCTTTTGTAAAGAAACAAATAAAAGTTATCAACTTATGCTAGGAAATGATTGTAAGCACCAGGTTCAGACACAGTGCAATGGGAAAGTATTCCAAAAGAAGAAATTTTTCATTTCAAGAAATGAGAATCTTTTGAACATGTATTTTAAGCATATTAGGTATGCAAGAAGTAATTTCTTGAAAATGTTAAAACAAGTTCAAATATATTGCAGCTATTAATGAGGCAAAATTCAACAAGTAAAACGAAGGAAATCTATAACCCACTTTTCAAATATTTCGGTGGATTAAGTAAACTATTAAGATCTGTTAATTATAGATAAGATTGCCATATGCTTGACCGTAAGTTTTCTTCCCTTACAAAATAAAATAAAATTTTTGGATCCCTAACAAGTTTCTAATGGTAAATTTAAAATTACAAAAAAATAGATTTGCCTTTCTCCTTAGTTACCTTTCAAAGCCTTTAAAATTAGTTCAGAGATCCCAAATGTTCTCTGTCAGCAGGATGAAAACCAACAGGTAATCTTTCTAAATTCAATTTTAGTCTGATGTTTAGCCACCAGAGGCTCCTACTAGAAGCGCATGACTTATATGTTTAACAAATATATCATCAACAAAAAAAGAAAAATGCTACAGGTGAGCAACCAAACAATGCTAACAGCAAAGAATAAACATACTGAATTTAAAGAACTCATGAATTACTTGTTCTGTGTATTCAGCAAATTCTCATGAATAACAAATATTGATTCATGGATGATCTGCTAACCAAAAAAAGGGAGATACATAATGCATATTTTTAATAATGAAAAGCTTAGGCTCCTAAGTCACAGTACTGCACAACACTGTTCACTTTTGGCATCTCTCTTCCAGCAAATTTAATTCTAACTGTTCTGAAGCATCTCAGTATTCCTGCTGCCATGACTGCCAGGATTCAGTGGGCCAATTCTGCCTTTTAAATTGACAATAGGTATGATTTTATCCAAAGTAAAAAGTGATTTACATATTTCTTACATTTTGGGCAACAAGTGAAGTTTCGTGAGTCTCTTGAAACAAAGTTATTTGATTCTGTAGTTTAATCATTCTATACAGTTATGGAAGATTTAAACAAATCCCAGGGGCAACTTATTTTTGGCTCCGTATATTTACACTAGGCAATATTAGATCTACTGTTTATCTTTTTTAGTAAAGCGAAGTAATTGCTATCTAGCAACTATACACCTAGTGTATTGAAGTGAAGGGGGAAAGACAAATCTGTTTGACACAGAAGTAAAACGAGGCTGTAAGCAGTTCAGGTGGTGTTCGACCCTATTTATTTTTCTATGCAACTGGTTGGCTTCAATTAAGGTGCAATACAGGGAAGAATTGAGGTTTTCTTTTTTTTTCCTCCAATTACATTTTTAATTCGGTTTTGCATAATATATGGCAAGCTTATTACGTGGAGAATAGATTGTCCAAGCTGACACAAGGAAGTCTTCTGAGTCGTGATGAAATTTGAAAAACAGTGTATGTTCTGCCTCCTTTAGCAATCTCAAAGCAGCCAATCAGAAACAGAATATCTATGTACAGAAATAGCTATGTAGTACATAGCTACACTATGTACTGAAGCCTAAAAAGAAATTTAATTCTACGTTTCTAAGCACAACAGTTTCCTTGCGTCTATTAATGTAGCAGTTCCACTCATGGGGATTTCTCCAAAGTTTTCATCTTGTTAACAATTCGTATCCACATTAATCTGCAGATATCCACAAAGAAGCAGTAAACAACTGGGAACTCCTGGCTTTAAATCTTCTTCTTTCTGTTTAATGTCTGCACTGTTTCAGGGACTGTAATAATGCATTGGAGTTTTAGATCAGTTTCAGAAAAAGATGCTTCAGTCTGTCTTTTGCACTAAGTAGATGGTAAATGCTCTTATACAGAATGTGGACAAGTATCTGTTTGTTAATGGTCAAACAAGTACCTGCTTTTTAATGGTCAGTGCAAGAGGCAGGATAAGGGAATGGGGAACAGCTTCTGTCACCTGAAGCAAAGACATGGCAGTGTCGTGGGGGGTGCGGGATGAACCCCTCCGTGAGCCTCCCTCCCCAGGGCAGCCCCAGCTGAGCTCACGGAGCTGGAGGTGGCCTCTTGCCTTCCAATGGGCCTGGAGCACAAGTCTTATGAGGAGCGGCTGAGGGAACTGGGGTTGTTTAGTCTGGAGGAGGCTGAGGGGAGACCTCATCGCACTCTACAACTACCTGAAAGGAGGTTGTAGTGAGGTGGGTGTTGGTCTCTTCTCCCAAGTAACCAGCGATAGGACGAGAGGAAATGGCCTCAAGTTGCGCCAAGGGAGGTTTAGATTGAACATTAGGAGAAATTTCTTTACTGAAAGAGTGGTCAGGCCTTGGAACAGGCTCCCCAGGGAAGTGGTTGAGTCCCCATCCCTGGAAGTATTTAAAAGACGTCTAGATGAGGCCCTTAGGGACATGGTGTAGTGGGGATGGTGTGTTGGGTTGACGGTTGGACTCAATGATCTTAGAGGTCTTTTCCAACCTTAATGATTCTATGATTCTATGATTCTAATGTGGTGGCTTCCACCGCAGCTGGTATTGGAGAACAGTGCCCATACTAAAAAATGCAACTTATCCTGAAAAGATATAGGTGTTCAAAGAGAGGGGTCACCTCTAGATACAATACTACCTCTTGGTCCTGCACTTCCAATCCTGTTTTATTTTTTTCTCCCCTATAGTAAGCATATTGCATATTCTGCCCAGGAATCAGGTGCAATCCATGAGTAAATAAGAGCTGTGAAAACTGAATGCTTCCAGACAATAAATTATACATTTGGCATCACAGAAAGGAAGATACAGGACAGCTAGACCTGAGGTGACAAATCTCTACACAGATGTACCCATGCTCTCCAGGTGTAACTTTGTGTATCATACGCAGAGTAACTGGTCCACCAGCTCTGCCAGATGGCACAACCTGTATCCAAACAGAGATGTGCTGCTTCAACTAGGAAAGACGTCATGACTGAGAAGGAAGAAACCCTTCAGAAACACTGATCAGGAAGGCTACAAATTAATGTAGCCACAAATTAATGTAAGGTAAAACTGTGGAGTCCCTCAGAACTAATTTGGAGACAGAGAGGAGCCTAGGAAGAAAAATAAAATTACACAGTTAATTAGTTTTATTTTAAAAAGAAAAGCTATCTACACCCTCAGTAGATGGAAAGGCAACTATTCCTTTATTCACCTGGATTTCACATCAATTATACTTGACCTTAATAATAACATATTTATTGTAGTGTTGGTCTGCGCTCATTTGGTTTCAAAAATCTTATACCAATTGCCATGACAGATTAGTTTGCCCTTTGAGCTTCTAATTTTCATTTTAATGGCTATGTAACATATCATGAAAAACAAATACGGCATTGCAGGTTGCTGGGAAAGATTTCCAAAGGAATTTATCAGCATAATTTCAAGTTTGTTTTATACATGGTCCTGAGTTCTGAGGAAAACAAAACAGTTGACATTTAGGATTTTGTAATTGGCTTTCATAGCTTAATTTTATGTATCTTTTGGTTCTGATGTATACAGCAATTAACATTGACTCTAACAAAACCATGGCTACTTATTAAAATCTGAGGAAATTTTCCAAACATTCGGCATTCAAGTAACAATGTCTTCATTACAGTGGCCTTCCCTCCTTTCTAGGTGTGCATTTTTGCATCCCTGTTAGGAAGCACTATATTTTACCTTTAGCAATCACTCTCCAAGGAACATTTTCTTATCTGTGTGTTCTGGCCTGTTCATGAGCAAGAGAAAAAGAAGCTGACTTATAAAATGCGCATGAAATCAGCAATGAAAGAAATGAATGGCATAAAAAATGCCATTGAATTCTATTGTGTAGATTCCTTATTTCCCAACGTGACAGCTTTTTAGTAGCACAAGGATTCACAATAGCAGCTTCCCAGATACTTCTGTGGGAGCGTAAGTTTATCTAGCTCACATCTGCTATATTGCTGGGATTTTTCCCTAAGAGTTAAGAATGGCACAGATTTTTTTATTAGATGAAAGTTGCTGCATAAATAAAAAGCTTGCATGACTTGGTTTAAAATAACTGTTTTCATTTATACTGCATTTTATTCACAATTTACTCAATTTATTTTCTCTTTCCAATGGAATAATTTCTCACTAAAAGGAGGGGAAAAAATGTGAAGTGAATTTCATTATTGTACCAAAGAAGCATTTCATGAATATATTCAATCTGTGCTAATGGATTTTAACACATTTTTACTATTCTGCAATGAACTGCTCATAAAGTTTTTAATTACCAAAGCAGTATCCAAAAATATACTGCAGAGAGGTGCAGTGTTGTAACAAAGATTATTCCTTTATACATTTAATCTTGGCTCACTAATCCATCTACAGGTATCTATCTTTAAATAATATAATACCTAATTCTATAAATATATGTAATTCAACTAAATTGCTGTTCCCAAAACAAGTTGCTTACCTTATTTTTAGGTTAAAGAAATTAAGAAATAGCATGTGGCTCATATATCCCTGATCTTCATCACCCAGTGCTGTGGGGTATGAGGTATAGTTAGAGATCTGCATAGTGTAACTGCTTGAGTCCAAATAATACCCGGAGAATCCAAGGATAAATTCCTTCACCCTTCCCTCGGTGCTACTTGCCCCATAGCAGACTGTGTATTGCACTGTATGACACAGGACATTCACTGAAGTTTATGAGTCATGTGGCATTTATCGAAAAATATTTTCCATCATGCAGGTTTCTAGCCATGCCACTTCCAAAGGAAGCAGTAACATTCCCATCCCCTTTATCCTGTAATACTCAAGTTAAAATACTCACCAAATGGTGGGAGGAATCCAGGTCTTGTTTTCTCTTGGCCATCCAAGAGGAGTTAAAACAAGGTCCTCTTCCATCTATGATAAACTCACAAGCTGGATCCTGCCCTGACCCAAGGAGCCCTCCCATATGTCCTGTTGGTACCTTTAAAGCATCATACGGGCTCAGGCTCTGATCAGACGGTGCTGGATCAGTTCTGCAGTCTCCTTCCCCAGTCCTCGTTCAGGAAGGCCGCACATCCCTGTTGCTCCTTGTGTGGGACCATATTTCTGACATGGGGTTACACCTGGATTGTTCCCTGCCTGTGGCCAGGGTGCTTGTCTGTGTTGGGGCTGGTTGGAAGTGTAATTGTACCTTCCAGGTAAGCTGACACGCGTTATCCCTGAACAGAAGTTGCTCGCAGTCTGGTTAAGGCGTAGAGCGTACATGAGAGGATGTGGACTGATTTCCTCTGTATCACAGACTATTACATTTCATCCACTTTCTTCTCCATTAAACCTAATTACTTATGTTTGATAAAGCACTTCTTACAAAAGAAAAGGTATTATATATTAATCTAAACACATCAAGAGACCTAGAATTACTTTTTAAAGTAAAACCTTCACAAGCCTCTAGAAAGATAATGCTGGCTGATGGTCTCAAAGATAACCCAGGCAGAATCAAGCTAATGTTATTTCAGCTCTTTAGTTAGCTAATGTGTCCTCCACACCTTTGACAATTTGCTTGTTCTGTCTGGAATAATATTTAATAATCTGAGAATGAAAATCAGGGATCCAGCTTCTGGGGAAATGTGGATCTTAATTTAATGCTTATAAATGGAATATCATACATGTTTGGACCTACAACACAGAGCTCCCCACCTCAGTGTAAAGCAGCAAATGTAGGAAAGCTCTTCCACAGCCAGGAACCGACCAGATGCTGAAGAAGGAAGGAGACTCCTTGGAAAAAACAACAGCATCTTGAGAGAAAAGACAGATGAGCTTCTTGCTCCCTTGGTGGGGGGAGGATGGAATTGTTTTCTCATTGTATAAGCCCCAATTTTTAACTGATTCTCCATAGCAGATGCCTATCTTTGAAGAAACAGAGACACAGCACTAATGTTTTTCTTTCCTCCAGCATCTGCATTAAGTCACATGCTGTTTGGCTTTCTCAGCTTGAAGTAGAGATGCAGCAACTTAAAGGCTATCCCCAAGCAGTACACTCAATATTGCAGTTCTCTGTATGAGGGAAAACGCCTTCAGGTTCTTCTGTCTCAACAAAATACAGAAACCGTTTTCCTGAGATGGTGACAGAAGTCTGCAATACCCAAAACCTGAAAATGCAGCTAGGTGCACTTTTTGTGTTTAAGATGATAATAGCCTAGAGATGATTTAGGAATGTGTTTCGTGTGTATGTACGTAAATAAAACATCAACAGCAAACTTTTGTTGTGTGGTGTGACTCCTTTTTAATTGTTATTGCTGATCTCACCTTTAGAAGTTCATGATTACTTGTGCAAGCCAACGTGCAGGACCAGACTTCACATCCTCTAACAAGACAGTGCCAGTAGCTGCCAGCTGCATTCGATGCCCAGGAAAGGGGAGGGTTTATCTATGTTCAGCTGACGCACAGGATACTGCTAAACACACCCTGTGCTTGGTTGATTCAGTGCTGTAGCAATGGCAGGCGTGCAGCACATACAGCTCGCTGGCAGGGAGATGCCGTGCGACCGTATGGAGATGGCACATACCCAGAGTGTTAGGGGTGCAGCTGAAGTCAGATGCCATGCATGCGTCTGATATCAGATGGCAGCTCTACTGAGTCACAGGATACAGGGAGCCACTGCCTTAGACACTGAGGAGTGGCCGAAGGCTACCTCCCCCCTCATCAGCTGCACACAGGGACAGAAGGCGGCTGCATTGCTGTGCTGCAGGGGTGTGAAGTACTGGTGCAGGGTTTAGGGACCATGAGACAGCGGCCAGGTTGTCAATGTTAAATTTTGACCTTTCCAAATAAGAATCCCCAAGCAAGGTTGGAAACAGGAATTCCAAAAAGTGAAGACTGAAAATACTGACCCAACCTTTTCTACTAAAAGATGCACCAATGGTTTTTTTGCAAGTTTTATGCATGCAGCACCTAACCAGCGACTGCATCACAACAGTAACAATCCTGCTAGTCTTTAGGAAGTTAAATGAGAAATACAACAGCCAGCTGAAACAGCAAAAGGTCAAAACTGAGCTAACGATAATCATCTAAATGGGAACTTGAATGGAGCTCTGATGTTAACGCTCCTACACTTTTAATAAGTGCCATAGGATTTCTAATTACCATAGTATCCAGGAGCTCCACTTGTTCTTTTACAACGCTAATGACTACAGCAAACAGTTCCTATTAGCACTACGCCAAGGCAGACGCTTAAAAGTTAATCACGAGGGTAAAGGGCTTCAACAACTAAGTCCTCTGTTGTGGTCTACTCTTCAAATATGGCAAAGTTCAATTTTGTCAGTGTCTTTAATCACAGCTTAAAGGCAAAACTCATCTACTGCGTACTCATTTTGTATTAAAAATATACACAACTTGTATGGGTTTCGACTTTGTTCAATGACATCACATTAAGAAACTTCATGATTTCCTTTATTTTGATGTGATCTTGTACTACAAGGTGAATCTGAAACATGTAAGGGTTTAGGTCACTTGAACCTAAACAGCAAATTAAAAAGAGGTTACTTTTGCTTAAGGTTTTGTTGCAGTCTCTGTTGTTGCTTGGGTTCTTTTAAGTCTGCCTTTGCTGAGGTCTGACTTCGCAAAGAATTGTACTGCTCTGGGTTCCCCTGGGAGATGGGAAGCTCCACAGAGCAACATCTTGGTACAATAAGAATGAACAGCACTAGTACAATGCAAGTAACAATAATCCATGGTTTTAAAGAAGATGGCTTGTTCCCAAAAGGTTTGATTTTGGGGCAACATTACCATTAAGAGAGAGATTGTTTCTGTTGTTAATTACAGAATTGTCTGCAGTCTAACGTTTTGCCTATATGTAAAGTTGTTTAAATGCAGTTTTTGTTTACCTTTACTGAATCTTTGTCATGCTAGCTGTTTCCAATATTCTGTAATTTCAGGCTGTTAATGTTTTTATGTAAGCTTTGCTATTTTGGGAGTATGAAAGCGGTGCAGTTCCGGCTGTGTAATTAAGGGGCTTCAGTGACCTCTTTTCTCTCAGCTGCTGCTCATGAGTCTGAGAAAGGAAGGACACAAGCCACAGAGCAAAGCTTCTATTTATCAAAAACACCAGCCCTCAGGGTTATTTCAATGATAAAGCTGCAGTCTATCTACACAGCATGGTGCATCCGAAGGAGAATCTGTGGAGATTTCCATGGTCCCAGAGTCTTCCTCTTGATAAACTGTGGTAAGAGTTGCAAATATAATTTGGCAGCTCATCTTCCTTGCGCTTCCAAGTGAATAAGGTGCCCATTACAGAACAATGTGGGAAACAATGAAAAATGTGGTGCTGATATTATTGACATAATATGGAGTGCAATGTCTGTGAGCCAACACTTCTGCTGAAATGGATTTATTTACATACATTTGCCAACACTGAGCTGGTTTGCCATGTAGCCCGGGTAAATCTGAATTCTGCTGTAACAAATGGTCATGAGTGCGTGCTAACTCCTTATTGATCTGCTTCACATGATTAATCAATATCTCTCTGTTACTGCAGATGCACTTCTCTGCACCTCATGGGTTTTCCATTTTATTTTCGAGAATATCTAAAGTAGTCTGAAAGATGAAAGTGGACATTTTCAATTAAGAAAGGGGAAACATTAAAGTAGTCAGTACCTCTGATGTATAGTTTTCGCCTAAAATTCAAAATGTCATTTCCTGAAGTATATATTTTATGTTATATATTACAAATTAGACTATGCTCTATTTTATACATGCAGTAAGCCAAATTCAGAGCTCTGTTTGGCTTACAGCAAATCTACATTTGGCCTGCATTCATTTCTCAGTATTCTAAAGACATCTAAGATTGTTAAGAAAGCTCTGAGGAACCAAAAAAAAAATCATTAAGCTGCAAAAATCTGTGATGTGCCCACGTCTGGTATACAAGAAAATACAGACAATAGAGTCAGAAAATATAGAGACAAGGGCTGAAGAGATGGAGCAAGGGGCAACTTACTAGTTAAGAACTCTACAATTAGGAGAAATTATGTGCGTGGGAGATACGAGGGAGAGTCATAAAAACGTGGCTGACTAGAAGAAAGCAGCTATGCACTTTTTGTGTATTTAATACAAACTGGTTTTATAATACTGAAACTGGAGAAGCAAACTGAATTATGTTGGAGATCCACTAAAGACAAAAGAAATTTTTCACGCTGTATATAAGAAGTAAACTGTGGAACACTTTGCCTCGGATATCTTGAATGTCAGACAGATTTGCATATTAAAATCCTTTGAAAAAATTCTCAGAAGAGAGGTGCTCATCAACACAAAGAGCCACAGCTGGCTCAGCTCTGAGCTGCAAGCTGGTAGAGTATGCTACGAAAGTGTGACCGTACGTTTGCCCTATTCTGTACTCCTCCTGGAGCAGCTGCTCTCACTAGTCACTGTTGGGGACCTGGTGCTGGACTAGATGTGGAGCTCTGGCTGTGACTCAGGAAAAAAAGGAGAGTTTATCACTTGTGGAAGAAGGGGCAGGCAACTCAGGAAGAGTACAGGGATCGCGTTAGGTCGTGCAGAGAGGAAATTAGAAAGGCAAAAGCCCAGCTAGAACTCAACCTGGCCACTGTCATGAGAGACAACAAAAAATGCTTTTATAAGTATGTTAATGACAAAAGGAGAGCCAAGGAGAATCTCCATCCTCTATTGGATGCGGGGGGGAACGTTGCCACCAAGGACAAGGAAAAGGCTGAGGTACTCAACGCCTTCTTTGCCTCAGTCTTTAGTAGTCAGAGTGGTTATCCTCAGGGTACTCAGCCCCCTGAGCTGGAAGACAAGGACGACGAGCAGGATGAACCCCCCATAATTCAAGAGGATGAAGTTAATGACCTGCTACACCACCTGGATGCTCACAAGTCTATGGGGCCGGATGGGATCCACCCGAGGGTACTGAGGGAGCTGGCGGAGGAGCTTGCCGAGCCGCTCTCCATCATTTACCAGCAGTCCTGGTTAACAGGGGAGGTCCCGGACGACTGGAGGCTCGCCAATGTGACTCCCATCTACAAGAAGGGCCGGAGGGAGGATCCGGGGAACTACAGACCGGTCAGCCTGACCTCGGTGCCGGGGAAGATCATGGAGCGGTTGGTTTTGAGGGTGCTCACGAGCCATGTCCGGAACAACCAGGGGATCAGGCCCAGCCAGCACGGGTTCATGGAAGGCAGGTCCTGCTTGACCAACCTCATCTCCTTCTATGACCAGGTGACCCGCCTAGTGGATGAGGGAAAGGCTGTAGATGTGGTCTACCTGGACTTCAGTAAAGCCTTTGACACTGTCTCCCACGGCATTCTCCTAGAGAAGCTGGCGGCTCACGGCCTAGACAGGTACACTCTTCGCTGGGTAAAAAACTGGCTGGACGGCCAAGCCCAGAGAGTTGTGGTCAACGGAGTTAAATCCAGTTGGCGGCCGGTCACGAGCGGTGTTCCCCAGGGCTCAGTACTGGGGCCGGTCCTGTTCAATATCTTTATCAATGATCTGGACGAGGGGATCGAGTGCTCCCTCAGTAAGTCTGCAGATGACACCAAGTTGGGCGGGAGTGTTGATCTGCTGGAGGGTAGGAAGGCTCTGCAGAGGGACCTGGGCAGGCTGGATCGATGGGCCGAGGCCAACTGTATGAGGTTCAACAAGGCCAAGTGCCGGGTCCTGCACTTGGGCCACAACAACCCCAGGCAACGCTACAGGCTTGGGGAAGAGTGGCTGGAAAAAGACCTGGGGGTGCTGATTGACAGCCGGCTGAACATGAGCCAGCAGTGTGCCCAGGTGGCCAAGAAGGCCAACGGCATCCTGGCCTGTATCAGAAATAGTGTGGCCAGCAGGAGTAGGGAGGTGATCGTGCCCCTGTACTCGGCACTGGTGAGGCCGCACCTCGAATACTGTGTTCAGTTTTGGGCCCCTCACTACAAGAAGGACATGGAGGTGCTGGAGCGTGTCCAGAGGAGGGCAACGAAGCTGGTGAAGGGCCTGGAGCACAAGCCTTATGAGGAGTGGCTGAGGGAACTGGGACTGTTTAGCCTGGAGGAGGCTGAGGGGAGACCTCATCGCGCTCTACAACTACCTGAAGGGAGATTGTAGCGAGGTGGGTGTTGGTCTCTTCTCCCAGGTAACCAGCGATAGGACAAGAGGAAATGGCCTCAAGTTGCATCAAGGGAGGTTTAGATTGGACATTAGGAGAAATTTCTTTACTGAAAGAGTGGTCAGGCCTTGGAACAGGCTGCCCAGGGAAGTGGTGGAGTCACCATCCCTGGAGGTATTTAAAAGACGTGTAGATGAGGCCCTTAGGGACATGGTGTAGTGGGCATGGTGTGTTGGGTTGACGGTTGGACACGATGATCTTAGAGGTCTTTTCCAACCTGTATGATTCTATGATTCTATGATTCTATGATTCTAGATGGACCACCCATCCTTGTGTTTAGAGACTGTCTTACAGATAAATATTATTCTACAAATACTGGAGAAGGAATGGAATAGGTAAACTGATTCTAATTCAAAACCAGTTTTGCCCCATTAGGTTTCTGCAGCCAGTTAGCATATTCCCAGGACGGGGTTTTAGTGTGTTTACAGTATGGTAAAGTATACATTCAAGGGAAAGTAGATGGTACGACTGATAGCAAGGATTAAATGAGAACTCAGGCCCTATTACCCGTGCCTTTTGAACATTTCTCATTTTGAATAGAAAACCTCTACAAAGTCTTTATAAATTTTAAAAGACTGCAAAAATTAGATAGCAGATATGTAAATTGGACAGCGTATGATCAGAACACATAAAAAGAGAAGAGTAGGCAAGATCTGATAAAAAAACCCAACAATCACCTTGTTCGGTCTGAGGAGGAAAAACAGCGAAAATTCTGAAGGGGAACACAAAAGTTGAATTGGTGTCAAAGTATTTGTCAGTATTTAGTGTAGAAATAGAAAGACTGTACTTGAATTAAAATCTAAGTTCATGCTTTCCCGTTAATAACTTATCAGCTTGCAGGAGATGAAACTGAGGAATAGGTAGAAGAAGAAAGCTGATTAGGATACACGCATGCATGTGCACACAGACACACACACCAACCAGGGAGAGAATGAGGCAGTAAGTTCAGCAGAATGTAACATGGGTTAAAAACTTGCCTGCTACCTAGTAAAATATAGACTTAGAAAAAGATTATTATAAGGAGGATTTCAAATACATGTGCCTTTAATCAATTTCCAGTTTATATTTAAATACAAATAGTGCTTTCTGTTGGTACTAAGCACTTAAGAAAATCTGTCAGTGGTATGCTAAGTGCAAGCTGAAAAGCCTGGTTTCAGGACCTTTGGTCTTGTTATTACGGGATGTTATTTTACTTTGCCTCCAGCTGCTTTTCTAGTTTCTTTTATAAAAGTAAGATATATTTATGTTTTATTACTTCAGGTTGTCTTTTTAGTTCTATCATTTAATATAATCTGCAATATTTATTAATCTAGCACTTTTCCATCTTCTAAATGATTAATAAAAAGATATTGTACTCCTATTGTTAACTTGGACCACAAGTCTCTTTTGTAGCTATTAGCATCTGTGAAATCAGTAAGTCACCAAATGTTTTCAGTGAGGGAACCTTGCAACAGCAAACTTGACTTGTCAGTGAAGAGTAATTTGAGATGATCAAGTAAAGATCACATCTAATAACCCTATAATAACATACTTACACAAATGGTTGTAATGACTCTAGAGAGGGCATTAGAAATCATGAGGAAATTACATGTGTTTTTAAAGTTTATAACTTTAATTACCTTGTTCTGTAATAGACTGCAATGTCTGCAAACCAGTCATCATGTACTTTCCATTATTAGAAAGTATATGGAACATTTTGGTAAATGTAAATCCAGGTTTATTTATTTTAGTATTGAAAAATGAAAAAAAATTACAAAAAAGAGAATAAATGGAGCTATAATGTTTAGACTAACACTATTTTCTTAACTAACGCCCTTGTGAATGAACATAGTAAATTTGAACAGTACGTGCTTTCACCATCTGTGCTCCAATAATGATAGCAGGCACCAAGGGAGAACAGGATACTTAAGTATAGCAGGAAACATCAGTCTGCTGCTTTTAGCATGAGCTGAATTTTCAGCTTTTAGGTGCCTTGGTCTTAATTTATGCTCCATTCCTAATTAAATTGTCTTGCTGACATGACTCTGAAACCTAGCTTTCTGTGCCTCAGCCTTAATTTCTTCACACTTGATTGATAATGAATGTGCTTTACCATCATATATTGTTTGGGTCTTGTGAAAGACAAACCGCATTACTGCGGACTGCTACAGTCTGATTGGACAGATGAGCTATATTGACTAAAGAAATTTGCAGTTAGCATTACCAACTATTATGTCATGCTAGACTTTTATTCCTTTCTAAAGATGATTTTCATTAACTCCCCTTTTAACCAACCAAAATCTATCTAAAATTAAAGGTAGCTAACTAAGTAGTGAAAAAATTATCTGTAATTGTTCAACAGTGGAGAAAAATGGCAGCAAACAGCATGAAATTATACTTCTAAAATGAGAAATAAAATTTAATTTAATTTTGTGTGCAAGTAATTACTTTTCAGTTCTTGCCACTCTTGAGGTAAGTTTCATTTTTGTTGCTGCTGATAGAAGGAACAAGAAAACAGAAGGCTGCTCCAGATGCCATTCCAGCATTTTGAAATGGTAAGGATGGAGCAACAGAGGTGCAGGGAAAGCTAAATCCTATCCTTTTGTCAGTGGGGAGAGAAGAAGTGATGCATGAGGAAAAATTATGAGAAGGTAGACTTAAATTCAAGTACAGTGTGTATCCTGCAAGACAGGTAGGTTTGTTACTTTACTTAAAAAATATTTGTTCAGCACATGGCAGCTCAGGAATTACAGATTTCAGACATGTAGAGCTTCTAATGAGTGGACACAAAGGTCTAGTCAACGGATATGCCTAAACAGCAACATTTACCCTTATTATATTTGCTTATTATTATCAGCAGAATATGCTGACATTGTTGACATTGTCATATCCAGAATATGCTGTAATGTGAAAGTGGTCTGTAATTTTCTCCAGCTGTCATGGCTTAGTTCAAAAAGTTACGCTGTTAAAGCCAATCTTTAATATCTTGACGACTCCAAAATACGAAAAAATAAAAAACTGAAAAGTACTTTAAAAATTGTGCAGTTGGGAAATAAAAAATTCAAAGTATTTTTTCAATATAATTTATATTTTACAAGCAGTTTTATCAAAAGAATTTGATGCTGCAGTTGCTTTACTAATACATGCTATATTATCAAAAAAAAAGTAAATTATGAGGACTGTAATGGCAAAGTATTCTTTGTGTATATGTGTCTGAAAGAAGACTGTCCATGAAACTTTAATTCTGCTCCTCAATGATTGCCTTTATGATATAACCTTTAGTTTTATGATTGCATACTATTTATTGCTGTACATAATGTTTACATGTAGAGAGTGTGAATGAAATTTCTACAGTAACATTCATTCCAGCATTTCCTCATTTTTTAATTTATGCCTTTGTAATAACAATAATTTCCTTTGGACTTACTTGAGAGTGTGTGTGTGTGTGTGTGTACGTACATGCATTATTTACTAAGTCTGGTAAAAGGAAGCAAACAAAAACTCCACTGTGACATTTTCTTGTCATTCACACAGGTCATCTGCAAATGTGAAGCCCATACCATCCAAGCTAACCAGATAATAGCTTTCAGAATTTTTCATTCCCTATGTGGAGCAGAACTGGAGAAACAACAGTGCTTGTGGTTTTCTCAGTTATTTGTTATCAGGAGAGGTGAGATTTAAGGGTTTGGAGGTTGGCTTTGGGCAAGGATGGATGCACGTCCTAGTCACCGCTGATTTCTGCCTTGCATTTGCCCAGCTCAGTATATTCTCATTTGTCTTCCACTTTTGGATTCCTAATCCAGGCTCATCTTCTTTGCCCATCCATGTCTAAACTCTGCTCCTCTAGCGTCTCAGCACAATTATGTGGACTTTCTTCACCTCACTCACTTAAGGCAATCTACCTTACAACCCCATGATCTTAAGGTATTTGAGCCTTTAGCTCAGCTCCTGTATCCTTAGCTGGAAATGCAGGTCCTGCTGCTAGTAGCATTCATCTACAGAGTTTTATTTCACACAAGTATAAGAAGCAGCTATTGCTGAAGGACAGTAACTCCAAACATGGAGTTACTCCATGGGACACATGTAAAAGGCAACGTGTAGGAGTACCAAGATGTGGGTGATGTTGCTACCACTGCTACCAGGCCTCCATTTGTCCTACCTTCAAGGGTACTATGAATGTTCGAAACCCTGTGGTTGGGAAACCTCTGGCTTAGATTAACCCTACGTCTGAAGATGCATCTGCTTATGTTTGCTGGAGATGTGCTAAAATAGAAGCTGTTTTCTTCTTAACGGAGAATTGCCTAGGACATTTTATGATGTTGTCCTGGATTGAAACATGGCCTCTGGTGTTTCTTCATTTCATCCAGTTTATAGCAAGGAAGAACAGTCAGTGCAGTTGAGACTGCTTCTCACAGGCCAACTTGTGCTATCTCACCAGATTAGGAAGTGACAATGTTTCTTCCAACAAAGATGTTGGTGATGGCATAGGTGTCTAGGTGAGTAAGAAAGCAAAAAAAACCCCACCCCAAACCCCCGTGTTTAAACAAAATGATGATACATTATACCTAGAAAGAGTAGGGCAGCTGTAAAGCAGTTGGAGAAGAGAGGCTCTGCTCAGTGCCCTGGCCTGCTCTGTGAACTTGGCAAAATTATCATCTTTGTTGCTTTTGTTATCTATTTAAATGAGAAAATGTTTAAGCTGTTCTGTGCACTTTGCTGTTTGCACAAAGCCTGTCACAATAAAAGAATGAACTTAGAAGGGGCCCTCTAGAAATAATGAGGTAGAATAAACTTCATCAGAGTCCAGTAAATCCTGCTTTATAGCAGCAAGTTTCTTTACAGCTTTCAGACATTGCTTCCTTTGCCCCCTGCAGTCATAACTAGTTTTCTTCTTTTGCAGCCTCCTAGCTGCTCAGGCAATTCTTAGTGTCATAGACCACCCCCTAAATGCCAGTGATAAACAGAACCCACAGTTTTCTTGCTAATTCTCACATTTTGTTTCCAAATAAGTTACCGGAATTGCTCAGGCATGCTCCAGTACTGTATTCAGTTTGAAGTAACTAGTGTTTCAGGAAAAACATTTAAAACCAGATAAACAAATCCTATGTTTTAGTATAATTAGGATTTGCAGTCATGCAAGCTTTGAGAGTTGTCTTTTTTTTAAAAATAGTAGAATTTTAAAAAATATAGGATGATACTGATGAGTATCATCCTTTTTTTTTTTTAAAGAGTTTTAAATGCTTCTTTCAGTTCAGACTGCACTATAACTTAAGTAGACTATAACGTAAGCTTCTAGACTGCTTTCTGGTTTGTTTTTATTGTAAGTCTTAGAAAAAATAGTCAAGAGCAGCTTTTTTTTGCAGACTGGGATGCTAAGCAAGCTGAGATTACACTGTTTAAGAGGAGTCAGTGTTTCAAACTGTTATCAGAATAATGAAAGAGGATTGAGAAAAAAATTGTTCCTGCTACTAAGCTAAGAAAAAAAATGGCCTCCACATAGTTTCTAAACGATCTTGTAGCTGCTGCTAATTTCCTTCTGAAGCCCATCATTGCTGAAGAGGGGAAGAAAACTGTAACAGACGTGTTTAGCCAGAGCAAATGAAAACCCAAATTGGATAGTAGTTGTGCATGTATAACAGGTAGACAGGGAATTGTCAGAGAATGATGGTATAAAATATATTTCTGAATCTTCTGAAAGTATAAGCCATATGAATAACTACATATTCTCTATGTGGAGCAAATTTTAAAATAACTCTGTCTTGCCTATAAAATTTGAGATGTTGCCTCTAATTGGAAATGTTTTCTTTGGCTATAGATTATGTCCCCAGTATAAATACAGGATGAGCTTTCCTACGTGCCTTAGGAATTCAGAGAATAAACAGTACTAACAAGTGACAAATCTGATGACGTTACAGCTCAAGAGACACTAGCAGCCCAGTCAGCACCTTAACTATGGCTCCTGTCCTTCTGTCAACAAGCTTTCAGCATGACACCCCTGCCTTATTTTCTATGACTGGCCTTTTGCAAGGTGAAAGGGCCCTTCACAGGATTTCCAAATAGAGATGAATGATTCTGAATGGAGGCACTTAGCTGTGAGAACGGGAACAATCCTCTTCAAAACACAAAGTTTCTCCAAAAGTAAGCTTGGAAGCAACCATGGACCTTTTGCACATGGCTATGACACTATTTATAAAATGAGGAAAACAGAGCTAACTTTCGTCACAAGATGGGGTAAGAAATCTTGTATAAAACCCTACCAGTGAATATCAGGGAGGAAGTCACAATCAATTCTTGTTATCATTGTTCAAGGATAACTTTTTTTTAAAAGTTGTAAGGTCTGCTTCTGTTTTTTAATTATTTCTTTAGAGTACTATAAAGAATAAAAACAATTTGGCAAGATCAAAGAATCCCAGATGCTACTGTTATAAAAAGCAGAGACAACTGATCAAAGGGTACCCCAATGAATTCAAATACAGAATAGAGGCAAAATGGGAACAAGAAAGAAATACTCTCCTATTTTACTGTTAGCTTTTAGTGTAGTTTAGATAGAGAAATTACAGAAACTGATACAAGAACATCACAAAAGCTGCCACATTCTGTCCATAAAAACTAATTGAACTCAGTAAAGTTTTCTTGTGTTTAACCCCAACAGCAGAGGTGTGAATTCTGTAATGAAGCATTTGCTAACATTTTCCATTTGACATAAAATTCTGTAATATAAGCAATAATGTCACCTAACATGAAGTGGTTTTAATTACTGAATTTGATTATTTCTGAACTTAATTCCAATCTAATAAAAATATGTACACAGGAAAATTTATATAGGAGTGTAAAGTTTAATTGAAAATCATAAAAATATAACTTCATTTAAATTGTAATGTAAGGCTGTTATTTTCTTATCTAAAAAATGAACAGTTTTATTCTTCGATGAATTGAAGTTTGCCATGTCATCATAGAGATCTGAATAAAGGTTTGCTTAGAGCTTTCCATTAGTAATACCTTGTCACAGAAAATCCCATTTAAAAAAATTAAAAAATATGTTGAAAAATTCAGTTTTACTGATCAAAAGAAACTGTATCAGGAAAATAAGAACAAGTTTATACCTCATTAACTGAATTTTAGTTGAAATATTTTGCTTTATTCCATGAGGAAAAAAGAATTATATCTTTTGCATTGCTTTAAAAAATACATTGATCACCTTTCTTAGGACTTTGCCTCTGATGAGTTTCAACATGGGTCTTTTGGACTGGCATCTTTGTGGAAATATGTACCTCTTAATATGCTGAATATTATAACATCCTACCAACCCCGCCTCCCCCCAGATGAGTGACCAAGTCTGTTTACTTGGAAATAAATTCTTTCAGGGAGTCCACCCACAAGAGAACAGAAAATCCATAATTACAAGATCTATTAGGTAAGATAAAGGCTGATTTGACCTGAAGTAGATCATTTATTTGAAATGTCTTTGAGTGCTCATTCATAATCTAAATTTTTTAATTCCTTAATATATTTTTACAATGCCATCCTCTTTAGCAGTATTAATTTTGTCTGCAATTATTTTTGTTAGTTTGTACATGACAAAATTTATCTAGATAGTAATCCACAAAACAAAAATTTAGTTTTGGTCCCATTGTTTTCACAGTCTAGATGGGATGGGCTACATGGAAACGAAGTGACAACACTGCTGATCATGATGTGTAACGACACATCTCTTACTACAGAAGGCACTAGCCAACAGCTTCCTTTCTGAGACCTGGTTTTCAGCTGTTTGTAATTGGCATGGGTTGACCCCAGACAGCAACTAAGGCCCCACCTAGTCACTCATTCACTGCCCCCTCTCAGTGGGATGGGGGAGAGCATCAGAAGGGTTAAAGCAAGAAAAACTCGTGGGTCAAGATAAAGACAGTTTTTCCCCAGTCAAGGGAAAAACAAAACCAAAAAAAACCCCAAGTGATGCAAAGGCAATCACGCAACACTTCCCACCACCAGACCAATGCCCAACCAGTCTCCGAGCAACAGCTACCTTGGAAAAACTCCCCCCACCAGAGAAGGCCTTGATGCTATGCAAGCACTGTTCAGCAATATCTAAAACATTGGTGTGTTATCCACACTGTTTTGGTCACAGATTTAAAACACAGCACCATATGGGCTGCTATGAAGAAAATTAACTCCATCTCAACCAGACTCAGTACAATCTCCACCCCTTCTTATTCCATACCATTTGCATCATGCTCAGGTCCTACAATATTCAATCAATCCTACAATTCAATCAACCACCACTGCCCCCTTCCCTTTCCTTTGACATACACATGGATAACTTTCCCCCCATCTACTGTCCGTCCCCATTCAAATGTCCATTCCGTTCATTTAGTCCATGACTTGGGCTCCCTCTGTTGCAATGATCATTCAGGACAGGAGGTACAGTCTGTTGTGTTGGATTGTTGGGTTTCAAAACCAGCTCAGGTTGGATCACTGCTGCACTTGCCCAATTCCTTAGGAGGTTCATCCTCTATTGGTTCACGTAGCTCCTGCTGTGGTACTTTTGACATACAACTATGGCATCATACAACTATGACAACATGCAACTCAAATCATTTATTTTCACCCAAGGATAAATCTCTTTGAGGTACACCTCAGATTTCCTCAACCTTCTGCATTACCCCCCAAGTGCACCCAGGTTCCTGAGTAAAAGCAATCCATTAGTTTGCCTTTTTCCTGAGGAAGGAGTAATCCACAGTCTTTCCCAGACAGTTCCAACCATCTGGAACCAGGGAGTCTTGTGACTCAGGTTGTTGTGATATTGCTGCTGGTGCACCATCATGGTAGCAATCAGTACCTACTGATCTTTGACACATAGCAACCCCACAGCAGAAGGATCCTCTGAGACGCCAGGCAAGATAGACCACTGTTTAATCTACACCCACGGCAGCTACACCAAAAGCCCACCGGTACCCTTTTGGGTCCTTGGAGTACATTCTCCTGAGGAAGTCTATGCCAAGGATACTCAGAGCCTCTGGGCCAGTCACAATAGGATGCTTTTGCCACTCATTCCCTGTTAGGCAACTCAGCCTCCAACGCAGTCAACTGTTGGGATCCCTCTGTCATTCCAAAAATCCAGATGTATTCTGACCCTTTTTACCCTGATGGCATTAGGATACACTGTGCGCTGGTGTCCACCAGAGCTTTATAATCATGTGGGTCTGATGTGCCGTTGAATCCACACAGTCCAATAAACCTGGTTGTCCTGTTCCTCCACTTGGCCGGAGGCAGGACCCTTCTATTCCTGTCAGAGCATTCATTACCTGACTCTTCAGGATCAATACAAAGATGGTTTAATAACTCAAGGGAAGGAGAAAAAACAAAAACAAAACAAAAAAACCTCCAAGTGATGCAAAGGCAATCGCTCACAACCTCTCACCCATAGACAATGCCAGTCTCCAAGTAACAGCTACCTTGGAAAAATTACACTTCCCTCTGCCCAGCTTTATAAGCTGAACATGACATCCTATGGTATGTGATATCCCTTTGGACAATTGGGGTCAGCTGTCTCAGCTGTGTCCCCTCCCAAATTCTTGTGCACCCCCAGCCTACTCACTTGCAGGGCAGCGTGAGAAACAGAAAAAGCCTTGACACTCTGCAAGTGTTTTTCAGCAACAGTTAAAACATCCCTGTGTTATCAACACTGCTTTGGTCACAAATCTAAAACGCAGCAGCATTCAGGCTGCTATGAAGAAAATTAACTCTGTGCCAACAGTTACCTACTACAGTAATATTACCTGAAATGCTCTGTTAATCAGCCTCTGTCTGAAGGTTGGGGTTTTTTTTCTTCAGAATTCAGAAAAATCTTTGTAAGTTTTTGACGAAAATAAGTCTTTCAGTAAAACCAAAATAAAGTAGATGCTGTTTTTCCCCAAAATAACCAGTCTTTTGTAGATAATTTCTTTGCATTGAAGACAGGAGATCAAACTTGGGTTACCAGAGGTAGGATTGTGACATACCAGGGAGAAGAGAAAATCTGAAGAACTGCTAACAAATGATACAATTAAATTACAATTGCAGCTACCAAAGAACAGCAAATGAGTGTAGGATCATATATTCCACATCGACAAAACAGTTAGAGAGAGGATTTGGACAAGGTGGAAGAATAATCAAGGACAGCAAACACAGAAGAAAGAATGAATGGCCATTATGAGAATAATGTTACTGGGGGCAGAGAGGCAAAGTCTGTGAAAAGCAGACTTGCAAAGCATCCAGAACAGCAAGTTCAGGAAAGCAAACTGGCAATGTGTTCTATATATTCTTGATGGAAAAGAGGATGAAGAGCAAAGAGAAGTAGGGTAATTGCATAATATTTTTTTTGAACAAGAAAACAGTGGTATATTAAGATGCAGAGGAAGAAAAGTCAAATTATTAGGGAAAATTTTAAAGCAAAATAAAAACAGGGCAATAGTTTGAACCAGAGAAGGGAAAAGATAGGAATAGGTAGAATTGCAAGGTCCATCTTGAGGAGTAAAAGGACTATTTGACTTAAATATAAATGTATATCTGAAATTAAAAAGGTGATAGAAAAACTGAAGAATGATGTTCCAGCTGTTAATTTGGATTTTCTTTTTTAAGTGTTGCTTAAGTGTCCTGGGTTCTGTCAGTGTTAGATATAGGGAAGCTCAATGATGGATGAATAGTTGATGTTGCTCAACATGGTTTTCACACCGTTCTTGATTGTACCAGCAACTGTAATACACATTTTTCTTTATTTTTTTAAGTGCATAGATAGGCATTGTACATTTTCAAGAGTAATGAACTGCCTCATTACGAGTATGTATTTCAGTACCCTTTAAGGAATGATCAAAAGCAACTCAGATCACATCCTTCCAGTTTTATCTTTATGAAAGATGTCTCATACACATCAGTCCAGGCAGGAAAATGTATGAAAGTCCTTTGAGAAAGCATAAATCACTTCTGAAAACTTATTACCCAGTCAGAAGTTTATCCTGATACTCTTCATTATGGCCCAGCGTTTGATCCCTATTCCTCTATCTGAGTAACTACTTCAATAAGTAATTCCATTTGGCTGGCTGGAATCCCATTTAACTATGCTCCTGACTCACTTGTGAGCCTAACTGCTTACCAGTGATAGCAGAGGATTTAGCATTTGAGCTTACATGTCAAATAGACATTCGACTGCTTAACTTTTGTCTTCTTACACATTGTGAAATAACTCCCAGAAGAAAACGTTTCACATGGTAAAGACATCGGGCAAGAAAAGAAGTCAAGAAGAACACAAGATCAATTAAAGAATTCAAGTACTCTCAAAAACAATACTTTTTTTAAAGATAAATTAAGCAATAATGAAATTGACCTTCAACAAATCAATAAAATTGTATTCAAGTGGCTTAGCTGGAAAGATATCAACAGACTAGTAAGCTAGTTCTAACATGTAAGGAAAATCATAGGGAAAGGAACTGTGACAGTCTTGGTTAAAATATCCTTTTTTTCTTTTTTGATTAACTAAGGCTAGCAAAACAAATTTCCATCTAAACCAGGTTTTGAAAAAAATTCAGTTTAAAAAAAATCTGAGTAAGTAAAAAAAAAAAAAAATTGTTGAAAAACTGAATAAGTAGAAGCAAATGCTCAAATGCTCTTGTCTGGAAAAACCAGTATGGCAGCCTAAGTTGTAGCCTGAGTATCTACAAGTCCCAGTTTTCCTTCCCAGATTGACATCAGATGTGCTATGGCTCTACGTCTTCCCTAATAGCTCATGAGAGGATCTCCAGGTGTGGTGCCAACAATATAACCAGGATTCATTCATCCCTAACAGGTACCCATTGATTAAATCACCTTTTGTGGTTGTTAACACCACTGAACCAGAGGTCTAGTTTGATATGCCAAGAAAATCCAAAACAAAAGAGTTAAAAACATTTCTTTGGCTTAGTATGGCTGCACAAGATGCTCTCAGGCAACGTCTACAAATCCAGCCCTACACCTCTGTTCCCAAGTTACTAATGATGAAAGAAAGCTGATGCTGCTTTAGACAGAGAAAAAGACTTTCTTCTTATCAGTACTTACTGCTCTGACCCATGCAGCTGCTACTGCTTGGGTGTCTAACACATATTCTCCAGGGACTCTTGTTGGGAAGATGTTACCTTTCACAGCATTCTGTCCTCTTTTCCACGCATGGAAGCTTCCCACCTCCTGAGCAGCCTAGTAAGGATGTTTATCATCTCACTTGCCCTGGGAAAAGCCCCAGTGCGTAATAGTAGCTAGGCCCCAAGCTGGCCTGTGAAACTGCTGTCAGGGAGGTAAGAAAACAGATTTGGTTAAAAACACAAATCATCTGAGTTATTGAATAAGTTACAGCTCCTTCATGTTTTAGCAACGGACACAGAGATCACTGACAAGAAAACCATGAGGTAATTCTAACAGGTAAGCAGGGTAGAAAGGTTGAGTGAAGACTATACATGTTAATCCTTTGGAAATTTTCCTTTCTTATTTTGCAGGTATATTGTTTATTTTTCAGTTAGGCCTACCCTTCATAACAGTTACCAAGTTGGTAATCCTCATGACAAACTTCTCAAATTCCATTACTTTTTCCTTTTCAACTTAGAGAGTCCCCAGGAGAACTTTCTTCAGCATTTTAAAGTTGGACAGATGTGTTCCTGGAGATGCTGATTAGAATATATTATGGTCATTAGCAATTGAAACTTCTTAAATGTTCATTTTATTGTACTTATTTTTTGCTTTCTAAGGAAAAAAGGTAAGGAAGATTTAATGAGTCTGAAGGCAATACTAACAGAAAAAATAAAAAGTAATCCTCTGGTATATTATGTCTTAATTCTCACAAAATATTATAGATTATGTGGTTTGTCCATATGAAAAACATATACCGGACATTTATTTTACTAGCAAATAATCCCTTTTATTAGTCAACCACCTTAAATTTGAAAAAAAAATACACATCATGCTTGTGGGCACAAACCAGCCTCAGAAAAGGGTAAAGAACAACTATGAGTACATTAATAATAGTTCCTTTTGCCACTCTTGCCATTTGGCATTCTTCTGAGATAAATATAGCAGCCTTTCTGAGAGTCAAATTTAGACCTGATGAGCCACTGATGAGGTAGCTGTTATGTCCCATTTCTGCTTCCCTTCGATGATGTTTCAAATGGGAAATGTAGCATTTTGGGGAGTTTTTTTCTCCAAATGAGATGTTTGTTGTCCAGTGCAAAGATAAAGATTCCATTACATGTATTTTAAAAGCCATAAAAGATAACCTTCATTTCCTAGTTTACATTTATTTGCTTTCACACAATATCTCCCATTTCTAAGGCTGAGCGTGAGCAATTGCCAAATACATAATTGAAGAAGAGCAATGCAATGAATAAGTGTCAGGTTTAGAACTAGTGAATTCACAGACAGTGTGCTGTCTACGGGGGGGGGGGGGGAAGAAAAAAAAAAAAGTTGAATCCTGAAGTATGGAGCTGTCAAATGAAGCTGAGGCTCTAAAATTACATACCGGTAATTTTCTTACTGTCTTCAAGAGTTGCTATGAACTTCCTACAAGGTGGCACAAAAATGCCATATTTCAAGTGAAAGTTTGCAACTGTTAAAATGAACTTTTTAAAGTATTGCTATTATGTCAAACATTGATTGACTGGAAGCTGCAGCCTTCTAATTTTATCCATGTGCAAAATACAGCACAGCAGAAGCAACATGACCTTAGCAAACTACCTTCACCATATATCTCTGCAGCCCCTTAAGAACCTCCTCTAATAGTGAGGTGAAAGGCAGAAGGAATTTTTCTTTAAGAAAAAATTGGTTAAGCTGAGATCTGCTTTAGATTCAGGTTTTAGATGCCACAAGCAAATACCTATCAGATCCATAAAGAGTCCTGGTCCTCTCAGTTCAGACAATCAACCTTGAGATATGAATAGCTGTACTATGTTTGATCATCAATAAAATGCAAAGAATTGAAAAATGTTACTTTACTTCAAATTCTAGACTTAAATATTGTCTTTGAGTTGTACACAACCGGACATACTTTCTGTGTTTAATTAAGTAATAACAGCAGTAATAACAAGTATTCATTCAGATTTGGCCTTTAGTTATTATTTTGATCATCTCATGAAGAGTCCTCAAATGCTCAGCAATAATGACTACTAGTAATTATAGTTAGTGGATTTTTCTGACTGTGTGGCTTAAAGCCGGGAGCTTCTATATTCTATTTGATTCCCTGAGCTCTCATCTTCATCCTCTGAAGAAAACTTCTGAAAAGCAGAAGCTATTAAATATTGACTACTACTAAACTATAATAGAGCAGAGCTCTGGTTAGGTGCCTTGTGTCCTTCCAAATTATTCTATGCAATCAATTCAAAATGAAGACAAGTTCTGTGAAACATGTATTACAGTATATTTGGGGGAAGGTCAGAACCATAGTTTAATAACAAATGGAAGCAAAAGAAACAGAATACCTGTTTCCTTAATTTTTTAACTGAAGGGCTGTGTCTCAGGAATAAGCCCATAGTTGTATCTCAGGTTCTGTTTTATACGTCCTCAAGCAATAGCAAATTTCACACCACCACAAATAAAAACAGAAGAATTCTTGAACTGTCATAATTTAAACAGTAGGAGACCTTTTACAGTTCCCCTTACATCACTTGCTGTTTCTTTTCACCATCTCTCTCCTTTTTCCATGTTCATCAAGGTCATTAAGAGGTTTTTTTCCTTTGATTTTAATTTGATCTCAGTTTGTACATTCATTTTTATGTAAATTTCAGGAGAGGTGATTGTATCTTCATTTCTCCAACCATCTGGCACGCTGAGAAATACAACAGCATTCAACCCCTGAAGATAGAAATAAGAAAAGAGATAGGGGATTTCAGAAAAGACTTAAAATAAAAAAGATGTGATTATTAATGATAGAACCTTGCAAATATTTTTATGAACATTTGGTGTGAGTTTCTGTCATTAAAGATTTCTGAAATACTTACTTATTCAGTAAGAGATCCCTTTCATGCCACTAGTATTCTTTTTCTGTTGTAAAATTAACAAGTAGAAATATCTTTCTTTCTTTTCCCTTTGTTGAAGTTAGGTGCATCGTTGTTCATGACTGAAAACAAAAACACAAGAAGAAAAAGGAGTAATAAGCTGTAAAAAATTACCAGTAAAAAACCCCCAGGTATTATGGTATTTTATGCTCACTGTATTCAATTGAAAGAAATTGTAGTAGCCAAGAAATTACATTAGTTTTCAGCTAATAAAATAAATGAGGCCAAAAACAAAGTCACAGTCAGAAATATGTTTCTTTTGCAAGTTGATCTATGATTTTTTTTTTAAATGGGTCTTTCATAACTTTTGCATAACATTTTCTGATAATAGACTTTCCTAACTACATCACCTCATGAAGGTACTATTACATTTCTTCTTGTTATTTGAAAATTATAATTCTATAGTAATAACTCTATATTTAAATGAATATACAGAATGCTTTGTTTTGCTAAATGAGGCAATGTTAAATGATTTAGAACTGGAAGAACCGTGATACCACATATGCCTTTGCAAATCACAACTGGCTTCAATTTGCACTGGAGTAGAGCAGCGTCATATCCAGGCACTGGTACTATTATTTTGAGCTTTTATATTAATGGCGTACAATCTAATGCTAATTAATGCAACACTAATGTAATTCTTTGTGGGCTAGACTCCGTCAAAACATTTTGGCAAAAACAGCACTATACAAAATACAGACACATACACACAAATGAAGCTTGGAAATACCTTTTCTGAAGCCATTAGTGAAGCTATTGTTCTTAATCAATTAGAGCTTCTCAGTCGCTACAGAACTTTAAAGTGTCTAGCAGGAAAATTCATTTTCTTACCAGGATCCAACCACCCTACATTCAGGTGTTAGTCAAAATCTCAAGCTGTTTGACTATAGAATAAGAAGAATCTGTTTTAACTCAAGTTTAAGTTTTCTTCATTAACAGTAGCATACTGGATTGTTTCACAGACATATTTTCCACTTCTTGTCTGGCAAAATGCCTTTGTTTCATATCGGCTTTCTTCCTATAAAAAACATTTAAAGTCATCTATTAAAACAAAGCTTTCAGAAAAAAATCCTTAAAATAAAATTTAGAATCTACCCAATTTTCTCATTAGAAATATATGAAGTGTCTAACAGGGTAAGTGGAGAATATAGGGCTCAAGAAACAAGATATGGTAATTGAGACCATCTGTCTCACTAAATATAAAACACATTTGCCTGTGGTTTACTGTCTCTCTTTCTGATCTCATTGCAGTTCCAAAATCTGACCATTCAAGTAGAGGAAAAATTGTCTGATGCATGACAAGAAAAATTTAGATGAACTCATTCCAAGATGAGTAGAACATGTTCTTAAATTCTTTCAGAGCATGTGGAGAAGAGCAGAGACAAGTGCAAGAATAGCTGCTCCTTTTTGGCTGCCTCTGATGTTTGACTATCCCAACAACTTACACAGCAGCAGCTGACCTGGCAGTAATTCTGGAGACAACCTAGCCTATGGGCTAGAATTATTTTCTTGAAGCATTCATTACTGTCATTGCTGCTTTCATATCCATTAAGAGAACTGTAGGTCTGACACAGGCAATCACAGTTCACCGTTCTGGTGCCATCAGAGTTCCATTAGATTTGATACAGCACCATAAGGAACTAAGAGCAGTGTCTTGAATGTTTTTCTCTTCCTCCTAGCATTTAATTTGCTGTCGATTAGTGATATGGTCAGTAACTACTATATAAATCGCATCGTTCAAATATTATGTACACATTATAATCAGTGTGTTTCACTAAATATATGACCACCTTCACAATGTCATCATTTACAGTGCTGTTGCTTTGTAAGTGCAAAGCCGTGCACAAGATTCCAAACTGGAGTTATTCGGTAGCTCTTGACAGTAGGTATGGGTTTACTGCTGCCGTTTTTGCTGTTGGTTTGGTTTGATACAGTTTGGCTGCTTCTATCTCTTCTGAGTCTCAGGAAAAGAAGGAAACACAAATGGTTATTCAAGCAGAATGTGTATAAATGCATACAGTATATATATTGTGTATGTACTAAAAAACCTGTATGCACTAAATAACACAGTAGTGTATATGTACTACATACATGTAATATGCGTACACTATATATATAGCATATACTATATGTATAGATACATACTATATGCATACTATAGTATGTATACTATACTATAGGTGCATGCTATCTACAGTATAATATATATACTATGCAACTATACATATACTATATATAGGATATATCTGCTATATAGTATCCATACAGTACTAACTTTGGCTACATGATAGTATAGATGATTCTTGATTGTTTTTCTGTGAGAAAACACGATTTATATGCAATATATACATAACAATAACTACTTGAATCAAGGATAATATTAAATAAAAAGTAATAAAAATGTTCTGCAACCTTGAGTTGCTAATGGGTATGTAACCATTTCAAAAAATTTACTTTAGTGAAAATGAATATGTTGGGTTCTCAGCAGAACTATGAAAGTCAATTTTAAGACTTCTCTGGTAAGAAACAACATTTTTATTCAGAAACATTTAGTGGTATGACAGTTCAGTAAACAGCTCAGTGTTCTGCCAGCCATTTGGGAAGTTTCTTTTTTAATGGAATACAGAAGATCTTGAAAAACAAAGTAAAAGAAATATTAACTTAATGGAAACTAGGACTTTCAGAGCTAGCAAATATATACCTGGAATTCTTGCTTGAACTATTTAGTTGTATTAGGTTAATTAAGTCGAACTCTGAGAGTCGTCGTCTTGTGTTGTAAAAAATCAAAGAATGCAGATGGAAAAAAATAGGAACTAAAAGCTAGATTAGTCTTAATACTGAAGGCACATTGAAAATAACATTGTGCCGGAAACTCAGGAAAAATGAGTTGCGAAACCTATACTGTTCCAAAACTGTTACTAAGGAATCAGTGCCTATTGGCTTGTATACAAAGAGAATGAACAAAAAGGGTTGTTTTAGACTAACCCTTCAACAATTGTTGAGCTACAGTTTTTCTTTTAAAGAAACAATTATATCTCTCATTTCAGTTTTCTAATGAAAATGAAAAGAGAGAATAATAATTAGGGCTGTTCTAATGAATCGCTACAAGAAACTCAACATAAAAATGTGTAATGGTTGCCATGTTAAAATTGATAATTACCATTTTTTTAATAAAACTAGCTTCATAATGATACTAAGATATTCATTTTCTCTGAACACATTAAAATATGCAACAGCATGGTGAAGGAGCAGCAGAAACTCAAAAAAAATTCTGAGATATTACAAAAACAGGTTATTTGATTGACAGAGCACTTTAAAATAATTTTATGTGATATGCTTTCTATGACAAGAACAAGTATTGGCTACAAACCTAATTCTGGCATACAAAATTTTGCAGCTTTTACCAAAAATTATCTCAGAAGTTACACTTATTCAAAGCAGGACCTGCAGACTATACATGGTTGATGTTTCTATCTTGGCAGGAGAGCCTAAAATTTATGATTTATTCTCTCTGCCCCAGGTTAGGCAGACAGGAGGCTGATATACTGGATAAGACTGCTATTGTAAATTTACTTGGCATTTCATTTTTCAGTCACACTGATAGTTATTTTCATACATCTTCAATCCATCATTTGCTGCTAAATCCAATTAGTTTGATTGGCAGATTTAGCTTCCCAGTGGGTCTTTGACAATATTGTGTAGCAGTAAATACCTTGAGAGTCTTTTTTTCAAAACTTTCCTCGGTTATTTGCTTTTTCCTCACCCAGAAAACTATTGATCAGCTGCTTTTGTGCAGCTCTCACCCACCTGTAGAAGCAATCAGGCCAGTTGAAGTACATGGCGATCAAAATCATCCGTGTGTTAACAAAACCTGTACACTCTTTTGAAGAGGTGGGAAATCATGCCAGGGCCGGGGTGCCCCCGGGGCTCAGCAGCCCCTGCCCAGGGCTGGCTGCGAGACAGGGGTGCCATGGGCTGGGGCCTGCCGGTGAGGAAAGCCGTGGGGCAGGGAGGAGGAACGTCGGGAAGCCTGTGCCCTGGACTGGACTGGGAGCGGTGCCCAGAAAGGCCCCGGGCCTTGCCCTGGGCCCAGCCCTGGGCCTGCCAGCGGGACACCCGTGCCATACTCAGAGTCACCCCATCCCCACAGCTGTGCCCAGTGGTCCTGGGTCTGTGGCAGGCCCTGGTCACCAGCCTCGGCCCGGCTCTGCTCACCACCTCCGGGCACAGGGGGATGGGGCCGCTGGGGGAGGTCCCTGCCCCGCTGCCGGCCCTCGCTGCGCCCCGGTCAGTGGTGCTTTAAGCTACCACCTGGTCACTGAAAAGAGATGGTAGCACGATACTTCCACGCCTCGTCACTCAGATGGAAGGACGCAGAGCTGACTTTGGTCTTATTAAAATACGGGTAGTTTAAAGTCCGCAGCCTCCCGTGGAGAGGCACCGCCGGCGCTGCCTGTGTCACGTGGGCTGCGACTGAGGCGACACGCGGGAGCGTGGTCCCGCCAGCGGGAGCCTCCGGCTGCCCGGCTCTTTCTCTGCAGCCCGGAGCCGTGCACCCTTGTTTCGCATTTACGTCCATTTCCAGTTCCTTCTGCACGCCCTCCCCCCCGCCCCCCGAGATGAACATTGCATTACTTTTCTCTTGCCCCCTCCTCTTCGCACTCCCTGAAGGAGGAGTCAGGTGCCCGCTCTCCGCTCTGGCCTCTGCGTTGGGCAGCTCAGCTGTCCCGAGAAGGTTCTGAAACTACACGGTTAAGATCGGCGGTCAGGTTATGCTGTTTGTTGGTTGTTGTAAGCGGTGTCCTGTGTTTGCAATGGGATAAAGAATCCTCCGTGGGGGAAACTTGGGCAGTGCTGACATCTCACAAAAAGGCCGTTTCCCAAATGTGATTTCCAAAAACCAGTACCCTTCTGTCCAACCCAAAAAAGTGGGAGATGGTGGCCCCTTGGAAATGGGCAGTTCTGCTCATAAAACTCCTTACTGAAATGTTCCTTAGGTTCTCCTTGAAGCAAACTAATAGTCAAAGGCGATTAAGAAGAAAGAAGAGACAAGAAAAGAAAATAAAAGACAAGACAAGACAAGACAGAGAAAAGAAAAGAAAAGAAAAGAAAAGAAAAGAAAAGAAAAGAAAAGAAAAGAAAAGAAAAGAAAAGAAAAGAAAAGAAAGAAGAAAAGCTTGCTTAAAAAGAATTCCTGTATGATTTTGGTGGGGCTTAATAAGAAGTAAGTGCTGAAGAATCTGTCCTGTGATGCTGATAAAAAGGATAAAGTACAGCAGGTGTTGAATTTCTTAAAGGCAATATTTTTAATTATTTTTATTCATAAACTAATTAATGGATTTACATACAAATGATCAGGATATTCATTCTGCACTCAGCAACACACATGCTGCCTTTTTCATACATAACAATGAGGCTAAACCCTTGATTCAGTCTTAATTAGAAAGCTATAGCTAGTTCTTCTATAGTACTTTGTTTTCTGGACATAGTGGGCAGAAAGATATAATAATTAATGCTGCAGTGCTGTGAAGGATGATCAATTTATAGAAAAGGTCAATGAAATGAGTCGAAGAAAGGATTAAGTAGTAAGAGAAATGACCTTACATTTATGAAAACACAGGAAAACTAAGAGCTGGCATAAGATGGAGGATTCCACCAGAACAAAATATTTGCATTTACATGCTACACAGATCTGTGGTGGGAGGGGTCAGTTGGCATGTTTCTCCCCTGAACTGGTAAAATAATATGTTCATAGATCAGCTATGTGGATTCTGAATAACATATTCAACAGGGTCACAACTTTAGGTTTGTAGTAAGGCTTGCTGGCAAAATAGATTAGTATATTACTTTTTTTTGAAGACTGAACTCCAGATTTTCATTAAAGCACGAGAAAAATCTGTTAAGAGGGCCTCAAACATGGGTCTGTGGTGATTTGTCTCCCTGAACTTGTGAGAAGAGGAATAATACGAGACATGATTAAAGGTAAAGTACAATAACAGATCTACGAGGGGAAACTTTATTAGCCCTTGTTCCTGCTATAACTAAGCCTCTCATTTTTTGAATGCCACTTTCTTGGAATTGATTACTGTAAGAGCAATAATAATGATTTGTGAATTTTTGCAGGGGTTCAGGCTGTGATATGTCATATTTGAATAAAGAATATAGGAAAATACTGATTTTTTTTTTTTTTCCAAAAAGTCTTTTTTTTATCTTGTCTCGTTTGTGACTGTGCAGGTAACAAATTGATCATCGTGATTCAAATTTATGAGGTACTGCAAAAATAAAATTGAAATAGTGCCATTTTTAGAGTCCTCTTTGGTATGGGCTCTAGTCCTCACACTCTTAGCTGGAGTGGAAGATTTTATTTTATTTTTTACAGGTGTTGTTTACGTATAATCCAAACATTAACTAACACCACCATCACCACCACCCTCCCTCCAGAACTGGGCATGTAAACATATTTACTAAACTTGGGACAGTGTTATCCAGATGCAGCAGTTTTTATAAGTATTTCCAAGTCATGGAGAAAGTGCTTCTCTTTAGTTTCAAAAAAAGGTCATGAATACTATTTGGGGAACAATGTTTTTGATACAGTGTTAATGACACCTAAAGTGGAAAACTGAAGGTTGTGCGAAAAAGAACTATTAGTCTGGAAGATGGTCACTAGTGAAATTCTTTAAGCAGCAGTTATTGGTCTGATCATACTTAATCTTTTGATTGATAAAAGCAAAAAATTATTGTTTACTAATAAAACATTCTAGTGATGCAAAGTGAGAAAGCAATGGCAATGCAGAGGAGGACTAGAAAATTAAATGAGATAATCTGGAATACCTTGCACACTCTACAGTAATAGAAAAGGAATAGTGTTCTAGCTAAAATCAAGGTCATACACTGGATTATTAATGACCAGAAATTCTTCTATAAGCTTGCTAGTTGGTTATGACATAACCGGAGGACACATTTGATGAATTAACCCAGCATACCTATTGAGAGCTGTCATGCTGCCATTAGAAGAGCAAACATAATCTTAGGTACTTATCAAAGACATATGGCAAATCTGATGCTATCACTTAATGTACTTTATTTGGCATACTAAACTCAAAAAAGGTCTCTTGTGTTAAATCAGATTCAATGAGACAGATCCAAAGAAGAGCTGTTAGCATCATGTCTACTCTGGGCAACCTGACAGCACTTCCTGAGTCTTTTGTAGGAAGACAGGAGGTCAGCTTGCATATCCCTCAAACAAGCCTGGCGTCAAGGTTAACGTTGGTAGCTTGTAAAGTTTGAGAAGCAGAACATATTGTTTCAAAGTTGGGGCTGCAGCAAACTGGCTACCCAGCTTCTGCTTGGCTTGGAGCTCAGGCAGGACAGGCTCATGTCTGATTCTAAGCCGAACTTGCTCATATAGTGTTGGTCCCCAAACTTACAAGATAAGCTTTACTCCTCATGATAGGAATATACAAGATTTTCAGATAGATTAATGACAAATGACAAGCACTCTTGTTAGCAGATGACTGTTCTTTTGTGCATGTAAATATGGATATTCACAGACAGAGCAGCCATATGTATAATTTATTTCTGTGCCTCTGTGATGGATCACATTTTAATGTGTGGAGTTTCTTTAAATCAGAAAAAGCAAATGTGTTTGCCAAGCTTATGCAGCTATAATTATTTTTGTGTGCTCCTTTTTAGTTCAAACCATATCCCCCTACCCCAAATCTTATTTACCCTTATTGTTTTGTTTAAAGGCACAATGTTGTACAGATGAAACATAGAATTTTCAAATCTGGACAGGAAGAATTAATTTTTTTTCTTTAATATCAATGTTGGAAATTAATTTTGTATGCCTGTGTATTTCGGTATTTTTGTACATGACCTGTACCTATGTTAAGAACAGTTGTATGTATGGGCAAGTGTCCATGATGCACATTTCAGGTACAAAGAACAATAACTACTTCTATCACTCTGTCTTTCTAACATTTTCCTAATTGGGTTTCTTCTGGGTGTATTTACTGCTCTCAGCTGTTTATTCTGAAAAAAAAAGGGTTTCTAAATTGAAGAGTCTAGAGCAAAAAAAAAAAACATTCTGAATTGAATGGACAGAATTATCTTGAGGTTTTGATGTCTTATGGTTGCTTAGACCATTAAAGAAAAAAATTATCATTTTTCCTATTGAAGGCTGATATACAGCCTGCAAATTGCAATAAAGCCTAGATGTTATTCCAGGGATGCATCAGGCCTTGTCAAGGCCAAGAAGTAGTCCTGTACCTGCATGAGAGGAAAGAGAAACAATTATCCTTTACCCCACTGAAACCATTCATGGTTCCTTGAGCAAAAGGTTTATGTTCCAAATGGACTCCCTGAAGCAAGGGAAGCCTCATACGATTTATTTATGCCTTCCAGAGAGTGCTCCAGGCATGCTTTTGAAACAAGAGGCCCAACAGATGGGAGCCCAACAGTTGGAACAGGGGTACAATAGACTGTGCAGCATGGAAGTAAAACCAGTCTGTATTTAAAAGTCGTTGCTACAACATCTGTTTGGGTCCTTGGGGGCCGAGGAAAATGATGACAAAGAAGGAACCATTTTCAGATGGAATATCCAAACATGTCATTTGTAATTCCTGAGGTGTAATTCTAGTTTGGGAATTGGTATTTCCCTCATGAAGTATTCATTTTGGAAAGGTGAGTTCCTTTAGGTAGAATGATGGTTTGATAATGCAAAAAAATTAATATATCTGAATAAATGTTATAGAAAATTGTATAGTAGCCTCTTAACAGTTAAAGATTAAGAACTCTGATTTTTGTGACTTTGAGTCTCGTTTATGACTGGCAGACATTATTATTACTACTTTTCTTAAAAGAGTAATTTCCACTTCAATTTTTGCTTACTAAATTTGTGGCTAGAGAGTAATTATTATCATTATTACTGTCTAAAGTTGAGATAATTCAGACACTGCTGTTGAGCTGCAGAACTTTAATCTAATTACTAATTATGTTTTCAATCCCTCCCATCCCCCACTCATATAATGATGTATCTCTCCTAGAAAGAATAAGTGCCTAACAAAATCAAATGTGAATTTTCTGAAAGATCAATGAGATCTATTGCAAAGGAGCAATCTGAAAGTAAATAATGGTACACTTGGAAGATATCCATTGACAAATTTGAAATTTTAGAAGAGCTTATTGGGCCTCAGCAAATTTACAGGCATATCAAAGAAGTGGACTCCAAGTCTATCTTTTAGAGATTTTTTGAGGTGCTTTTCCCTCATAATATCCTTACGAGTTGTGATGTTGCTCAATGTGGTCACAACATCAGACTACCGCATTCAGATGATTTATTCCCACAATCAAAAACTATAATCTAGTATTCTCTATCTTCCAGCGGGAAAGGAAACTTCTTTTTTCTAGTGGGCCAGAAGAGCCAGCAGAAGAAACGGGGTTTGGCTCTTCCCGAGGTTTCTGAGCAGCCTGATTTAGTTTCTACCAAAAAAAAAAAAAACCCAAACCCAAAGTGCAACTTTGAATGGAAACCCAAGGAATAGGAAATCTTGGGAATACTAGGGAACTAAACCATGGAAACATTAAAATTTTAGGATGCTCAAGGGGATTCCCTCTTGCCTCTTCATCTTTCAGTTGTTTTCTTAATATCTTGCTCCCACTTGCACATTCATCTTTTGTGAACATTTGAAAAAGGAATGTTCGGAAAAAAGGGCTTTTAAAGTAAACAGTGAGGTTGTGATTGATATCAGCATGCATAAACGATCTTAATTATATATGAAAGAAGAAAAAAACTAAAACCCTCAAAATCCATATTTTGAGACTGAACCCAAAACTGCACAGCAACTGTAAGAGAAGTGCTTTCCAAATACATGGCAGTGTACAAAATTAGTATTCCCTGTGGCCCAGAAGTCTACTCACAAGAAACTACAAACATCCCTTTCCAATCATCAAAGAACATCAACAAAACCTAAAGGACAGTAGGACTTTTCAAAGAGAAGTAAATGAGGAAGAGTCTTTAGAGGGAGGTGAGTTCTAAGGAAATGCAGGCAGACATTCTGGCAGAAGTCAAAGCATTTCTTAAACTTTGCTAGAAAAAATGGTTTAATTCTCTCTGAAGAAACAGGTTTAGAGGTAAGCAAAGTTTTCTCAGCCCATAACTGATAATGTAGATAACTGGAGTTCAATGCAACTTACCAGTGATTTTTTTTTTTTTTTTTGAGGGGGTAGGTAATTCTTTTAAAAAGAAACCCATATTGGCTGACTGTAAAAGAGACCACTGTGCAATTTATTTATATAACCTGAATGCTGTAAAATATTGCATTTTGGTTTGTTGAGGAGGAATGAGGAAGAGATGTGCATTTTAGCAGTGTTTTTTCCATACACAGGAAGCGAACTGGAAGGGCCCAGAAATATCCAGAACTGAAAGAGGGTTGTCATTGGAAAAACCCCAGAAGCTGTCTGAAGATACAGAGGAAATTCCCTTTGTGAGCAAGCCATCTGGCAGGTCATGCTGAGTTATGCCAAAAAGCTAAAGCAATCAGAGCACAGTAGGGGGAAAACTTATAAGCATGGCAGTTAAAGCCAGCTTTATGTTCATAGCGATTGACTAATACAAACTACTGAGAGAGCCGGGTTCCTACACCACTACCACTCTGGAGATGGACTATGCAGACCACTATTAGGGAACGGAAAGACACTGTGGTCTCTGTTTTCTTAGGAAACCATGCTAAAAATAATATAATGGCTCGAATCTAAGGCTACCCACTGTCTTTTCAAAGAATAAAAAGAATAATCATTTTCTTAGCAACCAAGTAGACTAGTTGTCTCTTAACCTGAGGTGGGCACAGCATCTGAGCTGTGAACCCCTGCTGCTTACTGATGAAGGTCCTTTGACTGGTGGTAAGCTCTGGAGGGTCCAGGTGAAGGGGTACAAAATGGAACAGGATTGGGCTACACAACTCCAGGTCTGCCAGGTAAGGGAAGGCAGTACACAGAATTTCTTTTGTGTATGTGTGTGCACACGTATTGTACATTCTGGCTATTTTTACCTTTGGTACATAAAAAGTGAGAGCCATCTAGACTTGAGGCCAACATATATTTGTATTTGCTAATGTATTTCCCAAGGAAAGAAACTTACACAATCACTCTATTAGCTTTGTCTTAGTAGTTGAATGCATCAGCCGGTTCCTACCAAATCTGGTGATGTAGGTCTCAGGTACATTAAGTTCTAGAAGTTTTGTGAGAATATGTTACCAGGTAGAGGAGAGAGTACATATTAGCATCACTGACAAATGGAAAACCAGCAGTATGGGCTACTAAGCAGACTTTGTAAACAGAGACTGCCTCGGGAAACCAGGCACACAAAAATGTGCTGCTCACGGAATTGCCTTTATACCTTTTCACTGAAGGAATTACTCCAAAGAAAGAGGCAAAAAAAGGGGTTGCAAGTAAGAAAAAGCAAAAGGAATTCTGAGTCATATTTATTCACACGTAAAAGGAGGGAAGGAATAGTTAATAGTTTGATAGTCTGCCCTGTTCAAGTCTGCGTGATTAAAGCAAAAACTGGAGGGTAAGTGAAATGTGTTGCTCATAGCTCAGTCTAATACAAGGTTATGCTAGATTAGAGCATGAAAGAAAAATATTCATGCCCTAATGATAATGTTGGGAGATGCCAGGAATATCTGCAGTAATTAAAACTCTGAAATATATTTGAAAATCAAACACAAGTCTCTTGAAATCTTATGATTTGGAAGGGCAGTTCCACCACAGTGACCATATCAGCAGACATGCTGGAACTTACCACCTTCTGCTCTACTCGGCACTGTATTTAGCCTTGAGTGTGTTAGTCTTTGATCTGGAATCTCTTATTTTGCTGCCATTTTTTACAGCATGTTGTGAAGTCTGGCTGTCTTTCTGGCCTTCAGAAGAAAGTAGAGTAAGGACATGAAAACAGATATCAACCTCACCAAGAAAAAAAAGTGAAACTGCATGATCAGTTTTGAAGTTTATGAGTAATTAGCATATCCAGGTGTCATGGTGGATAAAATCAAAATTGCAATAGCAAACACTTGTTGAGAACCAAGAAAAGTCAGTCTTTATAAGAAGCTGACACTGGATCATTTGTGTACTGTAAATACATAGTGTATATGAATCTGGTGAGACATTTAAACAGGTTAAAAAATGGTTTAGGACTTTAGTAAATTAAATAGAAATAAAAAATGCATTTTAACTGATCTGAGACATGTAAGTGGGATTTTAAGTAACTAAAGTTAAGATACTGTTTTTCGTACAATTTATGAATTATGGTTTTGTTTGGTCGAGAGAGAGAAACTTTAAAAGAGAGATCACAGGTCAAGTAGAGAAATTAAACAGGAGCTACAAAACATTAGTCATAAGAAGGACTGGCCATCTCTCTTTCTTTCATTTTTTGTGTCTGCCTTTACGTATTATATATCTCAGTCTTCACTGCTGCCCAGATTGAAGAGCAGGAAGGTACTATTTACTGTTAATGTGTTTCTGTGATGCATGGGCCAACTACTGACCAAAGGATTTATCTACTAACAAGAAGATCAAAAGACTGACATGTAGAAAACAAACAATAGCTTTTACTTGAAAAATGGATCTTGTCTTAGTCCCTGAAACAACCTAGGGCTGATTCTGTGTGGATTTATGCTCTAAAAATCTGGAGACCCTAATTCCTCAGATAGTGTCACCTGATTATAGCTTCATTGTCTCTAAATAGATAGTACTTTTAACAGTCTCAGAGATCGGGTTTCACAGTGCTTTTCATTTATAAAATTACCTATTTTGCAGTCACTGGATTGTAATCTTTCTACACAGTTTACAGTGAGGTCTCGGGCATCAAGTTGCACTGTTTAAGTAAGTTTAGCTATTCCAAGTTTAGTTAATTAAGGGTCCCCTGGGCACGCTCAAGATCCTTGAAAGCTGTTTCACAAACTTGATTGAACAAAATGGTAGAGATACTGCTGTAGAAATAATTTGTGTATGTTTACATGTACCATGTTTATGTAAGAGATGTTTCAGCTGTGTTGTCTGAGCACTGTTTTGGTTGGGGATTTTTTGCACTTAGAAGTTCCTAGAATGACAAAAGTGGGGAGATGCTATATAATATAGTCTAACTTGATCTTCTCTACTGTTCTGCTCTAGGGATGATGGACTTCTGAAAAGTCAGGTCTAAAAGAAATGAGGCTTTTGTACTTTTTCAATGCAATCTGATTATTTCTTTAAGTGTTCTAATGTTGGATCATTATTTATTAATAACATTATTGTGGTTGTGGTTATTGTTATTGTTATTGTTATTGACATTGATATTGATATTGATATTGATATTGATAGTTGTTATCATCATCACCTTCACTGATATTTTTCATTCAGTTTTGCAGTATCCTCTACAAACACAAAATGAAAATACAGGTCCTCTCCCAAAGAGTTCTCAGTTAGAGAGGGAAATGAGGCAAACCAAGGGGATGTATTGACAGGTTCCATTAGAGAGATTTCACATAACAGTAATTTTACAAAGAGCAATTTAGGACTGCAAAAAATTAGATATGCTTTCTTTCCCTCTCTTGTGTTATTGGCTTGACTTTTGCTGACAGTCTTTTCTTCTAGTTTATAGTCCACTTCCCTGGGCTATGTCCCCTCAGCAGTTTCTAGTAAAAAAAATTCCAATGTGCAGAATATTTCTGCATAAATCTTTCAGGTCCTCTGCATAACAGTCTGATTTTCTAAGACAGAGCTTACCTAAGTCTTACCTACTGAAAACTGCAGATATTGGATGAGGTTTGCCAACAAGTTTCTCCAGTGTGGATTGTAGTCCAGTTAGTATAAACACAAGACATCTAGAATAGGTTCTATTTCCTGGGATAACTGTTCAGCAAAAGAAAAAAAACCAGCACTGATATGTGAGCAACACTCTAAGTGAAGACCCTTAATCCCTTTTTTCAATTATTTGGTTTGGATGCCTGCTGATTTCTATGGAGTTAACAGGAAAGGAATATGGTTTATTCACATTAAGTAAGGTAATAATGGCTTTGTGATTGTAATTCAATTCAGTATGAAAAAGAAAAGAAAAAAAACAACTCAGCAATTTCATTAGTAATTTCCATACCCATCCATCCCCAATAGATAGTGAATTTACCAACCAATGGGTTTGAAACACCTTTTACAGGTGCTCTTTCAGCCTGTCTCCTTTCTTACCTCTTTCTTTTTTGCTCATTTTCCTTGCTGACATTTCTGCTATTAGTTTCATTGCCATTGACAGCATTTTCAATATGTGCTACTGGAGGATCCTACTATTCAGGTTCATTTCCACAATCATAATCAACCTAATCTCTCTCTCTCTCTTTTTTTTTCCCCTAAAGTGCTCCTTCCATTCAGTTCCTAGACTCCGTTCTGTAGTCTGGGTTGAAAAATGGAGAAGGAGCCTAGCTAATGTTTAAATAGTAATTCAGCACTACTTAACCCGCCAAAGTGTACACATATTACCACCACATCTGTAATATCTTCCCCATGATTACCCAAGAGAAATTCAAGTCTCCTCACTGAAGTTCAGATCCAAGCAGACACATTACTAAGTTGAAAGCAAGCAAGAGCCTCTCAGAAAATAATGAAGACTATGTTAGGATAGTGTCACCTTCGATACTTACCTGCCCATCAGACAGACTTAACTTTTAGTCATCTCAGCTGCTCATTAGGATACATATAACTTCAGGGCAGTGATTCGCTTCCCTCAGCTCATGTCTTCCTATAGGGTTGTCTTGTGTCAGCTGTGCCTGGCATGAACAGATTATGGGTAATCAAGTTCGCCCAGCGCAGAGCTGGGAATTCAACGCTTCCCTGCTCTACAGTAGCCGGTTCTGCCATTAGATTCCATCTGGTCTCTGCTTTCCAGTGTAAAGAATTTCTGGAAACAGCATAATGATAGATCAGTGGAAAATTTGCTGGTTTTGATACTTACTGGGTTACTGTAGATTATTTAGAGGACTCTCCGTGTGTTATTATGAAGCAGCTCTGCAGCTATTCTCCACACCAAGAAAAAGAAAAAGCATATGCTGTGTCTTCCAGACATTCACCTTTAGATCACAGGATTGAAAATGGAGTGGACTAATCAGCAATGAAGAGATTGCTAAGAGAAGTAGATACCCAGAAAAGCATGCGATATATGCACTATCTTCTATACAGTAAAAACAAGAAACTTAAGAATAGGTAAAATAATATTCAGAATTGTTTAAAAAAATCATGCTTCTCCTTCCAGTTTCTTCTTTACAAACTTTGCAGAGAGGAAGAAAGGGAGAAGAAAAGCAAAAAACACAAAAGATAAATAAAGAATCTAGATTGTAATACATTTGGTCAGGCAGCCAACCAACCAGTGTCATATCTGTTGGCAGAAAAGAGAGGTTTCTTTTTTCACAGTATTAAGAGAGAAATTTAAGTCACATCCAAAACCTCCAGTCACCTACTGCACTCAGTCATCTGGAGCACCCAAGGTCATTTACCTGCAGTCACTGTTGTTGTCATAATTTGTTTCAGTTCATTGCCATGATGTAAAATGAGTAAGATCCATGGCATTCATAAAAGTTACTAATAAAAAAGAGCAGGATCCAGTGTACTTACCTTAAGTGAAATAATGTATATGTTAGGTATCAGACTGTTAGGAAACACGGGAAATAATCCAATCTTTCTAAAGTAAGCATTATAGACTGTCAGTAGAGGCAAATACGAAGCTCTGAGTAGCTCAGAGAGATTCAGTACACTTAAGTTAGAAATTTGCTTCTCTCCCCTGAGTTGGGTTGAACTTGTTTTGGATCTTCTCTTCCCCCTTTTCTATTGAATAATTTGCTTCCTTCTTCCATCTACAGTAATACCATATCCCCCAGTATTGTGAAAGAGTGTAGGATGAACAGCTGAAGGCACCTTCAAAGTCTGGCATGAGCCAAAGTTGAAAGTCATCGTAGATTTTGCTCTGGGCTCCAGGGATGGAGCTGGTGATTGCCAAAGGCATTCATAAAATCCAGAACCTAGTTTGAGAGCAAGGGGGTGGTTCTGCCATGCCAAAACACAGGATGGAAGTGAATGCATGGTCCCAGCTGTTTCTTCCGCTCATCCTTCTTGTGGGAAGGGGGGGAGGGAGAGTGAGGAATGAATGAATGAATAAAAAAGAATAGGACAGATGAAGCAGCTCTAGCAGCTTCCTTTTCTTTTTTTTTCCTTCACCCTTGAGAAGGAAAGCCAAAAGATGTTATTTCACCCCCCTGTGAACATGTGAACAGCAGCTCTACTACAGGAGACTGTGGAAGGGACTAGTCCAAGCTGCTGTGTCCTTTCCTCTACCAGTTCCCATTCCTCCACTGGTTTTTCTTCCTCCATTGGTTTTCCTTCCCCAACTCCACCCCTGTAAGTGCTGCATTTGGCATCAGAGGCAGAATAAGTTAAATTCCCTGGGGCAAGAGGCAATGGTGAGTAGTACATGCTAACTTTGTCAGCCTGTATGCTAACATTAGGAAGCATAAGCCCGCTTGTCTCTCTTCCACGTAAAAGCAACCAAAGGATATGGGGCAGTCCTTTTTCAAAAGTTTGTAAGAGCAGTTTCCTATTCTAGAAGTACCTCCTACCCTACTCCTCACCTGAGACTTAAACACCCATATGAATTGACTGAAGCTCCTTGAAGGAGGAGACAAGAGGACACATTTTACAGTGAAATTCAGGCTGTCACTTTTATGACAGGCTTCATGGGACAGAAGGCAAACAAGTAGGAAGAAGCCTGAATCTCACTGGAGAGCTGGCATTTCAAATTGTATGACCCAGAATGTGAAAGTTTCTGATACTGGATAAATAACTCAAATTATCCTGGAAGGAGGAACTAGCTGACTGAAGGTTGCTAGATGTACTATAAAATGGATTTCCCACCTCTTAGCATCAAATGCCATGCCCTGTGTCAAAAGTCTTTGGTGATTTCTTTTTCCTGTATTTCTTATATTCTTAATGTTTACTTGTTATTTGAGAATGAAATGCAGGAAAACCTTTTCCTCCCTAGCTCCTCTCCTTGCAGTTTACACTGGCAGCTTCGATCTACTTCCAGGGAACTGGGAATCAGTAAGCTGTGATAAGGAAAGATTGGAAATAGGAGTGGGAATTAAAAGCATAAAATTGCCAAAAATTTCTACTAAGACATCTACTTTGGTGGCAGCAGCAGTCAAAAAACTCTGAGAAAGGTGGCATACAGTATCACTGATTTTATATTTTAAAATATGAAAATCCTACAGCAGTCCCAGCCACATATTCTATATACATATTGCATACTCCACTTTTCAACTCACGACTCATTCCTGGACTATGCAGACCATATAGCTTGAACAGCACTGCCAGGTAGCATCTACCTAGAGGCTGATGTTTAGTACGTCTTCCCGAAGTACGGGAACTTTGCTTCAAAACTGCTCAGGGTGAAAAGGGCCTATGAATCAACTCTTTCACTTGATTGCTTGCTCATATCACTGGATATTACACACACACACAAAACAAGTAGTATCTTTCCCCAGCATGACTAACTTTTCAAGCTTTTGTGAAGATTTGGAAGTACTTTATGTGGATCTATATCTGGATTATAGTGCATTTCTAGCCCAGAAATCATTTCCTGTATCAAAACAGGTGATACTTGATATGGATGGCTATCCAAAGAGCATTCAGACATACTGTACTTTGGCATTTATCCTTCCAGGCAATGACAAAAAGAAGGTGGATTAGACCGTTAGCTAGGGTCCAAATTCATTATCTGGCAGGCCTTATGAGGACTGCATGTTATGTACCGAACATTGCTTAAGATTCGAGATATTTGAGATTTCTCCATATCTACAAATAAGAGAGTAATTTTTCCTCTTGATTAAGGTTTTCTTGTCCATTATTAAACTAGAATTTTCCTAAGTGTTTCCATATGTGTATATTCATTTTATATAATAGACTTAGAAGTGAATTAGTTCTTATCCAAGCTATGTCGCAGTAGAGGTTATGAAAAAAATGAGAAGCAACACAAATAGCCTAAGTACTCAGATCTCTACTTAATTCTGCTGGAATACATCTATGGAGGCAATCTGAGATACTTCATTAATCAACAGAAACACACACTACAGAAAGAAAATGACAGTGCTGGATGCAGTAATGCTTGGCTTTTGGTATGGTGGTTTTGTAGTAACACTAGTTTAACTAGATTAGTAACATCACTGTCTTATTACACTATTTTCTTATTACACTATTTTTTATCCTCTTTAATCATTTACAAAATAAACAGGAAAAAAAGATTCACAGTAGAAATCTTTGTTGCTAAAGATAAGGAAGCCATTTAAATGCATATTGGGAGATACTAGATTATGAGCTTCTGAGTTAATACGATATATCCCCCTCAGCACCTCTACTAGTCTCTGATGGCTCTGTTCAAAAGCATAAAAGAGGTTGTGTGAAAGGCTGTATGGTGAGGGAATTGTACTTATCAAGGTGATGTTGGATGCCTTGAGCAAAGTTTTCATTCAAAGCCCCAATCTCAGTTACCATCTCCTACAGGACAAAACACCTTTAACAGTAGCTGATAACCTGAAGTCTAGAGAAGTGTCATTCACATTAATTATGGTGTTTGCAGCTTGATATATCAATCTGTGTTACCACCCATTTCTCAGGCAAGACTTACTGAGCAAGACTTTTCTAGTGAAGAAAGGTCATTGCTTTTCTTCATTTCAGGGTTTGTAATCTCCTGCCTTTCATAACGCTGAAATAATTGCTCCCACCAGGATATTGCCCAGCTGTGCTCAGTTTATATTTTGTAATATTTTCCTTTCTGTAAGTCAACTAGTGGTATATTTTTATGGCATTCTCCCAGGTGGATAATGATCCAAACCAATGTATTTAGTTAGAGGATTGGATAAACTGGATCAAAATTCAACTGCAAAATGTACAGAAAATGCATTCTGTTTACCTAGCTTTTTTTTTTTAAGGTATTTCTGTTACTTCTGTTAGTCATAATGCTTACAGTCTCTCAGATTTTCTGTCCCATTGTTCATTAACCAGGGAGGAAAAAATGTTGCTTTCCAGCACGCGCTAAGAATTTTAAATACGGAAAGGCCAAGATGCTGACTTCCATTGTCTCTAGGTCATGGAGACAGAAAGGTGAAGCTGAAGCAGTTTTAGAGTTTATAACAAAACGTGACTATGGTATACGCCATGAGAAGGGCACCGGAAAGACTAAGGCTTTTCTGGTCTCAAGTGCTAACTGTTTGTATTTTCTCTTTTAATTTACTCAATCCCAGTTCTGATAAATGGATGTGCTTTCACTTAAAGGAGCTTGAGGGAACCGTAGCACAGCTGTTAAATAACAAAGAATTCATACATTTTACTCTATTGACACAACGGATTGAGGCTAGAGGTGTCAAATACATATAAAACCTATTCACATAAGGCATGACTGTTGTCACTAAAAAAATAGTTGCAACTCTTAATCTTAAAAATTAGTAGTTGGGAGAGATAAGTGAGTAAATCACTGATTTCTATGATGGGGTTGGCTAACTAGGAGACTGTCCTGTGAAGGGATTTTATTTGCCAGGGTGGTACTCTAGAGCAAACAGACAACAATGTCAGTTCTCTGCCAATGGCTTTCATTTACCACAGAAGAGTTCACTCACTGCAGGATGAGACATACATTTACATGTTAGAAAGCTTTCTACTCATGCCATGTCTTCGAATTTCCCATCGCATCTTAGAGCCAGGAAATACCATAATGTTTCTAAAGAGAGCCAGGTTGTTTTGGCTCTCCAATTGACATTTACCAGTAATGCAGTCTTTTAGCTTGACTTGGATCCTTCTCCTAGTCTAGCGTGTTAAGTCAAACAGACATGAAAATTATAAATCGCAGTCTCACAGGTGGTATTAGCAAGCATTATGCCTCCTGCCAGTTCAATACCCCAAGAATGAGGGCTTCTCCAGCTCTAGCAGTACTAAGAAGCACCTGTAAAAGAGCATATGAAAAGGCACAGTATTTTAAAACTAGACCAAGCTGTACCGGAAAAAAAAACTTTATATTTAAACTAGAAAAATAATATCTTCATCAATGGCCAAATTCTTTCATGAGTAGAAAGATGCAGTTCAGATTTCTCTTTCAAAACCAGATGAAAGCTAAAATACCATTGCCTTACAAATGTCAGAAAGTGTTGGAAAAGGGGGTAATTGTTTTGGTTTTTAAGTAAAAACTGGGATACTTCCAATAGCACATATGGATCATTTGAAGAAAACTCAGATTTCAAAACCCTAACAATATTATACAGACCTACCTAATGAATATTCAATGACTACAGTACTAATTGGGATAAAGCAACTAATACAGCCTTGCCACCTCTCTACAGCTTCCCTGTTCCATCTAGTTAATACCAGCTGGTATTCGGTAGTATTTGGTTAACCCCATTTGGTGATTGGTAGCTGTAGATCTGGGAGAAATAGCAATAAAAACCCACCTTATAAGACAGATAATGGTTTGCCGCTTCCACTTTCACTGAAAGATTATTAAGGTACCCCAACTATACCCTGCATGTACAGAAAATCTGAGGTTTAGAATGAACGAGGAAAGTTGGGTCTGAATTAAACACTCGTGGTGGAGTTTAAGTATATTACAACTTCTATTAAAGCAATGAGTTCATCATCACTGATAACAAGAACAGCCTTTATTCAAAGACTTTTGTGAGGGCTCGTGCCCTCTCTTCTCACGTATATACATTATTTAGTAAGAAATTTTAGTAAAAAATTAATATTGTCAAACCCATACAAGGATTCTAGGGACAATCATAACCTAACAATTATTTTGTAGCTGGGTCTCATTTATCACTTTTAGTTGTGCAAGCCTAAGTCCTAACCCTCCATGGTAGATAATGCTTCCATGCAGCAAAACTCATTAACATTTCTACCTTTGCTAAACAAATAGACCACTTTTTCTTCTTCGAACCCTTTTATAGGTTTTTATTTATCATCTTTCCTCTGCATATGCATATGAATTTTGACAGATCACAAAAATCCCCAGGAGGGATTTTATCCATCTTATTAACTTTGCATTTTGTAAAGTTTTCTATCTAGCAGACCTCAGAGGACAGCTTAAGAAATAAAGTGGTTAGAACTAGAGATTTAGAGTTTGGTAGCGGTAAGGTAAAGATGGTGAGAGCTTAATCTATCTTAATAACACACTGGTTGTGATAGACTTCTGGGAACAGATAGACCACCTAAGAGAAGTTGGCAGTGATGGAAAGACCCCACCCTGTTAGTTTAGATGATGAGGTTATTCAGCATGACACCCATAGGAGGGGGACCAGGCAAATCACCTCATTGGCAGAACAGCTGCGAGTTGTGTTTTTATTTGCAACATCCATGGCAGTGTGATTGACAACTAGGCATAATACCGAGTGGCATCCGTGGGAGAACACTAGCATCAGTTACCCTCTATCAGTTGAATTCACTGAGTATAGGTGGCTCCACAAAGTTCAGTGAGGGAGAGTGTCCAGTTTATATCCATTTACAGATGTATGAAGAAATCTAGTTAACGTACTTGATTAAAATTCATTTATTGATGATAGTATTTAACACAGATACCTACAAAATGGCAATTATAGAAACAATGTTTGGTACTGATCTTAACAGAATATCAAAATTCTGAAGCAAACAAATAATTTATTGCACCCTGTAAACAAAATCACTCATTAAACAAGAAACACTCCACCTTTCCTTGTTCTAACTTTTTCAGGTCTTAAAATTCATTCATTTATAATGGGGCACACCAGATGCTCTGTTACATTGCACTTGCTGTGGCCATTTGTATTTACATAATATAGGTGCAATTTTTGTGTATATCAGATGCATTGTACTCTTGTCATCTGGCAGTATGTAGGCCCTCTTGGCACACACGCTCTCTTGCATAAAAAGATATTCTTATGGCCAAAAGCATGGAGATGAGACTTTAAAGCACAAACAAAATATTCTAATATTAATCTTGTGGATGCAGGTTCTTATAGCTTTGACTCCTACACCTATTACACAATTAAGAACTAGTCTCTTATAGCAAGATCTGAATGATGTACAGTAGTGCTTTTGGGTAAGATGGACTTTTGAAAGTTAGTGAAACATGTGTCACACGAATCAATCCATCGTTACCAAAAGAGACTACAGAGAAAAAAAACACCCAACCTGTAGAAACTCAGAATGTGTGAACACAGTTTTAAGGGACTCCTAGGAATAACATGATTGTTTATTAAATGTATAGAATGTGCTTTGCCCCCAGCTTCCTTCAGTGGATATCTGCTTGTGGTACAACATCTTCACTTGGTACCCACCAAGGCAGCAGATTCCTCTTCCAGTTAGGTTTGGACACACCACTAAAAAAAAACCCTGAATTTTTCCCACAGAGTTCAGAATTTGTCTCAGTCCTAACATGGTAAAACTGAACTTACTTTCTTCCCAAGTGAATCATTCTTTCTTCTTCTAGCAATTCTTCTGGTCACCAAGCTCTTAACTACAGCTCAAAACCTTCACCTCCTCTTCTCTCTTCTATATAACCTTATCTGTTCTTGCCACTAAGAAATCCTGCAAAACTTGCCTCAGTTTCTCCAAAAACCATCAATTACTCCATTAGCATTGACAAAACTTGCCATATCCTATCTCAACAGCTTTATCTACATGTTTTTTGGCAGGAATTGTATTCTGCTTGCTTGTGAAATACCTACAAGTTGTGTAAGCTATTTGACTTTTGACTGTTGTGAAGAAGTGACATTACCTCCACTTTCTTCTATAAATCATTCTCCAGTTAGACAATGGCTTTGGGTTCTTAACAGGTTCATTTAGTTTAGGCAATTGCCTCACCCACGAATAAAAACAGAGGCCTAATATTAGCATTTGACCACATAAAACACATCACCTTTCTGTGATGTGATTTTTAAAAAAGATACACACATTGGTTAAGCCCTTTGTCAAAAATGAATGTTTGTAACGAAAGAGTATTCTGACTGGCTAGGAAATACAATTGTGCAAGTTTCTCCTTTGTTATGGAAACAGAAATACTGTCTATGATGCCTAGGTCTAGACGGCACAAAGACATTTGGATCCAGTTAAGGTATACTCACCCCTGTATCGATGCAACTGCCTACCTTTCAGTAGATGTGGAAATGGGTTATAAACAGTTGACAGGTATGAATATGCCAACCTAAATCATATTTGCTAGCATCCATATGCATGCCTCCAATGTTACAATTTGAGGATTTTATAAACAAAAACTGTGATACAAGTGGCTCATTTTTAAGTATTTAAGTACTTTGTCCAATTACCACTTTTTCTTTTTTTTTTTTTTTGGGGAGGGAGAGGGGAGGGGAGACTTACGGCAGGACTTCTCATGCAGATATAGGGGTATGCTTGAGCTGATATCTCCAAAGCGCCAAGCTTTCTAATATTATTCATAGTATCATGATAATATTGTTAAAATTTAATTAATACTGTTAAAAATTTAATTGAATATACATGTATTTATATAGATATGTATAGAATGTTTGGGAAGGTTGTTTTTAATCATAAATGACAGAGTTTGTTTTTGTCTTTTCATGAAGTTTTCCACTTCTAAGAATGCATCCTTCCAAGATAATTTCTTCTGAGAAGTTAGGCTAGCTTAGCTCATATTTTTCTTCTACCAGTTATAACGCTTCCTGGAGCAGGCTTTCCCATGAGTTGGATCCAAAAATACCACAAAAGATTCTGATGCTCAGATCCAGCCAAAACCCCATAAAGTAAATTTCATTCATAAACCTTTATGGAATGGCTCTGTTAACATAGGCAACTCATCTCCACTGCAGCAGTCAATAATAAAGCACTCTTCCTGAGCTCCTGCTCTGATTAAATTACATTTTAACAAATCTTAAACTGGAATCAGCTCTTATTGTGAAGTGAGTAAAGGGCACTATTATTTTTCTCTACATTGGTAATGGGCATATATTCTTACATTGTCAGCTGTTACTCCTAACAATGACAACAGATGAAAAAAACAGACATTTGCAAGATATGGCAAAACTACAGCACGCCATAAATGTTAATAGCTTTATTCATTTCAGATCTGGAATGTGACAAAATGACTCATGCTGGAGAACAGACTTCCTGGATCACAATGCGAGGTAGGAAATGAAATTAGAGATGGTTAACAGAAAGCATTTCAGCTCAGCATCCCACACCCACTCCTGAAACATTTGTCCAAAATGTGTCCCTCTCCTGAGGTTTGAAAGAACTTGTATAATTTTTTCGTATTGTCTCTCATTTTCTCAACTCCTCATTTTCACCTGGTGATGAAGGTCTGAATTACCCCTTCTGTTTCTCATGATAGCGGTTTTAGACTGAATGGAAACAAGAGCAACAGAAATCTGCCTTAAAGGTTTGCTCTTGTGGAATTTCCTTCCCACATTTCAATCCAGTAAGATCCTAGCTTGGGAAATGCTGCTCTGAACAGAAGCAATATGAATGCTAAATAGACACAAAGTAAGTGTGTTTTGGCATGGAAATAGATTGATCATCTCTGTTTGAATCTGCTAATGCCATCTTATCACCTAATGGACTGAATTATACCTTTATTTTGTTATATGTCATTATATACTTCTATTTATACTGATAATATGGAATAAAATAAACTGTGTATTTATATAAATTAGTAACAAACTAAATTAAAATTTTTAATATTATCAAAATGTTTTTTTACTGTTGTTGTCATAGGAATCTTTTAACACTGGATTTTTTCATTCCGATTTAGCCTTTAAGGGCATTTTGAAAGATAAAACTTCCCCATGGAATGAAAAATGTGAGTTTTATTCTTTCTTACTGATAACTCAAACTATTTTTTTGAGTGTGAAAGATGCTTCACTGAAGTCTGTTCACATGACAAAGTTTAGCTTTCATGTTTCTTTTCTTTTCATCACTGTCATTATTTAACTATCTTATAATGTGTTAGTATCCAAAACCAGATAACATGATCTCGGTTAAACTTTTCACTTCCAAAGGATCATTCTCTCATCACACATGAAGCATGGAAAATTTCTTTGAAGTATTTTTAGGAGAAGGTGTGGCCACAGAGTTAATTATAGGAAAATGCATTGTTATAGGAGGGATTTATAACTAATCTCAAAAGACTGAATCATTACTTTATTCAGAGGGCATGTTTCTCAATAAAAACATGAAAAGAAAACTTTCAAAGGCAAGCAACTGTATCTTTCTCATAAGACACAGACAACTATAAAGGATATAGCAGATGAGAGTAAATACCATACCAGACAGACAGGATAATAAACACAATATAAAGGTCAGTTTGGCACTGGAAACCATTAGGGGAGCTTTTCCTGAACAAGTACAGCAGACAATCAAAATGAGGTCTCTCCAAGGGGTAAAAAAGCAGCATTCAATGAATCAGACTGACCTATTATTGAGAAGCAGAAACAGTGTCCAGATTCTTAGTCCATATACAAGTAGGAGGCATGGCTGGATTTTTTCCAGAAATGTTTTATTGCTTACCCCAGACAAAAAGGATGTAATACAATGAGGCAGAATGAAAAAATTATGTATTTACTTGTTTTTTTATGATATATATGTTTAAATACCTAGTGACCCTCAAAAATTTATGGAGATAATTCTGGGTTACCCTGGGATATTGGAATTCCCACAAAATGGCTGCTACTGTCCCTTGACCCAGGTCATGACACACTCACCTCACAATAGGCTGTGATGTCACATCGGTGACTTTATAGGAAAGAACTTCCACTACCACTTGCTTGATTCTGCCTATGTTGAGTTAGAACACACTCAGAATAGCAGATCCTAATATGGACAAGCACATTACATCAGTGCATTGCAAAAGTTACGTACGTTGTAGCAATTTTTCATGCCACTACTAGAAAGCAGTGACGTTGAAGATTTTAAAGACCTTCTGATAAGCAGTGTGTCATAGATGAATGTATGTGCTCCTGTAAAAGGCAGTGGGAAGGATTTTAAATTGTGTGAATAAGTCGTCACTTCTACCTGCTCAGAAAAGAAAGAGAAAACATTGTATTCTGTAACAACTAATCTCTGATTTATTTGAATAGGATTCTTTTGAAGGATGTCAGCTTAATTGCTTAGCTAAAAGAAGATACTTTGAATTTATCAATATGAAGGTCCTTTAATATTAAAGTTTGCCAACACGAGGAGCTGAAGGAAGTGATTTGGGCATAGAGACGTAAACAATATTATATGTATGAAAGAAGAATGACACCACAGACTGTAGCATTTTTTCCCACTGAATAAAACTTCGTTAACTTGGGTTAGAATATGACTTATGCAGTGTCAAGGACAGATAAGAAAGTAGAGCTTATAAAAATAAAGATAGGGATAAAGCAAAAGAATATATACATACTCATAGTTCTTCATATTTAGATGTGGTTTTAAATCTTATTTTTATTGATTGAGACAGGATTTAAGACCATTGCTGTTTTCTTTTTTTAGTCAAATTTGGGATTAGCTCAGTGATAATCAGACCTGGTACAGTGGTATGCTATATAATAGTGTGTCTGTGGTAACCATTAACAGCTCTACCATTAACAGTTGTGTATCACTCTCTATCAGAAGTGTATATTAAGAGTGGAAATCACCTTACTTTAGCTGTTTGAAATTTAGGCTCCTTCTGTAGTCAATGGCACTTTAAGAGTGTGATTCATCCCATACTAATATAGGGGTGGATGAATCATCCCCTGAAGATGCCTCTTTCCCTTCTAAGAGCTATACTTTTCCTACCAGGAAACAAAAACCAACCATGTGGCCTCTGTTTCCAATTCTAACTAATAAATGTAGCTGAAATTTCAAACATCAGTTACTGCAAGAAACTGCTGCATGCAGTCTATAGATTGAAAAGTATTCATGTAAATTATCTGGCAAATAACACCAAATGACAGAGGCGTTGGGGAGAATTGTCAGCAGTTCATTAACCAGTTGCAAACAGAAGAATATTTGTTGAGCCATATACGAAACTATAGTGCTATATAATTTTAAAAAATGACTGTCATTGATCGTTGCATAAAATAAAGCTGCAGCTTGTGCTTTCTTAGCTCTGTGACAGCGGTTTTAATTGGGGTTTGGAGGGGATAGTGGCTGCTTGCCAGTGCTATATGCAATCATCCAGCTGTTCAGACAGTTAAAGACCTTAAGATGTAATAGCAAAGGAGCTGGCAGACACTCAGTCTGCCTTCTAGAGACCAGTGAGTGTCCTAGCAAGCTATTTAAGACTTTACTTAATATGGCAGTCATTAACAGTCAGAGAAAAAAGGAAGAAGCACCTTGTAATTGATTAGCTAGAAATGCACAAGTTTATACAGATTAAGGTGCTCCAATATGCATGCCATTGCCTTCATCTAAGAACACCTTTTACTTTTTAATTTGATTAACTATTAAAAAGTCTGAAACTATAAATATCTATTTGATATTGGTAGCACAGGATGCTGTCAGCTGAATTTAATATTGAGGCAATTATTGCATAAACCAGCACTGGACTATAAAGCTTCCAGATTGAATGTCTTGACCTTTCACTTGGTGTTCTGGCTCCTGACAAATGGTTCTTCCATCAAAATGGTAACCTGAAGGATCAGTTTGTTGGAAAAAGAAACCATTTAAGGAATGGTTTTATGAAGATGTTGTATACAGTTATATCAAGACTAGGGAAAAAAACATCAAAGCAATACCAAATCATAACTGTATTTGTTCCCATCTCCGCAGCTCATCTACAATGGAAGAAACTATGTTCAACTTTAAATAGAAGAAAAACTACTTCAGAAATATGTTTATAGTGGAACAGGGTGGGTTTTTTTATTATCTATTGATCACATTTTGACCTCAGTTGCTCACTGGCACTATCATTAATTTCAGTGGGCTACATCAGTGCAAAGAAAGGTTGAACTGTACCTTGTATTGTTCTGTGAGTAATGGCATATAACTATCACTGTAGAAAGATCTTATTTTACCTAGCTTTTTCTTAATATACTGAAAGAGAAGTAATAGGTTTACCTTTGTAAGGTCAGCAAGAAACAGAGTGACTATGGTTTCAGTAGTCAATCACACATCAAATCATATAAAAGAGCATTTTATGATCATTTATACACTTTAGATTTATTGGGCAGCTTTTTAAGGTTTTATATGAGGCTCATACCTAAGACCTTATGAACAGTCGTGAGTCTGCTGTACTGTAAGAAAATGTGGAACAATTAATAACAAAATATAGCAAGATATTTCATCTCTGAGGTCTTTATCTTGTCATACCATCCACCACAACTAGGACTTCTTTCAGAGCCCTAGTAATTTCAACTTTGGCTTACTTGAGCATTACAGATCTGTTGCAGGGGAAGAGATTACCACTTCAGGCCTTTTTTCTAGCAGCAAGCACACTGAACCCTGCATTCTGATGAGCTGTCTGTGTTTATAGAATCATAGAATCATTAAGGTTGGAAAAGACCTCTACGACCATCGAGTCCAACCGTCAACCCAACCCCACCATACCCACTACACGATGTCCCTAAGCGCCTCATCTACACGTCTTTTAAATACTTCCAGGGATGGGGACTCAACCACTTCCCTGGGCAGCCTGTTCCAAGGCCTGACCACTCTTTCAGTAAAGAAATTTTTCCTAATGTCCAATCTAAACCTCCCTTGGCGCAACTTGAGGCCATTTCCTCTCGTCCTATCGCTGGTTACTTGGGAGAAGAGACCAACACCCACCTCACTACAACCTTCTTTCAGGTAGTTGTAGAGCACGATGAGGTCTCCCCTCAGCCTCCTCTTCTCCAGACTAAACAACCCCAGCTCCCTCACCCGCTCCTCATAAGACTTGTGCTCCAGGCCCTTCACCAGCTTCGTTGCCCTCCTCTGGACACGCTCCAGCACCTCCATGTCCTTCTTGTAGTGAGGGGCCCAAAACTGAACACAGGATTCGAGGTGCAGCCTCACCAGTGCCGAGTACAGGGGCACAATCACCTCCCTGCTCCTGCTGGCCACGCTATTTCTGATACAGGCCAGGATGCCGTTGGCCTTCTTGGCCACCTGGGCACACTGCTGGCTCATGTTCAGCCGGCTGTCAATCAGCACCCCCAGGTCCTTTTCCTCTGGGCAGCTTTCCAGCCACTCTTCCCCAAGCCTGTAGCGTTGCATGGGGTTGTTGTTGCCCAAGTGCAGGACCCAGCACTTGGCCTTGTTGAACCTCATACAGTTGGCCTCGGCCCATCGATCCAGCCTGTCCAGGTCCCTCTGCAGAGCCTTCCTACCCTCGAGCAGATCAACACTCCCACCCAACTTGGTGTCATCTGCAAACTTACTGAGGGAGCACTCGATCCCCTCATCCAGATCATTGATAAAGATATTGAACAAGACCAGCCCCAATACTGAGTCCTGGGGAACACCACTCGTGACTGGCCACCAGCTGGATTTAACTCCGTTCACCACAACTCTCTGGGCTTGGCCGTCCAGCCAGTTTTTTACCCAGCGAAGAGTGCACCTGTCTAAGCTGTGAGCCGCCAGCTTCTCTAGGAGAATGCTGTGGGAGAATGTCAAAGGCTTTACTGAAGTCCAGGTAGACCACATCCACAGCCCTTCCCTCATCCACTAGGCGGGTCACCTGGTCATAGAAGGAGATCAGGTTGGTCAAGCAGGACCTGCCTTCCATGAACCCGTGCTGGCTGGGCCTGATCCCCTGGTTGTCCCGCACATGCCTTGTGAGCGCCCTCAAGACAAACCGCTCCATAATCTTCCCGGGCACCGAGGTCAGGCTGACCGGCCTGTAGTTCCCCGGATCCTCCCTCCGGCCCTTCTTGTAGATGAGCGTCACATTGGCGAGCCTCCAGTCGTCCAGGACCTCCCCTGTTAACCAGGACTGCTGGTAAATGATGGAGAGTGGCTTGGCAAGCTCCTCCGCCAGCTCCCTCAGTACCCTCGGGTGGATCCCATCCGGCCCCATAGACTTGTGAGCATCCAGGTGGCATAGCAGGTCGTTAACTGCTTCCTCTTGGATTATGGGGGGTTTATGCTGCTCGCCGTCCCTGTCTTCCAGCTCAGGGGGCTGAGTACCCTGAGGATAACTGCTCTGACTATTAAAGACTGAGGCAAAGAAGGCATTAAGTACCTCAGCCTTATCCTTGTCCTTGGTGGCAACGTTCCCCCCGCATCCAATAGAGGATGGAGATTCTCCTTGGCTTTCCTTTTGTCATTAATATACTTGTAAAAGCGTTTTTTGTTGTCTCTCATGACAGTGGCCAGGTTGAGTTCTAGCTGGGCTTTTGCCTTTCTAATTTCCTCTCTGCACGACCTAACGAGATCCCTGTACTCTTCCTGAGTTGCCTGCCCCTTCTTCCACAGATGATAAACTCTCCTTTTTTTTCCTGAGTCCCAGCCAGAGCTCCCCATTCTGCCAGGCCGGCCATCTTCCCTGCCCGTTCTTCTTGCGGCACATGGGGACAGCCCGCTCCTGCGCCTTTAAGACTTCCTTCTTGAAGAACGTCCAGCCTTCCTGGACCCCTTTGCCCTTCAGGACTGTCTCCCAAGGGACCCTCTCGACCAGTGTCCTGAGCAGGCCAAAGTCCGCCCTCCGGAAGTCCATGGGAGCGGTTTTGCTGGCCCCCGTCCTTACTTCACTAAGTATTGAGTATTCTATCATTTCATGGTCGCTAAGCCCAAGCCGGCCTCTGACCACCACATCTCCCACCAGTCCTTCTCTGTTTGTGAACAGCAGGTCCAGCGAGGCACCTCCCCTAGTGGGCTCGCTTACCAGCTGCATCAGGAAGTTCTCTCCCACACACTCCAGGAACCTCCTCGACTGTTGCCTCTCTGCCGTGTGGTATTTCCAGCAGACATCTGGAAAGTTGAAGACCCCCACGAGAACAAGGGCTAGCGACTGGGAGACTTCTGCAAGCCTCTGGTAGAATATTTCATCTGCCTCCTCGTCCTGGTTAGGTGGTCTATAACAGACTCCCAGCAGGATATCTGCCTCGTTGGCCTTCCCCCTCATCCTTACCCACAAGCACTCGACCTCATCATCACTATCATTGAGCTCTAGACAGTCAAAGCACTCCCTAACATACAGGGCCACCCCACCACCTCTCCTTCCTCGCCTGTCCCTTCTGAAGAGCTTATAGCCATCCCTTGCAGCACTCCAATCGTGAGACTCATCCCACCATGTTTCCGTGATGGCGACTAAGTCATAGCTACCCCACTGCACAATGGCTTCCAGCTCCTCCTGTTTGCCGCCCATGCTGCGTGCATTGGTGTAGATGCACTTGAGCTGGGCTGCCGATTTCTCCCCTGACACTGGCGTGCCACCCCTAGGCTCTTCTCTAGTGAGCCTGGTTTTATCCCCTTCCCCCTTCGAACCTAGTTTAAAGCCCTCTCGATGAGCCCGACCAACTCACACGCGAGAATCCTTTTCCCCCTGTGAGACAGCTGAACTCTGTCCATCGCCAGCAGGTCGGTGCCATGTAAACCTCCCCCTGGTCAAAGAAGCCAAGATTTCGCTGATGGCACCAGCCCCTGAGCCATGTGTTGTTCCGATGAGTTTTCCTGTTCCCTTCAGTATTCCTCCCTGCCACTGAAGGGATCGAGGAAAACACTGCCTGTGCTCCCGATCCTTCCACCAGTCGCCCCAGCGCCCTGAAGTCCCTTTTGATCACTTTGGGACTTCTCTCTGCAACCTCCTCACTGCCAGCCTGTATAACCAGTAGCGGGTAGTAATCGGAGGCCTGCACGAGACTAGGGAGCTTCCTAGTAATGTCCTTCACCCGGGCCCCAGGGAGGCAGCAGACTTCCCTGTGGGATGGGTCTGGCCAGCAAATTGGGCCCTCCGTCCCCATCAGAAGGGAATCACCTATGACAATTACCCTCCATTTTTTCTTAGCAGAGGCAGTCGTAATGCGTGGGGCTGACTGCCTCGCCTCGGGCAACCCCCTGGATGGGCCTTCATCTGCGTCCTCGTTTGTCTGGCCCTCAAGTTCCAGAGCCCCGTATCTGTTCTGTAAGGGCAACTGGGAAGGTTGAGGTGAGGGAGGCCGGGTGGGGGTTCACCTGGCACCCCGAGCAGGGACCTGTGTCCATTCCCCTCCATTGCCTGGGTCCCCTCCTTCTGCCTGGCGGCAAGAGGGTAGGGGATCCTCCACTTCTTGTGGAGCCTCCATGTGCTGCCCTTGCCTCAGGGACGGTAGGGTGCGGCTCCACCAATCTATCTCTCTCTCGCACTCCCTGATACTCCTTAACCTCTCCACCTCCTCCTTCAGCTCTGCCACCAGGCTGAGCAGATCATCCACCTGGTCGCAGCGCACACAGGCGTCGTCTCTGCTGCCCTCCTGCACAAGGGACAGCCTCAGGCACTCCCTGCAGCCGGAGGCCTGGACAGATGTGTGTTTGCGTAGGGGCTCCGTCTGGGTCGCCACGTTTCTCCTGGCGATGGCTTTTGGCCGAGTGGATCCCATGGCCGGGTCCTCTTCTGGGAGGGCGATGACCACGAGTTGAGCCTCTGGAGCCTGGAGCGGGGGCTGCGCCCTGCCAGCGCAAACTGCCGCGCCGCGCCCCGGGTCGCTCGCGCTCCCTGGGGGCTGCTCTTGTACCTGAGGGGGTTTGGCCGCCATCCCTCCTGCCCCCGCCCGCGCTGAGTCAGAGCTGCCGCTCGTCAGGAGCTCGCTCCTCCGGCTCGGGGGAGGGGGTGGTGGGGTGGGTGGCTGGGGCACCCTCTCGCTCCCTGCGCTTTTGCCTTCGCGGTTTTTGCCGCGGTTTTGCCGCTTTAGGAAGGGTCCCCCGGCGCGATCCTCTGCTCCGGAGCCCTTCGCCTCGGTGGCTTTACATCCTACAGAAAAAGAAAATCAGCTAAAATTATATGATAAAAATAAAAAAGAAGATAGTCTAAAATACGATATAATTGAGTTAACATGCCGGTTATCTTAGCAGTTGGTTTTTGACTTACTGACAGAAAAACTTTGAAAAATCTAATTCCTTCTCAGGTGGGAGCTTGCCCCAGGAAGTAATTTTGAGAGAAATTTTAGCAATTTGACAGCACCACCTCCACTTTAGCTGAGTTACTAATTGGCACTAATTGGAAACTGATTGGTACTAATCAGGAAAATACCACCTATGCCTCTTCGAGCAATAACACGAATAATTCAGTAGTATCCCAAGTCTGCAAGCACATCATTATGCTGGAGTCCCTCCTTCATTGTGTTAACTCATTAGTAAGTAGGCTGCAAGGTCACACAATGGTAACGTCATCCATCGTGTTTCCAAAGAGTCAAACATCCTGTCATGCACAACAAATAACAAATAAATCATAATAACGGCCCATATCAGCCCCAAGAGATATATATAAGAAAACTTCTGTGACTTTTCTCTTACACATTTTGCATCCCAAGAAAATGAAGATCCATGTGAGAGCAAGGGTGTGTGACTTGATGGGGATCTCAGAGCATGAAATCTCTTTTTTCTCCACTGCAAATATTATTCTAATATTATCTGGAAAAAGTCCTATGGTTAAGGCCTGGATTATTTTTGTAATAGGTCCCATGTGGCCAAGGCCATTATAAAAAACTATAGCTTTACATGACCTTAACAATACAGCTCCATAACAGCACTGATTAGAGAATAAACGTTGGGTCTGAGATGCCCTGGGGGTCGCTGGGGGAGGTCCCTGTTCCACTGCCAAGATGCGTTTAAGAGTGCCCTAAACCTCACGTGGACTACGAGGTCATGTATGAATGCAGATCCTAGAGTCCAGGATGGGAATCACTAGTTTAATGGGGAAAAAAATCAACACAAACAAACAAACAAACAAACAATCCCCACTGTGGTTCAGAAAACCACAGAATTTCTTTTTCTTGTACAATTTTGATCACGCTTTACACAGTGGAATGATCTAGACCAGTATCATTTTCCAGAAAATGTAAGACAAAAGCTTAAATTAAGCAATTAAATACTGGTGCTTTTTTAATCAAAACAGCAATGGAAAGATGTGGATTTGTTGTATAAACATATCAGCAGACTCTTTCCTTCCCTTTGGTTAGAAGTGCAGCATGGTTCAGCTTTTGATGTGGAGATGCTGACATGCCACAGCTGAAAAAAATCATGAATTTATGAACATGAAATCCTGGTTTCTTTAGAATCCTTGATCAAAAAATAAATCTTCATTTCAGCAATCAGCTCATTTATTTACCTAACCCAAAATATGCTAAGTGGCATTGTTTGTTTATATTTTAAAGCAACCAAACATGATGATCTGAGGAAGAATTTACTGATGTATAAAAACAAAGCAATGCACAGCAATGATACTCTTCCTTAGAGTTCTGCAGTACAGGGCAAAGCAGAATCTGTCTTGAAAGCAGTGTTATATTAATACATTAAGATTTCAGAATGTTATTCATAAGAGTCACATCGTGCTCTGTTAGGATGTGTTAGGATCCTAACACATGAAAAAGGCATGGGTGGCCAATCTCTTCAGAGTAGAAGAGGGGGACCCTAAGAGGCGTCATTTGTTATTTGGGAGAAAAGCTGAAAACAAATCATTACCAGAATTTTTTGCTTATGTAAAATTATAATCTTAATTCCTAAGGGGAGGACAGAACTACAGCAGTATTTGCGAGAAAGATTGAACAAATCCAACTGCAGAAAGTGCAGCAAAATTTATTCTGGACTGAGAAGCAGAAACTTTTATTACAAGTAGTGCCTTCTGTAGAGCAGGAGCTTGCTAGCGATGACAATCTGTGTAGGAGCTTTTTCCTTTCTGCTTGGTCTCAACTGGGAGCCTGACTCCCCCTCTGAAGAAACAGCAGGGCGTGGATATCTCCTACCATAACTCCACTCTGACAAGTCCTAAGCACAGGCTGGCTCTCTCTGGCTGGTTCACCTGGACTTGGTGTCTTTGCAGGTTTCATCTGTCACTCCAAGGTACCAATCTGAGAGCAGACATTACCCAGTAGGAGTGGGAGGAATCAAGTAAATCTTGCACAAAATGTATGAATTCATAGGTGTAAGTCTAGAAATACAGAGGGTGTTTGTTCCCTTTCTTATCTTCAACAAATTTTTGTTAACATACTTTTTTGTTCATGAAGACAAAGAGGGTATTTTGGCCAAATCCTGGTTTTAATGTAAAAAACCTCTTATCTATTTCTTTTTCAGTGTTTATTCTCTGGCACTGGAATAGTTACACAGTACATCCTACAGCATCACTGTAAGACAACCCTTTTAGTTTTATGGGACTAGAGAAAGATTTCCTGTTTACTAAAATGTAGACCTAACTTGTTCAAATAAAGCGGGTCTGAGATGGACCCTCATGTTTTTATCTGCAGCAGTCTTGCTCCTTCAAAGCAAATGTCTTTTTTGAGCAGAAACTGCCAATCAGGACCAATTGTCTTGTAGTTTTACAACAGTGACAAATGATTTTTGGAAGCTATGACTCATTTTACCCCAACCCAGATAGGATTTTTCCAAGCTGTGCAATCGGTAGGATAAACCCAGCTAAGCCAAATCATACACATCTGTTAGAAAATGTGTAAAAATCTACTCCGGACACAACATACCAGAAGCATGAAGCCAATAAATAAATAAACAAATAAATAAATAAATCTGAGCTCCCTTGACCAAAAGGTTTCTCCCATTGAAAGAAAAAATATTATGGACCACACCCATGGCTGTCAGTTCTATAAAGCAGCACAGAAGAGCATCAGTATACATCAGTATACATTTACTTTCTTTCTACTTTATATATTGGATACAACCGGCTTGTTTAACACTTTTATTAACACGTTATATAGAACATAAACTATAGTAGAGCAACGTCTATGACTCTAAAGGAAAAATCTTACAGAACTATGCTTGAAGTGCAACACGGGAAGAATTTATACACCAAGGTCCATGACAGCAATCTGCAGAAACTGCTTGGGTAGCAGAGGGCCAGGAGCTCTTCAGTTTTCATCTGTAAAATTTATTAAGTGCCTGAAGTTCTGCTCTGAGCACTTCTAGAGAGGTTAGCTGTGCAAAATGTCCTAGAAACTCTCCCTTGCCTAAGCCCATAGAGACTAAGAAACTCAGCATCCCTGAAAATAGCTTGCATCCTGCTGTCTATGCCACAATCTATGCAGGATGTTCACAGTGACCCAGACATTGTTCAGAGAGGCACTATGTAACTGTGGTGGTTTAGCAAGACTCACAGGGACTCCTTTGCAGCTGTCAAAAGAAACACAATTCGTATTTCTACTTCCCTACTTTTGAAGTAAATAATAATCCTTAATTTCAACTGCCAAATTATTATCTTGCATTCATGTAACTTCTTCAGGTGCTCATATGCAGTCTTTGTTAAATGATACTGGAAGTAAAATACTTCTTTCCTTCATGTAAACACTTAATAATAAATATCTCTTTCCAATTTACATACTTCCATTTAATATTGTTATTAATAGTATCCACTTGTTATCCTCCCAAATTAATGAAGTCTCCGTATAATGAGAATGGTATGAAGATGATCCAGTGCTGCAGGCTGTTAATATTCAGCTTCAAATTAATAGGACTATTATCAATTAGATTAGCTGACCTGCTGGTGTGAGTTACACTTGCCCAGGTGGTCCCCTCAAGCGCTACTTTTCTGAATGGCAGTGGACATTCTCATACCTCTCCTGTTGAAGGTCTGATTAATAAGAGCACCCACTATAATAACCTTTAAGATAATGAATAGACAGTCCTAGCTCCCAGCCCTGTCCTTATGTGATCAATCTGGCATGAATGGCAAAAAAGTTACTTGGAGATGAAAACAAATGAACATATTGTAGCAGGTAATTAAAGAGGATGCTTTGATATTCTGCTAATCCTGTTTAGCCTCTCCTGTTTTCCTTGCATGCCAGCTACAGAATTACTGGGCCTTATTTATACAAGGTAAGGAAGTATTAATTTATGATGGGGTGTGTGTTCATCAGTTAGTATACAAACATGAAGAGTGCTGGGGCACAAAGCATAGCCATCAGGAATTTATAACAAAAGATGCTCTGTAACTGCCCTCATCTGTGTGTTCACTTGCCATGTGAGTTGAGAAGTTATTTCAGGAGTCATGAAACACATTGAAATCTCATTATATGCATGGACCAATTTGGGGTTATAACTACCTGTGAAGCAATAGAATTGCTCATATCTTGGACTTTTTTCAGCTATCCTTTTTAATCTGGGGCAACCCCAACTAAATCCTGATTTTTTTTTCATTACTCTAAAAGGACCTTTTAAAATAGGCTCAGATATGGAGGTAGTACAGCCTAGTGATCAGGTCATTAAGACAGGGAGTCGGGAAACAGATCCTATCTCCAATGAGGGGGTGTGCATCAACTCAGGCTCAAGACATGCTGAACAGTTATAGGACTTTCATATCAAAGCTGGCTTGTGCTAAACCACTGCAGAGGAGACAAGGTATTTATGCACCTGGTCCTGCTGTCGGTCCTTTATTAAATCTAGCCCTTCATCTCTCAATGCTTTTTTTTTTCCCCCCCCTTCTGGATAATAGGGATTGTACTTATTTCTTTTGAGAAGTATCTTGAGTGCTCCTGGTGAAAGAAGCTGTGTAAAAGCTGAGTGAAGTAAAATCAGTTCTTTGCGTTTTTGTTCTCTGAGGAGAACATGATAGAAACCTTACGGGAAACATTTTGGAGGATCTGTCTTGTAGGATAAAAGCAGGAAAAGCTAACATCATAGTAATGAGTTGTCACAGTTCTAAAGCGTCTTGAACATTTAAAAATAGCATGCTACTAACAATGGTTTCTCACCGCTCTCTTAAAACGGCCTGGGTACCAAAGGAAAAGGCAAAAAATATTACATTAAATTTTAGAAAAGGTTCCCATGGTGATCTGGGGACTACTGATCAGACAAATTAGTGGAATATATCATGTAGAAGACAGTCAGTAAGTACATGGATAAATATGGTATCACCGAGAAAAATCAATGTGAATTTTGTAGAAAGAAGGTTGGTCTTGCTCATCCTTTAAAGAATCAATAATCAGTTGCTATTGTATGCTTGTGTTTCAAAAAGCTTTCAACAGCCTATCAAAGAAATCCAATCATTGTTTCTTTCTAAGACTCTCTCATGAGCAAATAAATACCCAAAAATAGGAAAGAAAGGGTGGGAATAAATAGTCAGTTTTGTCAATATAGGGAAATCATTCTTGGAGTCTCATAAGGATTCATGCTAGACCCTTTAGTGTTACACACATACATAAATTATCTGGAGAAAGACTGCAGAGTGAAATGGCAATGTTTGTTGACAGTACTGAGGGCACACAGGGCTGCAAAAGTTGTTAATATAACTGTCAATAAACTCTCAATACTGAGTTATGGGTGTGCTAAAACTGAGTAGTATAGATGACTAAGTGTGGATAAAGTCAAAAAGGATGATAGCCATGTAAAAGGTAATTTTACATTTGCAGTGAGGTGTTCTAAACTATCCATTATCTCTGAGGAAAGAGATTTCACAGGTCTAGTAACTGGGATGGTGAAAATGTTAGTTCAGGAGCCAAAGATGGTCAAAAGAAAAATGGGATGTTTAGGAATTATTGGGAAAAAAATAGAGAACAAAGCTGAAAAGCATAATGCCACTTCATGCACATGGATCTTGAGTGTTGTTGGCAATCCTGTCTCCCTGCCTCTGCAGGGACATAACAGAAAAAGTACAGAAAAGAGCATCGATGATGAAAAAAATTACAGAACTCCCAGAGAAAGGATTAGAGAGACAAGGACTCTTCAGCCCAGAGAAGAGACACTGTAGGGAGCTTTTGACAAAACTATAAAATCATGAGTGAAACTGAGAAGGTAGAGAGAGAACTGATTGTTGTTTCCCATAATTCAAGAATTAAGGGAACTCAGATGAAAAGTTGCAGACCAAACAAACAAATGAGGACACATAGATGAAGCTAAGGAGTTCATTGTCACATGAAGCTGTAGAGACCTACACTGATAGCTTCAAAATGAGACTTATAAAGTCATCATAAAAATACTAAAACCAGAATATAAACTCTAGCTTTGGATGTTCACAAGCCAGTGATTGTTGGACTGGTACGAGGAGGAAGATTGCTGTGTGTTTGCCTCGTTTCTTAGAGTCCCACCTAGAAATTGATTACTGGTCATTGCTGGAGACGTGCTGCTGGAGAATGCTGCTGGAGGATGCCGCAAAGTTGTATAAAGTTCTGAACCACTAAGACCATTCTTATGTTCTTAATATTACTATTAATTTTTCACTTGCGAAAAGCTGAAGTCAAGCTCTCTGTCCTTTTTTCAGGTTAGCAATGCCACACTGTAGCTGTCTGATGTGAAAAGGTAGGTTCTGAGCTTTAAAAAAAGTGCAAGAATGTGGTTTGTCCCCAGTAACGGTATTAAATGCTCTTCATTTAAAGCTACAAGATAAATCTCACCAGAAAAGACATGTAATTGCTCCCTCGTAAGTTTGTTTCTAAAATCCAGTATTAAATATGCCATAGTTTATTCCAGTGCAGGTGGTATTTTCTAAACTGGAAATTAAGTCCTTCAAGTTATATTTGAACAATCTGAGTACAAAAATGTATAGTGTCCCTTTCTCTTCCCCCCTTTCTGTTTCTAATGGATAACTCTAAACCAGCTGAACTTTAAATTCATTACACAAATAGACACTACAGAGAAAGAACCATATGAATTTAAAGTAAATTATGTAAATGAAATGTTTATTCATTAATAATGAGTTTTGCACATCTGTAATAAGCATTCCGCTCAAATTTTAAGATATATTGACCAGGTCACTAGGAACTTCTGCAAGTTATTTAGCATACTAGGTAAGATTAAATTAAATTTTACTGTCTGAGTTGTGCAACATAATAATTGTGGAATTACGTGACTGCATTTTCCTCTCTTACATTTTTCTCTTTTAATTAGAAAAACAAAGTGCTAAAACACCCATTCAGGAAAACAGTAAAGCACATATTTAACTGTAATACAATTTATTCATTGAGATGTGTGTTTGTTGTTACTATGGCCTTGCATGCTTTGCTGAAGCACAGTCTTAATGAATAAAGCAGAAATTCTAATGAGGTCAATCAAAAATAGCAAAGGACCTAATAAGCTGCATTTTGGTGCAGCTCTGTCTTCCCTTCCAACCCTATTGATTACAGCTGGCCAGCTGACTCTACCTGTTCAGCAATCACTGCAGGACTGGAGCAAAAATCAGACTACAAGAATAAAGGGTTGCGTTTAAAAAGTAATTTGCCTGCATTGTACGCGTATATTCTGATACCCTTCTTATAGCTGTTAATGTTATGTGGCTGTGATACAAAAAAAAAATGTCAGAAAAGAACCCTAACTTTTCTGCCTGGTAACTTCTCCAGCCGATTCACTCAGATAGTCCAGAAAGGGCAACGTGCTATGGTGCTGCGCTAGCTCTAAAGGATCTGGGTTGCAAAACGCAGGCAAACTGGCTCCCTTGGCACTGGTCCAGAGCTGGGAAAGGTAGAGATAGTTTTAAGCCAGATCCATACATGGAGAAATATTGATTTTCTCTATACAGAATGTCTACCTTCTGGATTCATTTTTGTTTAAACTGGCAAATTTATTATTGAAGTACTGTCATTTTTTTATAAATGTTGTTTGCATTGCTCTTATTTTGATAATGAAAAAAGATACCTTGCAGCAACAATTCTCATTCTGCCACAGAGGACAGGAAACAATAAGTTTGTTCTTAATTATTTCAACTGTTGAGCAAAATGGTTCAGAATCGAGAAAAATGTGAGATTGATATGTTAAAAACATTGCCAATGCACTTCATTCCTCAAAAATTAGTATTATTTTCTTTTTGCTCTTTCATCATAACTCGATTAAAGTTATTTTCTCTTATGAAGCTGAAATAAAACATTCATGCACGTTAGGACAACATTCCTAGACTTCAAATGGCAAAGCATGAACATCAGTCAGACACAAACATGCAGTGCAAGTCACTTCACCCCCAGATCAGTTTCTCTCTTGTGTCCAGGCAGATGTGGACACTGAAAGCTGACTTGAGAGCTGAGGGCTCCATCCTGCTCCAGCTTTGCATCACAGCCTGTGCAATGTCATTAATGCAAGTCACCCCTATCCAGGCAGGAGCCGCATCCAACTCAGTGTTGCAAGTTGTACGAATAAAGACTGTCCAGATGAAAAGCAGTATGAAACGCATTTCTGATTAAAATAATATGTCAATTATGTCAATTTTTGTTTCCACTATTCTAGACATCTTTGATCCTCCCTTTTACAGGGGAAAAGGGAAGGGCATAAGAAGGTATATTCGTGATGGTGTAACCTTGAATCTCAATCCTACAAAGATTTAGGAACCTGTTTAATTTTCTTGTGTTGGGACAAATCCTCTATTCCTGCAAATTTACATGGCTACATTGAAGTGATTTGCTGACTCCCACCTGTGAAATACTGGCCTTTCATACTAACTCTTTTAATATCATGGACCTGGACACATGTATAATTATTTGAGAGTGCTGCATCTCCAAGTTTTGTACAGAAATGTTTCACCTCCTGATCTTCACTTTTGTCTTCTTATATTCTGTTGTAGAGTATTTTCTTGTTCTTTTCCTGGGGGAATGATGTTTGCTAGTTTGTTTTAATTATTGTCAAGGATGATGACATTAATTGACATGTTAGATGGATGTATTTAAAAACATTTATGTTTCCAAAAATACATCAACCTGAATGTAAGAAATGTGAAGTTGTTTTTTCTTTTATTGTTGTTTCTCTGTCAGAAACCGAGGTTGAAGGCTTAAGCTCTCATTATGAACAAAAAGATGTTCCAGACATCGATTCTCTAAATGGCCCCCTAGATCCCTGAGGTCTCCTTGTGCAGATACGGTCAATTTGTGAGTAATCTTGACATATTAACATGAAGACTGTAGACCCCTTTGTCCTTCTGTCTGGTGGGTCCACACCTGCTTCTCTCCTCACCGAGGCGGCTTTGGGGAGGTGTGAGGGGTGCTGAGGCACTGGGTGCCAGGTGTAGAGGGGAAGATGCCTGGTGCCTGCCCTGACAGAGCAAAGCAAGTGGTCTGTGGGATGGCATTTGTCACTGCTGTTCGTTTGGTTGAGGATAAGCTTAAGGCCATTGGGGTAGAAAGGGTGTGGGTCATAAAATGAGCCTGTGAAAGCATGGAGCACAGAGAGAGAGAGAGAGAGAGAGAGATGTATGGTTTTATTTGTATTCCTTGGAAAGAGACATTCACTTTAACTTCAAAGCTGTACTTTCAGGCCCACATGTATGGTTTTCATCATATTTTTAAAAACAAGTGAATAATCCTGAGGGCTTGTTGAAGAAAGGAAAAAAAAAAAAAAGGAAAAAAAAATCCAGGTCAAGAGAACAATTTTATGACAGAAAACATTGTTTTGTGTAAATGGAAACGCTTTGTCAGAGAAGTTTTTAGGATCTTATGAGTTTCAGAACAATTATTTTTTACTTTCTCATTTGAAACTTTCTCTTTTCATCCCAATAATGTCAAAATGTTTCATTTTAGTATTGCTAAAATGTTTCTTTTGGTACATTATATTGTAATGTTTTGTCACTATGAAATATATCTGAATGGTAGCTAAGAAAAACATTTTGACAATGTCACTACAGTGCTTTCATACCAGCACATTTTAAACTTTCCATTGCATGATATAGTTATAGGATTGCATTTTTTAGCACAGTTCAGTATAAAACCAGTAAAATTTTAGAATTTCCCATCAGATCTAATAAGTATTTTAAATTATAATTCAAATAAATCAATAAAGTAATATTTGAGTGGAATTGTGGTGGGGTTTTTTCTTTTTTTCTTTTTCTGTTTTTCTTTTTAGTTTTGTCGTTACTCTGGAGTGTATCCTACGATGATTTGTTTTTTCACATACTTATTTTAGGCAATTCCATTAATTTTATGGCAACTAATAAACATAAATTGAGTGTATGTCTATGATGGTTATTAGTAGTAAGTACATAAACACTTTTTTTCCCAGCATGGAACTATTTGAGAACACTGTTCTCAAATAGCTAAAGCAAATCAAATGACACAATTATTTAATACCAATGCTGATTTCGGGGACATTCAGTGCCAGAGGTAGTAGTGAGAAGAGAGGTAGTAGAGAGGTAGTCACCTCATGAATATGGAGTTTACTGTAAACCCTGCTCAGTGTGGTTTATACTCTTCTTCAGCCAATCTTACCATTAGCACTCTACTCTTTCGATTAGTCCAGATAATAGAGTTGGACTCTGCATTTGCTAATGTCAACTCCATGCATAAACACATTTGCAGAATGAGAGCCTAGCTGCCAATTTCCTCACCAGAAATACATAAAACTGTTGTAATGTAACAGTTGATAGCAAAAGGGATATTGGATGAAGAATAAAACATTATAGAGCTAAAGGAATGGTACTAACAAGTTGAAACGAGACGCCTTGCAGTTGTTCTAAAAGTTACATTGACTGCTGGATTTAATCTATCCCCCTTGGCCCAGCTGTACTTAAATGGTGTAACTGTTACCGTTGGAAAGGGTGATGTCTTTCTATTAATGATTTCATCAACCCCATTCCTATGGTGAGTATTTGTTTTTGCAGCCATAATGATGAAAGACATAAGTTGTAGCTGACAGGCTGAACTACAAAACACATAAAAGACGAACAGGTCCAACATACAGCTACATGCCCACATTCCCATCCTGCCATACCTTGGGAGGGAAGTAAAACTGCTGGATGCTGCCCAGGTGATACCTGCCTGCCATCACTCCTCTTACACATGTGGTGTCCATGCCTCCATTTTACTCATTTTATTAACAACCAAAAAGAAAAACACTTGTATATTAAAGAATAATATTGCATTAGAAAATGGGTGCCAGGGACTGTTATTTCCTAACTCCTCTACAGACTCTGCAAGGAACTAACCTGGGACAATGGTGGTCTAGTACCAATCTTTTCTATATAAAACAGCAAGAGGATATTCAGAGCCATTTTAATTTTCAGCTCCATCACAACTTCGTAAGTTCCAACAACAATAAATGGCAAGAATGAAGAAAAATACCCCTGAACATGCACGTGTTCTGTGTTTACCCCATTGTAGTGGGCCAATAAATAGGTAGAAATAAACTGTTTTATTTTACTTTCTGTTTGCAAAGCAAATTGATGTATACATGACGGAAGATAGGTTACACATTTCCCAAGTTGCTCATTGCTCTTTCTTTGAATGTCTGCTTACACTTGCATGTACATTGTGCATCTGGCAGCAGACTCGGAGCCTTACGTGATTTTAGCTTGAAGCCTTCTGGTGCAACAGAGATTCTTATTTGTGGTGCTAGCTCCAAAAAGACAGTCATGGTGGACAAGCTGCTCCGTGTACAGGCCACATCAACACTGCTGTTAGATCTTTTGCAGTGTAGGCAGCAGCCTCCCGGGTACGGCGCACCCTGACTCCATCATCAGAGAAATGCACTTACAACCCACAGCAGTCTGTCTTTCACAGCCCATTGAAAAATATGGAAGAAAACAGGAGGTTTCCCGGTGAGGAAGAAGCCTCTCTCTGGGCATGGCAAGACCTTTCTGACACCATACCAGCAGGAGATCGCACAGTCCCTGTGAAACACAGCCCTCGAGCTGTTTGGACCTGGCTGTGGCTCCCCGTGGAGCCGGAGGGTGTACCCTGCTTGACGGCAGGTGTGCCGGCCACAGGCGTGCGCGGTGGCTGGGCGTAGATGGCTCGCCTCCGCAACGTCAGGACGGTGCCTGTTTGCTTGGGGCATGACAGCAGGGCAAGGTCGGCCAGGACGGTGAGCCTCGCAAACGTAACGGCTTGGAGAGGGCAGGAGAAGGTCGGGTACAGGCCAATACTGGTTATGCATTTCTGATTCTCTGTCCTTTGGTTTAGCCTGTGAGGTGACAGTGTTAGATTTTTTCTGCAACTTTGTCTGAAACTATACAATACCATGCACGTAGCGGCTTAATCCAAAACCCCTTTAACACGGTCCGCCATTTATGTGTTGTCAGGGTCCTGAGGGCAGCCCCAGCCCTGACTGCCCCTGCCCGACCCCCCGGGGCTCCCCCCACCTGCTCACAGCCCAGGACCCCACGTCAGCCCCCTGGGGCTGTCAGCCCCTGCCCCAGCGTCACTGCAGCAGGGCCGGCCGCCCGCTCCCCACAGCCCTGCCCTGCCCGGCCATGGGCCCTGCTGAGCTGGGCCCACCTGTCGGCCCCCATCCCGGCCTTGGCCATCCATGACCCAGAAAGGTGCCCAGTGCCCGGGGCTGAGGCTGTCCCGGTGCCCCTGGCTGCCCTGCTCCTGGCTGGGGCGGTGACAGGCCAGGCTGCCAGGCCCTGCCCAGCCACCCCCATGGGGAACCCCCGCGGACCCGGCCCCAGGCCGAGCCGCCCCGATCCGGCTGCGCCCTCAATCTCCCTGTCAGAATAGTCAACCGAGTGTATAAAATTAGGCTTGTCTTGAAGTGTTAAAGGAGCACGGCCATGCTGAGCGATTCATATGTAAAGTGATTTCTGACTGCGCGCATTAAGTTTGTCGGCAGAATACATCAGTGCTTTGCAGAGATACAACTATACCTGGGGTTCCTTTAATATTTCAAATATAAGAAATTGGATTCAATGCACCAGGCATATAGCTTCCTTACAAATATTTGAAATGTGAAATACTGTCTATAGTGTTAGGAGCAGAAAAATATATTATTGAGTTAATACAGAAGTTGGCCAGGCTTGTTTATATATTTTAATCATGAACAGATCTGACTAAAAGCTTCCTTTTAACTCTGCAGGTAATTGAAGAATTTCACAAGAAAAGAATGACATCTTACTGTGTTTTTCCTTTGTTTCTGTCGAGAGGAAAGATTCAAATGCTTCTTTCTAACTTCCCCAATCCTTTTTAGCCATTAGCCCTTCAATCTAAATGCAATTATTTAAAACATTTTGGTGGAAATCCCTCTACAATCACAATGATTTATCAGAGCGGTTGCTTCACAGTTGACAGGTCAATCTTGACTTGAGGATTACAATAATTAAAAAGCCCTTGACAAAATGTCATTCAAAAACAGGTTTTTGTTGCATATATTTTGAATGTGAATTTAGTACTTGCTGAAAATCCCTCATGGTCTGACTTTCTCCACAGAGAAGCACTTGATTGCAAAAACCCCAAGCGGAGTCTTGCTCCACGACTAGTCTTAAAAGAGGCAGGTATTTCGTTTCCATAGATAAATAGCGGTCCTTGGATTTGCTGGGAGAACCAATACGAGAGTCAATTAGTTCCCATTTATACTGTGGCTCAGTAACGTGCAAACACGACTTGCTCGAATTGAATTGTGGCTGCACACTAATTTCACACAGAAAAGTGAACAATAATGTACAGGTAATGATTATCAGCTGCTGCTGAGCTAGGCTAGATTTGTACCAAAGATCTGAAAAGTCTTTGAAAAGCCTTGCTAATTAACCTCACGTTAAAAAGGCCTCTCTATAAATTCATGCAAACCTGAACTGGCAACTACAATTTTAACAACAATGGAAAATTAGACTAGTGCAGTTCCTCTACCCCTTCTCCTTTTCAGAGGTTTAACCATTTAAAAAATACCATACACGTATTATGCTCCATTCTCAAGCTGCAGCCCATCCAGCTTATCCAAAAATTGTACTCCGCTCTGATCTTTTTGCTTCTTTAACAACAATTTCATAAGTCCCAAAGGCTCAAGTTCATCAACATTACCCCTTACAATAACATTTTCTTTCTTAGGCTTATAAAAGTAAACTAAATGCAATTTTACCAACAAGGACATGGTGAAGCAGAAGTGCTTGATCACTGGCTTTTTTTTGCACCGCTTTGCCAATTTATCTAGAAACCGGTACTGTACTTAACACAATGCTGGGTCATTTTCATGAATGCTTGTGAATTTTCTGCTTCAAGTGTATGATACTCAGATCAAGACCTTGTATTTTCAGTTGTGTTCATATGTTTGTTATATCAATTCACTATTGATGTTATTACAGGACTACTGTCTGCATATTTTCTCTATCTTTATTCACATTCCTAAAGTTAAACGAGTGCATTTACACCTATGCAAGACTAACAAAATGGAGAGTGAAACTCTAACTTGAACTTGTGAAGGATACTCAGATCAGAAACTCCATTCATCAGCCACATACATTTTCATTTTCCCTTTCCCTTTCTTCCCCTTGTATTTTTGCGCAATGCCCCAAGACCTCCTGCTCTGCTATTTTTTTGACTGAAGAAATAAACATTCTTCTAGGCATAAAGAACAAACCATAAGCAAGTTGTGCATATAATCATGCATATGCACACATAGTGATCTATTCTTTAACTGTATCTTTGTAAACCATATCCCCAGCAGATGTGCCCAAACAATAATGCAGGATGGGTTTAAAATGAGATCAAATACAGCTTGCATTAAAACCAATGAGACTTTTGTCATAAACTTTAAGGGAAATCAGGAATATTTATCACAGGAAATGCAACATTGCTATACAAAAAAAAAAATTAAAAAAACCCCAAAAAACCCCAAAATAAACAAACAAAAAAACCCCGAAAAACAAAAGCACTATTTGCTGTTTTAACCAACTACTACAATGTTACTGAGAAAACTGGAATATGGGAGAAGAAAACAGTCCTTGAGTTTGGTGACGTCTTATTTTGGGTAATGACAAGGGGTCTATGGAAATAAAACACTTCATGCATGACTTGAATATTCCTTTGATTTGATGGGCAGTTTTGTCCAAGTTTAGATATATTTATACGAGATTATTTGTAATGGATTACAATACTCATAGAAATAAAGATTTGGTTAAGAATACTTTAAAATGTTACGTAGACTGTTTCATTGAATCTGCATTGTAGGTAGTGTTGAATTCAGATTATTGTGACAATCTGGTTTTGTCCACAAAAGTTTCCAACAGGCTTTCCAAGACAGAAAATTTCAAATACTCTGGCTTTGGGAAAAGGGCCCTAATGGTCCCTAATTCTTATAAATTAGAAATGAGAACTAGACACCTAAATATCTTTGAGGATAGGGACCTAAATACTGCATATGACAGTATAAGCCAAAAGATGCCTAATGATAGCTATGAAAATGTAATTAGGCACTACTTCACAGAGAGTGCTTAAGTCTATGCATGAGGCAATGCTGATTGCCTTTGTAAATATGGTTATAAGTGCTGTAACTGAGAGGTTATTTTGTAAGTTTTTAGGAGAAGGGCTTTAATACAGGATATGTCATTGTGCAATAAATAATTCCTTTTGGCATTTATTTTTATTTAGTTTCAGTTACTTAAAGGACTTTTTATTAAAGATTCAACATACATTTTTCTCCAGAATTAAGTACACTAAAAATCAAATCTAAAGTAAGCATTTCACAGCACTGCTTTATATGTATAGCTTTCTAATAAATATTCAATTTTACAAACATCATAGCAGCAAAAAATGCAGAAAAAAGGCATAAGAGTATCCATCACAAGTACGGTTTCATGAGGAAGCCCATGACAAGATTTTGTGCAGTTTGCACCAGTATTTGTGTTTCCAGGAGGTAAGCAGGTCACCAATTTAGTAAGTACTTACCAGCAAATAAGCTTTCAGGTTTTTTTTACTGTATTTAGAGTGCCGACTTTCGGTTTTGCTTAAATAGATTATAAAACTAGTTCTAAGATGAAAAACAAGCTTTTTAATCAGCTGTGACAAAACACTATATGCAGTCTTGAATAGCAGTTATGAAAGATGGAAAGAAATTACCTCTTTATTTTCGATACCAGTAGAGTTTCATTTTCCATTTATACCATGTGATTCTTGTTAGCTGAGGGAGTTGCCATAAATTAGTTAGATCAGATGAAATCTGTAGCACAGCCACACATCCTTTTTGCTTCAAAGCAATCATTTTAAAGCATAAATTATCACAAGGAAAGCTTTTATGTATTTTTCTGACTGTTTATTCATTTTGATTTATAAAATAATTAAAAGATAATGTGAGTATCAGAATCCTGATACCAGCCAAAGAACTGGTTTTAATATGGAATGGGTCAGGTACTGTGGACAGAATAAATAATAACTTTTTTTTTCAGGGGAAAGAGTGTTTTTCTAGATTGAGTTTGACTTTTACCAACAGCTCCCTCACCTAGCTTAATCAAGCTGCAGAAGAAGTTCTGATGTGTCTCAAATGGCCTGGCAAAGCCAGAATGTAACATGAACCATTGAAAAAGGCATGCATGATTTTGTAGGATTTAAAAAAAAAATTAATCCAGAATGTTAAATTTTCTCCTAAATTTTTGGACCTTTCTTCACAAGGAATACAATTACCAAACTGAAAGTTAGGACTTCTTCCCATATAAGCTTTTGGTCAGATTTTAATATTTATTATGTTGCATATATTAATGAAAATGGCGGATAAAGTCTGATTTTGAACAAGCAAATGCTTGTTCCAAATCGTAGTTGACAATAAGCAGCTGCCTCAACATGACTAGCAACAAGTCTGCCTCTGAACGTGCAACTAAAAAAGAATCAGTATATTTAAGTGGAATCAAAGCATAAATATGCCTCTAAGGATAGATAATCTGTCACCCAGAACTGCTAACCTCAGACTCTGAGCATATTTTAGAGTCTATTATTAAGCCAATAGTTTGCTGACATGAGCTTTTAATAATCTTCAAATATGGCATTAAAATATACTGTTCATCCTAAAACGTAACATCTAACTGAAGGCCTCCCTAGTATTTGAAGTAACCAGCCCCAGCTTTTGACAAACAACTAATCAAATAGTTTTAATAGCATACATGACAAACGCAGGATAAGATGTTTTCCATGGGTGACTATAAACTAAGTGAAACTCGCTTTCTGGCACAAGAATGGACTAGCGAGGGTTGCCAGTTAGTGTTTAGCATCATCGATCTTGAACATATTCTCTTCATCCTGAAGTAACAAAGTACATGCTGCATATATATATACTTACACACATACATACATATGCGTAAGTGCATGCACAGGCACACACACACATACGTATGCCCAAAGAGCTAGATTTTCAAAGTTACATGTCGAACATTGGCTATCAAAACCAGCAGATTACTTTTTATTTTTTTTTTAAACACACAGTAGATTCCTAAATTTTGGAAATGGTAGTTTCAATTAAGGTTCAAACACGTGACATTTTTCAGAATTTACCGAGTGTGTTAAATGTAGGTCCTGCAGCGCTACAGGCATCAACATGATCTTCTAAGAGCCCTGCTCTGCATCTGAGCTTAAAACACACATGTGCTGCTGTTGCTCAAATCAGTGAGATTAATTTTGGATGCATATAATTAGACAAAGTGTCGCAAACCAAACTCTTTGCTATTTGACTGTTATGACTGTTATTTACTGTGACATTTAGGGGCCTCAGTAGAAACACCTCTTCATGATTAGAATAATTGTTCTGGGAAAGAAGTCTATACAACCTTTTTTTTCTGTTATTAACATTACGGAATAACTTTATCAAAAGAATGTAATATATGTTGCTCTAGTGTCTTACCTTGATTCGGACTTCATAAGTTTAAATACTTATGAAAGTTTTGTGATTAGATTAGCTTCCTGGAGACCTGCTCTGTCTCAAACCAGAATTCTGTTTGTGGGGAAACAAGATTCATAAGCAGAATGATAACAAACACCATGTAAAATACTGCAGAAAGCAGGGAATTCTTACTGGAGACTCTCAGAACTTAACTAACAGCAGTGCTGCAAACATATATATGTGTGTGTGTGTGTATAGATATATATATATGGGTGTACCAGCTAGTGTTTGCAGAACAGGGATGCAGATTTCTTACTTAGCCCAAAAACCTCAGGTACTGCACACTAAGGGATTTAGTTAAGATAGTGCTCTTACTGTCATCAAATTACAGTAATGAGGTTTTGGCTACTGATACAGGCAGTCTGGAGTGACAGAAGTGTCAGTCATGAAATTTTCATCTCTGTCCTGATTGGTTTCCTTCTACATTTTTCTTACGGAAGAACAGTGATCAGAACTTGTCCATAAAGAGGCAAAATTATCTTCCCTCCATTTTGCCCTCAGGAACAGACAGAAGATGAGCTGGAATAAGAAGAGGGAAGCAGCTATGCTGTCTCCCCTTTAAAGACAGAACAGATAACGTATGGGAGGCTCCGGATCAACTGTTGAGGAACGCATGAATCCCATTTTAACTTCTACAATGCTATGCGTATTACAGAGGAAAGGAAGGCATGTGCAAACTGCCGTCTTCCCCAAAGCACCAGAAAGCAAAAAGAAAGTCCACTTAAAAATGAGAGGCAGAGGTCGAGAAAACAAGACATAGGGAGACAGGCACAAATTACCGAATGTCTGGATTGCTGTGGGACTGGGAGAATCTAGTCGATGATAGCTTGGGAAAAGCTTGGGGGTGGGCGATAATAGGGTATTAAACAGAATGGTGTTACTGGAGGAGAAACTACACTCTCCTCGCTAGCTGTAGTGCTGTAACCCAGCCTGCAATTTGATCTGTCAGGTTTTCTAGCAAGAACCCCTGTGGTGGGAGCCAAAATTGCATCACTGGAAGTTTGTGAGAGTTGGCACACACCAGGGGTGACCAGAGGGAATTGAAAATGGGAATATGGACAAAGAAATATGATATCTCTCCCCTGAATAATCTGAGGACAATTTCATGCTTTTTCTGAGGCTGAATAATGCTTTTTTATTATTTAAGGCTGGCAATACTTCATTCTTTTCCCACTTTGTTGGAGTAATAAACACTGATCATCACAAATAAAGCTGAAAAATACTTTTAAAAATGTCGACTGTGCAAAACTTCCCACCTACTTCATCTCGTAAGACTGTCTACGAACGACAAGAGGGTAGAACCGAGCCATGAGACAACACCTGTGTGGAGGCTGTGCCCCACTGCTTCACATGGGGACAAGCCCCTTTCCTCAGGAGCTGACTACCACCATGTGCCTTGCTGCCTATAAAAAGTCTTCCTCTAACTGTTCATTGTCTCTGACCTGTTTTTTTTTATCTAGTTTTATTTTGTTTTATTCTATTTAACTCTGTTGTCTTCAGACAAGGACATTTCTTCTGATATACTCTGGCATACATGAAGAGATTCAAGTCCTTTATCCACGCAAAGTACCAGTGAAAGCACACATCCTTTCTACAGCTTATCCTTAATTTCCTGTCCCTCTGTGCGTTTATGAATTATCTATGAATTGGTGCTAAAGCTGAGAAGCAGTTAGGCTAAATTTGTATTAAATATGCCACATTGTTGTCCTATAAACTAACAAATAAGAATAGGTGATTATCTGCCTTCTTAGGCTCCATATTTTAAGGCACAGTTTTTAAGAGCTTGGATTTCTGTCTTAGGGAGAGCGGGTATTTAAATACATCCCAGCACATTTATTTCCTGTGCCTGGTTACTTCCCCCATGAGGTGATGCAAGCTGCTTGGGGGCCTTGGGTGTCCTGAATGTCAGTGTGGAAAGAAAACTGAAGGGAAAGCAGTAACGGTGGGCTGGAGGCAGACGACCAAACTGACATTTAATGGAAGGCTGCAAGGAAGCAATGCCAGCGGGAAGCATTTTATCCGTTGAGTGGGACGCCCCTTTTATGTATCAAACACAAGGGGAAAGGTTTTCCGTGTCCTCTTTTCCTAAAGACGGATGAAAGATCTCACAAGCCTGCAGGTACCAACAGGCTGTCACGCAGGTGGCTTCAGAGCAGTGCCACTTCACTAGGCGTGCAGGACCGTCACCCCCCCAGGGGTGAATTACACAGGCGGGGGAAGAAGACGAACTCTGGCGCGTTTTTCATTTGTTCCCCGAGAGCCGGCTCCCCGTGGGGTGGGCACGGTTGCTCCCCGAGCCCGGGGGGCTGCGGGGCCGGCACCCCCCAGCCCGCGCTACGCAACGCGGCTCTCCTAAACCCGCGCACCCCTCTGCCGGGGGATTCCTCCGCGGGGGCCAGCGCTGCCCGGGCGGGGTCACTAGCGATGTATAGATGTGCGGGTCCCCCCAAAAAGCTGAAATCCCCCGCCACCCCACGGCGACACGGTGCCTCCGTCCCCGTCTCGCCCCCCCCCGCCACCGCGCAGGCGGTGCGGTGGGGGCTGCTCAGTCATTCCTGCCCCGCGTGGGGCCATTTGCTCGCTAATTGCTCCTCTCCTCATCGACCGCGCGCGGGGCGGGGGCGGGGGGGGGGGCGCAGCCGCAGCCCCGGCTCTATTTCAGGGCGGGCGGCGCCTCCCCCCACCTGTCCCGGCCCGGCCCTGGCTCCCTCCGCCCCCACCCCGGCCCTGCCGCGCTCCCTCCCTCCCTCCCCAGCCCCGCGCTCCTCGGGCATGGCTGAGGCGGGACGCCCCGGCTCCGCTGCCGCTGCGGGGGACGAAGCCGCCGCCGATGAGTTCCGCGATATCATCCGCAGCCGGTCGGGTAGGCGCCGCTCCGCGCTCCTCCTCTCCCGGCGGGCGGGCGCGGGGCTCGCCGCGGGGCGGGCGGGGGTCTCGCCGGCGGGGCGGCAGCGCGGCAGAAGGAGCGCCGTACAGCGGCTCGGGGGAGGGCGGGGGCGGCAGTTAGCATTTTTTCAGTGCTTTAAAATTATTTTTTATTAGCTCAACTTTTCCTTGCGCTGTGCAGCACAGAAGGGGTTTGCCCGCCGGGTCGCTGGGCGAATTGCGCATCTCGGTGTGACAGAGGCGACGTTTGTGTCGCTCTCCCGACACAGGAGTGTCGCCGTGCGCCCCCCGCTCTGGGTGTCCCCCGCCCTGGGCTGTGTCAAATGGGCAGGATGGCTGTGCCGCTTGTGTTAGCGGGGCAGGTCGTTAGAGCTGTAAATGGAAGCAGCTGTAACGCTCCCCTAGAGGATAAAGATAAAGTTTCAGGTGCCTGGGCTCGTTTTGCTTAGTCCTGGAAAGAAACCAAATCCGTGGTAGTAAAGGTATTTATAGACCATTCAGCATTTACTCATTTGCAGCATAAGTGCGTGTGGAGCTACAAATTAAAGTAACTCTTCTTGAAGCTGTATGTGCTTGCCCAGTAAACAAGCCTTAAAATAATGGTGTCCTCACACAGTTGAATGACTTTTTCAAAATGATTTGTGTTGTACTTGTTTTAAGAAACAGCAACAAAATACTTGCCATGTATTATAGAATAATTAGAGCTGCTGTGGGAAACTTAACTTTGAAAGTGTTGGGGTGGTAGTAAGCAGAACTTATGTCTTCTGTGACAGATTTTGTGAATGTTGTTTTTACTTCGGTAGTGTAAAGACACCCTTGCAGCGATATTTGGTGCTTTCCCACTGAAGTCTCAGTGGTGCAGTTCCTGGGTTGAAGATCTTTTCCTCCTGTCACAAAGTGTTTCTTCTAATGTTACAAGCCTCCTGCCTTTCTCATACTAACGGCTTCTCCTTCAGTTTGTCATTTAAAAGGATGGGTATTGCCCTGGTGGGAGTAGGAAATAGTGGGGTTGGGTGGCTGTTCAGGTTTTTTTTTCCAAGACTTGCTTTTGGCTCCCACTCTTTTATCTAAGTTTCTGCAGCATGAGGAGAATGTGAAAGAAAGAAGTGTCTGGTGAGCTGTCTCCATAGTCATTCCTGGTTAGGCTGGTTGTGTTACCTCTTACAGCAGCACATGTTCCCCGTTCCATATTTAGCTCACTTACAGTTTGGGGGGGGTGTGTAAAATGCAGGATGTGTACAACACAAAGAAAAGCCCTTTTCATTTAAAGGGTTGTCCTTTTAGTGTATAACAGTGTATCTGGGCAGTTGCTGGTTGGAGATGAGAGAACTCTAAGGTTGACAAAAACAGTATCTTCAGGTCCACATGATTTCCAGGAAGTTCCAACTCTATGAGCTGAGAGCGCCTTCTTCCTCCTTTTCTTTTTTTTTTTTTCTTATTGCTAGTAACTACTTTCATTGTTCAGTTTGATTTCCCATTTTAAAAATTCATCATTGAGAACAGACACTCTCTGAAAAGCTAGACAGGAAATGTTACCTATGTGTTTTCTAATTATCCCTTATATTCTCTGTTTCCAAATCAACTTTGGTGGCAATATGTTAGGTGTATGGTATCATAATAAGTGTAAGATCTCAAATGGCTCTAAAATGTTTTTTCCAGTTTCCTTCTATAAAGTAGTATTAGAATTTAGAAGTTAGCAGTAGATATGGAGCAAACATTTGTGCTTCTTAATTGGACACAATTCCCTGGTCTATTCTCTATGATGAATAAGGAACAGGATCAGTTTAAGGATCATAGAATTGTTCCAGATGTTTATAAGCCTGAAGAGATGAGGAAATTCAATTTCCATGGTGATATTCATCACAGGTATACCTCCCCCCCCCCCCCCCCAGCAATATACTCTACGGTGATCTCTTCTGCTTATCTTTCATTGTTGTCATCTAACTTTGAAATGTGTTGCTTAAAATCCGACTATGGGTTTGGGGAGAAATAATATATAACAAATTAACACAGCTGTTAGCACAAGTAAGCTGAGAAGAACTTGGTGAGATGGTGTTTGCAAGCCTGAGGATAGGTTCATTTTGTTTTGGGGTTTTCTGTAACCTGTTACCTAAATAAGGCATTTCTAGAGTTGGGATGCTCCATTTGTTTGGATATGCGTTCACCTTGAAAAATTTTGTGTTGGAAGTTTTAGGAGGGCTTCTTGGGAGTGAAATGCTGGCACAGCTTTCTTAACCATGTAGAAATGGTAAGGAGGCTAAATTGTTCTCAGGAGGCATTTCCTAGGCCTGCAGAAAGGATTTTGTGATCCAGTAGGGAAGTTCTTGGTGACTGAAAGTGAAGCTAGTGCAGTAAGTCCTTGGAGATTTAGGGCATCAGAAACTGAAGGAGCTTTAAAAAGAGATTGTATCCCACTTGTTTTTCACTGTTTATATAAATTTCATGCTTCAGGGGTCTGCTGCTTTCTGGCATGGTGTGGGAGAAATTTTTGCCCTCCTGGATACAAAAGTTGACCTCTGGGAGGTGCAGGTTTTGTCTTTTCATGAAACTAGCGAAGAGATAGGGTAGAATACATTAATGTACTTGTGATATAAAAATATTCCACACTTCTATATTTTGAGGTTTTATTCAAAAGCTCAGAGCACCAATATTTTAATAAGGTGAACGGGCTGATGCAGATAGTGTTAATCTGGGCATCCTGCTGTCAATTCTAGGTAAAATAATTGGAAAAAGTTATGTGGATTCACTTCATGTAAAGGCAAAATAAAATCTTAAAATTAAAGCTTGTTAGCACAATTTAAGGGAAAGAAGGCTCTGTCAAATACTCTTTCTGTTAACAAATTTTCTTGATAATTTCTTGCAGTATATTACAACACACAAAAAAAATCGTACTAGCAATAAAATACCTAGTAAATTGTTTAAAACCCACAAAACGGTTGTATCACAAAAGTTGCCATCGGGAAATTGTAATGGAATTGGGTTATCCCTGTTGCATCTCCATGGGGATAATTACTAGCTCCAACACTAACGCGTCATTTTTCACTTCCACTCATACAGAATGGCTTGGGTTGCCTGGGCGTTCGAAGAAGATTCATGCAAATGCAGAGCTTAGGAGTAAGGAATATAAGCTGTGCTGCTGGAGAGAGGGACTGCACCAGAGAATAATTTAGTGGTCACTGCAGGGACTCTGTTCAGCAGGTGCTTGTAATGTGATGACATAGGGAAATAGGTGTAGGAAACTTATTTTTGACTCTTGTATATGGCATGGCTGATTCTATGTATGAGAAATGCGTTTTAAAAAAATCCACAAAAACTAAGATCCAAGATGAATGTCTATGGAGCTCAGCCAGTAATTTTTTTAATCCTTTTTTGTGAAGTTACAGAAGTGACTTTATTACTTTGTGTGAGTATATTCATGGGCAGAAAATCCTGGATGCTGAAGGCCCAGCAGGGGAAGGCACGACAAAAAAGGAAAGGTGAAAGCTAACAAATTCAAATTAAAGCATTTGATATCTTGAGCAGGGAAGATGGCTAACCTCTGGGGATAGATCCTCCATCTCTAGAGGTGTTTGATCCAGCACTTGATACTTCTTTTTAAGTTGAGCTTTATCCAAATACAAGTTACTGGGCTCAATACTTAAGAGCCTGTCATAAATCATCAGCCCAGTCATCTGTCTCATGGTACCTTCTGGCCATAACGGTATTCATTTGTGAATCTTCTCTTAACAGAAGGACATTTTCTACCTGGCTCTTCAGTTTAACGCTTGTCATCTGAACTGGGCCTTCCCCAGACCTGATGGACCACCCTGCTCTTTGCTGGTGTGAGACTTAAGCTGAGCATCCTCCCTTTGTCCTGTGTGGGGGCGCTGGCAATTCTTAAAATATCAGTGCTAAACCAGAATCCATCTGGGTCTCAAAGTTAATGGGCTAAGATTATTCTGGACAGCTGTTAAGTTACTATTAGCAAAAAGACAGTGTAAAACAACTGCAAATGTGAACATGTTACAAGTTGCAGTCACTTCCCAAACCATTAGTAAACATGCCGGTCTAGTAAGTGTGGGTCTTTAATGTATTGTACTTGATGTCATGCTCGTTGAACACATGGAGACTGTGCTTGGGAAAATGGATGTTGCAGAACTTAATAAAAACTATCTTTGTGATTTAATTTCTCTGAAGAACATGTGGTTTCCATTGTCCAGAATTTCTTTCCTGGCTATACAGTAAAATACCACCATCAAGTCTCAAAAGCATTGCTACATTAAAAGAATTGTTTTAAAAACCAATGTAATTACAACACAAAGCAGGTTTCCTGCAATAAAAAAAAAAATCTGCATGCCATAAATACTTCTCAACAATTTAATGAAGATTTAGATTTTATTATTACTGTTGCAGAGCTTAGTAACTGTAGTCATGATTAGCAACAAAAAGCCCTCTGATTTCTTCAGTTCATACACAACCTTTAGAAAAAGGGCTTAAGACCTGATTTGTTAACTTCTAGCACAAAATTATGCAGATCTGGAGCAAGCTGCTGTTATGACATGATGACTTTGCTTAGAAGAATGATGTGGTGTGGTTCAGGGTTTGTGAGTAAGAACTTGATCCTCTCCACATTTCCTCCTGCTAAGTTGCATGACTTGAGGTTTTGACTAGAAGATGACTGTTCTGGTCTTTATATACAGAATAATGATTGTTAGGAATTGGCACTAAGCAGTGTTAAGCAAATATATTCTGGACACTTCATTTCCTTTTGTACTTTAATGCCATTAAAAGGTATAGATACAATATATAGTGGCAATACAGTTAAATATACACATAGTGGTTCTTCTCCCTTCTTTCTCTTCCTTGCTCTCCCTGCCCTCCCCCAGCTTCATTGGTGTGGAAACTGTAAGTGACTAGAGCTGTTAGTACATATCCCAAACCGGATAACTTGAGTGGGTGCTTCTCCCTCAAGCATCCGGAGACCTGACAGAGTTCCCGGGGCTTGTCAGTGCGGAGGGAAGAGCCCAGGACGCTCTGCCTGTTTGGCTGAGGCACATTTCGCACTCTCCTCCTCACAATGATGCCTGCTGAATGGTAGCAGCATGTCTGATGGGAAAACAAATGAATTGACAAATGGTTCTGCATAGCAAAGTGTATATGCTGTGTCCGAGGTGTAGTGGCTTGCTGATCAGGGGAACCTTGTCTGCCAGCGCGGCTCCGCTGTGCCGAGCACTGCGATGTGAGCGTGCCAGGGGGCTGGGACAGAGCGTTCACCGTGCCCAAATGTGCGTGCTGCTCATTGTCAGAGTGTTGAAATGGCATTCATGGAGCGCTTCTGGGCAAGGAGATAAAAGTGATATCTCCACCGAATCTGAGCTTTAGTGACGTGCTGGTGTGGCATTGCTACCCCAGCTGCAAAGAGTTGGATCCCCTTCAAAAATAAAAGAAATACCTTCATGGCTGCTAAAGGTGGAGATTTGGCGCTGATGAATCGCAACCAGTGCTTTGCAGCGGAAGGAGACTTGTACGTGATATCTCTATTCCTAAAAGAGCAGCGTGTGGGAAGAACAGTGGATCTTGTCCAAAACAGCTTTAGGACTGTAGCCAAGCTACTGTATGAGGAGAAAGTACAGGGTCCGTGGTCATAAAGCTAATGCATGTGTTAAAATAAATATCTTACATACTTATTTATACAGAAATATTTTTACATACAAAATCTGGTTTTGGGTGGATATACTTTAATATAAAAAAGAAAACTGTGCTGATAAATCTGAATGAAGCAGAAGTAGAATGTGGATATAAACTGTTCAGACTAATTCCTGACCTTGCCTGTTCAGCCATGGTTTTGTAGGACACTTGTAGCATGCAAAGTAATTGTAAGATGAAAGCCACTAGTGATGCGGTAGCAATATCCTCCTGTTCTTGTTCATTCCACTTCAGGATATAGATTTGCTGGATCTAATAAGCAGAATGAACTGCTGAGTTTTAGCCTGAAAGTTGGGATTTAGTGAAACTAGAAGTTTCTAGTAACATTTACAATCACAGCCTGTAAAGGCGTCTTTGTAGAAGGTAATTTTTAAGTATGTGGTTTAGCAGTGTAAAAGAATTTCATCAGTGAAATAAAAATGATTTTGCTGATTTCAGGACTTCATCCTGTGCTTTAAACTATTGTACTCAAATAACTTTTTTTTTTCCCAAATAAAATTAGATTATTTATGCTTCTCTTGCTCAAATTAAGTTTCCAGCTTGTTTTGTTTTTCTTTTATTTTGAGGTATTTCCATTATTTCTATTATACTTGACAGGCTTTATTTCTTTTTATCAAAAGGAGAATCTAACCGTGCACTGTATAATCTCCTCATCTTGGTATAGTGGATAAGTATAGCAAGTATAGCCTTACTCTGTAGGCTGAAAAATTGACTTTCGGGTAGTTAAGTGGATTTTTTTCTCTATTTACGCATTTAAAAAGCATGGGGTCTGGTATGTTCAGAAGTGCTGATCACTTGCAGCTTCTGTTAGTACTCAGTCATTTCAGTCTGAACAGAACTGGAGGGGAGGGAAATCACTCCTAAAAGCATTACCAAAATGTCTCAAAACTTAACTCCTGCAAGCAGTAGTCTCTTTGCTCAAAAGTGAGCATTTTTTATTTCAATGGTAAAAGGTCACTTAAACAGGAGTTTAGTTAAGATATTAAATTTAATATCTTGCTCTTTAAATATCTGTGTTTTTTAATTGCCTGCCTTCTATATACTGTTGCCTCGGCAACAATATTTTTGTGTGCTAAGAAGTTCTGATATTTCAAATGTAAATCTAAAGAAGTACTATATAGGTTTCTTAAGCTAGCTTTAGAACTGCAACATCTGTAAACAATTAGCATTTTAGCTAGTTAAGTGCAGGTATGTGTGTTCTTTCTTGTGTACTACAGCTGATTTTATCCTGTGGATAAGTACCCACATCTTGCTATTAAGTGTAAGACTTGTTGGACATTAAAGGTAATGGATTTATTTTCATTAAAGGGGTCTCCTGCAATTTGAATCTCAAATTGGAGAACACAGTTCAACACTTCTTCTGTCTCTCCCTTTTTAAGGTAGGAATCATCACTGGCTTGAACGAAGCAGTGACTTGTTTGTGGTCATCAACAGTGGGGGGGGGCGGAACCAACGCCCTGGCTTTAAGTAACTTCAAAGTATGAATGTCTTCCTTGTGAAAGCTAACCTATCTCCTACCATGTACCAATGTCTGGCTGTGTGGTGCTCCATCCATTGTTGAATCTACGCAATTACTTCAAATAAAACCCCACCTCTTATTTCTGGAGCTTGATGGGCAGTGTGCTGTTTTGTGTAATCTGGCAAAAGTATTGTACTGAATTTCAAGGTTAGTTTTATGCTGTCCTTATCCTATTTGATTGATATTAAGAGCATGATGTGATTGAGTTATGCTGCAGCATGCAATAAGATACCATAAATAGTATTATCTACATAAAGTCTTGGAAGTGGTTGCTGGGCTGCTTCTAAAGTGCACTTTGGCTTGGATATTGAAGCCATAATTTGGATCATCATTTTTAAATATCAATCTGTTTATTAGGCAGATAATACACTGGTTAACTAATTTATTTTCCTGTTTGGAGGACCGATTGCATTGTAAAGAAATATATACTAACTAAAGCAAGTTTATATTTTGTCCGTAGCTTGCAAAAGCTCTTTGTACCTCTTGTTCAGTCGGTGTACGTGGTCCTTATCAAACAGGAAGTGCACTCTTATCAAATTACTTAAGACATTTGTTCTGCCTAGCAATTTTCATTTCCACCTTGTGGTACAAGGAGAAAAAGAAAAAAAAAGCAGTGTAAATCAGACTTTCCCCAAACCTAGTGTTCTATCTAAGTTTAAGATAATGATGGAGGGGAGGAGGAGCTGTAAAGAATGTGAATTAGTGAAAGCTTCTAGATGAGCTGTGGCCCCAGATAAACTTGCTGCAGAGAACGCTGGCATTTGTTTTATTCAAAAGGCAAGGCAATTTTAGGAAAGAATATCTGACTTTTACCTTGAGGCAGTATATTAACAAGCAATCATTGAAGTGAAACTGTTACTTAGCTATGATTTCATGACTTTGTGACGTTAACTTTTTGCTAGATGATGGAGCCTGCCCTTTTCATATTCTCCAATGCCAAGGTAAACTTGTTATTTTGATGTTTGGAATTATCAAACTGCTTACAAATGGATTAATATGACATTTCAACTTTATGTCATAAGATCAGTAGAAGTTGGGTAGCATAATAAAAGTTGTCTAATAAATTTATATTCAATAGTATTTTTGTTCTTGATGGCCCACGTCTGCTGTGAGCCATCTTCATGAACTGTCTTCAGCCTTGCAGGCTGCCTTTAAAGTGTGAAGCATAAATCTGTTGCATCTATGACCTAAACCTATTTTTTTAGTCCCAAGTGTGCCTTACAATTCTAGACACATCCTCTCTTTAGACTATCTAGCATCACAGTAAGCACATATGTTCCTGAAAAAAATAGCAACTGGGAAAACAATCTTCTATATAGTACTTTTGTTTTTATATTGTTTTTTTCACCCACAATAATTAGGCTAATTCAATTAGGCTTTGTCTGATCTTTCTCCTTTTTTCTCAAGTGTAATGTTTTGCTGAACACTAGAGGGGAAGTAACTAAGGATTGGCAATGTGCACTTCCAAAATAGTAAATTCTTCAGCTGAATGCTAGCCACCGCCTCAGAAGGATTTCTGGTTGTTGTGGAAATCAAGTTGTGTGGATTTAAACAATGATAACTTCATAACCTTGCAACTTTGGAAAAGCCTCACTGGTTGCTGCTGAAATGTCAGTGTGCTGTGAAAAATGCCATGAATCCGCAGAGGACTTACTGCTTAGTTGGGATTCTTTCCCCATGAGTTTCTGCACCCAACAGATGGGTGAAGAACACTGCTACTGTGTGAAGAAACTTTCTGGTCTGCTTCCCAATCCATCTTGGACTTGCTAAATTTATGTTAATGCAGTCATATTTTTTCCCCTCCTCTTTGTGACGCTGATGGCCGATGACAGCAATAATGGCAGTAGTGTTGGAAGATGCCCCATCCTCTGGGATGACTGCTGGGTTCTTTGTTGGTTTTTCATAGCTGTGAAGATTATCAGTAGTGCAAAGAAGAGCTACAGGTTGAGGCCTGGTAATACTGCTCTGAAATATGCTACTTGCTCAACATCTGCCTGCTGGTGTGATGAGAGCTGTGCAATGTGGGTGTAACCTGAGGCTGCTTCTGTTGAGGTGGGCTCCTGCACTTCCAGACTCTGAAAGTAATCAGGAGAGAACTTGGTTCATTAGACAGAATAAAAGGAAACACTGAATACTAATTGGATATAATGTCCTACAGCAGAAGTTGCTAAACTTTCCCTGCCCCCTTGGGGGGGCGGGGGGGAAATGAGAACTATTTGTTTGAATATAACCAGATGGGTAAACGTGATGGCCTTTAGGCAGTCTTCTCCTTTCCTGCTGAGCTATCCCATATGATCTTGTCTAAATTGTAGTCTTACGGGTTTCTACCACGTGTCCTGCTAAACAGAGAAATGAGTCTACAAAAGGAGTGTGAGGTAACTATTTGCATGGCAGTGTAGAAAATTAATTCATTATGATGATTGCCATTTGGCTGATGGTTAAACAGAGGCATAGATAATACTAATGCAGTCTTCTTGCAAGACTGAGAAGTCAATTAAACCCCATGCGGCTGAGACAGATCCCTTTTCATCAAGATTTCTTTCAAGGCTCATGTGACTTCCTCCATATAATAAATTAGCAACTGGGAATGGAATACCAAAGCCAGTTCCATTCTTTAAACTCCTAATATGAACTCCCTCAGGATCCTTTGGGGAAAAATCAGCTACAGTATATTTTTTTTTTCCCTGTCCTTAGAAATTGGCTCTAAAAAAAAAAAAAATCCCCTGACTGACTCATTTAGACTTATGTAAAATATTCTGCTGGAAAGTTCTTAGTGATGTGATATGTCAGGATTTCAATCATCTGTCGTGGGAAAGAAGAGAAGGTACAGTGCATAGACACATGACTACTGCAGTCAAACAACTAATTCATATTCAAAAGATAAGCACTCACCAGGAAGAGTTTAAAGTTTCTGCAAATCTAGAATAGTTTTAAAAGCTCCAGAGCTTAAGTTTTATGGAAACACTGTATTTTTGTGGCTAGGCTTTTAAAAACAATTATTTCTGTTAATTGATATTAACAATAACTTTCATCTTTTATAGCTGTTGTAATTTGAAAAATATTTGAGTTTTAAACTATTCACTTCCTGAAATTGTTTTGCAAATTATTCATTATGTAAGTTATAATAATGAAAGGGGATGTTGTTGAAGTATGAATCTGTATAAACACAGTGAAATCCTAACTTCATTATGGAAGATGAGCCTAATGCTCCTTGTTCCAAAATGTTATACCTTCTAGCATCCTAAGGCTATACGTCAATTGAACTACAGAGATGAAAGATAAAGCATGAGTTTTAAATTTCATGAGTGCCTCTTTTACAGCTGGCAGAAAGAAGGATTCTTCATTCTATCCGAAATTGAAATAACTTTCCTTACTTAAAGACCTTAAATTTGTTATTGCAAAAGTAAAGCTCAGAAAGAATTGCAGCTGTGGAACGGGGAGCCCACCTTCAGCTAAGCTTGGGATTCCTTGCCAGTACATGACATAACAGGGACTAATGGGGAACCTTCTACTCAATATAGGTCTACAGAAAATCCCTGAAAACCTTCAGGTTCTAAGTGAGGGGAAGGGAAAAAAACACACACACAAAAAACCCCACAAAACAAACAAACAAAAAAAAGACAGCCTTTCTTTGCTTCCCAGACTGTGAGAGAAAGGCTAATTGAGTTTCCTGGCCATAACAGTGTGATATGTTGCAGTTCTGACTTTGCGGTGTTGATTAACTACTGTTAATCTACTTGTAAGGGAGGAAGATGAATCTGCATTATATTTCAAATGTGGATGGCTGTTCTTGGATCAAATCCAACTCCACCTCACGTTCACACTGACTGAGCCTAATCTCCTTGAGCAGGCTTTCCCCTGACTTCAGAGGATGCTTCAGCAGGTGCCCCTGCCTCCAGGGTGCGTGTGCACTGCTGTGTACCCCACAGCTTGACTTACAGCTCCATCATATGGAGTTGAGGGTCCTGTCAGAACTTGATGCAACTCGCTGAAGTTAGCAATGCTTATGAGTAAAGTTACAACTATAGCACAGACTGCTCTCGCATAGTGTGGCTACCAGCAGCCTGAACTGTAGGCTGGGCCCTTGATGTGTTAGCCCTAGTTGCTAGACAGTGTCCCAAAAATAGGATGATGGTAGCTGTTGGCACTTCTGGAAACAGAATACCATGTCAACAATATTGTATTGCAAAAGAAAAAGTATGGGATGCAGTAGTATGCGAGGGATTGAAAGTAGTGGGTGGTTGGGTATTCTAGTAAGTGGAATTCTAGTAGAGGAGGGAGAGGCTTGTTTGTTGCAAATGCTCTGGCTGCGGTTCCTTGCCAGGGCACTGTTAATAAAGGAGGGATGAAGACTCAAAATAGACAAATGTATTCCCTGTATATAACACCATGAATGTGTGGCAGATAGTGCTATTGTTGGAGTGCTGTATTAGTTTGAAAAAGTTCTGAAGCTATAACTGTTAAATACTACTAGAATTAGTGTATCCTATGTGCTTCTACCTAGACAGGTAGAAAACTTGTGAAGGGAAAGGTATAGTATGTTAAAATCTAAATTAATTGACAGTGACTGGATGGGAAGGAATATGTAGTTCCCTCCTGTGTCTCAGGTATGTATGACATATACATATGCTCACTGGGGAAGAAAAAGAAAAGTTTAATTTCTCTTTCAGATTCCTTATTAAATATTTTCATGTGATTCAATTAGAAAGCTGCTGGCAGCAGTTTACAGAACACTTGTCAAAGTAAAGAGCAACTTGGTGTATTTTTGTTTTCAGAACTTCAAGTGCCAAATGATTTAAATCCAATCAGATCCTGAAACTGGCACTGGAATTAAATGTGACTTTTTTTGCATAAGCATTTACCTGTGTAGGAACTGACTTCACAGGCATTTCATGCGGTCATGAGCGTGACTGGAATGAGGATATCCCTTTACAGCGTTGTTGTGAACCAGAAATTGCATTGACTTACCTTCAGTGTGGATGAAGCTTATTTAATGAAGTGATGAACAAAGTACATAAGTGTGAATACACTGAAAGGCAACAAAAGCTGTGAGTTTTCTAGATATAACTATGCATGAGACTTGACCTGTTCCTTCCCCCCTGCCCTGATGGGAAGTTTATCCACTTATTGCTGTTTATAAGAACTTAAGAAAGCTAAATTCAGCTGTTTTTTCAATGCATATATTTGTTCAAAGATAGTCTATTCGAGCATGAACCAAGAGACTTCAGAGTCAATTATCAAAATCAGTAGAAAATGCAGGTGTGTGAAATGTAATTTTTCTTTTTACATAGAAAACATGCTTAATGTTTAGTAATGAACCAGCTCCAGTTTTATATAATGAAGAGTTTTGTATTTGACACTTGTATTTGTATTATTTGAATGCCGAGTTGTTGTGGTTTAACCTGGCAGGCAGCCAAACACCACACAGCTGCTCACTCACTCCCCCTGCCCCTGGTGGGATGGGGGAGAGAATCAAAAAAAAAAAAAAAATTAATGGATTGAGATAAAGACAGTTTAACAGAATAGAAAAGGAAGGGGAAATAACGATGATGATGGAATATACAAAATGAGTGATGCACAATGTAATTGCTCACCACCTGCTGACCGATGCCCAGCCAGTCCCCGAGCTGTGATCGCTGCTTCCCAGATTATGCCTCCTAGTTTATATACTGAGCATGACATCATATGGTATGGAATACCCCGTTGGCCAGTTTGGGTCAGCTGTCCTGGCTATGCTCCCTTCCAATCTCTTGTGCACCTGGCAGAGCATGGGAAGCTGCAAAGTCCTTGACTAGCAGGGTACTTAGCAACAACCAAAACATCAGTGTGTTATCAACATTCTTCTCCTACTAAATCCAAAACACAGCACTATACCAGCTACTAGGAAGAAAATTAACTCTATCCCAGCCGAAACCAGGACATGAATTTCTATCTCAATTCAGGAAAGTTTACTGGCAATGTCATAGGATCACTCACTTCTAAAATATAGCATTAGTACTCAAGTAATGCTTATGAGTTAATTTTGAGTTGTTTCATAGCACATAGTATATCCTACAGATGGTCTTGCCTGTGATGCTTGGAGTAGGGTTCCAAACTCCTGTGTTCCGTGAAATGAATATATTTTTACTGACTCCACTGATCAGCATATGTGTTTAAGATTTATTTTTTCCCCAGAAGGAATAAAATCCAGTGATTTGTGATTTAGTGTAATCCTGTTATATTCAGGTATATGTTTCAAAGCAATAATTACAGTAGGCTCTTGGTTAAGAGAGCTTAATTTTCTTATTTAAGGAGAAAATTAACATCTCATAATATTTAATATCTATAGCTTTCTTTCATAGGAATGCATCTTAATTAGAATTGATATTTTAGTGTTTTGAAGAGTAAAGAGGTCATATACTAGTTTAAACATAATAACTAATTGACATGTCTAAGATATTAAAAAAAAATCCCCTCAAGACAACATCATCATCAGAAACTAGTACAGAATAGAGAGTTTATCTTCCTTTAATCAGGGTCATGTTTACCTGTGTTCCCAGGTCCATTAATACATCTTGAATTCTAGAGCATCAATCTCCTGATAAAGCAACTGAACCATGCTTCTTTGACTAACAGAGGTAATTCTGAGATACAGCTTTAAAATGTCCTTGAACTATCTCAGTACATGTTTTTATCAAAAATGTGATACAGCTGTAATGAAATCATAGTTCAAAGGAAAATTTGCAATAGTAACACCGATAGAGTACCAGTTTGTTTTCTTTTTCCTCCTTTGTCCAACCTTAAAAAAACAAAGTGCCAGTGGAGTTGAAGGAGGGAGTGCTTACACAAGATGCAAGTTGCCCTTTGTCAATACTGTGTTTATTGTTCAGAATGTGTAGAATATATATTTTCCTTCCTGCTGAAGTTTGTTTCAATTTTGCTGTAGAATCATAACTTCTTTGTTAACCACAAAATTAAGTTCTCTATCCTCCTAGAGTATGAGACTGCATTATAAATGCTTCTTGAATTTGACCATACTTTATTTACATAAAAAAGTGCCTGTGCGTAAAAATATGCACAGTTGAAAGCCATAGCCCAGGAGTGTACCTTGGAGATGTGTGTGTGCTTCTGCATTCTTCCCATCCTCTGGCTTCTGCATGCCAGTCAGTACAGCAGCCAAGACTAGGAAAAAATCTTACATATAGCCATATAACCCTGATGTGTACTATACTGAAATGGAGACTGAGGCATGTGAGAAAAGATCCAAAGCTTTTTAGCAGCATTTTCCCTCCGGATGCTGCCTCTTTTTAGCAGCATTTCTCTCTTGCATCCCTCTGGATGTAAGCTTCTGTACTGAGAAGAATATGCCATGGACAGAAAGTGTGATGGCAACAGCAGTCAGATGAGTGTGGGGATCTGTGGTTTGCTTCCCAGGTTGGCTTTCGTCTGCTAGTGGGGATTGGGCAAGTCTTGCGGTCTGTTCTCCTCTCTATGAAACAGAAAAAATAGCACTTGGGGTAGTGTTTTGGGAACATGCATGTGTGTGGTTTTGGTGGCTTTTTCCCCCACCAGTACATCTCAACATCAGAGGTGCATTAACAGTTCTGTTGTGTTTTGTAGGACAATACAATAAATAACTAGCTGGCTAGTAAACTGTAGAGGAGACAAGATGTCCTGAAACATGGAAAAGGTAGCACAGAGAATGGACTCCTTTCTTTCAGCAAGGCAAACCACCACCCTGGTGAGATTTTGTGGGTTTTTCTTTTTTTTTTTTAATTTTTGGAAGCCCTGTCATTGAAATAATTTGGCTATACTGAATCCCTGCTTTTTGTGAGGAACAAGAAGGAAGAATCTCACCCTCATTATACACTAATTGAGCTGAAAAATGAGGATCAACCTGTGTCTGTTACTTTGCCTTCTGTCCATAGATAAAGCTCTGTACTCGGGGGCTTGTCTTACTTCAATATTTAGGATTGGCGGTGGAGGTACCACATTTTTAAGTTAAGCCTTGCACAATTTTTGTAATGCTTTCAGGGGTAAAGTGACATGTTGACTTATGAATGCGGCCTTTAAAAATACTCTAGCAAATGTTGGTAGTGGTAACCCCTTTTGGGGGAGGAAAGGGGATTAGGCTGAAAGGATCCATCTCGGTTGAAGAACAACACAAGCGGTTTTGCAGAAGCCTGCATCCTGTCCAGTTCTACACAGAAGTGTCCTGGACCTCTTCATCAAGCAACATATTCATGATTTTAACAATGCTCCATGAAGGAATAGAGTAAGGGTTGTGGAATCTGTAGTTCACAGGAAGAAAAAAGTGAACACTTGAATGGAAGTGGATTTTATGCAAGTGACCAAAAAAGCTGGAAAAAGGCATTGAAAAATTCCAAAGTACAAGATGTGGCATTGTGGCATCATGAATTGCTTTGTAATACATGAAGAATACACAAACTTCTAGGGTCCTGCATCTGACCCTTCAGAAAAAGAAGGGGAGAAACTGTGCAGATGGTACTGCAGCAATGGATGTTAGCCTAAACTGTCTCAATGTTCAACAGAGGAGTATGGAGCTGTAATTTAATTCTATAAAAATTTGAAGAACACAAACCACCTTGGTTTAAAGAAGTCTTTGTAAATGAATATTTTATTTGCAGAACCACATCTCCTGCTGTCAGGTTTCACAGCAGATTATGATAGTAATCCTACTTAAATGGTTATATAACCAATTAGTGGTAGGTGTTATCAACTCACTGTAGCCTTGGAAGAGTTTAGTATTCAAGTAATGCATTGTTTGTGGAGAAGGTTGCATGTTAAAGGATGTGGATTAGAATTTTTGTTGTTTTCCTATGTGTGTGTCTTTATAATTATGAAGTATGAAGTCTCCTCTGTATTGCTAAATGCATTGTCTAACTATATTTTCTAACTATAGCTACATATTATAATGCTGAAATCTTGAATAAAAAAGATTAAGCCCCAGTCCTATAGTTCCTATGCCAGAGGGTGGCCAGCTACTGGAAAAGACATTTTATTATCCTAGAACTAGCTATACCAATTAGATAATCAAACTCCTGGCTAGAAGTGAGAGAAGTTTAAAAAAGGCAAAAGTCCTATAAATAAGTGCATAGCATGGAAAATCGGATCCCCATTGCTTCACAAGACAGTTCTTACCAGAAGAAACCAATACACTTCTGGTAGCAATTTTCCAATGGTATAAAAAATAGAAAGGTAGGTTTTGCGGAGTGAAAATACTCTATGGAAAATGGTAAATTATTGAGCTGCTTCATTTTAGAAATAAACAATGTAGGTTGCTTGTCGTTGGCCTCTTGAGGAGTAACTGGCCTTTTTGAGATCATAAAGAGCTGATACTTCATGAATGCTGCTTCAGTAAGTGACATTATATTTGTATTAGTTGAAGCTTGGAAGTAATTTGATTAGAATATAAGGCTTTTTAAGGCTTATGTTTACTCTTATATTCTCTTTTTAGATTTGTGGAGTAAATATTAAAATGTCAGCATGCTGCAAGTGAAGCTTTTTGAGCCCATTCCTTTAAAGCAAAAGATCTGAGACTCTGGGACTGTGTCAGATAGTTTATATGTGTTTAAAGCCTTAGAGTATGTTTTGGGGAATGTACTGGAGCTTTTGACCCTTTCTATATTGCAGCTTTTGAATATATTCAAACTGAGCATGAGACTTGAACAACTACTAGACAGTTTTAATGGTCAGTGTTACAATGAGGTAGCAAACTCTGTTAAGCTACCTTTTTAAAAACAAACAAACAAAAAACCAACCCAACAAAAAAACCTTCTGATTCAGAGCTTTTGGAAGTGATGATCTTAAGCTTCTCATGTGCTTGCCCGTTCTCTCATGGAAGCTATTAAAGGCAGATCCAAATACTTCAGGTTAAATTCTGCTCCTGCATCCATAACGATTGACTAGAATGCAGTAAGACTCTGTTGGTAAGAAAAGGGAAATCACTCTGTTTTGTATAGTAGAGTCAAATTTTTGTGGTTGTCCCTTTTTTTAATCAGAACTCATTCAAATTATTGTCATTTTGTACCATAATTTAAACCCCAGTTAGCTGTACACTAAACCCATGTAGCCTGACTTCTGGTGGTGATGAGATTGAGCCCTCTCCCACCCACAGGCCTACATGAGTCCAGTTCAGATTTTGACTGATGGCCAGATATGGCCTGTGTTGTCTGGAGGTGGTGTAGGCATAAAGATGATTAGTATAGAGAATAAGAATTTCCCAGTCTTGGGTCTGCTTTACAATTTTGTGCTTTTCAGCTACACTATCCACCTATCTGCGTTCCCTTACAAGATACATACATACTCTAGCATAGCAGTATAAGCAGTTCAATTTTAATAGCTCCTGCTGGAAGAGGTTAAGAACAAAAGATATGGAAAAATCTATTCAGCTTTAGAAAGATTTCTTTTAAGTGCTTTTCCATAACAAGTTGTTTAAATATTTATTGCCATGTAAACATAAACAGATATTCTTTTACAAGGAATACCTTCATTAAATATCTATTCAAAGCAGATGCATTTATTTTATAATATGACAGGAGTACTGGAAGGTGCTTATCTAAAGAAAAGAAAATGTATTCTATAAAATGATCGGATAATAGATATGTAAGTTTCTAGCTTGCAAGCTCTTTCTGAAGCGCTAATGGGATTGTAGACCTCATAAGCTCTGCAGCAGAGTATTTTAAATCTTCAAACTCAATGGGGCATATATCATAAGTCAGTGTACATACACAGGAATATATTTGCATTGTGACTCTCAATCTTGCATACATATGTGCACAATTGAATCTCTCATGAGGAATGTAATTTACAACCTAGTGAAATTCTCTAGGCTATAAATTTTGGTAAGCGGCTGCTTTTTCACGGTTCATGTCCTGTATGTCTTTCTGTAAACCTGCTTTCTCAAATGCTGCTTTCCCTGAATCTCTCTGACTTATGGGAGACTAACGGGGGGATCCCTTTTGGTTTACCATCTGTGCTGTAAATTCTCTTCACAAATCCCTGCTTGCTCCCCCTCTTCTTTAATGCTCCCTATAATGCACTTCTATGTGGTAGCTTGTTGCCACACTGCTGCTTGCCCTGAGTGATAGCACTTGTTCTCGGGCTGGCTGGCAATCACAGCCTTTTCACTTGCATTTCATTGCTAGTTTACATATTTTTGGTTTGAAGTGCGTGGTTGCATGCATCCATGACTCTCCTAAGCACAGTTACAGGGTTATGCTTCTCTGCTTCTGATTTTTGCATAGGCAGTACTGGATCTCGGAGGTAGAATCAACAGGAGGAGAGTTTAAAATACTGTTAAAGGGAATTATTAAACTGTGAAAGCTCCAAAGACTGCTTGTGTCCTAAGCCTCTGTACAAGTTTGCTTTGAATTAGTTTGGCAGAAGCCCTTTCTGGTTTATAAAATCTATGAAACTGGTGTTTCCCTCTAGACCATGATCCCAGCTGGAGTATATCTGTCCCTTCAGAGACTGGTGTTGGCATCTAAATGACATGAGATGTGTTGCAGTTGGCTTTTCTTTCAGAAAGTAATTTACATCACTTTAACCCGTTACTCCCTTTGAATCAGTTATAATCAGGAGTGAAACCTATGTGGAGCAGTAAGTTGTGATACTGTGTACAAGTGGCTGACATTTGTGATGGCTCATTGATGGGATTGGTCCTGTTAAAGCTGTTTTGTACCCTCTCCCTCCCAATTACCCATTACTGCACCTCTGGAGTCTAATCTCAGCCACGGAGAAAACGACTGAAAGAAGGGTGAAATAAAGTTCTCTACTGGAGTTAATGCTTTTATATCCACTAACTGTATAACTGGCCTACTTGTTGACATGAAGGAAAATGTCATGAGGAAACGAACAGCAAGTCTCTGCTGTCACAGGGCTGCTGTGCTGAATGACTGCCGAGACTGCAATGGGCTCTGTAAACTCCTTGTTTACTCTCTCAACTCCACCCTTTGCCCAAATTACACTTCCTGTAATAAAACATACCTTTCTTAGTCTTGTGATTTTCCCCCCCCCCATTAAGCTTGCTTTCACACCTACTTATGACCCTCTTCTGTGCTGCCTCCCCTGACCTGGAATGAGTGGGAGTGTAGTGTTGCCTTCTGCAAAATACAAATGGAATTCATGTCAAATAAAATAATGATAATAGGAAGGAGCTTTAAAAGCTCTATTTTAAAAATAGGTTTTTTTCTTCCACTTCTGTGCTTCAGAGATTTGTTTTAGTACTTGAAACAGCTCAGAAAAATGTTTGGTTTTTTTTTCCTGCTTTTTAACCCAGAAGAACTGAGAACTTAATTCTGAATATGTTCATAATACCTTTTAATGTTTGGGTTTTTATCAGAGAAATTCATAGATGATAATACCTAATGTATGACTCATTATGAGAATCCACGAAATAGTGAATATTCTAATTGGATGTTGCCAAATAGACTCTGATTCAGCACTACTAGCAGGGCTGCCAGTATGGGCAGCCTCATTCTTGCTGTATTTGTTCTTTAGCTTTACATTTCATTGTCTTATAGAAGTTATATAATTGTAATATAATCATGAAGAAATCCAGGCATTTAAGAGCTTGAAAATGATCTACTGAATCAAAGCACAGTAGTTGAGACCTCTTGTGTGTGTGGAAATCATTGCATCGCTGTTCCTATGGAGGTAGTTTTGCTTAATTTAGCTTTTGTAAGAAATGTTCTACTATTCATAACTAACTACTTATCAATGGGAGCTATGTAAAATAAAGACTGTGCCCTCAAGTCTATGCCACTGACAATGAGGATCACTATCAAGATGACACATCAATGATGAATATGATGTTGTTGGCAGCACACATTGTCCTTGCAGAATGACAGAAAATTCAGTTTCTCCTGTATGCTTTGCACAAGGTCAGAAGTACCCCTGTTTCTTTTAAAAACTGAATATTTTTTTTTCTGGTAAAATAATCACCTTGCTTACTTTGGGCTGTGGTGAGTATTTACTTGTTAGCACTGAACACAATCACTAGACTAGTGGTCAGAAAAGAGCGGGATGTAAAAGGAACCATAAAAAGCAAAAAAGATAAATTCTGCATATTTATAAGTATTTAAATACTTCTTTTCAGCAAAATATCTAAATGCAATATATAGCACATATCTAGGATACTGTTTTTGGCTAGATCAAGAGATAAATTTTAATTCTGTTTGCCAGGTGGTTACTAGCATTGAGAAGGAGAAAGCGAGCCTTGGCTTCAAGTTGTCAGTCTGAAGGAAAGTATGAAAACCTCTAGCCAATAATTATCCATCATTAGCCACCACACCTCAAGTGGGGGGTTCATATCACAGCATTATGCCTCTGTTGAAACGGTAGTAATTCTCCAGCTTTGTTTTTTTTTATATCATCGTGCTGAGGCTGGGACACCAAATTTTGGTTTTTACTCAGTGTCAGTTAGTGAAATCCACCTGAGAACTGCCAGCCAGGACAGTGAATACCCAGCCCTGTGTTAAACTCTTTCGTCTGTCTCTTTTTCAGTCCAGCGTAGCAAGAGGGTAATTCTGTCCAGTTAACAGCAAAACCCCAGCTCTGCTGTCTCTCGTAGAAGGTGGTGGTCATGCCCTCCTTGTTCTCTTCAGAGCATCCACATTCATCCTGGCTGCTGTGCACCCACCTCTTGAGCACCTGTGCCTCAGGGGCAAGAAAGGCATCGCTCCCACCCTCTGGGGCTCAGGACCATGTGCAGACCCACTGGCAGGGAAGTGGGCCCCTCCGCCCATCTCTGGTGACTCTGCCTGGCTTTCTGCGGGAGTAGGGCTAACTGATCTTCCAGATCTTGAATAAGATCCACTTGCATCATTAAGTTCTGATAATTTATGCATTTTTGTTGGATGATGTTAATATTTATGAAGCACTTTCTATTCAGAAGTTAGGGCAACACAGAACGCCTCTGGGAGCTACTGTGCTATTACTACCTTACCTTATAGATGAGAAAGTAAATTGACTTGCCAAAGGCCACACAAAGTCTCTAAGGGAACCAGAAATATAACGTGGATCCATTAAAGGGTCCTTTTACCTACACAGTAATATCTTTGCTTTAGACATAATAGCAGGAATATCGGAAACATAATACTGGTAAGAACTGAAACCATTAAAAAGTAATGCAAATACAAACCATTTTTCTGGTGCAATTATCACATAGAAGCAACTGCAAGAAAGCACTGTGCAGTGAGTTCCTTTCTATTAGTAAATTAATGCCTTAACCATGCCATCTGACTGCCTGCCAACTGAATTTTGCTTAATGTTGAATGAGCCTGAGGCAGAGATAGCAGGTCTTGTGCCAGTGGTGAAGCCAGCTTGGTTCTGTAACTATATGTTTTTCATTTTGTTTCAGTGATTTGGTCCAAAATAGTCTGCCTGTGGCACTGGACCTAGAAATGAGATGTTTGAATATGATCCCACCTATACAGAGTGGGAACTGATTTGCACTATTTGCGTTGCTAGGCTTTGACAGGTTCACGTAGAAGAAGAAAACAAGTTCATCTGATCAGCAGAGAGAGAGAGAAAGCATCCCTTGTATGTATTTCTCAGTCAGGGATGAGGACCCAAACCACAGCAAAGAAATGAAAGGATAATTGGTTTGAAAGTAAAAGTTTTCATCATTAAAACTACATTTTTGGCCTGTTGGTTCAGTGTTTGGTTACTTGCAGCTCTGATGTAGATGTTATAAGCAGGAACATATTTTGCAGAGGGACTGCACCTGAAACAGGAACTGTTTTCTCAAAAAGCATTGAAGATCACCCACTGCTACTTTCAAAACTGGCCTCTTCTCATATACTATTGCGGCAGGCATGGGACATCAGTCTAAAAATGAGCCACTCTGGTGAGAAATACTAGATCTGTAACGATGTATTATTGAAGTGTCTTCTCATTAAGTACTCTGTAATCGTATTATGTTAAGATAGTAGAGCTTTATTGTAGTGTTTTACAGGGCCTAATGTGCATGACATAGTTGTGTCAGTGAGCATGAAAGGAAAAGACTTCTTGCAGTGCCGTGCTTCCATAGGTTTGCATCAGTACAGTATTACCCAGGATCTACAGCCTGAGTTAAACTTTAGGAAGTACTGTAGATCAAGAATCATTTGTTAGCTGCATTGTTTCTTATGTGTCTTAAGCTTTTCCAGTGTTCTTTCAGCTGCTGTTAATGGCTTTTTATAAAAGCTACATCTGAAATCCTTACCAAGAATTTGGGTAGGCACCAATATGTGCAATATCATGGTACTTCTCTGATTATCTTGCAAAGACTTCTGCCATTTTTTAGATTTTCCTTCCAGACTCTTGATATGGCCTGAGTTTCCAAATCAAGATGCAGGAAAAAACACAGCTGGAGGCTAGTGAGCTTACTTGACAAAAATGACACAGTTGCCCCTGTGCATGTGTCTGGGATGCTTGTAGGTGTCACAGCTCTTCGGCATTGTGGATTGTTCTAGTGAGTGTTCTCAGGGTGGCTGGTCTTCCCTTGCTGGGCCAGAGGGTAGCAAGTTGTGAATTGCTTTGTTGGGCATGTGGACACACAAGAGGTGGCTTTGCTGACTCTCCGTCTCCAAAGCCCCGCTCACCAGCGTTCTCAACCAAAGTGTATTGAAATCTCTCAGCTGATTTTCAGTGCCATCAAAAGAGACTTGCAGGTGATGTGGACCCTCAGAAGGCAGTATACAACATAAGTAAAGGCAGCAGGTTGGCAATTTGCTAGATGTCAGGTAGTTTGAAACCCCTTTATTTGGGTATAGGAAATCCAAGTCACAAGACCTGTGACACATTAATATAGCAAAATGGAGATTGATAGATTGATGTTGGCATGCCTCTCGGCTGCCAGCTGCCTTGTAATGACTTGCCCAGCTGTGATACAAGTAGGAATAACTTCTAGATTTTATCTTTAATTTTAGAGAGCTTATTTATTCATGTTTTGGTAGTATTTTATTTAATAGCTTGTTGAATTGATTTTAGCATTCCTAAAACCTTGCAAATGGTTTTTTGGACAAACAAAAGCTGGGTGATATATCTGAGAGGGATATCTTAAAGAATTGACCACTGGTCAATGACAGCAGGTACCAGATCAAGGGTGAAAGAACAAAAGACTCTACAGACTGTTCTCTTTTTCTTTTAACCCTGTTAAAGTCCTGTAGTGGGTCAGTGCTAGAGACAGTCATGACGGGTGATGAGCTGAGGTTACAGAATCATCGAATCACTAAGGTTGGAAAAGACCTCTAAGATCATCGAGTCCAACCATCAACTCAACACCACCATGCCCACTACACCATGTCCCTAAGCACCACATCTACACATCTTTTAAATACTTCCAGGGATGGTGACTCAACCACTTCCCTGGGCAGCCTGTTCCAAGGCTTGACCACTCTTTAAGTAAAGAAATTTCTCCTAATGTCCAATCTAAACCTCCCTTGGTGCAACTTGAGGCCACTTCCTCTCGTCCTATCGCTGGTTACTTGGGAGAAGAGACCAACACCCACCTCACTACAACCTCCTTCCAGGTAGTTGTAGAGCGCGATGAGGTCTCCCCTCAGCCTCCTCTTCTCCAGACTAAACAACCCCAGTTCCCTCAGCCGCTCCTCATAAGACTTGTGCTCCAGGCCCTTCACCAGCTTCGTTGCCCTTCTCTGGACACGCTCCAGCACCTCCATGTCCTTCTTGTAGTGAGGGGCCCAAAACTGAACACAGGATTCGAGGTGCGGCCTCACCAGTGCCGAGTACAGGGGCACGATCGCCTCCCTACTCCTGCTGGCCACACTATTTCTGATACAGGCCAGGATGCCGTTGGCCACCTGGGCACGCTGCTGGCTCATGTTCAGCCGGCTGTTGACTAGCACCCCCTGGTCCTTTTCCTCTGGGCAGCTTTCCAGCCACTCTTCCCCAAGCCTGTAGTGTTGCATGGGGTTGTTGTTGCCCAAGTGCAGGACCCAGCACTTGGCCTTGTTGAACCTCATACAGTTGGCCTCGGCCCATCGATCCAGCCTGTCCAGGTCCCTCTGCAGAGCCTTCCTGCCCTCCAGCAGATCAACACTCCCGCCCAGCTTGGTGTCATCTGCAAACTTACTGAGGGAGCACTCGATCCCCTCATCCAGATCATTGATAAAGATATGGAACAAGACTGGCCCCAAAACTGAACCCTGGGGAACACCGCTTGTGACCGGCCGCCAACTGGATTTAACTCCGTTCACCACAGCTCTCTGGGCTCGGCCGTCCAGCCAGTTTTTTACCCAGCAAAGAGTGTACCTGTCTAAGCCATGAGCCGCCAGCTTCTCCAGGAGAATGCCATGGGAGACAGTGTCAAAGGCTTTACTGAAGTCCAGGTAGACCACATCCACAGCCTTTCCCTCACCCACTAGGCGGGTCACCTGGTCATAGAAGGAGATCAGGTTGGTCAAGCAGGACCTGCCTTCCATGAACCCCTGCTGGCTGGGCCTGATCCCCTGATGTCTCAAAACTTCAGAGGTGTTTAGGCAAAAGTGACTGTTGCTGCTCAGATAATAAGCAACCAAGAAAGGGAGATGGGTAGAGCCTGGAGAAGAGGTGGCATTGCATCTGTTACCAAGGAAGGGAGCTGCTCTTAGCTGCTATTTCAGAGTCCCCAGTTCCTCAGCAGTAGTAGCCAGGAGCAAGCCTGACTTTTTTGTGTATTCCAGTGTCCTGGGAAGTACAGCAGAGCAGAGGGTGTTTTTGTTGATGGGGGCAAACATTTAGTTGCCAATGGTTGTAGCTTGTGTGTTTTTTTGTTTTTTTTTTCTACTGCTTGGCTTTAGGCTTTTCCCAGTTAAAGAAATGAGCTAGAAATAGTTCTTGGTATGTGGGGAAACTTTGGTCATCCATAGGGATAAGGAATTAACTTTTGTTCTTAAGTAGTTTCATAATTTCTATTTTCTCTGGATCGATTCTGGAGGAAAATAAAGACGTGCTTCTCATTTCCCATCTCCCTTGTAGAAACATTCTTCTTTCTCTACATTGGCTGAATATTAATCAGAGTGTATTCTCAGGTAAGTGTTTGTTAAGAATTCATGTGTGTGCTTTTATTAGTTTTTGCATGATGTGTTTTGTTGTTTTTGTTTTTTTTTTTTAAAAGCTAGTAGTTATGTAAACTTGACTATGAAAAATAAAAACCCTTAAAATTCAATGTGTCTCAGATTATCCTTGGCTCTACTCTGGCCCTAGTGCTGCTCTTATTTTTTATTCCCATCAGAAGCAGAACTCAGTGAAGTCCACTTCCAATTTGTGCTCTTTCAGAGAATGGACCTAGTCTTTCTGGCAACTTTAAATAACTCTGATTGTTCAGACTTTGTGTTGACTTGATTGTCTTCTGTAGCAGTGTCATGGTTTCTCCAATATCCTTTTTTTTAATAGCAGAATGACCAGAACAGTACAGAGCAATCTTTCAGAAGGCTAGAATGAGTCTGTGAGTTGTATGAATTGAAGCACCATAGGACCTGGTATTTTTTTTTTCCCAACTTTTTATCTCAGTACTGTGTCAAGAGATGGTAAGTAGCTGGGTCTGGAGAGATTCTAAGACAAGTAAGCTTCTGCTTTGAAGATGGGGAATATGGGAAAAAGATGTGTAGAAAAGAAAGAAAACATCCACCACATCCTGATTTTTTTTGTTTTCTATTTGTCAACAGCTGATTAAAAATCTGTTAACTCATGTTTCCTATCTAAGTTGAATATACATCTTTATGTTAAAAAGTCAGATTGAAGATGTTGTACTATGTTTTAAGCTGGAGCAGGTGGGATTGAAATGGAACGATTTTCCAATTAGGCAGTTGAAGCCGTGCAGGTACCTGCCTGTGAATGAAAAGTTGTCTGGAGACAGGTTAGTCTGCTTATTTGATGAATGCTTGCTTTTCTGTTTTCTTCCTGAACTGCCATTTTAAATTTTTTCTCTCCTTTAAAAATAGGAACAAAATCTAGCTTTCTAGCTCTTTTTCAATCAACTTTCTCATAGGTAGGTACCTTTTCTTAGTTAACTCAAGAGAGGGTCATATTGATAATAATTCAGTTTAGTTTATAGTCTGAGCTTCTTAGGCAGTGTGACAACAAAGGTAAACACATTAAAACATCCAAGAAATAAAACACTGAAGATAAAAACTGCACAGATAAACAGCATTAAATCATGGGTGTGTGCTTAGGTTTTTTTTCTCAAATAAGAGAATTGAACATATTTTTAAGACATGCAGACTTGAGCAACCCTCTGGTTCCTCAAGGCGATGACACAAGTTTCAAGAAGCAGAGTCCAAGGTACAGGCAGGACCCTACTTTGACGCCCTAGAAAACAAATTCATTAGAGGGTTCTGCACACTCAACCTAGGGGATCTCGGGTTGGCTCACTTGTACTTTTATAATTAAAGAGCACTGTAAGTGCCTGGCGTCCAGTTGACTCAACAGTGTGAGTAAAGGAATTTACTGGAAAGCCAAAAAATGAATTATCAATAATTCTTTCACATCTGTCCAGAATTTTTTTTTTAATGAAAGTAGCATGTGTTTCCTCCAGCATGGTGAAATTTGGATGGTAGATTGGGTCTCCTTGTCCTGCACTTGATTTGGGGAGGGTGCTGCTGCTGCACGGGAGGAAAAGTAAACCTCTTCAGCAGCTATGCTGTCTGTTTCTTCTGCCAGACTAAAAAGGAAAAGTAATACTAGATCCACGCTGCTTATTATCTATAGACAACTGTCCAAAAGTACTAACAACTTCCATGTTGCAAGCATCTGATGCAGAGGCATACAGCAGTAAGCTTTTAAGAAGCGTTGGAGTGGTGACAGCCCAAAAGAAATGTGTCAACTATTTGGGACAGGACTGGATGTGCACTTGTCTAATTATTTTGGACAGCAATGAAAGCCACGCATGCTAGCCTGCCTGTTAACAGACAGGCAGGATAGAGCGTTAGGCAGGTAGGCAGAGTATCTAGCCAAACCTTGCAAAAATGGGAACTCTCACAAACATGAATTTTAAGTGGATGTGTTGCTTGTGTCTGCAACCCTCCTTCAGTGGATGCTCTGACAAGTAAGCTTCAAAGTTGCCTGAGGAGAAAAAGTGAATGTTTCAGAAGTATTTGAAATCTAATTTCTAATGTTAGTTCACAAATACTAATTAGTATTTTTTTGAGTGAAAGAAACCTTGTTAAGGATCAGAAATCTTTGTATGGCACACTTAGGACTGCCTTTGACTGCAGATCCAAATCCTTGCGAGGACCTTGTTATAAGCAGCTCTTAACTTGGAGAAAAATAAACTCCAGGTTTTCAGGTAGCTGAATCAGACTTTTCAGAAAGTTTACAAAGATGGACAGGAAGCAGAAATCTTCAAATAAACTATTCAATATCTGCAGGAAATCAGGATTTACCCAGTTTGCTCTTCAGCAATTGGCCTCGGATGCTTAGTTTTCACAAATAAGAAGTCTCTTACCACCAAATAAATGCTCTTCCTTCACCCTTAAAGGATGCCATGTATCTGATTCTTCAAAATATGTTGCTAAGGCTCTGATGCTTTTGTGAATCGCCCTGGTGAGTATCTTGCTCTGAAGGAAATAGTGTTTATTTAAGGAGAGATATGTACAACTTTTACGTTTTAAAAAACAAACAGAACAGCCACCTAGTAGAGGAAAGCAACATTTGTTGCTTTTGTAATCTGGTAGAGGTTTAAAAAATGGTAATAAAGTACATTTAAGGACTTGATGTAATTTGCTTTGACTTTTCTGATGATATTGAAAAGATTACTTGTTTAGAAAGTTATAAAGATTTCATCCCAAATAAGGAATGGATTAATACACTAAAAAGCGAATCCGATAACTGTATGCACTGTCACTCTAGGCCAATATATCACAGCATACAGGCTATTTCCACCCAAGGTGAAAGCAGAGGAGGGTAAGCCGATGGCAAATAGCAAAGTAGTGATACCGCTGGAGAGCTGACAGTTATGACTGAAGGTCATTACCATGACATTATCATTATCTGGGCAGGATTAAATTAAGTCCAGAACTAATTATATTGTCCTTTCCAGAAATAGTCCAGAAATACTTCTGGCAAATGTCAAAAATACAGTTCAACATTTTGATGTTTGGAGCTTGTCACTCAATAATGGGTGTGTGTGTTTGTGCGATCACAATATAATAAATTTGAAAGGAAGCCACTACAAATGAGTAGTATTGGAATATTTCATAGCCCTTAATCTACACATAGCAATTAAACTCAAATGGATATATACAAGGAGTAGACTGCCGTGTCTGCTTGAATCTTCATCCTTTTTGAGAGGGGAAATAACTGTTTTTACCTCTTCTGCCAAAGATACTTTGCCATCCTTCAAACCTTACTTTCATATATCCTTTCTTTTCCACTTGCTGTACTTCAAGTACTTTGAAAATATCTCTATTTTCAGAACATATTGGGCAAGTATACTTTTGTGATCTACCTTTTCAACTGTTATTTTTCAGTCTCATTACTGTGTATTTTTTCTTGTATACCTAGTATTTTTATGCTATGCCTATGCCTGTCTCTTAACCTTGATTATTTGCTGTACTTTCCTGTTTATCTACATTGGCCTTTTCTCAGTGTTACTACCTTTATTGCTACAATACTTGCCAGAAGCATAGTTGAATTTCTTTGAACAATTTCAATTTCCTTTCTGTAGCTTTTCCTGCATTGCTTTATCCCTGTACAAGTTTCTTTCAGCTTTACTCTCTGTCCACAGTGTGCTGTACTGAAATTCAGCATCTTTATTTATCCCTGGTTTAGCCTCAGTTTATCTATGGGTACAAACTCAACTGTGTTACAGGTATTGCTTAAAAGTTACCTCATCTGTTCATCTTGGCAATGGGATTTTCAGGATTTGGATCCAATTTACTTTGTGAGAAGATGCCTTGTAGGATATCCAGAAATGCCTCAGTTATTCCTGTAGTCAGAAAGCTGAGTGGCAGTCGAGGCAGGTTTGCTCTTTTTCCTATTTCTAGTCAAGCTTCTGCCTCCCTTCTCTCACTTTGCCCACTTTTGTGAAAATCCTTGCTATCCACTTCAGTTCCCTTTTGTTTCAGTCCCCAGCTGAAACTCTCATGCATATTTTTGTATTTGGACATCTTTTTATTTTTTACTGCAGTAGGAGTTCTTGCACATAGTGTGAATAAGAAGCATTTGTGGGCAGGATTGTATACAGAAAAGGTGAAGCAATTGCTCTACTACTTTTGGGCCTGGGCTCTACTGCTTTTAGAGACCTGTGAAGCTCTCCTGGGAGAGACTGGTGAGAAATAGGGAGGGAAGTGTGGAAGTAGCAGGGGGAATGGGAAGTAGCTTGTAAATGGCTCAGAGTTTTATCTCCTCAGAAGAGCACTCCTTGGACTCGCTGTGGGCCATGGGGTACCCATCTGGGATGCTCATGCTGAGCTAACCAGGATGGTTGTTGCCTGTCACTGCCAGAGAATCTGCCCACTAGCCCACGTATTTTCCACCCTGTGTCCGTTCCTACAGAATACCCTCGCTGCTCCGTCTGCCCAGCTCTCCCCACGCTGTGCCACCCCCATGCTTCTCTGCGGTTCCCTAAGGTTGTTGGAAAATCAAGGCAATGATTCACTGGGGAGGAGATCTTGACTTCTTCAGGGCATTGCCAGGTGAGCTTAAGGAAAGTCACTGGCTTTTAATGATTTTATCTTCCTTATTGGCATGGTATGCTCTATTAAAAGTAATACAGGAGAACTACAAGGCTTTGTTTAAACTTCTAATTCCCTTAAAAAGATGAGGGAAGAGGAAGAAAAGAGGAAAAGCAAATACTCTTCACTTTAAAATGGTAATATCAACAAACCCCCAGTATTCTGCATCTCAAGCTCTGCGCTTTGCTTAATGTCTACATGAAAACTAACTATGTGGTGGGCTGGCTCTCAACATCAGCTGTTTTAGTCTTGGGGCTCTGATGCCCACAGTGCAGATTTCATGTGCTGCTTTAATGGATTTCTTCAGGGAAAAAAAAATATAGTTAATCACCTAATACTGTGAAATCACAAACTTTCTATAATTTCATGCTCTTAATCAAACAGACATGTTCTCTCTGACCTTGAGAGATAGGGGGATGGGGGAAAGTTGCGGCAAGGGGAGGAAGAAAACGAAATGCAAAACCATTCCATCACTGTGTCCCTTGTGCCTCCCTCCCATAATAAAAGCCAGTAGCAGCTGCAGCTAATATCCAACTGTTCAGTGGCTGACAAATGAGAAACCAAAACCTGCATGCCCTGTAGCACATCTGGAAATGTATTCGGTGTCTTAGGGATTCCTTGCAGCTCCTCTGAACCTATGTGGTATATTGGAGGCTGTCTCCCTTTAGGCTATAAGACCTATGTGTTTATGGGATCTAAGTGCTTAGACCCACGTAGGCTGTAAGAGAAGTGCATGCCTACAAAGTACTGCTTGGAGTAAGAGGAGATGCAGTATTATTCTGTAGCCTTTTGATGCTGGTCGCTTTGTTTTGCGGTCAAGCATGTTCATTTTTCACTGGAGCATTATCTTTACCTTTAGAATAGTTTGCTGGCTTGCTGCACTACTTGCTTGCATACCCATTTCCTTTTTCTCAGCCCTTGCTGCTGTCCCTCTTTGACCTTCATGTTAATACTTGTCATATCTTTAGTCCAGATGTAACCTATGGGTTGTGTGTCTGTGTCCACATGCATGTGTCTGTCTGCAAAGAACCCCTCCCCTCAAAAAGCTGAACAAACCTGTCTTGGTTGTTGAACATATATTAAACATCTTTTGTCTTTTGGTTTGTCCCATTCAACTGTAAACAATGTTCCTTGCTAAGTATTTGTGAAGTTCGTAGTGCGGTGGGATTGCACTTAATTGTTTGATGTTATTGTCTGACTAAAAATAATTTGGCTAAACAAGTCTTTTTTTCTAATCAATCTAACACCAGGAATATGTTACATTAAGCTCCTTAATTTTTTTTCTTTATTCATTGTATATAAAAAAACCCAAAACCTACTTTGTAGTCAATTTATGTGTCTGTTCTAGAACAGCAAGACACATATTTATATGTTTGAGTGTTTGTGTAGCCTTGCAATAGGATTGCTTGTATGCCTAATGCAAGTCTTCTCTACCCTGGTGCACTGGACCACAGCTTACTTGTGTTTAATTTGTAGTCTTGGTCAATCTAAAACCAGATAAACAAAAAACAACAACAACAAAGAAAACCCTCGTCAGTCTCATTAAGTCTGTGAAAGACAAGATGAAAAAGGCACTCATCCTTTGCCAGAAAATCTTGACGATTCAAGCCCAGTCCCACCAGAGTCTAGTTTGTTTTGGCTTTATCAGTCTCAGTCACTGTCTTTCGTGGCGGAGCTGTGTTTGCTTCGGCTCCAACACTGCTCTAAGTCCACAGAAATAATTCTACCAGTGCTGCATAAAGTGTGGGGAGACTAGAAGGAACTAGTTAGTAGATAAATCTGGGTGTTTTCAGTGGTTTTTAAATATTAAAAAGTTCTTTTCATAATCCAAATTAAAAAAAAAAAACCTGTCCTTTCAAATGTTTTACTGTAACTTAATGTTTTTGCATGGTGGAGGATATTGTAGAAAAACTGCAGTAATGTTACCAAGCACAGTGCATTATTTTTTCCATTATTATGTGAATTTTAGTCCATTTACTTTCCTAATGGTATTTTGCAATCTTCATTGATTTACTAGAGCAGTAAACCAAACCCTAGTTAAAAGACAGGGGTGGGGGAACAATTGCCTGTTCCTGCATAACTTCTAATCTGTAATATTTTCTTTTTTCTTACTATCTTTATCTTCTTTCAGAGTCTGTTGTACAGCATCTCTGAACCTTAGGAAAAACTACAGTCATACTAGACAATTTGGGTTAGTTTATTTGAAGGCACATGGCAATTGTGATCTGTTTGCTTTCAGAACTTTATTGAGGTCAGTTTCTTTCCTTCAATGTTGAACCTAGATTACACAGCTGTAATCTAGGTGGCCTTTGGGTCTTGGCAGGTGTCAATATTTGTAATTACAGGATTATTACTAAAATAATTCCATAAAAATTTTTTGGGTTGGGAAAGGTTTCTAGTAGATCAGATGCATTTTTAATGTAATGACAGATTTAAAAAAAAAACACCCCCCCCCCCCCCAAACCCAAACAAAAAAAAAATCTCCAAAACTGGAAATGCAGTATTTGGGGGGCCATTTGGGGAAATTGAATTAATAATCGTCATCTTTATGATCTACTGGGATAGGAATTTTTACTTCCCTGACCTAGCATGATGTCATGACACTGTCCTTGGTTTCAACTGACATCAATGGAAGCTGAAGATGCCTGCTACCTTGAAAGAGAAGCTCAATGTCTCACGGAAGGACGCTACCTAAGAATAGTGCTGCTGCTGCCTTGTTACATAATTTCTGACAAGCTTTTTTGTGTTTCTTATCTTCACACGTTGATTTTGCGTTCACTGTTAGTGGCAACTCCCTGTAAATTCCCTCTCCTGAGCTCAGTCTGTCTGTTTTGTCCAGGCTTAGTCCTAGATGGTAATTAGAATTTAAACTGTTTTCTATACATCATTGTTCATTATATGTACATGTGCAATAACTGTGGCAAAATTACGATGTTCAGTTCATTAAAGTTTTAGTTGAGGGCTGAATTTGGCTATGTTTTCTTTAAAGAGAAATTTTGAGGAAGACTAGCTGACTTTTAAAGTCTCCCCTTGAGAAAGCATATAAATAGTAGCTAAAATTTAAAATGGATTTAATTTCTTCAACTGTTAAAGAATTTTCTTTAGCTACTAATCAAAATGGAGAGTAATCAGTATCAATGGAAAAGTTTCTGCGTGTGAATCAGTTAATCTGCACTTTCATTTCCAGGTGGTGATACACATGTTGCCCAGTATTCGTGGGATCCCTCATTATGGTGTGAGAGTTGTTACTGAGTATAGTCCTCAAATATTTGTCTTCACAAATCTCATGACTGCTGGAAAACCCTTGTTCTTTGTAATGAGTTTTTGGTTTCATTTCATCTAAAATCAATTTGATCTTGCTTTTGAGTGTGTATGAGGTGTGGGAATAGCCCTCTCTCCTCTCAGAGGTGAGAATACACCATGCATGGTGTTTTGTTACCTGGCAGGACTTTAACCTTTCTTATGATGGAAACTTTTACAAGGGAGGGTGATGATGCCACTGTAAACCTGACTTGGATGTGAAGGTATCAATTCAAATGTCACTAATTCCCAAGAGCTGTTTCTCTTGGGTGTGTTTTAGGTATCTTGGAAATAGGTGGGAAAGAAACTTTCCACTGTGACAAGCTAAATAGTTATATGTATTCAGGCTTCAGTGATCAAAGTGCTAAGAGATGGCCATAACGAGAAGTGAATGCATGAGAGTATTACAAGCTCAAACTGGTAGTATGGTTGTTGAATAGGCTGGACAGTGTCTGTCAAAGGAGAGCAGAGAGAAGAGTCCCTCTGGGTGTTGAATACAGCTAATTTACAAGCAGAAACAGAAGGAAAATATTGGCCCACTGTTAAACAGGAGAGGTGAATTAACCACCAACAACGCTGAAAAGGCAGAAGCTCTCAACACTTTCTTCACCTCTGTCTTTACCAGCACTGTTGGACCCCAGGCCTTGGGAACAAAAATCCAGGTTGTTGCAAACACAGACCCACCATCAGTGAAGGAGGAGTTGGTATGTGAACTATTACAGGAGCTTGACCCTTACAAATCAATGGGCCCTGACGTTATCCACCCAAGGGTAAGACAGCTGGCTGACATCATTGCGAGGCTGCTCTCCATAATCTTTGAGAAGTCGTGGAGATCGAGAGACATCCCGGAAGACTGGAAGAAGGCTAATATGTCACCTCCATCTACAAGAAGGGTTTGAAGGAGGATCCAGGAAATTATAGGCCCATCAGTCATACTTCAGTCCCCAGGAAAGTTATGGAATGAATCCTCCTGGGGGCTATCACAAGTCAAATGAAGCATGTGATTGGGAAAAGCCAGCATGGATTCATCAAGGGCAAATTGTGCTTGACAAAGCTGATCGCCTTCTATGACAAAGTAACCTGCTTGGTTGATGTGGGGTGAGCAGTGGACATTGTCTACCTGAATTTCTCCAAGGCTTTCGATACCATTTCCCATAGCCTCCTCTTAGAGAAACTGATGCATTATGGTCTAGCCAAGTGGTCCGTGCAGTGGGTGGGGAACTGGCTGACAGGCCGCAGCCTGAGGGTGGTGGTAAATAGCTCCTTTTCAAACTGGCAACCTGTCACAAGTGGGGTCCCCCAGGGATTGATATTGGGCCCAACACTGTTTAATATCTTCATAAGTGATCTGGATGATGGGATCAAGTGTACCCTGATGAAGTTTGCCGATGGTACCAAACTGAGTGGGGAACTGGACACTTTGGAAGGGAGAGCCACCCTGCAGGAAGACCTGGATAGGCTGGAAGAGTGGGCTAGCAAGAACCTTATGAAGTTCAACAAGGACAAGTGTAAGGTCTTGCACCTGGGAAAACATAATCCAGGAGTGCAGGCTGGGATCTACCTGGCTGGGGAGCCGCTCTGTGGAAAGGGACCTGGGGGTCCTGGAGGGCAACAAGCCCAGTATGAATGAACAGTGTGCTGTTGCAGCAAAGAAAGCCAACAGGATGCTGGGTTGCATCAACAAGGGCATCACCAGCAGAGATAAAGAAGTCCTTATCCCACTCTACTCAGCGCTTGTCAGGCCACACCTGGAATACCGTGTTCAGTTTTGGTCCCCGCTATGCAAAAAAGATGTGGACAGGCTGGAGAGGGTCCAGAGAAGGGCCACCAAGATGATCAAAGGACTGGGAAGCCTGCCCTATGAGGAAAGGCTGAGAGAACGGGGTTTGTTCAGCCTTGAGAAAAGGAGGCTTAGGGGAGACCTTATCACCATGTTCCAGTATTTAAAGGGTGGCTACAAAGAAGGTGGAGACTCCCTTTTTACAAGGAGTCACATGGAAGAGCCGAGGGGTTAATGGGCACAAGTTACTCCTGGGGAGAGTCCGACTGGACACAAGTGGACAATTTTTCACAATGAGAACAATCAGCCATTGGAAGAATCTCCCCAGGGAAGTGGTGGATTCCCCAACATTGGGCACTTTGAAGATTCGGCTGGACAGGGTGCTGGGCCATCTTGTCTAGACCATGCGTTTGCCAAGAAAGGTTGGACCAGATGATCCTTGAGGTCCCTTCCAACCTGGTATTCTATGATTCTATGGTTTTTTTGATCTTTAACCTAATCAGCACTCAAGGATGGATACAGGCTTTATAGAGCTGTAATGTATAATGCTGCTGTAGAGGCTGTTGTAGAAAATGGAGTCTCCAATGTATTTCCAAGCTGGAGCTGTTACTTTCAACATAGTAACTCTTGCTAGGAGAATATTTTTGAGATGAATCATAGAGGTTGACAAAAATAGAACTCCTCAAATTGTCAGTCAAGGGTTGGAGAAATTTCCTGTCAGATTTCATGGCAGAAAAAGTAATACTGAATCAAACTTGGATTTATGGTCTCATGCAGTTAACAACCAGACATTTTACGTTTGTAAGTGGCATTCCATTTTTTTATTTTTTAAAAGGAATTCATTTTAATAGCGCTCTCAGCTGAGGGATACACTTGTATCTGTCAAGATTTAATTCTTTAAAATGATTAACACCCCCCCCCCCCAGTTGTGATTCTTTAAGGTATCAAATGCCAAGTTCCACTCTTCTTCATACTGAAAACTATTTTGAAATTGATAGTATGTTCCTGCCTGTTTCTTCTTAAGCTTAATGCAGCTGTTATCATGTTGAAGGACACCAGTAGTCTCTGCATTACCATTACTTTCTTTATGATTCTCTTCTGTTACTACAGTTCTTTCTATTAATTCTGATGACAAAAATATATTTGTAAACTATCTTATTTATCTGCCTTCAAAACTAGCTTGTTCCGCACTTAAACAAATAATTAATTGTTGCTACAAGCAGCAAATGCTGCTTGCAGTCTAGTGTGCCTCTAGCTTAGCTTTCAACTCTAACTTGCGAGTTTTCCTCTACCAGGGTAATATGGCTTGTTATGAGGCGCTTTGTACTAATTAGGTGAGCAAGAAGTAACTTTTAAGAGTTTACTTAGGTAGAGAGGGAAGTGGTGGACCTCGGTATCCATGGATACTTTGTTGTTCAGGGACTCTGCTCAGGATAACTTTTGAATTGAAAGTCAACACATCTCATCTGCAGTATCATTACTGAAGTGTTTGCAGAGACACGCTCGGTGTTAATTTAGCAGATTCAATTTAAAATGGAGGAATTAAGGTTCAAAAGCTATATTTAGTGAACAAACTGCTTTAAAAGAGGTGAGGGCTCTTTCAATCTTGATGAGGCAATTTCATCACAATTTAAAAAGAGGTCAGCTAAATTTCCACATACCTTACAGGGCACAGACGTTAGTGTATTTGAAAGACAAGTGCTAGAAATCTATTGGGATGAGGACCATAAAACTGTCTGTAATTTGAGGCCCTAAATTTAGGGCACTCTAATTAAAACTGACTTCGCATCCAAAAATAGCAATCGTCTTACAAATCTGTTTGATTATATACTACAACTATTCCACTTTATTTCTGGTAGGCCAGACTTTTTTTAAACCAAGCTGTTATGTTTGGCTGTTGGGGAAGGAGGGCAGACATTCTTATGCCTTAAACCCTTCTCTTTGTATCTAAAATCCTTTCTTTTGACAAAACGTTACATTTCTTGCTATAAAATTTTGGAAATTGAAATAAGTCTTATTGTATCAATTTAAAATTTCAGAGCAGCTCAGACTGGGGAGTATATGAATGGAGGAGGAGAGAAAGCAAAAGCTGTTGTCAGTACTACAGTGTGTATAGATTTGAAAATGAGATGTAGCATCTGAAAGGATTAGAAAATTATCTCTGAATTCTTCAAGTGTAAGCTGCCAATGCAATCTTGTATACTCAGTTTCATATCAGGGCAAATTGATTTTTCCATAAAGTAGCTTGTTTTATGTGTCTGGAGACGAGTTTTCACTTCCATGGTCTAACCTGGAAAAAAGAATCTTTTTTCATAGGTACTAGTAATACAAGGTATGAGAAATGTAACTGGTTTGATAAGCAACATGCAGTGAAATGTGTCTGTATACAGTCTGTCTTTGGCAGTTATAAAAAGGTGGGAGTTACAGGCTTAATGTTAATGAGACCTGTGGTTTTTACAGTACTGACTTAATGAACCGAGAGCTTGTCTGCTCTGGGTTCGTTCCTTGCCAGTGAATTTGGGTGACAGGATCATAGGGTTGTTCTGGTAATGTGCTCTTAAGTATGCATTGGTTTAGATTGTTTTAAGAATGCTATTTTTCATATTTGTGTCCATGGCTTATTACTCTTCTTGTAACAAATGAGTATTTTGGTTGTTTTGTTTGGTTTGTGGGGCTATTTTCACTTTTTAAATGAATATCTTGATTTTTATTAAAGCGAAACTAGAAGCATGAACTGAAACTGAGTAGCAGAAAACACTTTGGTTTAAAAAACAAACTTGAATAATGTAAGACACTGGAAAAGAACTTGGGAATAGCCTGTTGATTAGTTTCCTTAACTGGGTCTAGTGATATTGCCTGCCTCTCTATTCCTTAATTATGTCTTTTGAAATAATCACTCTTGGAATAGTTCCTTCTAAATATAACCAGTACACTTGAAAACTTGTATATTGGAAAGCCTGAGGGTAGGTAGAACCAGCCAGAGGGAGAGGGCAGGGGTTTACATGTTGTGTAGCAGAAGGGACTTGCACTTGTGTGGTGTCGTCTTTTGTTACCTACAATATATAGGGAATGCTTCTTGCTTATCTGAACAATGATGGGAATTTAATCTCATGATCCACGTGCTTAATGTCAAAAGTGTACACACTCTTGGGGAAAAGGTCTTTACCCCGAGCAGCCGTCGTCTTTATATTAATACTCCAGTCTTTGCCTGTTGATTTGTACTTTTTCTTGCTTACTTGCCTCCAAGTCTGGATGAAACTTGTTTCTTTTCTTTAGGGATGGCACGGCTGCCACACAGGAGGGTGGCAAGTGCCTACAGTGACCTGTATAAGAGGAGGGTATAGGTTAGAGCCCCTCGTGGGAAGCGGGGAGCTGGGGTTTTCTCTTCCCTAATAAGGGTTTTATAACGGAGGCTGCAGTATGGTGCACCTTTGAAAGAGAAGGCAACTACAAGGCTTTTTTCTGTGTGTGGATCCTAATCCTCTCAGTATGTTAGACATGCTCAGAGTCTAATGCAATTAGCAAGCTGAGCCTGGAGAAGGCTAGTTTGATGCGAAACAGCACTTGTTCGGCCTCTTCAGCTTGCATGAACGGAATCTTGATTTCTTCTGTGATATTCTCAAAGCATATTCTTTTTCTGAAGATGTCAATATGTAGTGGGTTTTACAGAAAATGTTTTAATGCACTTAAGTTCTCGGTAACTGACTTTACTCAGTGTTTCTCAAATGGAATGTGTAAAACTTGGAAACACTTTTACTCTATTATTTTTCTTTAAGCCCTATGGTTTCTGACCCTCTTTTTTTATTGCTTACAATACACTTACTGTAGCACTGATGCAAAAACATAAAACTGTGCTATAATTTCTACAGTTGCATAACTGAACTCCTGATTCTTTCATCTCAAACTGTTTGGCCTTCAGTTTCCCTCTGATATGCCAGGGGGCTTTCTTTGTTTTTGCTGAAATTAAGGAAACTACTTCAGAGTTGTCAGACATAGATTGCAAAATCATACTTTAATCATTTATTGCCAGCAGTTTCATAGAGATCAATCTAATGTTTAAATGGTTCAATTAATAACTTTGCCAGAAGTTCTTATATAAAACAGTTTCACAATGGTCTGTAATTATTTTGTCTAAAAAAACCAAATAGCCTTCTACATTTTCATGACTACAATGTAATCTTATGTTTTGATTGCATGCGATAGACCTACAAAACTTATACCTCTGAAAGGGGCTGCTTAGTTGTTCACTATGCTAAAATGGTTATGATATTTAAAAATAAAAAGGTGGTGGCTTCTCTGAACATACAATACAATAAAGTGATGTTAGTAACAAACCTGGTTACTGTTACTTATAAAGCTCTTTGTTTTTTTTTTTTTTTTAACTTGAAAGTGGCTTGATGTTGTTGTTTAACCTCCTGTTTAAACATATGGTAACATGGTAGTTGGTACCAGTATGTTTTGAGTTGTGTATTTGGAAAACATTCAAATATAGTTCTGCAGGGACCATGTGCTTTTGCTAGTCACCAATTACTCTAGTGTGGCCAGCTTTTGTGTATATTTGAAAATAAAATGGAATCTCCAGCAGGAAAGCACTTCATTGATATAATTTAGCACAAGAAGCTAAGAAATGCTGTGTTCTGAAATGTGATAAAACACTAGGGAATGTCGTGGAGACAAATGATGTGATTGTTCTGATCAGTAGGTATATTCTGCACAGTAAAGGACAATAAATAACATAATCCACTTTGGTTGGCTTTATCCAATTCAAGGCAATTCATTAAGCAAAAACATCTAAATGCTGTTCCTTGCGAAGCAAATGAAAGCTCAAAGTAACTGTACTTTTCTTTGCTCAAGTTCCTCTGTGAGGTGAGACAGTAACGTACTAAAGGATGGTGCCAAGTCTTTTTTCCTGTGACATGTTTAGGGCTTAAGTCCCACTTCTTTGAGACCCATTTTAAACATATTTTTAGCACATGGCACTTTGCCTAATTAAAAATGAAGGAAATTAAAAGGAAAAATTCAATTTGGACTTTTCTGAAACTCTATGGCAAAATCCGTAGTCTTACATGAAATGCAATTTCTTTTAAAAGAAAAGCTTAACTCTTTGAATTCCTCACAAAATAACATTTTTTTCTTTCTATTGAGTGTGACAGGGCAAACAGAAAAGCAGCTTTCAGAGCACCGCTTTTATGAAGATCCCCTTTGGTCTAATGAATAAGTAATATGCCATCTTGTAAAGCTATAGCCCATTCATAATGCATCCATATTATTGTAACAGATTGTAAATTGAGAAATGTATTGTTTCTTGTTCTATTATGTCTGGCTAGGATTGTCCCATAAGAATAACTGATGATCCTGCATATCAGGCTTCAGTCATTTGGTAAAAGTGACTGTTTGGCAGAAGCGTGTGTCTTTTAGGATGCATGCGTTATCCTTGAGACTAGTGTGGTATGAGAGGAGGATTTCTTTTTATTATTAAGCAATACCAAGTTTACCTTGAAAAAAAAAATATGAACAGGGGTATTTAATGTGTGTAAAGCTCTGCAGAGGAAGAAATTAACGAGTAGGGAGCTTTTTTCTAATTCTAGTATCTACAGTCAGATTACTCATTTTAGAGTTTGAATTGCTAGTTTTTACTTGAAAATAAATTGGGATTAAACAAAAATGTGCAAATAGATGAAAACAATAAATTGTATTTACGAACAGTAGAAAGTGGCCATCTGGAAGAAATGCAGCGTCCTGTCAAAGTCTGCCATTCCTGACGTCATCTTATGCATCTCCTTGAAGCTAGAATGGTCAAAGTGCAAATGAGGCACGTTAGCATCACTCTTTAAAACAGAGCTCAGATTTGAGTGAGAGACAATGCTTATTTTATATTTTGAAAAAGAGGCGACAGAAATATGCAATCCTTTTACCTCACTATTAATGCAGTTTATTTAAGGCTTTAAGGTGCTTTTTCATCATTCTTCTGTTATTATATTGACCAATACTGAATGGTTCACTCTAGAAATATGGTGCTGCTTCTCTACCCTAGAGCTTTATCCTGTCTTCCTTAAAGTTTATTTTATAATATTAAAAATCTATGCATCATTCCATTCCTTTCAGTTTTCTCATTTAGCACAGCCCATCTTAGGGAGTTGGGGTGGCAGGAATCCTTAAAAACTATTGTTCAAAACCATATCTGTATTTTCTTAATTGGAGCAACTCTAACTGTTGTCCAAAAACACAGAATGAAGAAGTATAGCTACACCCTCCTGAAAATGCTCTTGAAAATAATAATAATAATAAAGCTTTATCTCATTCAAGGTCTTGCATAATAATTTTCATTTTTTTAATGGCATTCTTTTTCTGAAAGCAATTGATAACAATGACATTATCCAAGGATGTTAACATACCGTATCTCATTTAGGTGGAAAAGATTAAAAAAAGATACTTCAGTTACCTTACAAAAACTTTTGTTCTCTTATTAAGTAACTTATTAAGTTACTTCTTATTAAGTAAGAAGTAACTTCACTGATGTTGAAGGACAAATTCCCTTTAATTTTATTTGCCTAATATGGTAATACATTATTTCTCTGACATGGAGTATAGCCATTGCCTATAAAATGAAGGGAACTCATACTGCTTTTGTAACATTAAGAAATAAACAGCTTGACATAAACTTTCATAATCATGACCCTTTTTCTTGAAGAGGAAGGAAGAATTGCATTAGAGGAATGGTAGCATCCTTTCTTTCCTACTTATGTCAGTCAACTATTTTTGAGTATTGCTTTCCTTCCATGCCCAGAAACAAAGGGAAGCATAATACAGGGAAAAGCAAATAGTTCTTCTGTTTCAGATTATAGGTGATTGATATATGTTAATTTTGGGCACAGTTGCAGTGTTGCTGTTCAGTAGCAATACCCAGCAGTAAAGGGCTTTAGCTTCATTTTGCGTGTTCTTCCTATTTGAACTATGCAGCCAACTCCCTTGCTTAAGCTGAGGTGGATAGAGATGATGATGAAGATGCTCTCTATGGTGAAACGAGAGGGTTGGGGAAATGGTTACTGCGTGGGAATCTCTAACAGTGAAATATTTCAAATAATCTTGTTTTATAATGAAAATGCATTTGGCAGTAATTTCATTTTTAATTGGCATCTAAGTCCTTTCTGTAAGAATTGTTAGTTTGAGAAGTTTTTCACTTCCCTTCAGTTGGAGTGAGGAATTTAAGGTGTTTCTTAACTACAAATAGAGGGACAGATGAGGGGGACAGCATGTTAAGTGGCCCACAGATCAAGGCAGGAATGTCCCAGAATATCCCATCACTTACAACCATCTTTGCATTTACGTACATTTTCCTCTTCTCATTCTTTATTTTCTTTTGGGGTTTTTAACCATTTAATTGTACGTCAGTATTGCATAGAAGAAATATAAAATAGGAAAAGAGCTTTCCATGTATGCATTCTACCTTCTGTTTTATAATGCATTACCCGTTGGGGTTCTTTTGATTTTAATAGTGATGATATGGCTAAACTTAAATACCAGCCCAGGACATCTTTACTTCTTCCAGGTGCTTCAGCTACTTAAATATGTAGGCATCGCTTCTACAGGAGAACTTGGACAAGCACTTGTTAGTCCTTCTGTTAGTAAGCCTGTCCTATTTTGCAGAAGGGGATGGGGAGCTGAATGGCAGAATGGTCAGTCAGGCATGGGCAAATACTTTGTGTTACCCAGCTCTCTCTGCCTAGAGTCCTGCCTGGATGGCAGGTAAGGGAATAGCTGAAGCACCAGCTTCAATATAAAGGTCAAAAGAATAGTTTTCAGAACCAGAGACCTGGGATTTTATTGGTGGATTATCCTTCCTGGGGCAAAAGGGAAATCTGAAATATTTGCAGCTCTCAGTTGAGTGATTTCCTGCTCTTTTGAGGGAAGATTATATTTCTGTGAGGAAAAAATATATAATGGATTTATTGTAGTTGTGAGTCATATACTGGTCATACACTCTCACCTCTTCACACTAGAGATGCATTAATGTTCAGCCTGTTAAAGTAATAAAGTTTCAGCTGGATGTTTAAACTGATCTGATTGTCTGCTTTTATTCACCTGTGTATCCTAATCAATTAAACATTGTTTTAAGTCATCTGTTGTCATGCTGGTCTTAAGCCAAACCAGTCTTAAACCTTTCAAAGGCTGAAGGTGCTGAAAAAGCCTCGCACACACATTCCTTCCCTTATCCTCTAACACAGATAGTTAGAGAAACCTGGTTTTTCTCTTTGTTCAGTAAGAAAATTCTGCCGCCCTTGGGAGATTGCTAGGATATCCTTGACAGGCCAGATAAATTATATATTCAAAGTCCTGGGAATTCCCAAAATCACTCTACCCCAAAACATATGGAAAGAATGAAGTATGTGTGTGTATATATATAAAAAATTTTGACTAGTGGTGATGTGAATAAAGTGGAAGTAGTCTTACTGTGTTGTGTTTTCTTTTTTCCTTAATTATGGAGAGCTGGGATAAAATATATTAAGGTAAAGAAAATGCATTAGAGTAAGCTGTCAAAACAAACAAACAAAAAGAATAAAACCTACTTGCTTCAGAATATCTCTAGTGAAACAGAAATTGCTTTTAAAAATACTTAATTAGACCATGGTCCAGAAGGTAGCTACTGTAGTTTGTGCAAAAGAAGCAATAGTATTTTTTAAATATATGCTTCTTAATCCTCCAAGATTTTAATTGCTAGTAGGACACCTTCTGTGAAGACTTGAACAAAACCTGGATTTAAACACAAATATTATTTGAGGGGAATTACTTCCACTGTCTAGAACTAAGGCTATTTTTTACAATGTCAGCAGAGCATGATTTATTTAGTTTAAGAGTACTCTGATTTGTTTTTAAGAGGACGTGTCAAATTAGTAGGTTTCTTCTGCTGTATTATCTATGTGGTCAGCTATGTCTGATCATCACAGATGTATCCAAGGACGGTACAGAGCTATGTTAAGCCTGGGGAGAGCGAGGGCCTATTTTACCTGTGCTCCCTGACATGTGGGAGAAGCATGTCCTCTGGCCTCTCTCCTATGCTGAGGTAGCTGAAAATACAGAAGAGCAAAAGACAGCACAGTGGTTTTTGCTGTGAAGCAGGTAGTCTTTGGCAGAGCTCAAGAGAATGAAAATATCTTTGCTCTTGCCCTGGAGAGCTTCAGTCAATGTATCCAGACCTGAAATCAAAGCACAACCTGACTTGTCTGTGGTAGCTGGGTAATTGGTTACTGTACATCTCAGGGTGGATTAGAAAACACCAACTTTTCTGAATTGTTCAAGTTTTACTTTGTGCACTCACTTTACCTGCTTTTTTCCTCTTCCATTTATGCAAAATTACTAAAATAAAACCCTAAGCTTGTCCCTGAGTGTCGTGGTTTAACCCCAGCCGGTAACTAAGCACCACACAGCCGCTCGCTCACTCCCCCCCCTCCCCGGTGGGATGGGGGAGAGAATCGGAAGAGTGAAAGGGAGAAAACCCATGGATTTATATCTGTCCCATTTGGTTTTCTAACTTGATTCTCATCTACTAAGGGTAAGTCTTCCTTGTTCTGGACTTCCAACTCATCTCGGAGACCTGTGATTACTGAGTGCCACTCTTACCAGTAAAGGCAGAAGTGAGGAAGGCCTTGAGCACCTCTGCCTTTTCTGTGTCCTTTACCACTGGGTTCCCTGCTCCATTCAGCAGCATGCCTACATTTTCCCTAATCTTCCTTTCGCTGCTGCTGTACCTGAAGAAGCCTTTCTTGTTGCCCTTCGTGACTCTCACCAGATTCAACTCCAGGTTGGCTTTCCTAACGCTGTCCCAGCATACTCGGGCAATGCCTGTATTCTCCTGGGTCATCTGCCCCTGCTTCCAGCTCTTGTACGCTTTGTTTTTATGTCTGGCTTTTGTCAGGAGTTCCTTAATAATCTCTACATATTTCTTGTCACCTTTTGCTTGTATTCCTTCTTGTCAGGATGGACAGTTCTTTAGCTTGGAGGAGGTAATCCTTAAAAATCAACTAGTTCTCCTGGATACCTCTTCTTTTCAGGACTGTGTGCTGTGGGATTCTTCCAAGCAGATCCTTGGACAGGCCAAAGTCTGCTCTTCTCAAGTCCAGGGCTGTGGTCCTGGTTTTTGCCTTGTGCATTTCTCGCAGGCTTTTGAACTCCGCTGTGTCATGGTTGTTGCAGCCAAGGCTGCACCCAGCTTTCACACCCTCAACCTGTTCTTCCTTACTTTTAACTATCACATCCAGCAGTGTCTTCTCTTGTTGGATTCTTGATCAGCGTTGGATTCTTGATCAGCTATGTCAGGAAATTATCACCAATGCACTTCAGAAACTCTAGAAACTCAAAGTTTTTTTTAAAAAAAAAAAAAGAAATGAGGGGGGGAAGGAAAAGGGAAAAGAAGAGACAGTAAATAAAGTTTTGTGCTTCATTTATTTCTGGAGTTCAGGATTCTTCCTGGAAGGACAATAGGTGTCCTTGCCATTACAGATGTTGTAGCAAAGTCTCCACAGTGACTCTCCCTAGATCTCACTAGGTAAATCAATGTAAGATCAATGACCTTATAGATGCTTTCTCAAGGACTGTGAACTCCAAAGTGTTATATCAACTTAGAACAATTACCTATATAGTCAAGAAGGCGTTTGTCAATGGTAAGCTCTAAGAGAGCTCCAAGAGGAATGTAACAATTATTTTGCTTGACAAGGATGAAATAAGTTGCTCTCATTAAAAATTGGTTTCTGTAGACCCCCTTATAGCTCCTACCAATTAATGATCAATTTATTTTATTTATCATCCTGTTAAATACAAATACATGTTCTCATTATCCATATTTTTTTCTAATAAGCTGCAAGGCTTTCTACTTTGTGGAAGTGATTTTCACAGATTAATTATAGCTTGTGTAAAAAGATTTCCTTCATCAATTTAAAATGTCTGCTTTTCAGTTTCATTGATTGGCCTTTGCTCCTGCATTAGGAGGCACAGCAATTAGAAGTGCCTAATTTGCGTTTTCTGTACCATATGTTATTTTGTGCACCTCTATCCTGTCCCTTTAATTAGTCATTTCTCCTCTAAGCTGAACCTTCCCCATCTTTTCTGTCTCACGTTGTTGTCAAATGCAGTAAAATCAATGCAAGCTCAGAGTGGTTTCAGATGGTCGCATTGAAAGTTTGTTGCATAAGGGTCTACTTTGTATCAAGAATAACAATTTATGAAGCGTTTGGTTGAGTGTTTACTCGGAGTGAGTGGAGAGATACTTTACATGAGCAGTTCCTGCAATTATTGGTGTAAAGGGAACAACGGTGTTTCCGACGTATCTGCAACGAACGAATCTTAAAATGTCTACTAATGCTCATTTAATTAAGTTATTTGGCATCTTATATTACCCAGTAAGTTTTAAATGTCTATTTTCTAACTAATCTAAAAATTACTTCAATTGACTGTTTCAATAACAGGATGCAATCGTGTATGTTATGGATAATTTGATTATTCACTTACCCCGATTACTCTGTATCTAAGCAACTGTGCCTGCAACAAGGTATCTGATTTACAGAGTGATAAAGTGGCTTGTTGTGCGTTCAGTTTATTAAAGCACGAACTTCCTCAAAAAAAGCCTAGATGTGTGTATATATTTCTTAGAATCTTCTTGATAACCAAGTTGTCCATTTACATGTAAGTAATGTCCAAGTTGTACATTTGCGTGTAAGTCTACCACTGGAAGGTGGGTTAGCAATCTTTAAATGTTAAAATGACATCTTTTCATAAGCATCTCAAAACTGGTGTTCAGTAAAGGGGGAGGGGGGACCAAAGACAACAAAACTCTTTCAGTCTCTCTCTAAGCTTACCAAGGTATGTATACTGCTTGTTTTTCACTGGAAAAAGCAAGTTGAGATGTGAATACTTTTCCTTACAGAAAGAAAAAACATGAGCAATTTTTGTTTTTTGTTAAATGTATGCCAGAACATTACTGTTTTCCTTTCTGAAAGCGTCTTGTGTATTTTAAACCTGACATTATTAATGGAAAATAAGCTTGTTTGCATAATTTCATTGTATGAGAGAAATTAAAAAGAAATGAGAAATGGCTTTTCAAAACTACTGAGAATACAAACTCAAATAATTATCTGTGTTTAAGTTAAACACTGTGTTTTCCTGTTTCCATTGAAAAGGAGCCCTAAAATATTAGAGAGACCTTAGATTATGGCCTTATGCATATTCTTATTTTATACTTCTGTGTTTAAAAGGAGACAGACATCTTCAGTTATCACTTCAGATGTGTTTTGGATGTCATGAGCTATCTGTAATGGTTTCTACCACCAGGGAAGTAAAGACAGACCACATTACTAGCAAGATTATATAGTAGGATCATGCTTTTCTCTGAAGTGTGTTTTTTGGGAGTGTGGGGGTTTTTTTCTCCCTCGCCCCCGATTTCCAACTAGAAGCAGAAATTTTTGTGAAAGTGGATGTTGCTCCTCTTTTAAGCAGTTTAAATTATGTATGAAAGATTTCATTAAGTCCTAATTATGAAAAAGTGTTCTATTTTTAGTGGTACATACTTGGTAATATTATCAGAAGTTTAAGCAGTATCATAGCAAGTGGTACTATAAAAAAAGCATATTTTGAAGCAGTCTACAGTAGTGGAGACCTTGCTTTTCCCAAAAGGCATTTTCAAGAGTGGTTTCCCTGAGAATGCAGTCATGAAGAAGTTTCTCACTATCACCTTTACCCAGTTTTAGGCAAGGCTTTAAGATGCAATAAAGCGTTTCTGTGCTTTTTTCACATTCAGCAGTCTTATAAAGTTTCAGGAAAAACTGAGCTTAAAAAAATCCTATTCTCCTCTTAGTAGATTGATCTGAGATAGCAAGTGTGGTGTTTTGGAGAGGTTTTTTGGTGCTTGGAGTTTTTTGTGGGTTTTGTTTGTTTGTTGGTTGGGGTTTTTTTCCCCTTGTGAAGAAGCAGGGGCTGTGTCTTCTGGAAATGGGCTGGTAAATCAGGAAGTTTGCATTTTTACTTGGAGTCTCTTTGTACGTTTAAGTCCTCATTAATACCTGAATTGCACTGCCCTGTAGGTCTAGTTCCTCTGTAATCCTTTTCTAGAAATTTTAAGGGTCTGATTCAGCTGGAAATGCAGAGTCAGGGGATTTAGTAAAGAGTATTGCTGACTGAAGAAAAGCAGGGTGATGAACTAAATATTGAGGGGAACAAGTAGGGGATGTGTGTCATAATAAAACCATAGGTTATGTAGTGTCTCTGTTCTCCTGGAGAAGTGTTTGGGGAATAAAGATGTCTATGAAATTTAGCTATCTTGAAAAATAATGAAGGAACTGGTGTGTTGATTGGAGACATTTACTTCCCGGCAGACCATGCTCATCTTCAAGAGGGACCTGAGCAGTGGTACTTTGCTCATACCTCTTTTTTTGAAACCTTGGAACAGTAACTGCTGTGGTACAATATCAACCAGCCAGACTGGTCAGCTAAATGCTGAACTTAAAAATGCTGAAGGAATAAAAGTGCTTAATAGTACTAAAATCAAACTGTAGCTTAATATTGATTTCATAACTTAATTAAATAGTAAGGTGCATAACCCATTGCAGAGACTTTTCTTCTGAAATAAAAGGAGAAAAAAAAAGGAGTACAATCATGAGTCCCTATTATTTCTACTGTCTCTTCCTAGGGTGTCTGTATACTAGCAGTGAAAGCTCAATATGTAATTTCAGTGACATAATTACCTCCCTTAGGTTTATCATAGTTTTGTCTGATACTACAGAGAGCATGAGGGCAGGAAAAAGAAATGCGCTTCATAACCATCCTAATTTTTTTCACTGGATCCAAATAGAAATGGTACAAAACAATGACATAGATTAACTAGCAGTATTGGTTTCCATCTATAAAATTAACAGAAACTACAAAGAGAAAACAAAACGAAATACACAATCAAGGCACTCATCCAAGAATAACTTCACATGGAAAGCTCTGCTGGGAGGTTATAAGTGATAGGCATTCAGGAAAAAAAAAACAGTGTTTCTAGGTTATTTGTCATGTTAGTAGTATAACAAATTATCACTTATACTTCCTTTTCTCCTCTATCACCAATTCAAATCTAAATGAGCTAGGAAGTGACCACAATAATTGCTTTCTGAAGGCTAATTAGCAGCTTAAGATGGTGAATTTGGGGAATTTTGTGGGAGATGGGTGTATTTCAGGTGCAGTTCAAGGAATGTGCTCTCCACATGAAAAACCAGGCACTCACCAGTTCTCACTTAAACCCGAGGTGAAATGAGCACAGGGACTGGTCTAACCTCTTTAGCAATCACTGTGCTGAGACAGTTTCTGGCACACTGAGCACTCATGTTTCTCAATGCAGGCTTCTTTATATTAATCTTTCATCTGTCTTGTAGACTGTAAATTCTGCGATCCAGAGCCATCTTTCATCAGTATTTTGTGAAAGCCTGGCACAGTAAGTCCTGAGCCAGAACTTCGATATGAATAATAAATGTAGTTCTGATAAAGTATGGTTATGAAAAAAGAAAAAAGAAAAAAAAAAGAAGAAAAACAAGAAAAGAAACCCAGCTGATTCGATGCAACATAATATCAAGGACTTCTATGATGTTATATAGACAAGTTGCAAAGTTTGGATTTGTTCTGTATCAGCCCTGCTGGGAAACACACGCAAGCACTAGTTTTTCAGCGTCCATTGTGTGCTATTGACTGGATATCCATGGGGCCGTCTGAGCAATGAAGTCAGTGCTATCCATGCAGATCACTGCCACCCATTGCAAATAAATGGAAAACAGATAAAGTTATTAAATGTTAGCAACTAGTTCTGTAACAGAACGGTGCTTCTGATCTAATAACAGAGATCCAGTCTAGTGATGTTATCTGTAGGAACACTGGCATCTATGGTGAAATAATGTCACCATTTGTGGGTCCATAATTTCAGTAAGCTCAATTATTCAGTAATGATAAATTTCAAAATAATTTTTTGAATCAGGAAAAAAAATTGTGAAAACGTGACAAAAGCAAAGGCTGTCAAGCTTTTCTTTGAGAGATTATCAGTTCTTATGAAAGTTTTTCTGTGTTTTTAAATAAAATTACCTCCTTACCAGGAGCCAGACTGTAGGATTCAAACTGGTCCTGAGCTTTGCATTCAGTTTCTTAGTCCTCTTTAAATAATCTCCACTGAGGACATCCCACATGTGCACAGCTCCACCCCCCTTTTTTGGGCGGCAAAGGTAATACTCATTTCAAGTCAATGTTCCTGTAAGAAAGATGATGGAACTTTTCAGGAGGAGAACAGGGGGCAATGTCTGTATTCTAAATGGGAATCAGTAGCATGCTATCAGTTTGCTTGTAAAAAACAATGAAATGAGGAAAGAATTAATCCAACTGTAGAAATTAAGATGGAACTTGGTTTGACTTTCCTGTAAAACCCATAATTTCCCTGAGAAATGAAGGGGGGGGAACCCCACCCATTTAATTACTAATGAAAGTAACCATCACTCTTATTCCAAGAAGCTTAAATGTGAGCCTGGCAGATCAAATTTCTGTATCCTCATAGCAACAACAAAAATCTTTGTTCAATTTTCAGATACTGGAGGAAGAGTGAGTTAGTGTTGTGTGTGATGTTTAAGTTCACAATCTGGTATTTGAAGGAGGGTAGAAGGGTAACATGACGTGGAAAAGCACACGTAGCTTCCAGTTCTCTAGGGACAGAGTTGCTCGAAGATGGTTTCTTTTTTACATGGATGAACAGTACAGTTAGGAAAATATACTGACAAATTTCTGGGTCTCTTAGGAGAACTTTTTTTTTTTTTTTTGAAATGAAGCAGTATTGTGGAATGCTGGGACAGGCTTTTTAATTTTTATTTTGCTCTGCAAGGTTAGCACCTTTCTTTATCATGCATGTCTGTAACCTGCTTAGGGCATAAATTCCTCCTTAGTCATTCAAGTTCCTTCTTCATTGCTGCAGTATGACAAGGGCAGGTGTGTAATACTGTGGATTTTCTGTCTGCAGTACTGATGAAAAAGTTGCAGGGTATTTTTGGTGGGTTAGCTGCTATAGTTGATAAAATGACAAATATATCAAATAAGGTTTTTTCCATATTTGTGGCTGTATTAAGTGAGTACATGTTGAAAGACTGTACGCTAGTGACTTAAACACCCCAATTGTCTGCAACAGCTTAGTTCTAAACTGTTGCTCTATCTCAAACATTAAACAAAATTGATGTCAATATATAACAAAACGAGATTTTGCTTGGTTTCATCAGTCTGAAGTCACATTTTTGGTATGTAATCTCTTGTAAGTATTAGATAATTAGGATAGTCTTTGAGAAGACTGTTGGACTAAAATATGAAATAGATTTAATTGTAACAGTCTATTTCATGTATTTGGGTTTGGAGAAGGTGTGATCCAAATTAGAAATTATGCCTGCTGGTTCAATAGGTGATATATGAACAGGTAAGCTTTGCTAAATGTGAAATACTGAACATTGCTTCAAATAACTGGAACCAAGCTTGAAAAATGTTTTGAGGTGCCTAAGACAAGTTGAATGCACCATTGTTATCACCATGCCTAGGCAAGCTCTGTTACAACGAAGGCTGTTTTAATCAGACCCACTTCTTAACTGTCCTCCTGAGCATGATGGCTACCTGTGGTAGGAAGGAGTTTTAGGTTTTGCACATGTGTTCTTCATGCAGCAGGAACTGGAATTTAGCGAAGCTTAGGTAGGATTATACCCAGGGAATAAACGATGAAAGGGGATGGGGGGGGGTGGGTGTCAGTCACTGGGGCAACATCAGGGAGTAGGCAGGAGTGCAAGGCGGGGAAAAGGAGCCTGGAGGGAGAGCCGGCGTGGGGGGGAACGCGTGTGGTGGGGAAGGACTGAGAGGGCGGAGGTGGTCATCGGGAGGCACTGGGGAGAAGGATGGAGGCTGTCCGCACGCAGGCTGCTGGCTAGCAGCTCTCAGCACCTGTAGGAGGAGGTGGGAGCCCAGCTGGCCGTGGGGGCTGTTTTTGAGAGGAGGACGAGAGGCAGCGGGTTCGTGGGGCAAGATGCTGACAGGGTAATTTCTTGGGGCTTACTGTGGCTCAGGTGAGTGCCTAAATATAGGAGCCCACTCATCACGACCGCTGCTTTCAGAGCAGCGTTGCTTCTGCTTATCTCAACTTGTGAGCAAAAGGGATGGGTTTGTGAAATGAATTTTCAGCACGCTCTCAAATGCAACTGATTCATCTTGGAAAGAAAGGAGATGGTGAGGGATCTTCAGATTAGCGCCCGCCTTCTGTTCTCTTGTTTTGAGGGCTGTGCGTGTTTGCCAAAATGCAGGGAAATGTTGAAAAGGGTAATTAACTAAACAAGCAAAATCCTTAATTGCTGGAGGACTTTCATAATTTTGTTAGCGTGTTTTTAAAAATGACTTGTGCCATCACGCTTCTCTTCTGTGGTCAGGGAAAATGTTGTTTCCTTCTTTTCAGGCAAAATAAGGGCAGATAGCTCAATAATATGATAGAGCAGTGTTGATGCTCCTGTGAGACTGATGCCAACTCTCAGTGCTACCAGTGATGGGACCCTGACTGCTGTCACACTGCTGTGCTGCAGAGTCCCCTGTCCCTGTGTGCGAAGGTCACGCGGACTTTTGCTTGGTGCTGGCTTGCAGAGAAGTATCCATCAGCTATAAATCTATTGGCAACCGAAATGCCAGAGGCTTGGGCTTGTAGGTTATAGTGTACTTTCTCTGTGCAACTGTGGAGGTGAACACAAAATGCTGTCGGACAGCCACAGTAGCGCTGCTGACTTGGATGATGTGTGCCTCCACTATGGTTTACTTACATGTTTATAAAACCTTGTTTATAAATTCCTCCAGCAACTCCTTTACAAGCTTCATCCCTTAGAAAACTAATCCCTTGATGTAATGCACATAACAATAACAAGATATGGATCAGTGACAGATGGATACTTTCATACTTGGCATATGGTGTGTTATAAGCCTGCTCCCATGCTATTGAAGCTGATGAGTCTTTCCATTGAATTCACTGAACTTTGGATCAGGCCCTGGAAGAAAATGAGTATAATTCTAAAGACAGCTTGATATTAAAAGGAAAAAAAAAAACCAACACACTTTAAACTTTTTTTTTTTGGCTCTGTAGAAGCCAGTGATTTTTGCTTATGTATTTTAACTGACTTGGAAAGACACGCACCCTGGATCATAGCAATTAAGAGGAGTCCAGAACAGGGGGGGAAACGTCTGCTTTATGTGTAAATCTTTAGTTTTAATAAGTAAGTGAGGCATAACAAAGCTGGAAATGTTGGAGTGATGGAAAAATATATGAATGATGGTAAACAAGTCTTTGCCTCTAAAAATACTTAAAATACCCATTTGGCTCCATTTTAAATTTCCTCAGAGAATACAGCTTAGCAGAATTTTCTTTGAGGAATTTAGAAATGCTCTTTAATTAAAGCCTTATTTTATTATTCTATTAAGAAGTATTGTTATGATTAACAGCAGACACTTAATTTGCATAAATAATGAACGTGTTTAAAATCTTGACTGTGTCACAAGACTGTCAAAAAGAGTAAAAGCAGTTTGAGGGTTTTCTTATACAAAACTTGATGTGAATTCCAGCCTGATTCTTACTGCAGCCTGTGTCAAATATGTTAGATTCAGCATAAGCAGCTGACAACAAAAATGTGTTATTGACAAAGTCAACTGTGTGGGATTTAATGGATCATCTAATTCATAATTTGCCATAAGTGGAAGATGGCTCCCTAATAAAATAAAAAAAAAATAAAAAAAAAGGGAGATTTGTAGGGAATGTAGTTTTGATATTGAGTAACCCCCAGTCTTTTTTTAATTATGTTACTGCTGAAAGCTGGTGCCAAACCTACCAAATCATCTCTTCGGTGCTACCTTCTGCCAGTTCAGAACCTGCGGTCGTCCACGGAGGTGGCTTTGATACCACTGAAACAATTACAGATGTTAAAACTCACAGTAGGTAGAACTCAAGCTTATCTTTTGAAACTGGATATAAATGAGATATTAATTCAGAATATCCTGAACTCGAGAAGTCTGGAAGCAGCTGGAGCTTACTTTTTCAGTTTCTGACCCACATGACTCACTGCAGTGGAATGGTTTGCACTGAACATTCAAATTTGTTCTATTAATGCTGCCTCCATCTTTTGTCTTAGCTTACAGATGCATTTTCTAGTATTTTGGAGTATTTTCCTAGTATTATTTGTAGATTTTTTTAGAAACTGGCGAAAGGAAGTTCTTGTTCCCTCACTTCACTTAGGTCAGAGCCAAATCTCTCTGACTAGAGAAGGTTTAAATTTTCCATTAAGAGTAGCTTCTAATTCATAGGCTTGTTTTTCTTTCCTTGCATAATTTTCTTTTTTTTCATCTCCTTTATTCCGTCATCTGTTTCGTCGTCACCTTGGGTCTTTCCTCCTCCTGACAAAATCACGGCTTCTGTCCTAGCAGAAACTTTCTCTCGCGGGGTTCCCCCTGCCAGCCCGGCTCACTCGGCTGCTTCCCCATATCTTCGCTTCGGCGACAGCAGCTCAGCAAAACGTTTACTACCTGTTTGCAGGGATTCAGTGAAACAGGTCTGGGGGGGTTGCAGGAGAGCCCAGATGGATGAAGCACCCTGGTCATGCCTGCCCCAGCTTTGGGTTTAAAAAGCAAGGAGAGGAGGGTCCAGGTTGTCCTGGTCTGGGAGTGGGAATTGCACCCGGTGCTGACAGGCAGCGTGGATCTGCGCTGCTCTCCGTGGCCTGCTCTCCCACCCCACGGCAGCGCTTGCTGCTGGTGCTGGCTTCAGAAATTAGGCCTCAGGAAACTGCGCTCCTGCCCAGAGAAGAAGCTGCAATGCAGCTAACCAGGGCTCAGCCGCCTCATCCTTCTTGGGCAGCCTTAACACCAGCACCGCCGAGAAGGTTGCTCCAGTTTTGTGTACTTGCCATGGATATTTCAGTGAGACCTGATTCTCTTTGAACTCCAAAAGGAGGTCTGCAAAGCTTACGTGGTAGGCTGAGCACCCACCACTCCACTGCCATTAAACGGTGTGGTTACCCACCGGTTACCCAGGGCATGCAGCTCTGGAGGTCCCAGCAGGAAGGGCTGTCCAGGATTCGAGCTGACAGCAAGTGAAATTGGGCAAGGCAAACTGGACAGGACTTGACTGAGGTCTCTACAAATGTATTGTGACTTTTAGCTCCATTTCTAATGGATGGCTTTTGTAATCTGGTCTCCGCTCTGCCACACCGCAGGGGGCGAGATGGGCCAGAGTGTGGATGTGCGCCATGCAATGAGATTTCCAAGGTCTGGTCTTCTACACCCCAGTACTGTAAACTTCATGCTACCTTGTGGTTCAATTTGTGACCCCGGTGGCTGACTAATGATGTGGGCTGTGTGTTTGAGTGCAAAACAAGCCCGGAGTGGATGGAGCAGATCTCTTGCTGGGTACTGCACGTTGCACATGAGCACCTCTCCCAGCACCCAGCTACTCCCGAGAGGCTTTGGTGCCTGCTTTTTGCTAAAGCCACACGCAGAATTGTTTTGCACCTGGGCTTACGCTCCAAATGTGTGTCATTCTTATGACAAGATCGTAATTACTGTTCAGTGCTGCTTCCTCTTTTATTTACAAAAGATAATATTAGGAGTGTAGCTGAATGCACTGTATTCTTTGGAAATAAAAATAACTCAGTGATGTGGTTACTAATGAAGAAAAACGTGAATTTTGCTTACCTTTGGACAGAGATTTATAAGTTTTTCCTCCTGAATTGTATTCTTCAAGTTCTGGCTGTGGTACTTTGGGAAATTTACAGATCGTTTTTTTTTCTAGCCTGCACTGTTTTTCATTTAGTGGGTTATTATATTCTATAACTCTTTTTTTTTGATATAAGCAAAAAAGCCCAGCTTGTCACTACTTTAATGCCATGCTAGAAAACTCTGTGTTGGTGCTTTTCATAAAGTCCTGTGTTGAACGAGGATTATATATCTTTTATCAAAACATGCACCAATTGCTTAATTTAAATGCTGAAGGTGAAATTTCAAGTCTCACATGAATGGATCTAGTAAGGTGCTAGCAGAGAAGTTGGAAATAACTTTGCTTTCGGTGGAATATACACAAGTCAAACCTCAAAATCTGTCATATACTGTACTATAGTAGAGATTTCTTGAAAGCAGTTGTCTCTAAACTAATGGATGCTTTGATTCCTTGTTTAGATAAAACATACATGGAAGTGTATTACCAATATTTTGGCCATGGTCTCTTTGCCTTAACAGCCGTTGCTCAAAACATGTAAAGAGTTTGTGGAAGCAGTGTAATGAGAGATTTCAGTGACCAGGTGACCCGCCTAGTGGATGAGGGAAAGGCAGTGGATGTGGTCTACTTGGACTTCAGTAAGGCCTTTGACACTGTCTCCCACAGCATTCTCCTAGAGAAGCTGGCGGCTCACGGCCTAGACAGGTGCACTCTTCGCTGGGTAAAAAACTGGCTGGACGGCCGAGCCCAGAGAGTTGTGGTGAACGGAGTTAAATCCAGCTGGCGGCCGGTCACGAGCGGTGTTCCCCAGGGCTCAGTTTTGGGGCCGGTCCTGTTCAATATCTTCATCAATGATCTGGACGAGGGGATCGAGTGCTCCCTCAGTAAGTTTGCAGACGACACCAAGTTGGGCGGGAGTGTTGATCTGCTGGAGGGTAGGAAGGCTCTGCAGAGGGACCTGGACAGGCTGGATCGATGGGCCGAGGCCAACTGTATGAGATTCAACAAAGCCAAGTGCCGGGTCCTGCACTTCGGCCACAACAACCCCAGGCAACGCTACAGGCTTGGGGAAGAGTGGCTGGAAAGCTGCCCAGAGGAAAAGGACCTGGGGGTACTGGTTGACAGCCGGCTGAACATGAGCCGGCAGTGTGCCCAGGTGGCCAAGAAGGCCAACGGCATCCTGGCCTGTATCAGAAATAGTGTGGCCAGCAGGAGCAGGGAGGTGATCATGCCCCTGTACTCGGCACTGGTGAGGCCGCACCTCGAATACTGTGTTCAGTTTTGGGCCCCTCACTACAAGAAGGACATGGAGGTGCTGGAGCGCGTCCAGAGGAGGGCAACGAAGCTGGTGAAGGGCCTGGAGCACAAGTCTTATGAGGAGCGGCTGAGGGAACTGGGGTTGTTTAGCCTGGAGAAGAGGAGGCTGAGGGGAGACCTCATCGCGCTCTACAACTACCTGAAAGGAGGTTGTAGCGAGGTGGGTGTTGGTCTCTTCTCCCAAGTAACTAGCGATAGGACAAGAGGAAATGGCCTCAAGTTGTGCCAAGGGAGGTTTAGATTGAACATTAGGAAAAATTTCTTTACTGAAAGAGTGGTCAGGCCTTGGAACAGGCTGCCCAGGGAAGTGGTGGAGTCACCATCCCTGGAGGTATTTAAAAGACGTGTAGATGAGGCCCTTAGGGACATGGTGTAGTGGGCATGGTGGTGTTGGGTTGACGGTTGGACACGATGATCTTAGAGGTCTTTTCCAACCTGTATGATTCTATGATTCTATGATTCTATGATTCTATGATTTCGTGTTGCTGGTTCTAGAAATTCCTCTAAAAGGAATTTCTAAAAGGCTGCTTCTCTGGGATGGTCGTTAATACCTCCCAGCTGTAAAGACGTGGCTCAACTCTGAGTGGCTCTCCCGTAGGCTTGTTCCTTCTTCTAGATGTGTGCTGTACCATTCCCCCAGTACGTTTTAACGATACCGATTCCAACATAATCTCAGAAGTCAAAGTTACTTGAACAGGAACAATAGCTGAGTAGAAATGCATGATCTCTGCATGCTTGTGAAACCTGCTGGCCAGAGGAATCGTTCCTCTGCTGTTCCTCGCCTCTCCCAGCAGAGTGAAGAATATAGCATTTGTATTGCTCTCACCCGAGCTGGAATTAAATTGCTTCTTTGACGAGGTTGGTCTACTGAACAGCTGTAAACAGTTTTCTTTTTCCTACTCTTTCAAAACTAGCCATAGATGAACAAATTTGAAGCTTCTGGACACCCACAGCTACTGAAATCAGTGAGGTTCTGTAATTCTGAAGGATAATAATTGGCTTCAATCTTTGTAGTATAATTTTCAAAAAATATATGCAGATGGAGTAGGGAAAATTATATACAAAATTTCTAACGGAATTGAGGGGAAAATGCAGTGAAGAAATACTGTAATCTCCAGGCCTGTGCGTAAGGTTGGGAAAGAGAGTACGGTAGTTTCTAGTTTGGTGTTTCCCTGCCTGATAGTGTGCCTTTGGGGGAGTCACTGACCATGTGTGCTTGCTTCCAGTATTGCAGAGAGAGCACTGAGGTACCTCCCTCTGGAGGGTGTTGGTGTAACGGGTAGCGTGTTCGCAGGGCTCTGCATACATTAAGTCCTGGAACTGTTTTCTTCTCTTTCTTTTTTTTTTTCCTCTACTCACTCACAACAGGTCTTGCTTGCAGTGACATAAAATTGTGTAATAAACCAAACCACAATAAAAATTTAATGGGGAATTAAATTAGACTTGTAGATATTGTTACTTTTGTTTACTATACTCCGAACTAAAAAAAAAAAAAAAGATTTTATATTCCTTTACCAGACAAAAAAAAAAATGGTGGAAATGTTTTTAAAATCACATTCCGTACCTTTCAGTTATGTTTGTGGTTTTGGTTTTTTTTTTTTATTTAATTGGCCTTTACGAAAATTATGTATTTGAATGTACTGCAGGAATAAAAAAAAGACTCTTTGTGAAATTGCAAAGTAAAATTACTACATGGCTTATTTTTCTGTCTTAAACTGTTTTGTCATATATTGAACCAGTTATTGGTTACTAGTCCTAGCTACTTATTGCCTGCCTGGAAGTTTTATGACCTTTTTCTTAATCTGTTATTATTTTGTGTATTTGCTTTTCTGTGATTGATTCATACACTTATGTCTTTGAGGCTCTCTAAGGGTGTACAGTTACACTTCGTGTCCATTTGTCTGTCATCTGCTGTATGTGGTTAGACAACTTGGCCGAGTCAGTTTCAGTACGCAACCAGTCAAAAATAATCAAAATAAATCTATTTATGTCAGAAGTTTTTTGATTACTTAAAGCTTATGATGAAATTGTGCTATTCTGTGATATTACAAATGCCACCTTTTGGTGATAGTGGAGATTGCAAGCAATTTCTGGTATAATGAGCGCAGGTATTATAAATAATGCAACAGATTTTAATACCATGTAGTGTATAATAGAGCATAAATAATTGGTTTTCTCCTGGTCAGTGGTTTATGCTGAATAACTTGATTTGTTTCAATCTTTGACATAAAACTGTGTTCTGGTCTTTTCCAAAAACGTGTTATTGTTTTAAAAGTAATTGGTTTAGTCCTGTAATTTTTACTTAGACTCAATTTCCCGTGACTTTCGGAAATCTGATTGCAAGGTCTGTTCAGATAGGTGCTGGGCAATGTCTTTGTGTTTCATTAGGCTTCAGCCTTCCGTCTCCTTCACAAAACAATGCTCAAGAGGAGCTGTGTGGCTGGAAGTGAGCTCTGCTCAGGCTCCCGTGTGAGGTTAGGCACAATTGGGGAGTGCTTGTGCTCCTGCACAGGCCCCGCTGGAAGTTCACCCAAAAAAAGTCTTCCAGATTTCCAGTATTTCCTTTGTTTTGATGATGACAATACCTTCTTTCTATTATTTCTACTTTCCTTTTTTAAATTAACAGGCATGTAAAAAGATGACTTCTTTAAAGAGGAAATGTTCACTAGCTTTTTCAAGCTTGACAAATAGTGTCCTTCTGGAGAAGGACCAAGCCACCAGCTGATTTTTCCCTTTTCTTTTTTTTTTTCCCAAGGGCAAGGATGAATGATAAAGTTTAAAGCTCAGTTATTATGCTTTGAATTTTTAATTTACATTGTTGCTTTATATTATCTTTAGGCTGATCTCATAACTCCTTTATAAGCAACTGGGAAGAATAACTTTCCTGAGAAAAAAATAAGGTAGAAGAGGTATAAGCACTGACTTTTTTTTCCCTTTCTTTCTTTCTTTTGGGAAAAGGAAAAAAAAAGTGATTATTAGATAACATTATTTGCTTTTTCTGGTGTCACATGAGCCACTTCAGGGACAATAATCCACTCATCATATATCATTTGGTGTATTATGGCTAAAGGAAGGGAAAAGCTACATATTATTCTTTCTGTTGTCTAGGACAATGCATTAAAACATGCGGATCTTTTACTTATTCTTTTATGGGTAAGAATGGAGTTTCACTTTTTTACTAGAAAATAGCATTGGACAATATTATTGAGCTCTCACTCCATTGAGATGCAATATCAAAACCTTTTGTTAAAATATTTTAAAACATTAAGCTCTGGGAAGACTTGCTTCTAATTTTAGTAGTCCAAACTTATTTTCCACATGACTGAATCCAGAGATTAAGTTTCAGTCTATTACTTTAAAATAAGATTGGGTCTGAAGAACATGCAGAGTTTTAGAGACAAGATTTCACCTTTATCAGACTAAGCACCTCTGTAGTATACATTGTGACTTGAAGTAGAATAATTTTGAATGTGCAGATTTCCCAATAGGTTTTTTGTACTTGACTTTTTTATTATATCCTCAAAGAGAGAGACGAGAGAATAACACATACTTTCTTTTATCCATTTTGATTCTCTGTTAAAAGGCATTTTTAAAATGCAGAATATATTTCTACTTTCTGCAGCTTCCTTTGTAATTTTGCTTGTACTTTGAGTTCTTTTGCTCCTAATGCAAACATTGTCTGTTTGAACCAAGAGTTCTCCTAGACTGTTGTGATTTCCACAGGCTTATTCTCTGCAGAAAGCTAACTAGACTAACTTGTGTTGGGAACAAAAGAATAAATATCCTGTCTGCCATTGTTAGGCACCCATGTGCATTGGTGGTTACTCATATGTGGGGAGATGTTAATCTGCACAGAAGCAAAAGCTTTTTTCTTAATCCATTTATGTTGATTATATTTCAGGTTGGAAATTCTGTGATTATATCAATTGATTCACTAGGAAAAGAACAAAGTTTAGCTGGATGTGGACATTCTTTCCTGTACTCATACACATATTCCTAAACTAGTACCACGGGAATATCTTGACTTCCACTTCCTTAGGATTTCTCCTATGATGATCTGTATTTCCAATCCCCCATTTTCTGAATGGACCTACTTAACTGCCATTAGTCCTGGGCTGGCCTGGCAGATTTAATATCCTGCCTTTTCCCAGTCCTGGACTGCTTTGTCCAGACTGTAAAACATGATTTAATTTTGGAAACTGTGATGAAAAGTAAAATGGGCAGACAGAGTTCTCTCTGAAAGCCTTAATATTTCACTGTTGTAAATACAAGAAAAGCAACTTCTGTGTTGGGGATGCTTTATTTTGCAAGGCAGAGCTTAAATTCCCCTCAGCTCTCATGGGCAATGTGAGGCAAATCAGTTCTAATAATGAAACATATACCTCAAAGTCTCACTAACTCTTAGATCTTTCAAAAAATTAGAATTTTATGTTATAGAAATAAAGATGAATGAGTCCTCTACCCTCTGCTCTCAATCCACAAGTGATTGGCATAGAGGAGGCTTCAGGTAAGCCAGGAAATTTGGAAATACTTCTCTGAAGTGAGATCTTCCTTTTGCGAGTTATGATGGTGTTCTAAAACTAAAGGTTATCCCGTTCCGTGGCAGTTTTGATTTTATTTGGTTTGGGTGAATAATGTGAATCGTTACTTGATTCTGAATATTTCTATCTGGCTTGTTGTGGACAACGCAGTTGTATGATGGTGACTCAGCCCTGCAACATAACTTTCACAGAGTCTACCCATTCCATTCAGCAGTCTTGGAGGTTTGTTACTGTCATGCCAACAGAAGTCAAGAAAGGGCAGGCTATGTTTTTAGGCTATCTATCAAACAATGTAGTTGCTCAAGAGTCAAAGCTTACAGGACTGAGCAGGCTGCCGCTGCAGCCTATTGCAACCTGGGGATAGTGTGGTGGTACGCACCGGCTCTGCAGCAGTGACAGATAACCCTTCCAGAGTTTTACTCTCTCGAGGTGTGCTGCGCTGACGTGAGAGCTATTTCACCTGGCAGAACCAGAGTTAGTGCTGGAGATATGACCCAGAACTAGCAGATGTAGTTTGCTTGCTTAAAGGAAGGATGGAAAGCTGGAAAGTGGTACAACCTTCTGCAGACCTTTTGCAATCATCTCAACAGCGTCATGAAACAAAACTGTGAAACAAATGCTGATGGAAAGACAAATTAAAGATAAGGAGATAAATAGAAAATGAATTAATGTGCAAAAGAAGTTTTCCAAAGGCAGCTCATACCAAAACTAGAGCTGAGGATTTCCAGTGGATTGTGCTGTGGTGGAACCTGTGAGAGCAGAGAGAGGCAGTGAGGGACTGTTTGTGAGGACTGGTTGAGGGACAGATCTTGCTGTTTGTTTATTATATTTTACTTTAGAAACTTTTTTGGGGAGGTAAATTCTGCTACAATTTGCTGGTGAGTAAAGCTAGGGAGGCAGTCTCGGTAGGAAGAAGAATTACGTGATCATTCCTGAAGAACTGGGTTACCTGGAGGACCTGGGAAATTGAACCAGAATGATGGTTGCACTGGAGGAGTGTGTATCACTAGGGTAATGTAGTTTGGAAAATGACAAATAGGATGCAAAGGTATTAAATGTTGTCAGCTCATTCATTGTCCAAATATACCTCGTCTCATGTGCCAACAGTTAGGAGAGCGTCTGTGTGAGACTTCATAAATGCAGTTTTGCAAGACAAGAACGTCTGCAGACTTCCCTGGTGCTAAGGATCAGAAGACAGAAGGAGCTTTCTGGGGCAAATATTCCCTGCAGCTGGACCTGCTATCTTCCCTCTCAATCCCTCCAAAATAGCCCCCCAAAGTCTGTTACAGATTATTTTGATTATACTACCAGGCAGTTTTCTTAGCCCCTCAGGGCACAACCCCTTCCACAGGAGTTTATGTACATACAAAAGAAAAAAACAAAAGCCCAAAACCTGGAAGCGGAATGAAAGGATGAACACCTGCAGGGCACGGCTGTAGTCTGTGTAAGCAAGCAGGAAAGAAATATCTTGGCTTCTTATTCAGCATCTTTTTGTGGAATAGATCCGTTTAGCAGTACGGCAATTAAAACAGCATAGCCAGCAGTCATCTTTTGAACCAAAGGATTTTCCTTTTACTTTAATTCAAAGTCAAAATTTTTGTGATGATTTTTGAATGCAAGACTGGTAAAAAAAAAAACAACCATGCAAATGGAAAATTAAAATAAGAATTAGCTACACCTATGTTTTAATACCTGCTACTTTAAATAGCACCTTTCAGCTTCTGTGAGTTATAGAAATGTTAACTCGTCTTCATTGTGCCCCAGAGAGATAAGTGTTATTAGCTTGATAAACAATAACATTAAGTAAATTATTTCTCATTTTTCCTCCTTGCTGTTTTCCTTATTATTTTGCATGTCTGAAAATTATTCCCGTTACGCAGCTTTTCTTTCCGCATAAAAAATGATTATAAAACCCTGAAACAAATTTATTATTAATTATGCATTCTTTATTTTATTTAATCCTGTTTCTGTTTGACTGGAATGCCTTCATTCCTTCTGATACATTAGGTAAAGCATATTGATTTCTTAAGGTCTCAATCTTATGGGAATAACAACTGAAACGTAGTAAATTGCAGAGTTTGCAAGAAAAAAAGACAAACCCAACACGCCAACAACTGAACAACCATATTTTGAGAGCTCTCTATTAAATAAAGAAAAAATGAAGGATTATATTCTTCCCTTTTATGAAGCTTCAACCCCTATAATTTTTCAAATTATGTTATTTTTCTGTTTTTACGTTTAGATTTTCACGACGACTTGGTGAGTATCCCATCCGTCTGCTTCCTTTTCATTCACCCTGGAGTTTGCTTTGTTAGTCTCTTAGTAATTCTGCGTTACTGGGGAAAGAGGTAACCTCTAGGAAACAGCAGTTTCTATTTCATGATCAGTGTGGCTTCTTCAGCGATTAACATCATGGAATCCATAATGGACAGGCTCTGGCAGAAAAAAGATACTCTTCACATCTTTATAGCCAAAACGTTAGGATACAAATGGTGTTTACCTAGTAGAGTGGGATTGTGGATGCCTAGATATATAACATCAGGCAGGATTTACGGCAATGTTACTCTTTGCAATATATTTACAGTTGTCTTTCGAACTTAAGATACCTGACTAGGTAGACCTGTAAAAGGCTGTTCCATAGACTTGGTTAAATGAAATCACCTTAGTCCAGGAGTCTGCTATAAATTCGTGGTAAGTTTATAGGCTTCTTCCTTTTAAAATGGCTGTTTCTGAAATGCCTGGCTGCTATGGCAATTGCCTGAGCTTCTCGGGGGAGCTGGATATAAACCTCATCCACCCAACAACTTCCTGGCCCCTCGCTTTTCTTCCCCCGCTTTTTCATAAGTGATTTTATGGGTTGAATTCCTGGGCTGAATTACTATCTAAGTAGATTCCCCCTGCCTATATTTAGACCTTCATTCTGAGCTAAGCTATCTTGCCATTATGGCTAAAATACGAGTCCTTGTCTTCCTGACTTCCCCTAGTCGCCTAGGCCTGTAATCTGGGTGACGGTGATGATACCCTGTCAGGCAGTTTTCAGAAAGTCCATGATACTCAACGTTTCCCACGTTGACTGCCGGCTGCCCAGCTGCCACCGCCTCCCCATGACCCAGGGTCTTCCGACAGTGCCCCTGCTAGCAGCGACCGCGCACGCGCGTGCAGGCCTGAGGCCTCGGGCGGTGACTTCTCGGAGCCTGTGAAGGGCATAAAATACAATTTTCCTCTGCATCATTCTGACCTGCGTGATGCTGCGCATTTTATCTCTGCTGCATTAGGAGACCGCTGAGTTTTATCGTCTCAGTGGGAACCTGAAAAACAATATTCTTCAGTTTATTGATGTGCTGCTACTATGAAAAGTAGTTAAATTGGTTAAACAGTTTTAAACACCAGATAAGAGAATCCTGGACCTTGAGGAGAAAATGTGTAGCAGAGAATATGTGAGCCACTATTAGGATACTGAGAGATAGAACAATTCAGGATTAGAGAGACAGTGTTTAAGATGGCAAATAATAAAACTAGGAGTAAGCATAAAGCTTTTTAATTTTAGCAGGAAAGATAGGCATCTGCAGTCGTCTCTATTAATGGACTGCCGAAGCCAACGCTTGTCACTTTCTTTGGGGGTACGGACAGAACAATGCCTTTCCTCGTGAAAGGCTTGTTGCAGATTGCTTATGAAGCTTAGAGGGTTTTAACAGTGGATTTCCCATTAAAATGCATGAAGTATCTTCTTCCTTTGCCACGACAATGACGTTGTCATGCTCCTGTCAGCAGGAGCAGATCTGTAGGGCAGGACGGCAGGTGCTGAAGACCCCACGTCCGTGCTGTAGGACAAGACGTCAAGGGGGTTTCCTTTGGACTAGCTCTAGGCTGCACTTGAACACACATAATTGGGAATGGAGAGCATTCGGTGTGCTCTTGGAAGACGCCCTACCTATTTTTGTCCAGTTGACTCGAGTTCACTTTCTCCGAGTGCTCTGTGATACGTGAACCAAACCATGGGAAGGGCTGACGTGGGGGCAACTTGCTTTAATTGTGTGCTATTGAGAATAGTGTTGACAAATGCTCAGTATGTTTTCATTCTTGCCTGTTCTCCCCAAAGTCATACAAGCATTTATTATTATAGTTTTACTCCTCCCCCCAGTGTCATGTCCAAGTGTAACTTTCTGTCTTTTAAATGTCATCACTGCAAGATTGGCTTACATCGAAAACTTCATGTATGTGGATTTCCATGCAGAATTCACGTTTGTAAGCGCTTTAGCACCGGGATATTTATGCTATCTTTTTACTCATGTAATTAATGCATTTCTTGAATAACAAGTGCTAACTGTCATGAAATGAAGCATAAAGGTGTATCTATATATGTTCAACGTACTTTGGTTCATATACTTAATAAAATACAGAACTGCTACTATAGCCTGGATGGATCATCTTTAAAGATCCTGATTTTTGCATCCATGGGCAACAAAAGGAAAACAATACCACTGAAATGTTAAAGCTATGCTTAAACATTTAGAGAAATCAATGAGAAGTAGATTCTAGATGCTGTTGTAGATTCCACTCAGCAGTGAAGTGCCTTTTTTAGGTGCCAGAAATACTTTGCTCAAACGAAGGTTCCTGGCCATAAAGCACACTTGGCTAAAATTTTACAAGGAATTTGGGAAGATGTCCAATGGTATTTACAAATGTTGCTAAGAGATTACCTGCAAAACTTTCACTTTGAAATGGAAGCTAATGCTCAGACCTCTGCAGTATTAAGTGCCCTGAATGCCTTTGTGGTATTTTATAGAATCTATCTTCATGTCTTTGTTTGCAAAAGCACTTTTTAAGCCCTCCACCCTATGTGTTTGCGGAACTCTTAAAATTAAAATCAGAATTATCATCATACCCTTGATCTTGCTGGTGTACTTTTTAATGCGACTATTGAATGCAACCCTATGCAATAACAAATGTGTATGTATGACTTACATGAAAACCTGTAAATCTAACAGGTCATCTGCTCAAACAGAACAGTATCTTGTTCCGTTACTGTTACCGAAACTAGTAGGTGATGGAATTCATTGCTGGGGGAAGGGCGCTCATGCAGGCACAGAAACATGTGCAAGGATTGACTAAAATAGTGCCCAGGCTGCACTGTGGTCAGGTAACGATTTAGCCATTATTTCCTGTGTTTGCCATCCCATTTTCCCACCTGTTTCACTCTGGATCCGGGGGACAGGAAGGATCAAAATACTATCATTTCTCATTTTGGCTATGATGTCTTGGAAAACAGAGAGGAGGCGGCTGAGCCTCACCTCTAGCGCAGCTGAGCGCCAGAGGCCACTCTTGGTCAGGGCACCCTGATCCTCCGGGGACCCCTGGGGCGCTGGGACCCCCAGGGTGCATCAACAGCCACGGCTGCCCGAAGGCCCATGGTCCCCTCCAAGGGGCAGAGGCCATGGCAGACCTGTAAGTGGGAGCTGGGGGGTGCTTGGGGTGGGTTGTGCCCCCCCCCAACACACAGGCGGGACACGGTGGGGGGTAACGTGCTCAGCTTGGCCCTGCCGAGCGGAGGTCCAGCCTTAGCATCTTTACGCTAAATCACGAAGGAATGGATTTTTAAACCCTTCCAGTTCTGATGGAAAAGAAAAGATTTGGAGACTACTAAAAGCTGTTTCCAAGCAGGAATGAACTTTTGAACCTTTCACTAATTGTCTTAAGTAATGTATTTCTCTTGATACTTATCTGCCAGATAGTCTAGAGGGACTGATTTTTTTGAAGTCAATTAGTTAAACCATTATTTATATGGTTAATTTTCTCTTTTTGTGTAGTGTTTTGGAGGAGAAATACCTAACAATAAGTGAAGAATTGATTTAAAGATTTAAACTACCAAGAATAACAGAAAATATATTGCTGTCTTCTTTATGTTAGTTTCTTGATATATTCTAGGAAGGTCATTAACTTTAGCTGTAAATTTATGTTCTCCAGAATTGTGTTTCTGCTGATACAGTTTCTCTGGGCTGAATTGTAGTGCTCCAGCTAGGTTTTCCTTTTAAAAGCAGCACATGTATAAGGTTATGTGGAGGTGATTAGATCAAAACTTTGCATTTCAACTGGAGCACTTTATCTCATTCACCAGAGGACTTTCATATGGACTTTTTCTGAAAAGATTATTTAATTTTTATATGTATATAGAGCAAAAGGAGTTAACTCCAGAGGCTGCAGAAAGCCCCCATAACAACCCCCCCCAGCATTTCAGATTAAACAATAAAAATAGCCTTCCAGTAAAAAACTTTCTGTAAAATCCTATTTTATTCATGACTTGATATTCTACTCAAATATATTCTTTAATCCCTTAGTTGGTGAATTGTAGGATAAAATTGGACAAAAAAAGCCACCAATTAAGGGCAACCATATGTTACTTATTTTATAGGTAAGTATGCAATTCATTAGTTGTAACACAAAATAAATACTGTAAATAACTATCTCAGTGTTCACATTACATCACTACTTTACCTGTTGATGCCATGAAAATTGCCTTTCTTCACACTCACTTCACACATAGGTGAAAGTACTGAAAGGGAGCAGGGCCATGTTAAATGATGTGAGGTCCCTGAGAAAGTTTTAGAGAGTGTGCCCTAAATTATTTCTCAAAATCAAAAGCGGCAAGTGTTTCTATCTCATCTTCTAGGAGACTAACTCCATGTCTCCAGTCTTCTGTTTCCTCACCTTTCATCCCTCAGTACCAAGTCATGCCCTTCATCTTTCTCCATCCGTTCTGCCACTGTGCTCCCTTCTCTGTGCCCTCCCCAGGGGGGTGCAGAGACACCACCTCACACAGCAGCGAGTGCCTCTAAATCCAGGGATACACAGTAACTGCCATCCGCAGGCTCCTATAGGAAAGGAAACCTAGTCAAGAAGAATGACACATCTTCCAGGTAGTACACGTTTGTCTGGTGTCTCACTGCAAGCTCTGCAACATCTAATGCACAGGGACGTGGAGAAGTGGCTTCAATTGATTGGGTCCCAAAACCTCTTGAAAGGTGAAGAATCTAAGCAATTTCTTGTTATGGTAATGCATAATGCTATGTGGTTATAGAAACATAGTGAAAAAGGGAATTATGTTTTTTACTTTAATGGTAAGAAGAACAGACAACAGACAACTACTTTCTTTCAATGTAGTATTATTTCTTGAAGGATTAAGAAAACATTTTTTCAGAAATAGGTATGAATGATATAAATTATGGGGTTTTTTTTAAAAAAAATAGTTCTGAAACATTCATAATCGTAGGTATCAGAAAGGGTTATCTAAGAATACAGTTATGTTCTCGGTTGTGGTATAATCCCAGCTGGCAACTAAGCCCCACACAGCCGCTCGCTCACTCCCCCCCGGTGGGATGGGGGAGAGAATCAGAAGGGTAAAAGTGAGAAAACTCGTGGGTTGAGGTAAAGGCAGTTTAATAGGGAAAGCAAAAGCTGCGCACGCAAGCAAAGCAAAACAAGGAATTCATTCACTGCTTCCCATCGGCAGGCAGGGGTTCAGCCATCTCCAGGAAAGCAGGGCTCCACCACGCGTAACGGTTACTTGGGAAGACAAACGCCTTAACTCTGAACGTCCCCCCCTTCCTTCTTCTTCCCCCAGCTTTATATGCTGAGCATGACATCATATGGTATGGAATATCCCTTTGGTCAGTTGGGGTCAGCTGTCCCGGCTGTGTCCCCTCCCAACTCCTTGTGCACCTCCAGCCTCCTCGCTGGTGGGGTGGGGTGAGGAGCAGAAAAGGCCTTGACTCTGTGTAAGCCCTGCTCAGCAGTAAGGAAAACATCCCTGTGTTATCAACACTGTTTTCAGCCCAAATCAACACAGCCCCATACTAGCTGCTATGAAGAAAATTAACTCTACCCCAGCCAAAACCAACACATTCTCTCAAATGGTGGACGAGTGAAGTGATAGAGCAATTTTAACTTGTAAATTCACTTGGAGAGGGAACGGTGCATTGGGTAATAAGAAAGAATAATTGAATATATTCTAGGAAAAAACATTGGTACTACCAATATTTGTGTACTGATTTGCATTAAGTGAACCTTGACATTCTTTTTTCATGCAAAAAGAGACTTCATGGTTTAAGAGAGAAAGTTTCCTCATTTGAGGGTCCTCTGGTCATGATTCAGCGAAGTATTTAAAGAACCTAATGTTGATGAGAACGGCAAACTTTGAGCAGCTGTGTTGCTGAACTGGACATAGGCTCTGAAGGACCGTAACATTTTGGAGGCTTGAATCCCAAAAGCACTTTGCGTATTTAAAAAAAAAAAATGCCGAGCTTACTAGAAATTAATATAATTTAACTTTAAACAATTAATTTCATTCTCTGTGTGTATAGTTGTCTAGCTATTCTCATTTAAGGGACTAGTAATAAATTGAATTTTTTTTTTTTAACCTCGGAGTTACTGCTTCTAAATCAATCCAGGTTGGTGGTAGCCTGAAATAACTACATTCTCATTTCTACTCACACTCCTGCCTTATGCAGCAGCGTGTGATATATTTTGTGTGCCCTCCATAAGTGACTCATCCCTTTTGCAGCTCCTGCCCTTGTAGTAGAAGCAGCAGTGCAGGACTCGGGGAGGAGAGGGTGCCCCTTGCCGTAGCGCACGGGCAGCGTGCGCATTTCTGGCACGGCCAAAGCTTGCTGCACTGAAGTAACCCCCCGGCAGGCAGCGGTGCCGGCCCCACGGGGCGTGGGCTGCCTTGTCCACAGCTCCCCGCAATGGACCCCTGCCCACACGGGCTTCCATTAACAGGAGAAAACTTCCCAGCTTCTTCTTTCTGCTTATTTCTGGTCCATTTGAAATTTATTGCCTCACCTGGGTTTAGCTTCTCTAAATTTCCAAGTTTATCTACAGAAGTAAATATTCAGTCCCGACTGCCACATCATTCTCCTTTCTCCTTCCTTCTTCCCTGCTTTGATAATGATAAGGCAAAACAACTTTGATTAGACACTCTCAGAACATTGAACAGATTATATTTAACTAAAGAAGTAGTTAGGATGAATGGACGAATCACTGAAGATGAAAACTTAAAGGTTACCTTTAGGTCATCTACTTCTTTCCCCTTGTTATTCTCTGTTACTTATTGTATTATACCTTGTCCAACCTGAAATCTTGTGAGTAGCCATGCTTCTAACTATACCATATGCAAGAGACATTTATTTTCCTTTCATCAAAGTGTCCTAATATTTATTTAGAACATGTTATACGCTGTGCAGCAAGCCTTAAAACTGATGGAAACCCCAAAGGCAGGGAGAGGATCTTTGAGTGGATGGTGCTGCAGGTTGCTTTGTTCCCCAGCCACCTCACATAATTTAGGGAATGCAATAACCTGCAATTTAATCCATGTAATGTGGCTGTGCTGGTCTTCCTATAACCTGCCCTCCCTACCCTCCCTGCCCCCCAGATGGTTTGAGATTGTCTCTAGAGAGATTTTGAAAAATACGTATTTTTAAAGCACATCAATCACATAAGCTGGGCATAAACTTAAGATCTGCGGGTTTGATCTGCAATAAAACCTCCTCAAGCTTGTGATGTCACGTCAACAGATGGGGCAGGGGGGTTGTTTGTCATCTTTTCTGTCTTAGTGCTTGAGGCTTAAGATGCAGCTGCAGACTAAGTCTAGATTCAGTCCTTTTTGAAAATTCACTGAAGTCAGTAGAAATGAAATACGGCGGGAGTTGCTCCTCTGGTCGCCCATTAAACACAGGTGGCACCCACATAACACTCATCTAATGACCAGGTACCCACTCCTTTGGTGCTACCACTTCATCCAGTCCTCGAGCTTGCCATCAGGGGCAGGCAGCAGCAAGGCTAGTCTCCTTGTGCAGGAGACTCGTAAGCAAAAATAAAAATGTTCCTAGTCAGGGTTCTAGGACCTGTTTTATGGAGTTGTTAATGTAAGGATGGGCACAACAATAGGTTACCCGTCATAAATATCAAAGTTGTTATTTGCAGAGCAAAGGGACTGCTGACTGGGAATGCAGCAAGTGCTTGTGTCACTTAGCCTATTTTACCTCTCTGGTGGATAATAACTGGCTATAATATATGGATGCAGTTGAGTACCTCTGCTGCTGGATTTTTTAAACTTTATTTTTATTATTTTTTATTAGACTTCCCTTGCCACCTGTGTGACACATCACCACTTGACCAGTTTGGCAAGAATCAATTATTGCTTTGTGGTTAAAGCATTTAAGATGTAACCACCTGCCTACAGCACTTCTCAGAATATGGCTAGTGAACATAAATAATGGTGATCATGAAATTAAGAGCGTTTTGGATTTCTTGGTTTTGTTTGGTTTTAATATTGAATCTGCTACTGGCTAGAATATAAATGGAAACTACTGTTCAGTTTACATTAATGTGGGTGAGTGATCTCAAAATAACAGAATAACTTCTTGAGCAGTTTCAGTTTATAATTGCAGAAATTTCACAATGCCTACTCCTTGCTAATTTAAACAATAAAGATTTTTTTGTTTGTTTGTCATACAGTTTAAAGGTTAGTGGAGTGGGATTTTACTTTTTTGGAAGGTATATCTTTATGCACAAAGTTGCAAACTATATTAATTCTAAGTGGGATAGGTTTGTACCTTTCTTCCTCCTGGCAGGTTTTCTGAAGTCACTTGGAATGACTGTTAATGTTTTGATCTTCTGGGGTATTTCTTATTATAGGGTTTCAAATCCCCACGCAAAGACTAATAAATAATTGTTTCCCCACGATCTACTTGAGAGGCAGGCAGCTGTTTTTACAGTCTCCGTTACCGGCAGTCTAGCTGAGCTGAGCAAGAGGTTGTTTTCTTAGGGAGTGTGCTATGAAATCAGTATGAAATTGTGGACAGAATCTGGGGGTCTTGTCTGTAAGTACAGGTCAGACTAATCTCTTCTTTTTCTGTATGAGGTCCTTCGTGGACCAAAGTACTTAAAACTATAATATGCGTGGTTGCATATATCATCATATTCCGTGAAGTATTTATTTCAATATTTCTCCATATTGCTGAAATACTTTGTGTTCATGCTGCATCTCAGAATTTCTCAGGGGTATCCTTTGGGTGACATTGTCTTTTGTCTTCTTGCCCATAACTTAGTTTTGCTTGGAAGACTAATCTCTCTAAGCTTCCACCTCTATTTTACATATTAACCAAATCTATCAAACCTTTTTTCTAAGAGGATTGCTGACCAAAATCTCCTAAGAAGAGAATGAAAGACTGATTTTTGTGTTAAAGCAATTTACAGTTAGTAGTCTCTTTTCCTTACAGTCAAAGCCTCTGGGTTGTCTCCTCAACATTAATTCAGCCGAGTTTTCCAGACTGATGTTTCCAGCGAAGGATATATTGTGACTGTATTAAGCTTTCCAGACTTAGTGTTACCCTGCAGTTGCACATAATGTTGTGATGGATCCTGGCCACTGAAGATACTGCCTTAAAAATAAATAAATAAATCAATCAATCTCTATGGAAATGTCTTCAGGTGAAATCTGGCAAATATGTGGATGGGACAGAACCTGTTGCTGATAGGAGAGCATTGCTCTATCAGCCAGAGAGATGTGAGGAGTATGGGACTTGCTTACAAGCTAATTATTGTTCGCTATCGTGTTGAGTTACCAAAATGTCAGATGTATTAGAAAGGCACTATGACATTGCCTTGGGCATTTTTCCTTAGGAGTTCCTCAGTAACAGTGGAGGAAATGTTCATTTGGGTTATGTTGGGACGGACGAGGTTTTCACAGGTTTCGTACTTGCAGTTGAAAGCGTAGTGTAAATCGCCACACCGTAGCATAGGCAGAATGAGACAGTGGAGAATGGATTAAATCACCCTGGATTTTATGAAACAAGATGAAGTCTACTAGAATAAGATTTACTGCAGCTAGTAAGGATCCCAAGTTGGTGTTCTCCTTTCCCAACTTTCTCAGATCTCTGATGCTTTTTCTTACTTTTTGGTCTCCAAGTCTTGTGCAGTATTTGTAACCTTGGTCAGATTTGCCTTGAGCTCAAGTTTGTGCTTTTAATTTAGCCCTCTGTGCCTTTTGAGTAGTGCACTGTATTTATTACCTGCACTGTGTGTTTCTTACAGAACATATTAACATTGATTGAAGTCTCCAGCAGCTTGTTTTATGCGCTTCACAGGCATTTAGTCCCATATTCACTTTCTACATGACAATTAAAATCACTTTAGTTCATGTCACTAGAATTAATCGCAGGCATTGCAGGTGGCTGGGAATTCACCTGGCTCAGGACAGCAGTGCTCAGTAGCTTTCAGGTCATCACACTTGTGGTCTAAAAAGTGGGTAAAGGGGAGTCAAAAAATTCCATGCAGCTATTTGAAACACAGGCAAGGTTTCTGAATCTGAAAAAGTGTAAGCTGATTATATGTTCCTTATGATGTGAAATGTACTTTGAAGTATAAACTGTCCGGGGAAATATTTAGCAGTAACATATTTTTGGCTCCCCTCTTAAATAACTGTTCACAATACATATGTGAAGTAACAGGGGTTTAATGGTTGATTGAGAAATTGATTTTCCAGCTGCTAAATTCATAAGGAAAAATGTTGACTTTGAGATTACAGTATATAACTCAGGATCCACAGAAGCACAGATTTAGCTTAGCAGCAGCTGTCAAATAAGGAAAGGGAACTTCTTTTGATGCCATAAGGAAGTAGTCAGCTTCAGCATAGACTATATTGTATAGCAGTACTTTTTTTTTTTTTAGTAAATGTATATGGCAGAAGAGCAGAGAAATCTGTTAACTGTAATATTCTGAATACTTGTGATGATTTAATCTCTTAATAAAAAATAAACATTTTTGAAAGGGGTATACGAAATAAGATGAGTCTTTTTACTTCTTTTATTTTCACGTCTATCCTAAAGTTTTATGGACTTTTTTCTTAATTCTTTCAGTTGCCTTTAAGGGTCTGTGAATTTGTTGCTTTTCTTAACATTGGGCACCTCATGCTTTGTCCATTGTAGGAAGCATTTTGGGTTGCTGTTCCCACCCTTCAGTAGGAATAAGATGGCATACAGAAACATTAGCATTGCTTTTTAAACTCATTGGTTACAGTATGGGGAAAAAGCATGTACCAAGCAGAAAGCTCTGGATATTTGCAAGCACATACTCCTGAGAAGACATTTTTAGGATCAGGGCTTTTGCAAAGTTGAAACCCACTGTTCCATTATAAAACCTGCTTTTCACTCTCCTATTATACCTGCTTTTTAAATTTTCTTCAACTGCTATTTACTAATTATCTGTCTTCCTGTGATTGCATTCTCGGATTCTCATGTGCATTGATCTTTACATCAAAGGGCCTCTCAAAGTAAATATTTAGCAATGTGTTAATGAAAAAAAACCCAAAACAACAAAAACTGAAACAACCCAAAACAAAACCCAGTCTTATAATTTATGATATGTCATTGGGTAGCTTTCAGTTTCGTCACTGATAACATCTGTGTTTCTGACAACTGGATTACTTCCCTTCTTTATCTACGCTGGACAATGTGTTCCTATATTTCTTGGAAGGTCTCTTCTTCAGATCTACCTCACACCTTATGTCACCCCATGTGCAGCTGTCAGCATCTCACTGGGCACAGCCAAATGGCAGAACCCTGCATTTACCCCTCTCCTGTAGAGGAGCGCCCTTAAATATTACCATAACTGCTGACTTCATCATTCCCTTTGTGTCCACCCCCCAAACAGAATTTATCACGATACTTAAAGAAAGTATGTTGGAGGTGTGTTCAGACCGATGGTCATCATTTGTACTAATGCTTAGTATGCTTCCACCTTGCCCTAGTTTTTGCTTGCATCTCTCCTATATGCTATTATACGTGTAGTCATAAAAATTCTTTAGGACATGCAGTATCTTTTCGTTTGAAATCATGTAGAGCACTGTGCTTACACTAGTGCTTTCAGCTCTGTCACGTCAAAGTGCAGGTGGAAGGTTCTGCACTTATTGATCAAAACTGGAGAATACCACCCCTCCTTTTCAAGCGTGAGGGAATAGCATTATTTGAGGATGTCAGGAATAGAAGATTCCTCCTATATTTCTCTTGTCCAGCCTCTCTATATACCTGTCGCGAGGCAACGTAAGTGCAAGCGTACATGGCCCCCAGCTGGTATTGTGGAACCAGTGCCCTGTGTGAAATCCAGCCTTGAAGTTGGGCAGTGTCGTAACACCTGGTCAGGGGGCTGGTGTCCGAACCAGTCCGTTATCAGAAAAAACAAATGGTTTTGTTACCCGGTATCTGTGCCTATTTCAGTCTTTATATCTAGTTTCTTCTCATTAAATTGCTATTTCTGTCTTTCTTAACTTATTTTCGCGTGACTGCAGAAATAATATTTCTCATACTACGGTGGAGTTATCACACTGGTTTTTTGAAATGCCAGGCCTTACCTGTTGCCAGTTTTTATTTTTGTTTAGTTTCTTTGTCTGTCTTATTTAGTATTCATTGATGGAACATAAGGATACTCCAGTGTTTTTCTTTATATTTGTTGCCATTTTTTGTGTGTTACATAAGTGAATTAATTTGGCTAGATCATGATGAGTTTTCGTTTCTAAGATTCTGAACAAAGGATTTTAATGACAGTGTTGGAATTTAAGGTGGTAAAAAGTTTTGGCATAAAATTCAGGAGTAAATTTCACAAATGAATGGAAACAATGAAGAATAAGAAGAGATGCATTTTTTTGTTTACAGATTTTTAGACTTCTAGCATATTTTGACCTTGCTACTTTCTAAATTCAGATGTCATGTTCAAGAGTATTATTCAGTAAGGTAAAAAAAGAATCTTCCAATTAAACTTAAAATAAGAGAATTGTTACAAAGTCTAAATCTTCCTGAGAACTATTTCTAGGAAAGAAATACGGAAGAAACGGAAGAAGAGCTGACAAGATGGGGTGGGGTGGGGGAAGAAATTTAATTCTATTTCAAACTGTAGCCTTTCTTCTTCAAAATTCCTTTGTCCATGTATGTTTTGAGAACTTGATTTTAATATATCTGTTGACTTCTTGACTTAGAGTTTGAATTTCTAGCTAGTTTTGGCCCAAAGGATCTGCATATTTATTAGGGAAAAATAGATTTTTAATAATATTTCTTTCTCCTAACCAGATATGAAGATATTGGTTTCTTTTCATGCAAGTATTCTGTCGTAGCAAAAAGAATGCTGGATGTGTGATGTTACATGCTTTGCTAGAATAAACACTTCTTTCTTCTTCTTCTTTTCCTGCCAATTTTCCAAAATTTAGAGGGATACCAAAAATAAGTTTCCATCAAAGTTTTTCCAGAATCAGCAGCTTTAGGTTACAATTTGTTTGGCTCGTTTTTGTAGGATTTCCTTTTCTTTGCACAGTGACATCATGCTCCATACAGAAAAGAGTGAGAAAAAAGACTTCAATTGTTTTGACAAACACATTGAATATTTCACCTTTTTTTAATCCAAGGTAGGAACAGTTGCACTTACTGTGGGCCTTTTATTTAACTTCAGTGCTTCTAACCATCTGAAATTACACTGCTGGAGGTGTTTCAAAAATACATCCTGAGGATATTCCATTTACAGCACTAGAGGGTTTTTTATTTCCTTCCCAAGAAAACCCGAACTTCATTTATCTAATGATTTAGAGTGGAAGATTAGAGCCCCTTTTCTCCCTTCTGCAAACTCAGTGGCCAGGAATATTTAGTTTCAGAGAATCCTTCCAAAAGGATTAGGAAATAGTTTTCTGGCAGGTTCCCTGCTATATGAGCTGGCACATTTGCAATAGTGTTTATTTTATACCATTTGACAACCTGATGTCCAATTCTGTGGCTTCCGAGCCAAAAAGCTTTACTATGCAAAGGGCATATTTTCAAAGTGCTCTGTCTAAAAAAGAAAAAAAAAAAAAACCAACAACACCTACAACTCCCCCACTGTGGAAAACCTTTATCAGCAGTTGAAAATGAGAAACAAAAGGATGACTGTCTCTTCCTAAGCTATTAAAGCAAATACGTACACACTTTTAGAAATAGCAAGAGACTGGGGCGGGGGGGGAAACAACAGAAGGACACAAATCTTGTGGTGGTTTTCCAGAAATATCCAGCAGAGAAAAGCAAGCAGTATCCCCCTTCTTTTCATTCCTTTTTTTTTCTTTTTTTTTTTTTGTGTTAAATGATCTCGATGGCAGAGAACGTATTTAGATTCTCCTGCTGCTTGTCCATGCCGTGTGACAAAAACACTCCAGCGAAAATATGTTGAAGTGCTCTTGAAATTGGGCAGCGAGGCTCTTACAAGGTGTGAAGCACGCGGTGCTGGAGGAGTTTGTGCAGCTGCATAGCACGTGGGGGACTGTTGTGCAATCCGGCAGAGCTGCGCAGGCAAGGATGTGTAACTAACTTCCTATGCGATATGCGCTTCATCTTTAAAGTTGTGGGGAACTCTTAACTGCTGATGAACTCAATTAAAATGAAGGATATATTCTACACTGTAAAATAAAGGCCTGTCCCTTAAAATAAACAACACTTGACAATAATAGAAAGTTGGATATTGGCGGGTTAGAATTGCATATACAAATTTTGAGCACGTATCTGAGCTTAACACTTAAGGACAGTTTATGATGCCCATCTTAGTTTTAAGAGGCACTTATGATAAATACCTACAGGAATGACATTTAGAGACATCTAGTGCCAAAATCAGATTGTTTACTACAAAGTAGGAAACAAATTTCATGATCAGAACAGCAAAAAGCACACAGAGGAAATCTTTCATTGCTATCATTAGTCATACTTAGTTTTCAATAGTCTGAAGGCTGTTTTATGCTTTATATAGGCCTCCTGCTGAAGATGACTTTATTTCATGAGCCAACTTCTGCTTTTTTGCCGTTCCCTAGAGGCCTTCCATCAAAGGAAATCTGTTGATCATCACCAGATACATCCATGTGCTTTCCATCTTCAGGATAGCTGCTCTGTTCTTCTGTGTGTTGGTGCATAATAAGTATTCCCCTCTTTTTTTCTTTTTTTTTTTTTTTTTTTTTTTTTCCCCTCAGAAGCTAATTTTTGCTTTATTGCAACAACTGAACGTTCTGGAGAATATTTGGTTCCTGGTGTTTTGCTGCATGTTCGACCTAAAGATAATTTCTTTACCTCTTCCAGTAAATACAAATGTGTTTTTCTGTTGTCAGAGAAACAAATGCTTCTTTTCTATTGTCAGAGAAATAAACTACTGAACTTTAACTGAAAATATGTTGTTTTATTAATCCTCATCCATTGTATTGGATCATCAGTCAACTCAGTATTTCATCATCTTTTCTGGATAAATACTTGGTTGAAGTTACTTCATAACTCCTCTTTTGTTTGTCCTTTCTGGAGATTTTGAGAACACTTTCAACCTTGTTTTGTATTTTTAGTTATTTTAGTTTAGTTTATATAGTACAACACATGTATTTGTGTGGTTAAATATATAACGCATTTGAGAGACAAAAATCATTGAAAACAACCTCACTTTAATTTGTATTGTTTGATGCTTCCTGAGCAAGTAGCTGTACAGTGCTGTTACTGTTCCTTCGTAGGAGTAATTCGCTTTATTGCTCTTGCATTCTTCCCTGTTTCTCAAAAGATTCCATATTGCAGCAAGATAACGATCATATACGAGCATGTATTTAACTGAATTGTATTCTAGTTTGAAGATTCAAAGAAATGAGCAGTCTTAATGGTTTTTGCAATGTATCAGTAGCAGTCTGTATGTATCAATCACTCAGTCTAAGATTTTTTTTAAAAGCAGTTGCATGCACTGACAGAAAGCTCCTGCACACCCAGTGGTCTTGCGTGTCTAAAACCAATGATTTTTGTTTCAGTGCTGTGAAGTCATGCTTTTCCCTGGGGGAAGAGCTGTGCTATGAGTCTACAAATCAGAGGATCACAGGTTGAGGACACACCCGTTGTTTCTACTACTTCAGATTATTTCCAAAATAATCTGTAGATGTCAACTGGACGAGGTGGTCTGGTTTCCTTTTAGTCTTTCACCTGATGATGTTTAGGAATCGATTCTTACACACAGTCTGTGGATTCGACTGCTTTTCCGTCTTACAGAAAATCTCATTAGTCATAAATTGAAACAGACAGTTTACCTGCCTATTATGTAAGAAGAAAGCTTTGCAGTTTTTTAAGCACTTTTCATCTGCTTTTATGGAAGGGTGACAGATGCATTATGCATGATGCTCCTCCTCATTTGGTTACGGCACGTGACCCTCCGTCTTTCATTCGCGCATTGGCCTCCCAAGCACCTATCTTCCCAGGCCTCGTTTTCATTGCATTTAACACACCTTCATTTGGCGTCAAAACTCTGTTTTAATAAAAGTGACAAGGTAGATTTTTCTCTGTGAACATTCCTTTTCTGTCTGCGCCTGAACTGACTGAGTGTGGTTGGGGAGGAGCAGGGGTTTGATTTGGTCTCGTTGTGCTCCGAAGAGGGATGAAGTCTTCCCTGCTTCATCCCTCTGTGGTTGCTCTCTCCACGCCTTCACCAGTTGCCTCACTGCTCTAGACGATTGCTACAGACATTAATAAACCCCGCCCTGCACTTCATTGATTAGAGCGTGGAGGAGATCAAAGTTAAAGATGGAGGGAATGCTTTCAGTGGCAAGCCGCAGTATTATTAATGTAAGTACTGAAGAGTAGAACAGGCTGTTCTGAACCTAAAAAAGCACTGGCGAGACCTCGACTGCTGTTTTCCACATCTCTGACTTTTCTTTCAGTGAAATCTGGGCAGGTGACGCAATGGGAGAAGTTAACGGCTCCAGCTGAGAAACTAAACCAGATCCTTATCTTTATTTGCTGCTCTGTGTTTGCTGCAAATGTGTGTGGGGGTTACTTTCATCTTAAGATCATCTCCTGAATGAAAATGTTGGGCTAGGGACTTATAAGGGCTTATATGCATTGGTTGCAGGTAGGACAGTGGGGTCCCAGCCTGAGAGCTGCTATTAAATGCTGCTAGTAGGTACTTGAATTATTATTCTATTGCGTTCTATGTATTTTACATAAATTATAAAAAGTGGTAGCATTTTAGGGTTTTTTGCTGGTTTATGGTTTCGGGTTTTTTAACAAAGTCACTGTTCTTGTGTAAAGAATTTCCTTTAATTTGTATTTTTTCCACTTGTACTTAAAAATGGGAAATTGTAATAAGGCACCGCAGGATGTGAGTTAGGGTGTAATAATTTACACCTATGTTAAGAATAGTGATTAGTACAGTGCCTAGCAACACAGCGGGCATGACTTATTACACAATATTATGTTTGCTTATTGCCTAAGTGGAAGGCAAAGCAGTTCTAACTGATTACATGTTACAGGGCTCAGTTGCAACAGTCAATTTCCCCACCGTTCCTCTCGCATTTTGTAGGAAAATGCTGTGATGGTGTTATGAATCAATTACTAAGTAGTCATTAGGAGGAAATGCATATTGAATATATTAATCACTTCCACAATAAATTATACGACCGCACAATAAAAGCGCGCGTATGCTATTTGCAAATAGCTTATCATAAGTCTAAAATTTTTCCTGTATTACTCCATTAAATCCATAAATAGGAGAGCAAGGCATCGAGGAAACACCTTATAGGAGCTCAGGCATAACAAAACCATGGGGCTGAAAAATCCCAGCAGCCTGGGAACCAGAAGAAGATGCAGGCAGGAGCACGGAGATGTCACAGTGCTCAAGGTGCTCAGATCCGTGCATGGTCACCTCTATAGGTCACCTCAGGGGACCACGGAGTAACTGGAGTGTGCCGGAGCCCGGGGGGTCGGTGGCTGCGCAGGGCTGGGTGCCGCGGGGGCTCGCACCCGGGGAGCCCGCAGCCTCGCTGGGCAGCCCCCCCGGCCAAGGGTGCTTCACCGTGGGGATGGGCATCAACCGGTCTTCTCTGGGGTGTAGAGCTGCGGTGCGGTTAGTATTTGTGCTGTGCTGTGTCCATTTAAAGGACTGTTCGTTCAAACTCTGCCTGCGCCACCTTTCTACCTTAGTAAGGGAGATCCTGCAAACGAAATTAGAACTTTTTGTTCTTTTTTTAAAACTTTTCACTCATATTCTGAAACAGCATCACTGCGACCAGTGAAAGCATTTTTCCTCAGAAAATGCATCTTAACTTCGATATATGTTAGTTTTCCACTTTTCTCTATTGCCCAGTACGTGTTCATAAAAGTCCTTCTACTTGTATTTTGTTTTTCATATTAGTGGCTGAAAATTTTGAGGAACAAATTGGGATATACATAAAAACTTATCCTCTTTAAGAATGCTATACATTTAAGGAGGCATGCATTTAATCAAGATGTGTAATGTATTTGACCATTATGGAGTTAAGGAGGTAAAGCTATTAATAGCTTTCTCATTTAAAAATACACAAAAGAAACAAAACCCTGTAAATGATATTTTGTGAAAAGTTATCCAATTGGCATAGAATGTGGGGAAGTAATTGCTTGGGAAATGTCATACAGCACAGCACTAATACACCCTTATATTTTTCTGTATATAATATCAAAATAATAATTTCACAGCCTGATGTCCATGACATTTCAAAGTCCTTGAATAAATTCCTTTAATATTTAAAATCAGTAATATATGCTTATCACCTTTTTCATATTGTTCTTGGTATTCCTCCCTCTCAGAATAAAGGGAAAATGAATTATTTTCTTAGTTGAACAGTTCTTCTGTTGTCTTTGACAGTAAACCTGATAATAAGTTGTACAAATCACATGGAAGCATAAAATATGTCTTACAAAGTGCATGATTCAATGCACATCTCATTTTGGGGTACATAGGCATGTATCAGGCTGTGGATAACTCACTGAATGCAGTATGATAACTTGAACCTGCTATTCAGTAATGTAAATGAAGCTTTGAGAAACTAGAGTGTACGTGCAAAATTAAAAAAAAAAAAAAAGGCAGCCTGGAAAATGTAATATTGACTATGTACCTCCAAGTATCTCCTTGGGAACTACAGAATATTATCTCCTAATGTTTCTCGGTCACACCGGGTTATAGGCATTATAAAGCTTCCCGGAGCAGAGACAGCCATTTAATCTGAATTAGGCCAGATAGTGCACGTGCCCGCGGAGCAGCTGTGGTGGCACACAGCTGCCATTGCTGTGACTTGCTGTCTTTGTGACAGAGCCCAGACTGAAGTCCAGGCTGACCCCGGTGGTGTCTTGTTTGAGTCCTGTGGTGCCAACCTGCACGTGGAGGTGGGGTGGGTGGTCCTTTGTCAGTCCCAGAAAGCACGGGTGCAATACAACAGGGTGGGACTTGTCTGGCTCCTTCCAAATCTATGGAAATAAATGCTTTGGGAGAGCCCAGCGTCTTTCAGTAGGCCCTCGGGAGCTGTGCTGCTGGCGGCAGCATTGGCCACCCTTTGCACCCGCGGCAGGAAGAGCAGGTTGCGAACGCCTGCATGGGGGCACCCGAGGCCGGGCGGCGCTCCTCCAAAGCGGGGGTTAGCTTGAGTTGATGGAAGTTGGATGGACCAAAGCACTTGAGCACGAATAAAAAGCTTATCGCCTGACAAAGTTGTGGATTTTAGATTTGTAGCAGGCATGCCAGAGACTGCTGAAATCAGTGGGACAAAGGATTCAAGCCATGCTCAGTTTAAGTATAAATCTTCCTAATAAAACCTAATATTTATGTGCTTATGAACTGAATAATTCACCATCATCAGGGCCCTTCTGTTAAATGTATATTTTATTTAAAGTATATTTTTAAAATCAAAATGTTAAAATAGGGTAGTGAATGGTTGATGGCCCCTTTTCTCATAGCATTACTTAAGGTAGAGAAGAAAACTTCTAAGTGCCTATGGATGCGTGAAAAATATTACTCTCGCTCATATATAAAGATTGACGTGACATTACTTTAAAACTGCAGGACTTTGGAAGCTCCATTGAAATTCAATGGCTTATGTAGGGTGCCATAAACATGAAACTGCTGTACATGACACCTCTAAACTTTCAGCAATAAGCAATGAAGAATTGTGGGAACAGAGGAGATCTGCTGGCTAGAGCCTCTTTATGTGCAGAACATTTCATTTAAGACACTGACTGTTATCGTTGTCCACCATTGTACTATTTGCAGCATTTTCTCATGTGCATCATTTCTATGTGCTTTTCTATGGCAGTTAATGCTTTTCCAGGAGACATGTCCTTGAAATAGAGAATAGAATAGAATCATTAAGGTTGGAAAAGACCTCTAAGATCATGGAGTCTAACTGTCAACCCAACACCACCATGCCCACTAAACCATGTCCCTAAGCGCCACATCCACACGTCTTTTAAATACTTCCAGGGATGGGGACTCAACCACTTCCCTGGGCAGCCTGCTCCAAGGCTTGACCACTCCTTCATTAAAGAAATTTTTCCTAATGTCTAATCTAAACCTCCCTTGGCGCAACTTGAGGCCATTTCCTCTCGTCCTATCGCTGGTTACCTGGGAGAAGAGACCAACACCCACCTCGCTACAACCTCCTTTCAGGTAGTTGTAGAGCGCGATGAGGTCTCCCCTCAGCCTCCTCTTCTCCAGGCTAAACAACCCCAGTTCCCTCAGCCGCTCCTCATAAGACTTGTGCTCCAGGCCCTTCACCAGCTTCGTTGCCCTCCTCTGGACACGCTCCAGCACCTCCATGTCCTTCTTGTAGTGAGGGGCCCAAAACTGAACACAGGATTCGAGGTGCGGCCTCACCAGTGCTGAGTACAGGGGCACGATCACCTCCCGCTCCTGCTGGCCATACTATTTCTGATACAGGCCAGGATGCCGTTGGCCTTCTTGGCCACCTGGGCACGCTGCCGGCTCATGTTCAGCCGGCTGTCAATCAGCACCCCCAGGTCTTTTTCCTCTGGGCAGCTTTCCAGCCACTCTTCCCCAAGCCTGTAGCGTTGCATGGGGTTGTTGTGGCCGAAGTGCAGGACCTGGCACTTGGCCTTGTTGAACCTCATACATTGGCCTCGGCCCATCGATCCAGCCTGTCCAGGTCCCTCTGCAGAGCCTTCCTACCCTCCAGCAGATCAACACTCCCGCCCAACTTGGTGTCGTCTGCAAACTTACTGAGGGGGCACTCGATCCCCTCGTCCAGATCATTGGTAAACATATTGAACAAGACCGACCCCAAAACTGAGCCCTAGGGCCAGTGACCGGCCACCAACTGGATTTAACTCCGTTCATCACAACTCTCTGGGCTCAGCCATCCAGCCAGTTTTTTACCCAGCAAAGAGTCTAAGCCGTGACCTGCCAGCTTCTCTAGGAGAATGCCGTGGGAGACAGTGCCAAAGGCTTTACTGAAGTCCAGGTAGACCACATCCACAGCCTTTCCCTCATCCACTAGGCGAGTCACCTGGTCATAGAAGGAGATCGGGTTGGTCAAACAGGACCTGCCTTTCATGAACCCGTGGCTGATGGCTGATGAATCCTTCTAGGCAGTTGAGTGTATGAGATGAGAGGGGTTCCTGGGTCTTACAGTCTGGTCCCTCCTATGCCTGACAATTGGATAATCTCATACTGAAAATGTTTAATGTGGGAGGATTCACAAAACTTATTTTCGACACTTGGCCAATGCGCACATATACATCAGGGCCACAGACGTGCAAATGCTCCAAAATGTATTTCTATCTCAGAAAATGATAGTTTCCACTACTTCAGGAAGAATGAAAAACTCTTCTGAAAGCCAAACTATACAAAAAGCAGGGAGAAAAAAGTCTCAGTACATAGAAATTCAGTTCTTAGAAGTGCATTTCTTAATATGTGAAATACAGTACAAATCCTATAACTATTAATACAGTAGCACAAATAACCACGCTGCTGTCTCCTTTGAAAGCTGCGTAAGTGCAGCAGCATTTTGGCTATCTGTGGATTTATCACCAATTTCAGTTTTTGATGGATGAAGTGTAATGGGATTTCGTTCTGAAACACCAAATGGATAACAGGACACAAAAAGCATGTCTATACTTTCTTTTGTTTTAGTCTAAGCAGTCATGCATTAATCAAGGTGAAAACCTACTGTATTAATCTAGAAAACATAAAGCACAGCTAATACTGATTCTTTTTCTCTCACAAGGGAGGGAATAACATTTTAATGTTTAATTGATGCTACTTTATAAACCACATGACCTCTATGTCCCAGTAATTTGTTTTTTTTTCTTTAAAAAAATCTCACTAATGAACCACTGTGAATAAGGGAGGGAGAACAGACAACATTTTCAGGGCTGCTTAAAAAAAGAAAAAAATCCAAACCCCCATGTCTAACAAAGGAGCCGCATGTGGTCCTTGCTAGAATCATTTACCTGGATTGCCAGGAAATGGAGTCCCTGTTCTTAAGAGTGGTTGTAGGAAAGGGCGGTCTTTTCAGTTGGGATGAAGTCAGCAGACAATACCAATACTGAAATCTCAAGTCCTGTAAAATCAAATTGAACATTATTTCCAAGCATAATTGTATGTTGCTTTAAGTAATCTCTTTATATTAGCAAAGAAATTTTGTTAATAAATATCCCAATATTCCAATATTTTGTTGGTGGGGTTTTTTTATATTCTATTTTCCTTGCTAATGAGGCCTTTCAAATAGTTTTTTATATTATAGAAATGGCAATTATTTATATAATTGAAACATCGCTTTGCCATGTTTAGGGATATCTTTGAGAAAAGAGTGGAATTGATACTTTCAGAGAATGCTGTGTGAATTTGAATTCCATCCCCAAACCCTATCTAAGTAAAGGCAGGAAAAGTTAATTTGTTGTGCCCATGAAAATACTAGATTATGTGAGAGTATAGGAACCATGTTTGAAGTATAAACAAATGCCTAGTGTAAAATTGACTGCACAGGAGTGGGTCATTAAAGTTGTGAATAAAACTTGTTAACTTGGATGGCAGTAAAAAGAGCTAAGATGTATCATACGGTGATGCTGAGCGCTGAAAGGATACCCTGCTGTGAAGGTGTATCGCAGACAAATATACCGATACTTGCTATATATACCACGTATATTGCTGTCAAATACATAAAGTACTTTTGGCCAACCATCAAAGAGACATTTGGAGTGGGTATGGGACCAGCCAAGATGTAGAATATTCGAAGTGGCAATAGTAAAGTCTGAAACATGGAGGTAGGTGGATGCTCTAATTAACTTGCGTACTCATAAGCTACTGTTTTACAAACACTAGGAAGTGAAACGTGTCCCTTATTATCTAATAATGTCCCTTTTTTTGTTGAACGGTAAATGTGTTATGATAACTGGAGGAGGTTGTTGGATAGATAAAACTTCCTGAAAAGGTACAACAGCATTGATAGGTTTGAGACAGAGGCTGGGCTGGAAAAATAACTCTACACAGGGCTGTGCAGGCTACAATCATAGCTAACAGCTGTTCTGTTTCAGCAAAAGCACAAATAATAAAAAATTCCTCCAATGCATTTATTAAAATTTTGGTGCATAAAATTAGGGATTCCTTCTCTTGGAAAATTGGACTCTCCAGGATATTCTGACACTTTCTTGCTTTGCCATATATTTTTCCTCCTAGTGCTCGCAGGTGGCAGAGGGTTCGTGAGCCCCGTGTGCTCCCCGGTACATGCCATGCTCAGAAGCTGGTGGAAACAGCACCTCTGCTCCAGCTCCTGGAGGGAGGTTGTTCTGCCTTTGAACAAGGGTGGGGTGCACCTCATCCATTATTTAGAGAACAAATTCTTTAAGTTTGCTTCAGAAGGCTGCCACGTGTTTTTTGGGGGGACAGAAGGGATGAAAAAGATATATTCTTGTTTTAAGTAACAGCAAGACCGACACTCCCATGGAAGTGGGATCTTGATGGATTTAAAAAAGAAAAGGAAAGGAAAAAAGACTATTTTAAAGTAGCAAAATAATATAAATGGATCTACGAATGCATGCTTCCACGTTTCAGTGGTATCCTAGTTCACAAAACATGGGGATAGCTCTCAGCTCTGGGAACTTGAGTAAAAAATAAAACCACTGACAAAAAGCCCTTGAGCTCAACTATCTTACAGGATAAAAATCTGAATTTGATTCTTTTTGTAAGTTAAGAGAATAGAACGACACATTGGTATACACCTGTAGAAATAACGTCAAGTCATTTTTTTTCTTTATTTGGACTGCCTGGTCAGCATTCACCTCTGCAAGAAACAAAGTGAAGGGTCTCTGAGTTGCTTGAATTTGCTTAGGGAAATTATGACAATTATGAAGCCACACTGAGACGGTAAGGTGGCTTACCGTCTTGACTCTTGGAGTTGACGGCAAAAGTTCGAGCAAATGGGATTCTATCTAATGATTCTCTATGGCTTCCTGTGCAATACCTCCTCCACTGAACTAAGTACAGACCAGAAGAGAACAGAAACCATGTGAAAAAGGCAGCTAGGCAGTAACAGGAAATTTGTAAAGAACTCTGAAGGACATTTATAATAACGGATGTCTAAACCTAGTTTTCAGGATTGACTTCAAGTTTTATTGTATTGCTGAAGCCTTAAAAGCGGTGGTGCATATTTGTCTAGTTCAAGGAGATAACAGATAATTATTTCATGTTAATTCCACAAACAAAATGTAACATCTAATTAATTCTTTCTATTCCTGATGTTTTTGATTCTGGCTGGTTTAGATACAGATCAAATTGTTATTTCGATTTTATCTGTTCTCTTTTTCCCTACAGATGCACACTAAATAAGGTTAATTAACAAAAACAACAGGAGGGCAAGGGAAACACCAGAGCATAGAATTTTGATGTTTTCCTCCCTCTTTTTTCAAGGAATTTTTGATGTGTTTTGTCCGCAGTGGAATGTTTGACTATGCAGCAAATAATAACTGATAAATGTTATGTGCATATTAGTTATTAATACACAAGATCAGCTATGAAAAATATTTTCTGCTGAAGCATCTCCTCTGTGGATACAGTATAGGAAACTTGCAATTTATCTGAGAGTATATGTGTTTAAAATTTGTCCACTCGTGTGTATATGTACTTAAAAGTACTATGGAGGCCAATTATTTTTAACATCTTGATTTCAAGGTCAATATAATTTGTTTCTTCTCAGAATAATAAAGGAAAAGAAAGATTAAAAAAAAGAAAATAAAAGATTTCATAGGCTTTTATCTTAGCTGTCATTTTAGGAAGACCTTATATAGTGTGCACACAAAAAAAAAGGCAAAAAGCAAAATACAGTGCAAAAAAGAGTTGTGCCATGAGTGTTAAGTGGAATCAGAGTATACAGTGAGAAGAAAAAAAAAAATCTTTCATATGCCTCGGTTCACATTAATAATTGATGAAGACTGCATAAATTGATTTTGTTAACTCTTCTTTTTTGACTTGGATGTATAATTCATGGTTTAAAAAACACAAAGTGCCAAAGAAAACTTGTTTTTTGGAGGATCTTGCAATACTTCTTGAATGGTTTGTGTTTGGAGATTAGATTTATTGTTATGATTAGAGGTATGAACAGCTGCCTAATTTAGAACTCAAGTATAAAGAAAATGAATAGGATAATCAGGAAAATCTGAAGTGTCCGCTTTCCTTTTTACACTCCCCCTTTCAAAACTGGAATCAAAATTACGGAAAATGTCTATGCTGTAAAATGACCTATAACTGCTTTATCATGTGAAATCACTTGATTTAATTTGTTTCCATTTAACAGTCAAAATATGAGAGTCTGTTGCAGATCAGAAAAGCTTGATAGAACCTGGCATGAGACCATTTTGATTTTGAGAGGTGGATATAACGATGCTTACATACAGCCATTTTTTATTTTATTTTGCTGTAGATATTAGATTTTTCTTCTCTTTATGATGCACTTGGCTCAGTGAAAAGAAAGTTCTAAATGCTTCAATAAACCTGCTTTTTCTTTTCTACAAACTGATGAAATCCAACACAGTCCCAAATCAGTTGTTGTAATGTTCTGGCTGTCAAGCAACAGACAGAAAAAGTGATCAGGTCACTTTAATGCTTTTTCCAGACAATATACCTTCATTTAGTATATTTTTTCCTACAATTTAAAAAGTTATAAATGAGTGGCTCTGTTGAAGAAAATAATCTAGGGGGGAGGAGAAATAGTAGGCAGCAAATATCTGTGCTACCTTGATGTAAGTGCTTAGCTGACGTTAAGTCATGCACGCAGCAGCTCTCTGAGGTGCATTGCTGGAAGCGTTATCTCCACTTACAGGATTTCTCATTTGACCATCAGCACTGCTTTTACTAGGATCTCAGGGGAGGAATTAAAAAAAAAGCTGAAGAACCTATCCACTATACTGCATCTGTGTGTATGCTACTAAAACTCATCTCCAATGAGACTTTGTGAAATTTTACTCATAGAGGCTGACATCTATGTTCGTTAGGTTTTTTTTTCTCCGGGAGGACACGACCTGTGTAGCAGTATTGTTATGACTGGTTGAAGAGTTATGCAGCAAATTGCTTGGCAAGTGTGGAAATAGCAAACTCTCTGCCATTGTGGCGTTTTATGCTTGAGTCAGACACTCACCAGATAAATATGCTGTTAATTACTAGTGGAACAGCCCAAGGCTCCTTTTGGTTTCCTAGTACCAGTAGTATCGTCAGAGATCAGAAAGTAGTACCATGCAATAGGAAGAACGTAAAGAAAACATTTTTGGTGAGGATGTGTATTATTTAGAATAGGCAGTAAATTTAAGAGGACCGAAACCACTTCTGCCTGCTAACCCAGCATTTGCTTGCAGCCCTCTCAGCCCGTGGTGCAGCCGCCTGCCTGAGCTGTCCCAGCTGGGGCAGCCCCAGAAGGCTCCCCCTTGGTAGCACCCCAGGGACACCCCTGTTGTGGAGAGGAGCTAAAGTTGTAGTGCACAGTTGGCACAGGTAGAAAATGACATGAACAGAGTTTTGCACCAGGATTTTGGACTTTGTGGATTACTTGCAGCCCACTCGAGCACATGAGTAGCTGCTTCTGCCTCATCTTTCATTTCCCTGTCTCACAACAGCTCAATGAGGAGGGAAGCATAACTTCCATTTTGAAATTTACTTTTTTATTGCACAGGAATTATGCTGCTGTTTAGGGATAGGAATACCCTTTTCTATTCTCCTTATGGACTTGGGCAATCATCATGTGCCTATTTAGGCAGGCTTTTCTAATGCCTTGAGTGGTACTAAAGAGCAGGCAGAATGGGTGGCCCCGGTCTTGCTTGATATGCTTTAGAAGTAACATCTCCACTATGAACCAGAAAGAGACAAATTCAAACTGCTTTTAATAGCTTTGCTGTAATTAAATACTGATAACAATAGCTCAGAAAGTATTGTATGCTTTCTGTGCGTATGGCTGCAGGAAACCACTGCTGCACAGAGCAGTTTACAGGATAAGAATGTACTGTAGCCTGAACCGTTGTAGCGTAGCCTGAACAGTGGTAGCAGAGACCTTGAAAGCGTGGACACAAGGATAAACCAGAGTTACTCACACCAGAGGATGTATTGATGTATTGATCAGTATGAATGCAATCTGGAGAGGAACTGGTTTTAGAGAATTGCAAAACCAATACCCAAGGTTTAATTATGCTGATGAAGCCATCAGTGTGCTGTCTTGAAGGTGTGTATCTTGAAAAGTGGTGAGAATAACAGGAATCCCTTATTGGAGGAAATTATACCTCTTAATTGGTGATAAGGAGAAACTGGACCCTTCCATTAAGTCATTTGCCAATGACTGCTTGGAGCCACATGAGTTAAAAGTGTATAGCCCTATATATCAACCTCTTCATAACTAATAACAGATGAAATTGTCTTTAGATTTGTAAGCCCATAACAAAAAACAACTGCTGCTGATGCTGTGCATCAGAATCAGATCATCCTCTATCCTGTTCTGTACAGGTACGTGCATAGGTATTGTCTTCTGCTACCATTAAAAGCAACAGTACTTTAGTATCTGGTCTAAGGTTTTGCTGATTGTGTTAAATTAGTCTGGTATCCCACTGTTAAATCTGGATGCAACATCTCATTGGAGTAGAGTGTATTTATGAATTGTCGGAAAGGTCCTTTGTGTATTAATTATTTCACCATTTCTTTTGTGAATATTTCTTCTATCTGAATAACCTGCCAGGAGTATACTCATGATGAATATCCATTTTCCCCAACTGAGACTACTAGGAAAAATATCAAGGTTTTACTGCAATTAGTTCTTTTTCAGATCTGTATATAATCTTTTGATTACATTTATTATTACATTTTGGTACAGATAATTCATACCATATCCTGTAACATGATTTCCTATAAAAACAGAAGATATGCATTCCTTTTATTTAAGAGTGCAGTGTACCACAGTAATTGAATTTTATAGACTGGAGTCTTAAAAGGAGTGCTGTTTCTTGATTGTAAAAGAGTGTTGCTTTCCCAGTTTCAAGGTGTGAGTTGCTTGCCAGGAATATGCTTTTGTCAGGATGTAAGCCTAGATGGACCCTGGGGAATCTCAGCTCAGGTGTCAGTGGAGGTGACAGAGATTGGTGGGATGTGAACTTGGCATCCTTTTCCCCTTCCCTCCTCATGCAATACTGGAAACGAGCTCCCAGCATGGGTGGGACTTCCAGTCTCTCATGAAAAGGACCTCTGTGCTTCACACTCTCGGGACATTTCCAGCAGTCAGAGCTCTGCCATGTTTTCCCTCTGGACACAAAGAGCTTCCTGGTCTTTCTGTCGGGCATGCTTGGCCCATGAGCTAGTTAGATGTTGATTTTCTCCAGGTTCTTCGCCTCTGTAATTCCTTTATCTTTGGGAATGATGTATGGTGGAATCTAGTCCAGGGAGCAGGTGTCTTCATCAGTACAGTATTTCAACTATAACATAATATAAAAACCTTTTGGCTGTAGAATGTTCCAAGGAGCAGAGTAAAGGATGGCGTAGTCATTTGTCTTGCAAAACAAACTCTTAAAATCTGTTAACTCAACTTGGCTTTTCAGCTAAGTTCGGTTCTGCTTGTGGCTTGGATTCCTTTGATTTCTCTTGATTTTTCCCATACTTTTTAACAATTCTTTCAAAAAAATTTCTATTTTCAGTCAATCAATTTTCTTATACTTTTTGTATTTCTTTTTTTCTGTTCCTGTTACTCAAAAGAATCCCAATTCAGGTTTAATATCTGAAATTCAGACTGATTCTCAATCTGGCATCCACTGATACATTCATTCCCTGGCTTCCAATAAAAACCAATTATGTACAACGTGTATTTTCTCAATTTGCATCTGATTTCCTTTATTTCTCTAATTTCAATGGATTGGTAAAAATTCAAAATAACTGTTTTGATATCTAGGTGATGATAACGATTTCTACTGTATCAGTAGAAATACTGGCAAAAACTCAGCCTTCAGAAAGCTATTAAGCAGAACTTGAGATTTGTCATGCCCTTGGTTCAGCTGTGGAATGGGAGGAAACAGTTACTTGCGCAGAGTGAAAGGAACTGCAGAGTTATGTCAACTGCAAACCAAATTCACAGTATATTGAAACATTGCAAAGCTTTTCGGTTCCCAAAGTGCTCATAGTTATCTGCTATACTACGTAACTTTAATCTGAGCTGTTTTAGAAAACAAAAAGGCTCTTTTTTTTGGCATTAAGCTATCTGCAGTACTGCGGCTGACATTTTGAAAAGTAAATGGTAAGACTGAGTGTCTGAGAAGTCAGTTTAAGATGTCTTTAAAAAGCTTTAAGATGTTAAGCGCCTGCCATCTGAAAAGTAGTCCTTTTTGAGGGCTCTAAACTTGAACATCCAAAATCGTTAGCTGTTTCTGAAAATTTTGCTCACACAATACCTGCATTGCTTTTTTGTAAGTTGTCCCATGCTTTAAGCTATTCACAGGCCAAGTAGGACAATAGATCTACATGGAACAGAAAAATGATGGAACACAAATTGGCACTACAGAGTATGAATGAGTTGCGTGAATTTTCACAACATTGCTACCTGCATAGCAAAGAATTTACCTCGCTTCTAGTTTAGTGTTGCCATCCAATGGATGGCAATACAGCTCACAAAGAATTTGTTTATGGCCAATCCTTTTTTAGGGATTTTATTCTTCTATGTGACGGTTTTCCATAAGGTTTTGGTTTTATGTATAAGCGTATACTTATCAGGGAGAATTAGAAACTTACTGAACTAGGAATTGGGTTGTGCTTAAATAAATACTGGCCTGAGAGGAGTAGGAAATCTCAGTTGCCTTTGTTTTAATCTTTGTAGAAATGCCAGTGGAGACAGTTAGGGTTGGAAAAGCTAATAAATAAATTGAGCTGTGAATTTATTTATATTTGTTACTAACACCCACCTCTACGAAAATGTTATCAGAGGATCTGATTGAAGGACTTGACAGAAGTTACAGATAAATAGGCAAAGTCAGTGTTAATAAATACCCAAGATCAGATACTAATCACTGAAGAGTTTTTAAGTAACTCAGAGGTGAAGCAGCTCAGATAAATTACCAATTGTGAAGTGAAGCTTCTCGTGTAAAACTTCGGTACCTCCTGCTGATGCCAGGATGCCAGGGGAGAGCTGGGAACCACTGCCAGTTAAGGCTGAAAACTGTATGGGACAAATGAGGAGAAACCGTAGCAAACAGTGAATGGGGGAACACAAGGCTAAATACAGTACACCAGGGAAGAGTCTTTTTAAAGGGAATTCATGCTTGGCAAACCTGATTTGATCAGTTTGATGCAGCTTGCTAGGATTCTCAGAAGGCATTAGACAGTTCCCTTTAATCAAAGGCTCTGACCGAAACGAAGCTGCCGTGGGAAGGAGGGAAGATCCTTGCAGGTGTGGGTAGTTGCTTAAAGAACAATGTACCCCTGGCCTTTGTTTGCTTAAGTATTAACTCTAATTAGGAGAAAATAATATGCAAGGTAGATAAAATACATAAAAGATAGTTGTAAGGTGTTGGTGTATTGTAGTGAGGGATGTTGTCTGCGGCCTTCTGCTGAAGTAAGCTTGTGATTTTGTGAAATTGTTTCAGTGACTGGCCAGAGATGAACCTTACAAAACTAACAAGCACTCAGCTGTGTCACTCTAATCTACCTCTGACCTGATAGTCAACAGATTTAGATCTCTCACCCATCTCTGGTCTGTAGCTCTCGTTCCCTGTTCACTTACGGAAATCAGGGAACCTGCCCGAGTCAATACCCCTGACTTGTTAGTGAGATGCCCAACACAAAACCCTTCCAGAAACCTGAAACTAGCTATCCTAATGCCCTGGAAATGTGAAGTCTTCGAGAGTATGCTGTCCTGGCTTCAGGGAAGTTTGGCTTAGCCCATCTTTGCTGCTGTGGTAATTAGCCAGCTGACTAGAAAAATTAGCTCCATTGTTTTAAAGTTGTAAGTTCCTTAAGACTCAGTCAAATAGCTGTGTTGTTTTGAAAAGCTGAAAGATAACCAAATGGAGGGAAAAACTTTGAGACAGATAATGTATGTCCAAGGAATTATCTGAAAGGAAGATTAAAAAGGGAGACAAAATATAGCATTAAACATTCAGATCAGAGCAAGGAAGGAACAGGAGAAAAGCTGCTTCAGATCAGCCCAGAGAGAGGAAGGAAATAAACTTGAATTTTTGTAAACTTCGTTTAAATTGAAAATGGTTTGAAATGGATATTTGAGACATACTTTACAATACCCAGTGTGTTCCTAAGTGTTTTCAATTTGCTTACTTTGAAAATTCTTCTGAATATACCTTTGCATCTTAACCTGTAAGTTTGTTTTTGTTCGGTTTTAATGTTTCTCTGACAGATGAAACGTGTGAGCTTTTCAAAGTCAAAAGCCAATTTGAAAAAGGTGTTTTTCTGTATCCCTGAACAACATTTCTGAAAAATACAGCAAATGTATTTACAGTTCCTACAAGTAGAACTAGAAAATTCTGGCTAGATGTTTCAATTATGCTATAGGCATTTGTTCTCTTACTGTATTTATTTTAGAGGTTCAAGCATCAAAACTCAGGTACAGACCTGGGCTTCTGACAACTTTGTGATAGTATATTTAGAAGTAGGGCTATTTTTTTGAATTGTTTCATTACTAGCAGTCATTTTTATTAGGAGAGTGCCCAGGGGTCAGTCAAAAATGGAGCCATACTGTGCTAGCCATGGGAAAAATACAAAATAACAGATGATTTGTGTCTCAAATTTCATTGTGCTTCCAATCAAAGTAGACACTACTGAGCGCCTTACTATACTGGGAAAATATCTAATCTTTGTGATTTCAGAATATTTTTTAGTAATGGAACTGGCCTCAGTTTTGGCCAATATTCCTTGTCCATATTTAACTGCTGCATCTGAAAATAATACAATCTATTTTCTCACTATGTTTTATCATTCATTCATCCGTTTACTTCCGAGACAACATAGCACAAGTATCCTGTTTGTTTTGGTCAAGACTGTTTTGTTTTGCTTTGGCTTGTTTGTTGGCTTTGGCTTTTTTGTTTTGTTTTTTCCAAATGCCAGTATCCCTAATCCTTGTGTCACTTCTGAGTCACTTAGAATTATTTTGACTAACGGAATAAAACCATGTGTATGGTTACTTCTCATTGTGTTTAGCAGTGCATCTTCCTTAGCAAATCCATACAGTAGCATATAACTCAAGAGTAACATCATCTTTGAAATTAATTTCAGTAACAAGTTAGGCTTTTTCATTTTTTTTTTAACTTGCCTTTCAATGGCAGAGACTATTCTAAATAACTTTTTAAGGTTGTGCAGTTACACTTTGGAATTGCATCATATTAATAATGTTCTGACTAGTTATAAACCAAAACATCAGAAATGTTTGCATTAAGTTGTACAAAGAAAAGGAGAAAAGACATAAATTGCTATACAAATTTATATTAGTATTTTGTTCGTACATAGAACTTTTTCTTTAAAATTAATGAATATGTTGTTTGTCTCTTGTGAATTTGAAGTTTCAAAAATTCCAGCTAAATACAGTACATAATTATGCAAGGTAAAAAGATAGATACTTTTTGAATGTTGGTGATATCTTGCCTTCAAGATTTTCTCAGATATTAGTACTGAGAACTTGCATTTATTTTGAGTTCACTTAACATTTATTTTCACACTTTGTAGAACTTAGATAATTAGGACTTGCATAAGGTCCCTCAAATCACATTCATGTTCAAAATCACTCTGTGGACAAGAATCTAGCTTCGGTTACAAATAGTTGTACAAACTCCAAAATAACGCCAATGAAATGAATGCATATTGTTGGTAGTAGTCATGTGTAGCTGCATGTACCTAGGAAGAAAAAAGAGATTTGTATTCTCTGAGAATTTTCTCAACTTGTTAAATGCCTGTTTAAATACAGTTGATGAGATGGAAAATCAAGTTTAGTGTTGGAGACGTCCTGCCACGACAGAACAAATTTTCCTAGTAATTTAATCAAAGGATTGTTCTGGGTTTATACAGGTGCATTTAAAGGGAAAAAAATTATGACATTTCTATGATTTACTTTTAAATAATTAAAGAAAGATAAATGTCACCCTGAGAACTGAATTCTAACTCCATGATGTCTGATTTTTCAGGAAGTCCCAAATTGGCAGTATTGTGCCAAAATGGGAGCCAAATGTTGTCACTTAATTCTATGAGGGTGTTTATACTTTTGGATCAGACAAGTCCCTAAAGTCTGTAAGTAGCAGAGATGCCGGGCTGGTGGGGAAGTGCAGGGTTTGCGTGACCACGGGGCAGCCTGATGACACCCTTCCTCGGGCCCCAGTTCTGCCAGGAGGGAGAGTTTGGGCTGGTATTCCCCTCCTTGGTGGGACACCAGCTGTAGCGGTGCAGGTGGCTTTACTCTCTGTGGGCTCTCCTCCTCCTTTCTGCTCAAGAGGGCAGTGGGGAGTGAGTTGAGTGGTTGTGACTTTTACCGTACGCCTTGATCCATGAGATACGTTTATTTTAATGTTATCGTACAAATCAACATGACATGAACAGGGCAGGCAGTATTAGCTGTACTTTTGCTTGGTTTTGGAGAAGTGCATCACTACTTCAGTACAGCTGATCTTAAAGGATTAATCCAATCTCAGCTATTACTGCAGGGGAGGCTGTGGGAGAAAAGTGAAATCCTGGTTTGCGGGTGGAGTTGAGAGGATGCAATCACCATTTGAGTCAATGGGTACTCTAAGGAGCCAGCCAGACTGAGATGAGGCAGAGAGTGATTTTTTCAGAATTAGAGGAATTCGTTGATGGAATGGCGCTTGGCATAAGGAGTTCCCACGCTGGAGACGCTGTGTGCCATCCACTAGATGGGATCTCTTCTCGGGATGAGGAGAGCTTTTAAAATTATTTTTGGCAATGAAAATGACTGCAGAATTGGTTGTGAAAGGATGGTAGTAAAAGAAAAATGCATGAAAAAAATCCAAAGGGATAACTGTTGCTGAAACCGTGGGAAGCTCTTCTACCTTTTTGTTTGTTTAAAAAATGCAACAACCTAATTCATATGTATGAAAAAGCTAGGAAGGTGTAGATTCCCACAAAGGCGCAGGACGTATTTCAGTTCTTTGGAATTGCCTTTCTGAGAATGTGTTAATTTATTTTATTTTGTCTAGAGGCAAAGAAAGGTACTGCCTATAGCAGGTAATCCTGCAGAAATATGATCATCGAAGTATTGCTTATGTTGATTCCTGCTGAGAAATTACAGGGGAAATGGGCTCAGAACTTGGCTAAGTAAGTTTTGCTACTGAAACACATTTAGATGGAAGTGTGGATCTCATAAGATGTAATCAGTTTGCCTTCTGGTGTCATGGTTATGTTTGCAGCAGGATTATAGCTTTGCGATTGCTGTATCTGTTAGGGAACAGATATAAAAAGCATTTGAATGTAATTTGAAGAAACACTTAAGACTCCTGGGGTAAAATCTGTTTTCGGTTGCTAAGTCAAATTTTTAGTAGTAGTGTTGAGTAAATTTTATATTTAAATTTTGATTCCTCATTTAAAAGAAATTAAAATAATAAATCTTGCCTGCGAAGTATGGTATGAACACTGGAATATGATTCTAAAATATTAAAGCATTGTATGTTTCCTAGTCTACATTATGTTTGTTAAATTTTGAAAGTGGTCCAAATTTGGGCTTTCTCCAACAGGATGAGAGTGAGACTGCATAATTTTCAGCTGAGTTTAAGAGTAATGTAGCAAAGAATGTACTGATAGAGATGCTAGATAGTTAGCTCAAGATTTGTCTGCTGTAAGCTGTAATCACTGAATTTCACAAATATCACAGTATATTCAGGAATAAGGAGAACGAAAAACTCAAGGCATAAATTATATGAACCTCCAGCATAAATCTGAAAGCCAGAATAATGATATTATCTGAAAAAACAATTACTGTTGTAGAGGAAAATATTTCCAGTCTTGTAGAATAAAATGTTCAGAAAACTTCCACCGCTTTAATAGCCCATATTTTATTTTGTACACTCAAAAATCAATTTTACAAAGTTTTATTATTTAAATGTCTGCATAAAACTCTCTCTTTTTTTTTTAGTTTGCACAAGTTGCATTGTCTTTGTTGATGGGTAAAAAAAAAGATATATTTTTGTACTTCGTATTTTAACTTAATTATTCAGGCTTATGTTAATAAGGAGGCTGGCATTTCATAGAAAGCATGAATCTTGTCAGTGTATTGTTATAATAACTGTCATCTGGCTAAAACTATATATCCTGCCATTAGTTTAGAAATGGATTTATGGATGTCAGAGTCAGGATTTTTTAGTTGTAAACACCTTGGGAGGAGGAGGATTGTCTTTGCTTTTCTGACCCCAGACAACGACTTTAGGAGCTCATATTACCCAGAAGTGACTGGACCAACACTAGATCCAAAGTTATATCAAACCTTTCTTTTTCTTTATTTGCCCGTCTTTTGTAAGGGTTTTTTTGCCTGTATATGTGTTGTTTTTTAAAAGAAAAAAAAAAGAAAAACAGAGTCATAGACTGGTAGTTTAAAAAATACTGCTTGTGCATTGTTATTAGCACCTGAATTTTTAAACTACATAGTACCCTTGTCTCATTTTGAAGATCAATAAATTCCCACTGAAACATGAAAAATTACCAAGTTAAACATGAGAAAGAGCTCCAGACATGGTTTTAGCTATCAGGATAAATCAATGAAGTGGATTAATGCTTCTGTGTCATCTGCTTTTTGTTTGAGTGTGTGGTTGGAGTTTTTTTGCTTGTTTGGTTTTGTTTTTTTTTAAACATGTTATTACTTTTAAATGTATTACTTTTGGCAGGAAATACATATTTAAAAAAAAAAAAGGTATTCTGGTTAGTTCTGGTAAAATGCAATTGTTTTTCTTACAAAGGTGTGAGCATGCCTAATCACCAAAGCACCCAGAGATATCAAAATAGAGACACTATAAATCCTAGGACTAACTTCCCTTAATCAATCTTGATTTGTCTCCTTGTTCTTGCTTTTGTTTTTCTCTGAATGCAATACTTCTTGCTAAGATCTTCTTTTCCTTAATCTCAGTTAGGTTTTCCCCATGGCAAATGAGTTCTATATTTCATGTTTCTGTAAATCTGCACTCTAGTTTCAGAGCCCATCATTTTTTGGTGCATTTATGATGCAGTTTGTGGGAGAGGGGAGAAGTATTTTGTTTTAAATGGGAATAAACTTTAGTCTCTGGAATGACAGGCTAATAAACATTTATTATTATGTGATTAATGGTTGAAGATGTCTTTGATGTTTTCTGTTGAAAGTGCATGGTCATTCCTTTTTGTCCTCCCAGTGCCACAACTGTGAAATAGAAATTGATCCTATGGCATTTTCCAGGAATAATTTCTTTATCGAAATGGGGGAATCCTAATTCCCTCAGGATATTCTCTAAAGTAGTTACCTTCTGGCTCATTTCAGAAAACTGGCTCTGGTTTCTTCTGTTGAGTAATCTACTAACAACAAATACCTGATTTTCTTCTCAGCCATGACCTTTTCTGTGTTTGCGGTTTTTTGTTTGTTTTGTTTTGTTTTGTTTAGTAGTTCTTCAGTGCTTAATCCCAGCCTAGTTCTGAGCTTTCCCTGTAGCAATGTTTTGGGCACGATTTCATAAATGGTCCTTGCCTGTAGCTTCACTGCGGGTGGATTTGAAGGTGACTCTGTGCATTTATACAAACGGTCCTCCACAGCTTCTGAAGGAGATCCTATCACGATGTGTTTCCATATGGCAGGGCCATAATATTTGGCCCATGGTTGTGCCAACCAGGAGAAGTTACAAAAAGGGACTAGCCCAGGCCCATTTCGCTCCCCCCCTGCACTTTTTTTTCCTGCCTGCACTGCTGTGACTGTGATTAAAGACTTTATTGCTCTTCAGATAGACAGACCAGAAACAGCAAAACATGGCATCATCCTCTTCCAAGCCTTTTTCTCCCTCTCCTCTTGTCTAAAATCACCAAGACCTGGGAGATAAGAAGGTGCATTTCATATGTTGGCCACTCAGGGCTGTGGAAATGAAAGTGTATTACTCATTCTTTCACTGCGTTATGAATATTAAAATATAATAAAATTGTTATTATTTCATGTTCTTCCCCTGCAGATTTGCACAGAACCATATTGCATTCCTGTCCTTAAAATAGGAGTGCAAGTTGTGTAGCGCTCTACTTTAGAGCATTTTTCTTTTCCTGATTTCAGTTTCAAACCCAAACTCTTGTTAATATGAGAAGTTATTGTTCAGAAAACCTCTGAAGGAAAATCCACACTTCATTTAAGCCTCCCTTTCGTAGGGACTAGTCAGAGCACTGAGAGCATGAAGGTGTCACAGGGAAAAAGAAATGTAGCCTTGAGCTGGGTGGCGAGTGATGCTTTAGCATTGCTAAGGAGGTAGCTTTGTGTACAGTGCGGTATTCTCACCAAAAATGTGAGCGCACACAGCCGCAGGCCAGCTATTTTCAAGGCGTGAACAACAGCGGCAGTAATAATAATTCACCCATATTTTCAGATCAGAATATATGGAGATAGTAATCTCATTAGCAATCAAGGAAATAATCTCCTAAACACCCATTACAGAGGACAATTATTGACATAATACCACTTCATATGAAAAAATACATTTAATAACATCTTGCTGGGATTCTGTGTCAGAATTTGTAGATGTTGCTTTGATTTAGTTTGTCAGGAATGACAGTGAGATATTAGGAAGAATGAAGGACTAGGTATAATATTCATAAGTTATTTCCTTCTATTATGTATTTCCTGGTAGTCAGCTGTTTATTCTCGATACAGTGGTGGGTTTTTAAAAAATATTTTAATTTCTGTCAGTCAGATGTGATAAATAGAGGAAGAAACATATAAATGTCATCGGTTCTGCCTGGCCAGTTGTTAGCTTACGTTCTTTCCAGGTGGATGGCACTAAACATAGGGAGAGGGTAAGGTGCCTCAGGTATTGATCAACAGCAAGTGTTGCAAATGTTGATTGGTTTTGGTTACTAGGCAGGATTTTAATTTCTTGGATGCTATCTAGTATCTATAACTTGGAAACTTGGAACGGTACTTGAAGGAAGAGGCACATTTTAATAATCCTATTAGGCAAAGCTTTTGTGGCTTGAAATTGATTTTTATTACCCTTCTCTTTCTCTTCTATACTCAAGAAAGTCTCCAGTTCTCTTTCAGGTGATATGTTGCAGGCATCCAATAGCCTGGGCATTGGCTGATAACCTGATAATAGTTCTTAGCTGTTCACTGTAATAATTGTATTTTAATAGTCAAGGTGGCAGGAGAATGCTGCCAGACCTTTTAGTAGACCCATCAGAGTTTGTGCTTTTTTTCCTGAGGATTGTCAGCTAAGAGCAAATCAGCTGGAAACGTGGGACTCTGTGTCCTGGGCTGCCAGTTGCTGCAGTCAATTAGCATCTTAGTCTGTCCACCCAGCATTTCTTATGAACCTGGAACGGTTCTAGTTCAGTACTGAAGCTGAAGGCTCCAAAGGGTAAGAAAGAAATATGTCCATATTATAAACGTTGACATTTTATATTTGTATGTACATAAATAGATATATGTGTATATAATTATTTTAAGTTGATATGATCATAGAAGCATTGAATGGTTTGGGTTGGAAGGGACCTTTAAAGCTCACCTAGTTCACCCTCCCTGCAATGAGCAGGGACACCTTCAACTAGATCAGGTTGCTCAGAGCCCCGTCCAACCTGACCTTGAATGTTTCCAGGGATGGGGCATCTACCACCTCTCTGGGCAACCTGTGCCAGTGTTTCACCACCCTAGTTGTAAAAAATTTCTTCCTTGTATCTAGTCGGAATCTACCCTCTTTTAATTTAAAACCATACCCCCTTGTTCGGTTGCTACACACCCTATCCAGCTACAGTTTAATAAACTCTCATCCATCAGTGCATTCTAGGACATAATTGATATTATTTACTGAACTTAGTTTAAATATAATTTAGAACTGGATTTTTATACCTGGGTTAGAAATTTTCCTAGTTCTTAGATTCGTTTCCTTGATTTTAAAACCAAAGTTACTGTAGGCGCTGTCCAACTTCTGTGTTTTGCTTTCTGAGAGCATTCAAGCAATCAAATTTTGCTCACATCAGTGCTCCTGGTAAACAAATTTTAAGTTTCCGCACTTGAGTATGCACACTGGGAGTGGAATTGTACACAGTGCTTTGGTATTACTTGACACAGTGACAGAAGTGAGTTCCCCAAACCCCCAACCAGAACCTGGCACAGAAGCAATTAAATATGCCTTTCTTAGCTAAGATAGTACAGGAAGATGCAATATCTTTGTCTGAATGGGACGACAGAAAATTGCATTCAAACTCTGGTCCCAGCCAATAAATCTTACAGCTGCCTAACTTTTCTTGGAATGATGCCTCAGGCAAAGCACAAGTGGCCCAGAAAAGAAAGAAAGAAAAAAAAAAAAACCCTTAATGTTTTCATCATTCTCTTTATCTATCCCTTCACCATAAATTGCAAGTCCTTTCACAGAGAGACTCAGAGCCTTAGGGCTTTTTTTAAAGTTCTCCTAGTGACTGTGTTACACTTATCCCATAGGGCAAAAAGAAACTATATCTTGTCATAGCTCTCCATTCACATCACAGACTTCTTAAAGATCAGGTATTCCAACACTCACAACAAATGACTCACTGACAGTCCACAGTGTGCTTAAAAATTAAGAGAACTTTTGATGTATTCACATAATGAATACATTCAGTTGAACATTATTTTCCATGAAGCGATAAACTGTGAACAAAATGAAGCTAATTCATTAAAGACTGTTATTTTTTCATAAGTCTTTTTCTGCATTTGGTTTAACTCAGGTTGTGTCTTAGCCATATTGGACTAATGAAGTGATTTTCTCCCTCTGGTATAGTAGGCATATGTAGATCTCAGTTTGAAAACCCATCTTTGGAAAAGATTATGGAACAAATCTGTGCAAATGTAAAGAGTACCTGCAGCTTTGGTATTATTCAGTATGGCTCTAGGGTTGATCTGTAAACCTATGTGCATGATTTAGGCCTCAGAACACTTCTTAGTTCCTTTTTCTACTTGAGATGGGGAAGAGACTTGCTTTGTGGCTTCTTTTTTTTTTTTTCATCTGTGGCATGCCTTTTTTTTTTGGCCACATATTCTGCCTGGAGTGGATGCTGATTTAGGCTTATGGCCAAAACTGTTCTTGGAAGTCGAGAGCTGACTTCTGTTCCTAACAGAAGTGCTGATATGACTGTTTCTTGGTGTTCTACAAAAGACGTTTTCTGACTGATAACGTGGCCCCATTTTGCCAGCCAGAGCAGAAGCAGAAGAATGATGCTCCTACTCAAGATTTGAATTGGGAAGTATTGACAGTCATGGAGACTGCTTTGGGAATATATTGATGGCAGCAACTGTAGTTACTCCAACTGTGCATATATTAATGTCAGACAAGGATAAGCCTGAAATTGTTATGAAGAAGCTTTCTGCCTGTACCAGGGAAGCGTCTTTGCTGGGCTTTTGTTGTTCCTGGTGAAGGAAGAAGTGAGCAGGCCCTTCTGGGAAAGGGCAGTTAATACTCATTGATGGGAAACCAGTGTGCACCGTGGTGTAGAAACATTATCTTTCTCTTCCACAGCTTTTCCTAATTCAACCTAAAATATGTTCCAATAGTTACGCAGAGGAAATAAAAAAAATTTTGCATAGTGTTTAAAACTCAGAATATAAAGCTATGCAAATGGCATGAATTAGAATAAAAAGACAAATTAATGGTGAGTCTTCGCGGTGTCATGTCTACTCCAAAGATACAAGCACAATGACAGTGGTGGCCTTGGCATTCTGGACAGGTTTGACTGTTGATTACAGACCGAATTCAAGTAGTGACTATTTTCTAAAGGAGAGAGCTCAGGAGAGGGTGGAATTTCTGAGTATCTGGATGAGAGGAGGGCACTAAAAATTTCACAGGTGCCACTGCTGTTGCTGACATTTTTGAACTCCATGCAGAAGCTTGAGTACCATATGCACGGCGAACCTTTTTTTATGCAGTCTCTGTGTTTGCTTTCTGGGATACCTTTTTACTTGTCTTTTTGTACAACGTTCTGTGCTTTGGGCCAGATCTAGTAGCTCCAGAATGACCTGGAGGGACGCTGCATGCAGCAGCATCGGCGTGTTACACACTGCTCCTATTGAACTGGGAGTTGATGCAGGTGTCTGTCACTTTTACCAGAAATGGCTTTCTGTTTGTATCGACTGAAGTCATGGTTTCCCAGGAAATTTGCAAGATAATTATTATTTTGTGATAATGAGGTCATTAAGTTCTGCATTTTTTGCATAAAAAGGGTTGGTAATGTAAATCAAGTAATGTAGTACCATGTTATAAGCTTTGTAGAATGTGCACTGAATTTTGAATAGTGGAAAAAAGAGATATTAACTGCTCAGGGAACATGTATTCCCACAACACTTTGTTTCTATATGCAACACCTGGTTTAAGAATTCCCCTTTCATAATTGTTTTAACAAAACTTTGAGCTATGTTATGTACTCTGTTGATATCATCAAAATCTCAGCTTTTGTACTGATACAATACAAAATTGATTGCACACTGATATTATGCAAAATAATGTTAAAAATGAAGCCTGGCAAGCAAAGTGATCCTTGGCAGCTGCCACCCTGCTCACTGGTGCCATTCAGTGTCCCAGATACGCTGGAAGTTTGTCAAGATGCAAGAGAGAGGGTTTAATTAGGCCACAGTTTTACTAATTCCACTAATCTGGGAGTTTTGCATCAATCAGCTGCACAATGCAGATTGTTACTTCTTCTCGTTCCCACCTATTTGGGGAGTGCTCATGGTCTCACACGTGGCTGCGGGCCACCGCAGATGTGAGGTTTGGAGGGTTGATGCCACGGGATTCTCCGATTCCTGCCTTTGCCTGGGAACCGATTCTTTCAGGGTCATGCCTTCCCCTAAATCTGCTTTCAGCTCTGGCTGAGTGAGAAAAGGTTCTTGCTGAAGTGCCTTCTAAATTACTATTATATGCCCTTCTAACTAGGGCCTGTAGGGCAGCTCAAATATATCACTGTGTCCTGACCAGTCTGGGGATTAAAAAAAAAAAAAGAAATATTCACAGTATTGAAAAAGAGGAAATATGCATATCCTGTGGATGGGAAGATAGGAGTAGCTGCTCTGTGACTGAAGGAAGACTGGCAGAAGTTTGGGGAGGGAGGGCAGTGGCTCTCGCGTGCGAAGCTGAGATGCCCCACAGCTTAGACGGTGGTCCCTGCTCCACTGCCTGGCTGTTGGAGTTTACAGGGAGTTTTGAGTTTGTTTTTCCTGTCCCACAAAGCAACATCCTCTCTTACTGTGGCCTGCCTTTGAAATGATTGGAGGGTCAGGGTCTCAAATTAGGGCTCAGTATTGGGGCCAGTTCTGTTCAGTATCTTTATCTATGATCTGGATGAGGGGATCGAGTGCTCCCTCAGTAAGTTTGCAGATGACACCAAGCTGGGCAGGAGTGTTGATCTGCTCGAGAGTAGGAAGGCTCTGCAGAGGGACCTGGACAGGCTGGATCAGTGGGCTGAGGCCAACTGTATGAGGTTCAACAAGGCCAAGTGCCGAGTCCTGCACTTCGGCCACAACAACCCCAGGCAACGCTACAGGCTTGGGGAAGAGTGGCTGGAAAGCTGCCCAGAGGAAAAGGACCTGGGGGTGCTGATTGACAGCCGGCTGAACATGAGCCGGCAGTGTGCCCAGGTGGCCAAGAAGGCCAACGGCATCCTGGCCTGTATCAGAAATAGTGTGGCCAGCAGGAGCAGGGAGGTGATCGTGCCCCTGTACTCGGCACTGGTGAGGCCGCACCTCGAATACTGTGTTCAGTTTTGGGCCCCTCACTACAAGAAGGACATGGAGGTGCTGGAGCGTGTCCAGAGGAGGGCAACGAAGCTGGTGAAGGGCCTGGAGCACAAGCCTTATGAGGAGCGGCTGAGGGAACTGGGGTTGTTTAAGCTGGAGAAGAGGAGGCTGAGGGGAGACCTCATCGCGCTCTACAACTACCTGGAAGGAGGTTGTAGTGAGGTGGGTGTTGGTCTCTTCTCCCAGGTAACCAGCGATAGGACGAGAGGAAATGGCCTCAAATTGCACCAAGGGAGGTTTAGATTGGACATTAGGAGAAATTTCTTTACTGAAAGAGTGGTCAGGCCTTGGAACAGGCTGCCCAGGGAAGTGGTGGAGTCACCATCCCTGGAAGTATTTAAAAGACGTGTAGATGTGGTGCTTAGGGACATGGTTTAGTGGTGGACTTAGCAGTGTTAGGTTAACGGTTGGACTCGATGATCTTAAAGGTCCTTTCCAACCTAAAAGATTCTGTGAGTCTATGAAATCTTCAGGCATATGAGAAATTTGCTGGAAAATGGTAGTTAATGTTATGTTTAGCACCACTATGATAATTTAAAGGAGATAATACATACAAATGGGTTGTTCTGGTCCACAGCATGTGGGAGAGCTGTTGTACAGGATCTGTGAAGAAATACTGAAGCAAAGATACGGGCAAATTTGTTTTAGTCCATTAACTGAGGGGATGATAGTTCTCCCTGAGATAGAAAATGCGCCCATGTAACTTGTTTCTCATTAGAACTTCCCGCAATGGAAGGATGTCAGGTTAACGAAGTCTTGTGCTGTTGTCAGAGAATTGTTCTTACCCACCTCGTGGATTTTGGATGGATATAGAAAAGATTTTATAACCTTACTGTGAACAAAACTTGGGAGTCCAGCTCTTTGGTAGAAGCCCAGTGTACTTCCATGGATGCTGAGAGAGGTGCCCCCTGGGTGCCCCTCCTGGACGTCCAGGAGAGGAGCTGACCCCAGCCAGCATTTAAGGATGCTGGGGCAGAACCAATATGTAGGTGTGAGACTGCATTCCCTAACCAGAAGAGGCAAGGCAAAAATGTGGGGCAATTCTCCAAAACATTTTTTTTAAATGACCTAGAGATGTGGATTCTTCATTAGACTTCTCACATGAAAAAGGGACATTCAAGCTCTCTTTACGCTGAATTTGCGAAGGTTATAGAGCACCAACAGTTGTGGATGATGAACTCAATTCCTGTTTCAGATTTAGATTTTTATCTCCAATCCCATATTAAAAACAAACAAACACCACCTTTTTTTTTTTTTAGTATATAGTAGATGTCTAGTCTTAAATCTCCAACGTTAAAGCAGGTTATTCAATGACAGGGTGCAAAATGTGGAGTATATTATTTCTGCTGGCAAAGGAGGGAGGGACAAGTGGAAGAGTCTTTTCTTTGTGACCCCCACTGTTAACTTGCATTGTGGCAAGAGCCCTTGATACTGCGGAGAGAACTTACCTTTCTAAGGCAATAAGTCTGTTGTGAAGTGAAAGGCATGGATTTTATTTTGTTTTAGTTTAGAATATATATTAAAATGTCTTCTTATGACACTGTGTAGTTTTATTTCCTATTACGGAAACAGTAAATGTAAAATCTTACAAGATTTTAATATTTCTGAAACCCTCGTTGCTATATTTATCCCAGGAAAGTGAGGAGGTGTTCGCCTCCAAAAACATGGTTTCCACAAGTTACTACTGTGTGCTGTCAATGCTGACATGCTCAGGGACCACAGACGGCGGGAACCTCATCGGTAAGTGGAACCCCAGGCTGTATGGCCAGCCTCGTTCACTGAGCATTAAGGAATTTGCTTTCTGCCCCCTATGTTTTTTAGTTTTTTAAGAATCTTCTAATGTACTGAAAAGGATTGGATAAGTGCTGTCTGTGTGGGATGCTTCATTTGTTTTTTAAGGGATTTGCTAGGGTTTTCTGAAGTAGTTACTGGTTTTTAATGGACCCATGTGAAAAAGTTGCCTGGGATTATAACTTAAGCACTCAATTGAAAAACAAAGCCTTACAAAGTGTTGCCCGTTAAGTTGCCATCTTTGGAGGTTTTGGACTAGTGTTAGCAGTTACAATCTCATCAGTAATCTTAATCAGAAGTCCGTTTTTAACATTACTACCACAACTCAAACCACATAGATAATTAATTTAGGAAAAAATATAGGAAAGAAACAATGAGAAGATAAGTTTGATTGAGATAGTACAGAAATTTGCAATGTGGTATGATTTGCTTTAATTAGTTCTTTAACATATAGCTGTCATATGCATGTTACCAAATGGTTAATGATCCATCAGGAAACCAATGCAATGAATTAGAAAGTACCACTAAACCAGAATATAACTGGAGTAACAGTAGAAATGACCAATAGAAAACATTTCAAAGCATGTGATCTGTGATGTCCAAAACATTTATTGACCAGCTGCCATTTAACCAGTTCCGTTATTTATCTTATGTCATAATCATCTGCATTTGTTGAAAATGGAGAGAAACATCAAGTACTCTGCTGGAGACCTATACCAGGTGAGAGGGCTCATGGGCTCAAAACCACAGTGAGCTGAGTACTGGCACACAGGGGCTGCACAGAATGTGTGTTAGGTCTGTTTTTTTGGTTGTTGTTTTTTTATTTTTTTATTTTTTTTTTATTCTTGGTACATCTGTTATGCATCATCTTATACATGGTCTGCAGCTGTAGAAAGAATGAACAAATTAAGATGCTTACGTCAGTAATTATTTCAAGCCTAGTATTGCTGAACAATGTCTTTTCCTGAAGAAGTAAAGGTATGAATGGAAGAAGGTTAAAGATGTGTAGCTCAAGTCAGTCTAATTTCAAAGGAGCTGTAAGAGAACAAAATACATGTTTTCTGTAATTAGCATCTTAAAACTTCATGTCATTGTTCAGTTTTGCACTAACAGCATATACAAGACTTGCTTAAGGAGGAAGGTTAACAGCGTTTCCTGAAGAGTTCAAGGTCACCAATTCTCTGAGTGTTAAATAGTGAAACTGTATGTTTCTGCTTTCTGATGTGTGTTAAATATTTGGAGAATGAGTTAACTAGTTTTTTTCCCTTGCTAGAACCTAGTATTTTAAATTCACTGTCACTGAAATACATCTGCTATGTGAGAACAAAATGTAGAATGTCTGTTGGCTTATCTGTAGACATAAGCAGAGGTTGCCATTAAAAATCCTCAACAGTTACCACATTTGAGAGATCATATTATCCACATTTGTAGCAGTGTTCAGATGACTGTATCACACAGCAATATTCAAAATTGATGTAGAGTATCCACTTTTTAGCGTGCTGTGCTCTGCGATTAGAGATGCCCTCAGAGAACTGTTTCTGTAACATCTTTTATGAATAATTTTTTATCCAAGTCCTGTAATATGAAATCCTAGGGTTGCTAAGGACATCTTTGCTTATTATTGTTGTAAGCACATCTGTAACAAAACTGTGCAAAACTTTCTTACCATAAATGGAATCAATCTCACTTTGAAAGGTTGGTCATAAGTCCTCCTAACACGTCCTCAGGTAAGTGTGTTCTGAGCTTTTGGCTTATGACAAATGCCTGAACTTATGTGAATTTCATACACCCGAGATTCACTTAAAAAAATGAAGATGACTTCTGCACAAAAAAATATTTGGATGAACTATGGTACAGATGAGCGAAAAGTTTCAAACCCCTGAAAGTTTCCGTTCCTTGGATGGCTGTCAGGTGCCTGGCTGGGTGACTTCAGACACCCACATCTGAAGTGTCTCTCTGGGCAACACGGTTGACCTGGCCTTTGAACCCGGTTCCATTGGAGTCCCAGGGCTTGTAAGCATCTTTGTGGAGATGATAGTTGCACTGGGCTTTTAGTTTCTAGAGACATGACTTTGTATACATTGTTCATTTTCAGTTGTTTATATACTCCTCTGTAGCAATTTTTAAAATCTTGAGCAGTCAAAGCTACATGTGCCATAATTGTCAGAAGTCATCCTCTCTAAACTGTTGAGATATTGTTGTTAAAATGAAAGTACTGATAGCTCTACCTCTATGGGAAAGTGGTTCTTTATGGACAGCTTACTTTTATAATCATACGTCAGAAATCCTGTAAGTGAGAAGTAGTTAATATAGAATGATTAACAGTAGGAAATAACTAATAATTCCTGTCTGTGTTGTCCAAACAAACTTTCCGGTGCTTCTATTGGAGATGTTTATTAGTCTAAACGTGCACAGTGTATCATTAAGGTATATTGCTGCATGATTGATTGATTGAATTAGTTGTTTATTGGGGGAGGGATGAAGTACCTAAGAATAATGAGAGGCTGAGAAAAAGGGAAGAGAAATTGACTTTCTTCAGGAGACATATTAGCAAACCAAATGAACAGTTTTTGCTAGGTAAAATCAGCATTCATTTCTGCATACCAGAGAGAGTGCATCATGTAGAGCATCGTGTAGGGCTGAAGGTCAAGGCCAATCTGCTTGCTTCATTTTTTTCAGTGATCCATTATCTACGCTTGCTTTGTTGGAGTCACTAGTATTTCCAAAGAGGAAAACAAAAAGGAAAAAAGAAATGGCAGCAAGAAGAGATTCCACATTGTATCTTAGTTATCATTGTAACGGGCACACACCACCATAATCATATTCAAGCGCACTGAATAAGCCAATTAGTCGCTCTAGTAGCAGTGAGGCAATTAAAACAAATAGACATGTCTTTGCCATAAGATGTAGATGGAATGGGAAGAGAGATGGGCTTCCTTGCTTTCTCATGCCATTGTCACCCAAATAGACTGGAGTTTCTTTGCCTACCGAGTTCATTACTGTAAAAAGCAGAATACCACTTGATGAGTGCTTTTCCACTTGTTGTTTATTTCTGCTTTTTCCAGTCTGGGGATAGTTCTGTATAAGACCAAAAAATTACCTATTTGTGTTATTGCGGAGTCTGGGACCGCTACCCGTGGAGCTTTCTCGCTAAAGCAATTTATTCCATATGGGTGGGTTACTATAATTATATCTATGCAGATGCTGAATCCAGTTACAATAAGCAGAAACCAAGGCTGTTGTTTTCTCAGAAAAATGCAGAAAAACTAGAGAGCAAAGCCAGCTATTAATCTGGCCTATTAATATGTGGACAGAATGACTGATACTGGTTTCTCCTCCCAGATTCTCCATTTGTCTCTGGGCTGTTTTTCTATATAGCTAGTGTACACAGAAGATGCCAAAACTGGTATACTACAGTTCCCTTCTCCTCCCCAAAAAATAATTTAAAAAAAAAAGTAATTTTTTTCCCAGGGCAAAAATGGCTACTTCTCTTCACCCTGATCTGAATGGGAATGGTCTGTGTGGCTAAACTACATCACATCGGCTGTATGCTGTGCTGGAGGGCAGTAATACTGAATTATAAATCCCCGTGGATCCTCCTTGTAATGCCATGCTTATGTCTCTGGAAATATTCTCCATAATTCCCTCTTTCTTTTTTCCCCTTTTTGGCCGTTTCCCCCTTTTTGTACTTCCTTCTGAGGTATCCGGGAGGGATAGGATTCTGCTGAAGTATATTTATGCCATACCAGATGCCCCCATTCTCTTACCAGTATTATTTGGCTTATTAACATAGGAAATGTTTTTCTGGATGTTTCAATCCATAATCTTGCACAGCTCAAAATTCACTGGACTAGAAGTCAAGCCTATGGTGTTTTTTTGGGTACTTCAGGTCCTTCTTGCAACTACAGGCTATATGACCTAGGAACTCAAACTCATCTTTTGTGAAATACCATGTATATTCCTTGTTGCTGTCTATGGTTTAAAAATCGTAATGCAGCTAGAAGTGTGAAATATTAAGCATATCCTTTTACGTACTTTGAATTTATGGGGACTTCAAAGTCAGTCCTCATTTATTGTCTGGTTTGTTTCACTTCAGAAATGACTTGAACTGTGAACAAAAAGGAGCTGACAGTATTTTCAGATAGGCACTTTATTGTTGTGCACTTTGCAAGTATACGATAGGACCGTCTCTGTTGCCTTGAATGCAAAATTAGCTTGTTGATATGTGCTGCTACAGACAGAGGAACAGATGTAGTAATTCTACTTTATTTACATGAAATCTCTAAAAAGGCATTTTCTGGCAGCATGCTAGGAATAAATACAGTATCAAATATAAACCCGCGCCATGCTGTGTTAGCTCATTCAGGTGTCAGCTGTGGCATTTAGATGTGGGCGAGAGCAGGGAGTCGGTTCCCTCCCAGCAGCGCTGGGAGTTCTTCTCCCGCGCTCGGCACCCCTGGCACCAGCCTGCTCCCGCCGCTGCCTGTCGGCGGGTTTTTGCCGGGGAGGGTGCCTGCCCCTCCGCCCAGAGTCTGGGCACCCTGGGACCCTGCCTCCAGTCCCTGGGCTGGGGCTCTGCACGGGGCAAAGAGGGGCGTGCCCTGCAGTCGCACCCGCTGATAACTCCCCTGCGGGAGGCCTAGAGGAAGCTATCAGAAGTCCCGATTTTTTTATTTTTATTTCTGTGAAGTAGGAGATCCTCTTACCTTTTTTCCTCTTCCCCCCGCTTCACTTTCTGTGACTTAGAACTCCCCCAAGCTCATGTTTTCAAGCTTCTTTTTCGTAGCCGAGAGGTTCAGGAACTTAACTGAGACTAGGAAATTGGAGGGGGGAGGGACCGTCGCACTTGGGGGTGTTGCAAACCATGGAGAAGCTGAACACATCTTATCTGAGTGAAGAAGTGAGGCTTAAGTGAAACCCTATGAACCTTTTGAACTGTGAGTATGAGAACGGGTGAATGATGCTGAGCTGGCCACCAGGGCAAGGGAAAGCTCTTCCCGGGGGACTGCACCGTTTCCCCTTCCTCACTCCTCCTTTGCCGTTGTGAAAGGGCTGAGGAAGGAGGTATTACTCCAGTGATAGTCCTTGCTCTCCCTCACTACTTCCCTGAACTAACAGGTTTTAGCCAGGTAGTTGCACATGTTAAATTGTTCCTTTTTTCTCTCTCAGGTATTCAAACTTTCCAGTGTGGGGTTGGGGCTGTTATTCAGCTTATGAGCAAGCAGACGCATTAAAGATGAAATGCCTTGACTCTGAACTGCAGGCAGAAGTGGTGGGAGGAGACGCAGCTAATTTAACTTGGAGAATGATTGATGTGTGTATGTCAATTTCTATTAATATTCTTTTGAAATCACTGACGCAAGTGTGTTTTTCCTCCACCCCAACAGAAAATATAAATAGAAAGACAACAAAACAATCCTATCCCTTTAAGTCACCATACTCGGAAGCAGTTAAGCAAACTCTGTTGTTTGAGAGTGTCCTCCACAGGCTGGCAAAAAACAGCTTATGGTGGTGTTCTTGCCACTTTAAGAATATCAAGATGCTCTAACAGAGCTATCCACTTACTGCTAAAATGTATAAAGCACAAAAAGCAAAAGTCACCTACAGGTAGACCTAGATAAATCGCTTAAAAATGTACTGTTCCTTCACTAGACAGCCATTCATTGCATGAAAAGAGCTAAATGTATTTGTTGAGGTGTAGCTATAAAAGCCATGTTTAAAATGAAACAGAGTTGAGAGCCTGAATGCACAGCACTGTTATTCAGAAGTAGCTTTCGAGCAGAGAGTTTCAACGGGAAGGTGCTGTTTGGTTGGACACAAATCAGCAAATGTTTAGCTGAAGTGTGAATAATTCAAGCGTGCATGAAGAACCGTGCCTTCTGAAGAGACGAAATGCAAGAATAAAAAAAATCTTCAAACATTTGCATCAGCCTTAGAGGACAATGCAAGTAGCAGGATTTGAAAGAGATTTGCAGATGCACTCTCTTTAGGCAGGGAGAATGCTCATTAAATGCAAGATGCTTCTGTGGCTCGTGTGTTTGCACGGAGGTAGAGGTTTGCAAGACTGACGTATCAGATAAAGTCAGAGTGGTTACCACACCGACGGTGTAGCAGCTGCATAATAAATGATGGAGAGAATCATGTTAGGCATGCCCACCTAACCTAACTTGAATCATGCGAAAGGGGAGCTGCTGGAATTCAAATAGACTTTCTGGTTCCCAGCAGTCGGCAGTAATAGAATGCTTTCAGGAAGATGACAGATGCAGGGGAAAGATGCTGTTTTGCACTATCTTGATTTGTTACGGCAGCCAACTTATTGGCATGATGGAGTGACAAGAAAAGCAGCTGGCATGGAAGGTAGGATTATCAAAGCTATTGCATCATTATGAATGTAATTAGAAACTGACCATGACAAAGCATATGCTAGAATAAGCTGCCGCCGATGGCAGAGGAATTGTTGCTGAGGTGTTGAAACTCTGAAAACAACATTCCTCGTTCAAAATGGATTTTGCAGTTTCATTTATGTCTGTGTTACCCTTTCTTTCCTGCTCGCCTCCAAGCTCGGGGAATCGCTTGCTTGAAAGAGAGTGTTGTGTTAGGGTGAGACTGAAGAATAAAGTGTTTTCTAAGTCTGTGAAGCCTCAGGTAGATAGAAACAAACAAATGTGGAACAAGACTGGGAAAGGCTCCCTCTGATTCACTAGCAAGCTCTGACTGATCTATTGGCATATTCAGGAATCCCGAGGAAATGAAGGTGCATGTACTGAATGTTTTGGTATAAGGAAAAGATATTATTGCAGGTCTCTGCTTTATAGTTAGTTTTTCGGACAGGTTTTATTCCCCCATCAGTTTTTAGCTCTTGACATTTATTCAGTTGTTCGGTATTATATAAAGAAAATACATCAATATCTCCTGCAGGATTTCTCAACAACTCTCAGCATCTGTTTCAGCTATTGAACTGTATTCACGTTTTGCCAACTTGATGCCTACCCAGCTGGTCTATCATTTCTCGCTTGATTACTGCTCTTAATTTCTCTGTATCAGCTTGTTTCAGATAGGATTTTGAAAGCTGTTAATGAGAAATGACAGTAACTGCTAAATTATTGAGAACTGGAGTATTCTCTTGTTTTTGAAACATCAGAGAGCATTTTCGTGTGCATTTTATTAAATTCATATTCTGTGTTGCAGTGAAGTTTTCATATAATCATTGAATTTAGCTGTGAATACTTTAGATGAGTCACAAGCATAACTTTCAACTGACTATTTTGAGAAAGTTTGAGAAAATTTAAAGGTGCTTGCTTTGCTGTATGTATCATCTTAATATATGTTCCTTTCTCCCGTCCGTGCTCCCCCGCGCCCCCCCCAACATATATACTCCCTCTCTGTCACGGTGAGCGGTCATTAAGTGTGTACTGTACATATTGAAATATATTTTATCACCACTAGGGTGAAACCACTAAGCAGCACCGAACAGGTGATTTGAACAGGTTTAAAACAGACGTCAGCTCTATCAGAGTGAGTCGCCCTCAACCTAAGAAGTAAAAGTGGTGTTTTCTAAATGTAAGGCAGGACCTCTCTTGCCTTGCTTTTCAGAGGTCCAACAACCATTCAAACACCACTTGATAGCTCACAGGTTATGATCATGTTAAATTATTCGGATTATTTTATCTTACAAAATGCTTTATTTCAGTGTAAACTCTCTTCTTCATTAGGTCTATCATTTTTTCCAAGGTGATGATCAAGAAATCTTTTGTCATACTGGATATTCACTTTTCTGACTTTATTTTAAATGACTTTGCTGGCTGTACTCTATGTAGTCTTGTCAAAAGGGGATCAGGCTATTAAACACTAAATGTTGCTGACTAAAGCTGTAACCGTTTTAGAAAGATAGATGTTTCTAGATATGCAGCGATGAGAAAATTTGAAGGTAAAGATCAGTAAAACTGATATACTGTTAGCTAGTTTGAGCATTTCCCTGCTTTGATCACCTCTGAGAAGCATTTTAAATTATTTTGTAACTGCTGGGAGGGGAGATGTACTTATTAATGGAGAGGATCACTATGCGGTTTGTGTAGCCAAAAATAGTTCTGTAGTTTTTATAACAACAACAAAAAATTGTTATTCTATTTCAGAGAAGTTCTATTAAATTTAACAATAATTTGTCCTTGTTGATAACGATGAAACCGGAGAGAGAATAACCCATATAAACAGATTAAGTGCCATTCACCTTTTCAGGGTAGCAGTAAAACTGTTTTATATTGCATGAATTATATTTATACTCCTGAAGCTGCTAGTCGCTCCTTGTCTCAAGAGTGCTGGCTGGCTATCATCATACAGTAGTTACTTAAAACGGTCTTTTCCTTGTGATGCCGGTAAGCGTAACTGCATGCTGTCTGTGGCCATCATCCTGCTGACAAGTGATTTTATAGTTTGTGTCTGTTTTATCTATAAAACATTTGGTTTTAGCTTTCTGTTTCTCTGATGAATTAAGACGACACTAGGTGGAGCTAGCTGTTGATTATAAATAGAGCTACAGTAATACAGGCCTGTCTAATGAGCAAGCCCCTTAAAATAATGATTATTATTAAAAATACAATTTAAAATGTTAAGCATTGAGGTGGACCTTAGCCATGAAATTCTAGATCTGGTGGGGTTAGAGGAAACAATTGCTCCATTTTCCTTCCCTTTTATTATTTTACAAGCTACTAATCAAAGATGAAAAATAATGATAAGGAAAAAGCATCTACATTCAACAAAGAGGGCTGGGAAGCAAAAGAACGGAAATAGAAGAAGGAAAGAGGAGAGAAGCAGCAGTAAGAGCCAGCAGATGTTTCCACTGTAGATACATGCAGATATCCAATTGTGTATCTGTCTGTCTTTAGATGCACATAGATTTTCTCTCGTCCTTACATATAAATCCTCTTTCCATTCTGTCTTCCTGAATTAATTTATAGAGCTGACGTCTTTCACTTTATATTTAGATATTTAGATATATTTTATATTTAGATACGGGACTGATGTTTTCAAATCTCTTCTTGGAAGGGTGATCTAAAAGGTGTGCAAGGGCACAGGAAGATGTCACTCACATGTTGGCTGGCCATAATTAAGAAAAATGTAAAAGGTTATTTATTGACTGAGGTGGAAGCTGGTCGTATATGCTCCTTCACATGATTCTGGTTATTAATCCCAGTCAAGGATAAGAAATCTGTAGTCCTAGACAGTGTGACAACACAAGAAAAATACACTCACTTCCACACAGATTTACAGATATGTGCCACAGATATGGTACATATATTAATTCAACAAAGAGAGAGAAATCAGGATATATGCTGATACTTAGGTACATGAACTGAAGAGGAAAAACCACGAAATAAATAAGAAGTGTGAGATGAGTACAGGGAGAGGGACAGGCAGAAGTAGAGATTAAGGATATAAGCTGGAGCAGTCTGGCAGAGCAATGATAATTCCCATCAACATCTGTGTGTGAAGCACTTGGAAGTTCAGTCAATGTCTTGTTCTTACTGCAGTAAAAGGGAATTGGGGTAGGGAGATGCTCAAGAGGAGGAAACTTGCCCAGGAGGGAAATGACAGCTGCCTGATGCTCCAGGAGTAACAAAGTTTAGAAGACTGGAGATTGACCTTTTTGAACGTTCTCTATAGAAACTTGAAATTTTAGTACTGAGCTGGACATGTGAGTTAGAACGGTCCTGAAAAGGTGCTAGACAAAACCAAGTTGTGCTTGGACCTATTGCTTGTTGGAGGAGTCTTGCAAGAAAGCAGTGCTGCATCGTCAACCCAAAGGGACCTTTTTGGTTATGAGCTGCGCAGTTAGTGCTCAACAGCACAAGCGTGTGAGGAGATCAGCTATGGTGGAGACAAAGTTTATTAGTTTTATAAGACCATTCAGTACCTTATTGAGGTTAGACTATGATTTTTTTTTTTTATTTGAATGGATACTCTTAACTAGAAACAAGGACTTTGAAATGTGTTAGGGTGTCATTACTTCCACATCTGCTTCCTGTACGGTTTTGTCCGCTGGCACCCCAAGACCTCTTGCTTTGAATGAGCTCATCCTGACGTGTCCTGAATGTTCCTTCTGGCAGCAGGAAGATGTGTGTAGTGCGGCAGCTCTTGGCTTTCTGATGCTGGTCAGCTGCTGCTTCGCTCAGTTTGTCGTTTCTGCTGAACAAGGTAGAAATTCTGCTTTAGAAATACCCACGGTGGGGGTATTTCTTCCCATGTGGGGAAGTGTCTGACCATCTCAGGCAAGCGTCATGAAAAGCTGAGCCATCTCTCACTATCGCTAAAATCTGTCCATTTTAAAATCCACTGGAATGAGGAGGAGGGCAGGAGAAGGAAAAATGGCATGTAAGGTGAGGAATGGAGGGGCTTCAGGTGTTCCATGAGACAGTCATTTGATGAATGGATGGTGATCACCTTGCAAAAAATGCATGAGGAGAGGCACATGTGTGAGTCAAGCTTGTCCAAGGGATATTACCGAGCATCTGGTTATGCACTGCCAAAAAGCTTTCCACAAAGAAATATTACATCTAATCAAAGTGTATTAATAAATTAAGTCTATTAGCAAAGAAGGAAGTATTTTTGTCCTTCGAGAGCCAGAGTTCAAACTCTGTTTTTTTTTCTTTATTTATTTTTACTGTGTAACAGAATTCAAATTGCTAAAAATTTGGGGATGGGTGGGTGGGTTGTATTTTATAATAAATGCTAAAGGATATCCTTTCTCCCCACCCCAGACTAGGGTTATTTTTTTTTCACAGAGGATTAAACCACCTATCCCTGAAATCATATAGTTTTGATCTCCACAGGAAATGCTGGGATTTCCAGAAGCTACTGGTTGTCACTAAGCACCATGTTAACTTTCTGCACGATGCTGGAAGGAATGAAGGGCAGGGGAAAGACCCATATATCCAGTTGCTGGACTTTGGTCAGTAAAGACATCCGGAGAAAAGTGTGAGAATTTTCTGAAGGCTGATATTTTCTTGCATCCTCTTCTCATTCTGGTGAAATCAGACCAGAAGATTACTGTATTTGAATTGGAAATAACAAGAAAGCCTTCAGCTTGCTGCTCCGCTGCATGTCATAGTAGGTGGATATAGCCCATCTCCTTCTTAAACTACAAGGTACAAGCGGTCTTGCATTTTCTCTACTCTGTGCCACTAGCTCCAAAATGTCCAAGTGATTCGCTGCAAAGCTGAGGTTATGAATGCAGTTGCGAAGTCCTTGCAGAAATGCCCTGGACGTTATAGACCCAGTGACGCAGTCATGAAAGAGGGAGAGCTGAAATGGAGAGGTGAAAGAAGGGAAATCAGGGCTCTACCAGAAATGGGAGAAACATCAAGTAATAATAGTTTTACTGGCATCTTTTTTTTTTTAACTTTTCCTTTATGATCTGAGCATCTGTGGATCAGAATAATGTTTACAAAAATCAGGAACCTCCATCTACACTGCAGTTTCTTTAGTTTTTGTTATCTTCAGAATAGATCTTAGTCTTAAAAAAGAAAAATCAGAAGAGTAAATCAAGATTAGGCACACAGTGTTTTTCATTAGTAGCCTTCAGTTACCCAGCTTAGTGTTTTACATTACAACGCTGTTCTTTACAAGGTGTTTCTTTTATTTACATATCCCTATAGACGTTGCACATAGCGCAACCAGTGCTCTGACTTGCTTGATGATACAGGGGCCTCTCAAGAGGCTGAAATGGTCAAAGAGAGACTTTTGGGTTTGACCAATGCTGACAAAGACTCTTCTTTTTTCTTTCTTTTTTTTCCCTCCACTGCTTTCCCTCCCTCCTGCCCATGACTTGTCACAACTGGGGAAGAAGGTAGATCAGAAAAAGTTACAGCAAAATTTGAACAAAATCTAAGCTACTTGAAACTTTTGTTTTCTTAATCCACATCTAGTTTCACCTTCTCCTCTTTCTGTGTCCTTCTGATGCTTAGGAATAAAGAGCATGCAGAATTTCTTTCATGGGGTCAACTTCTTTCAGCATTCACTCCTGATCACTTGTATTGATCTGTTTCCCTGAAACTTAAAAGCCGCCCTAAATAAAACCACCACATGCTGTTTTCTCTAGACTTTCTTTTTATGAGCAGCCTGTTATTTTTATATAGCCATTATGTGGGTCACATTTTTTTGCAACAAATAATGCAAAGATATTGGGAAAAGGTTCATCATTTTGTCTTTTTTTTTTTTTTTTTAGGAAAACCATTTATATATTCCCACAGTATGCTTATATTTAACACATCTTTATCTCCTCTTATTACAAAATACCATTTATAATGGGAACTCCTCTGCAATTTGATACTAATGGTCCCAAATGGTATTTAATAAATATTCCCTAGGTACAAACATCACTCTTTCAAATGGCAAGCTGAAATATTCACGTATTTGTTTAAATGAAGGGTTTTGTCAAAGGCCAGACTTTTCACTTTGCAATCCGAGGCTGCTTTTCATTCAGTGTTGGTCCAGCGTGAGGTAAGGACTGCAAACACTGAAAGATGCAATCTGTTGTCTTCAGTAATGGTTGCAGGCCCTGAATTGTGACTGAATCAGGTTTGATAGCAAGGCAGAAAAGTAAAGGTATTAAATAACTGCACATACATAGAAAATGTTATATTAATGTTTTTCTGAGCCATAATGGATGGAATCTTTTAGGATGTATGCTTTGGTGAAATAGTTTTGGTGCCGTTGAAATATTCGGTGACTGAGGATTGAAGCTAAGGTTATTAAGAATTTTAAGAGGTTTATGGTTTAACGTCTGTGATGACTGTCAGACTAATAGTAAAATTACTGACTTCTCATTTCTTAGTGGCCTTGTTTTAGACTACTGAAAAGCACGAGAGGTTTTTTTTGTATGAATTAATTTGGTACTCAGCAAAACATTTCAAAAACAGTGAAATGAATTGCCAGCCTAGTTGATCCTGTGATTAAATCTTTGTATGCATCTGTCTTTTCAGATATTTCTCAGAAGTCAAGAACAAAAAGCATGTCACAGATGTTGGCAAATCCCAGTAAATAATTATATTTATTTCCAGGTTCTGTTGTTTTTTCAAAACTTCAGAAATAATGAGGATTAGATAAGTGATGAGTTATGATGCAACCTGAACCAAGATAAAACAAATCCTAAAACAGTTAGGGTTATGAGGAGGATCTCAGGCTGCTAATTTAAGGATGTAACTAGAAGGCAGAAATTCAAAGTGCCTCTACCTTGGCATTGTATGCAAACCAAAAACTGGCACCAACATCAGTCCTCAGAATGCTAAAGGTCAAATAGGGTTGGCTTTGTTCAGAGAAGCTACACTTTAATTTCTGTTAAGTAGTTTTAGCGAGTTAAAAATGCTTTAAATAGTAATACCTGTTTGTCTGTCATAATACCTAATCCCCCACCTTTCTTACAGGCACTGTTTGTTCCACTACATGGGTCTAAATGTGACTTTTAATCATCAGCATTAGCCAAAGTGTTAGTGCAGATAATAAAGGTCCCGTAACTGTAGGGAAACAGTATGTTGCTGAAGAGTTTCAATTAGGATTATTCCTCTGGCAACAAGCAAATGAATTTTGCAGGAGTCCTTAGTGAAATGGGCATTTAGTATGGAATTCTCTGTGACCTGGCTGAACCGTCTAATGAACAGCAGCCCAAGCAGCCCTCTCGGGCTAGATGTATCACTTAGTTTCTTAAATCCAGCTAAGCCTAGGGAACAGAACACTTATTAATTTATTATTATTTAATGTGAATATTTTATTATTTATTGCGTGACAACAATGTATGTGGCACTTGACAAAGCATAGAGAAAAGTGACTTCTTTGCTCTAGGGAACAATATATAATTAATGTGAAGGGTCTGCTTTATATCCTCAAAACTAGACACAGAATGATGGCTGCAAACCCTGGCCAGCTGTGAAGCTGTAACATACCCTAAGCAGAAATGGGATTGCATTTTGTGGCCGCCTTGTTACTGACACACAACTTGAGGATTTTCCACTGAATGATAATTGTATCACGCAGAGACGAACCACCCATTGATGATTCTGAGATGCCATGGAAACACAGAAGTACCCACATTAGCTGTTGCAGTTTCTGTGTGAGCCAGAGGTAGGCATGTCATTGGGAATCCTTCACAGCCTGTACTGCAGTAGAAACACTGAAACTGAGAGAGGGAGAAAAAACATATGAAAGGGAGAAAATATGAACTAATCTATTGGATGTGGGAAAGGCAGAGGTGTCAATTTAGAGGACCAACTTACTCTGCTGTTGCTTCATGCAACTTGTTGGTATCTGCCAGGTCAGAACATAACAGTTTTTATCTGAGTCCACAACCATCTCAGGGCAGCTGCATGCATTTTTATAATTCAGGAGAGAAAAAAACAGCTATTTGGTTTGTGTTGCAGCATAGTTTTCTGGTTTAACACCTTGCCCCAGGATTTGTAGAAATACAGAAAGCGCAATAAAACTATTGAGAAAAGGTGTATCAGTGCTGAAATCGTCAGTCTTATTTTGTTCTCTGGGATTTTATTTGGTCCCAGCTCTCTCAAGTGAGTTTAAAGGAAAAAGAAACTCATATTGGTACTGCTGGACAGATCTGCATTGGCAAGACTGGGAAAGCAATTTGTTGTACCCCCAGTGTAGGTACAGGGCTGGCAATGCCCATGTCAGTGCTCCCCTGGGAGAGGCAGAGCAAGAACAACGGAGAGAGGTTTTGGGGGTGCTGATGCCTGTTGCCTCAGTGACCGCATTGGGTGTAGGTGGCAAGGCTGGGGGACCTGGGGGGAAGGGGCTGCAGGGGTGGCCTCCATGAGAAGAGGCCAGGGGCAGCCCCATACTGGACGCAGCCAGTTCCAGCTGGCTCCAATGGGCCCACTGCAGGGCACAGCTGAGCCGCTCAGCCAAGATGGTGGTGCCTCTGGGAAAGCCTATTTAAGAAAGGGAAAAACACTGCCCTACATTGAGTGAGGGGAAAAAAGTGTGAAACAGCAGGGGGAAGACCAAGATCAGAGAAGAAGAAGGGGAGGAGGTGCTCCAGGTGCTGGAGCAGAGATGCCTCTGCAGCCCCTGGAGAGGACCATGGTGGAGCAGACATCCACATTTGCAGCCCGTGGAGGACCCCACACAGGAGCAGATATTTCCTGAAGGACTGCAGCCCCTCAGAGGACCCATGCTGAAGCAGGGGAAAAGTGTGAGGAGGAAGGAGCAGCAGAGAGGAGCTGGTATGGACTGATATGACAGCCCCCATTCTCCATAACCCTGCGCTCCTCGGGGTGGGGGTGATTGGGGAAGACTTGGGAGTGGAGGAGTGGAGTAGAGCCTGGGGAAAAACGGGGCATGGGGAGCAGGTGTTATTTCAATCTTTTCGTCTTTGTTTCTCACCATCCAAATCTACTTTAATTGGCAATAAATTAAACTAATTTTTCCCCAAGTTGAGCCTGTTTTGCCCATAACAGTAATTGTTAAGAGATCTCTATCTTTATGTCAACCCAAGAGCTTTTTGATCGTATTTTCTCC